>NC_133554.1:35112500-36352466 GCF_048773025.1 Camelus bactrianus | reverse complement strand
GCCGCCAGTGCTCGGACCCCGCAGGGAGCTGTGCGGGGTGAGGATGTGTGTGAAGTGGGGTGCCTGCATTGCAAATGTGTGCATATATGTGTGTGTGTGTGTGTATGTCTATACACGTGTGTTCACTCTTGACTCCAGGTAACAGGTGAGAAAGCCAATGTCACAATGGAAGGACATAACTAACTTCTGGTCAGTCTGCGGGCATGGACCCTCCAGGACTTACTTTATTTCTTTGTTTCTCTCCTTTCAGTAAGCAGTTCCATAAACAAATATAAATGGGTGTCTGCAAGGCACCGCCTCTCTCTGGGGACCGAGACCCAGCTCCCAGGACTCAGGGTTGCCTAAGGGCCCCCAGGTCACAGGACACAGGCTGGCCTGAGGGATGTTCTGGAGATCCAGGCCCTGTGGGCCCCCCTCAGGGTTACCGGAGCTCGGCACTAACACAAACCTCCATCTGTGAGCTGGAGGGGAGGGTGCTAAATGTAGGAAAGTGGGCGCGGTGGTGGGGACGGAGCCCGGAGTTTGCGGAAAGTCACCCCCAGGGTGGAGGTCCTGGCTGCTCTCAGAAGCCCGGATGGCCTGGACATGCAAGGACCAGACCTCAGGATCCAGGTGATCGGCCACAGGAATCACGGGGTGGGGGCTGCAAGAAGTGGCGGCTGGGCTGCCTGCATTCCACCCCTCCTCAGCTCCAGCCTGAGGGCCCAGGCCTGCGTCCTGCTGGAATCTTCTCTCCCTTCACCCCTCCTCGTGGCCCCTCCCAGGCCCTCTCGAGACCCCTCTCCCCTCCCACTGCTATGCCCTGGACCCAGCGTTAACCTCGCTCTGGGTCTCCTTGACTTCCCTGGTCCCACTCTTGGACACCTCTTTACTTTCTGCACCTGGTGAGGTTCTAGAGGTTGCAGAACATCCCTAGACTGATGTTCTGATAGACTGATAGAGTGATGCTGCTTCACTCCCACCTCTGTTCCCATCATCACATCGTCTCCTCTGTCTGGCCTTCTTACGAGGACCCACCTGTATACTCCAGGATAACCTCAAGACCCCGTACAACTGCCCCACGCACTGGGATGCTTTCCCTGAGCCCTCCCTCCTCCCAGGTGAAGGCTGCCGTCCCGTCACAGCACTGGGTCCCCTCGTGTCACACTGGCCCCTGTGTCTCCCCCTCTAGGCTGTGATCAAGGACTTGGCCTCTTTCAAATTAATGTCCTTACTTTGGTGCAAAGCCTGAGATGGTATACGTGCGTAATGAATAGTTTGCTGAGTAAATAAATGACTAAATGGATGCATGTAATAAGCTCTGGGGCCTGTACAGATGGGGCCAATGCCCTGAGTCCGTGTGCTTTGGTTTCCAACAGCCCCTCCGCCTCCCCTCAGGGGGAGAAGTCTGCTTTCCCTTCCATGGGGTCTTGTGGCTGGGTTGGGATATTCAAGACGGTAGAAGGGAAGGGGTTGGTCCATCCCTTCCTCTTCTCCTGAAATGAAGCCGCCCACCAACCCAACCATACTTGTTAATTCAAACTTTCCTCCAGGCCTCCTCTCACCCTACCTGGCTTCCCTTTCCAGTATTCTCATTTACCCCTCCCTGCCCCCCACCCAGTGATATCCAGGGAAACCCAGGGCGTCGCAGCCCATGCCAGGGACATCCTGACCATTCACCGCATGTCAGCAACCCCTCGATGGAGAGCAGTCCTCCCCAGGGTGGCCCAGGACGGCCCACCGGACGCACGCCAGTCTTCCAGTCTGCACTCACCCCGCTCTCCCGCCATCCCCACTGCCCCAGCCCCCGCGCCCAGCTCACCTGTCTCTCCCCAGATGGGCAGGTACTCATCCTGCTGAATGTCCAGCATGATCTCCAGCCCGTTGCCTGTCCCCCCCTTGACCGTGGTCAGCAGAGGTTTGCCATCCTCGCCTGAGTTAAACATGTAACACTTCCCATATTTTGTAAACACCTGAAGGAGACAAGAGAGAGAGAGAAGCATATGGGTGACTTCAGACTGGGTTCCAGAGACTGGGGGGACCCCCGGAATCCCACAGCAGGCCAGCGTCCCCACAGCCCATCACAATCAGCCCCTCTGGGGACAGTGACTCCTTACCCCTGGCTAATGGCCTGACTTTTGCCAATTGGGATTGCTGCATCAAAGAGCAAATCTGGGCACCCTTGGGGTTTGTTGCAATGGGATCTGGTCTCTTCTCTCTTCGTACACCCCCTCCCCGGGAGGTCCTGCTCGCTTTCAAGTGTCAGCATTGTCTGCAGGCTCCTGACCTTCTCATCTGCACCTCCAGCCCCAAGCTCTCTCCTGGGCTCCAGTCACGCTGATCCTACTGCCTGATAAGCATGACCTCAGGGGGACCCACAGACTCCGACACTCAGCATGTTCCAGCGGGAACGAGCTTTCTCAGTCTCCTCGCCCCGCTGGATGGTTCTCCTGTACCCTATGTCTGGGGAATAGCATTGCCACCTGCCCAGGGGCTCATCCAGACCCTCAGGGTGGCTGTCCACGCTCCCTCTCCCTCACCCCAACATCCAATTAACCAGCAGGGCCCGTCCACACAGTCTCTACATTCAACTTGTATTTTGTCTTTTCTCTTCATTGCTGCCACAACTTAGGACCCCATCACACCCTTTGTTAACTGTGGTTCACTCTTTTTGAAATGCAAACCTGATTATATTAATCCTGTGCTTAAAATCTACAGTGGCTGACCACGCCCCTTAGAGTAAAACCCAGGCCCTCCCTCCACACCCGGCCTTCTGTGATGCTCTCTGCCTACTCTGTCCTCCTCTCCCCATCTGAGTCCACGAAAATCCACTAGAAGATAAGCTCACGGGTTCAGGGACTTGCTCTTCACGTTCAATGAGGCATCCATCCCTGGTGGCTAGCATCATGCCTGGCACCCGGGGGTACTTCTGAAATAAATGTCAAATGAATGAATGAATAAATAAATGAGTGAGTGAGTGGGTGCATGGAGCCAGGTCAAACCACCTGCAGCACCCCTGGATGTGCCCTGCTGGGTCACACACTTGTGGCTTTCTGTTGGCTGCTTCTGTCTGCTTGCACCTCCTCTCATTCCTCTTTCTGCCTGGGCAACCTCTACCTGTTCTCCAAGACTGTTTGGATGCACCTCCTCCTCCAGGAAGCCTTCCCGAGCTCCTGGAAGGAGCTGTACTACATCCCTCCTCACCACTCCCCTTGCCCCTCCGCCACTGTAGCTGTCATGTGCCACAGTAACCACAGGGTGGGTTTCGTTGCTCCCATGGTGCAGAGGAGGAAACCAAGGCCCAGAGAGATTAAGTGACTTGCCTAAGGTCACACAGCTATTAAGTAGAGAAGCTGAGATGCAAAGCCATGTTTGTCTGATTCTAATAACACAAGCGTGCTGTCATTGGGACATTTCTGAGCTATACACTGTTCCTCTCTGCCTTGCTTTTTCCACCAGCCAAACAATATTCATATGCATGAGCCCCTACTACATGCAAAGATTATGGGGATTGCAAGGAAGTCCAAGCCCTACTACCTGCCTTCACAACCTGCAGGAAGGGCCAGCAAAACACCAGATTCTGCATTTTCCTCCACTGTACAAAACAGCTCTGAGTCCCTGGCCAGCTGCACTATTTCAGGACAGCCAAGCCCCACTCTCTCAGCTTCATGGTTGGTGGAAGACAGCTGGAATAAAATTTTTCAAAGAGCTCTATCATTACAAATGTACATAGCACTGAACTTGGCTAATGGACTGTCCCCGGAGAGATGCTCTCAGGGACCACTGTGATGCACAGATTCAAGCACTTTGTGCTTAGCACATCCGATGCAAGGGGCTGAACATGTGTGATTTCTGGAGTGCTCCAACAGAACTTTTCTCTTTAGACCCACTAAAAATCCTCTTTGGCTCCAAAATTGTTTATAATATTAACGTGCTTATGTATATGAAAAGATTTGGGAGTAAAAGTACATTTCAGCTTAGCATCAGATTGTTGCAAGTTCCAACCCCTCCCTTTCCTGCCATACTTGAACTTCAGGATATTGGGCTGGGGTTAGAATGTGGTGTGTACTCCTGGAGTCAGCTGGGATCGAAGCCCTACCGCAAACATGCTGTGTGGCATTGATAAAGGTACTGATCCTCTCTGAGCTTCCAAAGAGGGTGAGAAGATAAGAGAACTGAAAGGGGTCTTAGAGGTCATCCCGTCCCCCAACCTTACTTTGTAGGTGAGGCTGGAGACCTGGGGGAGAGGAAGGCTGTGCAGGAAGGACGTGTCCACCTGGGACGCGGACTCCTCGTCCAGCCTGTTCCCTCTTTCATAACAGCCTCCCTCCGTTTCCCCACTTAGAAGAGGAGATGCAGGATCTCGGAGACTGACCATCAGCCGACCACTGACAGTGCCTGCTCTGTGCCGGGCACTGGGCTGGCACCACCGAAGCCTCATGAATCCATTTCTTCTCCTGTCGAGGAGGGAGAAGACCCGTCTTTGCAGTGGGAGTGGCAGAGACTCGCTCCCCATCCTTGGCTGCCCGTGCCAGGCCTGGTATTCTTCCTGGGCCCAGCTAGAGGGGTCCTGCGGGTGCCCCAGTGTCAATCCCAGCTTTCCTGCCCCCTCCTCTGGGAGGTGGGTGCACAAACTTGCCAGGCATCCCCTGACACAGGTCAGACGCTCTTCCCCTACAAGGCCTGGAATGTTCTCCCCACACTCTTTGCCTGGACTATTTGTGATCAGACTTGGCTTAAATGCCACCTCCTCAGAAGCCTGGCCGGGCCACCCCCACCCCTGCTCCCAGCCTCCATTTAAATTGGAGTTTCTTGTTTTACAACCTCAGATCTCCGGTATTTTTCCTTTATGGCGCCCATTAGAGCGTGTACCTAGATGGTTCTTCGTGTGATTATTTGTCGGGTATGTCTTCCACCAGACTGTACGCCTGGAGAGTGCGGGGACTGTGTCTGTATTGTTGAACAGATGAATGCATGGGCTTCAAGGTGCTGCCACCTCCCATCCGCCTGCCCACTTCTGGGAAGCGCCCTTCGGTGCTGGCCAGCCTTGCTGGCCCCGGCGGGAGCCCACGCTGACATCTCGGCCAACTCCCCTCCCCTCCCTTTCTCTACTCCTGCCCTTCTCAACTTCCCACTTAACTGTTCCGAAGCATTTTCGCTTGATTCTCCAGGAAGGTGTTAGAGGAAACAATCTTTTTCAGGAGGGAAGACAGTTTACCTTCGTGGGGGCAGGAGAGGGGGCTCAGGGATGGGCAGGCACACGCCGGCTGCACCTCCCTGCCCACGCTCCTGCCTGACTGTTCTGAGAGGATAATTGTCCTCTCTGCTCAACATCAAAGGCCTGAGAGCTATTCAGACATGGCACCGTTTTCCTGCGAACTTGGGACAAGATGCTGCTCTCCTTCCCCGTTTTGGTGCATAATGACGTGTAAGTGGAACACACGCTTCAAATGTACGCCTCATCGCCCCCAGCCAGAAAATACCATTCATTTAAGTCTGGACCGTCAGGCCGAGCTCGCGGCTTCCCCAGACCTGCCATGCTCCCGGGCACCTCTCTGCTCTCCTGGTGAGTGCCGACAGCCCCTCCGCAGATGGCAGGGTTGGCCTTGCCGGGTTGCTGGGAGTCTAGAATTGCCCTGAGTTGGATCAGTCTGTAAGAATGAATGGTGCACATTTCAAACCTGGATCTCGAAGAGTGACGGTGGCGGGGAGCCTGAGATAAAAACAGGCCCCGCGACCATCATCTTCACTGCTGACATTTGCACCGTGCGTTACAGTTTAGAGAGCCTCAACTTTCTCAATGGCCTCGTTAAGTTGAAGGGAAGGAAACTAACATTCTCCGAGCCTCTGCTCAGTGCTGGCCCTTGCCTGGCATTTTCAAAGGAGTGACCTCATTCCGAATTGGGGTCCCAACCACCCCGATGGGGAGGCATCTTATTCCCATGTGCCCATTTTACAGTTGAGGAGACTGAGGCTGGGGAAGAGGTAGGTAGTGGAGCTGGGACCCACAGGTGTGATTTTATCACCAAGGAAGTTACCAGGAAGGCACACTTGGGATTTCGAGCCAGACAGGAAGGTATCAAAGCAGCTTGCTCATTACTTGTCAAGTCTGTGGCCTTGAATGGGGCATTTACTTTTCCCAATTCCAGTTTCCTCATCAGCAAATTGAGCAAGATAATATGGCACACCGAAATGAGAGATTTGTTTGGAAGATTCCATAATAGACATCTTTACAAGTTATAAATTCATCCTGGGGCGGGGTGTGGGGTTACTATGTTTGTCCTTTTCAGCAGAAGAGAGAGAAGTTATTTGGGATATGGGGGGACATCAGTGATGAATTGAAGAATGAAGGGCTGAGGGGTCCTGTCCTTTCTGCTTATCGTCTTGAAGTAGTCAGAGGGATGGAAACCGTCATGTACATGGAGTGCTTATTCCTTAAGAATGTTAAGCCTGTTACTGGAAGCCCAGGGTAGCCAATGGGATTACGGGGGCCATGGAGTCCTGTAGGAGAGGGAGATGCTTTGATGCATACAATCCTCTCTGAAAATATACATTGGGATTCCAACAACGGAATTGTAACCAGTTATTGGTGCAGTGTGTAGCCACTGCCAGTCTGAAGCTGGCATGTTCTAAATCCAAGAAACCTGAATGCAGGGTTTGGGAGAGGGTCTCACTGCCTCCCAGTAGCTCTCGGAGTAGCTCTGATGTCACCGACTGGCTTTGTTGCCCTCTCGGGATCGCCATTCACATTTTATCTGCTGTCACTCATTTTTGCAGCAGTCCTGAGGTTGGTATTCTCACCCCCGTCTTACAGATGAGGAAACTGAGGCCCAGAGAGGCTGGGTCAGGTCACAGGGCTGGTATGTGAAGAGTCCAGGGTGAAATTCACTTTTGCCTAATTCCAAAGCCTGTGCTCATGGCCCCTTGTTCCTGGTACCTACAGCTCACCCCATCACCCCCTCCCAACCTGCTCTGTTCCCTGCAGACTGATGAAATTGGTGCCTTGCTAACACGAGGGCTCTCCCACCTGGTAGTGGAGGAGGTGTATCTCAGAGTCTGGGGAATCTTGCGAAAGTGCGGGCCCCCAAAACCTTCTTGCCCAAATGTCTCATTTTGCAGGTAGAGGATCTAAGGCTCAGAGAGGTGGAGTGTCCTTCCCCAGGTCACACAGCTAGTTTGGAGGCAGAGTTGAGATCAGACCTGGGCTTAATGGCTTGGGTCTGTGCTCTTCCTCTAAAGCCGGGTATTTGCACATGCTAGGGGTTGGAGATTATGTCCAGGGTCCTTTCTGCCTTTCCCCTTCCCAGGGGCACTGCATCCAGGAATAACAGAAAGGGTACAGCTGCTGCTGGCCCAAGTGCCAGCCTCTAGGCTCGCGTGACCTGCTGGGGCATCCTGCCTTACAGAGCCCGGGAGATGCAACGTGGAGGCCTTGCTGGGAAAGGCTAGAGATGGCTGAAACCCACGAAAACAGAGTTCTCTGGTCCAATTAGTAGTGCAAACAACATTTCTACACCATGTTCCTACTTAAGAAAATAAATTATGTATAAGTTCTCTTCAAGACTGTTGCAATATCCACTTGCCAGCACACAACTGGGCCTGCAAAGCTTCCAACCTTCCCAGCCTTCATTAATCCTGACCTTTAAGGCTTCTCCGAGGCAGTGAGTTTCTCGTCTCTTCTTGCTTATGACACTTGAAGGAAATGGAATTGTACTGCTCCAGAAGGCCTCTGAAACTCAGCCTTTTGTCCCCCCACCACCCCGAGCTGAATGCACTTTCCTCACCAAAAGTTGCTGAAATTTCTCATTCAGGCTGTTTTCAAAATTACAGAGGTGCTAAAACCCAACGTTCAGTTTCATCGGCTCTGTTTTCCTCTATCAAACTCCTCAAACCCGTTTCACCTGCTGGGAAGTGAGACAGTCTGTCAAATGCGTTAGCAGGCTTCCAGGCAACAAAATGAAGCTGCCTTTTCTTTTCTGAAGTTGCGAGGAACGTGTTTGAGAATGACACACGGCAGAGGGAGGCACTCAAGAGGGGGCCACCGCAGACGGGCAGCGCTTAGAAGGCAAGGACAGCATCGTATTCAGAAACCTGCTTGGTTTTTCACATCTCCCTGTAACAAGAATTTCTGACCACCTATCGTATTCCAAGCACTGTTGCATGACCGTGCTTTTCCCCGTAATGGGATTAAAAAGGCAATTTCAACAAATTTCCCATGAAAGCACCTCCGTGTGGCTGTCACTGTCCTTGGGAGAGAGGGAGACAGGGGAACGCGGCTCCTTGGCAGCCCTCATCCCAACCAAGAGACTTCGGTCTCTTTCAGGAAATCATTAATACCATTCTTCTTGGGGCTTCTTTATGGGGGGAAGAGAAGAATGTGGAATCATTGGGTGTTTACTGGAGTCAGGCGTGGCATGGATCGCGTTACATACCTTTTATCTGTTAAGGCTCACAGAGCCCTCTGATGTGGGTGTCATTCTCCGCAGTTTGTAGATGGGAGTATCGAGGCTCTGCGAGGCTAAACACCTTATCCAAGGTCCTACAGCTAGAGTGGTTTGCCTGACTTTTCCCTTTATACGTATGGGTTGTTGGAAGAACGCTTAGCATTATCTGAATGTTCAACATGGGACTGTGACCCCCTCCTGCACACCCTCGCCCCTGTCTCCCAGGATGCAACGCTGGCTGTGGCAGTTTCACTAAGAGGCCCTCCTGCCTCCTCACCCCGAGCCTGACACACAGCCCGGGCCTTCTCTGCTGGGCTGCTGCCCAGAGAGCTTCAGATGTGTGAGCACCACGTGGAAGAAAAGAGCATCAGGTGACTGCAAAGCTGTCAGCTGGGGGACAGCGGTGTGGAGGGGAGCAGCGGGTGGCTGCGTGCTCGCCTGCAGTTCAAACGTTTTGTGGGCAAATGTTCCCTCGGAGGACGGCTCCGGTGGGCAGAGGGGCAGCCTGGAGATGCTCCAGCTGCTCACCCGGAGGGAGTCGTCTGAAGTGCCACACCTCCACAGACGCACCCCTCCAGGAACCTCATGTGAGAATCCCAAATTGGGCCTGATGGGGGTTACGGGGCTGGGAGTGGGGAGCCGGAAGCCGTTCAGGTGGGGCTGCAGCTGGGCTGGTGGGGCTGGGGGGAGTGGAGTCTGGGCATGGTGGAAGTTTCAGATGGCACCCAAGGACGGGTCGGTGGCTCTTTCTGCTGGGATCCTCCACTGTCCGTCTCCTGTGGGCAGGCGGGGCTATGTCATTTTCATCTCTGGATTCCCAGTGCCTGGCCCCGTACCTGGCACACAGTAGGTACCTACTTAATGGGCAGGTACAAGAAAAAAGTCAAGCAGTAACTTGGGAACCAGGCAGCCCCGGCTTCCAAAGCTGGCTCCGTACAGACTTGGGGAAGCCATTTCATCTCTCTGGATCTTGATCCCTTATCCTGGAAATGCTGGTACGAGTAACTTCCAACAGAATTGTTGTAAAGATCAAAAAGGCTACAGTGATCTGAAAACACTCTGTAGGGAAAAAAATGCTCAGCCCAAGCAGAGAACACTCCTGCTTGTGGTCTGTATCCTACCTGAGCCCTGAAGGATCGGGGAAGTGAGAGTTGTTACTTGCCTGTAGAAATGGAATCTGAGATGTGGCTCCACCTGGGACCACGTATGTGGCTCATCCATTCATTCACATGCTTGGTGAACATCTACAGAACTTCTCTTGCATTCGAGAACTGCCCCAGGCACAGGGGATGCAGAGATGAATCAACTCTTTTGAAACCACCTAGTAGGGAGAGTGACCCTGCAGGATGATCCTGGGTGTTGCCAAGTGCTGTGGGAGTGCACAGAAGGAGGCTGTCTGATGGGCAGTGGTGGTGGTGGGGGGGTCTCGGAGGAGGGCTGATACAGAATTCTCTCTAGGGACAGCACTGGTGACACCGGTGGTATTTAGCAGGTTGAGACAGATCCCTTAGGCTGGCTCCTGGCCTTAGCAGGGCCATGCTGATGCCAGGAAGGCCAGTGGTGTCCGCTCAGCCCTGCCTGTCAATCCATCACTCCAGCTCTTTTCTGCTTCCAGAACCAAACACCTCCCAGGTAGACACCCATGGGTTCTACTCAGAGGCGGGCAGGATTTGTGGAAGAACACAGAATTTAGAGTCAGATGACCCTGGCTGAACACCTACTATGTGCCAGACACCGTGCACAGTGAATTATAGAGCTTAGCTGTCACAGCTGGCGGATGATTATTAAGACAGAGATGCAGTGACCAAGAGGAGCTGGCATCTGATTCTCTCCAAGAAGACCAGTGTCAGTCTCAGAGGATCCCGCTGACCTGCTCTCCCAAGCCTGGCCCTCTGATCTGCCCACTGTCAACAGGTTGCCAAGCCAAACCTAGGGATATAGGGTCAAGGCAAGCAGATTAACAAAAAGAGCTTTTTTTTTTTCTAGCAAGCCAAGGCTGACTGCAAATACCACCCTCTTAGCCATCACGAGATGTGGGGAGCAGGACCCAAGAGGGGTTCCCTGCCTTCAGGAAGCTCAGAAAAAGTGAAGAGGAAAGAATGGGCACAAATCGACCCCAGCCCGTTACTATGTCCCCCTGCTGCTCCCATTCCCTCCTAACCCTGCTGCCGGGATTCCTGCCTCCCCAGCTGGTGCCAGTTCCCAGGCAAAGCCGATTGGTTACAGGGTGTGTTCAAGGCGCAGCATCCCAGATGCACCGGGACGTGGCGCTGAGTTCTGCCACAGTCGGCTGTTCCGGGGGGCAGAGCCCCGCGGCGGGGCCCATCTCAGTCCATGTTCTGATTACTCACGAGATAATGGAGGCGAAGTGCCTGGCAGAGGGTACTCACTTAATAACATTAGCTACAATAGTTACTAGCAGTAGGGATTCTGTTCCTGAGTTCTGAAATCTGAGCTCCTGCTCGATGTGATTTCTGGGTTCGCGGTCTCTGTTACAAGTTCTTTTCACAGTCGATCGCCTGATCCTCTGACTACAGCCCTGCGTCCACATCTAAGTGCTGCCCGCTGGACATACAGGAATATGTGCTCTCTTGGTTTTCCTGTGGCCATGCCCAGACCCCTTCTGGAATATTCCTTGGTATTCCTATATAAGAAGTTTCTATCACCGTGGCTGGCTGGATATTTCTGCTCAGCTGAACTTCACCTTTTCCCCACCTTCCCAGCACCCATCCCAGGGGCTTGGGTGGGCTTCCCATCCCACTGGGAGTGTCTTATACCTGGATGACCACCCTGAGATGAGACATGTGTCATTCCTTGCACCTGCCTCACTATATACCTTCTGGGAATCGCTTTTCTTGGGGCAGGTGTGGGATGGGGGAGGGAAGTGGTGGGGATCAGAAATGTGTTCTATTTTGTTCCTGGTTAATTTCTCATTAGTCTACAGGGCTGTGTGGAAAACAATGCTGGGTGAAAACCAAATGATGGTTTATGATGTTTACAGAGGAAAAGCAGATGTTCCAATTAATGCTAGGGCTGAAAACCATCCCAAGGCAGGCTGATTTTAAAGCAGATCAAGAAAAGGTCAAATAGGTAACTACCCACACGGCACGAAAGTCCTCACACCACATTCTTACTGATTTCATGTTTTCTCATTAAAAGCATATTTCAGCTGCTCCAGAAACTGTTCAGAGAATGTCACTGTCTTCTAGCTCTTCCTCACGGCTGGTCTTAGAGGCTGAGCAGCATGTAACTTGAGTAGAAAAGCCTGCATCCTGAGTGTTCAAAGGCATCACAGATTCACAAATGCAGAGAGGGTTTGGGTGGTTTAATCAGATTGCTTTCCTGACACGTGGAATTAAGGCCCACTGGCAGACACAGCGTGCACGACACCGCTTTCCTTCCTAGGTCCAGAGCACACATGACTGATCACAGCTCTCCTTCCCTTGGAGTCTCAGATTTTTATTTTTTAGCCCACTAATTCTGGCCACCACTATGAGTCTATTGGGGGTTTAGGCAGAAGGGACTCCAGGTGGGGACAGAGGCAGAGGTAGGACTTTGTATGTTTCAAAAGAAACTGCTTAGATTTCTCCCCTGCACTCTGGGGAAGCAAGCATCAGCTTTAGAATCAAACACCAGCTCTGCCATTTGCAAGCTTTTAAAGTTGGGCTAATATATCTTGAAGATCCCCATGTCTCTCTGTCTCGGATTGGTGGACTGGACTCCCAGGCGACCGACCGTCATTTTCACGGTGCCACGGTTCCTTGACTTATGATCCGAGCATCAAAGGACCTGAGATGATTAGGGGCTTTCAAAATGAAAGACCAAGCATTCCGTAGTTCGTCCAACATCTAATGAGCAACTATTCCGTATCAAAAACTCTGTGAGGTCCTGGGAATGCAAAGATAAATAAGACACGGCCCCTGCGCTGGGTAGTTTATGAGCTGTCGGGGGTAGACATGGAGATAAAACAGCTCCAGATCATCAAGGAGACGCAGCAGCTGTGAGGCCATCATTGAGTCACTCACATCAAGTTACAGAATGCAGCTCTGGAGGAACAACTAACATGAAGCGAAGTCCACCTGTGTAGTATTTGTTCCAATTGTTCGGTCCTGTTGAGCGTTGCAGAGGGCCTGTTTTCAGCTACTGCTTTTCCACCAGCCTACCCTACAGCCGGGCTTTCTGGGTCCCCTCCACACTCCCCTGCCAGCCCTACTGCATCTCCTCACTTCCAAATCAGGGCCCAGACTAGGATGAGACAGGCCAGGTGCCTACAGAGCAGAATTTTAGGAGGCACTCACTTCACTTCCAAATACAGCTTCACAGCAAATACAGTTGACTAACCTGAGAATGAGCACCTCCTTAAATTTTGCACCCTAGTCGGTGGGGGTCGGGGGAGGCCCCTGCTCCAGAAAAGGTCAGATGGAGACAGGAGGAGAGACATTCATGATCAAAGTGGCATGACAGCTGGTTCTCACAAGTTTGCAAAACAGAGACTGTTGTCCCATTTACAGATGAAGAAACTGAGGCTCAGAGAGGGTGAGCTGCTTGCAGAGGCATCACGGAGTAATGAAAGATCTCAGGCTCTTTTTCACTGAGGCAGATCTAAAGGGGGATCCCTGTTCTACCGGTCCTGAGCCACGTGACCTTGGGCCAGTTACTTATTTTCTCTGACCTTCTGATTCCTCCATCTGAAGAATGGGGATGCTAATACCACTCGGGGTTAGTTGTGAATAAGTCCAGGCACCTCCAGCTTCTGGTTCCATGACTCTGCTTTCCCATGTGTCAAGTGGAGTGGCCACACCTGGCTCACAGAGATGCCATGGGGACCAAACGGAAGGATGTCTCTGCCAACCCAAAGTGAGTTCTGAAAAGCTGTTCGGGACCAAACGTGAGCTCTTTAACAGGCTTTGCCATCTCTCGAGCCCTGTCAACTGTCTGTTCTTCTGGGGTGCGAGGGTGGTGAGCATCTTTTTGGTGAGTGCAATTATCTCCGGAGGGATAATTGAGATCGAATGCCTGCTACACATCAGGTGCTGGGCTGGGGACTCATACACACGATCCCATTCAAACCTCCCAGCAACTCTACTGTCACACCCATAGTTAGAGAAGAAGAAATAGATTCACTGGGAGGCCAAACGACTCACCCAAGGTCATGCGGCAAAGCAGAGGCAGAGCTGGGGTCTCCACCGCATTTGTCTGACGAAGAAACCTGGGCTCTCTGCATTCCGCTATGAAACAGCGACAAAAAGCAATCCAGGCTAACCTCTATCAGCAATGGAGCGAAACCTAGGATTTGCACCTGAGCACGTCCCAACGTGCCTGAAGATAAATTAGACTAGAATTACAAGTCGGGACATGAAACCTCGTAAATGCCAAGTGCTTCCTAAGCATGGCAGAGTGATGGCTTGAGGCTCTCCTGGGTGGCCCGAGTGGTGTCCCTGCTGAATGATGTGAGTCTTTGCTATTTCCCAAAAGTTCAGCTGAAGATCTACAACCCTGTTCTCCCAAACCAGAGAATTGAGCGGGGCAGGTCAGCAGCTCGCTGCAGGTTTAAGACCTGTAGGTCCTACCTTGAAAATATCCAGTTAATTTCCAGTTAATTTGCTCCTCTCAACCCCTGTAAGCTGCAGCCTGTACATCAACGTGGTGCTACTCATCTCCTACCTGGTTAACTGCTACAGTCTCCTGCACGGTCTCCCTGCACCTCCTCCTTCCATATTCATTCACTTTCCACATTGCAGCCAGGGGGACCTTCCTGGAAAGCAAATTCTCCTGCTTACACCCTTCCCTGGCTGCAAACCCCTTGGTTGGAGTGACATACAAGGATCCTGATGACAGCTCCTTCCATCCTCTTCTCTCTGGCACCCCATGAGTCAGCTCTGCCCACCTCTGCCCTTCTCTAAACACGCCATGCTACTGCACACCCCTGTGTACACCCACGGATTTCTCTGCTCAGGACCCTTTCCCCTCCTTTGTTCAGCTAACTCTTTCTCATCCTTTATGCCTCAGCTTGGCACCACCTCCTCCTGAAAGCCTTCCCTGATTGCCCACCCTCCTACCCAGAATGGGTTAGATGCCCCCCTCAGGGCTTTGACAGCTCCCTGTGTCACTTCCATCCTGTCACACCAGATAGTCCGCTAACTCCTACTTGAACTTCGGACCTCAGCTGGCTCTTCCAAACTAGGGTTGGGTCTGATGAACGGACTCTCCTTCAAGCTCTGGTCACTTGTGCATTTGTGTGAGTACTTGATTGATGCCTGTCTCTCCACACTGGGTTGTAAACTCTAGGCTCTCGGGCCCTTGCTCACTTCCTGGGTTCACTGGAAGCTGACTGGAGATGCAGACTTGTCTGCCGGAATTTATTGGGCAAAGGTCTCCAAATCCACATGCAGGGATCCCACCCTTAAGGGAGTGAAGAAGGCAGGAGAAGCTGAGCTTCCATGCAGTTGGAACAGAGGCCCCAGCTGACCCACTGGGAACTCTGGAGCTGGGGTGGCCCTTCAGAGTTGGATTGGATTGAGACAAGGGGCCAGCTATTGTACTGCCACTGGATTTGGGCCACCCCTGGTGAGAGGACAGAACCCTGGGCAAGGTACCTCTTTACATGAGAGGACAATTCCCAGAGTGGAGAGCTCTTCTCAGCTGCCACCACTGCAGGTCACGGGTGGGTGTGCGTGCCTCCGCCCTGCAGGGGTGAACATCTGCTACTGCTACCTTATTCCCTGCACCCACCCCAGTTCCTAGTTCCCGGGACCTAGGTAACCAATGAACTCCAAGTAAATTAACACATCCATTCATGTGTCCATTGTTGCTCCACCCCCGAACTCACTTTGTCTCACCTATTTATCCAAGGGCTCTATGCAGAGCCGAGCCTAGCAAATGCACTCAGCAGAAGTCTGCTGAATGATTAAATTTAAAAAAGAATGACTGAAGGAATAATGGTGCAATTTGTATTTATAAAGAAAGATAAATTTGCACACAATGTAGCTGTTCAAAAACCACATGAAGTGAGGATACCTCCCTCCATGAGCTGGCTTTCTTCAAAGCAGGGACTTCAGCAAGTGGACCAGACCGACTGTTAGCAAAGCTCTCTGCCTGTCCTCCTGGTCCAGGTTGGATGGGCTGGGGAGGGATTTGGTGAGGAGGAGATCAGGCCTCCCGTCTTCCAAGAACAAAGAAGAAATGGCTGGAGGAACTGGTGGTATTTAGAATGCAAAAGAGCAGACTTAAGAAGGATCATGATAGCTCTCTGTAAATATTTGAAGGGCTATCATTTGGAAGAGAGAATAGACTTATTCTGGAACTGTTGTGGAGAATAGGTCTAGAATTGGGGTTGGACATAGGGAAAGAACAATTAAAACATGCGACCACCATCTTTCTGGGGAGACGGACACACATTCTGTATCATTAAGGGTTATGGGTTATACAGGTGTATCTATTTGTCAAAACAATCCAGGTAAGATCGGTGCATTTCAACAGACAAATTTTACAACAAAAAGGAAATGCTAAATTATCATCATCGTTGAGACAGGAAGGAAGGGGGCAGAGCAAAGCCATTCAAGAAACAATACAGCAATTAACACCAAGGTGGTGAAATGGCGGGGAATTTCACTTCTAGTAGACTTTGAGCTTCATTATACACTCATGTAATGTGTTGGTTTGGTAAATAACATTCCCACAGGTGCCGTGACAGTTCTGAGGCCGACCATAGGAGGTCAAAGTGGGGCAGTGGCCCAATCCCTGAGAATCCCAGCCCCCTCCCCCAAAAGTAGTTGGAGTAACCCTCCCACTGGCTAGCACATGAAGCTATGGATCCCACAAAAACTAGCAACACTGTGCCTCACGAGCTCTCGCTCCCTCGTCTTCGGAGACGCCCGCACTCTGTCTATGGGGTGTGGATCTCTCTGAGTAAATCTACCATTACTCAGTGTGGCTCACTCTTGAGTTCTTTCCTGTGTGGAGCCAAGGACCCACACTTGGCGGGGCACATCCCAGGGACTCAGCCGAGACCTGAGACATGGCATCCTCTTGCCCCACATTCTTTTCCCTGTATCATCATCACCATCCTTAAGTGAGCACAGGGGTGAGCAGAGGTACGGAGGAAACAAGAATGTCAAAATGTTAATGTTGTTGGGTTTGGATGGTGGGCTCATGGGGTTGATGATACTATTTTGTTTACTTTGTATATGTTAAAAATGTTTCATAAATTAAAAGCAGCTGTATGTTAATTACTGAACAAAAATGAATCAGACGGGCTGTGTTGGAAGACAGTGAGCTGCTCGTCACTAGAATTGTTTATGCAGATTCTCTGGGCATCCTCCCCATTACCCCCGCCCTCCAAGAACCTGGGAAATGGGAGGATATTGCCAGGAGCAGAACACAAACCAGGTAACCTCGTTAGACAGTGGGAGATGCTGGGGGTGGAGGCAGGGCAGACATCCGAGGTGTCTAGGAAGGCCCCTCGACTTGGGGGGAGTGGGGGGGAGTGGAGTGGAGTGGAGGGAGGGTCCAAGTCAAGATGAGGAATCATGGGTTTGGAACGAAGCCTGAGTTAGAGGCAGCATGAGTTTTCAGGCTCTGAGCCATGTGTCACCGCTTGCTGGCTGTGTGAACCCAAGTAAGGCACTCAACCTCGGTGAGCCTCAGTTTTCTCATCTGGAAAATGGGAGGTTGGCCCTACCTCATAGGATTAAATGCGCTTGGGTGGCTGGCATCTAGGCAGCCATGCTCATTATGGTTATAAGGGGAAGATGACCCCCAAGTGAAGACAGGCTTCCGGGGGAAGGGGGTGGGACTTGAAGGCCTCTCTCAAACACCAGCTACCACAGGAGGGCCATGTTTTGGAGATGGCTAAGGGAGGGGTGCCTGAACGGGTCGGCCTGAATTAAAAGGCAGGGAAAAAAGGCTATTCAGATCTTTCCATTGATAACATTCTAGGATTCTAGAGGGATCCCAGGCAATATTCATGAGTGACTGCTGGGGCTCTCCATTCCCCGGTTCATTTCCATCGCTTGCAGAGGTGGACAGCCTTGTGTCCATGCTGCCAGGAACACAGCCTCCCCTTGCCAGCCCCCACGGATCCCGGACCCCCAGGGCAGCTGTGACCTCACCCCAGACCCTAAGTCCACCCCGACTGGGCTTGGAGTCACACACAGTGAACCCTGCAGGGCAGGAGAGTCACCGTCATCTCTCTGTCTCTGGCGCACAGTGGGTGTGTAACAAATGAGTTCCAGGTAAACAAACAAATGCTTGAGCTGAGTGTGAGGACAGGTACTTTAGCCAAGTCTGCCTGCTCCGGGGCTTATGTCCCTGGGAAGCTGTGAGGATGGAGGGACAGTCCATCTTCCCCTAGCCGGGCCCGGAGACCCCCAGGAGGCCGACCGGCAGCCACTGTTGGCAGGCAGTGCTCCCGGCAGATGGCGGTAGCCTCTTCATTTCCACGAACGCCTCGGAGCACCAGCGTGGCCACCCACTGAACACACCATACATCAGACACCTAATGGCGCATTATGGAACATAAGTGGTAACCACCAAATGGGACCCAGGAAAGGAATTAGAGCCAGATGCACGGCAGGGAAGGAAAAAAATTGAGAAGAGTCTTGGAGGAAATGGGGCCCCGATTAAATCACCTTGGGATAGGAGAAACCATCTCTTTAAGCACTTATGGACCAGACGAGTCCGCTTCATTTTAAATCAGCGCCCTTGATAGAGAGTAGGGCTGGACACTGGGCCCCTCACTGGTCACTGCTGCCTGGATTGGGCTTGCCAGCCTAGCCCTGACCACTGAACTGCTCCGTGAGCCCCTCCCAGCCAGGTTTTCATTCAACAAGTATTTTTGTGCTTCTACTATGTGGCATGAAGTTGTGTGCACCAGGGCGTTTAAATTCAAGGGTTAGACTCAAGTTATCTCTTTGTTTGTTTATTTATTTATTTTTGGTGAGGGAGGAAGGTAATTAGGTTTATTTATTTTTGGAGGAGGTACTGGGGATTGAACCCAGGACCTCATGCACGCTAAGCATGTGCTCTACCACTTGAGCTATACCCTCCCCCATCAAGTTATCTGGTTTTAAATGTTGGTTCTGCCCCCGTTAACTTCTCTGGCCTCAGTTCGTCTTTGTAATACCTTCTACCTTGCAAGGCTGTCATGCAGTTAAATAAGAACATGGGGAAAGAATTTAGAACAGCAGTGAATATGTCCCCAAGGGTCCTCCTGGGGACACACTCTAACATTCCAGTGGGGGGAGGGGACTGTGGGCCAGATCCCCAGTGTCCAGCCTGGAAACTGCATACAGTAAGCATTCAGGGGGTTTTATCTGAATTGAGCAGAGCACATGTCCGCTCACACACAGGCACACGCTCACACACACACGCCCCGAGAGCCCCTGGTAGAGATCCATTTCCTTGGCAGGTAGGTGGAGTTTTCCAGACCCCTTCATGGAGGGGCGGCTATTCCTGGGTCCTGGGTCCTGGCTTTGGGCAGGCATCTTGGTTCCAGGGCTTTCTCATTTCTGGCACCTGGAGTTTCCCTTTCTTTAGAGCTTGGCTCTGCATTAACTTTTTTTTTTTCTCCCCAAATTGTTCTGCATTTCTATGTGCGTGTGTTGGAAGACAGGTTTGTTGTGTTGGGCTCAGTCCATCAAGACAATGGAACTAGAAATCACGGCTGGAATTTTGATTTTTATTTGCTCGTGACTCATCTTGTTTTATGAGGTTTTTGAGGTCACTTAGAGAGATGACCAAGGCACGGTTCCTAACCTCCAGGACTCTAGAACCTCTTTGGGGGGACAGGGTTATAAGCAAATGGCTACAATAAATCGCAGAAGGAAGGCAGGAGTGCATGGAGGGGGCAGTCAAATACACTGGGGAGACTCAGAGTTGGGTCAAGTGACCAGTTCTGACCTGAGGGTTGGAAGAGGCTTTGTGAAAGGGGTGGGATTGGCTCTGGCTGGCTGGAGGCGGAGAATGTCAGGACACCAAAAGCAGGGAAGGGCAGAGGGAACAGCATGAGAGGAGGCACAGAGGCACGGGTAGATGTATGGGTGCTCTGGGAGCAGTGAGCCCGCTGGTGGGGCTGGAAGGGAGGCTGTAGGGGAAAGAAGTCGTGGATGAGATGAGAAAGGTGGGTTGGGCCAGATTGTGAAGACCCTGATGCTGGCTTAAGACCAAGCATTGTAGGAGACGGCTTACGCTGTTACGTATTTAATCCGCACTGTGGTCTTACGTGCTATTATGCCCCTTTTAGGCATGGGAAACTGAGACCCTGAGAGGTTACAAAACATTCTACCATAAGCAAATTATTAATCCCAAACTCAGCCTTTTAAGCACATAAGCAAGGGGCCAGGATTCAAACTCAGATCCATGAATAACCTAAAAGTTCCCTTGTCCCCAAGAATTAAACACTGTTGCCATGAGACAGTCTGGGCAATAGTGAGGGACTTTAGGAAATACAGAAGCAGGGTAGGGTCTATAATGATCTTCCAGGTCAGGCATTGGAATGATGTTGAGGAACCACCCTGGCCTCCATCATTACCACCAGAAGGAAGACAGGAAAAAAGACCAAGAAGCTAAATGGAGGTTAAAAGTGGAGGAACAGCAAAATATCAATGCAAGGACAATGAGAAGGCTCTGGGATGGAGGACGGGGAAAGAGGCTGGAAAAGGGATCAGACCCTCCATCCACAGTGGAAGAATCTCAGGGTTCTCAGGATGTCTCAGCTCATTTGATAGAAGAGGGAGCTGGGGTGCACAGAGAGGAGTCCTGACTTCTGCACCTGATTGACCGATGGACTCATTCGTTCATGTGCCCAACATCCAGTCTCCTCTTTGCCCGGCACTGAGAAATATGCGGTTGCCAAGGACATAGAACATATATTGAGTGCATAACGTGTTAGGTACTTACAGGCAATATCTCCTTTATTTCTCCGAGTGGCTCAGTGTGGAAAGTGTTAGATCCCCATTTCACATATAAGAAAGCTGAGCTCAGCAAGGTTCAGTCAGGTATCCAAGGTAGATTAAGACTGATACACAGGTCAGCCCATTGCTTTCCACTGGAGCACGATGCCGCCCCCATCACTCCTGCCTTTAAGAGCTTAATGACCAGGGCAGTTAAAACATTTATTGCCCTCCCCCAAAAGGAGGACTCTTTTGAGAGTGAAAGGTGGGGGCGCTGTCAGTAATCACAGCAGGACAACAGGCAGAGCCCCGCACTGACCCAGGTAAACTGGGATGTAGGGTCATCCTACGCTAAAGGCGAATTAGTATTTATATCTGCATGGGGCTTCGAAGCCTTCCAAAGCATTTTCCAACTT
Organism: Camelus bactrianus; assembly: GCF_048773025.1. Classification (NCBI taxonomy): domain Eukaryota; kingdom Metazoa; phylum Chordata; class Mammalia; order Artiodactyla; family Camelidae; genus Camelus; species Camelus bactrianus. The sequence continues at coordinate 36,331,736 of NC_133554.1, read as the reverse complement.
TCAGCCATGCCTCATTTATATGGTGAAATGAGAACAGTTTCCCGGATAACAAGCTCATCCTTTTCAACACGACGCTTTAAGAATCTGGATGATTTTGGATGCTTTGAAATGCAGCCCAGGTTTTCCTCCCCAAGGAAAGGGCGCTCCACTGCATTGTCCCCGGACGGGCCTGGCTCTCCCACTCAGCTGCGGAGAGCTCCTGCAGCCTGTGGCACTCAGGGCAGAGCTCTGAGAAGGGGGACTCCGGTGCCTTCCCTGCCCCAAGAGAAGGACAGGCAGCAACACTTGCTCTGTAAGACTGGAGGATGCTCAGGCCCCAGGAGTCCCTCACAGGGCTTTCTGTGGTCAGCTTCTTTCATAGAAACTCAAAACCAGCACCCAGTAAGTCAGAGACTTAGGAGAGCAGAGAAGTGTCAATGCAGAAGCTGAGAAGGCCCTGCGGTGAGGTGCAGGGAGAGGAGATCTTTGAGCTCAGTGGGTTCACACTCGCCATGTTACACTGTGGTTCGGAGAAGGAAGATGACTTGTCCAGAGCAGCATTGGTAATTAGTGGCAAAGATGGGACTGGACTCCAGGTTTCCTGACTCCTGGTCTTGAGTTCCTTCCACTGAGCCCTGCTGACCTCATAAGCACCCTCTTCTTCCCTCCTCCTCTCCATCACGTGGGATCTCTGGCAAGTGCCCTGGACACACTCTACTCTCTCATGCCTCCATGCCTTTGCACCTGCTGTTCCACCTGCCTGGCATGCCCTTCCTGGGAGTCCCCTGCCTGGCAAAGCCTTTCTTCCTTCAAGAGGAAGTAGAAGCATTCTATCTGGCAACTTTAGTGGAATCACTGTGCCTCTCTGGACCTCATCCATGGGTTAATTTTTGGCATCTATTATACTGTGAAATGTATGTGTGCCTCTCCTTTTGATTCCAGGCTCCCAGAGGGCAAAGATTCCTTCTTGTTCATTTCTGCATCTCAGTACCCCGCACAGGGCCTGGAACGGGGCCCGCTTTCAATCAATGTTATTGCATTAAATTGAAATGCCCTTGGGGGGAAGGGAGTTATGACAGGGGAGGCTGCCTGGGAAGGGGTGAAAGACGGAGGCCAGGTGGGAGGAGACAGGTGACGGCAGCTGACTTCCGCCCCTCCCCAGGGGGTCAAGGACGATCTTGTGTGGAGAGATGGTTTAGAACAGGCCTGAGGGTGTGGGGAGAGGGCAAGGAGGGCGCTGGCAGCCCCTGGGACTGCTCAACCCCGCATCTGCCTGTTGGAGTCAGTCTCTGGAAAAGTACCAGTGAATTAAAGCCCAATAAAAAAGTCAATTAAGTCCCAGCTCATTTATGCCTTAAGCTCCCCCAAGCCAGTGAGCCAGAATGCAAGCTGGGCCGATATTTCCCCATTTCCCTCCATGTCTACATGGGTCTCCAGTGAAGCGACCGTGACACTTTTTATTTCAACCGTAAATGGGGCAGATAGACTGAGAGCGAAGAGATGGCTGCTGGGGGGTAGGGGTGGGGCGGGGGGGGGGGATGCTGGGCTCTCTGGATCCCAACCAAGAGACTCCTGTCAGCTGGCGTGATGTCCACATCCTGACCTTGGGCTCCAGATGGGGCGCTGGGGCTGTGTGTGTGTGTGTGTGTGTGTGTGTGTGTGTGTGTGTGTGTGTGTGTGTTCCCGTGCGCATGCGTGTTTGCCCACATGGACCAGGGGTGTGTTTGTGCATATACGTGGGTGTGCACGATTGTTTGCTACATAGATAAGTGCAGTTTGCATATCTGTGGGTTGATTCATCCATTTATTTCATACATAGTTATTGAGCACCTACTGTGTGCCGGACAGTGTACTTGCCTCTGGGATTTTCATATGAAAAAGAGTCTCAGCCCCTCCCCGCGTGAAATCTAGAGCGGAAAACAGACAATAAAGCAAGTAGTAACAGTAGCGCGTGTTGAATGCTACCCGGGTGCAGGCGTGCACGTGCACGCTTGCATATCTGAGGGCGCGCATGCCTGGAAGTCTAGGTACGTGTGTGCGTGAATAAAGCGGGGTGTGTGTTGCGGCGTGTAGCCTAAGTCTCTAGCTGACCTAGTTGCTGAAAAACGTCCCTTGAAAGTGATCGCAGGGTGGTGATAGCTCATGAGAAGTGATGTGTGTTGGAGGGGTTGGTGGGGGGAGGAGAAGGGAGAATTGAAGTCGTCAGGGGCACCTGAATCAGAACAGGAGACCTCATACCTAAAGAGTGTGCACAGCCCATGGTCTTTCCCCTTCCTCTCACTTCCCCCTGAGCTCGTCCAACCTCTGCTCCCCGACAGGGACCCTCGGAGGCCTGTGGCTGACCCTCAGTTTTGGGTGGATGGGAAAACCTTGGACTAAGACAATGAGGATGTAGATTCTGTTCCCAGTTGCTGCTAAGTAGGAAACGCACAGCAAAGGAGGATGTGGAGCTTGAGGTCCTGCGCCCACCACGTACTAGCTGTGTTACCCTGGGCGTGTCTCCTAGTCTCTCTGAGTCTCAGATTCCTTACCTGTAAGTGAGAGTGAGAGTGAGAATGCTGTCTCTGTTAACCCCCACGAGATTGCTGTGACAGCCCACGACCCTAAAGCATCCACACAGAAGTGGGATGTAGCTACCTATGAAAATAGTTAGCGTTCCTACCATGGCCAAGCGACCTCTCTCTGGGCCTTTCTAAATCAATACTCCAGTAGTGCCTGAAAAATGCCTGCATAGCATTTTCCATAGTATTTTTCCAGAAAACACAATCTCTCAGGGAATGAAGAAACAACTCTGTTTTGAGCTCAAACAGGTTCAAAAATTCTGGGCTAAGCAGAGTTAAACATGCTTATTTCTTGCAGGACTTCTCAGAGCCTTTAATATATCAATGTGCATTGTGAGTCTCCAATAGGGGGCAGAGTAAACGCCAGTTCTGTCTTAGGCTGGATCCCTCCGGAGGCTAGCACTTAAGGGCAGTGGTATACTGGGGAGTGACTTCAAGAAGCCCTGCTAGGGGGGTGCAGAAGTGAGGCAGGGAAGGGAAGGCCGCCATACACAGTGAACTTGGAGCCAGTTCCTGCTGCAGTGACTGGGACTTAGTCCTACATGGAATTTTCTGAGATGGTGACAAACACACTGCAGGGTTATCATACAGGAGTGAGGAGGAGGTTGGCCATTCATCTGTTTGCTCCTGTTTATCACTGGTTGAGAGTTGCTCCTGGGGTGTCAACACCCTGAACTTCCCGCTTGCTCGGGACTCAGAGCTGGGATGTCCCTGTGCCCAGAGAATGCTCTTGGGCAGAAAGTCACAGGTGTTCGTGGGAAGTGCCTGACAGCAGGAGAGGAGAATGACGAGGCCATGTGGATGGAGAACTAACAGCATCTCCACATCCCCACTTGGCTTGACCTCCAACATCTCTTCCAATTGGACTTTCCTCAGACAATTTAGAACTCTCGTGCATGAGTGTATGTTTGATATACCTCCTGGAACAGGGCCTGGGACTCACTATAAGGCAGAGGCACCAAGCATGCAGAGATGGAAGCTTCTGGAAGGTGGTGACCCAAGGTATCTGGCACATAGAAAGCCAGAAATCTTGTTGAGAGATGCCAAGTTTGGTCAGCCACAGCCACGCTTTGGGTAACAAAGTGTCAGTGAGAAACAACAAATGGGTGGAGATGGGCCAGAATATGCCAGAATGTTCCAGAATGTTCCTTATATGAGAGGCTAGCTAAGGGGCTGCTCTGGTGTTTTGAAGAGCCACAGACAGAATGTCAGAACTGGACGTACAGAGTTCTGGGGATCATCTAACCCCAAACACTTGTTTTAATTATAAGGGAAATCGAGGACTAAAGAGGTGAAAGGACGTCTTCAATGTCACCCAGCAATTTAAGAGCAGAGCCTGATCAGAATGCAGGTTTCCAGCTCACTAGTGAGCTCTTCCCGCTTCATTTTGGATTCCTTGACTAATAGGGTTCCTTCTTGCCAAGAATGTGACCATCGCCCGTGAGTTCCCTGATAAGAAATGAAACCCCATGCAGTTTCCCCTTGCTCAAGCCCCTCCCCCCTCAGACTGGGACGCCGAGGGCTCTCACTTCTTCTCCACCTTTTATCTCAGCCTGTGGATTCCCTGGGGGGTTCCCTGCCACCTCAGATCGTAATCTCGGTTGCAGTTTTAGACACGTCAGCAAGTTTCGCCAGGCAGTGTGAGGGAGTATGAATGCTAATGCCTCCGTCTGGGGATTATGTTAATACATTATCCTGAATTGACACTTAAAAATTGCACATTTTAATTGGCTGCCTCTTCCTTTCCAAGTCCAGGATCGTATAGTGTTTAGTATGTGGGAGGGTGGAGGTTGCTGGCGAGATGCCCTTGGCTGGGTTGGAAGGATCGCTGGCCTGGGAGTCAGAAGTCCTGGATCTGGTTCCCAGGTGTGTGACCGGGGGCAGGTCCCTTCTCATGCCTGCGCCTCACTTCCTTCATCTGGAGTGTGATGAGGTAGGGCTTGGCAGCCCCGACGGCTCCTTCCAGCTCTCACCTCCTGTGACTTTCGGACTGCCAGAGTCCCCCCAGGTTTCCTGCCTTCTTCCTATCATCTGTGCCCTGAATGCCAGGACTGACAGCCACACTATTTCTCTCCTGACTCTGGAACTGCTTTATGTTGGGGATACATTTTTCCTGCCTACTTAGTAGCTACCTGGCTCTTACCTTCCAGACCTCTCACCCTGAGTCCAAACTCTACCCCAACTGGAGTTAAATATACTAAGGATGGAACTGTTTTAAGTCCCTTCCCTGAATCCGTCCTTTCTCTGATGCCCGAAACAAGGTTTCTTGGGAAAATTGTTGAGTCTGTTCTGTCCTGGAATCTATGGCCAGTTAGTTGATAAATATGATCCTCTTTTTCCTCATTGAATACCTAATTGGTGACTTCTGGGGGTACACCCCTCTCCTTGATGTTGTCAGTGACTGCCCGGGGCAGGTGTCCACCATCTCTCACCTGGAGCCTCCCAGACCCCCAGCACTACTCCTTTCTGGCTTGTCGCTGATGTTGCCCAAACCCCCTTATTTCCCTCTGCAACAGCCTGTCCCTCCTTCAAACCCCACAACCTGGCCCCTAATCTCAAGGACCCACACCCAAACACCCTCACCATGGTCCATGTCTTGAAGTTATCTGCACACCTCCCCTCCTATTTCTGCCCAGAGTGATATAACTGAATGCTTGAATAAATATGAAACGTGGAGGCAGGAAGACATGAATTTTGACCCTGCCCTTACCACTATCTATTGTGTTCTTATGCTGTCCCTTTAATTTATGGAGGCTCGGTTCTCCTACATACAAAATGGGACAGATAGGTCTTCCCTTGCCTATCTGCCAGGGTGGTAGCAAGGATCATATGAGATGATGAACGTGCATAGGTTTATAAAGGATAATGTGCTGTACATAGGAGAAGAGTTACTTGGGTGCTTCTCCAAATGTCTTCTCGGGGGCAGCTATATCAGGACTGACTGGGGATGGTAATAAAATGAATGTTCTGAGGCCTGGCCCAGAGCTACTGAACCAGACTCTCTGGTGGTAAGACCCAGTCTGATGCAAAAATCCTCAACTGAATATTAGCAAATCTATATATAAAAAGGATGATACAACATGATCAAGTGAGATTTATTCCAGGGATGCAAGGATGGTTCAGTATTCCCAAATCAATTAATGTGATCTACACATTAACAAAAGGAAGGATAAAAATCACAAGATCATCTCAAAAGAAGCAGAAAAATCATTTGACAAAATTCAATACCCGCTCATGACATAAATTCTAATCAAAGTTGGTATAGAAGGAACATATCTCAACATAATAAAGTTCATTTCTGACAAACCCACAGCTAATTTCATACTCAACAATGAAAAGCTAAAAGCTTTCCCTCTAAAATTCAGGAACAAGACAAAGATGCCCACTCTCACCACTTCTATTTACCATAGTATTAGAAGTCCTAGCTACAGCAATCAGAAAAGAAATAAAAGGCATCCAAATTGGAGGAGAAGAAATGAAACTGTCACTATTTGCAGATGACATGACACTATATATAAAAAACCCTAAAGTCTCCACTGAAAAACTATTTGAACTAATAAATGAATTCAGTAAAACTGCAGGATACAAGATTAATGTATAGAAATCTATTGTTTTTCTATACACTAATAATGAGCTATCAGAAAGAGAAATTAAGGAAACAATCCCACTTACAATCATATCAAAAAGAATAAAATACCTAGGAATGAACTTAACCAAGGAGGCGAAAGACCTATGCTCTGAAAACTATAAACTATTGATAAAGGGACTTGACAATGATACAAAGAAATGGAAAGATATCCCACATTCTGGGGCTTGAAGGATAATGTTAAAATGTCCATATACCCAAAACAATCTACAGATTTAATGCAATCCCTATCAAAATGCCCATGAGATATTTTTTCACCGAGCTAGGACAAATAATCCTAAAATTTATATGGAATCGCAAAAGTCCCAGAACTGCCAGAGCAACTTTGAGAAAAAAGAACAAAGCTAAAGGTACCATGCTCCTTGCCTTCAGACTATACTACAGAGCCACAGTAATCAAAACAGCATGGTACTGGCACAAAAACGACACTCTGATCAATAGAACAGAATAGAGAGCCCAGAAATAAGCGGATGCACTTCTGGTCAATTAATCTATGATAAAGGAGGCAAGAATATACAGTGAAGAAAAACTATCTCTTCAACAAGTGGTGCTGGGAAAACTGGGCAGCTACCTGTAAACGAATGAGACTAGATCACTTCCTCACACTATATACAAAAATAAACTCAAAATGGATTAAAGACCTAAATGTAAGACCTGAAAGCATAAAAATCCTAGAAGAGCGCATAGGCAGAACACTCTGACATAAATCACAGCACGATTTTTTTTTTTTTTGGCTCTGTCTCCTAAAGCAAAGGAAATAAAAGCAAAAATAAACAAATGGGATCTGATTAAACTTAAAAGGCTCTGCACAGAAAAGGAAATCGCTGACAAAATGAAAAGACAACCTACTGAATGGGAGAAGATATTTGCAAACGATATGATAGATAAGGGGTTAATACCCGAAGTATATAAATAGCTCATACAACTCAATTTCAAAAAAATAAAGAGAACTGAAATATGGATAGAAGACCTAAATAGACATTCTCCCCCAAAAGATAGGCATACGATCAACAGGCCCACGGAGAAATGCTCGACATTGTTAATCATCAGAGAAACGCAAACCAAAACCGTAATGAGACCTCACACTTGTCAGAATGGCCATCATCAAAAAGTCTACAAATAACAAATGTTGGCAAAGATGTGGAGAAAAGGGGACTCTCTCTCTCTGTTGGTGGGAGCGTAAATTGGTGCAGCCACTATAGAAAACCGTATGGAGGGCTCTCAGAAAACTAAAAATAGAACTACCACATGATCCAGCAATCCCACTACTGGTTACATATCCAAAGAAAACAGAAACACTAATGTGAAAAGATACATGCACCCCAATATCCATAGCAGCATTATTTACAACAGCCAAGAGATGGAAGCAACCTAAGTGCCCACCAACAGGTAAGTGGATAAAGAAGGTGTGGTGTATTTATACACAAAAGGAATATTAGCTCAGCCAGAAAAAGAATGAAATTCTGCCACTTATCACAACTTGGATGGTCCTAGAGACCACTGTGCTTAGTAAAATAAGTCAGAGAGAAAGACAAATACTGTATGCTATCACTTATATGTGAAATCTAAAAAAATGAAACAGAGGAAGGTATATAACAAAACAGAAACAGACTCACAGATACAGAGAACAAACTAGTGGTTACCAGTGGGGAGAGGGAAGCGGGGAGGGGCGAGACGGGGGTAGGGGGTTAAAGGTACAAACTACTAGGTCTAAAAATAATAAGCAACAAGGATACATTGTACAGCACAGCAAATACAGCTATTATTCTATGATAACTTTAAATGGGGCAAAATCTGTACAAATATTGAATTGCTATTGTACACCGGAAACTAATAGAATATTGAAAATCAACTATACGTCAAAAATAAATAAATAACTCTCCCAGGTGATTCCCATGAAGCCTGATGTTTAAAAGATCACTGGCTTATTTTCATTCTATCACAACCCCCCAGATTGCACACTCCTCTCTCCTTTTAGCTCCTCAGGCCCACTGAGCGTGCTCTGAAGTGATGCTACATGCCTCCTGTCTGAGCCGTTTCCCTCCCACTTTCCAACTCCAGGGTATGTTTCAAGTATGTCCAAGGGGCATCACGGTGTAGTGGGAAAGGCAGGAGCTTCGAATCAGACCAGTACTTAAATCCCAGCTCTGCCACATTGCAGAGGCTCACAAAACACAAGTTCCTCCACCCAAGGGGTTGGAGACCTGCCTTGGTTTGTTTAAAGTGGGTGTCACGTCCCATGGCATGTTTGGACTGAGACCCACGGGGGATGTGATTCTGAGAACCTGGCAGCCACTGAAGACTTTTGCTGAACTCCCCAGATCTCAAGCCCTGTCCTGAGTGAGAGCCACTGCCTTCTCCCTGTGCAAAATCATTAAAGTTTAATGAGAAACTCTGTAGGGTATGCATTATTGAAACCACGCCGGACTGGCGGTTAAACCCAGCCAGGGCTGCCCCCAGTGAATGGGGCTCCCCTGGGGCATGGGCCAGGCTCTGAGGCAGAACCAGAAGAGCCCATGACAGGGTAGGGATAGCCGTCTTTCTGGATGGCGGCTGCAAGGCTTAAGAGATTGGAACAGTGGCCTCGTGCAAAGCTCTGTGGTCCTGGATTTCTGTGCTGAGCTTGGCGATGGCTCTGAGTTGCAGCTTTTTGTCTGCAAAGAAAGACAGCCCACCTGTCTCCCTCATCGGACTGGGGACTCCCCTTGGACTTTGCGTCTCTCAGCAGACTGCGATTCTCTAGGACAGGGTTGGGTTTCTCATCAGACTGGAACAGCCACCAGGGCAGGACTGTGCTCTTTTCACCAGACTAGGTGGTCTCCTTGGCCGGGCTATTTCTCCGCCAGCAGCCTGAGCCCCTCCACTCCCCCCCACCCCGCCCCCGCTGCCCGAGGGGCTTTGCCCTTTGCTTTGTAAGCAGTAAAAGACAGAAGGCAAACAGCTTTCTTTTACAGGTTGTTGGCTTTTAAGTAAAGATAGTTAAAATAATTTATATCTCGCTCAGGGGGAAAACTGGAGAGAGGAAGGAGGGGTAGGTTTTCCTGGCAAGGAAAAGCCGCATAAAATGTCCTGCTAAGTGCTCACTCAGCGGCCTCTGTTCCTTCAAGCGCAGAGCAAACACCCGTGATTAAAGCGAAACTCTGGGGATGGCTTAATGCAAGCGCTGTGGCTGCGGGTTTGACCCAAAAACGTTGTGGCTGGGAGTCGGGCTTCCCAGAAGATTAAGGGCAGAGATGGGAGGACCGGTCCCCTGGCGAGAAGAGGCGCTGGAGGGAGGGTGGTAGCTCCCAGCAGGTATGATTCCCATGACTTGGGATTCAACTTCTGTTCACTAATTTTTGTGCTGAGCTCCAGGGCAGGAGCTGGACTAGGTGGCAAGGACCTCAGTTTCTTCCCCAACTAACCACCTGTGTTACCTGGGAAACCCCTCAGTCTCACTGAGCCTCCGTCTTTAAGGACCTTGGGCTCCTCCGTAGCCCTAATATTCCAGAACCCTCATTCTAAGTCCGTTAAGCGTGCTCACAGCCTCCTGAGCTTTCTCTTAACACAGTCTGTAATTGTACAGGGTGTCCACGAGGCCTGGAAACACAGGGAACTATACAGCAAGTCAACAAGGACTTCTTTCAACTGTTAAAAAATAAAATGGTATCTATGTTTCCAGACCTCACTGGCATAGATCTACATGTGTGAGAGTATTTGATAAACGCCTGTCTCCTCCACGGGACTGGAAACCCCAGGAGGACAAAGACCAGGAGTTCGCTCCCTGTTGCCTGCCCAGCACTCCGTGCAGGGTTTGACATGTACGCAGAACTCACTGAAGTATCAATTAAATGCATTAATAAATAAGTGAATGGCCAGGCTTGTCTTGGGAGTGGGGAGGACAATGCAATAAAGCGGGAACGCAGAAAGTGGGCTTTGAGAGAACAGGCGCAGATGTTCGCGACCCTCGGCTTATTAACCAGGCCCGCGATGGTGCCGAGGGGTAGAGTGTCTTCCCAGAGGACTGGGCTGTGATAAAAGAAACAAAGGTGGGGGAGCTAAGAGCCAGCATGCAGAGACGAATCCACTCATCACTCAGCATCTTGTGAACATTTATAGATCCATTCTTTGTCTTCAAAGGGTAGCCGTATCCTTTGATAAAGGATTAGACTCCTGCCCACAGAATTTGGACTCACGACAGGTCAATCCATGCGCAGCCTGGCATCGTCAAAGACACACAGCAGGCGCTCTCTCTCTCTCTCTCTCTCTCTCTGGATGGGACAGAGAGAGCAAGCGAGGCTGGTACCCAGCCCTGGGGCTCTCTCGGGGTCTTTGTACATGTTGGTCCTCTTACCTGGAAGGCCCAGCCCCCTCCCACCCCACCCCTAACTTGCCGTCCACTTGGCTCCATCTCTCAAGACACTGTTTGGTGACCACACCCTCTATGCAGGTGAAACTGACCATTCCTGCTTTGGGCCTCGCTGGGAAGATGGACGTTTTTGTATCATGCTTCCGACTGTACCAGCCATAAACCACGGAGGATGTATGCAGCCATGTTTCCAGATTTGGTGACCGCCCTGTCTGTGCATCCAGTAGGTGGTGGGCTCCTAGACCTGTTGGCGTGGCCAGGTTACGCGTCGGGCTCCCCTCACACCGGGCGCGCCGGTCACTGTCTAGGCTCCCGGAGGTTAGGGCGAGCTGTCTTTCTGAAGCCTGGCGTACAGGTGCTTCTCCTTCCTCTTCCACATGTAAACCAGAAAGCTCAGTAAGGGCTTGGTGGTGGGCTAGGAGAAGAACCCATGCTGTCTAGGGGGACCCAAAGGACGAGGCAGCGATGAGTTCTGCCTGTTCCATGTGGCGCCAAGGCCTGCCAGCATGCTGTCCGGTGGCCGTCAGTGCCGTGATGGCGGTGTAGGTGGGTTGCTTAGAACTCTGAGCCTTTCCTAGTACTTGGGTGCCGGCTAGGCAGGGAAAGCTTTGCTTCGAAAGGCAGACACTGCAACTTGACGACATTTAAAGGCAGCTGCAGGTTGGGCTAGAGATGTGCTAAAGGTCCCTTGCCATTCTAGAAGGTTATGAACTATCTAATTGAATAGTATTCATTGCATGGTGAAAAGTAACTACTACCTCCTTTAAAACATTTAAGATCCAATTTAAACAGTACAGTTGATTGAAAACTTACTGTGTACCAGGCACAGTGGCAGTGGTTTTTGCATTTCCCTACTCCAAATAAACCAGTAAGGAAAGCTATGTTTATCCCACTTTTGAAAGAACAGAGAATCGTCAGAATTCAAACAAGCTGCATCAGGTCACAGAGCCCGTGAACAGTTGAGTTAACTCCAGACTGTTGGCTCGACAGACTGCATCTTTTTACTAGTCTACACTACCTAATCTTTTACTGTTTGCCTAGCAACAGAGAAAATAGTTTCCATAGCAACAGTAGTAAAAATCAGTGTCGGTATTGGATAATCTGATTTAAAAAAGAAAAAACCCACTTAAAACTCTCTGTGAGCTATATTCCGCATCTGGGAAAGTATATAAAAGGAAAGAATTCCAACTACAGAAGAGACTTGTGCATAAAGAAAGGTCCCAACCACGCATTATTTATACTCTTCTAAAAAGTGGCAGCAAGAAATGTCCAGTAACACGGGAACAGGTAGGTGCAGTGTGGCGCTGTCGTTCGGTGTAATGTACACAGTCTGGTGTGGGGTGGTCCCACTTAATGTTCATCCCTCTCTGTTTCTGGGAACTGCCCCCATTTTCTGGGAACTGATTACCTCCGCCGGAGGGGGTTTTGTCATTTTATGTGACCCTTTTCTCTTGCTCCAGGTGGTTGGCCCAAGGTGGGCATCTGACCCAAGCTGGGCCATTCAGTCCCTCTCCTGGAGCTCTTAGAATGAGTCTGGATAGAGCTCAGGTTCTCTTGGGGAACACGGAGTGCACTGGGTCATCAAGCATATTGGTTGGTGGCCATGTCCTGCCACTGTGGACTGTGGGCCAGGGACAGAGGAGGGGTTCAGGGTAGGAGGTCAGGGGGAGAGAGAGAGAGACAGATAGACAGACAGACAGACAGAGAGAGGGAGAGACTAGATCGCAGCGAAGCCATTTCTCCCCTTGCCTTCCCCAGTCCTAGAAGGTGGTGACTGCTTCTCGAAGTTACTGCTCTCTGGGTCACGCCAGCACCCTGCACTGGCTCCTGCAGACTTTCCAACACACGGGTTACAAGCTTCCCAGATGAAACGCTCTCCGTTTGAAATCCCTCATTTCTGTATTCCCGACCATATATGCACCTTATTTAACTTTTTGAATCTCACTTTCTTCATCTGTTAAAAAAAAAAGGAGTCATAATCCTTAACGCACAAAAATGTTGGGAGAATTTGATGAACTAATGACACTCAAGTGCCCGGCACAGAGTTGGTGCTAAAAGATGTTGGTTCGCCCTGCGACTTAACAGTCAACCCATGTATGTATGCAGGAGGCGCTCTCCTCTTGGTGATTTGCTGAGAGCACTGATCTCCAGGAACCATGCCCTAGGTGGTTAGAAGCCATGCCCAGCAGAGCCCCCTCACCCTCCCACCACAGTCAAACCAGAGGTGTGGCTCTGCTTCAGTCGTGGTCAGTGCAGACTCACAGGCAGGTTGAAACAAAAAGTATTTAGAATGGTGTTTGCAAAACCTTTCCTCTCCTTAGCATCCCCTATTTTAGTCACTCCAGCAGATTCTAATTTGGTCTCAAAAATATCCTTCAACGGCCCCAGGCAAGTGTCGTATGTCATGCCAAAGGTGGGTACCCGAAGCTCAACTTCCATCCTGTCTCCTCACAGTCAATCATGAATCCCTGGAAGTCACTGAGGGAGGAAAGAGGAAAAGCTACCCTCCCTTTGATGGTGGAGTGGATGACTGCAAGATCACCTCTGGGTGCTGGGCTCTGTGTTTGGGACTCTGAAAGCATCACCTCTCGTTCAATCCTCACAACAACCGACAAGGCTGGGGGTGGGTGAGTGATGTTACGTCCCTATTACAGATGAGGAACTTGAGAGGTTAGGGGGGGGACTCAATGTCCTGCCATCCAGGTGGGTAGAGCTGGGGCTTGAAGCCCTCCCTGGCTGGCTGCAGGGCAGCCGGATGGAGGGTGAGATCTGCCCTCTAGGTCCTCCCTGTGGACACCTGACTCAGCCGTCCACAATCAAAAACTGGGAAACAGACGAGCTTTGGAATCTGACTATGTGACAGTTTGCCGCCCCGAGCCCCTAGCTGGCTCACAGCCAAACAGTGGCACCTGGGCTGAAACAAGAACGCTCACGCAGGTTAGGCAGACAAGGACGCCACGCCCAGCCCACGCCTTCGGAGCACCCCCGTCTGTGCCAGCAGAAGGAGGCTGCATCCCACCAGGGTCCACACCTGCGGGACCTTGGCTTCTGGCTGGCTGGATTCCTAAGAGCAGCCACAGCCTAGACAAGAAGGAGGGAAGGAAGGAAGGGGGAGGAAGCCTTTGGAAGGATCTAGAAGTCTACACGGTAAATACCAGGGCTACCATCTGTTTGGGAGCTCTTGTTACTTCGGTCACTCCCGGCGGTGAGGGTGGGTGCGATACTAGCCCAAACCTGGGGAAACCTTCTGTGCTGATGTCAACTGACGGGTCCCGTCAAGTCCTTCTGTTTCTCACTGCTGTTTCTGTCTTGCTCCTTGACGTCTCTCCCCACTCTGAAAGCGCGCTTGCTTATTTTTATCCCACGTTTGAAGGAAGCGTTTGATGACATCTCAAGTCTGGGTGAGGTTAGGTTAACCGGATAATATTACAGGGATGAAACAGATGGAGGAGTTACTATTAGTTATTATTTTAACATTGTAGGGAATTCAAGGAAATTTAAATATCTTAGAACATGTAAAGTAATAAGTAAAAATAACCAAAAAAAAGTTGCAGATGAGAAAGCAAGTAAGATCAGTTAAAAAAAAGTAGATTAGATGACTGAAAGGAAAAAAAAATTGCAAGTAAGAGAAGCTGGTCGGAAACAACATTTGAGATGAGTCAGCCACTGCACGTGAACTTTGAACACAGATCCTGGGCGCCATGTCCGGAAACAGAAGCAATTTTCATTGTTTGATAAAAAGACATTGTCCAGGTTCAGCTCGTGCTTAAATCTAGGAGGACAGGTGGGCTGGTGACATGTTACTGAAGAGAAGCAATTGCAACTTTGATAACATTAATATACACCTCTGCTTGAGCCAGAGGAAGTGTGTGTTCTCTAATGAGTTTCAATTCACTATCTTTCTTTTTTTTTTTTTTTTTTTTTTTTTTTTACGTTTCATGAGACACAGCAGGATGGTCCTAGAGAAATCGAGGTGTTGAGGCACAGAGGCAGTGAAGCAATCTTTCTGTTGTTTCCACTGTAGGTTTTAATTGAAGGAGGAACTGCTAATGATTTTTCTAATGAGCAAAAATGACCCCACGCTACAGCAAAATCTAGGGCCAGTGCCAGCTTTAACTCAGGGGAAGGAAGGGCACGCATGCTGACTGAGCACAGTGCATCCAGCATCGCTCTCAGCAGGACTGTGGACCTGAATCCAGCTCTGACTCAGAGGCCTCCCCTTCCCGGTTGGAGCTATCTGCCTTGGGCTTGGGTTTTTTTCATAGACTGGGGACCAGCCATGACTGGCCCTGCATGTTTGCTTGGAATCCTGCAATGTCTAATGGGGGACATTTGGAGTTCAAGGAGTCCTTTCCTCTCGTTGGACTGATGGGGAAACTGGGCTGGAGTGAGGGCAGAGACAGGAGAACTAGACTTCACACTTAGATCAATAAGAAAGTGGAGCATAAGTGCAATGTGAAATGATAATAATTTATAAGCTGCTTGCATCCCAGCTGTGCCATTTCACCTGCCCAACAGCCCCATGAGGTTGGCAGGAGATGACCAGACCTTGGGTTTCTAGAGGATGTCCTACTGTGCCACGGAACATCGACCCAGGTCACGTACTCCCCACATTACCTGGGGAAGGGATCTTTAAACCCATCCCACAGACAAGTAAACTGGGATGCAGAAAGGAGAAGCCAATTGCCCAATGTCACCAGGAAGTGGCAAAGCTAGGACTTAAATCAAGTTCACCCAACTTCACAGTCAGGTCTTGTTCAATCTTAACCACACCGCCCTCCACACACATATTGAGATGAACCAGAAGACTAGCACTTAAATATCATAACACCGTTTACAAAGTGCATAGAGATTAAGATCCTAGGTCTTAATTCTGCCTGAGTTCAAACTCCAGTCCTGCTGCTTCCAGGGCTGTGCCACTTACATAACCTCACTGTGCCTCAGTTTTCTTATCTGTGAAATGGAGAGCATGAGTACCTTCCTTATCGCTTTCTTGTAGGAATTAAAGAATGAAGTGAGAAAGCATTCAGATCAATGTTCTGTTCATCACTTAAAGAATATTATCCAATAGCATTTTTATTATAAAAGTAATAATAAGATAATAAGAAGAAATAAAATTTAAAAGTTGACACATATCTTTCCTGACATCTCAGCTTCGGGCTGGTTTGGTAGAAAAATGGAAAATATAGAACCATAAAGAAGAAAACAGATATCACTAGAAGCCCAGCCCACAGCCATGACCACAATGCTTTGATGTTTTTCCAGCCATCTTTTCCTAAACCCATACAGAATACATACGTTGACAGTTTTTATCCAGTCTTTTTAATTCAGCATTAGGACGTGGGCCTCTCCCAATGCTATTAAATGGTTTTTAAATGTAACTTTTAGTCATTACAGAATTATCCATTCTACAGGTGAAGTGTGATTTATGTCCTGTTACATCATGGTTCTGGGAGGTCGGCTATTCATTCATCCTTGGTTGGCGATGCTGTATCCGGTCACTGTTATCTCCCTGACACGAGTGCTTGGCACACAGTAGGTAGTTTGTTAATGTTTAAGTGAGTGAAAACTTATGTTTTGATAAGCACTTCCAGAGAGTTCCTACCGATCTACATTCCTACCTTCGTTGTATGAGTGTCTTTCTTATCCCCACCCCACCCCACCCACGTTAGGTTTAAGAATTAAAAAAAAACAAAACTACTAATTTGCTAAGTGAAATATGGAATCTCATTGTCAAGTTTTTCCTTATTTGATGATGGTGAGGTTGAACGTTTATTCTTATATTAGTTAGCTATCTGTATTGTATTTCCCCCTCTTCCCCCTTTCTTCTTTTCATCTTTCCGGCCTTCTTTTGAAAGCGCAGGATCAGCCCAGTAGCCTGGACACATTTCTCTTAGACGTCTTCACAATTCCACAGTCTCTGTGAAGCTCATGACGTGGACCTGGGGGCTTGCTAATTCCTTTAAGGCGACTGCATTCATAAGTTCAGGTGTTCATTCATTCATTCCGAGGGAGCTGTGACAACTCTCAAGGTATTCATGAATTTCTTGCTCGAGTTTAGGGAGTTGGCAGTTGCTACACAGCTTTCCAGGCATCTCAGCTCAGACTGCCATTTTGTTTTCCTGGTAATTCCATGCACCTCTTACAAAAATTCAATTATGATTTTGCAGGCAGCTTCATCTAAGGCATTAGCATCCAGTTAATTACTGAGAAGTGATGACAATTGAAGAAAAATGGATTTTATTTTTTATCATGGCAACAGCTCCCTCCCTACCCACCTGCCCCATACAGGAGCATATTTCTTTGGCACAGATGTCCCACCTGCTGCTCAGGGAATCACAGACTCACAGAACATTCCAGAACTGGAGAGGTCAGGAGATTCGATCTCTTGCCTCCAGGGGAATGTCCAAATCCTCCTGGAAAGATGTTGCCCATTCTTTTCTGGGCGTATCTTTGGAAACCAAAGCCTCCCACCTACCTATAATCCATCATTCCATGGTCTTCTCACTGATGAGCAAGACATTCTTTCTTTAATCAGAATGAAGTCATCGCTGCTTTCATTTCGGCCACTTACTCATATGCGTCTTTGGAAAGCTCTCTGGCTTGTGACTTTCTCATTTCGAGAATGATGGTCCTGGAGTAATGACTGTGTCAAGTCATAACTCTAAAGTTCAGGATGCAAGTAAAGTGCTCCGCATGTGGGGGTTGCTGGATAAATGTCGTTTCCTCTTTCTGCCATGAGTTTTGTTTCAACAGTGGGGCGAGAAGGGAACCAGCGCTAACTAGGGGTCTACCATTTAATGGCATCTCACCTGGGGATTTCCTCTACGTTGTCTGCTCAAATATGCACAGCAGTCCTGGGGACCAGATGAAGGAGGTGATGTTCAGAGAGGTACAGTTCTCATTCAAGGTCACACAGATTCGATGGTTCTCTTCCCATTGCCTCGTGGAGAACTCCTAGGTGGTACTAGGGATGGTAGGGGTGGTCCAGGGGAGGGAGTAGCAGGAAGCAGGAGGAGCCCATGCTCCCACTGAAGAGTCAGGATGCCTTCACCAGATGCCCAGCGCTGCAAGGTCACGAGTGCTACGTGCTCTGGTGTTTCAGAGATGGATGAGATCCCTACAGACTGAGACACTGGAGAAGCAAGGCTTCAGGTCTGAGATTGGTCCCAGAGGGTGAGATCATTCAGATAAACAGCAAAACAAAGCAAGAGGAAGGAAGAGATAACAAAGGCAAAAAAAGGCAGGAGTGGGCAAGGAGGACCGAGCGAGGTGGCCCTGGAGCAAGAGGTTCGCACAGGGCGATGGGAGAGAGACTTCTGGAAAGGGAGGTGGGCATATGGCGGGTGGAGGCCTTCCAAGGTCAGATGAAGGGATCTAGGTTTTTGATTCATTCTTGAGACCTGGGTTCCCAAAGTGAGCCCCAGAGCACTGACTCTGGGCAGAGCCCCTTTCCTGGTGAGTTACAATGCAAATTGGCGTGGTCCAAGCGTCTTGAGCAATCCCAAGGGAAAGAAAGACACGGTAGGTATTTATTTTTAAATTTTTACCTGGGGAAATTTTCAATTAAATAAGGTTTTGTAAAAGATAGAACCTAGCAGCCTGGGAATGGAAAGACTTCCTTCCCGGGCCAGGAGGCAGTTTTGTCATGCCCCAGGGGTGAGACATTCAGAAGAAGAAATCACCTGCTGGAGGCTGGGATGGCTGGGCTACTTTCTCCCAGTAGCCTCTACCTGGCCTCCCTCTTCCTCTCAAGGATCTGTGGCTCATCAAATCCTTTCCCATCCGTAACACACCTGGTCTTCACGGCAATGCTGTGACGGGGTGGTCATCCTCATTATAGAGATGAGGAAACAGAGTCTCAGGACTGAAGACCCTCCCCGGATGCTGCAGCCAAGTGGGGGCAGTCGGGATGGATGCCTCGGCCCCAGCCCCAGTCTCTGAGTGTGGGGTTCTCTCCCCCCGTACCCTGCTCCCTGACTCCTCCCCTGCCCTTCCCAGGGTGTCCTTGAGGGAGGGCGTAGGTTGACTTTCTTTGCTGCAGGGGAGGGAGTGCATGTGAGAAAGAGGATGGAGTTAACTGATCTGGGGGCAATGTGGTCACAGGCTACGCGGGGAAAGTCTAGGGAAGTAATTTTTCTGGAGAGCTTGCTGCAGTCTCCACACCCATGAATGTATTCCAGCCTTTGGTCAAGGCAGTGGAGAGCATTGTGTGTGGCGAGTTCTTGGATGTAGTAACGGTAGGTTTTACTTTTCTATTTTGATGAAATTTACAGGGTGTATACTTCCACAATCTATGGGATGTACGTCTCCCAGGTAACGCAGCTGGTTTCATGTCTATGGTGTACACTAAGGCCATTCCATCCCCCTACAGGGAGAGGTTGACCAGTTGCCCAGTGCTGGTCAGCTCCTGGAGGGACGCCTCCACCTCACCTAAGCTCTCGCTCCTTCCGGAGGCAGCTCACATCCAGTGACTCATCCCTGCAGGCCACGGAGGCCCAACTTAGGATGGCTCTGAAGGGCCAGTTACCTCTGAGTGCCTGTGGGTTTGGCCAAGGCTCTCATTGGGTCTACATCACAGTCTGAAGTCTCCCCATTGCCCTGTCCTGCTTCCTTCCCCTCCAGGCCACAAGGGCTGGTTCCAAGGGTGCCCCCTAATGGACATTCTCCAATAAACGACACCTCCGGGTCTGCTTTCCGGGGAACTAGGGTGGCCAGCCTTCCAGTTTGCACAAGACGTGGCACTATCAGTGCTAAGACAGTTCTGGGCACACCAGGACCCCACGGAAAGTCCAACCTCCGACAGTGAGATTCCGTATATTCTTATGTTTTCATGGGGACCAATAATTATTTCTTTCAAAAGTTGGTAGAGGGGTAGGTACCATTTCTCCTTTAACTCTTCCCAGCAATCTCATGACAACCTTGGGGAGAAAGGTATTATTACCCTTATGGGAAGTTAGGGCTCAGAGAAGTTGAGAAATTTTTCCCAGGCTACACAGCCCACAAGCAACCACATGGGATTCAAACCAAGGCTTCATGTGCCCAACACCGGCGCTGTACCCTCCTGGCCCTATTCCCTTTTAAAACGCTCACCTTGGCTGTATGTCCCAAACACTGTCCCACACACAGCCGCAGGTGACTGAGTGCAGAGAGGAGGGCTCACAGAACGCCAAACTAGCTGGAACTTTTTGAAAAACAAAATCATGCTCTTTTTCCCCAATGCCCACCTTCCCAGGCAGCCCCAGTTCTAAGCATCTGAACTCTCTGCTAATTACTGTCACATTAATTAAAAAATAAATCCCCTTTAATTTCATAACAGGTGGTTTGTGAGGCTGGAAGAGAAGTTGAAACTTGTGTGTAATTATTGTGTGGCTTATTTGCATTTCTAATTGCTTCGGGGGACACCTAGGGCCAAGCTTCCAGGCTCCTGGCTGTCTTTCGCCTCCACTGGCTGTTAGCGGCGGTGGCAGCATCTCTCCAAGTACCACCTGTGGGGGTAGCAGCTCCAGCTGGAGTCCCGAGACTTCCCATCCACACGGACAGCGCCGGCGCGGGCTTGCCGTGAAGCGCCTCTGACTCAGCGAGCACCCCGCCTGCCCAGCCTCGAGGCTGGCGCTCGGCAGGTGCTCAGTGATGTTGGCTGACCACGGGCGGTTCCCCAACGAAACCTCCGCTCACTTACTGACCCAGTCGCCAGATGGGCACACTGAGGGCTGGCAGGTCTAGTCTCTGATGGAGCAACACTTACACGTGCCCTACAGATGTGTCTCTGAGACGTCGTCTGTAAACCGCGGTTCTGTGTACTCAGCCCATTTCCCTTTCTGACTTCTGAATCACTTTGGGTACTTGCTTTCATTGTTCAGGGGCTTCCTAACACTTAAGATTTAAATTTCTTTGACCATTTCTGCCACCCAAGTCGTTCTATAAAGGAGTCAACGGACCACAGAAGAATACTTACATGCATTATAAGCACTTTTCTAATTAATGCCCAGATGTGGTAGAAAGACTCTCGGCTTTGGAGTCAGACCTATCAGGGTTTGAATTCTGGCTCTACCACTTAGCAGCTGAGAGACCCCAGAGAAGTTACTTAACCTCTCTGGGCCTCAGTATCTTATCTGTAAAATGGACAAAATTATAACCTCGTTCAGTGTTCTGCAGCGTTTGGCTATACGTTGGAATCACCTGGGGAACTTGAAAAAAATCACCTTGGATGGCACTTAGGGCTGATTAAATCAGACTGGGGGTTGGAGTCGGGGCTTGGCATCATAATTTCAAAAGGCTACCTAAGTGATTCTGTTGTGCAGCCAGGGCTGGGGACCACTGCCTGAGCCCCTCAGGAGATGCTGGTTTCAGCCCTCCCCTTCCTCTGCCCTGGGGAACGCGGCCTGACCATGGTGGGTCTGGGAGAAGCTGCGGGTCCTGGGAAGCTTACTGAGACTGAAATCTGGCCCCAGAGGACAGGATAGAGACCCAAGAACTTGCTAGCTCATGAGGTGGGGCTTGGTCAAGGCACAAAGCCATCAGCCTCTTCGTCTTCCTGGCCAATTAAAACAAGAGACCCAGTCCATCAGCAGAGTCAGGTGCTCGAACAAAAAGAGGGCCAAGAATGATGTCACTGAGGAAATGGCAGGAAATTTTATTTCAGAGCGGTCTTACAGTCCTCACCTCTCTGGATCCTCATCATATCCCTACAAGATGGGCACCGAGATGCCCATTTTACAGATGAAAGAGCTGAGGCTCTGCAGAGTTAAGGAACTGACTCTGGATCCTTTCAGTAGCAGAGCCATGAGTCAAACCCAGTCTGTCTGATTCCAAAATTTTTTGTCTTTCTCCCATACATATAGCCTTCCTTATGGCTTACTATAAACTCTGTCCTTGTGGTTTCTCACGCCAGACATCCCGGAGTCACCTTTGACTCCTTTCTTTCCCTCCCAGCCCACACCTAACCCACTGGGAAATCCCACTGTCTCCCTTTACGATATACCCAGAATCCAAGCATGTCACCACCTCGTGGCCACCGTGCTGGTCTGAGCACCCCCATCTCTCACCTAGAGGACGGATGGTCCCCCAGCCTCTGCTGTTGTCCACACCGTGAGCCTGCGGCACAGCAGCTGGGGTGACCGATGACGCGTCTCCCCGACATTGCCCTGCACGGGTTTCCATCCCACTCTGGGTCAGCGCCAACGTCCTCCCCGCGGCCTGGGCTGCTCCGCATGACAGAGCCCTTGTGTCTCCTCCCCGAGCTCGCCCCCCTTGCTTTCCCCCAAACTCTCCAAGCATGCTGCCACTTCAGGCTTCTGCACTTGCTGGAATGTTCTTCCTCCAGGGTCTACATGGTTGGATCCTTTCCCCTCTGCAAGGATTTGCTCAAATGTCACCCTGTTTAAAAACTGAAATGAGCCCACTGGCACACCCCATCCTCTCTCCTCCTCTATTTTTCTCCAAAGCCCTCATCACCATCTGGGACACTGCCCAGGGAGACTTACTGACATTTATTGTCTGTCTTCTACAACTAGATTTTTGTCTGTTTGGTTCACTGCTCCATCCAGGGCACCGAGAACAAAGCTTGGTATGTTGGAGGTACTCAGCAAGTACCTGAATGAATGAATGAATGAATGAATCCAGTCATCGCTTCCTGTGAAAAGTGGGATGCTCTCTGAGCAGCGGCTAGTGTACTGGGGAACTCTTGTTAGGCAAGGAGGGGTGTGCCCCCCCCCCCGCCTGCTGCATCTCCTCTCCTGGGTGTTGGATTCGAGGGGAGCATGCACATGACTGTGAGGGACACATGGTCCTACCCTGCAGATCACGCCGTTTAAGTTGTTCAGCACATTTGCTGTCTTATCCTGCCCAGTGGGCTCTGAACCCCGCTCCTTGCTCTGTCCTCTCAGCCCCTCCTGTTCTTTCTTTGTGTCCTGACCTTGCCCTGTCCTCACTCGGCATCACCAGCATCACCACCACCACCGTCTCCAGAAATAATAGTGATCAGGATCTTCCCGTGTACCAGGTACGATGTAAGCCCAGTAAACGTCCCCTCTGTCATTGAAATCTCACAACTCTCCAGCGTAGGTACCACTGTTATCCCTATTTTCTGGATGAGGAAACTGAGACTCAGAAAAGTTAAGTAACTTGCCCGCGGTCACACAGCTAGTGAGTGATGAAGACTGCATTCCACCCCAGGTAATCTGAGTGCAGTTCCTGCCTCTCCTACCTGCTGGGTTCTGCCTTGGGTGCTCGCGAACTGGAAGATTCACGGCCCCTTATCTTCTACTCAGCCTGAAGCCACCTTCCGTACGCTCTTCCCAAGGGCAACGTGGTTCGTCCAGAGCCACGAGTCTAGGGCAGGGCTTCTCAGCCTGGGTATTCCCAGCTGGGCTGGGTGTTTGGGGCTGGACAGTTCACGTTGTGGGGGGCTGTCCTGTGAGTAAGAGGATGTCCAGCAGCATCCTCGTCTCTTTCTCACTAAGCACCGGCAGCATCTCCCTCTCCCCAAGTTGTGACAACCAAGAATGACTCCAGACATGGCCAAATGTCCCCTGTTTTACCCCCACAGTCTAGGGGGGCAGTGGTGGGATGGAGCAGGAGGCCTGAGGGCAGGGACCCTGGTCTATGGGTCACCATAACCTCCAAGGATCCGGTGAGCTCTGAACTCATCCAATAACGCAAGTCCTCTCGTGGTTCTTTTAGGTGAATGACTGGCATTACCAAAGGTTAATCTTACCTGTCACTGGGGCTCACTTCTCAGTGGGCTGCCAAGCACAGTATAGCACAGTGGACTCGGGGTCTGACAGCCTGGATTCAAGACCGAATTCCATCACTTACTAGCCACATGTCCTCGGGGAAGTTGCTCCATCTCCCCGGACCTCTCCTGTAGATGAAAGCCAGCCTTGCACCCTGAGATGAGGCCTGCAGGGGGCTTCGTGCAGGGACAGGAACATGCTGGTCAGGGCCCGCCCCTGTCATCAAGTGAGGTGTAGGGAGCTACTCGACATCGGTGTTCACATGTGACAATGAGTGTGTTGTGGGAGCTTACTGAAGACTTCAGTTTGCTGTTCTGCCCCCAAAGTCCCAAGCCATATGGGTGGCACTGCCCACCTCTCACGCACCTGAGCACCCCCCCACCTCCCAGAGTTAGAAAGCCCTGCAGGGACCAGGGGGGCGGGAGGGCGGTGATCAGTGAGAGCGTCGGCGGCACTGTTGTGAGCTGGTAACTGCTTTCCCATTGCCACCAATTGTGCTTTGCAATGATAAGTTACCATCGGCAATTTAGTGTGTTGTGGGTTGTTTGCTTAACAGTAATTTGGGCTTATGATTCTTCCATGGCTGGCCTTTAAGGCATGTGTGTAGGGCAGTTCAGCTATGAATCATCCATCTCCCGTTCCTAAAGAAAATCCATCTCTAATTTTACCCGCACATTGCTTGCACTGGAACGCCTTCATTCCCTCTCACTTTCCTTTCCTGGGAGCTGAGAGCAGGTGGGGTGGGAGGCTGTGGGTCCTTGTACCCTGCCTAGAGGGGAAAGGGTCCAGAGGGATGAGAGATGCTGTGCTGGATCAACCTTCCCTCTCCCTCCTGTTTTATAGATGGGGAAACTGAGGCCCAGAGAGGTGCAGGGCCAGAGGTCATACGTACTCACTAAAACCTAGTTCTCCTAATTACCTGTCCTGATTACCTTCTCCCACTCACTGGATCTCCTGTGTAGACCAGGACCGCTTCCTCCATGGAGGATACTGGGTCCCCACAAAGGTGGCTTGAAATTGCCCACCCTCAGGTTAGGGGCCCCCTCATAGGTCTTCCAACATGGTGCTGGTCTGGGTAGCTATATGCAGTGCCTAAGAGCTGGGGCTCTGGAGGCCGACTGCTTTCGAGCTGTGGAACTTGGACAAGGAGAAAAAGCAGCATGCATAGCAAGTGCAAAGGCCCTGTGGTAGGAACAATTAGGTTTGAGAGAAAAGAAGTTTAGTGTGACTGCAGCACATAAAGGAAGACAAGATGCTTGGCACAGGGAGACAATTTAGTCTCCCTGGGGCCTTGGTTTCCTCAACTGTGAAAATGAGGTTAATGACAGCACTAGCCTCCCAGCTTGGGAAGAATTCAGACCGTTCACGTGGAGGGCTTAGCACAACACCTGACACACAGAAAATTCTCACCAGGTGATGATTATCGGTAATATTTTTGGATGTCCAGAGCTGATGTCTCACTCCCACCTGGAGCCTCTTAGGAGAAAGAAAAAATTGTAACGCCTTCAAGACTGTCAAGGAATTTCATTTGAAGTATTTCATGTGATTCTCAAAATCACCCAAAGGCAAAGATTATTACCCCCATTTTATAGATGGGAAAACTGAGCCTCAAAGGTGTAAAGACTCTGAACTCAAGTCCTGTGGCTTTATGACTGGAGCCCTTCCATTCCTGACACTGGCTTCAGGGCTAACTTTGGTACTCAGGCACTCAAGTCATGCTTTGACTCCCTCCCTCCTCACAGATGCTCAAAGCTGCTCTCTACGTGATTCTGGGCCACAGAGAGGTCATTCTCCCCTCGTTCTGCTCGGGTAGAATCTCTCTCAACTAGATGCAAATGACCTTAGCAGGAATAGCAGAGGCTGTCTGCTATTTCTGTAAAACACATGCAAGAGACGGCGGCAAAGAGCCCGCAAACTCCTGTGATAGGTCCCATCTGCCTGACTGATGGGAAGATGGCTGGGATGGAGCCTGGGTGGGGAGGGGCTGACAGGTTCCAAGCAGACTGCCAGCTTCCCTGTGGACCATGAGTTTTGAGCGCTGCTCGTGGGTGGGGAGAAGCCCTCAGGCATCTCTGCAGCCCTGTCCCTGGCTCAGTTAATGTGCACATAATGAGCAAATCTGGGGCAATGTCAGGACACATTCCTCTGAAATTGTAGCTGATGAAAAAAGACATAAAGGTGGGGAGATTAAGCCATTGGCAGCAGAGACCCAGTCCGGGGGACAGCTTGTAGCTGGGGTGCTGCAGAACTGAGGGGATTTCCCAAATCTCATCACCAGCCTGGAAAGCAAGTACCACCAGACAAATGGCAACATCTACTGTTACAGTAGAAGTCAGGGAGTCGGCTGACATGAACATTCCAGCCTTTACTCCAGGAGTGGGGAAGAGGACTAATGTTTACAGAATACCTACTGTGTGGCAGGCACTGCGCCAGGCATCTTGTCTTCCTTTATGTGCTTCAGTCACACTAACCTTCTCTTCTCTCAAACCTAATTGTTCCTACCACAGGGCCTTTGCACTTGCTATGCATTCTGCTTTTTCTCCTTGCCTTTGCATGGATGTCTCCTTAACACTCTTTAAGTTTTAGCTCAAACTTTGTCCTCTCTGAAAAGCCTTCCAACCGTAGTCAAAGCCTCAATTCCACCCGGCTCCACCATCACCCTCTCCCATGCCACCCTATTTTATCTTCTTTAATGTAATTCTCCAAACCTAAGCATTTTATTTATTCGCTTGCTTATTATTAGAATACAAGTAAGTTCCTTGAGGGTAGGGATTCTTTCAGCCTCATTCATGACTGTATATCCAAGGACAGCACCTAGCACATAGTATGTACTCAGCAAATGTCTCTTCCCATCTGGAGGCTGGGTGGTTTTCCACGGAGTTTTATGTGAACCTCACAAATACCCAAGGAGGGGGTATAACTATTCCATTGTGCATGTGAAGACGCAGAGGATCAGGGAGTGTGAGGGACCTGCCAGTTAATAAGTGACAGAGCTAGGATCCGAACTACGTTTTTGATTTCAAGGCCCTACCTTTGGATACACTACACTGCTTCCCTAGGGGAGAGATGGGGACCTCAGATCGGCGGAACTTAAGACACTACCTGTTAGCATCACCAAGATGCCTTCAGTTCCCATCAAGCAACCTTCTGGTCCTAACCTAGCTTCCTAAGGAGATGGGGCTGAGAGAAGAAGATGCTAACCATGTGACATAAAGGTTTCATGACACCTGGCAGTTCTTGTTAATCACTGGGCATTCCTGTTGATCATCCAGTCTTTTGTGAGCCCCCACCCTGCCCCTGCCCCATGCAGGCTGATCACTCCTGGGGATATTGATATAATCCACTTTTCATCATGCTCAGCTGAGGAGCAGATTCTGCAACCACTGCATGAAGGGAGAGTGGCTGCTGCAAGAGATTCGGGGTGAATGAGGTATGGTCAGATGACATGTTTCAATGTTTGGGGCCAAATAGCACCACCACACAAATCCCCTTGTGTAGAACATCTCCCCACCCCAGAGCAGTGGCCCATTTCTTTCAAATGATATCAGATGGAACAAAATTCCTAGCTAAGCAAAAAATACGGAGGTTGCCTGGAGGCAGGCTGTTATAACGGCTTGCCTGGCTTTATGCCCCTCACATCCCCATCCTGTCTATAACTGAAGCCACGAGCCCACCCCCACTTGTAGGCTGAGCTGGGCTCCAGAATCAGCCCACCTCCCCCGCAGGTCCAGCTCTGACTTGATGCTCCAGTTCTAGGCAAACCGTCTTATATACCTGGACCCTGCTTGCTACTGAATCCCAGTCCTAGTGATCGGATTCATTCCACACACGGCTGTTTTGGGTGTCTAAAGGCAAGTGGGATGGGGATGGGGGCAGTGGCCTCCTGGTTCCCTACCTTCCAAGTTGCAGCTGCCCTGGTGGGCAGCTTCTGGGGTTTACTCTGAGGGTCATGTAGGCATCCAATCAAGAGCCCACGTCTTCATTTTTCCAGCAGCCTTGTAAGTACTCACTTTCCTTTTCTCCCTAAAATGACCATAGTTGTTTCTCTTGCCTGCCCCGGAGACACAGTCCACTATGTGTTGGCTGAGCTCTGGGGATAAACAGACAACTGAGACATGGTCCTGCCCCCAAGGAGCTCAGTTCAGCCTAGCAGGAGTGGGGGTGTGTGTGAACATGAAGGGGAACCCAGGAGAGACTTCCGGCCAGAGGAAGCCCAGAGGCTTCAGATCACCGAGGGTACAGCAGGGTGTCAGAGAAGGCTTCCCTGAGCAGCCTCCAAGGACAAGGAGAAGTTTCACGGCAGAGAAACAGAGGCACAGCCTTCTTGGTGGAGACAGACCATATGTGAGGTTCGTCCAAGTTCCCATGTCTGCCTCTTAACCTGCCCCCAAGAAGTGGCCTCACTTCCTGCAGACTGACTTCTGGGAGCCACCTCTCTGTGCTCCTGGGGCTCCCCATGCTGACTTGAGACCCACACTCTGAGGCCCTCCTCTGTTCCATGTTGAACACCTACCAGACCCTGGGTACCGCTCTAGGCACGGAAGACACAGCACTGCCCGAACAGTCATGAGCACGAGGAGCTCGCATCCTACTCGGGTAGACAATCGACAAAGAAACAAGCAAGATACACGCTGCATCAGATGATGACAAATGCCGTGGGGGAAAAGAAGTGCTATGGAAAAAAATGCTAAGGCAGGGAAGAGGGACCCAAAACTGCCAGGGCTGGTCGCAGTCTTAAACTGGTGGTCAGGACAGCCTTACTGAGAGGCGACATTTGAGTCAAGATCCAAAGAAGGAAGAGGCCATGGAAGTGCCTCCGGGAAAAGCACCAGGCAGAGGGAACAGACAGGCAAAAACCCTGCGTCTTCAACTGTAGTCGACCTGACTTTAAAGGTCAGGAAACCAGAGTCCCGAGAGGCTGAGCGCCTTACCCAGGGTCACAGAAATAAAGTCTGTGGGCACGTGTGTCCTGCCACAAAGCCCACGCCGCCGCCCTCACAGCCTCGCCCCCTCCCCTGAGGCTGCCGGCTTCCACATTGCTGGCAGGCTTTTCCTCCCACCTGTGACCTGGCCCAGGGCCTGTCCGAGTCCCGCAGGTGTGTCTGGTCACCGGTCCCGTCCCGTCTCCACCTGGCCCGCCCCGGGCTCTGTGCTGACAGCTGATGCCAAGCTCATCTCGCTCTTGGCAGGCGGCAGTTCCTATATTTAGGTGGCGCAGGAATCTTCCTGGGATTCTGATGAGCTGCTGTCTTCCTGGCCTCTCCCTGGAGCCGCTCTTCCCTGGATTCCTATGTTGATGCCCACAGAGATCTTCCCAGCACGGCTTACTGCGGGGGTGGGGGCTGTGTAATCGGAGGCGGCAGAAGCTTCTCCAGCCACTGACTCAATTCCTTGTGGCCCAGATCTTGGGCAGGGGTGGCGGCGACATGGGAGGGAGGGGTAGAGAGCTCACTAGCTTCTCTGAGAACAGCCGTCCCAAACCATTAACACACACACACACACACACACACAATCACACACCTAACTACACTTGCATGCACAACTACACACACAATTACACACCTAACTACACTCACACACATATATTCATTCAGTCAATGAATCATTCACTCAATTAATTATTTATTGGAGACCCACTGAGATATCACAAGCATTGTGCAGTGCATGGAAGGGTCGAGTATATAAATAAACGAATAAAGGACTTATTGGTGAGCACTTTCTAAATTCCTGTGGTGGATGCTATCACACCCTGAGGGGTAACACATGCATAGACTCGGGACCCCGTCCAAGCCGGACTGAATTCCAGGCTGTGCGTCTTTGGACAGGACATCAGTAATAATTGCTGTGATTTACAGGGCACTTGTACCCGGTACTGGTCTAAGCACTGTTCGTGAATTTACTCCTTTGCTTTAATCTTTAACTTTTTTCATGTGGGAAATGGAGATGTTAATCCCCTCCTCACCAAGTCGTTGTAAGGATGAAAAAATAGTTGTAAAGTTCCCAGCACTTTGCTTGACCCAAAAGAGGGGCTTCTGAAATGTTCCTTCCTTGCCTTTCTTCTCTGTTCTCAAGTAGCCCATAACCTAGAGGGAGAAATAAGCGGGGAATGTAGCTAATGAACATAAAGTTGAGGGTCAAGTTCCAAAGGAGAGTTGTGACCAAGTGCAGTGGGGGTCCAGAGGAGCGAGGAGTTCCCTTTGGCTGGGAAAATGAAGCAATGCTTGGTCCCGCCTTGTTTCCGGGGTCCTGGAAGCCTACCCTCTCTCCCCAGGTGCACGTGTCACCGAGGTCCTGGCATCCTTCATGCCCGAGGTCCCCTGTCTGAAGGCAGGACCTGCTTCCCCAGGGCTTCAAGTCAAGCCCACCCCTCCTGGCCTCATCCTTGCGGTCACTACAAGGAGAAACACAGTGAGAGCCAAGACAGCTGGCAGAGTCCAGAGTCGGAGCAAACAGAACCCTCCTGTCTTGCACTACAGGGTCCGGACGGCTCTGCACAAAGCCATCTCGACGACTCACCAAGGGTGTCAAATTCAGCTAAAGCTTCAGAGATGACAGTGATGTGTGTGTTTCCTCTGAAGAGCTCAAGGAAGAGGCAGGATTTAGACTTCCTCTGATGAAGAGCATCACTGGGTAACAGACTGGAATCACAGAATCACAGTATCTTATGGCTGCAAGGGACAGCGATGCCTGTCTCCTAGGCAGGTTGTGACGACTAAGTGAGCCGGTGCCTGTAAAGATTCTCCTACAGGGCTCGGCACACAGTAGGTGTACACCCACTGCCCGATCACGTGATCCAGTCCCCTTGTTTTGAAGATGACATGTCAGGCCAGCACATAACACGTAACATGTCCTAAACTACATTTGGCATCGGCACCTCCTCCTTCGCTGGTCCCTGGTACCATTGAATCAGCCCCTCCTCCTGTGTCTGCCATTTCTCTTGGTGGCGCCACTCCCCCAAGAGGCCAGCTGGCCATAAGTGAAGCCTGAGGGGCAAGCTGAGACTCGTCTCTTGGCCTCTCATTCACTTGCCAAGTTGCAGGGTTTCCACCCCAGAAGTGGCTCCCAGTGGCTTCTTAACCACCGCCACCATCACCCTAGCAGAGTTCCTTGTAATTTCTCACCTGGACCGTTGCCACAGTCTCAACATTGTCCCCCACCTCCCACCTCCATTTTTTGTGTCTCTTCTCTCCAAACAGTTCTACTTATGATGCCAAATGGATTTTGCCAAGGGCAGCTCTGCTCTCACCCCTGCATTCAAAAACCTTCAATGGCTCCCCACTGCCTGCTGCGTTAGGTACAGATTCCTCACTCTGGCATTCAACCCCCAGATTTTTTGGGCTGGCCTCCCAGCCTTCTTTTGGCATCTCTCCTGGATAAATGCTATGCTCAGCAAAACCAGATCATCGGCTGTTTGCCCTACCTGGACTTTCTGCCCCATTTGTCCCCCTCCAAGCCCTCTGCCTGACATGCCTTCCACAATCTCCACGTACCCCAGTCCTGCCCATCCTTCAGGGCCCCTCCGATGCCATTCTCTGTAGGAAGAAGTCCCTCTTGTCTCCAACCAGATGTTATCATTTTTCCCTGATGAGTTCACAGAACACAATGGCTCGGACCTCTCCTGAGACTCTTCCCTTGGTGGACCCTGCATGAGGGACATTTGTAGACAGGTCCTATGTCCCATAAAGGGCAGGGATGGAGCTCAGTTCTCTTGAGTCCCCTACAGAACCTAGTAGGGCTGTCTACACCACACACACTCTATAAGTGCCAGGCATTCTGCATCGTGGCCTGGAAAATGAGATTTCCTATTGAGCGGCCAGGTCATCTGAGTCCTCTTCCATCCTTCCCTGGGTCAAGCCTGGGCTGTCTGCTGCGTGAAAAGGGAGACTTCCTGGAATCCGGAGGCTCTGGGACTGCTTGGTGCTGACCGGCCGTTGTAGATGTTGTAAAACTATTAAGCTCTGAGGGTCCTGAGATGTCATCCTTTCTAATGCCCCTATCTTCCAGAAGAAGAAACTGAGGGTCAGAGAGGAGACGTTACTTCTCTAGGGTCACACAGAGGCTGGACTGTAGCCAGAATCTTAGAGACTTAGATCTTAGGCATTGCTAGCTGAATGAACTGATGCATTCCTTTATTTTTTTCCTCTGTTCAGCTTCCTTCACTGAGCACCAGATACCTGCCAGGCACTGCAGAAGGTTCTGAGGATTCAGAGATAAGAAAGAGTCCCTGCTCTCAGTGGACTCACAGCCTGGTTGGTGTGAGGGTGGAAGGAATGGATATGCTGAAGGACTGAATGTGTCAATAGGCAATCTGCAAGGAGAGAGGCATGATGGGAGAACAGAGGAGGGCACCCCTCCCAGGCTTGGTCAAAGGTAAAGATGGTGTCTCCCATTGCCATTGGGCCCACACACACCCCAGCTCCCACCCCGCTCCGAGGGACGGTCCAGCCTCTGCTGTGTCTCTTCCTTCTAACTCCTCTCCCACAGTCCGTGGTGCTGAGACAGTGTTTGATCAGAGCACTGAAATAGAGAGAGGTGCTTTACATCACCCCGAGATCCTCTGTAAAGATTCAATGAGACAAGGCAGATAAACCACTTGGCTTAGTGCCTTGCAGACAGCAAACCCCCACTAAAAGTTAACTATTATTACTACAAATAAGAAACCAGAGGCTCAGAGAGGTTATAATAATGCACCTAGAAAAACACAGCTAGCAAGCAGGGGAGCTGGGCTTTGAAGCCAAGTCTGTCTGCCTTTAGAGTGCTCCTCTTTCCAAAATGCCACCCAGACGTAAGTTCCCGATCCCTGCTGTCTCTTGTGGTCCTTCGGCTGATGGAGATGACCCCAGGCCCCGCTGTGTGCCAAGCCCGTCTTTCACACACACACACAAGAGGAGGTTTCTGGAGAAGAGGTCTGTTCTGCATGCCTCTCACCTCTCTTCCTGGTCCAAGCCCACACTCCTAGCTCTCCCTGCTCCCTCTGGTAGCGCCAGTTCTCATCCAGACTTCACCAGCACCACATCTTCAGAAATAACAATTTTTGCAGCCTTGGGTGGGCCTCTTGATGCGTTTTTGTACCAGAAAGTGCAAAGGATGCTCAAGATGAGTCAATCCACTTCCGAGCCAATCTTGTCCTGCGATAGGAAGGCAGCAGCATAGAGAGAATGTTCTGGAAGCTAATAATGAGGAACCGACAAAGAAGACCATACTCCCAGCAGTGCTGAAAACATGCACAGTTATTATGTGGGAATGTAGGAGCCTTTCCAAGTGACCAACTGTAGCCGAGGCATCCTTCTGGTAAATTCTTACTCTAGTTTTATTCACCTGAAAATTCTTTTCATGGAAATGTCCGGCAGATGATTCAAACATAACGGGGAAGACAAGACTTGTGAGCCAAAGGGCAGGACCCTGATTCAGAAAGACTCAGTCCGCAGAAGTCAGGATGGATGAAACCCATCAATGGTTGCTTATGTTAGAAAAGGATTCACCTCTAAATTACCTTCAAATGGGAAATGGCTTCCCATTGTCATTTTTAGAACAGATTATTAACTACATGACTGGGAGATGGCGGAGCACAAGGTCAGACAAAATTAAAGCCACAGTAGGGAAAAAAAAATTTCTCAACGGAAGGTCCTTTAGGACAGCTCTTGAAATACAGACAGGGGAAGGGACCTTAGTCCTTTCCAGTTTTACTTTTGCAGCTCTACCTGTCTCCTGTTATAATGGTCTCACCAAAGCAATCGTCCGAATGTTTGTGTACACCCCCAGAGACCCCGTGTTTCGTATACCACCCATCCCTCAAAAAAATTCATGCAAGAAAGAGGTAGGAACCCAGCAGAAAACCATCCTTTCCTGAGTGAGGGGCTTCAAAGATCTCACAGGTCATAAAGGGCTGAAGACTGTTGCTCCAACAGTCACCGGACACCTGTCTACAACATTCACGTCAAATGTTCCCCCCAGTTTTGCTGTGATGGGGGGCCCTCTATTTCTTAAGGCAACCCATTGCAAAGACTTTGCACAGCCCTGGTCAGTTGGGAGTTGCTGGTCTTGAGCCCAACCCAGGGAGTCCCATCCGCTTGACCTAGGTCTACCTTCTTCCACTCCACAGGACTTCAGATGTGAGGCACTGTTGGCCTTAAGCAAGGCACGCAGATGTCAAGACCAGCATGAGCTCCTCAGGGGCCAACATCTACATGCTCAGGAAGGCATCAAACCCCTTAATCCACTGCTGAGATTTGATACATCGCCTCTGTGAGCCTCAGGGGCAGCAAGATGGTACCAGGTCCTGGAAGATCCAGGTTCTCGATCTTACTCTGTCAGTGGTTCCCTCTAACAGCCAGTAAATATATATATATATATATATATATATATATATATATTTATTTATTTATTATTTATTTATTTATTTTTTACCTAGGAAATCTCATTAAAGCGTGTGGATTCAGTTGCCTACCATATGCCTATCCCTTGTCCAAAAGTCTTCTCAGGAATCTAGACTCAGAAATCCCACTGCTTATCTAATACTGTGTTTCAGTACTTTTAGAGGCTCTTCAAACTCAACATGCCCAAACTTGCTCATCTTTTGGGGAAGCCAAGCCCACTGAATGGTGCTGCCATGCATTCAGCAGCACAAGAGTCACTTTTCAACCTTCTATGTCCAGTAGCCTTCCACCCCATCCATTACCAAGTCCGGCTGATTTTCCCTCCTAAATATATCTCAATTCCACCTGCTTTTGTCCATCACCACCTCCACTGTGTCTATTATCTGTTACCCGGACTCCTGCCCTTGCCTTCTACCAGGTCTCCCTGCATCCGCATTGACCTTCCTCCAAAGGGTTCTCCAAATTAAAGAGTGTTTCCTTCAACACACAAGTCCGATCACAGCTCCACACTTAGAACTGCTCAAAGGTTTCCCATTGTCTTTGAGATGGAGACATAACCCTCGAATATGGGGTCCAAACCCTGTAACACAGCCTTAGTCTGTTCCTAGCCATCTCCAGCCTCATCTCACTCTGAGCGCCAGCCCCTCTGGCCACCTTTTTAGTGCCTCATACTTGCCCCACCCCGTTCCTTCACAAGACCTTGGCAAACATCGTTCTCTGTGCCTGGAGAGCCCTTCCCTGCCCCCATAGCCTCGTTATATCCGCATCCTTTAAATTTCAGCTTTGTGGCCACCTCCCCTTGAGATACAGGCTCAGAGCACCACGGTGCTCATTGCACTGGTTGAAATACTCATTTTCCCTTGTGTGATTCTTTGATTAATGTCTGTCACTCCTACTAAGTTTTGACCTGAAGGGAGGCAACACTGACGCTGTTTCTGCTCACTACTGCATCAGTCTCCCTGGTGGTACGGTACCTGCCACATAGAACCCGCCCAGGAACTACTAGCGGCATGGATAATACGGATGAGTGATATATCCTGCCCTCCCAAATGAGCACATCCTGAGGGGAGGGTGTAGCTCAGTGGTAGAGCGTGTGCTTAGCATGCATGAGGTCCTGGGTTCAATCCCCAGTACTGCTATTAAAATAAATAACTAAACTTATCACCCCCCAAAAAAACCCCCAAAAAACAAAAAGAAATGAGCATATCCTAAAGCTTAGCAAAGGATGCTAAAGTCTGCACTTTATATACAGGATGCCAGGGCAGTGGATGGGCGGGGGCTATATTTTCCATGTATGGAGTGGCCTTGGGGGACTCAGTGAAGCCCCTCCCCTACCCGTACCCCAGGCAGCAGATGGCCATGGCAAAATTAGAGCCCAGCTCTGCAGGGCAGATGGGCAGCCCACCCAGCGCAGTGGGAAAGGTGGTGGTTTTCACTCTGGACACGTGCTGGCAGTCCTAGGTATGATGTGAGGGTCCCAGCCCTGCAGGTCTGTCCTTACACTTACAGACACAGTCACAGCACAGGTCCTCTGGACAGTCACTTTGTCCCTCCCAGGGATGCCGGCGACACATCAAAAGAGTGCCCTGTCGATCAAGATACAGATCACGACACTGTCTCCATCAGAGTTCGTGAATTCCTCAGCTGTGGAGGAATTCCTCCTACAGTTCAGAGAGGTTGCCAGTAGGATTTAGTGCCTTGGTTCTCAAAGTGTGTTCCCCAGACCAGGGGCTTAGCATCCCCTGGGAACTCATCAAAAACAAAAATCCTCAGGCCTCACCGTGGTCCTGCTGAATTAGAAACTCTGGGGCGGGGCCTGGAAATCTGCGTTGTCACAGGCCCTCCAGGCTGCCACTTCATTTCATGTGAAAGTTTGAGGTCCATGAATGTATTAGGAAGAACATCAACATTGGGGAGTGGCTGACCAGATTCTGCATCCTGGCTGCTTCTGTGCCTGGCCTGTGGGCCCTGAGCCAGTTCCTTGTTCCACTTGAATACCGTTTTCTCATCTGTGAAATGGCGACATGGAGATTCTGGACGAGTTCTCATGTCATGTGTCCTGCATACTGTAGGCGCTCCATATACGTCCTTTCCCTTCCTTCTTTTCACTCCACCCCAGGAGAAGTACTGTATTCATGCTCGAGGTACCAATATTCCTAAGATGGTCCCTGCCCTTGGGAAGCTCACATATTAGTGGAGGTACAAAGAACTCATAGGCTTTGGTGCCACTGTGTAGTCACCGGGGCTGTCCGCAGACATTCCCCTCCTCCCGGGCACGTGGTAGGGTAGGACTGCACCCCCTCTGCAATGTGACTTCTGGCCGTATGCGACTTGCTTTGCCCAGTGAAAGGAAAGCGGCACGTGTCACTACAGGGAGGGCACTTCAAGAGCCAGAGCACCTCGTCCCCTCCTCCTGCCCTTGTGACCGTATGCAAGGGCATACGGTGATGGAGCCTGGATCCCTGAGTGGCCTGCCGTCGAGCCACACTGGACACATAACGTGAGCCAGAAAGCAACTTGTGTTGTGTGAAGCCACTAATATTTGGAGGTTGTTTCTTACCGCAGTACGATCCAGCCTGATCCAGACTTGATGCCTTGGTCATTATGGACGAATCCTCACCTCTGCCTGACCCCCTCCACTCCCACCCAAAATGGAGCTTCCTTTATCAGCATTTAAAACCCTAAGCAATTAAGATGTTGTAAATTGAAGAGTTCTTTCCAATGAATAAAATCCCTTATTTCTAATGAGTACGAGATGGCTTACGTGAAGCTAAGTACCCTGATGATTATGAAATAGCCGCCATAGAATATCAACATTTCTTCTGCTGCTGCTCAAGTTGCCTATTAAATTGAGACTGATGAGGCATTTTTCTTCTGCAAAAATGTTTCTCTCTGACACTGAGACTTTGTGCAGTTTTCAACCCACGAGCTGATCTGGCCTGAATGCTTTTCTCCTCTCGGTCTGTTTAGCGGGGGCACGTCTCGGCACCTCCTCCAAGAAACTGTGGGCAAAAAGCAATCCCTGTGGGTATTTTATGTTCCCCAATTTCCAAAGACTTCCCTGAGTTAATGTCACTGTGTTTTTAAAAGCACTCCTCCTCTCTTGACTCATTTAATTGTTTTGCCTTTGTGTGACCATAGAGGTAAAAGAATTCACAAGTAAGAAAAAAAAAGATCCCCCCCCCTTTTTTTTCCTGAAACTAGAAGGTGAACATCGTAGAGCCTGTGGCAGGTTGAAATGACTTAACAGAGCTCCCACATCTGGAACGAGGAAGCGCCACTCCACTGAAGCAGCGGCGCCTTTCGGTTTGTAAACGCGTCCTCGTTCGTGCCTCGGGCCCGGTTGCTGCCACCGCCCAGGCGTGTGTGGGATCCGTCCCCTCCCCTCCATCCCGCTGCCCGTCCACACGGCCCCCTCTCCTCTTCCCCGGATGGCTCCTAACCAGCCTCGGTGCTCTCGCTCTTGCATTTGCAGTGGACTTTCCCACCTTGCAGCCAAGGGTGAGCTTTCTAAAACAGAAATCTGGATTTTTGATGTCTCCGCTCAAAAGCAGACGCCTCCCCACTGTTTGCTGGGAAAAGCCCAGTTCTGGCATCCCCCTGTGACCCAGTCCCCGACGAGCTCTCCAGTTTGACTCTCTGACTCTTCCTACTGTGGGCTGAGAGAGCTGTGAGGCTCAGAAGGGTGCCCTGCTCTCACCTCTCGGCCTTTGCACAGGCTGCCTCCCCTTCCTGGGAAGTCCATTATCTCCCCTTCTCCAGCTAACATGTATGTATCCTTCAGATTCCTGTTCCTCCTCTGAGAAGTCTCCATTTTTAACTTCTCAGGCCCGGGCAGATGGCGCCCTGTGGGCTTCCCTGTGGTGCTTTCCACATCACGTGGAGTCCAATCGCCTGCCCTTCTCCCCTGTTAGACTGCGGGTTCCTTGAGGGCAGAGAGTATATCTCTTCTCTCTCGCCACCTCCAGAGCCCAGCACAGGAGGCGCCCCAGAAGGGCTTGTTGAATACGACAACTCAGGGACGCAGGCCCAGCCCAGACTTCACAGGAGAGGCAGCTGAGGCTCAGAGACACACAGCCTGCGCCTTCTTCCATGGCTGGAGGACTCCGTGTCTGGGAATCTGGTGATGGCGGAGGCCCGGGCCGGGGCCTGGGTTCATTCTCTCACTCGCTCGCTCAGTGAACGTGTCTTGAGCACCTGCCGTGCACCAGGCGTTGTGCTGGCCAGGACCCTGGCTTCAAAGCGGGCACAGTCTAGTCCTCTGTAGGCTAGTCTAGCTCCTGACTTTATTCCAATCATGGATTCTGAGAATCTGGTCAAAGCTGGGACCGTCTCCCCAGAAAAAGGTGAACCTAGGTGCATACACGTGCGCGCGCACACACACACACACACATACTGTACACAACTCAGGGTGGCTGGGTTCCCCTGAAGCTTATCCATGGACTCAAGGTTAAGTCTCTAGTTTGGATGAGACAGGCGTGTAAACAACTGAGCGATACGGAACATGCAGCCAAGAAGTTCCCAGTCAAGCTCCACCCTCTGGGGAACATGGAGTCACAGAAGACCAGGCTTGAACTTCAGTCGACAAATTAATTGAGCACCTACTATACGCCAGGCACGGTGCTAAGCACCCAAGCATCGGGGACAGATAGTGAATAAGACCATATAATCTCAGTCCTTTGGCTCTTACAGTCCAGTTGACGGGGGCAGTGCCATTTGAACTGAGTCTTGAGGCCAGGAGAGGAGATGGAGGAGGGCAGTCCAGACAGAGAGAGCTGCTTGAGGTCGGGAGCACGGTCTGAGTTATAAGAAAACAGGCGACAGGCAGACAGGCATTGTCTCCACCTCTTCTCCACCAACCAAATGGGATCAGTCTTCAGGGCTCACTCTGGAAGAAGACAGCCCAGCAGAGGAAGGCTCCCCGGAGGGAGGGGAGGCTCTGCATAGGAGCCTGTGTGTGAGTCTGCACATATACGGATGTGAGGGATCAGCCCGGCTCACCACCAGCGTGGACCCCACTTCCGCTCCCTGCAGGAGCGCGCAGAACCCACATCCCGGGGTTGCCATGCCCAAGGCACTACCGAGGTTTCTTCCCGGATCTCAGCCCAGAACCCATCTTGGGAGAAAGAGTTCTCTTAATTTCTTTCCCCACGTTGGCCAGAATTTCAAGTGCATGAGAAATGGAAGCTCATCCATTTCTTGGATACTGACGGGTCCCTGGAGCTCCCCGCAATCCGCGTCAGTGTTGCTGTGCGCAGCCGTCAGTGGGGGAGGCAGGGGACCCAGGCACGCTGCTGTCAGCCCGGCCACCTCTTCTTCTGGCTCAGCGCTAGCTTTCTGCCCGCAAGACTTCGTTCCACTTTAATGGAAGGAAACCAGTTCCTGCCTTCCTTTCAGTTTCTTGGCACATTTAATGCCCCCTGGGATATTTCTGGCGGCTGTCTTGCTGGCAGTTAGGGGACGTTTTGTAACTACCACAAAACAACCGCTAAGTACAAAAATAATAATAATAATAAAAAGAGATCCTTTCAGGGGGAGAGGGGATAGAAAAAGAATACAGACATGTCTGGCTTTGTAAAATTACTGTCAGTCAGTGGGCATATGGGTTCCTGAAAAGTTGGGCAGAAATCACAATATTGTGGACAGCACCCCTAAAACGCATCTCATTCTACCTGGCAAGCTCTTAAACCTCCTTCAGATCCTGCATAAATGGTCCCTTCTTGAGAAAGCCTTTTCTGGACCCCCTCCAGGGGAAGAAAGAGATTTTTGTTGCATCTCTACCACATGCCAGGGACTGGGCTTCGTTGTATGTTATCTCAAACCACCCTCTCCACAACCCCACAGGTAGGTAGCAGTGCCGTTTTACAGGTGAAGAAACCAAGGCTGTCAGGTGAAGCGGCTTCAACAAGTTTCTGAAGCTCATAAGTGATGGATGAGGCCAGAGGTTGCATTGCAAACAGCGGCAGCGTTAGTTCTTCTGCTCGAATGGCCCTTCCATTCTATATTGTCATCATGGGTCACATCCATTTTTCATCCTTTGTTAACTGGTTCTTTCTTTCCATTTGGTGGGGCTCTTTGATGCAGGGGACCATCACGGCCCTCCTAGGGTCGAGTGTGCCTCTCCCACTGGATGGGTGCAGGAAGTATTTGTGGAATGAAAGTAGGAACTGAATCCAGACTTCTTCAGAGATGTTTTATCCGCAACAATTTGCAGTCGATCTATAATTCTTCCCTAGATTTCTTTGCTTGCCTCCCGTGGCTCTCTAGGTAAACAATAAAACCACTTCCACTTTAAGAATTCTAGCCTCCTCTCAAATTCTCCAACGAATAAAAACAATCGGAAAAGAATGGCGAGGAAACTATAGGAAGATTTACTGTAAGATCTTGACCTTAAATCCTAATTCCCTGACAACAGGACTTGGCCAACAATGGTTCTACTTACTTACAACTTTGAGAAACATCATTGAGGCCACTTAAGCAGTTGATCGAGATACTAAAGCCCTGGACATTTGCTTTGACTCCCGTTTCCCCATCATCATCGCCACAGTTTGGTCTTGGTCCTCCCTCTTGGTAGGCATTCTCCGTTATCGTGACTTTTTGCCTACCACCTGTGCTGGGGAGACGAGGCATCCCCACTTCTGATTGTCCGGCTTCAGAATCCAGCCCGTCTCCCAACCCCTTTCACAGGTCTACCCACAATAATAATAGGAATGAGAATAAATACCACTGTGTATTGAGCCCTTGTTATATGTCAGGCTAAGCCCTTTCTGGGAATTAACTTGCTTAATCTCTGAAAACGTCATTTTACAAATAAGGAAACGGAAGCTGAGTTGTTGAGAGATTTTGCCTTAGCTACCGAGCTACAGAATAGCAGCCCAAGCAGGCTGGCTCCAGAACGGGCAAATTTAACTACCTGGTACCAACCACCCCAGGACCACCCCATCTGCACCTGAGCCACCTCCGGGTCACCCAGCCGTTCTGCCCAGTTCTCCTCGCTCCTGCCCTTATTTCGGCTTCTGAACTTACCTTCGGCCCAGGCTTAGAAATGCTTTCCTGCTTGTCTTAGGTGCACTCTCTCAGAACACGGTTGTGCTTTTGCTCTCAAGTCCTACATGCTGCGTTTCTGGAGAACAGACCCCAGCCCCAGCACCGCATTTCCACTGGGGGAGGATGATCAGACTCCGCCTGCCTCCCCAGAAGCAAAATTCTCTTGTAAGATGCATTCAGTTAGAGGAGGTATGTTGTTAGCTGTATTGTTCATGGCCAGAGCTCAGCGAAGCCCCCCAGAGAGTCCAGGCCTCATAAGGGAGGAGAGGGGGCACCATCTGACCTACAGTGACCAGGTGGTGCCTTGGGGAGGTGTCACGGAAGTGGGGAGCGTCGCCTTGCATTCCTGCTGGCTCCCTCCCCTCCGCTTATCCCTCTGTTCCCGGCGTGCTCGGAAGGCAGCGTGCCTTCAGGAACACCACCATCCCTTCCCGGGATCCAGTTCTGGCCAGGTGGGTGGAGGGAAGAGTTTCTTTTAGATCCCTCCTCACTCTTTTTTTTTTTTAATTAAAAAATTAAAAAAAAATTTTTGGAGGGGGTAGATAATTAAGTTAGCATATTTAGTTTTGGAGGGGGTTTGAAACCAGGACCTTGTGTATGCTAAGCATGTGCTCCACCATTTGAGCTACACCCTCCCCCACTCCTCCTCACTCTTCATCCCCCACCTCCTCTTCCCTCCATTCGGCCATGAATCACAAAGAATAAGTCTTCGCTGGCAGTGATTTCAGGCTGGCTGATTTACAGGGAAAATTTCTACTGGGAAACATGACTGGGAGAATTCATTCAGCTATTCAGGGGGACCCTGTGAGGTTTAGAAACCATGCTTCTCAAAGCCACTTACTACTGGCCAGAATCCCAACTCCAGAAGACGCTCAGGCACATTTCCTACCTTCCGAGCCCGTGTGTGTGGAGTTTTGGGAAGCCACCAGCCCACTGATCTATGTGGTCCCTCGGGGGTCGGGGTGGGGTGGGGGCTCCATTGGGTAAGGCTGATTGGCCAAATGCTCCGTCCCCTCTGGTCTCTGTGGGCAGACTGCAAGGTCACTGGGGCATGCTTGGTTTCTCATTTGGAACATTGACTTTAGCAGTTCAGAGCCTCTTTGGGAAGTTTAGGTTGACTGAGGAAAAAGAAAAAAAAAATCCTTTCTTGGAAAGCATATGGCCAATTCATAGAACATTAGGAGCGGGAAGAAATTTAAGTAGGATTATCAGCAGCCAGGGGTCATCTGCATCAAAACGCCAGGCAGCCTGGCAGACCCGGGAACCGTACTGTGGCAGTTCTGATCCCTGACCCACCACATCGCAGCTGAGGGCGCCTGGATGGTCATTTACCTTCTCAGCACTTTGGTTTCATTGTCTGTAAAATAAGGCTAATACAATCCTAAGAGCTAACACTCAGGGAGCGACTTACAATAAAACTCTTTCTGTAGGTCAGACCATCACATCCTCTCAATGACCATATTGTATCAATTTCCTGGAGATGGTGGCTTAAAACAACTGAAGTTGGGACTCTCACCGTTCTGGAGGCCAGAAGTCTGAAATCACGGTGGTGGCTGGGCCATGCCTCCTCTGAGGGATAGAGGGAGACTCCATCGTCACCTCTTCCAACTGCTGGTGGCCCCTGGCATTCCTTGACTTGTGGCAGCATATCTCCAATCTCTGCCTCCAGGCCCTTCTTCCCTGTGCCTCACAAATCCCCCTTCTTCCTCTCAAGGATACCAGCAGTTGGATTTAGCATCCACCCTAAATCCAGGAAGACACCACGCTGAGATCCTTAACTCAACTGCATCTGCATCTGCAAAGACTCTATTTCCAGACAAGGTCACATTCACAGGGACCAGGGGGACCAGGGGGACCAGGGGTTAGGACTTGCAAGGAATCATTTTGGGAGACACGATTCAACTCACCACACCTATGAAAGAGGCACCTCTATTATTCCCATTTTACAGATGAAGGAGATTGATCAGAGTCACACAGGAAGTGGCGGATCTGAAATGCAAACCCATGTG
Source organism: Camelus bactrianus (assembly GCF_048773025.1). Classification (NCBI taxonomy): domain Eukaryota; kingdom Metazoa; phylum Chordata; class Mammalia; order Artiodactyla; family Camelidae; genus Camelus; species Camelus bactrianus. Next base: position 36,289,033 of record NC_133554.1, on the reverse strand, counting down.
GTCTGACTTCAGAGCTCATGTATGAGAAATCACTACATTAGACAAATACTTATTGACCTGAGTAGAGTTCTAGGTACTAGAAACACAATAGCAGAAAAAAGAAAAAAAGGGGAAAATGGACCCCCAAACCGTTTTAGAAACAGCAAGAAAACCAGCATGACTGAAGCAGAGTCAGTGAAGGGGGGTCTGTAGCAGGAACTGAGATCAGAAGGGAAAAGGGACCAGACTTTGAAGTTCAATATACATGAGACTAACAGGAACTAACAGAGGATTTTTGAGCAAGAAAGTGACAGGATCGGCTTTGTGTTTTTAAAGGACCCCAGAGTGATCACTGGGTGGAGAAGTGACTATTGGGGGGTCCAAGGCATAAAACCCAGGCAAGAGGTGAGGGTGCCTGGAGCAGGGAGGCAAGGATGGTGAGGAAGTGGTCAGATTATATTTATATTTTGAAGGAACAGCCAACAGGATTTGCACACGGGCTTTGTAAGAAAAAGGATGCCAAGGTTTTTGACCCGAGCACCTGGAAAACTGGAGCTGCCACTGACAGCCCTGCTTTCCCCGCAGGGTTTCAGAACAACCAGGAAAAGTGCTGCCCTGACGTAAGCCCATTGCCTTTGGTGGTGGTCGTTACTATTATTATTATTATTATTATTATTATTATTGTTGTTGTTGTTGTTGTTGTTATTATTATTATTATTATTATTCTGTGATCTGAAACTTTTCCCAGCCCTAGGTCAACAGGAGGTGCCAGACTGGGCTGAACCACTGTCAGGAAAACCAATATCTCAATTACAAAAGAATATAATTGTCTGATTATAATTCGAATCTGCCCTTTGTTAACACCTCACTCTCCTCCCTGCCTGTGCTGAGCGAATTGTTGAGATTTGAGAAGCTCTCTCTCCACCACAACAGATGAGACAATGTCAATATAGGCAGCAACAAAGGAAACCAGTGGCAATTTTGAAATTATCTCCTTCAGGTCCTTGTCACGTGTCCCCTGGGCCTCTGTGTGTAAATGCGGCCGCTACAGGCTTTTTTGCTCTCTGCAGTGTGAAGTATACGGTGACAGGCTGCCGTTCCAGGAGCGACAGCTTCATCCCCTTCCAACCTGCCCAGGTTTCCAGCAACATTCTTATCAATGTGACAGTTTCCTGTTGATTTTCCCTTAGAGGAGAGTAGTGTTCCTTATTTGATCCACGAGTGTACTGGTGTATTTTGATTGCCTCTTCAATTCTTTCATTCCAAGATTTCACAACTTCAGTGACTGCAAAATAGCTATCATTTCCCTCGTCCCTGTTTTACAGATAAAGACACTGATGTTTAAGGAGGTGACACTAACATGCTCAAGGCCACATAACTTGTAAGGACAAAGCTCGGATTTGAGGCTCCTCTGCCTCTTCACTCCAAAGCATGTCCACTTTGCTGAACAGTGGGTTTTTAAAGTAACTGGTTTTACAGAAACTCACCTTGATTTCTGCCCCATATCCCCAACCCCTTGCAAAGCAGTTTTTATTAACCTTAGTGAAATGTCACAATCGTAGGGTGATTTTAATGAAAAACACTTTTATTACTTTCAAATGTTAGATAAAAGATCAACTAAGATATAATAGAGTGCAAATAATGAATATGAGGAGAGTTAATGAAAAACTTACAATTCATAATAAGCCTGAGGAATGTAGGCATGTATCATAAACATAAAAGACCTTTAACATTATGATAATTAATTGCTGGACTCGGAATTCGCTGACGCACGAAAGAAACGCTTAAATTGAGAGTCCTCACTTTTAGAAAAAAGGATGCTGATTTTAAATGCATTTCCCTTACCTGTGGAGACCCCCCGAAGTTTTCAGAGGTAGAGGTGATTTCAAACGATTTACTCCAAAAAAAAAAAAAAAAGATAACAGACACTGTATCTGCTTTTATACCAAAATTTGGATGAATATGACTCAAATTAAGAGGCATTTATTGGATCCATGATAATTTTTGTTAAAATTTTAAGATTTGCGTGTTTAGATTTTGAGAATTTTGAGATTTGCATTCCACCTACATATGTTCGGTCATACTTTGCAAAATCATCAGTGGTTAGAGGTACAAGGGAGCCTACGGCTTTGGAATCAACACCTGCCATGGAGTCCTGGCTCTGTCACCTCCTAGAGGTGTACCTTTGGGCACATCCATCCTTAAACTCTCTGAGCTGCAGGTTCTTCACCAAATCGAGATAATAATGATAAAGTTCACATCACAGGGCTTTTTGAGGACTTGAGCTTTGTATCTGAAATGCCCACTACGGTCACTGGCATATTAATAGTGCTGCGTTAAAGGTGAGCCATGTGACCCAACCCCTTTACTTTAAAGAGGAGGAGCTAATGCATCAGGAGGTTAAAGTGACTTGCCCAAGTCCACCTGGCTGTCTAGTGACCCAGCTGATGTCAAAGCAGAATTAAGGTGTCCTGCCTCCAAGCTCAAAACCTCGTCAACCATTATGCTAACTCAAGAACATCTCCTACGTAGCCGTCGTAAACTCTCTCCATCTGAACATATCAATCTAGAAAGGCATTACCTGTGAGATGCTGGGAGTGGAAAAGTCCCAAATGTCCCACGTCTTAAAAATGCTGCCATCTGAGACTTGCGAGGGGAGGACGGACACTCCCCCCCAACCCCGGCCCAGTCTTATGCCTTTAACCTATGTCCCTGGGCAACTCTCTCCCATGGCACGTGGTCAGCCCCTGAATGCATCGAATGTCTGGTCCTCTGCATCCTTCGCAGCAGACATCCCAGATATGACGACCCTACCTGCTCCTGATTGTCCTGACCTTTGGCCTCCTGCCCTGTTGCCTGCCCCTCTGACCCCTTTCTGTTTAAAGGCTGAAACTTCTCCCGAGGTCGGACCCTCAATTCCCACCCTTTGCTACCTTTCTTACACACCGCCCTGCATTCCTGCAGCCTCTGGCCTCTTTGTGGCAAGTCCCCAGCGCCACCACGAGACCTGCTAGTCCTGCCTAAGTATTGGCCCACGCGACCTGTGGCCTTGCTGGGCCTGCTCCAGTTCAGTAGTTAAGTGCAGGACAATGAAAGGCAGTCCTATTTCAAACAGAGAGTACTAAGCTTCCAGAACTTATCGCCCCCAGGAGGTAGCACAGAGCTATACGGAATATAGCACCTGCTTAATGTAAGCGAATGTATTAAATTCATGTGACCTGGGACCTTCATTAAATATCTCAGGGGCCATCAACTCCTACCATTCTTTTTGCAGTACTAACAAAAGAGAGAAATTTGCCTCAAAGATTTATTCAATTCCAATCCTCTGGCACCTTCTCTGGAATCTCTTATTTAAAGCAAAACAAAGCAATGATAATAACAAAAGTCTAAAGAGAAATCAAACTGATCATGCCTTGTCCATAACGCCGCCCACCAGCATTTGTAAATATTGACTCTTTTGTTTTGAAATATACCCTTCTTAGAGTAGGAGGTTGTTTTTCAGATTTTGGTTGGGTTCTGTTTGTTTGTTTCACGATCTCCTTCACGACATGGCTGTTCAGGGTTCAAAGGGATAATACATTCTCCACAAAACCGGCACCCCAGCCTCCCGGATGATTGTATCAGTAGGGAGTTTGGGGCTGCACATCACAGGAAAAGCATCTCAATCTGGCTCAAACAGTACATGGTTAGCACAGGAAGCCTGGAGTGGTTTGGGGACATTGGGCAGCAGTCAGTACAGGACAGCGCTCCCTGAGAGAAGGGCAAAACCAAGGTGAGCCCCACGAATGCCCCGTCTACCTCCAGGAGAGGGTCTAGACTGCGGCAGAGGGAGGGAGAACCCTAACAGAGCCTGGCAGCCTTCCTGAGTTGAGGTGACAGAGCTGAACATTCAGGAAGGCCAAACAGCTAGAATTCATCTCTTAGAATAGCTAAGAGATAAGGCTGCGCAGACAAGGAGCTCTGGAGATCTGCAGAAGTTCTCCCTGGAGTCCTCGGTGAGGACTGACGAGTGACCGTGAATGAGGAAATGACCAAGGCTGAGGGAAAGAACCACCGCAGGCAGAACAGTCCCCAGAGATGAAACAGGGCCAGGAATGCCACGTGTTTCTCTCGGCCAGAGTGCTTCGCAGCACATCAGGCATCAAGCAGAGTCCTCAGAAGGGTATTTCTTTGGTATTGCCCTTGACCCACCTAATAAAGCTTAAAAGCAAGCTTCTGAAGCAGGGATGGTCAAACATTTTCTGTAAAGGGCCAGATAATAAATATTTTAGGCTCTGCCGGCCGTATGGTTTCACTCTCAATTACTTAAGTCTCCTCTTGTCATGCAAAAGTAGCCGCAGATCATACATAAATGAATAGATGGAGCTGGTGACTGTGATCCATTAAAACTTCATTTACAAAAACAGAAAGTGGGCTGCATTTTGCATGCAGAATATCGCTGGCTGTTCCCGGCTCTAAAGCATTAAAATTGTTTCCGAATAATTTAACTGCATCCCAGAACAAAGCCTCCCAACGTTTAAAGGATTGAAAAACAACAACAAACAACATAAAATTCATAATGCCCAACGTCCAATCAAAAATAAGAAGGCATGCAAAGAAACAGAGGATTATCACCCGTCATAATGAGAAAAACCAACCCATAAAAACAGACCCCGAAATGAGAAAGATGACCAGATGAGTAGACAAGGACGTTAAACCAGTTGTAAGTATACATCACGTGTTCAAGAATATAGAGAAAATTGTGAGCATGATAAAGGGAGACAGGGAAGAGACCAAGAAGACCCAAAGCAAAATTCTAGAGATGAAAAGAATAATATCTTCCATGAAAAACACACTGGATGGAATTCACGGCAGAGCAGTTACTAGAGAAGAAAAGATCACGGGACCTGAAAACACAGCAATAGAAACTATCCAGAAAGAAGCACAGAGAGAAAAGTCAAAATAAAAATATCGGAGCATCAGAGAGCTGTGGGATGGCCTCAGATGACCTAATATTCATGTAGCTGGAGTAACAGAAGAAGGGAGGAGAGAAAAAAGAATTTGAAGACATATAGGCCAGCATTTTTCACAATTTGATGAGAATTACAAATCCATAGATGCAAATAAATCAATGAACTGCAAACGTTAAGAAACACAGAAAACTGCATCAAAGCACATTGCAATCAGATTCCTGAAAAGCAGTAATAAAGAGAAAAATCTCAAGTCAGAGAAAAAGACACGTTGTATACACAGGAACAAAGACAAAAATGAAAGCAGGCATCTCAGAAGCAGCGGAAGCCAGAAGACAGTGGAGTGATATCTTTAAAGTCCTGAAAGAAAGTAATCCGTGACCTAGGACTCTCTATCTAGTGAAACTATATTTCAAAAACAAAAACGAACCAAAGATTTTTTTCCCCAAACATACGAAGAATGACAGAATTCATCACTAGCAGACAAGTACTGCATGAGATGTTAAAGTAAGCCCTTTAAGTAGAAAATACAGTGATACTAGATGGGGACGTGAATTTATATAAGGAATGTGTGAATAAATAGAAAATACTCTTGCCTAGAAATCTCTTTAAAAGATAATATTTAAAATGTAAAAATAATGATGTATTGTGGGGTTTATAGCACACGTAGAAGAAAACACATGACAAAAATAGCACGAAGGTAGGGTGCAGAAGATGTAAGGATACTTTTATAAGTTTCTTATACTATATATAAAGTGGTATAACATTTGCTTGAAGATAGACTGTGATAAATTAAAGATTTATCCTGTAAACTCCAGAGCTGTGGTTCTAGGGCTGCCTATCCTGAGGGTATTTGTCACAGTGTGGGGTGGGGTGTTACTGGTATCTCGTGGGTAGGGCCTAGGGACACTGTTAAACATCTTACTATGCACAGGACAGCATCCTATGATCAATAATTATCTAGCCCCAAATCCTAATAGTGTCAGGGTTGAGAAACCCTGTTCTCAAGTAACCACCAAAAACAGTAAACAAGGAGACAGAACTAGGAATCTGACAAAAAAGATAAAATGGAATCATAAAAAAATAATTAAACTAAAAGAAGACAGGACAAGTAGGAAAAGGGAACAAAGACCAGATGGGGCAAATAGACAACAAACAGCTCGTTGGTAGATTTCAAGTCCAACCACATAAAAAGTCACATTAGATAAAAAGGTCTCAACGTTTCAATCAAAGGCAGGGATGGTCAGATTGGATATATAAAAAGACAAAACCCAGCTATACGCTGTCCACAAAAAAATAATTTTAAGCATAAAGACAAAGATAAAAGTATATAAAGAGGTAAACCATGCTAACAGTAATCAAAAGGCAACTGGAGTGGCTTTATTAAAATCAGACAAAGTAAATTTCAGAGCAAGGAATACTACCAGGGACAAAAAGGTTCGTTTCATAATGGTAAAGTGGTCAATTCGCCAGAAGGAGATAAAATGATAACAAATGCTTATACATTTTAACAGCAGAGCTTCAAAATATATGAAGCAAAAAACGATAGAACTGAAAGGAGAAACAGACATAGATCCAGTTATGGCTGGGAGCATCAACCCTCCTCTACCAATAATGTCTATAATATGTAGACAGAAAATTAGTAAGGATATAGAAGACTTTAATAATAACGGTGAAAGTCTGAGTGATTTTCACCTGAGATCAAGGACAAGGGAAGAATGTCTGCTCTTATCACTTCCATTGCACATTGTAATGGAGGTCCTGGCCAGTGCAATAGGATAAGAAACGAATAAAATGCATATCAGCTGGGAAGGAAGCAGTGAAGCCAACTTTATTCACAGATGAAATAACCATCTATGTGGAAGATTGTAAGGAATTTGCAAAAAAGCTACCAGAACTAGTAAGTGTGTCTATTGGATACACGCAACAATACAGAGAAGTCTAAAAGTGATTATGCTCAGTTAAAGAAGTCAGACAAGAAAGAGAGCATACTATATGCTTCCATTTCTATAACATTCTAGAAAATTCACTAAAGTAGCGTGACGGAAATCAGATCAGTTGTTCCCTAGGGATGGAGATGGAAGGAGGGATGGATTACAAAAGGACATGAGGAAACTTTGGGAGGTGATAGAAACTTTGGGGTGGTTTATTTTCTTAATTGTGTTGATGGGTTGATGTGTGTATGTCAAAACTCATCAGATTGAACACTTTAAATATGTGCATATTATTGTATAGTGATCATTCTCAATAAAGTCATAAAAATGTTAAAAGAGAAAAGAGGAGAAGAAAAGGGAGGAGGAGGAGGGAGAGATGGAGGAGGAAGACGAAGAGGAGGCGAAGCTGCCAGCCACCTAGAGCTAGGGTGGGCACCATCCCAAGGACTGTCCCTCCACTCTGCCACTCATAGTGCTGGCTTTCTCAGAGCTAAGGCTGCTTCCCCGTGTGATTGTAGACTAGCTACTGATGATCAGAGTTAGAAACTTTCTTGTTCACATCTGTAGGAAGGAGAAACAAACTCCACAAAATTCCCTCCTAAGACAGGAAACACTTGCCCAGAATCCTTCAGCAAACTTCCCTTTGTGTCTCATTGGCCAGGATTGTGTTACCTGCTTTTTCCTGAACCTTTGATTAATCAGGTCTATCCCATTATTCAGTGGAAGATGCGGCTTGCATGTTGAGGAATTACTCTCAGAGTTCACTACAGCGATCTTACTCTAAGAAGATATTTTTCACTTCCCCATGAAAGACAGTTCTTTTTCCTTCCCTCCTTCCTTCCTTCCCTCCCTTCTTCCTTCCTTCCCCCCCCTTCCTTCATTATTTCTTCCTTCCCTCCTTTCTTCCTTCCCTCCTTCCTTCTCCCTTTTCTTTCTCCTCCTCCCCTTCCCCTTCTTCTTAACAAAGACATGTTATAGGCCAAACTACACATTAATTCATAGATACAAAAAAAGTGTTTAGATAACTTTATGAAAGATGGAGCCATAAATGGGGACAGGAAAATGAGTTCACTCGGTCACTAAGGGAACATTCACTGAGGACCATCTACATGCCTTGGGGTCTGTCGGATGGGTAGGGAGCAGAGAGGTGGCACTGTTCCTAGTCCCTCACCTCCTGATTTCAGGTGCTCACTAACTCAGATCTTGAGATGAATCAACAATGATCGGGTTAAAGTTGACTCCTTTACTGTACAGCAAATCCACACGCCATCTGCTTCCACGATGATATGGTGTGTGATTTAATTTTAAGAGGGAAAAATTGGAGAGCTGCTTTTCATAAATGTCCTAATATAAATATTTTATAGGTTAAAAAGCAGTGCCAAATTTTCTAATTGACATGGTCCTAGACAATAAAGCAGATAAATTAAATTTTAATAAGACACTTTTTTATTTTTGGTCATGGGCTTCACTATAGCTATTTCTGGATCAAATGGAAAAACCCTTGCACATCTGTATTTTTAATTTTTTCTGAATTGGCCTTTGTTCAAGAAGCATGGCTCACCCCAGTGGTCTATGGGGCAGGAATTTGCTAAGCAACCAATGAGTTTGCCCTGGGTTTCAGGGAAATGTTTAACCTACTTGAAAGAACTAACTCATCTGAAAGTCCTTTAATGGTATCCATTTACATGTTAATGCTCTAACCACAGAGATGTTTTATCCGTTCATTTAATGAGGGGAAAGCCTACTTTACTTAGAACCCTTTAACACTTGATAAGTGTCAGGAAGTAATAAAACTTTCTCCAGGATGAATATGGAGATTAGTGACTTAGTTCGTGATGGGTGCCTTTCTCCACACCCTCCACACCCTCTCCCCAGCTGACTACCCAAGAGATGTGCCCGCAGTTGCTGAGTTAAGGGATGTGGCTATGAGTCTTGCGTTGGGCTGCTGGGGTGACCGGACCCCACAGTGTTCTGCTCATGTCTGCCTTGTGCCTTCACTATTTTTCCTGCACATGACTCCTGGCGGCCTGGCAAGCTTTTAGTTCCAACAGCCATAAGCTGTCCTCTGCCTGCTGGAATCTGTACCCACCACATGGAAGCTGGAATTACCTGGAATTTACACCCCTCTGGGGAGCAGCCGTTAACCAATGGCTGACAGACAGGTGCAGAGTGTGTAGAGACTCTGGCCCCCTTGTGTGCTCATGGGTCAATGCTGGGAGGTGATCTAGACCAGCATAACAGGACCCGGTGATCTGATTCAGAGAGTCTGCGCTGGGGTTGCGATTCTGCATTTCTGACAAGTTCCCAGGTGACTGGCAGTCCTGTTGGTCCAGGGATGTGCTTAGAGCTCCACTCATCTACACTGTTCCCAGAATGCCCAGTGGGTCTGAGTAAAGTTTCCTACTCAGGGACTTTGGTTGGTTGCCTTGCTTGGCTTGGCCATCTTCAAGGTTCCCGTTCACTACTGATTTTGTCCTGGGAATATTTCTTAATAAATCACTTTCAGATGAATCCTTGTCTCAGGCTCTGCTTCTGGGGAGCCACCCTAAGGCAATAGAAAAGAAATACCTTGGCAGGTGAAGGATGCTAGTCAAGACCCTCCCTGACTGGGCACCAGCCTTTACCCACTGATCACAGGCCTGCCACAAAATTCGCAAGCCTCCTGACTTTTGCTCATGCTGTTCCACAAAGCTGGAATTATTGCTTCCATTTCCCTGCACACGCCTCATTTTTCAACTCATCTCTAATGCCAAGCTTAGCATGAAGCTATTCTTGATCTCTAGAGTCATAAACTGTCCTTCCTCCTCTTGTATTTTCACAGAATGTTGCCTGTGCCTCGGGTTCCGCATCCAAATAATGGGTATACTGACACCTGCCTTTATCACCATCACAGCATTGTTGTGATGATCCAGTGAGAGGATAGATGTGAAATTCCTCACTAAGCTGAAAAGGTTCATATGAATGCCAGCTGTTATGATGATGACTATTATGTGGGAAAAAAAACACAGCACCTGTTCCATATGCAGAGTTTTCCTAAAATAGTTTTTGTTTTGGGGATCTGTATATGAAAATTTGGATTTACAGCACTAGTAAGTAGGGAACATATTTTTTATGTACAAACTGAAGCCCTAACGATTTCAGATTAGGGCACCAATCTGTTACTTGGGAGCTCCTGCTGTTAATTTATAAACCCACAGCCCCCGCATTACACTCGTCAAAACCAAGAGCAAGGTCAAAGGGGGTCAGGTTCCGTGAGTACGGTGTGGGGTGAAATCCAGCTTCGGGAGTGTCTCAGAGGGGTCCTCGGGGCTGTCAGCTTTCTCTCCATCAGCACACCAAGCTGCAGTGCCTATCACAGTAGGCTGAGTAGAGAACTTTGGGGAAAGACAAAAAGCTGCTGCTTGCCACTTCTCTCGGAATGATGACAGCACCCAGGCAGAAATATCTGGAGCTCAGCAGGATGTGTGAAGACTGGACTGAGAAAGAGAGGTAGGAGGTAAAAAGATGAGTGTAGGAACAAAGCTAAGTTGGGCTCTGGGCACAACAAATTATTATTCTGCCAGCTTGCCTGAATAGTGACATACTATTTATTAAAATGGAAACAAAATTTTAAAAGTGAGATGTCAGCCCCAATCTCAACCCTCCTGAGCACAAGCAGCTGGCACAAAGCAGCCTCTGCACTGGGTAAAAGCCCAAGATGACAGCAGTATGAGGAAAAAAAGCTCATGCAGCTATTTCGAATCATTTAGATTCAGGTGCAAGTGTGGCTCCAGCCCTCAGTGTCTCCATGACCTTGGGGCAATTCCTCTATCCTTTCTAGACCTCAGTGTTCTTACTGTAAAATGGGCATAATCATAGAGTAGAGGGCCACTGTCAGGATTAAGATAGAGCACGGATGGAAAAGCATCTTGCTAATAACTTCATAACATTATGACTATTATTATGAGTGATGATCGTGATGGTGGTTGAGTTGATAGCTTACAGTGATCATCTTCATTATACAGAAGGAGTAACTGAGGACTAGAAAGTCAAATGACTTGCCCCAAAGTCACGCAGCTAGGAGGAAGGAGGATAATAGCTCTAGCCCAGTTGTCTGGCCCTACCCTACACCTCAAGGATAGCTGCCCTCACCTCCTCCCCATCCTGGGACACAGGGAGGGGACCCCGAGATGGATGCCCTGGAGGGGATGAAGGACAGGAGAAAGACAATTTGATAGGAATCCTGCCACAATCTTTTTGGACTTGGCATTTAAATGCATCTTAAAATCCATGAGATGAAACAGTGTGTTGGAGAGGAGGAGGCTGCCCTGGCATCATTTTGGGCACTGGGCGCCCTGGCTGGGACTCTCATTTGCCCAACTTCAGGCTCCCAAGGAGAGAAAGCATGGTCCAGGTTGTCACCTGCCCACACACCTTTTTAGCAATGCTGCTTTCCTTCGGCGGGGATATCCCCCCTGAGCATGAAAGGAGAGACTCCTGACATTGTGAGCAGCCTTCCCAGGTGTGGGTCCTGGCACTGCCATCGGATTTGGGCAGTCACTGAATTCTTCTAAGCCTGGGTCTCCTCTTTTGTCCAAACATGGCACTTACCCATGCCCTGCCTCACCTCTCAAATAGCACGCCTGCCAGATACCTTGCTGGGCACTCTACGTCTTTCAAAGGGATGAGGAAGCAGTGGGGCACAGGCTGGGTGCCCCTGGAAAGCTTTAAGCAGCTCATTTGATCATTTCTTTACTGTAATTCCTTCCTCATCCCTAGCTTACAAATGGGGAAGCTGGTACTTGCCGAGCTCAAATAATGAAATCGAGGTCACATAGTTATTAAGAGGTAGGACTTGGATACAAATCCTGACTTCATTTTTCACTAAATTTTTTTTAAATGGAGGTACTGGGGATTGAGCCCAGGACCTTGTGCATGCCAGGCATGTGCTCTACCACTGAGCTATACCCTCCCCCTAAAGTCCTGACTTTAAAACTGTGCTCTTTCCACTATGCTGCTTGCAGATACAAGAGATGCATGAGATGAGGATGATGTCTGTCATTTACGGAAGAAAAATGTCAGCGCAACCTGCAGCAAAAGATGCTCCAGTTTTCTCCGGCCATGGAGAAGTGGCCCGAGGGGCGTCCCTGTAACTGTCTGCTGGGGCCTCCCGAAAGCCCAGGAAGGAAGGAGTGTGGAGCCCGCTAAGAGTATAAATAGAATTGCAAATGGCCCTCCTTGGTGGAAGGAACGTGTGGTTGTCAGAAGCAATAAGCTTCAAGTGCAGGGGCCTCTCTGCCCCGGGTCGTGGTACCATCCTGCTCACGTCGGATTAGGAAACCCTGTTGCACTTGGTGTCAGCCCCTGATGTTGCAAGCAACTCAAGTGACAAGAGTACTCCTTCGGGCTTGAGATGGCGTGGAACTGTGGAAGAGGCTAAAATTCCATTGGAGCAGGTGGGAGGTGGTTAGATATAAATATTTGAAGACAACAAATATGATTCAGAAGGCTAATTGGAACGCACCGACACCACCCAGGGCTCCTGGCGGCATGACACACAGATGGGAGGCGGAATCAGCCTCGGCATTAGAACACACACCGTTAGTCACACGGAGGGAGCCGTGCCCTGCAGGGACACACATGAAAGCTGCTCGGTGGGTTGGGGAGAGGCAGGGTAGAGCAGGAGCCAGGAGTCAGATAGGCAGCCTGGCTTTTTGTCTTGGGCCCGTCTACCTTAACCTTAACCTTTCTGAGCCTCAGCTTCTTAGAATGGGTGGAGAGTGAAAGTAATCATGGGCAGGAGTTAGACTAGGTGATCTTTAAATTGCTTAGCTCTTTCCTGCTCCAACACGGAGGGACTCTGGGAACCCACATCCATCACCCGGATTTGATGTTTTGTTACTGAGAGATAACACAGCTCAGGGGTTCAGCATTTGGACACTGGGGCCACTCAGCCCAGGTTCAAACATCAGCTCTGCCACTCAGCCTGCTCCTCTGGCATCTCTGTGTCCTTCCCTACAGGGGCTGAGGGGACGTGTCCACCTGAAACCCGTGTTTCTCAGTCCGGGGTCCCCTGGAACCGTAGAACTTTCTGCTGGAATGATTCTGAGTCAGCATCCAGGATCCAGGAGGCCCCCATCTGTGGGTCCATCCTCCTCAGGGTGGCCTTTGGTATTGGTTTGCACACCCCCTACTTCCGAGGGCTGTTTCAGTGGAAAGCCTGCAGCCTGGATGTGTGGGCTGGGGTGACTGCATGCCTGTGTGACAGCCCCTCATAGTATAAGACAGAGCTGGGGTAGGAAGAGAAAGGAGGTGAGCTGTGGGCCATTGGTCTGGAACTCGAAGGAGTGTGAGAATTCTGAATTCAAACTGGGCTTTGCACTTGTTATACGGGTATGTTTGTCCAGGAGGATGAGAGAACGTGTTTTATTTGACAATTTGTTAGCTGGATTCATAACTTTCACATATTTAGACACGTGGTCTATGGGCCTCCGTTTGTACTGTGGCTCTGGGTCCCACACATGTTAATGGGGAGCCTGGGGACCTTACTTAACTTCTTGGTACTAGGTTTCCCCATCCGTCAAGTAGAAATAATATCAGAACGAACCACATAGAGTTATTGCCTGAGCCAGTGAGCTGGCACATGGAAGCCAATATTCTGCCCAATGCATGTGTGCATTCAGTAAAATGGGGGCTGTTGTTACTTTTCTATCATCCAGGCCTGTGGTTCTACCCCTGCCCCCCAACCCGTGCCCCGCAGACTTCCTGGTCCCCCACTGTCATGCCTTCACCTTGTTGCCCTGTCCATGGTAGCCTGACAACAGCCTGGCATATTGCTCTCTCTCATGGTCACCTTCAGCCTGGGTAGCCCCCAACAGCCTGGAGGAATGTCCCCCATCCTTTCCTGGAAGCTCTCCACCCCGGGAACAAAGGACCCAGCCCCTGCATGACTAAGGCCAGTGCACCAAGCTCTTTGGGGCAAAACTGAAATGGGCAAATAAAGGCTTCTTTAACTATCACCACCCCAGCTAGGGGAAGATGCACAGGGAGCTAAAATGCACAACCCCTCTTCTAGAGAGCAAAGAAATAAATTGGGATACAGGTGCCAGGCCCTGGCCGTGCCATTAACCGTCTTGCTGGGAGACGTGGCTGGTGATAACAAGCCAGTGGGAAGAATTTCTCTTTCCATTGAATGCTGCTGCTCTCATTAAAAAGCCTTCCGTAGTTCCTCCAATACGCTTATTTTATTTTTCTGGCACCATGCCAGTTAAAAGTAGGATATGTGGTAAGTCTGTTAACAAATACCTCAGTTAATTTTATGGCCGAGGGAGCAGAGGAGGGAGCAGGTTGGACCGTCCCCACGCTGTGGGCTTGTAGCCACTTTGAGCATCAAATATTTATTAAGGATCAATAATAAAGGCCCCTGTGATGGTGTAATGGCTCATTCTAAATGCTTCCTGATAATAAAATGAGCACTGATTTGAAAGACAATCTTTAAACTCTCTCCACAGTATGTCAAGGAAAGGACAATGCGGATAAGGCATGAGAAACACTTAGCCAACCTGTTTCACCATCAGATTCTCTGCAAATTGTGTGCTCTTGACAGGTGGGGATGTGTTCGCTAGGAAATGCTTGGTCGGGTGGGGGGCACCCCCAGCCCTGGGTTCAAATCCTGGCTCTCCACGTTTGCACTGAGTGAATTTGGACTTGATACATAACCTCTCTGAGCCTTTGCAGGCTACTCTAGAAAACAGAGACATTCACATCTGTCTCGTATGGTGATTTGAGGAGGGGTGAAAGGATGAGGTACATAAGTGGTGGAGTAGCTTCAATACTCGTGAAGCTCCCTTCCCCCTTCCCTTGAGTCTGAACGTGGCCCTGATCTGGGCAAGCATGCCTCTAACTTCAGGACACGTGTTCGTGTGTCACGAACAAAGTAACAGGCTCAGAAGCTGATGGCTCCTCCCCCTTGGAAAGAACAGCATCACGTTAGAAGGCTGACCGCCATCACCAGCCTGGACACATGTCTCATGTCCCAGGTTCTGACTGCGAATAAAGTGAACCTACTATGACACTCTCATGAGCATGGTCTTTCAGTGGCCCTTCCTTGGTTACCTCCGGAGAAAGTCCACACTCCCCAGCATGGCATCTGAGATCTGTCTTCTACCTCCCTGCCTCACTGTCCCCCACCTCGCTCTTCCACAGGCACTTGCTGTTCCAGCCCCATGCTCCATGCTGACTTCCTGCCTTTTCACATGCTGTTCCCTCTTCCTGGAGTGCCCTCCCATCACCTCTGCCTGAGTGACTTCTTCTACCCTTAGGGGAGCTCTGGGGTTCTCTTCTTTAGAAAGCCTTCCTTGACATCTCCTTCCTATTCGGGGTGAGCCTTCCCTCTAACCCACAAGCTGACCTCTTCTAGTCCTGATCGCATTCCGTTGACGTCGCTTCCTCTTCCCTCTTGGACCTGAAGGCGAGTCTTATCTCTGCATGTCCAGCAGCCATTGTGGTGCTTGGCATAGAGGCAACACTTTGAAAGAGTTTCTTTACTCAGCTCTCAGACCCCAGGGAATCTTGTCCAGACTCAGAAGTTTAAAAACTATATATGCTGATATCCAGAAAAGACAAAAACTCTAATTCAAAACAATACATGCACGCCGATGTTCATAGCAGTACTATTTACAACTGCCAAGACATGGAAGCAACCTAAATGCCGATCAACAGATGCCTGGTTTAAAATGCAGTATGTATATACGATGGACTGTTGCTCAGCTATAAAAAAGAATTAAATAGTGCCATTTGCAGCAACATGGATGGACCTAGAGATTATCATACTAAGTGAAGTAAGTCAGACAGAGAAAGACAAATAAACATATATATATATCACTTATATATGGAATCTAAAAAATAATGCAAATGAATCTATCTACAAAACAGAACTGACTCTCAGACAAAGAAAACAACCTTATGGTTACCAAAGGGGAAGGGCCTGGTGGGGAGGGATAAGTTAGGGGTACAGGATTAATAGACACAAACCACTATACGTAAAATAGATAAGCAACACGGATCTACTGTATAACACAGGGAACTCTATTTAATATCTTGTAATAACCTATAATGGAAAATAGTCTGGGAAAAAATATATATATAACTGAATCACTCTGCTGTCCACTTGAAACTAACACAATATTGTAAATCAACTATACTTCAATAAAATAAAACCAAGGAAAATCTCTCTATATGGCGAGGACTTACAAATAAATCTGACCCAGTCCACCCTCTCAGTGTCTACATTCATACACCCAGCTATCCACTTACATGCCTCACGTGGATGTTCACCTTGTCTGGGTCTGAGCTCCTGATGGTCCTTCTCAAACTGGCTCCTCTCGTCCTTCCCTTCTTAGCAAATGGAAACTCCATCTTTCCACCGCTCAGACCCACAGCTCTGGGGTTGTCCCGTCTCCTTTCCTTTGTCTTGCACTCTGTATCTGGTCTGGCTTGTGATTCTTGTTCCTCTGACTTCAAGACCGACTTGGGATCTGACTCCTTCTCTCCATTCCACTGTGGTCTAAGCCATTATCTTTCTCACTTAGATTATAGTAAAATCCACATAAGGGATAGCTCCCTGTTTGCTTCCACCCTTGTCCCCTTCCTTTTATTCCCAGCACAGCAGTCACAGGGATGCTGTAAAATTCTGTCACTCCTCTGCTCAGAACCCTTCAAAAGCTCCCCCATCACATTCAGAGTAAATGCCAAACTCCTTACTGTGATGACAAGGACCTTTACCACCTGGCCTCTGTTTACCACCCTGGGCAAGCCCCGACCTCAGGGCCTTTGCACTGGCTCTTCCTTCCGCCTGGAGTACTCCTCCTCCAGATCTATATGGCTAGTTTCCTTAATTCCTTCAGGTCTTTCTCAAACATCATTTTCCTTCTCAGGTAGGCCTCCATTAGCCACTTTATCTAACATTTCACCTCCCAACACATATTCCTATTCCTCGATTTATTTTTCCTATTAGCACTATTATTGTCCACACTATACAGTTCACTTATTTCTCTTATATATTTTCTGTCTCCTCCAAGCAGCAAGGGCATGGATTTTTGGTCTGTTTTGTTAATTATTGTGTTGTCCGTACGTACAGTAGTGCCTGGCCCCTAGTGGGTGTCCATTAAACATTAGTTGGCTGAACAAGTGAATAAGTGACCCATCTCTTCAGGGGAGAAGCCCACCCCAGCAGCACCCCAGCGCCGCGGAGACACCCAGACTTCCACGGTGAGGCGCGAGGAGTCTTGGTCACATCTGTAATAATGCAGGGCTGACTCCCCACAGGGACAGCTGTGGATTCCTTCTATGCAGTGAGTTTTGGAGGGAGATAATGGAATGTTTGGGCTGCTAGAAGTAGGGACAGTTTCTCTAGGGAATGTTCTGAAGAGGGTTTCAGAGCAGGAAGGAATGAAGTGTGAGATGGAGGGACTGTGTGCAGGGCCCAGACAGCTCACCTGCCCTGAGAGGTCGTCTTCGCCATCTGGGAGCCCAGCCTGTGGCCAGCAGGTCTGGGCCTCCTCTGGGGACCCCCAGGGGGTGTAGCAGGGCTCCAGCTAGACTTGGAAGCTGGACTAGGCACAAAATGTGAAGCAAACTATGCACAGAGTCAGTTCCACACCTCCATTAACCATTAAAAAAAATTAGATACGTGGGTCTATGGGAAGAAAATGTGACTTGAAGATATAACTGTGGTTACATTGTTACTATCTTCCTGAATAATGCCGCTATGGAAATTTCTCCTTCCTGTTGAACTTAAATTTATCCTTGCCTTTGTGGCTTGCTCCCCGAGGCCTTCCCGGGACAGATGGCACTTCAAAAGTCAGAGAGAGAGAAAGCAAAGTGTAGCCCTGATGCTTCGTGAGAGCGGGTGGCCCGCGGAGCCTGCTCTGATGAGCACAGAACCTTCGCAGACACTCAACGGGCGAACACGTGGGCTTCTTGGGGTCAGAGAGCCAGGCAAGACAATTGTAGGGGAAGCCAAAGCCAGAGAGGGCTTAAAGGAGCCCTTTCCAGCAGCTGGAGCTGCTCCATACAGATGCCACAGGATGGAGGAGGCCTCGCCAGGATGGAAGAGAGGAAACCCTCAGGCAGAGCTCTGGCAAGAAGAGAGAACGTTTAGCGGGAACCTTCTGATTCAGGGGTGTGGCATCAGGCCTCCAGTCCTGGAAATCTCATCTTAGCTCCTTTTTTGCCATCTTCTCTGACTTGCCAATGGAGGCACAGGTCCTCCTGTCCCTGTGAACCCACAGCCCCTGCCTCACCCAGGACTCCCTCTGCACGTATTCCCTGAGCTGGAATAGCTGGTTCCCATGTCTTCTGTTCCAGGCTGGAGGCAGCATGAGAGCTGGGACCACATCCAGCAGATTTCTGTGGCCCCAAAGCTTAGCCCAGTGTCCGGCACATACTTTTTATGTATGTAACCTGACGAATTTTATCTATAAAACATATATATTTATATACGTGAAGCATATTTATATAAAAGCCATACATATGTTTGTCTACATATACTGTACATGTCTGTGTGTCTATCCACATGCCTTTTCAAGTCATACTTTTGGTTGTTTTGGGTAACAACTCTTCTGATCCAGCCAGGTCCCAAGTCCCATCCTAGGTCCAGCCCACAAGGCCAGCGGATTAACTGGAGCCACAGGAGAGGAGAGTGGACATATTTTTTGTTTTTTAAATTGACGTATAGTTGATTGACAATATTGTGTTAGTCTCTGGTGTACAGCAGAGTGATTCAGTTATACATATATATATTCTTTTTCATTACAGGTTATTACAAGATATTGAATGTAGTTCCCTGTTCTATACAGTAGGACCTTGTTGATCCCACTCCTGGGCACGTATCTGGAGAAAATTCCAATTCAAAAGCAGATTGTTTCACAGTGTGTACAAATATTGAATCATTATGTTGTACACTTGAAACTAACATAATGTTATATGTCAATTATACCTCAATAAAAAAAGAAGAAAATGGGGGTAAAAAATGGGTCTCTTTGGATGGATGTGGAGAGGGCTTTCCTTCCCTCCCCGCATGCCCACTCTGGTCACAGGGGAGGGACCCACACAGCACTTCTGCCTCTCTGGGAAGGTGAGGGAAGGTGAGGGAGGGTGAGCATCCATGCCCCGCCCCTTCCTAATTCCACCCAATTGGAAAGAGGGGCTCCTCTGATTGGGTGGGGCTTCTTTCCTGTGGAGGGTAGTCATGCACGTTGGGAGTGGGCGACGGGCTTGGCCTTTGTTCTTTCTCCAGGGCCTGCCCTGCACCATAGGACGGACCTGGGCACCCCCTCCTGTGCTCCCTGGTCACGCAGGCTGGTCACCCTGCAGTGGGATCCAGGCTGGGGGTTGCAGGCCAGTGTCTGGCTGTCACGGTCTGCTCGACTGGCCGAGGCAGGTTCCAAGGTCGGAGTTAGGGATGGGAGTGGCTAGACTCCTATTTCAGCCTCACATAAGCCATGTTCTCCCGTCTGGCTCGTGCCAGGGAGCCCTGCAGCTGGGGAGGTATTAAGCACGCCCCTGGCCTTGAATCAAGGTTATATTCAGTTGGCCTTTGGCTGGTGATCTTTGTGTCTATTTCCTGTTGGTCAGAACTGGAGGGGATGCAGGGTGAGGCTTAGGTCCCTTTACCTCTGAGAGTCGGGCTTGACTGGGACCCTGGGCTTGGTCACGTTCGCCTAAGTCTGGTTATGGTCTGGTCTTTCGTCTCATGAAATATCATTTCTTCCAGAAGAACGTAGCCTGTCACTTTTCCAGCCAGTCCCTACCTGTCCCTCCCTTGCCCAGCTCTGTTTCTTGTTACCCACACGCTCGCCCTTGTCCAGTCACTAAAGCAGTGAGAAGACAGCCTGGCAGAGTATGAGGGCACCTTCATGCCATTTGGGCACGATGGGAGGCTCGGCCACTGGCATCCCAGGGGTCAGCCAGAAAGACAGCCCCTCACTGCCCTTCCCCGTGTCTGCTGCCTGACACCATCCACCCTCCTGGTAACTAGTGTCCAATGTGATTCTCTCTTGGGGAGTCACCTCCCCCACCAGCCCATGTGCTTCTGATGAAGTAGACTCTACCCAGACCCCAAGGGTGGCACCCACGGCTGCAGCCAGCCCAACCAGGGCATTTCATCCCCGAGCACAGCTGGCTCAGAGATAAGCATGTGATCCAAGACAGGCTGATTACAGCCAATGATACTCAGTTCTAGCGTGCATGTGTGTGTGAGTGTGTGTGTGTGTGCATGTGCACACGTGCCTGCTATTCGAGGACTTTCATTTCCATTGTACACAAAGCTTGAAGGATGTAGAATTGGGAATTTTCTGCGGCCACTGTGAGCAGTTTGGCCAAGAATGAAGCCGACACAGAGGAAGTACAGCCTGAATGCAGAGAGACCAACCCCATCTAGGTGACAGCATCTGACCCCTGGACCAAGCCATGCCTGAAGGCCTCACAGTGTACCTGGATGGACTGGTCACTTATGGGACCTGAGAAGCTCTCTAGCTGACCAAAGCATGTTTGACTGGGGTTTGCTCACTTGCAACCAAAGCGTCATCACTGATTCAGAGGCTTCTGTCCCCACGGATCACCATTCAGTAGCCTCTCTCTTTTAATCTTTGCTCTGTGGGGTCTGCATTTCTTTCTCTCCACCCTCACTTAGCAGCTTTCACCTGGAGCTGCTGCTGGAAATGGCACCTGCTCAGCCACACCCTGTCCTTGTGACGGGCCCCTCTCAGCCCTCCCTCAGAGTCTGGCCCCAAGTGTCCCTTGCATCATCTGATTCTGAGAAGAGCACAGCCTACAAGCTCCTGCCTCATGCCCCATGGAAATGCTACCAGCTTGGATCAGCAATTCCCAAAATATGTTCTGGAGAAAACTGGTACCATTGGATGCTCTTTTCGGAGTTAAAAAAAAAAAAGGTTTACAGTTTTAAAAAGTTGACAAAGCTCCGTCCTGTATATATTCCTCCCTTGGGATCCACAAGCACATCTCCTTATTAAGGGCTCTGATGAGCACTGCAGGGAAGAGAAGCGTATGACATTATAATTTTGCATTTTGAAACATATTTGACTACTGAACACATATGTTCTTGGTTGTAGATACAGTACCTATAACAATCCGAACATTTTGTGGGGAATCTTGACTAGGCTTTGCAGATGTCCCTTGGACCTGACAGTTGGCACAAATGGCCTCTTCCCGGAGGGAGCTGGCTGTTCAGTCCAGGTTGAGGCCTGATGCCTCCATCTTGACCTGTGATGTTGACTTCATTTCTTCCCACCAGAGCCCCCAGCATGCTGCAGGGCTAGGGCCCGGCGGGCTGTGCTGTTTCTGGGCATAGCACCCCCATGGCGATGGCAGCAGGAGATGATTAGACTGGGCTGACAACGGTCATCCTTTTCTGGGCCATGTGGACTCTCTGACACCCCGTTTTGAGCCCACTGTTCCGATTTGGCAACAAGAGTGCCTGCAGTTACATGTAAACAGGGAGCTCACCACTGAACGGTGATGGATGTTTCAAATCAAACGCTCTCAGGATCAGGATGGTAGATGAGTTTCCAGGAATCAGGGCCAATAATGAAACTCATCAGGGTCATAAAAATGCCAGATGACCACAGGAGGACTCCGGGAGACTCAAACTTAGATGATAAGGAGAGAGCTAAATTTTAGGAATTTTTTTTTTTTTTTTTTTGGCTCTCAAAACAGCAGCATCTTATTTCCCAGGAAACAAATGCCTGCCAGGTATTGCTTTGTAAATCCTCACAAAGTAAGGAGGCTGAAGGAGCCAGCGGGCCTTGGAGGGACTGGTTCTGGGACTGGGAGGGAGGAGGGGGTTCTCAACCGCTTGCTGATACCGACCGTGTGCCAGGAGCCACGCCGGCTGCTCTGCATTCACCATCCTCTTTGATCTGCATAAAATCCAATGAGGTGGGGATACTGTTTCTATTTTGCTGGGGAGGAAACTAAGATCCAGAGATTGAAGCCTTTTGCCCAGCGGAGACACTGGGATTTGCATCCAGGTCTGCTGGCCACCCAAACCTATCCCAGGAAGGGATTTCTCACCGGTATCTCGTGGTACAGAGACATCTCAGACTCAGCTCCGTCCCTTGATTCTCCGTGGTGGGGGGGCAGTTGTTTTCCCCTTTCTACCCCTTGACAACCCCTCAGCTGTGTGTCCCAGTCCAAACAGAATATCTTTCCATGGGTTCTGGTCTCTCTGATGAAGGGAGGTGAGAATCTGAGGGGATGCAAAGAAACCGGATCCAGGGTGAAATTCCAAGGTTATTCAGACACCTCCAGATTGGAGAGGCTACTTGCAAACTGACCCTGGATGAGTATGAGAGGTCAGCATTGCCAGAGAGCCAGCAGGCGAGTTTGCTCCCAGGAAACATCTAATTTTTTTTTTTTTTTGGTGGCATTATCCTAAAACAATTATTCCCATGGGTGGTGGTAAGAGCTCATTGGATTGGAAGCCAAGACATCGGGGATCCTGGTCCTGGCTCTGCCCCTTCCTAGTAGCATGATGCCTCCTCCCTCTTTGGGCCTCAGTTTCCTCATCTGTAAACTGGGTTTAATCATTCCTTCCCTGCCCACTTCACAGTGACAACAGATGTAAATCGGCAAATAAACTAGATCCAGGGTGAAATTCCAAGGTTATTTAGATACCTGCAGATTGAATCAACTCACCTAGGACGTACCCAGCACTAACTCTGTGCCAGACACTCTCCCTGGTCTGAGGAGAGAGGCTTACGAAGGTGGATTGCATAAGATGCCTGTCCCTAGGTGATCCACTGAGTGCAAAGAGATGGACAGAGGTGATGAACAGCGGTTTATATTTCAGTAGTGTTCTAGTGCCTTCTCATTTATGGCTTCATTTAGAGCATATGACAGCTGTCTGAAGTAGGCAGAGCAAATATACTTGTTCTCCTTTGACAGATGGAGGAAACTAAGGCTGCAGAAAGTAAAGTGACTTGCTTAGCAATGATAATAACACCTATGAAGCCTCTGCCCACAATTCGTTCGCACAGAGTTTTCATATGGGGCTTGTCATCGAATCTTCAAAACATCCCTATGTGGTAGAACTTATCAGTATTAGACCTATAATACAGGTGAGAAAGGAAGTGGGACCAGACTGTCAGCTCCCAGGGGGGAGGAACCCCGCAACCTTCACCTACACACCCTCAGTACCAAGCGTGAGGCCTGGCGATGAAAGCAAACGAATAACCCAATTAATAAATAGGCTGAGGACTTGAATAGACATTTCTCCAAAGACATACAGATGGCCAATAGGCATATGAAAAAAATGCCCAACAGCACTTGGTCATCAGGGAAACGCAATTCAAAACCACAATCAGATATCACCACACACCTGTCAGGATGGCTATTATCAAAAAAACACCCCAAAAGACAGACAGCGTTGAAGAGAATGTGGAGGAATTAGAACCCTGTGCACTGTTGGCGGGAACGTGAAATGGTGAAGCCGCTATGGAAAGCAGTATCCAAAAAACATTCAAAATAGAACTACCAGACAATCCAGCAAATCTCACTTCTGGGTATTTACCCAAAAGGGCTGAAATCAGGATCTCTAAGAGATATCCGCACTCCTGTGTTCACTGCAGCACTATTCACAACAGCCAAGATGTGGAAACAACCTAAGTGTCCACTGACAGATGAATGGATAAAGAAGATGTGCTTTATACATACAGTCGAATATTATTCTGCCCTCAAAAATATGAAAATGGGCAACAACACGGATGAACCTTGAGGACATTATGCTAAGGGGGATAAGTCAGTCACCAAAAGACAAATACTGGTCTAAAATAGTCAACTTCATAGACTCAAAGCATGGAATAGTAGTTACCTGGGGCTGGGGGGAGGGAAAAATGGGGGGGGTCTACTAATCAAGGAGCACACATTTAAAGGGAAGCATGATGAATACGTTCCAGAGTTCTGCTGTGCAACACTGTACCTACAGTCAACAATATTGTATTGTTCACTTAAAAACTGCAAAGAGGATCCCGTGTTTAAGTGTTCTTACCACGATAAAAGAAAATTAAAATAAATAAATAAAACCAAGTGCTTGAAAACGATGCTTTTGGTACCCTGACCATACCCCCCTGGACTTAACGATTTTAATGTGGGATGGACCAATATTCAACTACCAGCACCTGCATTTCCTCACTGAAGGGCTTTCTCTGATGGCAAGAGCCCTCTGCCCAAGCATAGGGCAGCTCAGAAAACTGACGCTCCCTGGGAGCTGCCCTCAACCAGAACATCAGGAATTGGTACATAAATACCCCCACTCCCTCACCCTTCAGGTGGGATGACTCTGAGGTGCATGTTCCACCCAGGATCCCAGAGCTCCCTGTGGGGTTATGGTCCCAATTGCCCATGGTGCTAACCTGCTTAATAATGCACTTTTTTGGTTGCTTTCCTTCCCTGTTTCACTTCCTACTTCCCTATGCAGGTGTTTCCTGGGATCATCTCCCAAATAAACTACGTGTCTTTTTCTCAGGGTTCTGCTTCTGGGCGAACCAGACTAAGCGAGGGCTCACTGACAGTTAATGGAGTGAGTGAGTGAGTGAACAGAGAAATGAGAGGATGTGTCCCACCCCTGACCCCTGACTGAGAAGGTCAAGGGAAGGGGAGAGGTCATAAGGGTCTCAATGTGTTTGTTTCCTGGAGACTGAGGTGGGCTTGGGGGAGGGGCTGCATCTTGTTCTCTGGTGTTGGTCTGAGACAGCAGAGAACACAAGCTGAAAATTTTGTGCTGGAGAAAAGAGGCCTTAATCTTGCCAAGGTTAAGGTCACGAACGTGATTCCAAGCTGGGTAATCAGTGTATGAGGCACTCGGGACACCGTCACTTAGGTCCCCGCCCTTGGCTGCCCAGTTCCTAACCCAAACTCCTTACTCAGGCCTTCCCACCCTCTCCATCTCATCCCAGACCCCTTGGCCCTCACTCCGGGGCTCTGGCCTTCCACTTTCTGCTCCTTGAACACGAGGGGCTCCCCTCTCCCTGGGGCACCATTATTCTTTCTGGCACGCTGCCTGCAATGATCACTCCCCCAGAGCTCTGCCTGACTCATGCTTCCCTTTCCCTGTGGGCTTCAGCTTGAACGTGGTCTCCTCAGACAGGCCTTTTCTGACCAACCAACTTAGTTACTTCTTCTTTGGAGAAGGGTGGGCATTTAGGTTTATTTATTTAGTTATTTTTATAATGGAGATACTGAGGATGGAACCCAGGACCTCGTGTATGCTAAGCACCTGCTCTGCCACTTGAGCTACACCCTCCCCCCAACTTAGTTACTTCTCATCACGTCACCCCTTTAGGCTTTCATCATAACATTTGTACCTGTGGAATATTTAATTATTATCATTATTGCTAACTGGTTCTCTATATAAAATGCAGGCTCTACGAGAGACCTTGTTTTTTCTGTTCACCGGTGCAGCCTCTGCACTTGGAAGAGAGCCTGGTGCATAGTAGGAGCTCAAGAAATATCTGTGAATGAATGAATGAATGAATGAATGAATAAGGGAATGATAAACTTGTGAGAAGACAGCAGGGGGCAGTCCTGGAAGAATTCCGGAGTGTGAGGGTCAGTGCCTTTGGCTGCCTTTCCAGGCCCTGGTGGATGTTTATTTGGACCAGCTCTCTGTCTTTAAGGGACTGTACGCGCTGGAGAGGGGCAATGTGAATGCCTAGGCTCGCTCAGGCAGGTGTAGGAGGGTCAGAACCTGAACCTTGGGTCCCAACCACAAAGCCCAGGCTTTGGGCCAGTGCCGTCCTGTAGGCCTGCTCCAAGGGTCACTCGACACACCTGAAACAAGACCTTCTGGCCGTGCAGCTCAGTCTTTTACCACGTCACATACAGATTCTAGTTGCTGTGATATTTAAAACTTTTATTTAGCAATTGTCCCAGTTTTATCTTTTGCTGGCTCATGAGCAAATATATAGGTCGGCCATACAAATCATTTGCCCTTGTCACATAAAAAGGAAGGCCTCCCCCCTCATCCTGCAAAGCCTCTAGACCACGGTTTTTCAACCTCAGCACTTCTGACATTTAGAGGCGGATCGTCCTCTGTGGTGGGGGTGGTCCTCTGCATTTTAGGATGTTTTGCAGCATCCCTGGCCTCTGTGCACGAGATGCTAACAGCTCCTCCCTGTTAGGACAACCAAAAGTGCTTCCAGACACCACCAATTGTCCTCTGGGGACATTTAAGAACCACTGCCCTGAGCTAGAGGAAGGCAGGTACTATGTCTGTTTTGCTTATGATTGTGCCTCCTGGCACATGGCCCCAGTTAAGCACTCCATAAATATTTGTTGGAAGAAAGCATGACTGAATGACTAAGTGAATGAATGAATGCAAGGACCCAGCCAGTGTCCTTGGGCCGAGCTTGCTAAATCACCCAACCCCAGCAGCTCCTCACTCCCTGTCTCCTCGACATCACGTCCGCCAGCCTCGCTGACCAGTCAGAGCCAGCCTCCGGTAGAGCTGTTCCATCTGGCTCCCCATAAACCATCTCCAAACAGGCAGCAGCTCCCAACTTGTACTGTCTCAGGCTTGCGCACAGAATTCATAAACTAATAACCCTCAAGTGAAACAGGCACAGGAGGCAGAACTCGGGAGTGTATGCAACAGACGCCCCCACCCATCGGCGGGGGGGGGGGGTCATTCACACCCTTTGGGATCCAACCCAAGATGCTGCAGCAGAGGAAGTTACTGAGACATGTGTCCTCCTCCCACCTGTATTTCTCCATCCCACAGACACCAGTGGAGCAAACATCCATCAGGGAACGTCACACTGTATATAATGAGGCAACAGCACTCAGGTCCCAAATAAGAAAATGGGAGGCTTCTATCAGACTTTAAGCTGCTCAAGTTCACTCAGCCTCTGCTAATGAAAATATGAACGGCATCTGAGGCCAAGCCTACTGCTTCATGTGGGCTGGTAAATATCTTAATATCTCCAGATTCCTTTCTGCCTTCTAAATTGTGTGCATTGCTCCTGACATTTACAAGTTATCTCGGATGCCTGCAAGATTAAGGTGCCACGAAAACGCTCCATCTGCACTCTTATTTCCACACCCCCTCCCCAACCCGGGCTGAGCTAGGATCTCTTAGACTGTTAAAGCTTATCCCATATGGGTGAGATCTGAGGCCAGCTGCAGACCTTTTAGGGCGCAAATTCCCTCCTCATCTGTATTTGGATTGCACGTGTTGGGAGATTTCATTTCATTTCAGCACATCCTGGTTGAGTGAGAACCTTCTAAGTACCAGGGGATGTGAGGGTTGATAACAGGGAATGAGAGACTTGGTCCTGTCCTCTGAGGAAAGGGCTCACCTTTCATTGAGCACCTACTGTGTGCTGTGTATGTAACCTCACAGTAATGCCTCAAAAGAAAACGGGGTATCAGTTGCTACCTGCCTTTTGCAATTGAGAAACTCACGTGCTTTGAATCACAGAGCTACTTAGGGGGACTTGACCAAGGCCAGGGTCTTTCTAAGGCCAGATGGCTGGGGAAGACAGACATTTAATGACTTAGTTGTATACAATGCCAATAAAGGTATAAGCGGTGTCCTGTTGGGAAGCAGAGAGAGGATTAATTCACATGAAGGACTTAATGGGTCCAGGCTGGAAGAACCAATCTGGTTTTGATTGGTGGAAAGTGGGAAGGACCCAGGGCTGGGATGTGTGCAAAAGCACAGAAGTGCATGGCCCTTCGGTGGAGCAAGGGATGTGTGAAGAGCTGGCAGCAGAGGGATGACACTGCGGGGGGTGTGGCTGTGAGCTGGAACCAGCCTGCACAAGCTCAGGAGAGCTGACTGCTCAGCCTGCCCAACTAGCTGTTCAGTGGGGTCAGGCTGGCAGCGGGAAGTCAGTCACGGAAACATTTACACCAGGGAAGTGGGCAATGAGGATGTTTTTTCTCCCCCAGAGAGCCACTTGTGAAACATTTACTAGCATGCACTGAGGACTGGGGGACATTTACCTCCAAGGTGACTCCAGGAACTCACATCTCAAAAACAGCAGGTTGGTGATGCTACAGATGAAGACGGGGGCTCCAGGAAGGGGACACGAGTGGCTAGAAATTCAGATCTGTAGTCTAGAAAGCCAGAGTTGTCTGCTTCCCTCCCTACTTTTCTTTCTCCCCAGCAAAGTGAAAATGCTGCATCTAAAGAGAAGTAAACATCCCTTTAAATGGAAAAAAAAAAATCAAAGCGAAGATCTGACCCGCTGGAGTTTTTGCACGTGGAAGCAGGCAGAGCAGGCAGCTCTTTCCGTCTATTGCCGATATTACATTATCCCAAACTCACGTATTCAGAATGCTCTTGCCATAGATCAGTGCTTTGCCTCTTCTGTTACTAGCTAATCCAAATGGACCTGGTGCAAACTTTATTTTGAGGCTAATGGAGACCCAACCTATTTGCACAATTGCCTGGCTCCTGCCTCCTTATTGCATTTGCTGACTCCTTAAAAACCAGCGAGGCTGCACCAGACCCTCCTTCGGAGACCGAGCAAGCAGAGTTCTAGGATCCCCGAGCACCCCTGGCTGCCTGTCTTGAATACTGAGGGTGCACCAGCTACCGTGCTGGGTGCTTGATGTGAATGCATCATGCCTGGTCCTCCACACAGTCCTGAAAAGGGGATAACGTGACTTCCATTTCGCCGAACCAGAGACAGAGGAGTCCTAGGAAGGATAAAAAATGGGCCCTAGATTACGTAGTTAGCAACCGCCAGGCTCAAACGTGAGCCCACGCTTGTCTGTAAGGCCCAGACTCTGAACTACCCACTTGTTACTAACGGTAAGCTGAATGATGGGCACCCCATATGTCTCCGTCCTCATCCCTGGACCTTGTGACTATTACCGTCTATCACAGAAAGAACTTGCAGGTGCGATTAAGTCAAGGTTCTTGAGGTGGGGAGATTATCCTAGATTATCTGCATGGGCCCAGGGTAATCCCCAAGGGCCCTTAGAAGATGAAGGCCGAGGAAGATGTGACCACAGAAGAAAACGTAACGTGATGATGGCAGCAGAGATTAGACTGATGCAGCCACTAGCCAAGGATGCCAGCAGCCACCAGAAGCTGGAAGAGGCACAGAATGAATTCTTCCCTGGAGCCTCCAGAAGGAACTGGCTCTGCTGACACCTGGATTTTTAGCCCCCTAAGACTCATTTTGGACTCCTAGCCTCCAGAACTGTAAGACCAATATGTTTCTGCAGTGTTAAGCCACAGTTTGCCATAATTTGTTATAGCAGCAATAAGAACCTTATACTTCCCAAAGCAGAAGGATGAGAATGGAGGTGAGATGTTAATAGGAGGAAGGAACGGGGTGAGGCTGGACCTCCAGGTGTCTCTGGCTCCCTCTAAGTGTAGGATTTGAGCAGCAGGGCCCTGCTACCTTCCCTTCCCATCATCTCATTCCTCAGTCTGAACCAATGCAATCTGTAATTAAGATAAGCCCTCCTTGACCCCTGGGTCGGGGGGAGGGAAGGAGGCAGCTGAGTGACAGAGGCCAGCACACTGGGCTTGGGTTCTGGGTTCTGCCTCGGCTCTGCCAGCCCCTCGCTGCGTGATCTTGGGTGAAGCACTTTATTTCTCTGAACTTCTGAAATTGCCACCACTTCTGAGACTCAGCGGTAAGATTTGTCTAAGTGCTAAGCAAAGGAATCGTCTAGGCTCAGTTTGGGGAAGAGGTTGAGCCCAGCAAAGGAGCATCCAAACACCCTCCCCTGCACATCATTCTTATTCATGTTGGATGCAAACAGGCTGCTGAGCCTCCTTGTGGAGGCCCCTCCGAGCTGCTGGCTGAGGGGGGCCATCCCTCTGGGAGCAGCTCCAATGCACATGAGTTTGGGAGGATTTCTCTGGCTGCCACGGCCCAGAGGGTGGGCACAGATTGGTCCTGTGAATCGAAGGTGGGGGGAAAAGTCCTTGCTTGGAAAGATGACAGGCAACTCTTGGAAGCCTGCAAATGTCAAAAAGGCTCTGAAAATGAGCTGGCAGGGCTGGGAGGGGTGGCAGTTGGAGGGAGGAGAAGGGAACTGCTGTGGTTCGGGAGTCCATGATCTAAATGGCCCTTAATGGCAGAGTCCTCTGGGGCTACTCTGTTGGCCACTGGAGTCCAGGCCTGGCAACAGTGAGATCGGGCCAGGAAGCTCAGCTCAGCGGGAATCAGCGTGGCTTAACTGAAAACCATGACTTCCGTCTCCCAAGGCCTAGGTCCCAGTTCAAGTCCCACCAACATCCTTTTTTGGGGGCCTTTGAGTGTCTTCAACTTTCAACCTCAGCTTCGTGATGTGTCAAGCGGGTGAGTGGAAAGGGCTCTTCGGAGCTCCTGCTGCATCCCTGGCTGCCCATCTCGTGGAACCTTAGTTTACTCAACTGGAAAACGGGGTTTCTTATCAGAGAGTTGATTGATGGAAGGTTCAGTGAGAGAGGATAAGAAGTATCCCATGCCCTGGAGTGCTGATTCCCTCCCTGCCCTCACAGGCTCCCGCACAGGTTGAGAGAATAAGGGGGCATCGCAGGAAAACAGATGTCGGTGCGTGCGCCGCTGGTCCTTCTGCGATCTGTGCAGCTGGCTGGATCTGTGCAGCGGAGTGAAACGGGCGTGCATCCCCGTCCCCAGCCAGCTGCTGCTCTGCTATGTTCAGAGCAAGGTCCACGTGCATCTCTCACCCCCACCGAGCAAGTGTGGCATTACCTACTCGGGGCCGAAGTGGACAAAGGTCTGCTCTCCCAGCGATGGAGCATCCCTGGCTTGCATCTGAGGCCTCGGCCAGCAGCTCCGCCCCGCCGGCAACAAATTAGAATGTCAACAGGGTCTGAGGCCAGGTTGCTACATCCCATCCCTCTGAGGCCATAAATTCTTACCTGCAACCCTGGTTGACCCTCCCCTGTGATGTAGCCCTTTCTCTGAGCTTCTGGCTGAGGGCTGCCTTCCCAGAGACTGCCCTGCCAGGCCGACTTCCCAGGGGAGGGGTTCAATCTGCTCGCCCTCTGTTCTCGGGGGCCAGCAGAAGCTGTGTGAGGGTGGGGTGCATGTCGGGGCTCCCAGGTACCAGGCTCATAATCTGCCTCTTCCTGCCTGGGTTGGCGCTGATGATCGTTCCTGGAGAACATACCCACCGGCCTCAAATCTCAAAACCTAAAGAGGGACTCCTCAGACTTCAGTGTGCCTGTGAATCACTTGGGGGATCTTGTCAAAATGCAGATTCTGATGCCATAGGGCTGGGGCGGGGCCCAAGACCCTGCATTTCTAGCAAGTTCCCCAGTGATGCTGGTACTGTTGATCGCCAAGTAGCAGGAGACTAAAGGATCTCCCAGAGGCAATGGGAAAAAAGCTCAGGTCTCAAAAAGAGGGCAAAGGGAACCAAAGTGGCTTGTCTGCTGCGACCCAGGGGCTGTACGAAGTGGTTGAAAGTTGCTTCCCATTTAATCCTCACGTCGAAGTAGCAAAGCAAGGATCAGAATCCTAATTTCACAGACGGGGAAACAGAAGGTCAGGGAGCCACAGACACGCACCCAGAGCCACCCAGCTGGCATAAGCAGGCAGGGATTGAGATCGTGTGTCCGGCTCCTTCTCTTTCTCTGCTCAGGTGCTTCCCTGGAAATGAAGATAAAGCTCTGCTGCAATTCACCAATGAGGAAATACATCTCGTGAGTAAACATATGGAAAACGCCTGGTCTCACTCTTCATTCAACAAACACAAAGCCAAACGGCGTGAAATGATTTCTCGCCGGTCAAAATAAAATAGATATTTTAAAACAATGCTTGCAGGCTAGGCAAGGTATGGTAACATGCAGATTCTCACACACTACAGGAAGAGTGTAAATTGAGGGAGCCGGCTGGAAAACTGGTGGCAGCATTTACCAAGAGCCTCTGAAATGTTCCTAGCCTTTGACTCAGTAATTCTGCTACGGGTAATGTGTTCTAACTAAGTCCTGAAATATGCGCATTCCAGCATCATTCAGGATGCGGAAATGATAGAAATAATTTAAACATGGAACAGTAGAGGAATGAGATGTGATCTGTGGAACATCCATGCAATGGAGTTTTATGGAGTCACTGAATGATGTGTATGTAACACCCCGAAAACGCTAATGTTGTAAGGCGAAAAAGTGGTTTGCAAAATGATACGCAGAGAGTTACTGCAAATTTACATTAAAAAAAAATCCCTTAAACCTATATGAAGAGAAAAAAACATTGAAAGGAATTAAACCAATGTGTTAGTGGCTAGGTTTGGGTTGCGAAACAAGTGGTGATTTTTAACGCATTTTTCAAAATGTGTTCTAATTTGTTTGTGACTTTTATAGGGATTTTGTAAACATAGGCCCATTGCACTTAATCCAATGGCTTAAAAGTCAAATGTACACCAAGTTTGAGAAATTACTCCTGATTTTCTCATTGACTCACATGACGATTTCAGCGACAAGTGAGCTTTATTTCTGATTGATCACTGGCTGGCAGCAGCTTCAGTTTCTCCGTTCCCAGCTCCTATGGTTAAATCTGTCATAATGTCTAAGCAAACACTCAAAAGTCATCAGGAGGGCGATACCTTAAGGAGACCTTGTGAGTAATCATCCACTCATTCAACAGACTGGTTTACGGATGCGAGGGGACAGTTTGTAAGTGGCCTACAGTCTGGAAGGGGGGAGAAACAGATCAATTCTGACAGTCCAGAGAGAGCAGACTTTCAGGGATTAGCATGGGGTGTAGTGGAGACAATGTAGAAAGGGGGCCCTTCTGCAGAAGATGTCCTACCTGGATAGGTGGCGTTAGGCAAGGAAGGGACAGAAAGGTGCAGAGACTCGAAGGGGAGACATGGAGAGCATGGTGAATTCAAGGAGAAGCCCCCAAATCTGGCCTGGCCTAAGGATGGCATGTTTGGGGGCAGGAATAGATGGCATCATCAAAGACTGTAGATGCCATGCTGTGGAGTTTGGATTTACTGAAAAGGTGATGGAGAACTACAGGCGGGTTTTGAGGAGGGGAAGATCATGACCGGATTGGAAATGAACAAAGACCACTCTTGGTCCACAGCGGAGGTGAGAGGGCAGATGGTTCCCCCGGGAGTGCGGTTGGGAGTAGCAAGAACTACTCTGGGATATTTCCAGTAATTCAGGTGAAAAACAGCAAGGAGGGTGGCAGTGGGGATGGAGGGAACTGGACAGACGGGAGGGATATTTAGGCGGTCAGTCAGCGGCTACAGGCCTTGCAAGTTAATTGGATGTGGAGAATCAGGGAGGGGGAGGAACTCCCAGCTTTCTGGCTTGGGCAACTGGGTTGACTGTCAGAATATTTATAATCGCTGATTTATGTACTTCTGCAGGCTCCAATTTCAGGGTAAATTGAAAGGTAATTTTGATTGAACAAAATTTAATTTAGACACGACCTTTCAGGAATACATACACCTCTTGAAAATCTAGGTGCCTCCCTACAGAACAAGGGCCCATTCTTATCCAAAAGCCATTGGGAAGACTCGGAGGTCAGATCCCTTCTGGTGGCTCTGGAAGGCCCTCTGCCAGCACTTAGGTGATGCACATTGAGGGGCAAAGTCCAGATGCTGCCTCGGCTGGTTGACAACTCCTGCTGCTACACAGCAAAAGGCGTCTGCACTGAGCGCGTCCCTCTGACTGAGGGCTCCCCCAATCGGGGTGGGGTATGTGGGTGGAAAGTGAGAAGGCTGCAAAAGTACACTGGTTTTAGGGGAGCTCTCAGGTGTGTAAGGCTGGGCTTCTTTCTGCAGGTGACCTCTCCTCCAAAAGCACAAGGGAATCATGAGTTTGTAATCTGCTCTTCTGTATTTGTGAACCGCATCTCTCTCTCTCTCTCTCTCTCTCTCACACACACACACACACACACACACACGTTACAGACGAGGCTCAGCAGGACTGAGAGGTCTATTTTCCAACATGATGCTTGTTATGGCCGAGCCAGACCAGAGCCTGAGTCTTTGGCTCCCGCATGCTTGCCCTGTCCTGTGTGCCATGTGGAACATGTTTGAACATTCTGCGTCTACTGGTCCCCCAGAGCACTTTGAAACCTACAGCCTGGTGTCGTGAAAAGAGCCCAGACTCCAGACAGAGCTGTTCTGAAGGCAAGGTCCGTCCCTTCCAGGGCAGGCAACTCCTTCTCTCTGACCCTTAGGTCTCCCTTCTGTAAACCAGGGATGACAGCATCACCTTGTCCCCTCGCCGGGTGGATTAAGTGAGATGACGCAGGTTAAGCGCTTGGCATGTGGCGAGAACTCCATGCCTGTTTCAGAGCTGTGCGGGACACCCTCTGGCCCAAAGGTGTGCTGAGTAACAGCTTCCCCTCTGGATCTTGGGAGGGGGGCCTCGAGACAGGTCTAGTGTGCCAAGCTGTGCACAGAGACCATCATGGGTCATCTAACCCTGTGACATTCCTGTACAACATGGTAATTTCTGCAGCAAAATCTCCCAGGTTGGTAAAGACAAAGTCCTCTTTGCTAGCCAGTACAACATGCTTTTAACTGTTTTTGTTTAAAATAAACTAGCCGAGCTGTTGACTCTGGTGCAGAACCATGGTGGTGCCTCAGTCCTCAAAGGTGGCCACGAGTGCGGTTTGGGAATCAGGGAGCCTGGCTGGGGCTGGGCTGAAAGGCGGTTCCCACCCCTGCTCCCCCACTGCTTGCTCGTAACCTTGGGAAAGTCACCGACCACTGGCTGCTTTCAGTCCAGAGGCTGTATTCTCTGCATCTGCGCATCCTCAGGGGCCAGCCCAGGGGCCGGCACAGTGGGTGCCCAGAGTCCTCTAAGTGAAGGAATCACAGAATAAGCATCTCTGCTTCACCTTCCCTAACATGCGGATAATAATTCCTACCTTGAAGAATCGTATTAGGGCCACGGAATAGAAAATGCCAAGCACTGTGCCTGGGGCATACTAGATGCTTAATAAGTTACATTTTTATTCTTATCCTGATTATTACTGAGCCTTGCCTCTGGGTGTAACCATCACTTCTACCGTATCTGGCAGCGGGCCTCGCTTAGTAGGTGTTCAGTCAACGAGGGTGGATTTTTAAAAACCCATCTTTCTGTTTGCTTCCAATGTGGACTGGGAATCAGATGGGGCCACTCATGGCACCTCTCCTCCCTCCCCTCCCCTCCTCCCCTCTCCAGGGGACATAGTGATGAACAAGGGCCGTTGTATTTGATGCCACTGGACCCGCCACGCATGTTTTCCAACCCCGCCGAGTGAGGAAGAGCCAAACCGGGCCCGGGGAAGTATTTTCGGCATTTTCTCCAGCTATTCTCATCTCTAACATTTCGTGGTGGGTGGTTAGAGCCTGTGATTTTCCTTTCTTTCGTGCCAACGAGACTAGAATAAACAGCACAGGGTGAGTCACTTCAGACTCTCAGTGCTTCAATTACTTAAAAACTCAAGGGCCTGATGAAACTTAGAATGTCACCTTCTTCAGAGCAGCCTAAGCAGATGGGACACGCGCCAGTCTGAGGAGTCGCTGCCTGCCCGGCCCAGGAAATCTGCTGTGAGCTAGCGGCGAGCGCCCGCGGAGAAGCAGAGGCAGCGAGCCTTTACGAGGCTCCCCGCCTGGATGCCAAGTCCTTTGCACACATTGTTTCATCTCTTACTTCATTTCGTCTTCACAGTGACTTTATAAGATGATACACGGAATGCCTATGACGTCATAAAAAACAGCCCCCGTATATATATTGTTTGCCTGCATAGGTGTCAGGCCCGCCCTCAATGTGGTACATCCATTACCTCCCTGATCCTTGCAACAATCCTACGACATAGTTAACACTGTCTCCTTTCCATAGACGAGAAAACTGAGGCTCAGAGCCCTGAACTGAACCTGAGTCTCTCGGTTTTTATAAAGCCCATCGTCTTAAAAACCGTGCGTTTCCCAAACTGTGTCCCCAGGAACTCTGGGGCCTCTTGAGGTGCTAATAGGTAACTGTCAGGGGGAAGAAAGGGTTCTGTGGTCCAAAGAGTGTGGGAATTTTTGCTTGCATGCCCCACCCACCCCCATCAGAGTCAGCACACGGGTTACTTCTTAAAGGCCCTGAGAGATCTTGTGTTAAAGAAATTCGTGGACTCTTAGCCTAGCCATTTCTCTAACTTGACTGATTGATCGTGGGGCCATTCATTCGTTCATTCATTTGCTTGTTTGTTCGTTCATTCTCAGAATGTTCATCTCCATCTCAAGGACCCCTGGGCTCGGCGGAGGGGGCCTATGGCCAGGCTACACTAACCCCTGCCAGAGGACTCAAGAACTGTGCAGTTTCACCCCAGCCTCCCCACTGGGGTCAGTTCTTGGGGGGAAAAATGTCCAATCAAGAAAAATCAGGAACTATGTTCAATAACTTGTAATAGCCTACAATGAAAAAGAATATGAAAATGGATATATGTGTATCATTAAATCACTATGCTGAACACCAGAAATGAACACAACATTGTAAATCAACTATGCTCAATAAAAAAAAGAAGAGAAAAATCAGAATTTGAAAAATCGCCGTCATAAAAAGGGAATGCCATTTTCTTCAATATCCAGTAACAGTCCTGCTGAGGTCTTATCTGGTATTTTAGTTAAAGGCGCACAAAGAGGTCCTCTAGTCTAACCCTATAACAGAGTCCAGAGCTTTCACTCCACCCTGGTCTCTCCAAGTCATCTTCCGGCCTCAGTTTACATACCTCCAGGGACAGGGAGCTCACTACCTCTCAAAGCCACTTGCTCTGCTCAGACAGCAGCTGTTAGAAAGTTGCCTTCTCTTGATATGAAGCCTGCTTCCCAGCACTTCTGATCTAATGATTCCTCTGCCTCTGCGAGCTCTAAAATATGGTGACGGCCACAGTCATGTCCCCTAGAGTCTCCTGTTGCCAGGGGTAAACATGTCCACTTTCCCACTGACATGGTTGCCAGCCCCCCTTGGGAGAAGCAGAAAGGACATGGGCTTTGGGGCTTTGGAGGTCCATGTCCTGGATCTACTCAGCTGTAGCTGTGTGACTTTGGCAATTTATTTAATTTCTCTATGTCTCAGTTTCTTTGTCTATAAAAAGAAAATTCTATTTACCCTGTAGAATCTTTTTTTGAGGATTAAGTAAGATAACATGTCCTAAGCACCCAACACAATTCCTGGCAATTGATCTCACCTCCCTGCTTGCCCCACCTTTCTGGGCTCTCTGCTCTGCCTGTGTGGTGGGTTCCAGCTTGTGACTATCTCTACTCAGGTGCTTAAAGAATTCCAGGTGTAGCCAACCCCCCACCCCCAGAGTACACAGTGGCCTCATTTCTCTCATTCTAGAATCCAGTTCTTGTCTGGGTTCTGCTGCGAACCTAAAGGTGATCTTGGCCAAGTCACTGCCCCTCTCCGAGTCTCAGTTTCCACATCTGAGGTCCAACTCTGGTGTTCTGGAGTGTTCCTAAGAGTTCCAATACTCTTCTGTATTACATAAAAAGCCAGCAAATGATCTGACTTTCAGAAAAAAAAAAAAATGGCAAGAAACCCCTTTACCCCAAACAAAAGAAGTAGAATCTTTAAGGACCAGAAGCCAGCATTATTGTTCATTTTTTTCCCCCTTCTGAAAGACTTGAACATTTGAGTTTATTTTCAACTGATCTTGAAATAATGAAAAATCTAGTTATTAGACTTTGGGTAAAGATTTTAGGCTTCCAGGTTCTGCTCTTACTTGGCACTGAGAAAAACCAAAGTTTTTTAAGACGCTTAATTTAAAGAGGGCCAAATCAAATAAATTCACTTATATTAGATTTGACTTTGTAAAATAGCCATAATGTGCATTATGAAGACTACCAAGTTGTTCTTTTGTTTGGCCCAGACACAGCATTTATTTTTTGAGCTTCGAAATGCAGATACTCCACAGGAAGGTCATATTTCTTTTTCCTGAAAGCTCATCTTAAAATATAATAATTTAGAATTTAGATTTTATTTCCCCAATGAAAACAAAGTTATAATTGGTGGTCAGGTTCCCTGGCTAGCCCCACCGATGCTTATTACCTAGCCTCAGTTGTTAGTCATTTATCCTTCCCCTCTGAAATGATTTGTATTTCCTTATTGTTGCTGCCTTCTGTGGTCCTCCCAACATATAGGGGGCTCTATTATGAATTGAATGTGTTGGGGAGGGGTTATCCTGGGCATCTAACTGTTCTCTAGGGTAAGTGGGCTCCCTGTAGAGCAACAAGAAGACAATATGGTGACTTGAAGGACACAAGGGATGCTCTGTAGCTGAAAAGGAACATGGGAGACTCTTGTGCATGAATCATGGTTTATCATCCAGTCGGCAAGAATTAATCAAAAAAAAAAAAAAAAAACCCAAACTGATGGATGGATAAATAAAGTAATAAAATACAGCAGAATGTTGTTTGGCAATAAAAAGGAATGAAGTACTGACATGCATTACAAGATGGAAGAAAACATGCTAAGTGAAAGAAGTCAAGCACAAAAGATCACGTGTTGTACGATTCCATTTACAGGGAATATCCAGAACAGGAAAATCTTTGGAGACAGATTAGTGGTTGCTCAGGGCTGGAGAGAACGGGGAGTGAGAGGTAACAGGTATAGGTTTATTTTGTGGGGTGGGGGAGGCGAACAATGTTCTAAAATGTGGTGGTAGTAATGACTGCCAATTCCTGTGAACATATTAAAAAACACTGAATGGCTCACTTTAAATGAGTGAATTGTATGGCATGTGAGTTATACCTCAATAAAGCTGTTTTTTAAAAAAAAGAACAGAATTAAGCAAAGCAATTAAGGGAACATTTCTCTTTCCTGGGCTCCAAAAAGAGCTCTCTCCACTCCCCTGGCTTGGTGGTGGGCTGCAGTTCACATTGATATATTGGAATGTTGGTAACATGGGGATATGTAATCTAGACAATACTTCTATATGTCTCTTAAGAGACAGCATCTTGGCAAATATTATCCAATAAAGCTACAGCCTGGCGACATTCATTCACTCACTCCCTCACTCATTCATTCGTACAACAAACTGTTTCTGACCACCAATTCTGCACCAGATAACCAGGTTCACATTAGGGAGTCATGTTCATAGGAGAGGCCAGATTCTAGCCAGGAATCCAGGTTCACACCAGAAAATGAGATTCTCACCAGGGAGCCAGGTTGACAGTAGGAAGCCAAGTTCTCACAGGGGTCTGTGTTCAGAAAAATACTTTGATATGCTAAAAGCCCTAATTCGCTCTATTTTACACCCCCAAACTGCCTCTCACAGAGCTGAGTCAAAAGATGCTGAATTACCCCTTCCACCCCTTCCCCCTGTTCAAATGCTTGCTCTTTACCAACAGATTTTATTTAAGGGGAAAGAAAACACACGTCCAAAAGTTTGAGGTTATCAATTAAATCAATTAGTGTACTTCAGCCAAAGATTTCCAGCCTGGCTCCAAAGAGGGGATCTACCTGGTACATTTAAATGTTTCTTTACAGAATATTTGGTACCGGACAGGAAAACTCTAAGACAGAAAAACCTAGAACTGAATGGTTCAAGGCAGCCACCCACCAGAGCTTTCTCAGAGTTGGGGAGACAGTGTCTCTAAAAAGATGATGCAAGCGAGGTGCAGTGCCCCAAGTCTTACCGCGGGCTTCCTCTGTGCTGGACGCTGTGCTAGGACCAAGCTAGGTGGGGCTGGGGTCACA
The DNA here is from genome assembly GCF_048773025.1 of Camelus bactrianus. Classification (NCBI taxonomy): domain Eukaryota; kingdom Metazoa; phylum Chordata; class Mammalia; order Artiodactyla; family Camelidae; genus Camelus; species Camelus bactrianus. The sequence continues at coordinate 36,249,506 of NC_133554.1, read as the reverse complement.
GATGATGGAGACCTAGGCTCTGCCTTGGAGGTTCAGAGTTTGTTGGGAGAGAAGATATGTCAAGAGGCAAAGAAGATTCTGGGCACAGAACATCTGATTTTTGCACATGACAATCTAAGGGAGGGGCCTGGGTATTTCTGCAGGCAACTCTGTTTCATTTCTTTGCAAGGATTTTACCCATCAACTGGCCTCTGGGATAGTGTCCCTGTTTGGATTATATGAGACTTGGACACAGGGTCTCAGTATGGAAAACAACACTGAAGGCCAGCCAAGAATGCAGGGTCAGGTGCTGTGCACTGAAACTTGGCAAAACCCTGCCATAAAACCAATGGGGCTGTGTTGGAACTGGAGTTCCCCCTCCGCTTAATGTTCATTATTATTATGCTCTTGCTTTCAGGGCCCTGAATTATTCATGAGGCCAGATATGAAATATGATGCTGATTGGCAACCTCCAGCTGTGGCACCTGAACGCGCAGATGCTGCATCTGTTTCCGGGAAACTCAGACTGGGGTACAGTACTCCCAGGTCTAAGGGCTTTGGGGAACAGGTGGCAGAGAAGGGAAGGGGCGGGCTGGAGAAGTGAGGTCAATGGTAGAAAGGTAGCTGAACAATGAATGGGCTGAAATACGGTGAGTAAAGGAATTGACCCAACTAGAAAGAAGTGCTGGGATAAACGTCAAATGAATGAACTTATGAGTGAATGAATGAATGAATGAATAAATAAATGAATGAATAAATGAAGAAACGCATGCATACTTGTTAAAATGTCCATGCTTGAAGGGAGGAGGGGAGGAAACTGGCTTTTCCTGGATGCTTCCTTTGAGGCATTTAATTTCCTTTTCTTTTTTCTTTTTTGCTGGGAGAGGTAATTAGATTTATTTTTAGAGGAGGTACTGGGGATTGAACCCAGGACCTTCTGCATGCTAGGCATATACGCTACCACTTGAGCTATACCCTCCCCTCCCAAGACATTTAATTTGATTCTCACTGCCATGCAGTGAGGCTGGGAGGACGTGGACACATCTGTTCATTCAGTCCCCATGATTCTCTGATCTGGGTGTGAGCATCGCTGCTTTGCAGTGCTGGAAGCTGGGGCAGGTGCAGTTTCTTGACTAGTCGCAGGGACTTAAGGTCATGCTGTCTCACACCCGCTGGCCAGATGCTGATTCAGGGGATGGGAGGCACCCCTATGAGCACCAGGTGCTGTTGGGAGGGGCTGCCAAAGCCTTCCCCACGTGGGAGGAGAGGAGCTCTGCCGGGAACCCTTAGCCCGAGTCTGATGGGAAACTGATCGCCTCTTCTGGTCGTCTCCATCTAATGCAAACTCTGCTGCTCTTTGCCAGACCTGGCATAGAAAAGGTACCTCGTGAGTGTAAGCGGTTAGCCTTTTGTAGAGGGCAACTTGTCATTCTCTATAAAAATGAAAAACGCCTAACATCTTTGACTCAGCACCCCTCAGGGAATACTTACACATGTACAAAATGACATGCATGTTGTGGCAAAGTTTGCTACCGCAAGAAATCAAAGGCAACCCAAGTGCTCATCAATTAAGTGATTCAGTACGCTACTCTGTACAGAGAGGCAGCGGTTAGAAGTCAGGATGTGGATCCCTGCTCTGACGCTTATTGTCTGTGAAGTTTCAGCAAGTTACTGACCTTTCTGTGCCTCAGTTTTCTCATCTGTAAAGTGGGAAAAATAATAGTACTCAGAGTTCTTACAAGGATTACAAGAACTAATACATGTAAAGTGCTTAGAATGGTGCTCGGCATACAGGCAGGAGTTAAGACATTTCAGTAATTAACGGTTCTACATGCTTGTTTGTTTGCTTGTTTTCAGTAAAGACTCCTATGTACCCTGCCCCCCCCTTACCTCTTTGGAATAGTCTCTGAAAACTATCTAAGTGGCTGTATTCTGGGCTATAGTCCTCAGTAATGCCCCGAATAAAACGTAATTCTTCACTTCTAGGCTGCACATTTTTTTTTTGATCGACGGCTACAGTGATCATTTCCGATGTCATAGGAAAATAGTACAGCACACGTGCTTCTCATATCAGTGACGGCAGAGGAGAGCAGGGCAAAGAGGTTACGAATGGCCTTCCTCCCTTAATCCCCAGTCCCTGACCGTTCCCTTCCCTGCCTTCATCACCGTTGTCACAATGTCATTACATGTCATTACACATGATCTACTTGTTTTTGTGTGTTGTCTGGGCTCCTGCAACTCTGGCTCCTAGAACAGCGTCTGGCTTCTGGTTAGTGTTCAATAAATGTTCATTGAGTAAATTAATCAAAGAGGGATAGGGAAGAAGAAGAAAGGGCAGGCTCTGAGCACCCCCAGCTGAGGACTTCCTCCCTGTTTTGGCAGGCCTGGGGCAGCGCTGTCCAGCCGAAATCTAAATGGAGCCTCTGTAATTCCAAATTTTCTGAATGCCACGCTTTACAAAAGTAAGAAAAAAAAAAAAAGATGAAAATAACTATTTAACCCATTACATCCCAAAACAGTATCACTTTGAGGTCTAGTCAATATAAAAAATTACTGATATTCTTTTTTTCCAAACAAAGCCTTTGATGACATGGAGAGCACATCTCATGTTGGACCAGCTGCATTTCATGTGCTCAGTTGCCACGTGTGGCCAGTGGCTGTCACCCTGGACAGTGAGCCTGAGGTCTCCAGGCTGCTGCCCGCCATAGGCACTGGTCACCCTGGCCGGAGGGACTCTGGGGAGATGTCTGATGAAATGGGAATAAAAGCTTCTAAAATCATGGAACTCACACTCTGGCTCCTTCTCAATGCCAACACCCTGGCATGTGAGCCCTGCATCCACTGCATATGGAAGCCGCACCCCCATGCACCTCCCTCGGGCACCTCCCACTCCCCCAACCTGCAGCTCTAGCCCCTCCCTTTCTCTGCTGCCTTCCCCTCCCACTCGGCAGAGTCCAGCACTTCCCACAGGGAATTTGCACTGATCAAGTGTGACAGCAAGACCCAGTTCTCCAGGCCGTTTTAAGTGAGTGAAGATCTGGGGTGTGACTGTGTGGCCAGGGACACTGGGACACTCTTGGGCCCTTCCAAAGCTCCCTTGCACTGCAGGTCCTGCAGTCCAGGAGCAGCAAAGCCCTCCTGTAGCAGGTGGGGAGGACGGTGGGCCACAGTACTTCTGACAACCCAGACACTATTCTGAGAGCTTTGCCTGGATTCACTCGTGTAAGCCACACGGCAACCCTATTGGATAGGTGCTCCTCATTTTTACAGATAAAGAAATGGAAGCACCAGGATTGGACAGTTTGCCCAGGGATGCACACCTAGTGAGAGGCCAGCCCAGGATTTGAGGACTGGTTGTCTTGCTCAGGATCTGTGGCTTGACCGCTGCGCTCTAGGAAAGGGGCAAAGAAGATACTCAGGGGATGGGGGGAAGACGGAGATGTCTTCCCGCTGGTGGGAGGAGAGACGAGAGAGGATGGGTCCCAGTCGCCCGGTGGGGACTTTGAACAGGGACTTGGTGGAGTGACAGTGCCTGAGAGATGACAGACCGTATTCCCCACATGGAGTCCTTGCTTTTCTCCCTCTGAGGGCTCTCTTGGGGTCCTCACCACTTAGAGCCAGGAAGCCCCTCGTGCTACCCCCATTACCTGGTTATCATTTAAACGGCCAGGGAGAGTAGTGCTTAATGGCGACAGGGTTTCCTTTTAGACGATGAAAATGTTCTGGAACGAGAGTGGAGACGGTTGCCCCAGACTGGGAGTGTACCAGGTGTCCCTGGACAGAGACTTTAAAAAGGTTCATATGATGAATTTTATGCTTTGTTATTGTTGCCACCACTGAAAAAAAAAAAGGAATTGCAAATTTAAAACAGGGGAACTGCCAGGAAGGATGTAACTTTCTTGAGAATGGAGGAAGAAAGAAGCCTGTGAGAGATGGCGCTGCAGAGTGTTCGGCCTCCCTGGTCCCCTGGACCCAAAGGAGGCAGGTGCATGAGCATGAGTGTCACATCCATGGGAGTGTGTGATGTCAGGTGTGTGACATCCAGAGAGCCTGTGAAGCCAAGAGATATTTGCCCCGTTCATGTGAGTGTGTACCACTCACCATCCCAGCGGCGGGTCAGACCTGCCTGGAAACCTCTAGCAGGTGTCAGCGCATGTGCCTCACACGGGAGAAGCACGGTGATCGCCCGGCGGGGGAGGTTGCGCATGTGCGGATGAGCGGCAGCCGGTAAGTGTTTAGATCTGCCCCCTGCCAGTGACAAGTCTCCATCCAATCTCCTTCCCTGTGCTTGAGCGGAGTTCTCTCTGACCCCCCAGCTCTTCCCATCACGCAAAGGTGACACGCCTGCATCCCACGTTCTCCTTTTGCCCTCCAGGAGCTGGAGTTCAGCTATCCTGATGCAGAATCCAAGAGGCTGCCGTGGAGAGCCTGAGCTGAGGCTTGGGAAGAGAGAGGTCCTCAGGGTGGGCTCTGTAACTTGAGCAGGGGGTGGGAAGTTTCATCCAGAGGAGAAGCCCCTTGGGAGGGGAGGGGGTGCCACTAACCATGACATTTCCCTTGAACTTGGAAATACGAGGACTATGAGAGGCCACTTACTGCTAGGTGACGTGGATAAATCACCTGGCTTCTCTGAGATGGGATGAGTCCTACCCAGCAAGGGCTCTGATGGGGAAGGGGATTCAAAATGAGGGAGGAAAGGGGAATAAAAATGAAACGGTTGATAAGGACCAGAGGAAAATTACTAACCGCGTTCATGGCTTCTCCAGTGTTCATCCATTCAGTCACTCCTGTGTGTGTTTATTCAACGAGCACTTCTGCACCAAGAGCAGTGCAAGAGGAGGACCAGACGTGGGGAACGTGGTCCCTGCTCTCAGGGGGCTCATGAGGGAGCTGAGGATGGGATGATTACAGTGATCAGTGGAATCTAGGGTGACAAGTGCTCCGACCGATGTCTGGGGCATGGGAGACGTGGAGCATTTCTAACTGTGGAAGGACGGTCTCAGGCAGGACTTCATGGAAGAGAAATTGCCTGTGTTGGGCCTTGAAAGGCAGGCGTATTTTCTCACGCAGGTGGGAGATACGGTGCGAAGGGCAGTGCAGGAGGGGGCCTGGGGTGAGCAAAGACACAGAGCTATGAAACGGCATGGTTCATTCTGGGAGCTGAAATATGTTTGGAGCATAGGACGTGCAGGACATGGTAAACAGACATCTCCTTGGTGCTGGCTAGCTGGGTGACCTTGGAGCAAGCTGTTTTTCTAGTTTTGAAAATGTCTCCATCTGTACAATGAAGGGATCCGATTAGATGATTCTCAGGGGCTTTTTCAGCTCTGCCTGCTCCTGGGGGCACTGAGTTCCTCGTCACCCAAGGCATTCAAACAGAGAGTGGCAATGCCACCCAGGTGGGATTACAGCCTTTGATAGGCATTTGCACCAGATGACCTTGAAGGTCCTTTCCAGCCCTGAGCTGCCCTGATTCCGGGACCCAGATGGGACCTGTGGGGCTGTGCCAGGCAGCCAAGGATGGTCATTCAGGGCATTTGTCCCCTTCTCCGTGTCCCAGGTGGGATCCATGCTACTTCCTCAAAGTCTGATGTGCACACACATAGGCTGGCCGCTGAATGACTCATCTTCCGGGGTGAGACACAGGAGAACCTTTCACTTCTGCCTAATAAATGGTCAGGAGGCCCCTCAGGGCTGAAAGCTGTCAGCTGTGTGCTTGACAATGACAGCAGACAACTGTGGACTCCGGCTTCTGCTGCGTTAACTCAATACGTATCAGAGCTTCTGCTTTCCTGGGCTCAGAAGTCACTCCGATGAGACAGTCCATCTTTGGTGGAAGAGGATGCCTAGTGACAGGCTATAAAGGATACAGGTGAAACGGACAGTGATACAGAGCCCTGCCCATCAGTCCAGAAGCCACGAGCAAGGGAAACGCCCACCGCCCCTTCCATCCTGCTGTGGCCGTGCTGAGGGCACGGAGCAGGCGGGTGGCCTTGGGCGGGGGGCCCGCTTGCTTCTAGCTCAGCTCTGCCATTTTTTTTTCAGCTGGGTGATCCGGGGGGCAGCTCTGCCCTCTCCAGAAGCTTCTGTTTTCCCTCCTGTACAATGGAGATGATCATGTTCACATGTACCAAACAGAATAACAGGGGGGTATTCTGTAAACTGTAAGTGTGGATGTCAGGGTTAACGCTGAGACCCCACTGCCAGGTGGTTCTCACTTCTAGGTGATGTGCCAATGAAAATGTGTTCAAAAGAGATGGAGGCTGCTTTATTATATGAGTACATGTGTATTATGTAGCATTATGAGTACTACTGACATATAATTTTTTTCTTTCAATGTTTTGATCCCTTCCCCCATTTCTCCCCACCCTCCACCTCTGGCAACCACCAATCTGTTCACCTGTCCTCTGTATCTATGAGCTTGGTTTTTTTTGTTGTTCATTTGGCTGGCCTTTTTGGATTCCACATATAAGAGAGATTATATGGTATTTGTCTTTCTCTGACTTATTACACTTGGCATAATGCTGTCTAGGTCTATGTTGTTGCAAATGGCAAGAGTCCCTTCTTTTTCACTGCTTAATAATATTCCATTGTGTATATACACCACACCTTCTTTATCCATTCACTGGACTCCTAGGTTGTTTCCATATCTTGGCTACTATAAACAGTGCTGCACTGAACACAAGGGTGCACACATCTTTTCAAGTCAGTGTTTTTATCTTCTTCAGACAAATATCCAGAAGTGGAATTGCTGGAGCATATGGTAGTTGTATTTTTAATTTTTTGAAGACCTCCAGGTTGTTTTGCATAGCGGCTGCACCAATTTACATTTCTGTCAACAGTGCATAAGGGTTCCCTTTTCTCCACATCCTCATCAACACTTACTTCTTGTCTTTTTGACGATAACCATTCTGACAGGTGTGAGGTTTTGATGTGCATTTCCCTGATGATTAGTGCTGTTGAGCATCTTTTCATGTACCTGTTGGCCACCTGGATGTCTTCTTCGGGAAAATGTCTATTCAGATCTTCTGCTCATTTTTTAATCGTTGTTTGATTTCTTTCCTGTCACTGAGTTGTATGAGTCTTTAAAAAATACATTTCAGATTAAAAAGTTATTGATTTGTGAATGGATTTTCAGGAATCTATTTCTTGCTTAAATCACAGAGATTTAAGCCAGGTTCTGTGCTAATTCATCCGTTTCTTGCATAGCTCAGTTTGTAGGTAGCCATCCTCCCATGCTCGGGGAAATTGAAGGACTCAGTCCTGGCTAGGTGCCTGAGGGGAGAGACAGATGTCCCTTCCCTCTGTTAAAGAAAGAGAGAACCCAGGAGCCACCCAACTTGGAGAGCCTAAGACGGGGGTCTCTGGTCCTTAGGGAGCTGAACGTCCAGGTGGAGGAAAGAGCTGGGCTGTGGAGTCGGCTGAGCGCTGAAGGCCAACCTGTGTGCTAACCGTGCTGTTCAGCACCAGGGGAGAGAAAAGTTCCCGGGTGCCTTCCTGGAATGGGGATCGGGACGCGGTACCAGCTGGCAAGGCACAGGTCTTCCCAGCCTGCCGGAGGAAATGTGCTCCTGTGTCTGCCCAGGCCTAGCCACACATACAGAGGGTGATGATGTTAACTGGTGGGGCTTGGCACCCTTTGGGGAAGGAATTCCAGGTGCTGGGTGCCTGGAGTGAGGTCTGGGGAGGGTGGAGTCTCTGGTGGGCACAGTCGCTTGGACCACAGACTGTTCACCGTCTAGGGAAGTGTATGGCTGGCTGAGGGCCCTCCACAGCATGAGGCCTGGATCTCAGGGTGTTCTGTTGCCTTAGCTTGTGCCAGCCCATCTCCTGGGGCTGGACCCTGTTGCCTCTTCCAGAGGCACTGGCTGGAGTCCCAGCCCAGACCTGATGGGCCATGACTGTGGTCCCAAGCCCCAGACCTAAGCCTCAGACACTGACCCTGGTGCCTGTCGCATCCAGGCCCGGCGGGCCCCTGTGAGCACTGTGGTCAGGATTTTGGAGCTGTTCCCTGGCCCCTCTGTTTCTCAGGCCTAGAAACCCTCCCTCCCAGACTGCTTCTCTGGTTTGGACCCGACTTCAGCATTTCTCAGCCATGGAGTCTCCTGCTTTGTGGGCATCTTTCAGCCCACCTGACAACAAAATTCACACAAAATTAAGATTAGCAACAGGGAGAGAGGTAAGCAGGGGGCACTGTGTGAGAGTCTGGACACCTGGCTGCTACCCAACTCTGCCACTGATTTGACTGTTTTTATCACTGTAAAAATAGTCATAACACAACATTTACCATTTTAACCATTTTTAAGTGTACAATTCAGTGCTACTTATTTTTTTCAATAGAAAAATCAAGCGTCCTCTCCAGCTTCAGCATCCTCGTTCATACTCATTCATTACTTTTTTTTCAACCCACAAATATTTCATATCTAGGACATTTCCAACGCCTTGCTAGGTACTTGATCCGTTTCCCTAACCTACTCCAAAAGTCAATTTGAACAACTCTTAACCAGCTCAAACACTCTTAAGTAGCATCTAAACATAATTGATTTTGTATTTGTGCTCTAAATATGTGTTCACTGCAACCCTGGGCTGGAAATTTTGCTCATTGATGTCCATCCTTACAACCTGCAGAGGAGGAAAAAGTCTTCCATCCACCCTCTTCAGGGTCCCTGGCTGGGTCTGGGGATTAAACTGAGAAAGACAAGTTAACAGGAGAAAAGCATACTCCTTTTATTGAATTTTTAGAGGTCCATGGGGGTCTTCACGAGGGAATGGAGACCTGAAGGAATGATCAGAACAGGAAGCTTTAAACCTTTCAAAGAAACAAGAAATGTGCGAAGAATGGACCAGAGAAGGGATCCGGGCTGGGCTATTAAGTGATGGAGAAATAACCAGGGAGATAAGGGTTAGTTTAACAAGGTTTGTTTATACAGCTTATTTGACGCCCAGATCCCCGCCTCTGGTGGTAAGAATGTCTTCCTGCCTCCTGGTACAGGGAGCGCACCTGTCACGCGGGAGTTTTTTAACCTGTTCTGGGGAAGAAGGGCAAGAGGTGGTGGCGGGCAGTCAGAGTGACCTCCCTGCTTCTGCTGTTTTTCGAATTCCTTCAACTTAAGATATCGGATAGGCCAGGCTGTCGTGAACCCCATCATACCGAAATGGCAAAGCCGTCCTCACCGTCAAATGACTCAGCCAAATCGGACTTACTTTTTTGAAGGAGAATTAATAAAATGGCTGCACCTAGGCTAACAGATTGCTTATTTTTATGCTTGCCCTTAAAACGGTCAACAAACCTGGCTGGCTGGTTGCTACTCACAGCCCCAGGCCCACTGTTAAAACTAAAGCTGTTGATCTTTCTGTCGCTACTTTATTCCGGTGATCAAAAGTCATAATCATGCTTGGTCTCTGAGTCGATCTCCAGGGAGGAGGTCACGGGACTGTAACCTTACAAAATAGCCCGAATTACCAAGAAGGCCATGCGGTGGGTGCTTACAAGAAAAAGAGATGGAAAGAGCGGCAACCACTAGCCTCTGCAGACTTGGTCACCTGGAGACGCCATGACGCCACTCTGAGTCTCATGAGAAGACAATGATTCTGTTGATCGTTACCAATGCTTTATTGTTTAAGCTTTGGATATATAATAACCCTGCCCCACCCCCAAGATGGGTTCACAGTTTTCGAGGCACTAGTCTGCTCTGAGTCCCCTTTGCCCAGCAAAGCAATAAAACTGTCTCTTTTCTTCTAAGCTCTAAGACCCCGTCTCTGAGTTATCTGGCTCCTCAGGGACTGGGGCCGATCTTACGGCAAGACTTTCAGCCAACAAAATCTGACGTCCATTTTCAATTCAAATAAACCCATTAATGTGCATCCCTATGGCTACTTCCAAACGCCGAGAAAGATGAAGGCAGGTGATGAGGTAGAGGGATCAAGGCAAGGCAGAGCCTGACACCTGGCTGCCCCTCACTCCTTCTTACTGAACCCCACCCCCTTGCTTGGTCCTCAGGGACTTCCCCCTCTGGAGCCGTGTATCCCTGAATTGTCCTTTGATTGCAATAAGGAGACATGTGCCCTGTGGGCCATGCCCCTCCGTGCTGCCCCTTCTACTGAGCTCTGCAAAGTGGGAGAAGGTGGATCACGAGAGGGCAGCAGAGAGCGCCATGGGGCGGACTCCAGGCACAGTCCCACGCACGTGGCCATGCGGCAGTTGAGGACTGGAGACTGATTCTTTCATCCTTTCTGTGCCTGGGCACCACCTAGAAGGTCTTCCCTCAGCGAGCCGGGTCCTCTGGCTTGAAGACAGCTGCACTAGACGGTTCTCAATCCCAGATTCTAGGATCGATGCCTGCAATGAGGGTCCACCGAAATCCCCAGTCCTCCTTTCCTCACCCCCTGCACATCCAGGCTGCTCCCTGGGCAGAGAGAGGCCCTCACCCCGTTTCCCTTAAGGAGCTGAAGGGCAGCAGAATGTGTCACCCCAAAATATGACTGGAGGAGTTCAGGACATGCCATCCCAAAATGCGCTGCTTTGGCAGATTGATAATTTTGAGCCGGAGGCATTTGAAAACCAGCAAACGCGGGGAAAATGCTTTCTCTGAACTCCCTTCTTTGCTTAAAGATAAATCTTCCAGAAGGAACTCAATCATCCTAGGATTCTTCTCCAGGAATTTCATCATCTGGGGAAGACTGATTCTTGTCACAGGAGGGGAGACTTGAAGTCGACCCCACACCCAGACACACTTTGTCACAAACCATCACACCTCCCACATGTTCTTCTAAGGCCACATTCATCCTCCCTCAAGATCTTTACTCTCCCCTAAGAGGTCTACATTCCCCCCTCCCCTTTCCTCATTAAGATGGTATTTAAATCTAAATTCTAAAGCTACCTCTCAGTTACTCACTATCTCCCAGGTCTCCTCCACATATAAGATGAGCAGTACATGTTAATAAACCTGTGTTTGTTTTTCTCTTATTCATCTGTCTTTTATGACAAGGGTCTCAGCTAAGAACTCAGAAGGTAGAGAGAAAATTTCTCTTCCTCCCCTAGAGAGATTTTTCACTCTAGATACAGAAGACTCACATACGAGGCCGCTGCATATGTGATTTTCTCCTGAGTTTGAAATCTACTATCTGACTCAATTCAGGCACATGTGAACTCTTTCTAGAATTTCAAAACTGAAATGACACTTTAGGACATTGAATTGGAAACTTAAACACACACACACACACACACACACACACGCACGCACACACACACATGCATTTTAGTTTTTGGTAAAGCAGATTGTCAAGAGACACCCGCTGTACAAAAACTCACCAGTTCAGTTTCTGTACTCTGGGTTTCCTTTAAGCGAGGCCAAGCCAAGCCCTGAATACCATATCGTAAAGAGGAAAGTGGGTCATGGCCACAGGCTGGCAGTTCTCAGCATAAATCAGCTGTGGGGAGATAAAACCTGTCTCCCACAAGGAAGCAGGCACATGGGTACCCACACGGCCACCACGTTGCCTCCTTCTGTGAGGCTGAAACAGAACCCACGTTCTCGGGGAAGGCATTTTATCACAACCACCAAAATGCCCAGAGCAATTTTATTTTTTTTCTTTGAAGTTAGCAGCTTTTAAAAAGAGAAGGTGAAGTTCGTAAAAACCCACGGTTGTTCTACAACTACACCATCCATCTTTTACGAGGTTTGGGGCAGGCTGAGCGCCTTCCTGTAATTTACCAGAAATGGGGGCCCGAGAGGCCACCAGCTCTGACTAGGTTCCCCTTGGCCGCAGGAAAGGCTATGATATGCTGTCCTGGCCTGGGGCCCTGCAGCGTCCGGCCTGGCGGAAGGGAGGGCAGGGTGGATTGTGGCTGGCTGGTTGAGCTGGGGCAATGGGTCCTGCGGTGGGAGGCGAGCAGTTTCAGAGGGGGTCTGGTCTGTTGCCTACAGACCCTTGGTTCACGCATTGCGAGGGCACACAGAAGGAGCAAGTCTGGGATGCTACTCATATTCCTGAGGTCCCCCATGAGGTCAAGCTGAGGGCAGACACACAACTGTGACCAGTTGTCCTTCCTTCCTTCACTCCCTTCCTTCACTTCACTCCCTTTTTCCTGAGGGCATGTGGCTCTGGTCCCATGTACTTCCCCCTACACTGCACTTTTCTCCCCATCCTCTGTATTTGGAAAGCAAGGTCACTGCTGGACCCAGCTGGAGCATGAGATGTAAGACAAACATAGCCCTAAATGCAGGTAAATAGCCATTTGGGAATAGCCATTTCCATGGGCAGAAACACACCAGCCCAGTTCCTCCTTCCTGGGGTCCTGCAGTCTGTCTTAACATGCGGAACCCACGTGAGGGCGTGCCTTCATGCCTCCCTGGCTGATGTGGGAGGGAATTCCCTGTTGCTGGCAGTTTTTTAGAGCAGTTAGAGCAGAGCCGGGCAGGGATGACTCAAACATGGGGTGGGAATTGGTCCCTTCCGGTTCTGAGAGTTTCTGCTCTATTTCTAATTCAAATCATCTCAGGGATGAGTCAGGCCATAAGTGCAAATGCTATAAACGTATATGGTGATGGTAGTAGTGGCTTGGGGGTCAGGAAAGCCAGAGGGTGACCCTAGCTCAGCTCCCTTAAGGTGTGGATATCACCACCCGGGCTTCTTCACCAAGGTTAGGAGGGGTCCTCTGTGCTGCACTTGCCCCTGAGCTCTGTGGACCCAACCAGCCCTGCGTGGGTCCAGCCTTGGCCTCCAGGTAGCCAGTCTGATCTCCTGGATGTCCGATCAAGAGGAATTTTGCCCCAGGATGGATCAGACCCGGAGTCTCACCCACACTGATTCAGATGATGAGATATTGGAACTTCTTGAATTGATAAGATTAAGGCAAGATTTTGGACTTAGAGGTGATCCTGGAATGGGTTAATACTTTGGCAGGGGCTTTGGGGATGGGGTGAATGTGTTTTGCCTGTGGGAAGGATGTGAATTTTGGGGGGAGGGGGCCAGAGGGTGGACTATAGTAGGCTGAATAGTGCCCTCTTAAAAGGCATGTCTACCTGGAAGTCGAGGGTCTTTGCAGATGTAATCAGTTAAGGGTCTTGAGATGAAATCATCCTGGATTCAGAGTGGGCCTGAAATCCAATGACTGTTTTCCTTTTTTTTTTAAATGGAGGTGCTGGGGATTGAATCCAGGACCTTGTGTATGCTAAGCACACGCTCTACCACTGAGCTATACCCTCCCCCAATGACTGGAGCCTTTATCAGAGAAAGAGAGGAAGATTTGAACTTGGAGAGAGATGGAGATAAGGAAGCCATGGGACGATGGAGGCAGAGATGGGAGTCAGGTTGCTCTGTACAAGCCAAGGAACACTCAGAACCACAAGCAGTTGGAAGAGGCAAGGAAGAGGCCTTCTTTTCAGCCTTCACCAGGAGTGTGATTCTGTCAACACTTGATTTCGGGCTTCTGGCATCAAACTTTCAAGAATAAATTTCTGTTGCTTTAAACCACACGATTTTTGGTAATTTGTTACCACAGCCCTGGGAAACAAGCACAAAGTAAGGTGCAGGGACACAGACGAGTCACAGCCACACAAGAGATGTTGCCGCGGACAGGTCCGTCATCCGGGCAGGCAGCAGAGAGTCATGAGAACCGGGTGGGGTGATGGGTGGATCCCCCCAGAATGCCAGGTGGTGGCTGGTGAGGCAGGTTAGGGGAAGCCAAACACCAGCCAGCGCTGCGCCTGGGGCCACAGCAGGGTCCGGTGTAGGGAGGCATACTGAGAAAGGGCTGCGCTCCGGAATTAGGTAGATTTGACATTGCTACTTAGTAGATGCTGGACCTTGAGTGTGAGCTTTGACTGCTCTGGGCTTCGGTTTTCATATCTGTAAAATAAATGCCTCTGTATCTCCCTGGCAAGGATTAAATGAGGCAGGCACTTGGTACGCAGTGGGTGTCTTGCTGTCAGTCCCCTGCCACTAAGGCTGATGTATGTGCGCTGGGGTAAGTCTCTCCTCTCCGAGGGCCTCAGCCTCCGTCTCCTCCCTGTGAAGCCATCACTGTGGCTACTATTACTATCCATCAGCGAGTGCTCTCCCTGTGCCGTGGGCTGCACCAGCAACTTCTCATACATTATCTCATTTAATCCTCATCACAGCCCTGGGAGCTATTATTATTTCATTTTACAAATGAGGAAATGAGGGCACAGACAGTGTAAGTAATTAAGATTCCAACCCCGTAGGCCTGGGTAATTCCGAAGCTGAAGCGGCTGAGCCCTGGAATATTTCACCATCCCAGGTTTTGCTGTTTCATTTTTGTTTTTGTTTTTGTTGAAAGCCCTGTTCCTCCACCTGATTCTACTGTTGCCAGGGCCTGAAGTCACGCGCTGGCTGGTTCGGTCGTGAAGAATCCTGCCGCTGAGATCGAAGAGGCCAGGCTAGAGCATCCTTGATGCCACCTCTCCGGGGAGCTGCATCCTGACACTGGCAGGTTTTTGAATTCTGAGGCCACTCCTTCGACTCAGAAGAAGGCCCTGGGGACTATGCCACGAGGCCAGCGGCATGGCCCAAGGCGACAAGGAGGTTTTGGCTGCAGGCAGCTTCCTCCTCTCTGGCCTCCTTCCAAGCTCTTCTTGACACTGGAGTGATCAAATGTCACCACCACTGCTCTGCTCAAACTTGCCGTCTTTTCCTCATTTCACTCCTAACAAAGCTGCATGCAGGCATACCTGCCCCCTCTCTGAGATCTGACCTCACCTCTTTTCCATCACTCATGCCTCCCTGATCTGGCTAAGTACATGAGGCCCACCCCTGCCTCAGGGCCTTTGCACTTGCTGTTTTCTCTGCCAGAAGTATTCTTCCCCTAGATATCCACAAAACACACCCATTCCCCCTTTCAAGTCTTTGTTCAAAAATGGGGCCTTTCTTGAACACCCTGATTAAAACTGTAAGCCCCTCCTCCCCACCCCGCCCCCAGCCCTGGCCCCAGTAACCCCCTCTGCTTTAGTTTTCCCCATAGCACTGATCCCTCCCGATATTCCATATATTTCATGTATGTATTTATTTATCTCTCACTTCCACAATAACCTGAGTGAAAGTTCTGGGGGGTGGGGATTTTCGTCTGTTTTGCTCACTGTTGTTTAATCTAGTACCTAGAACACTGGCTCATAGCAATGGTTCAATAAATATTTGTCAAATGAATGAATGAATAAACCATCTTAAGATGGTACAATGTCACTGTGTCTGCCAGGGCACAGAATAGGTATTCAGTCACCATTACTATCCTCCCTCCAGTCTCCAAACCAAATGATAATAAATTTAAGAAGAGTTTGCTGAGACCTGGGGACACAGCTGGAGAGACTTTGCAAACCATCATAAATCTAAGTATTGGATAGTGTTTGGTATTCACCTACAGTCAGCACTGTGCTTGCTTCCTCCATAAGCTCTATTCTTTCTAGACTCTAGATGTGGACATGTGCTTGTTTGTAAAGTGTCCCTTCCTCCAGGAAGCCCACCCTGACTTCCAGACTAAGTCAGGTCTCCCTCACCAGTGCTTCCCCCAGCACAGTGCTTCCCACTCTGTTCCATACCTGCCTGTTAATTTGCCTATCTATCCTACCAGCCTGTAGGATAAGCACCAGATCTGGACCTGGCATGTAGTAGGCACACAGTGAAGGCTTGTTGGATAAGTTTATGGAGCCAAAAAGCTTTCCAAATGGGCACACCTTTCCTTAGATGGTTGTTCTGGATGCTTCAGGCCTGCAGGTGCTGGTTCCATCCCTGCCCTGTCGTGGGGTATCCAAAAGGTGAGACGCCCCACTGTCTTGGTGGAGCACAGATGTTGCTCTGGAAAACACTCTCCCCCAAATCCTTCCCTAGGTGGAGGTCTCAGGCCCCTGGAACCCCACTCTGGGCCCTAGTTCATTCACAAGGAGTGCTTTCAGGCCTGCCATCACCAGTGTTCCTCTTCCCGATCCAGGTCACTTAAGCAACCGCCTTTTGTTGAGGATGGAGAGAGAAAAGCTTGCAGAAAGCAGCCAGCCAGGGAGACGGGAGATGCTGGGTGCTAGGCAACTGGCCAGGAAGCACATACTGGCCTCGTCTCCTGGGGCCCCGCCAGGCACTGCGCAGCTCAGATCAGGAGCTCTTTGTGTGGATGAGTTTCCATTTTGTTACACTCCCCACCTGATTTGCTTGTGGGGCTACAGGAGGCGACAGTGGCTGTCGGCCCCCAGGCAGCGGGGCAGGAAGCAGCTGTGGCACCAGAGGAGGCTGGATGGGTCTCCCATCTCCCGTTCCTGTGGGGTCCTTGCCCTGCTGGTGCTTCTCATTCCTCCCCCCTCCAGGCATCCTTCTCCCATAAATCCAGATGCTCCAGGGCCATGTTCTTTGTCTTCTTCACGGCCAGCCTTCTCAAGCCAAAAAGTGTTGAAACTGGGATTTTGGCAAACCGGAATCTGGGCTGGTTCAGCACGTCAGCTGACTCCGCCGTTTATGGGCTGCCTCCTCTGCACGACTGCCAAGCCACCTGGTTATCTCACTTATCACCCCGACCAACCCTGTGACACAGAGGTCATAGCTCTTCTTTTGTAGACCAGGAGACTGAAGCTCAGGTAGCCTAAGAGACTGGTTCAACGTCTTAAG
This sequence comes from Camelus bactrianus, assembly GCF_048773025.1. Taxonomy (NCBI): domain Eukaryota; kingdom Metazoa; phylum Chordata; class Mammalia; order Artiodactyla; family Camelidae; genus Camelus; species Camelus bactrianus. The sequence continues at coordinate 36,232,919 of NC_133554.1, read as the reverse complement.
CGGCCGAGCTGTCTTTAAACCCAGGTCTCCCTCATCCCAGCTGCTCCGCACGGAAGCCACGCTGTTTCTTTCTACCATCACCTGTTTCACCCATGGCCAGGATTAACAGGGCTTTGGACCCTTAATTAATAAGACTTAAAGATGTTGGTTCTTGGATGGAGGTAGAGTCAGGAAATAAAAGCAAACAAACTGCGTTCTCCCTAGTCAAGGGGATGGCTCTCCTCTGCTGTTCCCCTCACGTGGCGGGAACTTCGTTCATGCAACACTCAGCTCTTTGCCTCAACCCCACCCCAGGCTCCTCTCCACACTGCAGAGGGAGGCCATCCAGTCCTTGCTGCCTGGTTGTGGGGTGAGTCTCTATAACTCTAGCACCGTATTTGCTTAGGAGGTCATTTTCCCGCAGTTATAAACCATCCCTCATCTAGACCTCATTGGTCATAAAGGTAACATTTTGGCCTCCAGCTCGTTTCTTCTTCTTCTTTTATTTATTTATTTTTTTTCCTGGTTTTTCAAACCATTCCAAACCTAGGCAGGAAAGAGGCCTGTATTGATTGGACATTCTGGAAGGCCTTGGCCATCCTGTGATCTTATTTCATGAGATTCCATCCAGGACACCTGCTTTGTGAATCCAACATGTGCAGAGATTGTGCCAGTTCCAGAAAGCACGCTCCCTGTGCTCTGAGGCTTCACAACCAAGCTGGGGAGGCCTGGTGGAGCCACAAGACGAGTCTGGCAAGTCCAAGGCCACAGCCTGGAGCGCCTTCACTACGCCATCTGGTGATCACAGCGTGATCTGTTTAAATCAATACCCTAGTTGATAACTGCCATTCATAAATGAAAAACCTAATCTCAAAACACTGAAATACAATAATAAATATTCTCCACTTTAACTCTGAGCCTGTTGACTCCTTCTTCAATGACTCAGTCCTTCACGACTTTTCAGGAGTTTGGGGAAACCACAGCCATCTGTGTCGTGCAGCCTGGCTCTGCACCCCATTCTTTCTTACTTCGTCTTTGGTGCAACCCTGGACAGGAGGTTTTGTTATTCCCATTTCGCAGATAAAGAAAACGAGGCTCAGAGGACTTCTGTTAATTTCTCAAGGTTTCTTAAATTGGATAAAGTCAGCCTGTGTGGTTGCAAAGCCAAGTCCATCCCAGCACGTCCCGCTGCCTCTCAATAAACACGAGAGCATTAAACCCTTGCCATTGACGGGAGTAATTCTGAGACCTCTGGGAGCTCCCAATTTACAAATTCCACTTTAGCATATAATCGCCTCCATAAAACATCTATTTTGTGCTAAGACCCAGCCCTTCTTCATCCTACTTCATTGCCAGCGGCGGCAGTTAAGGTTGGCTTCGGTGGGGGGGCTTGCCCTGCAAGAAGGGTGGGCAGAGAGCAAGGGGGCCATGCTGGGAAGTGAATGCCCGACTGTCTGTGGGGCGCCCCACAAGCCACACACCAGCCCAGCTCCCTGGACCCGGGGCGGGGAGCTTGAGAACAAGATACGACTGTTGCAGTGGCCAGATGGTCGCATGCCACTGCTGAGAACACACACGTGCCCCCACACGCCGCCCACAGTCACACACTCTGGCATCCTGGTCAGAGATACTAAGCAGGGTGGGTGCCCGGAGACCAGCAGTGAGCCAAGTATTTTCTGAAGCCCAGTCTAAATGGAGATTTTAAGTTGTACCTTGATGGACATTTTGTTTTTTCAAATAACTATGCATCTTCTAATGGCTGCTTCAATACGTGTAACTAGTACATCAAACCCTGATTTCATGGATAATTGGGCTGATTTTCCATCCATAGTCATGACATAGCTTTCCCTGAAAATCTACTGAAGTAAACAAAATGAATCAGCTCAAAGGAAAATCTTTAGTAAACAGTCACGCCACGGTACTTGGTGATGGCAAAATCACCTGTAGGTGGTCCGTGGGGAAGTGAAGATGGGGGTTTCTTGGCCATGAGGGTATCACGTGGGCCGGAGGTCAGGAAGATGCAGCTGGTAAAGGAGCCCGAGGCAACCTCCTGAGGGGCCTGGAGCTTCAAAGATGGGAGGGACGGCCGCATTCTGGCTGGTGGACGGAGGGGAGGAAAAACCCTAAACCCCAAGCCTGCTTCTCCATTAGCAATTATGTGTGGAACAGACTGTGTGTAATGTTGAGGAAATTCAAAGTACAGGAAAGATCCCTTTGGGAAGAATTAAACAAATCTTCTTTGAAGAGGTGACTATAAAAACAGGACCCACTCCTGCGATAATCAAACACTCTCTTAGAGCTTTTTTTTTTTTAACTTTTTTAAAATGGAAAATTTCAATCATAAGCAAAAGTGTAGTGAATAGTATAAAAAAAATTCCATATACCCTTCCCCAGCTTCTTTCTGATCATTTTTAACCCTCTCAAGGAAGGACCACATAACTGGGAGTTGGGAGAACTGGGTTCTAGTTGTAGCTCTGCCACAAATTAGCTGTGTGACCTTGGACAAGTCACTTAACCTCTCTGAGCCTCTGTTTCCTTTTATGTAACATGAGGGCAATGAACTGGATCTCCTCAGAACCTCCCGTTACCGCTACCTACCTCTACAAGTTCATAAAACAGCAATAAAAAACACACAGTGCTAGGCTACACGTGGTGCTAAGCAAGTTAAATGGGTAAGGTCTTCCTATGGTTTTATTCTTTGCATAACTTTTCCCCCGGAAAAAGTCTAAGGAAGTATGGGGACATGCTAAGTGATCCTGTTAAGACAGACACTCGTACCAGGTCCAACACGCTCCCATATGTATGTCCTCATCTGGGATGAAGGAAGAAATAGAACAAAATCATTTTCTTTGAAAAGCAATGGGATAACAGTGACTTTGTATTGGCAGTACTGGGGGACAACTCTGCATTTGTCCACAATTCCCACAGGAATGGCCGGGTAGGTGATCAACCATCTACTTGAGAAAACCATATGGACCACCAGACTGGAAAATGAGGCCCCAGGAAGGCGGTGAAATTCCGATTTACACAATCGGGTGGCCTTTCTTGGCCAAATTAATCAGATCAGTGTTTCCATGAGCGAACGCATACCAGACGCTGAGCACAGTGCCTGGCAAACTAGGTATTAGACATCATTTTTATGATTTCTAGTTTCCGGGCAGATATTTAACTAAAGGGCTTAAGCATTTCCACGTAAAGCTCACACACAGTCAGCTTTGGTAACACAAGAGTAAACAAAGGCATAATCGACTTTGCCGGGATAATCTCATGTTCCTGAACAGCACCGGGGAGGGAGTCAGTAGCTCTTAATCCCAAAGAGTGGCTTGTGGTCCTGAGCACACCTTCCACCCCGTCAGCTCTCAGACTGGCCTCGCGCACTGAGTCCTGCGCTCTCAGCACACAGCCTTCGGTGTTGACGGCAACGAGGCCAAGGGGACCCACCACCCACCCGGCCTTACTCACTGGTTCAGCTCAGGTGAGAACGCAGAGGAGAAAAATGCGGCGGTACAGGCTGGCCGCAAGATGGAGCAGAGAAGAACAGGACAGGGGGTGGGAGGCTCTGGACTGGGGTCTTGGTTCTACCACCATGTGAGCTGGGGCGAGACCCTTCCCTTCTCACAGTGCCCTTGGTCCCATGCATATAACAAAGGCTTAAACTGGGTTATGGGGGTGTTTTAAGCACTGACAGAGTCTATCCTACGACAATTATCGCATAAGGATAATTATATTGATATAGAACGTAACGATAACAACATGTAATAATAATCACGGGCGAGGTAAAGACTCCCTGATTCCTGGGACTGTCTCGCAATAAATTCTCTTCACCCCTTAAGTGCATTTTCACAGCTAGATGCGGAGGGCACGTGGTTCCCAGCTTTGAGAAGCTCACAGGCTACTGGAAGAGACAAGGAAAAGATCAATTAAAGCGAAGTGAGAGCTATTACAGAGAGAGGAACAGGTGCTCGGGGAGTCCAGAAGAGGCGGCTATGATCCTAAAGGGACTGGGATTTTGGCTCATCTCTGGCTTAAACATCTGCTCTTCCCCACTGAGCCAATGTGGAGATCTTTATTCGCTCGACGACTGTTTGTGGAGCTTCCGTGGAGCCCCGGGCACTGTGCCGGCTGCCCTGTATGTACATGGATGTTACATGGATGTTACTGACTCGAGGGAGGCAGGCGATACGCACGTGAAGGAACAAGAATGAGGGTTAGAAACTGTGTGCCGAGCTATGAAGGAAGCTCAGAGATGATACAAGAGAACACAGGGATAGATGTGCCTTCGAGATCTGGGGACGCCCCCTGGAGGAGGTGGCTGTTGAGCTGGGAGCCAAAGGGTGAGAGGGGGAAGAGCACAGGAGGCCACGTGCGCAAAGGTGCCAAGAGCCTGGTGGGCTCCAGAATCCCGGAGGCTGGGAGGGCACGTGGTGAGGGATGAGGCCAAAGACTGGTACCCCACAAGGAGCCCAGCAGGAGGCACAAGGCGGGGTGGGGGAAGCGGGGGCATGCACTGATCTGATTTACTCTTTTAAGAAACAGTCTGGATTCCAGGAGAGGATGCAGTGGGGAATATTTGGAATATATCAGTGGACAAAAGAGACAAAGACCCCCCTGTGCCCCAGGAAGCTCTTGAAAAGAATCTGTTCCTTGCCCCTTCCAGCTTCTGAGGTCTACGGCATTCCTTGGCTTGTGGTCACATCACTCCAGCCTCCGTCATGGCATCTTCTCTGTGTGTGTGTCAGATCTCCCCCTCTCCCTCTTATAAGGACATGTGGTAGCATCTGGGGCCCACCTGGCTAATCCAGGAAGAGCTCCCCATCCCAAGATCTGTGTTTAAGTTGCCAAGCACATTGGGGGAGCTCAAAGGATTTCTGTTTTCTCACCCCGCTGCCTTGATTTGAAATGATTTGGGTCAGTCTGGCCATAGCACCCACCCAAAGGGAGATGTCTCTTTTTAGCAGAGCTGGGAGCTGCAGGTGGCCAGCCTGTGGACTTGGAAACCAAAGCCAGGAGCCTATTCCTTGTGTAGGGCTGCTGGCCTCCTAGTTCAGTTCCCAAGGCCACCCCAGCATCACACGGCTGTCCCACAAACATGCATCACACGGGAGATCATGCCGACAGCTCTTGAGACACATTACCTCTAGACTCAAAGAACATTCTCTGAGTAGAAAAGGGAGAGGCCTGGGGTTCTCTGTGTGTCCTCAGTAAGTCACCACTCACTCCCCTGTGAGCTTCATTTTTCCAGCTTATTCAATAAGGGGTTTGAACTACATTAGTCATTTTCACATTTGTGTTTTATGGTAGAACGTTTTTCTTAAAGAAAACAAACAAACAAAAAAACCCTTACAAGGTATCCTGATGTTTAAAACAGATTAAAGATGCCCTGGTTAAAGTGGGGAGGGGACTCAGAACCCTCCTTACCCCCACCCCCAAGGTAAGCCCAGGGCACCTCCAAGAAACCCTCTAGTTCCAAGGGACAGACTTTGAAAAAATCTGACTAAAGGCAAAATTTGCGGGCTCCTCTGAGTTTAAAGCTATCCGTGATTGGAGTTAGATGAACTGGGGCTGATGAATATGTATTTCAAATGGTTATGTGTAAAAATGTATTTGTGTGTAGGCTTTATTTTCATTTTTAACCTGCAGATAACCAGCCAGATCCTTAGTGTTTTATGCCTGCTTGTTAATTTTGTGATGTCAGATTTGCTGCGCGGTGATATTCTGAAGGCGTTGACTTAGTATTTGTAGTCAGTTAAAAATGCTTTGATTCTGAGAGAGTAATAAACAGATCCTGAGCTAAATATTTCTAAGGTCTCTCACAGCTCAAAAAAAAAAATCATCAAAAATGAGAACTTTCTCTTGTGGTCAATCTCTACAACTTCATGAAGCAGGTTCTGGGTTCCCCCATGAAATTAGAGGAAATGTTGTTGTTTAATAGTCAGGGCAAGAAGGAAAGTTAAAAAAAAAAAAAACCCACTTTAGTTGAGCACCTACTACGAGCCAGGTACCATCTTATACCTTAAGCTAGTTAATTCTTTGACAAGTGCTACAATGGTGCAAGCATCCTTCCTCATCTATTTCACTTATGGGGAAACTGAGGTGCAGAGAAGTAAAGTGACTTTCCACAAGGTCATAGGGCTAATAGGTTCAGGATTCAAACTCAGGATCTGTATGCAAAGGCTGTGCTCTTCCCGCCTAACACTGCTTCTAAGGGCAAAAGTCCCTCTGATTTCAGTACAGTCATTAAACGGTATTAAAAGCAATCTTTCTATTGATCTGCAAGTTCTTGGTTCAGCCCCAGCTCTCCCATCTACATCAGTAACAACGCTGCTCTCCCATGAGCCCTGTGAGATAAGCAGGCCAGGTACTATCACGCCCATTTTTCAGATTGGGAAACTGAGGCTCAGAGAGATGGAGTGACTTGCCTAGGTAGGGTCACGCAGAGTGGGAAGAATGGGGGCTCTGCCATTCCCTTCTGAATCTTCTCACAACCAAGAGCTCGAGTCCCAAACCACAGGGCTACCTTGCTTGGGAAGTTCATGCCCCCGTTCTTTAGCAGAACTAATTTTCTTTTCAAATCGCACCACGTTTTTTCATCACGGCAGGCCTTTTCATTTATTAAGCCTTCAATTTGCCTTCCGCTCATCATTTATTTGCTTTTGCTTTTCGTTTTTTAGGAGGTGAAGAAAATGCAAATTAGCAAATGAATGTCACGCATAATATAGCTGACCCTGCTACAAACAGCCTTTGTGACAGTCTGCGCCATTCTAGGACAAGTTGGTCTACAAGGACCCGACACACCTCTCTGGCTGTGTTGACACAGGCCCAGCCTAGAGACGAGACATCCTGCCGATGGCCTCTTGGAAGAGAACGGTGGCAGGAGTGTGCTTCTGTTCAGGGGGCCATTCCTAAGATTAACGCCTTGGTTCGAGTCTAGTGCATTGTTTCCCTGAGCTACGGGGAAACGTGTTTGCAGAGCCCCAGCAATGGTAGCACAGAAGTTCCAAGGCCGCCCGTACAGCGTTCGTTGCCTGGTGCAAAACCCTCATCCTTGGCCTTACCTCCTGAACTCCCTGACCTGGTGTCCCCCCTCCACCTTGCTCTGTTTCCCGGCTCTCCTAGCTGGACTTTCGCTGCTCTTCCTTCTAGACTGTCTTTGCCTAGATTTTTGGCCTGCTATGTGTTCTCTTTCCTTTGTCCAAGAACATGCTCTTTCCTGGGGCTTATGGCTGTTATCTCTCCATCCTAACAACACATGCACGGGCTGCCCTGGCCTCTAGGATTTACGGAGGCCCCTCCTACCCGCTACACTCCGCCTCCACCCTGTCTGACTTGTGCTGGTGGGTGGAACTCAGATACACTTGGATCCCTCTATAGTCACGTGTTGAGCGCCAAGAGAAATAACAGTTGCCGTTGACTGCGTGTCGGAAAGTATGTTAAGTGCCTTTGTTTGCTAATTATTATCTCAGTCAGTACTCAACGCCCCTGTGAGATAGTTATTAAAATATTCCCACTTGGCAGTAAGAGAAATTGAGCCTTAGAGAAGGCATATGGCTTCCTAAGAAGGCACAACTTGCAGGGGATGGAGGGATGGCGCTGGGGTCAAGTTCTCTGTGTGTTTCATCACATGCAGTACTGCCTCCCATCTAGTACTTCTAGCTTCGCTTTAGTCCCAAGGGCAGATGCGAGCTTGCGTGCACACACATGAACATCACCCCACGCTCATGTGGTTGGGAGTCACAGGAACTGGACCAGAGTCGAAAATGAAAAATCACCATCGGGTCAGCATTGCTAATGCCTCACGGAAAGCTTTCCGCTTCCAAACAATTAGGGTGATGGATTTCCTCACATTTCTTTTTTCCGCACTTCATGTTACAGAGGTTGACAAGAAGAAACGAAGGTTTCTGCCTCTGCAGCATTGATTGGCGCTTGCTGGCAGATATGATCCTCTGGATGGGCCAGCCAGGGGCCTTGAGGATGACGTGGGGTTCAGGTTGGGGGAGGATTTGGGGGGAAAAAGTGTGACCATCTGATACCCAAGACTCTGGTTTCCATGAAAGGAAGAGAAAAGTGAGGATCTGATTAAAAAGAGGAATTTTTAAATAAGTGAGACGTCTAGTCTCTTCTTCCAAGAAACTTGGGTCTCCTAACTGTGGCACGTGGAAGGTGGCCTGACCTCTGGGGACGTTCCAGCTCTGTGATGCTGAGACCATCGGGCTGGGGATCATCAGGTGAGGAAGCAGCCTCAGACCCACCCATGGTTTGTACCATTAGACCATCTGTTGGTTTCTATCATTATGGGGGATCCCATGATCTTGTCTCCCCTGAACTTCTGTTTTTTGAACTACAGGTCGCGGAGGGCAGCTATAAAAGAGAGGAACAGACTTCTCAGTGCAGGTTTTCCAAAACTATTTCCATCAAATTGTTAATGGTTCTCCTAACAGGCGCGCTGGGGCTTGGAGGCAACGTTCACCAGCCGAGAACATCACAACTGCCGAAAAGGCTCAGGCAACTATTCCAGAAGTGGCACTGGCTTATGGGGAGAGAGGGAGGGCCAGGTGAGTTCTTAAGAGGTCAGCTTAAAAAGGTTGGGGAACACTGGTCCGGGAATACCTATAACTGCCTCCTGCTGTGCCTCCTCTGGTCCTGCTCACTGTCATCAGAGTGCTAATCCTAAAATGCAAATCTCAGACATGGTCGTACCATCTCCTCTTCCCTTCCTAGACAAAATCCTTCAATAGATCTCCTTTGCCTTCAGGACAAAATCCAAGTCCCTTAATCTAGCCCACACCCTTCCAAGAGCTGGCCCTTGTCTCCCTTCCCCACCCCAACCCGTCTTACCTCACGCAGGCTTTAAATGCACCAAGCTTCCTATTACCCCTGGGCTTTTGCCCATGCTGTTCCCTCTGCCTGGCTTACCCTATTCCCCCTTCTTCTCTGGTTGATTTACTTTCATCCTGAGGTTATCACCCCCTTCAGGAAGCCTTCCTGGATTGTTTCTCCCACCTCATACACGTGACAAATCTAACCTAACTTAAAATTAGTTTCAATTCCTTTCAAGCTTCCTGCTTTAAAAGAATATTTAATTCATGGGAATGATGCACACATTACAACAATAAGTCAAAAGAGCAGGGACATAAGAAAGCACACAAAATGGCACCATTTTTGTTAACTACCCCCACACAGACATACACACAGATCTGTGACTGTGTTCACAGCAAACAGACCCAAAGGGAACACACAAGAGTGCTGACAGTGGTCACCACTGGTGGAGGGGTTAGGGGTGATCTTTATTTCCTACTTTGATATTTATATATTAACCACATTTTATACAATGAACTGGATTATTTTTATAATTAGACAAAGTGTTCAGAAAAGAAATAGTTGCACTGAATATTGGGTGTGAATATAAAGAAATCGTTAAAAAAAAGAGTGTAAGATTAAATCTACTGATGGAGCGATGCCAATGATACGTGATGAGGTTTAAAGATTAAACTTCAGGCTGATGTGTACAGTTTCTGGTTAAAAATACACAAAGAGGTGAATATATGCTTCTATATCTATGTGCCAACAAGGAGGAAGCTGGTGATACTGACACCAGGCTGATCATGTTGGTTGTCTCAGGGGATGAGGGGCAGGTGGGGTGGGGCAGGTGGGCACCTCACTTTGCCTTTATTGATCTTTGCACTATTTTATTTAACTTGCTATTGTAAGCATATGTCACTGTTGTAGATATTTAAAAAAAAATCAAATAGTGAATAACAGACTCTAAACAGCAGGAAGGATGAAGGAGCTTCTAATGAACAATATACTATTTCAGGCAAGTCACTATGTTGCTTCATTACGGTAATTTGTTAACGCTCTTAATCTGGAAATTACTTGCAATTTGGAGAAAAGCTACAGAAATACTACAAAGAGTAGTACAAAGAACACCCACAGAGCCTTTACCCAGAGTCACCTAACGTCACCGCTTTGCCCCCATTTGCTGCATCCTTTGCTCTCTGTTAGAGTCCTTTTAATTCATACTAGGAGACGAAGGAGGACCGGTTTCCATACCACTACTTAATGTCAGATGAATTGTCCTGGGTCTAAGTGGTCACTTGAGAAAAATCTCATTATTTCTTAGGTGACAGACATGCTGCATACAGACAAAAATTCACATAGATAAGATTGTTCTTTGCAGCAAAGCCCGTCTTAGAAAAAAAACTGGATATCATCAAAGGCTCTGAGACTGGTAAAATAAACGGTAGTAGAATAATACAATGGCTTGCTGTGGATCAATCAAAAGACAAGATGGATTTGTAGGAGATAATATGAAAATGTGTCTGAGGTACTTCGAGTAGAAAGTGCAGAATGAGCCCAGGGTGTAAAGAAAATGGGATGTGTGCTGGACAGAGACTCGGGAAGCCGCTCCCGGGAAGAGGGTGGGGGTCTTATCACACTTTTATGCACCCTTTTATACTGTTTGCATCTTTTAGCCATATGCCCGTGCTACTCTCACGATGATAAAAAAATAAGCTGACATGAAAAGACTTTTACTATAAGAGAAAAACTATCACGCCGTCCCCCTTAGGACGTCCCTGTGGTTTTAGAACACACAAGGAAGCCACTCTGAGTCCCCCACGGGTTTGCCGAGCAGGCCACCTTCAGCCTCTGCGTGGCCTCCTTTCCAGAAATCTTCCCCGGCAGAGATGGGGACTGTCAGGCCCCTGGGCTGAAGCCAGCCCCCAGACATGCCTCCTGTCCTCACAGACTGCTGTAAAAACAGTGTCAACACTGAAAAAGACTTCACATAAGAAAATTCCGATTCCTGGCCCCTCTGGAAACATTTGGCAAAACGAGGGCTGCATTTGTGAGCCCAGCGCTGGGCAGCAGCCAGGTGCAGGCTGCCTTGAGCAGGTGAGCATGCTGTGTTGGCTGGACCTTCTCATTCACAAAGCCCATTTGGCTCCTAAAGCCAGTTGCAGTGGGTGGGGGGGCGGGGGTTCACGAAGCTCTGTTCTGATGTCTCACAGGTGAGGCTCCGCCCCCTGAGGCAAGTAGGATTTAAGCATCTCTGCATTTCAGCCTCTCAGTCCAACAATTCCACTAGAGTCTGTCCAAGCGGATCTGAAGAAGCTTCACAGCAACATGAGGGTCATTATCTCCCTTATAAACGTGAAACAGATGTAGCTCAGAGAGGTGAGGTGAATTCTCCAAGGTCACATAGCAAGTTATTCTCAGGGGCAGGGACGAGAGCCCAGAGCGCCACGCTCCCGCGCTAGTGCGCATTATGTTGCCTCCCGCAGACCGGATGCTGGCTGAGTGTGAAGGGCTGGATCTCCACGGGCATCATCTCCTGGGTGAGATAAGAGAGCTGGCCTGTGTGTGGGTGGCACCAGGGTCCTTACCCTCCAGAGGAAGCAGGTGTAACAGTGACAGCCACAGCCTTCATTCATAGCTCCCTGACCCTGAGGGGCATTCAGGGCGGAGGATAAGACCCAGCTCTGAACCATGGCTCAGTATTTATTATCTGGGTGACCTTGGGCAAGTTATTTGTCCCTCTGTCCCTCCATTTCCTCACTTGCTAAGTGGAGATTATAATAACAGCGTCGCCCTCAGAGGACTGTTTTGAGGATTAACTAAATTAACAGGTGCAGACTGTCACATGCCCAATTTCCCAAAAGTCAGTTCTTCTGGGAAGAAATTAGGCACAGAGCACTTAAACCACGTCTGGCACATGGTACGTGCTCAGTAAACACAGGTGGCCAGGATGACTGGATGGTAGGAACTGGGCTGAGTGCTTTGCCTGCTTTATGTCGGTCAGTCCTCTCAACTGGGATCAGGTGAGAGCCATTCGTTCATTCATTTAGTCATTCATGCCATTCGTTCATTCCCTAGTTATTTCCTGAATGTCTAGTTATGCTGGGTCCTTGGTGCTGGGGATACAGCATTAAAGACACAGAAAGTTTACATTCTTTCTGCCTTCTGTGCTTGCATTTTAGGAGGGGTAGGGGGACAGAGACCACCAATCCATCAGTCAGTCAATCATCAGAGGGATCCATGCTATGAAGGAAATAAGAGTAAAGGATAGAGAATAAGGCTCGGGGCGGGGGCTGAGCGAGAAGTTAAGGGTAGGATCGTGAGGGCAGGCTGCTTCCGTGCATTTGCGCAGAGACCTGAGCAAAATCAGAGAGGAATCAGCAGATGGACACAGGAGGAGCCTCCTCGGCAGAATGGAAGGCAAGTGCCAGGGCCCCGAGGTAGGAACAAAAGGTCGGATTCGTGGAATGTTCCAGCAGCCGAAAGGAGGTCTTAGCGGCTGGGGCCAGTGGGCTGAGGGGAGAGACGCCGCACACAGGGCAGGGAGGGAGGCAAGGGTCAAGCCTCATACTCTGTTATCTATTTTGCAGAAGAAACTAAAGCACAAAGAAGTTAAATCACTTTCCCAAGGTGATCAAGCTGGTAAGTAGCAGAACCGGGGACTGGAACCCAAGACAGTCTGGCTTCCAGGTAGATCTTCTTAACCATCAGTATATACGGCCTCAGGTATGAACAGCCAGCAACACAGTGGAAGTCTGGACCCATCCAGCTCTGCTTGTCCTGCTCCAAACTGTCTTCTGGGAAATTAGGCACGGGACGGTGGAGAGAGAGACAGAGAGAGAGAGAGAGAGAGAGAGAGTGTGTGTGTGTGTGCATATGTGTGTGTGTGCACGCAGGGAGGGGCTGCAGAGCAGAAGAGAAGGGACTCCCTTTCTCTCCGGGCACACTCATATTCCCCTCGGCAGCTTCGGTAGGCCACTCTGGGCGATGGTGAGGGCTCAAGGTTTCACATGAAATGTGGCATTTCCCCCAAACCTGTCAGTTCTTGGGGCATCTCGAAGCTGACAGTTTTAAAACACCAAACGCACTTAAATAAAAATAGCACATTTCTAAATGCAATATCTTCCTTGGCAATGATGTATGAGGCCGCCGTGGCTGGTGGCGTTGTCTTCTACGGCGATATATTGCGCTGTTGCCATTCACGCCATCAGTCTGCAAAACCAGGGTTATAAAACCCTGCAATTTATGGCAGAATCTTGCAAATCTATGTGTTATATACGTGTAGATATCATTGCCTGGCATTCCATATGCAGTAACCGCTTGGTGCAGAAGTCAGGCCCAGAGCACCTCTCTCCCAACCCCTTCTGCAAATGCCGGGCTCCCTAGACAAGATGAGTGTGCACACATCACTGCCAGACACTCCCCCCACCCCGCAGACTAAGCAGTAAATTAAGCAATGGGCTGTGTCTTGGTGGAAGAGAAAAACACAGATATGGAAACAGCAAGATTTGGTGGGGGGGGGGGCCGGAAACAGGGATTGACAGTCCAGAGACCCATATCTGAGTCTGGGCTTGTGCTTTTATTTTAGGGTCCTCCTGGGCCATCTGATCACATGGCCGGTCCTAGATGTCATGCACTGAGAGGGAGACAGGGATGGACGTAAGATGCAATCCTCCAACGGGGGCAGCGTTTCTCAAACCTCAATATGCTTTCAATTCACCTAGGTCCTGCTAGATCACACATGCCTGGCTCCACCCCTGGGGGCCTCTGATTTGGGTGTAAGGCCTGAGAATTTGCATTTTGAACAGGCTCTAACAGGTGATGCTGACGCCGTGGTCCTGGGACTCTGTCTGGGTCATTCTGTTCTACCTGTTCCAGATGACGGTGGGGGCCTCCGTATAAAAAACGCAGAGAGAGAAGTAATCTGCCATATAATCATCAACTTCTCTCAGCAGAACAGGGCAGGTACGCAGGTAGAACCTGGTTTCCTGGACCCTGAGCTCAGTGCTTTTTCATTGGGCTTCACTGCCTTTCTCTTGGCTTTGTCCTCGAACATGCTCCAACCACGGGAGCAACAGCAGTTACAGGGAGGCCATGAGGATGGCAACCAGACACATGCAGCTTGCGGCAGAACCTGCCGGGCACATTAACTCTGCGGGAGCAGGTTGGAGCCATTGGCCGAGGCCACTCAGAGCTTCCCAGGGCTCCCCTGAAGGTCAGACGGAACCATATAATGGCTTCTTGAAGGGAAAATGACGGTCTGAAAGTTTTTTCCTGCTGAAACTCATCACCTCCAACAGCCACACGATAGATGGTTGCCGTCAGGGGGCCGGGGAATACCGGTCTGTGCTGCCCTCCCTGCAAGGCAGAATGCTTTTTCATGAGAGGCGGTAAATGACTTACGGGATCAAGGTAGCAGGTGCCGAAGCCATGCCAGGCTGAGCCCTGCAGGCAGACACTTAGTTGCCCACCTCTCCCCATCCCAGCGCCGGGCCCCCGCCTGCTTCCTCAGGGAGAGCTCCGTCCCTCCCCAGGGTTGACCTTCTCACCACCATCCCTCACTGGCTCCCTGCACAGTGCAGATCCTGGCCCTTGGGCTTCTTCTGTAAATGCTCTTGGGCCGACCACGCGTTGGCCTCCCACTGCCACGCAGCATGATCGCAAAGATGCTTTGCGGCTACTAGATTGCTCTTCCTTGGGAACCGCCTCTTCAGAACCCTTTTAAAGCCCCTCCGACAAACACTGTGATTTCATTCTTGATTGCCCTGATCTGACTGCAGACCCTCACACTCCTGATTTGACTGCAGACTTAGAAATAAATATCCAAGCATGTCCTAGTCAGAGGACCATTTTTATCCCAGAGAAAATCCATTTGTGACCCCAAGAGTATCCTGGTCCTCCATCACTTGTTTCAGAAACTTGGTTTGCAGCCTTGCGAGTTCTTCCACACTTATTTCCTCGCCTGGTTATCAGGACCACCACCTACCATCTCGAGCAAGACAGGACACTAAAGAATGAATACTGCCTCCCACCTTCCCCTCATCTTCTGCGTCACAGCATCATCCGATCTCACACCCTCGTGTCATTAATTTATTCAGCGACTGCTCTCTGAGCTGCTACTATCTGCCCGGGGCTGAGTCCTTGTCTTAATGGGATTTCCAGGGTAATGTGGGAAACAGCAAGGAAGTGGGGGACTGGGTTTTGTCATGAATCCCCCGGTGACCTGGAAAAAGTCAGTTAGCTTTTGCTGAGTGAGTACTGGTCCCTGCCTGGGAGAGGGTGGGGGGAGCTCGTGCAAAAGTTGGGGAGAGAGTCAGGCAGATCATTGCAATAATATTAATAACAGCCCAGATGCTCCTCGCGCTGACCACGTCCAAGCACTTTATGTTTGTCAGCTCATTTAATCCTCACATAAACACTATTACTAGTTTACCCACATTTCACCCAGAGAAGTGACTGGTAAGCATCAGGGCCAGGGCTGTATATCAGGAAGTCAGCCTCCAGAGTTCAACACTGGAATCACAGTCATGAGTGTGATGATGGCGAATGCGGGGCTGGTGGCGGCTTCCATTTCCAGGAAGTGTCTCCCATCCCAGAGGAAGCCTGGCCCTTCTCTGCATCCGTGCAAGATGGTGATGGCCTCTCCCTGCCACTGAAGTGTGACCGCTGGGGGCCCCTCCCGGAGACAGGAGTAATGAAGGGAAGCTGGTGTGTGACCTGGTTGTCAGGCTGGGGACTGAACAGTCTGTGCTGGAAGCTAGCCTGCGAGTCCATGTGGGCTCTGCCGAGCCGAGGAAACATCTGGTCCTCCCAATGTCTGCTGAGAAAGACCCCGGGACAGAGTGCCCAGCCTGGGAGCAGGATTGCCGAAACCCTCCTGCCTGCTTCAAAATTCACTGACCCCTCTGTATCCCCAAGGGTCTCTTTTCTTTTCTTTCTCTTATATTTTCGAGAATAGAAGGAGGGAGAGAAAGGGGAAGCAAGAAAGGGAGGGAAGATGAAAGAAGGAAAGAGGGAAAGAAGGAAGGGAGGGAGGGAGGAAGGAAGGAGACAGAAAGTCCATCGCTGCTCAAATGCCTCATAGCGGGAATTTCTCAGCCTGTCATTCAAGCCTCCAAGCCCCACCCCCCATATTCAGAACATCAACAACTTTCCAAACCTCCCCATCACAATCTCCCAAAGGATCATTCATTTATTGAAAATTAATCTATGTGCTCAATTCGGGGCCACTCTGCTAGACTCTGGTTAAACACCGTGAGTACAATAGGGGGTCCCCGTCTGCTGATAGACATTAAACAAATATTCCATGCTGTGCGGAGTGCTATGGGGAAAAGAATAAGGTACCATGAGAGGGAAACCCAGGGTCAGAAAGGGAGCAGAAAGCCTTTTTGACGTGCAAGGGAGGAGTCTGGAGAGAGAGTTCAAGGCTGCGGTGGGATGAGGGACAGACCAGCCAGGCAGATGGGGCCAGAGGCCAAGGCAAAAAGGGTCCAGAGGCTCTGGACATCCCCCACCCCACTGTCTCGCTGAGCCGGGAAAGTAATGCATGTCTGGAGGGACCACTGTCTCGCTCACACACCCTGTGTGGGTCCAGGGTGTGAGTCCAGAGGCCAGTCTGTAAGCTGCAATTGTCGGCTCTTTGTGCTGTGGTTAGTAAACCTTTCCTCCAAAGAAGATCTCGGGTGTAAATCCACCATGTGAAATGGACAAGAGCAGAGAAGCTCTGGTGGGACCCCGGCCCACACAGGCTGGAGCCAAGCCGGTGCTCCCGCCAGGAACTTCCGGAGAACCCGGTTTGATGCCCTCTGGCCTAGGCGTTCTCTCTGGTCCCGTGAACACCACTTTTAGAAGCGAACACGCCTGTCCCCCAGCCTGGATGCCCCGGGCTGCACAGAGCACAGTGTTTGTGCAAGAGGGGCTGCCTGCAGGAAAACTTGCCCCGTTTTGCCTCCAAGAGGGGTTCATATAGGGCATTGCAGGGTTCCTCCCCACGCTCATCCTCTTCATGGGACAAAAGAAAGGGGCTGCTGTGGACAAAGGGTGAGGGCTGGTGAGTCTCAAGTGACATCAGCTGAGTAGCAACAGGTCCCCTGAGTTGCAAGGCAGGGAGCCTGGGGAAAGGTCGAGAGGTGGTGCATGGGGGAAGGGCAAGTGCCCGGGGCTAGCATCCTGCTCTGCCTCCCGCCGCTGTGTGACCTTGGGCGAGTGACTGAATCACTCTGGGCCTCTCTTTCTGCCTCTCTCAAAGCCACAGTGTTCTTGTGATGATTGAATGAGATCATGCGAGTGGAATAAATCGATAAGAGGCACGAGGCATGAGCCAGGCATTTGTAAAACACTTCATAAGCGATCGTGTCACCACTGCGGAGAGATGGGACGAGTACCCAGAATGGTGCCTGGCACACCATGGGCACATCAATGGGGACCTCTTCCCTAGGCCCAGAGACAAATGCCAGGCCACCGTGGCCCGCACTGTGTGCAAGGCAGGGCTCTAAGTGCTGTGTGGGCATTACCTCCCTTAACACTCACAGTAGCCCTGTGGGGCACGCAGGATTATTCTCCGCACGTTACAGGTGGGGAAACTGAGGCACAGAGAAGGGGAAGTAACCTGCCCAAAGTCACACAGCTAGTCACAAGTGGAGATGGGAATCAGACCCAAGCTGCCTGACTCTGAACCCGAGCTCGGAACTGCTTGACCGCTGTGCCGCCTCCCTTCCTGACCGCCCGCACCTCTCCCTGTGTAGCTGTGCAGGAAAAGCTATTCCTCCCTTCTCACCCAGCTCCTGATGGGGCAGCCATTTTCCGGAATAGTAGCAGATCAGGGGTCAAGAGATCAGCGTTGTGGTCCCCGTGTTTCTACCTGAAAGCTCTGGGGGGTGGGCTAACCCAGCCCCCTTCTCCAGGCTTCAGTTTCCCCAATATGATGCTATCGGCAGGGGTGAGGGCATTCGTGGTGCGGAGCTGGATCATGTTGGCTTTAGGGTTTCAGTCTAGGATCTGAAGAGTTGTGGGAAGAGCAGCAGGTGGGGAAAAATGAGAGCCAAGGCAGGATCCCCTGGGAGCAAAAAGCCTTTGCAGCCTGGTTGGGTATGAACTCCGCCAGGTCCTGGCACCAGCCCAGCCAAGAATGGTTCTGAAACGTTCCGACTCATCCAATGCTCTGAACACCTGGCCGTGGTCACCTTCACTGGGGGAGAGTAAAGGAGGTAAGAGCCGTCTGCTGGGGACCTTCACTGGGTCACGGGATCCAGTCCCACACACAGACACCTGTTACTCCCCAGAGGGGCCATTTTCTTTCGGGGTGCCTTTCTTTCAGAGTCTAGGCTGTTTTCATTGCCTGGTATGTTCTTTTCCAACTGCTTAATCTGCCTGGCCAATCCTTTTCCCTCATCCCTTGAGATTCAGCGTGGGGCCACCTCTTCTAGAAAGTCTTAAGTGCCTTGACTCTAGTTCCCACAGTCCTAGGCTCACTGCTGCCAGGAGAGGTACCGTACCAGGCAGTCATGGCCTGTTCATGCCTTTATCTATCTCCTGCCTGGCCGTGAGCCCCTGGGGGAAGGTGCACTCCCTCACCGCTGTCTTTCTCAGCATCTGCATGGAGGGAGGCACGGAGGAGGAGCACAGAAATGCGAGGACAAAGATACGGTTCATGCTTTCTGATACGAGATCTGTGTTCAAAGCCTGTCCTTCCTCTTCTCCACTTCATCATGAGCTTCCCACCGTGCAGAGACTGAAATCCAGCGTCCCCACCTGAGACGCCCGAGAAACTCACCTGGCCCCACTGTCCCCTCCCCTCCTGCCCTGTGGCCACAATGGTCTCTCACCCAGTCCCTCCCACCCAGAGCCTTTCCACTAACTTCTCTGCGGGAAATGCTCTCCCAGGGAACCTCACACGTTTGGTTCCTTTCACTTAGACCTTAGGTACAATGTCGCTCTCCGGAGAGACCTGCCCTGGCCATGTGACAGCATGGTCCCCCGGTCACCCCTGTTTTCATGCCACACGTGGCACATGTATGTTTTTATCTTCCCCGTCTCGAGCACAAACCCCGCAGCAGCAGGAACCTGGTCTGTCCTTTTCTTTCCCGTATCCACAGCACAAACAATGCCTGACTCAGAACAAGCCTTCAATAAATACCCATCTCATAAAAGAATGAAAACCAAGTTCCCCTTCCAGTGCAAACTCCTTCTGATTAATGAAAACCAACAAACTCTCAGGTCTCCATTTCGATTGTAGTTCAAAGAAGCAAAAGAAACTAGTGATACTTTTTCTTTTCCTTTCTTTTTTTGGGTTGGGGGGTGTTTCAGGGGCTGGGAGCTGCCCTTCCATCCCCTGAGCTGCAACACCTGGAACCTGCCAGCCCGTAGTCCCAGTTCGGACCCCGATTTGTCCCCCATCTGCACGCCCATGGCTGCCTCCTGAAACGTGCTTCTCCGACATCCGAAACCAAGCACTAAGTGGATGATCGCTATGATTAAACCGCCTTTTAATTATTCAAGTAGATGTCAGTGGCGCGCGCCGTGGTGACATTATAATGGACTCCGACTCCCTCGCAAATGTCGAGAAAGGCAGGGGACCATTACCTTGTCAAAATCTTCGCTCCTTGTGACTTTATTTCCAGTACACTGACTAATTTTTCAAGTAATGAAAAACAGCAGAGTGAGGAGGGACGGTTGACAAGGGCATCCGCTCGGAGTGATTTTGGTGATGCAAGGATTCTGTTGATTCCATCTGGGCACCACACATCATCCACGGTTTGAAATTCATTGACTCTCCAAAGAAAGGAAGTCTTAGGGGTAATCAATCAACGTTCCTCAGCTACTCACTGGGCAAAGGGCCTCAAGGTGGGCAGGAGCTTGGGAGAGGATGGGCAGGAACAAGAAAAAGAACACCCTGGTGCAGTCCTGCCGGGGCTTGGTTTAGTTAATTAAACAACCAGAGACTGAAGAGTTACTACGCCAATTATGGCTCCAGGCTAGAACCTTGTTAACGAGGGGTGGGGGACACGCGCGCACACACACACACACACACACACACACACACACACACAACCCCCAAGGCGATAAGGACTGCTGGTTTGGGCTGGAAATAGTAACAGCTGCTTCCAGATGTAGACTCTTCTCCAACTAGTCGTGCAACTTCGGATAAGTCAGCTCTTGGGACCCGATTTGATTCAACTCTCAAAGGACATCTGGCTTGACTCACTTCTAAGCTATGGCTGATAACACAGTGGACCATTCTATGCCAAACACCCTCACTGAAAATCGGTCAGCACGCATTCATTAGCGACTGGCTCTGAGCCCAACACTGTGCTAGGACCGTGGGGAATATAAGGCAAGTCTGATGAGGCTACTGCTTTCAGGAGACTTAGAGTGGGGCCCAGACCCCAAAGGTGAAGCAGCAAACAGGCTACAGTTAAGGATAATTCTGGTGCTTGCTGATGCCAAGGGCAATCAGAGCTCAGGGAGAGGAGCAATCAGTGTGGGCTTGGGGAGCTGCAAAGGCTTCTTGAAGTGGGTAGGAAGTGATGTGCTTTGCAGAGGGCAGGATGCCCCAGAGTGGAGGGGAGGCAGAGGGCAGGGCCGGGGTGGGGAGAGGGGAGGTGAGTAGAGGCAGGAAGGGGATGAGTGGCAGGGGCCAGTGAAGACACGTGTCACTGGTGCTGCCTCCAGGGACCAAGGACTCATCCGTGGTGGGACACGGAGCACTCAGCAGCCACTCTCTCTTCTCTGGGCCACAGCACCTGACTTTCCTTTTGGGAAGTTACCCATGCCTCCCTGTGCATGCTCTGAGAACTTATCCATCAAGGGACATGTGACGCAAGCTACTTCAGCTGGATTCTTGCTCCTGGACTTTGACTTGAATGCAGTTAGACCTGGGCATGAAAAATGCCTGGTGTTCATTCATTGTAGAAATGGGCCCCTGATCTGAAGGACCAGAAGGAACTTTGCCATTCCTTCCTGCTTTCTGCCTGGGTGTGTGCATGTGTGTGTGCATGCGTGTGTGCATGCATGGTGTTCATGTGTGTTCCACCCCTCTAACTAGGTTCTGGTCATGTTTGGTATAGGAAAAGCTCATTCAGTGGTTGTTTAATTAAACAAAGCCCTTCCAGGCCTACTGATTCTGCGAGCTCTATGATGTTCTTCAAATATAATTCCTTTTGTTCATTTTGGCCAAGGGTAGCTTCTACTACTGACCAATAAACCCTACCTAATATCCATCCACCCACCCACCCATCCATCCATCCACCTATCTACTCATCCATCCATCCACCTATCTACTCATCCATCCATCCATCCACTCATCCATCCATCCACCTATCTACTCATCCATCCATTTATCCATCTACCTACCCATCCATCCATCCATCCACCTATCTACTCATCCATCCAACCATTCATCCATCTATTCATTCCCCAGCTTTTTATTGGAGTGTTGAGAACCAGTGGGAAATGAGTAAGGACAGACAAGTACAGAGTTAAAGAGAACTGAAAAAGCCAGGAGTTTAAAAATTAATCATACAACAATAAGTAATTTAGTGCAAAGTAATAAGCCATAGATGGTCCACTAGATAAAGACGCATCAGAACCAGCTGGGTCTTAATGAGGTTGGAGGGGGGTGTTCTTTGGAGGGGTTTTTTTTAAGAGCGAAGTTTAAAGAAACCCAATTCCTATAGAGCATCTAGCACCATTCCAAGCATTTTTACACAAGTGATCTCCGTTTCCCCAGCCACCCTATGAAGTAGGTGTCAGCAGCCCCACTGCGTGGAAACTGAGGCTCAGAAAGTTTGGGCAGCTTGACCGAAGTCGTAGTTATTAAATGGCAGAACCAAGATTCAATCTCAGGTCTTACTACCTCCAAAACCCCTGCTCTTTCCATGATGCCACACTGCCTAATGCTAATGCTCTGTGACCTGGGGCGGGTCCATGGACCTCCCTGGGACTTCATTCCACCTCCCTTCCTTCCTACCTTCCTTCCTTGTTTACGTATTTAAAAACCCTGGGGATAGTAGTAGAAATATTTCCTATGTTTGGAGGCGGAGGCTGGGGGCGTCCTGGTCAGCCTAGACTGCTTTATTGTCCAAAGTTCTTACCCCTTGTTGAGTCTCTACAGACAGCAGAAGAGAGAGTTTCAGACCAGTCACTCCCCCGTCCCAGCAGGCTCTGCTGTCCAGACCAGACCCTCCTTCCTCTCCATCCACATGAAACCTTCTCTCCAGCCTGCTAAGTGGAAGTCTGTTGACCCCTGCCCTTAGATTTCACACTAACCAGATACTGATCTCATTTACAACTTTTCCTGTCCACAGTATTTTTTCTTTTTTTTTAATCAGTAAACGAATTCATTGCAAAATCAATTGGTTACAAAATATCTTACCTTTTTCTCCTACCCAAACCCCTAGGTTGGCAAGTTGCTTCCATTAAAAGGAACAAACCCTCTAGTATTTACATTTTGAGAAGATAAGCCTGCATACTGATCATGGAGCTAATTATGTGATAATGAGCCCATTTCCTCATCTCGGTCCCCTCTCACCTGAGCGGAGACTTCCCTGGCTCCTCTCCCTGTGGGGAACTAGCCCTGCACCCCGCTCCCGCCCTCTCCCTGCATTGCTTCCAGAATTGCCTTTCTGAAATGCAAATCTGAGCCTATCAATCTCATATATTCTGTTTAAAATTCTTCTCTGGTGCACCATTATCTCACAGGGGTCTCAAACCCACAGGAGCAGCACTGAGCCTGCGTGAATGGGTATCGTTTGGCCCACGTAGGGCTTTAAACATTTTCATTAGCATGCTGCTGGGCTCTGGTTGGCCAGTGGCCTTACTGTCCCTACCTGCTCCTACCTGGCTACTCCTTACACTGCCTGTCTAAGCCCTAAAGCCAACTTCATTTGCAATCCTGAGCTAAGGCTGAATTGCCCCAATGAAACCTCCTTTTCACTACCTGAGCATCTCTGTAGCACCTCTGAGCAACTCTACCCACCTGAGCGGTTTCAGGAAGACCGTGACCAGCTTCTGTTTATGAGCACCAGGCCCCTGCGAAGCACTTTACAGGCATCATTCAATAATGCCATTCGAGGGAGGATGCTCAGATCAAGGAGATTAGGGCTTGCCCAAGGTCTGAAAGCCAAGAAATGGCCGTGTCAGAACCTGGGTTCAAGTGCTGGGTCCAGACCCCACACCCCTTCTTTTCCAGGCTGGGAAGGGGCCTGCCCTCTGTTGGAAGCTCATCACACAGAGATGACAACCCTCTTCTCTTGTCCCCTTCTCCCCTAGACTTCTACATCAGCCCGCTCCTGGTTTTCCTGACTGTCCCCACGCATCCTCCTTTACCGGCTCCTCTCCTTCCTGATTCCTGAATGTTGGGATGCCCAGTCCCCAGGATTCAGTTCACCGTTCACCTCTGTCTACACCTCCTCTTGACATGACCCCACCCAGTCCCAGGCCACTTCCTCCCACCATTCCACTGATGACTCCCCAGATCCCTCTTTCTTGTCCTGACCTTCCCCTGAGCACCAGGCTCATGTGTGCACTGCCTACAAGCATGCCCAGTCCTTATTTCAGCCTTAACATGTCTGCGATGTTGAGTTCTGCCTGCCCCCTATACACCTACCTCTCTCAACTCCCAAAGCCACTCTCCCCCAGCTCTTCCCTTCTCGGTGCATCACGCCAGCATTGGCCCAGTTGCTCAGGCTCCCACAGCCCAGGAGTTAATCTTAAGTCTTCCTTTTATCACACTCCCACCCAATCCAACATCAAGTCTCCTTGGATCCACCTTCAGCATATCCCAGATTGGACCACACTCATCACCTGCACCATCAACACCCTAGTCCAGACCCCAGCATCTCTCATCCCCAGAATTACATCTGTATCCTAACTTGTCTTCCCGCCTCCACTCTTATCCAGAATGATCTTCTCAGAGAGTATACTAATTCATGGCCCTCCCATGCCTTTTAAACACTCTAATGGCTTCTCGTGGTCCTGGGAGTAATCTCCATATTCAGCCCAGCCTGCAAGGCTTGCAATCGTTTAGCCCACGTCTACCTCTCCAACAGCAGCTCACACCACTCGCTCCCTCTTCTCTCTGCTCAAGACACACGGGCCTTCTTTTTATCTCTCAAACAGCCAAGTTCATTCTCATCTCAGAGCCCTTGTGTGGTGTCCCTTCCACTGGAACACTCTCTCCTAGATAGTCCCCTGGTTACATCCCTTGATCATCTAAATGTCACCTCTTCAGACAGGCCTTCCTGACTACAGAAGCTGAAATCATCTTGCCAACAGCCCTCTCCATCACTCTGTAACCTAGTTCAGAATCTTTATTACCATCTAAAATTACTATTTGTTTATGTTGCGCCATCTGTATCCACCACCCACTCCACCACCTCCTGGACTATAAACCCCAGGAGAGCAGGGATTGTGCCTGTTTCGTTTGTTCACTGTGGGCCAGTGCGAACAGGGCCCGGCACACAGGAGGCCCTCAATGAATACCTGCTGAATGAATGACTGAAGCCTTTAAGACGTGGACTGAATTCTGAAATCTGAAGTTGATTTCAGGCAAACAATTCTTTACTGAGCACCTATTTTGTATACATAGAGAAGTATGAGGCTCTGGGGAAAATGCTTCTCATGTCACATAAGCCCATGGGCTCTACCCTGCACAGGGCAGTATCACCACCCTCCTCGTTACCAGCAGCAGTATCTTCATCACCACCATCATCAGCATTACCACCACCACCACCACCACCATCATCACCAACATCAATCAAAATGATCATCACCACCATCATCAATCATCATCATCACCACCATAAGTACCATCACCATCACCACCACCATCATCATCACCACCAGTCAAAATGATCATCACTGTTATCACCATCATCAGTCCTAATGATCATCATCATCACCAACACCACCACCATCATCATCACCACCAGCAAAATGATCATCACTGTTACCACCATCATCACCATTGCTGTCATCACCATCATCAGCCCTAATGATTATCATCATCACCATCACCTCCATCATCATCACCACCATCGCCATCAATAATCATCAGAATCACCATCATCACCACCATCATCATCCATCACAATGATCGTCATCAATAATCATCAGAATCACCATCATCACCACCACCACCATCATCCATCACTATGATCGTCATCATCACTATCATCACGAGAACCACCATCATCACCATCATCAGTCATCACCATTACTACCGCCACCACCACCATCATCAGTAACATACTCTCCAACATGTTTATAGTACTTTACATTGAACAAAACAAATTTTTTATACATTATCTTTTTGGATTCTCAGAACATCCCAGTGGGGGAGGTCAGTCCCTAATTTTTGTCCACGTTTTACAAATGAGGAAATTGAGCCCTGATAGGGAAGCGACTTGCCCAAGATCACTCAGCTCCAAGGTGAAAGAGAAGTGACTCAAGTCCAGCACTTGGACTGCATACACAGCTCTGGCTGAACTGCCCCCCTTCATGCCAGCCTCCTTTGCCACCTGGATACCGGTGAGGCAAATCACATCCAGGACTCACACCTATTTTAACAATTAAGAAATTGCTCCCCCCTCCCCCCGAGTCTGCACATGTTCATTCTGGCAATACTGGAGAGGGGACATAGCTTTTAAATTATAATCCGTGGTCTCATTTTATGATTGCTGAAGGGGAAACACAAATAAAAGCTTAAGGTGAGTTTGGAAGGACCTTTTTGGTTGGTTAAAGAAAAAAAAATTACAAAATTCATAGAGTGGAAAAAAATAAATTACTAGTGACTGTTTTTACTGCATGAGTTTACAAGCTGGAGTGGAGAATTAAAAAGTTATATAGCTGGGGTGGCTAACCATGACGTATCACAGACAAATCCTCCATATTTATAGCTTTCCCCTCTTTTTCCATCTCAAGACAGTAAGCAATCTCCTGATATAGGGTTGCCTCTCTCTGCCTGGGAACCCTGGGGGCTGTGTGCTGCTTAGCAGAGCTGTCAAGGCTGAGAACACAGCTAGGACTTGGATGTTTACCATCCCTCGGCCTGAGGGGATCACTCCCTTAATCACTCAACACCCACTGTGGGGGTGGGGTGGGGATAAAGCACCGCCCTGTGTCAGAGCCCAGTGAGGAGAAGGACGAAGGCTCTAAAGAAACAGAACAGGAGTGACCAAGGTGCTATGCCAGAAGCTGTCCTCTCCACACATTAAGTCCTCACAACTGAACAAAACCACCAACAGCCCCATTTCACAGATGGAGAAACTGAGGCCCAGAGAGATAAAGCAACTTGTCCAAGGTCATGCACAGTGAATTGCCTCTCAAGATCCTGGTTTTTGAAGAGTTGAAAATTAAGCAGGGGGAAAGGAAGGCATAAAAGAATAATGATGGGAGAAATGACCGAAGGAGGAAGGGAGGGGAGAAGAAAATATTAATTGAGCATCTGCTCTGTGCCAGGCTCCATCTGGCTGTCTTTCTGCCTCCTCACAGCCACGCTGTGGAAATGGGAGGTATTTGTGTCCATTTTTACAGGTAAGGAAACCAAGGTGCCAAAAAACTAAGAAAAGTAGTCAGAGTGAGTTTGGAAGCTGCATTGCTGGGATGTGAACTGACGTCTGTCTGGTTGCATTCTTCCTAGCTGGATGGCCTTGGGCAAGTTCCTCGCCCTTGCTGAGCCTGTCTCCTCGTGGGGGAAAGAAGAAGAATATTCTCCACTCCCAGGCTGACTTCTCAAGCAGTGGACAGGAAAGCCCTTGGAAGACCAGATGGCGTTGCAAAACAAAGTCTCACCCAACACCCTGCTCACAGGCCGGCAGAGCAGGGCTGCTCTCTCACCGTCTAGGGATGAGGGCCCTGAGGCCCAGGGAGCCTAGGAGCTGATACAGGAGGCTGAAGCCTAGCCTCATGCCTCCTGCACTGGTTCCCGGACATTCCCCGATAGGAGGAAACCTCACTGGGGAGAAGGTCAGACATAACCAGGCACATATTACTCACCGAAAAATCTAAACAGGGAAACAAATGACCCTGGATCTCAAGATCATGTGAGAAGGCGTGGTCTCCTAGAAGCTCACACCAAAGAAGACAGCATACATCAGTGATTCCAGAGAATCTCAACTCCTGCTAAAAAATACCCATGTCTGAGCTCTACCTCAAGCCAATGAAATCATAATCTCCAGGAATGGAGCTTGGGGCTTGAGTAATTTTTTTAAATTAAAAAGTTCCCCCAGGTGATTCTAATGTGCAGCCAGGGTTGAGAAATACTGATTTATGATCTCCTTTATTTTCCAGATGGGGACCAGAGGCTCAGAGAGGGACAGCTAAGGGCCCAGGGTTGCTCAGCAATCCCTGGTCGAGTGTAGACTCTAGTCTCATGGTTCCCAGCTTGGGACCTTTCACTCTGGTCCTACGGGCCAGATCATCCTGGTGTCCCCTGGTGCCTGAGAGACAGACACCCCCAAACCCCCACCGTCCCAGTTCCCTTTCCCACTTTAGCACTGCACATCCCTAGAGAGAGGCCTGGCCATCTAGGCGGCCTGAACTGAATTCATAACCCAGAAGTCTGCACCTGGGCTGGTCTACACACTGCAAAATGAAGTGGGGAACTGAGGCAATTATCTAATGTATTAGCTAGCCTGTCCCTGCGGCACTCTGGCAAGCCAAAGCAATAAATACAAAACAGTAATTTCCCTCTAGAAGCCTGGCTCCAGCCTCCCACTCAATTCCCCTCCCACCCAGAAGTCGTATACCATCGCCTGGTTGTGCTCTCCTGCCTGGGGAGGCAGTAACTCGGAGTTATTTAAATATCTTGGGCCAAACTTGCTTTTCAAAACCTTAATCATCATACAATAACCTCAGTTCTCCTCTGTGGCTTTCTAGTCTGGCTAGGGCAGGTTCTTCTAGCCTTAGCGGAAAGTAGTAAAATTGCCCTACAGGTATAATTAATGTCTACCAGCGGCTAACATCTTCTCTGTGTGTGTTGTGGACTAGAATCGGCCTTGGGAAGGGAAGATTTAAGTTGTAGCTGAGACTCAGCCCCTTACTAGCTTTGTGACCTTGAGCAAGTCCCTCTTATGTGCCTAGGATTTGGAACTTTTCTACCTTAGACAACTCCTTAAGAGTTGTCGTCCGCATCCCAACGGAGAATGCGTGTGAAACTCTTGCATAGACTCCGGTATTATCTTTCACGGTCCTACAGCTGGCACACGGGGAAAAGCCAAGGCTTGAACCCAGAGCCCTTACTCTTAGCCACTGCGTGTTCGAGAGTCTCCAGGCATCACCGGCTGAATGCAGCCCAGGCGAGGAAGGACCTAATTTTTCCTAGCTTGTTGACCTGGGGAAGGGGAGATGATGAGGAAGCTGAGTCTGGAAGGATGAGGAGGAACTTCCCAGGGAGACAAGAGGGTTTCAGGGCCTTTCGGACCAAGGACACAGTGTAAGCAAAAGCTTGGGAGGACACGGCAGACGCAAGGAACACATGGTGTGCGGGGTGAGAGTCTGGAGCTCACCTGGGTGCTCCAGGTTTTTGTCCTGCCATGGGGAGTCATGTGGTAACTCTGAGCAGGACAGAGTCTCAGAACAAAGATAACAAATGGCTAGCCCAGGTTTTTAGCGCTAAACTGGAGAGGCCATTGAGAGGTATTGCCTGCTGTCTGGCTACAGGATATACAAGGGCGAGGAGACTGAATTGATGACTTAGAATGGATTCTGAGGTCCTTAGAGCCCCGCATAGTATCTGGTGCACAGAAAGCATGCAATAAGGTCGTGAATGAGTAGACAAATCCGAGAGTCACTGGATGAAGAAAAGAAGGAGCAAGGGAAAGAACGACTGAAATAACAAACCAGGGTATGAATGAGTGAATCCAATGAATAGGCCCAGGCGTGGCCTGGAAGCGGCCTTAGCAATTCTCACTGATGGCCTTGCGGCAACAAAAGCGCAGGCTTCTGGCTGTGTTACCTAGAAGTGCCGTGTTACCTAGAAGTGCCCTGTTACCGGCACGACTCCCTCACATTGAAGGCTGCTTCCCCTCAGGAGCAACACGCTGCACAAAGACAAAGACTGATTACTGTGATCAAGGGAGAGGCCATCCTTCCTGGATTCACACTCTCAAGACACGTCCACTGACATCCACAAAATCAGGAAAGGGTGCAGAAAGACCTCGCACCGGCTCCTGCTGGCGGGGAGCTCACCTGGGAGGCCTGTGACTCCACTGCCATCTCTCCATTGACACAGTCGCCCTAAATGACCAGTCATTTCAGTAGCATATACAGAGAAAAGAGCCACCCTTAGGAGGCACTTCCCCATCTCGGTGCCGTCTGCCTCTCTAAGCAGAAGCCGCAGCCTGAATGTCCGGCCTGGGAGGAGCAGCTTTGCTCCTCGTGGTGGGATGCTGGACAAGGTGGCCCCTCCCGGAACTCTGTTCAAAAGGGACGATTGTTGTAACACAGACTGAAGGGTCAGGGATGACAGGCACCCAGGTGTGTCGGGGACCAGAGGCCCTTCCTTCTCTCTTACTCCACGCTGCCTTTCCCTCCTGCCTTGTATGCCCCTGCTATTCCGAATGTGGGCTGTGTACCAGTAGCAGCAGCGTTCCTTGGGAGGTCGTCAGAAATGCACAATCTCAGGTCCCACCTACTGAACCAGAACCTGCATCGTAGCAATGTCCCCAGGGGATTCTCACGCACGTGAAACTTACTGACATTTAGAAACTCTGCCTGGAGGTGACCCAGACAACTGTAAGCTGAGGATTCTACTCCCTGATCAGGTTTCACCAAACCCTCCTGGGAAGACATCCCCCAGGAGGTGACAGTGACATTGAGACCCGCAGAAGGGCACAGATGTGGGCTTCGAGTTTTGAGTCACCACCATGGGCAGGGGGAAGTATCAGAGTAGGAATCAGGACTGACCTGGCTCTGGCACTAGTTGGATGACCTTAGGCAAGTGAGTTCTCCTCTGTGAGCCTTAGTTGTCCCATCTGTAAAATGGGAACAGCACTGTTTGCTTTTCTGTCACATGGTTATCATGAAGACGAACAGAGGTAAAAGATGGGCAGCCCCTCTCCGAAACACAAAGTCAGCTGAAGGAGCCCACGCTCAGTGTGGACAACCAGCCACCCTGACCTAACACTTTAGAGGCTGAAGAAGGAAAAGCCACGTGAACGCCAAAGGTGGAAGACCTTGCCTTCAGGAAGATGAATCAGGAAGGAACGTGGTGCCGATGAACCAGGATGTGGCACTCCAACGGAAGGACCTGGCCCCATCGGTCTCATGGAGCTGCCCTCCGATGGGGACTTGCTATTGGATTCCTAGAACTGTGGGTTTTTTCCACTCACTTGGAGTTATTCTTTAAAGGAGACTTCAGCCTAAGGACCCAAGGCTACATTGCATTAGCATTCCAGAGGTCAGTATTTCCACAGCTGCTAGAATCACGTTGTTCTCTAACATTGTGTGGGTGAGCGAGGCAGCTACATTTTGGAAGGAGCCAGATGTACCTGCAGCACAAAGAACAGGAGAATGGGGCTCCTGGAGCTGAATTTCTAGGGATGGAGGAAGGAGGCAGAGCCCCCTCCCCTGGGCTTCAGCTTGCTGTTCCCTCTGTGGGGAATGCTGTTCCCAGATCCTTGCCTGGCTTCCCCTTCTCATCTCCCAGTCTCAGCAAAGATGTCATCTCCTCAGAGAAGCAATCTTTCCCCGCCACTCTCAGCACGTGCCCTTCACTGATTGCCTTCACAGCATTTATTAATATCGGAAATAGTCTTGCTCATTAATCTGTTGATTTGGATGTTATCTGTGCCTCCTCCCCCTGCAACCCAGAATGTTTTCCTAAAATTCTCAATCACCTGGGGTTGTGTGTTCAAAGACAGATTGCTGGACCTCTTCTGCATAAATTCTGATTCAGCAGTTCTGGGTTGGGGCTGGGGATTTTGAGACCCGCCCTCCCAGTGATTCTGATCTTCGTGGAGATCATTTGGGGCGCTCCAGAGGGTGAGTGCCATTGTGGAAGGGCCGCACCTGTGTCCCTCGGTGCCCCACGTCTAGTGTCATTCCCCACCCAAGTGGGCTCTCGCTAACTCTCCCTGGAATGAATTAATAACCGAATGAGCCGCATACAATTTGATGGCACCAACTCTCGGTCCCATTTCGGCCATTCGGTATTCAGACGGGGAACTTATTACCCAGGAAAAATGATCATCGGAGCTGAGGCCGCCAAAGGCGGAGCCAGGGACAGCCCCGCCCTCAGGGAGGTGCTAGTCACCCGCTGATGAGGGAAACTGAGTTTCTGCGGAGGATTACAATAAAATACCGAGAAGGGAGAGGACCACAAGCCGGGCATGAACAAAGCGAGCGTCGGGGAGTCAAAGGCTGAGCCCCTTGCTTTCCAGGTGGTTTTCATGGAGGAGTGGCCGGAGATAACTTCAGAAGAGATGGTTTTTTTTTTTTCAGACGGTACTTTCGTTGTGTTGTCCGTATTTGTTTGTGATCAATTATACATACGTGTGGTTAAAAATACGTGGTTTGTAGTCCAAACCGCAGTAAAAGGCGCAGACCGAGAAACCAGGCTCCCCCCGACCCCACCCGCCCCATCCTCCCAGCCCCCAGCTCAGGGTCAGCCGCTTATCAGAGCTCGTGCGCCCTTCTAGGCACATTCCGTGCACATCTAAGCACACAGCCGGATAGAAGGGAGACGGCTTAAGAGACAGAGAAGGCAGATCAAGGGTCTTGGGGAAGGGAACAGCCTGAGCGAGGGCGTGGACGCTGGAAGCTTCCTTAATGAAGATCAGCAGCTCTTCAGTGACTTGGCTTTATGACTCAGGGCCATGAACCCCTGACTCCGTCAGTCAAGGGGTTAGATAGTTTCCTGCGTCATTGGCTCGTTAAGATTCCTGGAGCACGGGGTGGGAGAGGGGAGGAATGGGGACAGGGCAGGGCACTGGTGAGGGTGGGAGTGAGGCAGCCAGGGGTTGATATAAATTAAATATTGAGAGCGCTGTTCTTTAAAAGCATGATATGCATGTCCTCATCACCGCCCCCCGATTTAACCTTGTAAGCCTCGGTTTTCTCACCTGTAAAATGGGCATAACTGCCCTGTACTGAGAGTATTGTCATAAGGGTTGAAGAAACAAACGTGAGGCACAGAGCCTGGTGCATAGTAGGTCTTCCTCTGTTTTCATTCCATTCTCCCTTGTTCTATCTACCTCCTGGCATCAACCATTATACGCAACTTGCTAGAAATGCCTTTCCAGAGACCTCAGCCGACCCCGGCGCCATCATTTATTTATAAATGTCACTTTGGGCAAGCTTCTGTTTGTTCTCTGAGTTCTTCCTTGTCACCGCACTGGTGGTGCCACAGTGCGGAGAGCTGTGATGACATTCCAGACCCTCCAAGTCACCCCCAGCACACCGCGGCGCCTACTCAGTGCCTTCCCGTTCCCTTCTCTGCTGAGCATTACAGCCCACCTAACCCAGCTCCTCGGCCACAGCCAGAGGGATGCCGCTCTCGCCTCTCCAGACACCTGGCAAAGGAAAACCGGAGCCCGAGACACCCAGCCCCAGCCGGCATTTTAAAAACACAACTTCCTTAGATGTGAAAAATGCAGTTGCGTTTCCTTGGCTGGTTTAAAATATTTGATGCTCATGGAATATTCAACAACAACAACAAAAGGTTCTCCCTCCATGTACTGTCAAAATGTAATGTAATTATAGCGATGTTAAATATCCCCAGCTGTTCTGAGATATTTGAATCTGAAATCAAGCTTGTCTCTGCATATCCTGGGGTTGCAGCTGGAGACCCACACCAAGCACCATCCCAAAGCTGGGGAAGTTCAAGCAGGAACTCTGGGCTCAAGGCTCTGAGCTTGTCTGTTACATCTGGGCTTCAGCCCAGCACTGGTATAGGGACCCCCAACCCGGCAGTATCGCCAAAGAGAGCCATGTTCCTCAACAGGGCTGTGCAAACTGGCAGGTCATAAGCATCTATCCAAATAGTCTCTCAAATCCATGTGCAAGGAGCATAAAGAGATAGTGTAAAATAAACGGTAATAAAGTGAATAAACACACGTCTCACTCCAGAGCCTTTGAGGTGCTTCTATAAATCAAATTCTTGCCATAATTTGCTCTGCGAGACTGTGCTGAGAAGCAGAATCAAACCTCATCTGCTTTCCTGAGCAGTAGGCTTAAGATTTATGGATGTGAGTTCACAGTGGATGCCCATGCCATTTCAAAGTGGGAAAATAATTTTCGTTAGGAGGGGTTCCAAGAGAAGATTAAACCCTTCACTTTCAGAGATCAGAGTATCAACAACTTTCAGATCAGATGCACCGTCGGAATCAGAAGGGGATGTCCAGCATACATATTCCGGAAAAAGAGTAAGTTCACAGAGGAAGCAACAGATACTGCTGGGATATTGAAGCTTCAGCATGGATATCCTCCGAGTCTGTTTCCAGCTTCCCACTGATTTTCAGTGTGACCTTGAGCCACTCAGCCTCCCTCTCTGGTTTTTAATTTGGGTCAGGGGACTAAAGAAACTAAAGAACCTTTTCGGTTCTGACCTACCCATAAGACGACATAAGTGCTCCTGGCTAGAACAGTGATGATGTGAAGCAGGCCACACCGTTTCTCCGGGACGTGGAAGTCTTTCTGGAAAGAAGTGAGAGGTGTTATCGTCTTGATGAGGATGAAGACGATAGGGGCAACTCCCGTTTACCTAACACCTGCACATCTGCACTTTGACTTTCCAGAGCGGAGGGGTGCTTGCTGTATTTGTTTCAACTTTTATCCCCCAGGGACTAGACCATGGCTGGCTTTCAGCACATCATTTTTGAACGGATTATTATATTATCTTTAGGTTTCATAACAATACTGCAAGGAAGGTGTGATCTCTGTTTTACCAATAAGGAAAGAGAGTCTCGATGAAGGTAAACAACTTTCCCCAACGGCCACCCTGTGGCTACCAGGCAGACCTGGGATTTGAACTAGAGCCTGTCCGACTCCTGAAGCCACATACTTCCTTTTCCCCCCAGCCACAACTTTCTAGTTTCAGGGGCCCCAATTCTCAATCCAGCATGAATGTTAAGCATGGAGAACATAATTCTGCGTGGACTATTTTTGAACTGAGCTGCATGTTTGTTTTGGATTCTTTGATTTTCATGGTTTGGGGATAGGCCCTGATCCAAACCTACCCAGCCTGGTTTACTCTGCGGGGTCAGGTGTGTAACAGAGAGTGTTTTGTACAAATAACAAGGCTTGCATTAGTTTTCTGCTGCTGCAGTAACAAATTCCCACGACCTGAGTAGCTTCAAACAACACAGATGTATTAGCGTATAGTTCTAGAAGTCAGGAAGCTAAAATCAAGGTGTCAGCAAGGCTGCGTTCCATCTGGAAGCTCTTGGGGAGAATCAGTTTTCTTGCCTCTCCCAGGCTCTAGAGGCTATCTGCTTTCTTTGGCTCATGGCCCCTCCCTCCATCTCAAAGCCATCAACGTAGTGTCTTCAAATGTCTCTCTGACTCTCTGGCCTCTGCTTTCATGGTGATATCTTTTATGATTCTGACCCTCCTGCCTCTCTCTTATAAGGACCCTTGTGATGACATCAGGTCCACTCGATGATCCAGGATGATCTCCCCGTCTCAAAACCCCCTAACTTAATCACATCAGCAGTGTGCCTTTTGCCATGCAAAGTAATGGAATCACGCATTCTGGGGATGAGGACGTGGACATCTTTGAGGGACCATTACTCAGCCTACCACATGGCCTTTGCAGTTTGGTTTGATTGACTCCCTGGCTGGGCCCATGGCTCCTCTGTGTGGCAGGAGGACTCCTCCCCCAGGTGCCCTTCCAGGACAGGATGCTCCACTCCACATGCATTATTAGGGACACGAGGAGTCAGACATGACTGAGAGAGTCTGTGCACGCATCCCTCCTTCTCCGCATTCATGGGACTTCAAGGAGCCTACAGCCTTGCCTCTCAAAGTGTGGTCCAGGGGCCAGCAGCATCTGCATCTCCTGAGAACTTATTAGAAATGCAAATCTCAGGCCCCATCCTAGACCTACCAAATCAGGACCTCTGTGTCAGGCCCAGGAACCTAGGTGAGTCAGGACCTCTGCAGTGGGTCCAGGAATCCACAAATGCCAAAGTTTAGGGTGCATGGGCCTAGGGTCTTCTCCATTCATCCATGGCCAATTGGAATATGCCAGAACAGACCTGCCTGGGAAGGAGGGCTGGTCTCTGGACAGAGGTAAAGAAGGAAACTGAGATCTTATCTCAGCAGCCAGTTTTAGCACGGATTTTTTCTGCAAAGCACTTAGAAGCCCACTGCTTTCCTCCTAAGAAAATCAGGGCAGGCGAAATCCCTTCAAATCCACCCTGACCAGGAACAGAGGCGCTGGGGGAAGAAGAGGTCTATGGGAGCCATCGGAGACCTGCATCCAGATTCCGGCTGTTTTCTGTTCCTGGGCCCTGAGACCCTGGGCAAGTCACTGCCCTCTCTGGAGTTCGGCAGGCAACAGAGCACAAGAATCACTCTCTGTTGTTGCAAGGATCAAATGAGATGGTGATGTATAGCACCCAGTCCTATCCAGGTGCAGTAACTAA
Source organism: Camelus bactrianus (assembly GCF_048773025.1). Lineage (NCBI taxonomy): Eukaryota > Metazoa > Chordata > Mammalia > Artiodactyla > Camelidae > Camelus > Camelus bactrianus. The sequence continues at coordinate 36,197,559 of NC_133554.1, read as the reverse complement.
GACTCTACTAATTAGCAATGCAGTTTTGTCTGGCCAAAATCGCACTGCGATGTCTCTGTTGGAGCGATGGCAGTGATGTAGCACAAAGTGTGTTGAGATTGGAACTTGAAGATCAAGGTTTCTGTCTACGACCTTGGGCAAGTTCCTGAACCACCTCATTTTCCTCGTCTGCACCAGGGAGAGAAGGACACTCTCCTGTCTGGTCTGCTGTCAGGCTGAAATAAAATAATGAATGTGAAAGGACCTGGCAGAGAGTAGGAGCTCCATAAATGTGTGTGGAATCAGAGGAAACAATTTACTGAGCAAATTAATCGTATAAACTAGTGGTGTCAGGGGAGATATTTGACATGCCCAGGAGAACAAACTTCCCCTGTAGGGTAGCGGCCTCTACTTGTTTTACCAACAATTCATGTTCCAATTATGCGTGAGTCATCTGTTTGTTAGCACAGGTCTGAGCTGGATCTCAGTTTGGCAACATTTTCCTTAGCCAGGACTTCAAGTTACCCGTGTCCTTGGAAGACTGAAAATGGTAATTTAGTTCAGATTATGGCTTGAGTTAAAACTTTTGCACAACCCATAAGGAAATTCCCCATCATAGTTGTACGTTCATCACGTGCAGGTCCATCACGATCCTAAAACTCCCAGGAATGGTCTTTCCTTCTCTGGGTGGCAGGCCTTGGAACCCAGGAAGACTCCCAGGGGCTACATCAATTTGCAGTAAAAGAAACTTCCAGTTAAGGCTTGAAAGATGGTGTGGGTACCCTCTGTGGAAAGGATTGTTCTTACCAGTATCTCTGAACGTCGGCAGAATGGTGTCACAGAAGAGAACGTTGGGTTTGGAGCTGGACTGCTCTTTGGCTGAATCTTGACTCTGCTGCCCCTAAGTGGTGACTTTGTGGTTCCCTGATCCTCAATTTCCTCTTCTGTAAAATGGGTTCCATAACACTCATTCGATGCTGGTGAAATTGATGTGACTGTTTACATAAAAGGTGCCCTATACAAATCCTAGGCTGTCATATGTCTGTCATCCCCACGCACGATGGGCAACTTCTTTTAAACCTTGTCACCCTCATGAGGCACAATGACCTTTGCAGCCTTATTTCACAGAAACAGAGTGGATCTGTGGTCATCTCTGTGGCCCAGGGCCTGGCAAGCTAGGGGCGTTCCGTGTGCATTGGTTGATTGAATGAGTAGCTGATCTGAGCAAATCACTTAGGAAACCAAAGCGACAGATACACAAACCGAATGGCCTGGTTATTCATCCAGCCCTTCTCAACTGGGCAGACATCTGATTGATGCCTTCGTGACGGGCCACAGTGGCCCCCGCATAGCCACTATCAGCATCAGCCTGACGTCAGTCAATTTGGATATCTGCAGACCTGAGTGGAGTTTACATTTGATTCCCTAAACTAATTTCCCCAAAGTCAGATAACGGGTGGAGGTCTTTTCATGTTCCTTGTATAAATGTCTATTTAATCACCGTCCTGTCTCCAGCACTCCAATAACTTGTACATTTCCCCCTTAATTGCTGTTTCAGCTCTGCAAAGAAAAGAAATGATTGGCCGAAGCGCTCAGGCCATCTGCAGTAGTTAAGCTCTATTTTCCCCTGACCGCTCACTTGGATGGAGAACTTTTCAGCAAAGTCCCATTGGTCATTTGGCTCATGCCCTCATTTCGCAGAAGAAGATTCTGAGGCCAAAGTCACACAGCTGGTCAGGGCAGAACTGAGGCTGGGTCGGTCTCCCCAGCACAGCGCCTGCCCGCACCAGCGCTGCTCGCTGCTCCTGCCTCGTCCAGCTGTGCATTTGTGCCTTTGTGGTCGTGAGGATTTGGGTTCAAGTCCCAGCTTGGCTACCTGCTGGCTCTGTGACTTTCAGCTGACTACAGGGCCGCCCCAAGTTGAAGGTCTCCCGTCTGCAAAATGGGGATGATCGCACAACCTTTTAGGTTTATCGTGAGAACTGAGATGGTGTGAAACGTGCCCAGACTGGGTCTGGTACTTCACAGCCGCCCAGTGCTACTTGCCTCCGTCCTTCAAGCGAAACACTCGCTGCAAGTAATATGAACGGAAATAGCTCCCATTTACGGAGTCCATACTTGGTGCCAGAAACTGTTCTAAGCACTTTATACGCATTAGCTCGTTTATTCCTCTTTCTCTAAAGGCAAAGGTATCTTTCTTGCCTCCCTAAAGCCATCCATCCTCACAACGACTGGACTGCCTGGCCTAGCACCACTTCAGTGGAACCTGCTGATTTTCAACAATAGGTTACCCAAATGATTTCTTATTTTCTGTCGCTGGCTCGGAGCAGGCAGCCAGCCTCCTGTGACAAAATGTGATGCAACCAAACACTGTTTCTTTGGCTGGTTATACATATTGACTTGTTCAAAATCTGGACTCAGGGTTGACCCCCACAGATGGGGGTAGACAGGGAGGGCAGGGTGCAGGGAAGGGTGGAATTTCCCCTGATGGCGTTAGGAATTGGGGTGGCGGTGGTGGGGGCTGGGTCACAGATGAGGTCTCCCTCTATGGCGTGACAGCCAGTAGTGAAAGAAGTCAGAACTTTTGCCGCAAAGTTTAAAAACTGAGTTTGGCCTCCAGGTGTCCATCACACTACTGCATCATCATCCCTCAGACTCGACCCCAACTCAGCACATTCAGCCCCCACCTCCAGCTGCCTTGGACCACTCTCAGACCTAGAAAGGATGTGTTCAATCTCACCCTTCCTGCCTCTGTACTCCTCATTTGCACAGGCTGCCTCCTCTCCCTGAACTCTCCTTTCTCTCCCTGTCTACCGTGGAACTCCTATTGAGCCCTCCAGACTCCACTCAGATGTCACCTCCTCCAAGAAGCCATGAGAGGTCCCCAGTCTGGTCTGGGTACTCCTCTGTGTCCACTCAGCACCTCTGCACCCTGGTATCTGTTCACCTCTCTCTCACTCTCTTTTTAATTGAAGTACAGATGATTTACCATGTTGTGTTAGTTTCTGGTGTACAGCATAGCGATTCAGTTATACATGTATGTATATATTTATTTACAAAACAGAAAGAGACTCACAGACATAGAAAACAAAAGTATGGTTACCGAAGGGGTAAGTGGGGGGAGGGATAAATTAGGAGTTTGAGATTAGCAGATACAAACTACTATATATAAAATAAATAAACAGCATGCTCATGTATGTCTTTCCTCAACAACACTGCAAGTTCATGGAGGATACACAACACGCCTTATTTAATTTTATATCCCCAGCAGCTAGATTAGAGCTTGACATAGAGTTGACGCTCAGTATTCACTGGCTGATTGAATGAATGAGCCAGGAAATGAGCCTATCCCCACTCAGGTAAGTAGTCATGATATGATAATTATATTGATCATAATTAATAACTGCTACCACAAGGTAACAAAGACTGTGCTGAGCTCTTTATCAAATTATAACACTAGCTCTTGACTATTGGGCACCTAGGCAGTCCGGGCAGGGGCCAGACGCCGCATACATGTTACCTTCTTCCCAGCTCTCAGAGGCTCAGCGAGCGAAGCACCTGCCTGGGGTCCACAGCTAGAAAGGGGCAGAGCCAAAGCCCTAAGCTGAGGTCTGCCTGACACTTCCTCTGACCTGTGCCTCCTCCCAGAGAGGGTCACTGCTCCTTGTTTTGGCCACGGACCCTGATTAGCCTCTTGGTCCTTCTTCCGAGGCCCCATGCCCAGAAAGACTGGCCTCACAGTTCTACATCCGCTCAATTCCTGGGAACGCTGCTCTCCTCTGCCCCCAGGAAAACCCAGAGTAGCCCAAAGCCCATGGCAGGTGCCAGAGAAACCACATGGGCATCCAGGAGTGGAGCTGCTTTGTCTGGCCACTGAGCGATTAATCCTTACACAGCTGCAACACACATGCAGAGGGGCTGCAAATACACACATCCTGAATGGCCTGCGGACAGAAACCCGACAGAAGCCCCTCCACAATCCTCTGCTCTCCCTGCCAAGTTTGTTACCGACCATGAGACCAACCAGATAGAATGAGACTTTGGGGACAGCTGGTACATCTCCCCAAAGGTCCCCCTGGGAGGCCATTCCTCACCTGTGGCACTTAGAGCTTGGGGACCACAGGTATCAGGGGGACATCTTGGCATCCTGCTCCTCACTCTCCTCCTCTGTCCCCCAAAGGGATAAATGCCCCCACATTGCCTGGGCATTTCCTCCTTAGAGATGCATTCCGCTGGTGTTCCCTGGGGAAATGAAGCCAGGGGTCTTGGAGGACAGTGAGACAGACTTGGGGGTACCTGATAAAGGTAGGCACCTACTCTGCTTCAGGTTCTGTGTTGGGTGCTGGAGACAGTAGGGAAATCAGCTCTGATTCCAGCTCAAGTCAGGAGGGGGAGACAGACACAGCCCCGGAGGCGTGGTGACACGCACGCGGGTGAGGACTGACACCTAAACAGGAGGTAGAGGGCAAAAGAGGAAGACGGCAGTTGTGTGGTGATGGGGGAGGTGGAAGGGTGGTCAGGACAGGCTCCAAAGCAGAAGAAAGCCCAAGGCTGGATGCTGAAGGATGAGTAGGCATCCCCAGGCAGACAAAGCAGCAGGGTGTGGTGGGGGCACACTTAGGGCAGCAGAGGAAGGCAGAGAGGAGCGGGGGTCCAGCTGTTGTCAGCTGTTCTGTAGAGCTTGAGTATGTGGTACCAGAGAGGGCGTGGCCAGAGATAAGGCCACGCCCAGGTGCAGAGCTTGAGCAACCTGGACCTCATCCTGAGGACGGGTGAGCCACTGAAGGGTCTTAAGAAGTGGGATGATAGGCTTTGAGTGGAACTTTAAAAAGACTGCTCTGTCTACAGTGCAGAGGATGGATGCAGAGAGGAGGGAGCACCAGGCTGGAGGCCAGAGACCACTTAGGAGGCTGATGTCATTTAAAGGCCACATTTTTATGGGGGGTCAGAACAGTTAGAAGAGCTCCCCTCTCTTTATATATATATGCACACACCCCTCTATATACACACACACACAGCTCATGTGGTTATATACCATTGTTACCTCCACTAGATGGAGTAGGAAACTAGAGAACAGAGAGGTGAAGTCACTTGTCCAAGGGCGCACAGTAAGTGGCAGTCTCAGTGCCATTTGAGCATTCATGCCCTTAACCGCTGTACTATAGCATCACTCCATCCAAGATGACAAAGGCTTGGGACAGGGTATCATGGTTAAAGGGAAGTATTCCTGATGGGCCCACTCTGTATTTGAGGCTCCCCTAAAATAGCTTCCAGCTTCCATGGATAGAGGGGTGCAGCCTTTAATTCTGAGGCCCTTGGGGGAAAAGAAAAACTACAGCATGAAATGTTAAGAAGCTGGAAATTCTCAGCACAGGGCCATGAAACGAAGCCACTAGGGGTCACTTGAGTCCCCAGGAACACATACCTTTGGGGCATGGAGGTAATACTTCTGCGTGGGTGGGCGTGGGCTTGCAAACTTCTCAGACACGGGAAGGCAGGGTCCAGGGACGTAAGAGAAGGGTGCACCTCAGTGAGAGAACTTACTTTCCTCAACTCAGGACCATTCCTGCCAGGGAGGCTGAGGTCAGGTGGCTCCTGTAGATGCTGTGTGCTCTGCAGATCCCGTAACCTGTGGCCAAGGCTATGACCCCCCCGGACCCCAGGGGCAACCCCACTTTCCACTCTCCTAGCCGTGCTCCTAGGAGGGATGGATTTGGAGGTGGCAGAGGGCAAGAGTCCTACCCAGCGTTCCTCTGATAGAAGAGAGGCCCAGGGTCAGAGAGGAAGGTTACACGTGGCTTCTGTGTGATGCATTTGGTGGTACGCAAAGTGGACTTTGAACTTGCTGGTTCTGGGCTCTGGACAGCAACTTAGAGCCGCATCTCCCTCAGCTTTTAAATGGGAACAAAACTCTGCTAACTCAGAGTTGTGGTGAATGTCAAAAGTGAACCCTGGCTGTTAGCCTGCGATTCCACACAGTCTGAGAGGCCATCGTCAGATGTGCAGGATTTTCCAAGTGTACAACTTGGAGCTGGAGCTGCGGATACTTGAATGTAACATTGAACTTCAGTCTAACTCTAGGGGCTGCTGGTTAGTGGTCAGTCAAAGAACAATAAACAATAAGGGAGCACGACCTTCATTCCTTCATCTTGGTGGGTGGAACTCAGAACTGTGTTTGAAGTCTGAGGGAAGTCACTTAGAAGCATATGTTAACAGCACCTCCTGCTTGCTAAGGCGGGGGAACCACAAGGTAGGCATTCTTTAAAAGCAAGCTGAAAAATCCCAGGAAGCAAGGGATGTTTGGGGAGTGGACAATTCACAGCTAACGTATACACAGGCTTAAAGCAAAGCAAAGAGGGCAAGATTGAAGCCAGAGTCACCATTCTAGATCAAGACTAGACCAATCAGCCAATCAGAGGCCTCGCCTGGTGGGCATCTGTGCCAACACCTGTTGGAACCAGAACATCTATTTACCATCCCAGAAAAAGCATTGTCAGAGACGAGACTGTCTGGAGTGATGCATAAGCACTGGTAAAGTCATCATCAGAGCACTACAAATAAACGCACACACCAGCATTCCCTGCACTAGTGGAAGAGTCCAACCCCCTCCAGGGGCATTTACACACAAATGGCTGGACAGGCTCGTGCCACGCTGAGGCTTGGCACCAGAACTCCTCCCAGGCAGACCGCACAAGGCAGATACCTTCTGTCTGACAGCTGCGTTATCCAGACCCCAGCGTGGGGGACCCAGCACAGCAAATGGTTTCCAAACCCTGAGCACAGCTTCTCCTGGCCCCGGCTGTTCCCATCAATATCTGCCATGCTGCTCTCCCCACTGCAGGGTGTTCTTTCCCCTAGACCGGAAGACCCCTGCTCACACCTTGTGGGGTCAAGGGCCCCCGTGGCACTCACCATGGCTCAGCTCCCCCGGAAGCTTAAGACACAGGTGCTTTTAAAAAGTGGCAGAAGGGGGCTGCTGCCTCCCTCACCAAACTAGCTACAGCTTCAGTGTTGGTTGATATTCTGGGAGTTTACCCCAAAGTCCACCTAGAATGGAAGTGTTCCAGAACTCTCAAGCCAGAAACTGCTTAGAGGGTCCCAACTTTGCTTAGGGCCTCTACCTAATTCTCCCGCTGGCCCATTTTTGAAGAGTTTCCTACTGGTTTTTGCAAAGACAACAAGCCCACAGTTAAGAGATGCTTCTCTCTGCACATCCCTTCACCCCCGACACCGAGTAGCTACCTGGAGTCCTGTGGACCTGGGGGGTGAGGTCGGGGAGAAGGAGGGCTAGCATTCCCAGAGGGGACCGCAAACAGCAAAGATGAGGGGCTAGGGAGCTGACAGAGGAAGGAGAGAGGCCGGGACAGGGAAGCCAGGCCACTCCTCCTGCAGTTGTGTCCAAGTTCCCACAACCTGGAGAAGACTCAGGGGATCTGCCTCTGCCTCCTGAGTCACCGCAAGGGGCCACCGCGGGGGAGGGGAGAGCCGGTCGGTCTCCCGACTCTGGAGTGGGGGAGCGGCGGGAGCGGGTTCGCGCGGAGGGCAACTCACGGAGGAGAAGTTGTGCGGGCCGCAGAGCTCGCCACGGTACTTGCAGGAGAGCAGCATGTCCTCGAGCTGGTGGCCCAGGCGGTCCATGAAGGCGGCGCTGATGCCCTCGAAGTGGCGCGGCGGCAGGAAGAGGCGGAAGTCGGCCAGCTTGCGGAACCACTGGCGGCGCGGCTCGTCGCCCCGCAGCAGCTCGCTGACCAGCGGGCGCGCCGTGCGGTTGGGCAGCAGCAGCCCGAGCCAGTGGCCGGCGTAGTAGAGGTCCCCCTTGGAGAGGCGCGGGAAGCGCAGCGGGTTGTTGTTGCACACGGTGACGGCGGGGAAGGGCAGTTGGCGGCTCCACTCGCGGTGCACCCGCGTGTGCGACGGGAAGCTGAGCCAGTAGAGCAGGCGGTTCGAGGACCAGGACAGCAGCAAGCCCAGGGACGTGCAGAACGCCAACACCCACAGCGCCCGCCGCTGGAAGGAGCCCCCCGCCGCCGCACGCCCGGCGCACATGTGCCGCAGCCCGTGCAGTTTAGCGCGGCTCAGCGACGGCCGCCCCCTGCGGGCGACCCCTGTCCCCTGTAGCGCCCGCTCGCGCTCGCCGCCCCGGCCGCCCCCGGGCTGCCCAGCCGCCGCCACCGCCGCCGGCGCCGGCTCCTCGCGGGCCATGCGGAAGCGTCCCGGGCCGGTGAGCGCGGCAGCGGGCCGCCCAGCTCCGCCGCTCCGGCTCATTCATTCAGCCCGCGGCTGGCGGCAGCGGCGGCGGCCCCGGCCGGGCGGAGCCGCCATGGGAGTCCGCAGCAGCAGTGGAAGCAGCAGCGGCAGCCGCCGCGCGCAGCCAGCGCCAGGGAAGCGTGCGCCCGAAAGGAGCTCCGGTGGCGCGGCATGCCCGCCCGGCGCCGCCACCGCCGCCTCCGCGGGCGCCCGCCCGGGACGGAGCCCGCCTCGGCCCGCCGCCCCTGGCACGGGCCTCCCGGAGCGCCGCCCAGGCTCTCCTGGTCCCGAGTCCTCCTGGAAGATGCCCGACGCCGGCCACTACCTCTCCAGTCCCTGGGCGCTGTGCCCGCCTCCCCTCGTCCTGGACCTCGGGGGACCCTGAGCTGAGTCCCCCCTGCTCCGCCTAACCCCAGCTTTTACGCTGGTCCTGGGAGAGCAACCACTCGGCCACCATGCCTGATTCGGACATCCCCAAGGACCCCACCGGCCCGGCCGGTGGCCCGCGGTGCTGGGACACTGGGGAGAAGGCGCCGGGGAACGAGCGCCCCCAGAGGCTCACGGCGGCTCCTGGCTTGGCGGGTGGGGTGGGTGTGTACTGGGGTGAGCGGTCGCCCAGCTGGCTGCTGTCCTCCTTCCCTTTCCTCTGGGACCCTTCTCACTGCTTCTCGTGCTGCGCTCCGCCGAGACCTGCTAAGGTTCCCCCAAGTCCCGCGCCCGCGCCCTGCGTTGCGGTGAGCCCGCCCTCGCCTGGGGCTGAGGGCGTCTCAGGGTCCTGCCTGAGGCTGCTGCCGCTGGGCTCCTTCAAGGCTGCTGGCCAGAGGGAAGTGTCGCTTCTCCGAAGTGCCCGGAGTCTCCAGAAAAGCCCGGCCTCGCCGTCCGTGCCTCTTCTTCTTCCTGTCCCAGTGGCGCCAGGAGCCGGGGACTGCGGAGCCCCGGCTACACCTCTCAGGGGTGACCCGGACTCGCTGCTCCGCGCTCCCGGTTCCTCTCGAGACTCCCAGCCCGCGGTGGCGGCGGCGCGGGCCGCGTTCCTCTCCCGGCTGCCCGGCCCTCCTCGGGCCCAGGGCGAACTTGGGCAGCAGCCGCGCGACGCTGGCGCGGCTGGGCTTCGAGCACCTGCTCCTCAGCTCGCTGGCCCCGCGGCTCCGGGCGGGCGGGGCGGCGGCGGCGAGCGCCGTGCGCTCTTGGAGACGCGGTGCTGACGCGCGCGGCTCCTCCTCGCTGCATTTTAATTCTTGGCCACTGTGGCCGCTGCACACCGAGCGGGAAGCCTCTTGCTGGAGCCAGCCGGGTGGGGGATGCTCTGCTCAGATGTGACGGGTTGTGCGGGCCAGCGAGAGAGATGTGGAGTAGAAACATTGCGTTTATGGGGGCCTTGTGTAGACAAGTGTGAGATCACTTCTGTGTGAGGTGGGCTGTCTAGTGTGGGCATTTGAGCAAGTGTGTGAGAGGGGCGTTAGGCACTGAGAGTGGGTGGGATGTACTGCGTCCGTGTGAACGGGCATGTCTGTGTATCTCGTGAATGCGAGCTTGTTTTGCAGATGATGTACTGTGTCTATTTGAGTGTGTGTAGGATAGCGTGATGGTGTGTACGCTCTGTGTGTGTGTATCTGTGCATCTAGGGGGTGGTGGGAGTGAACGGGTGTGTTGATGTGTGGGTGGATGTGGTGTGTTTTGCACGTGAGTGTGTGTAGTGTGTAGATGAGGATCTGTGTTGAGGTGCCCGGAGCAGTCACTGCGTCTGTGGCAGTTTGAGTTCAACAGGACAGCCCTGCCCCTTGCCGGAACCCCCTTAGGAGCTTCCGGTGTCCCTCAGCCACTTCCCTGGGAGGCTCTGCTGCTCAGGCCTGGGGCAGGTGGCCAAGTGCAGCTCTCCTGGGACATGGACAGGAGACTGCATCATTGCCATTCTCATAGATGGGCTCCTAGAGCTAGCTGGCTGGTAATGCCACCCTTCCCTCCTGGACAGGCCCAGGGTCTTGCACTAAGACCTGGGCACTGTTGGACACTTCCATTAAGCTTTTTTTTTTTTTTTTTAAATATTCTGCCTTGGTGTGTTTGGAAGGATGGGTAGAGCGTGTAGTGTACTGCTAAGTTCATTTCACGCATGAGACCAGGGAGGCCAAGTACTTGCCCAAGGTCAAACAGCCCCAAAGTGGTGGATTAGGATTCCATACCCAGGTCACCAAAGCCCTGGTTCTTTCTGCTGCACCATGGGGCCTTACGGTTTGCACTCGCGGGGCCAGGCGCCTTGAGGCCAAGGCTGGAGTCTTGCTCCTATGGCTGCCTGGCAGTGTGGGTAGGTCTCTACCCATACTTCCCAAATGATTGACTCACTGAGGACTCACCAGGACAGTGAGCACTTCCAGCCTTATTATTCCATGAGATAAAGGAGCTTTTCAGGCATTTTCCAGAGAGTAGAGTTTGATGGTGGGGGGCGGGGGTGGTAGAGACAATATGACAGGATGCTGAAGGTAGGAAGGCACCCCAGGGAGCCTGGGGGACCTGGGGCCTGTAGGATTTGGATTTGGGCCTGAGATGTATTACTTTGTGATGATCCATTAGAGGTGGTCCAGGCAAATGTGCTGGTGAGCATCAGCTGTCTGAGTGGTGCTGGGGGGGGCTTTCCCTCCCCCATGGACCCGGAGGGCACACCGTCAGCATGGCGGCCCCTGGAGAAGAGGACATCTGAGCACCCCCCCCCACACACACCCCCGGAGGCCCTTCTCATTCACCTGGAGAAGAAACTATTGAAGTTGGTCTTTGCCAAAATTCTGCTTTGGATTCAGTTCCTTGATAATACCTGTTGCTGGCTTTGGGGGAAAGTCCTGAATCTGCCAGTTTTATGAGGCGTCTAACAAAGGCTCACACACTAGTGCTCCCAGACTGGTCCTACCTGTCTGGGGTAGGGGGTGCCACAGTGACACATATCCCGGCCAAGGTGAGACAACCTTGTGATCTCAGTGAAGTTAGTGACGAAGCAGCCAGGGCAAGCACGTGACATCTTCCAGCACCGTAGCCCTGGAGTGGCATGGAGCTCTGTCCTGTAGAAACCTTTAGGACCTCTCATGTTTCGGATTTGTTCAGCTGTCACAGGTTTTTTCTTTCCTTGGCAGTTTCCCCCTTGAAATGTACACATGCTGCTTCGGGTTGCCTGAGTGTCTTCTCTGCCAGGGATTGTCCTGTTAATTCTCCAGACGGGTCACTTCTTCAGAGAGAGGAGGGATGTCCTGTATGGGCTCCATGGGTCTTGGCACAGAAATCCAGAGGCGGACACAGGGATGGCTTTCTTTTTGGTGCGTGTATGCAGTGCGTTTCCTACACTGCCTGAAATCCCCCATCTGCTTCCTGACAAATACACTGACCAGCGCTGCGCAGTTCTCCTCTTTCTTCAAATCCCAGCTGAAGCGTTGCCTCCCAGGTAACCGGACTCACACCTCCATTGTAGTCCCTGCCATAGCACCTTGCCATGGCTTATGTCCAGGCTTTTCTTCTGGACGTGAGCCCTGTGAGGACAGGGATCACCTCTCACTCCCATTTGTGTCCTGACCTCTTAGCGCAGTGTCCTGGGACATTGCCAAAACACCCTGAGACAGGGAAGAGGAAAAAGGAGCTAAGATTTCTTGAATATTTCTGTATGCCAGGCACTGAACCAGGCACAGAAACAGACTGCCTTTAATTTCTCACCCCAGTTTTGCAGGGAGGTACTTTTTGCCCTCTTCACATAATTTTTGAACCAAGGGCATGGAAAGCAGGAATTGAACTCAGCTCTGACTCATTCCAAAGTCCAAGATTTTTCTTCTCCATCACACTTCTTTCAAAAGTATTATGATTAAAATAGTAATAATAATAATAATAATAATAATAATAATAGTGTAGGGCTTTCTAAGCACTAGGACCTGTTGTAAGTGACTTACACTAAAAACAAGTGTCATAAATGTTCTACGTGTTTAATCCTCAAAATAATCCCAGGAGGTAAATATTATTATTTTTCTCTATTTCAAAGAGGAGGAATCCTTACCACAGAGAGGTTGAGTTACTCACCCTAAGCCACACAGCTTAAGCAGGAGTGCAGCCTCTGAATGTGGGCAGTCTGGCTCCATCTCCTGTGCTCTCAAATGCTTCCCAGACCATCTCTGCCCTCAGAGCCACACTGGTGTGACAATTCACGTGAATTAGCTTTCCCATCCTTGCAAACCCACTTGGCCGGAAAAACAAATTCACGAGGCAGAGCATGAGTGGACCCATGTGACCTAGCCACCCAGAAGGTAGAATTTAGCATTGTGATTTCCCATTAATAAACTTTTAAGAAAAATTTCCCTTTGCTTGTTTATCTCTAAAACATCTGTCACTCCGCACCTGGCCTCCTGGCCTTATGTGTGCCAGCCAGCCCACATTCTGGTGTGTGACCACTGCCACCAATTATAAGCTCTTCCTTCCATGAAGTGAGTTTGTCGGGGGGTCCAATTTAGGTCCATGTGATTTTCTGGTTTTATGATCCAGTTTTTGGAGCTGACACTTGTTGGCTTGATCTCGCTTCACTGGACCTCCCGATATTCCTGCTGACCCAAAATCCCTACGACTCAGAGGCTTGGTTTTAGAAAAATATCAGAGCTACCACCTAACCCTGGTCTTAGGAATCCCTGCTACACACCCAATCAGTGACAGTCTGCTGGTAACCGATTCTATTCTGAAACATCTGGCAGTGTTTAAAGTGAAGAAGCTTCCAACAAATCAGAATTGGTCTGTTTGCCAGTTTCCCCTAATTTCTCCTTTGGGGAGCCACGCAAAATAAGCTTGATCTTTCTTTCACGTGGGAACCGTTGGAAATGCTTTTATAGAATCAAAGTACATCAGTGCTGAATGGTGCTCTAGCAGTCAAGCTACCTAGCAAAGCCTTCAAGATAGTCTTTTCTCGTCCAGGTCAATGCCACCTGTTTCTTCACCTGTTTCTCCTGTTCTCTCTGCTCTTGGGATGCGATCTTGGATGTTGGTATCTTTAAAAATGGGAGCCTTCAGTTCAACACAGGGTGAGCTCACCAAGCTCTTTACTCTAGACCTGGTCCTTCTGGGCCCTGACCTTCCTTCTGATGGTCATGGATTCCCTTTGTCCTCTCACCCCTGGGAGTTAGTGGAGGTGATGGGTGGGGAGAGGGAGAGAGGTGACAGTAACAATGGGTTCTAAGTGTCTCTGCTTAGGATGCCATGTGCTTTCTTGTAGGACTCATGGAATAAGAGTCAACATGACTTCTAGTCTTAGACTTCGTTGATATGATGGGGCTGGTGGGCTTTTGTGGGTTTGCCTGTGAAACTAAATATCTCTCTTTCTCTCCTTCTTTGTCTTTCTTTTCCATCTCTGTCCTGCTCTTGGCTCTCTATTGCTCCGCCTCCCTCTCTCCCCTTCTTCTCTTTTCTCCTTCTCTTCCCCTCCCCATCCGTTCTCCTCCCTGCAACCTCTGCCTGAATCCTAGTGGTCCTCTCTGTTGCCTTCTTAGCCTCTGCTACTGGTGGTCCCTGGGCTCATCGAGGTGGCTGCAGTGTCCCAGGACCTCAGCCCGTGTCCAGTAGTCTTGATGGATGGGGCTCTGATGCTGGGGGGAAGAGCGAGGAGGACTTCACCAGGGTTTTAGTTACGCATTGCACACTCATTTCCTCCACCCCTCCCAGCCTCCCTCCGGGAGGGCTGGCACCGGAGTTGCCATTTTCACGCACTTCAGCATCTCCTCTGCTTCTCCTGCTGACTCTGGGCTTTCTTCTATTATACTTGGAGAATGCTACTTCTCTCTTCTTTTTGGCTCTTTCTTAAATTCTCCAGATTTTTTTTTTTTTTGCATTTTTGGTCATCTTCATTTTACTGGAGTTCAAGCTCTCAACTACTTATCCTTCACTGGCACTAAATCCTAGGGGTAAGAGGGCAAACAGGGGCCCACAACCGCCAGACGAAACATCGGGACTGGAAGGACCAGGTCCACAGTAGAGGACTGGTAGGCTCCCGCTCTGCTGAAGCCCTGTCTGTGCTCCACCGAAAATGGCAAACCCTGAAGGGTGGGAGGAGTGAAAGTAACCTGGAAGCTAACTGAACCCCTTCACTCTTGGGGGAGAAAGTGGAAGTCCAGAGAGGGGAGTGGCTTTTGCTAGAAATTGCACAGACTGATATTGATAACCACAGAACCAGAATCCAGATACCAACTTCTGGTTCATTTTCTGCTCACCCTATGGAATAACTTTTTTACAGCCCATTTTGAAATCAGCAATGTATTCACACAGTTCAAAAAGGACAAAGGAGTCTAGTAAAAAGACTCTCTACCCCTCCCCTCCTCCAGCACCCATTTTTCCTGCCTGGAGGCAACTAATGCTATGTCGTATAATCTATTAATGATACTTATGAATATACATATGTGTGTAAGAGTCTCCGTATGTCTCCCTTTTCTCACGCAAATGGTTGCATTCCGTGAGTACCGTTTCCTAGAGTAATTGTATTCCGTGTTCTTCACACATTTTTTCTCTGTATTTGCAGTTATTTTATGGTTGCCTTCCTCTGGCACCTCATTCCAACTTCTGTTATTTTCCTCAACTTCTCATTTCCCATTGTCTTGCTCTCCCATCCAAAAAGGACAGTGGGTCCTGTGACAAGCTAGTACACAGAGCTTGCCTTTTTGTTAACTCTTTGCTAGATACACTGAGGGATGAAAGCTCTTGTGTGGATAATCTCAAATAGCAGGTAACGCAGAGATGTTTTCGTTTGCCTCTGAAGTGTATTACACAAGGCATTTTGCATAGGATTTAATTTTCAGGTCGTATTTTCTTTAGACTAATTGTAGCACACACACACACATAATTGAATGCCCTGAGCATACAGCTCTTGTTGGTTTGGGAATGTGGTCCAAATATGCATTGGTTGGCAGAGAAAGCCAGTTTGGGATTCAGAAGTTTCTGTGACTAATATATAGAGTGGCTAAGAAACACCATGGAGAGAAACAGAGAGCATCCATGCCAAAAGTGATCTTAATGAGCATGCAGTTAAACAGAAGAGAAAATTGATGTACACAGTTTAATGACTTGCCCTGGTCACTGGGAATTTGATCTTATGATGGTGATGATGATGGTGATGATGATGATGATGATCATGACGATGATGGTGATGGTGATGATGATTGTGATGGTGAAGTGATGGTGATGATGATGATGATAATGATAATGATGGTGATGGTGATGGTGATGTCGTTGGTGATAATGATGATGATGATGATGGTGATGATGACTGTGATGGTGATGTGACGATGCTGCTGCTGATATTTGAAAGCTAATGTTAATTGAGCACTAACTATGTGTCAACACTGTGCTCAGTGAACATGCCATAACTCACTTAATCCTCACGGCAACCATATGAGCTCTGTATCACTATTATAGCTCTTCTACACAGGAGGGAACTGAAACAGAGACTGGATAAGCTACTTGTTTAGTCAGTGGGTGGGTTCAAACCCAGGCATTCTGGCTCGAGAGTGCAGGATTTTAATTAGGTTGGGGGAAATTAGCTGAAATGATGACTGTAGTGGATATCAATTGATCACCTAGTCCGTGCCGGGCCACTCTCCTGGGCACCAGGAATGCGACGTCTACTCAGACATAACCCCTGTCTTCGCCTGTGGTCTAGTTGGGGACATGGGTAAGAAAATAGATACTTTTAAATAAAATACGATAAATGCTGTGTCAGAGATGAGTACGGTATATTGGGAGGGTCCAGAGGAGAGGGCTCCCTTCCATTGGTCTGACAGCTATCACCATACACATTTCCCACTGAATCTCTACATTCATTTTCATTTTTTCACCCCAAATCATGGAGAACTGTGGGACTCTGTCTACGGGGACCAACCTTGGAGTAAGGATCTGCAACCAGAGGCAGTACCAGCACCGGCCCACATTGAGGAGCCCTGATCCATGACGTCCACGTGTCCGCAGCCATGTCCTCCTGACATGGGTTTTTGTGTCCCCGGTGGTGTCCAGGTGACTCGTGATGGTTACTTCCTAAGTGCAGGCCACATCAATAATTAATCTCTCTCCTTCCCTCAGTGTCGCCTTACCTATTCGAGGTTTAGGCTTGAATGACTAGGGTCTTGGTTGTAATTTTGGCCATAAAGTTAGCAGGGCACTGGAGCTTTGCACACTTTTCTACCCAATTTCCTCTCCCATACACGTAACAAAACTCTCATTAAAACAGTTTAGCATAATAACCTTCACCAGTAGTTACCATCCACTCAGATTACAAAAAGGCAGGCAGTTAAAATAGGATTTAATGACATATAAAACCCCAGGTACAATTAGGCATTTAATTCACAATTCCTTGACTGGCCCCTTCACTGTGTTCAGTCATGACTTAGTCTCACCCCGGCTCTCACCTCCCTTCCGGGAGCGCTAAGTAACCCTCCGCGGTGACTCAGAGATCTAAGGCCGGGTTGATTTGTCAAAAGCCTCCTTCCAGGCTGTTTTCCCTCCAGCCACAGCTTTTCCCTGTCTCAGCCTCTGTCTAGCAGTTTGTTTACTTTTTTTCCCCTTATAAATAACCTGGCCAAACCGCTACCTCGGGTTTCTCTCCTCCTGGTTTTATCTTGCCTGTCCACCCAGAGCAGGAACAGAATGGGGTGGGAGGTGGGATGTCGTACATTCTCTTGCAGTGGTGTGGACCTGCGTGATCATCCAAACAGAAGACAAGGGAGAGGGGGACAGGACAGGGTAGGTAGGAGGGAGGTGGGGGTGGTGAGAGAGGAGAGGAGAAGAGAGGAAAAGAACACAAGGGCACCAGCCGGGTACCTACCATACTATTATGGGCACCATGTACTATTCTTTCCAACAACTGTCCTAGGTCGGGAATATCATCTCATTTTACAGATGGGGACATAGAAGCTGTACCTTGCCAATCTTCTCTCTGTTGCTAGTTTAAGCATGGCTTAAACCATAATCGCCCAATGCAACCATTCACTGAGCTACATGTCAGGCACTGAGTTAAGCCTCATTTTCTGGATAAAGAAAATGAGGCTCAGAGAGGTGAAGTTACTTTCCTGGGGTCACACAGAGTAAGTCATACGGTAGCAGAGTCAGGATTCCAACCCAGGTCTGACTCCAAAGTGTCAGTCGTTATTAGAAAGGCAAGACATTGGGAGTTTGGAAAGAGGAAAGATAAGGTGCGTGGCAGCATAATTCGGAGTTTTGCAAAAGCCCTTGGGGAGGTGAAGGAAGTGAAAACAGAAGCCAGGCTCTCAGTATCCGCTGTGCACCTGAGCTAGATTCTTCCCAGCTTCGGTGTGATGCCATCGCGGGCAGAGCTAAAACTATACAAGCCTAGTGGTGGGAAAGAGGCTTAGGGAAGGACCTATGGGTACAAGTGCCAGGCTTACTTGTATTTAAATAAGTTAGGGAAAGCCTCTCTCAGCATGGAAATGATCTTATACACTGAGAGCCACCATATGGTTCGAAGTAGGAACTCATTGTTACAAACCACCAGCTTTCAGCCAATCCTCCTTTGTGCCTCTCCCTCCCTCCCTCCCTCCCTCTTCCTTTTCCTTCCTTCCAGATCTCAGACTTGCTTTCTCCTTTTAATCGATACTTCTCTAACCCAACAGTGCTTACATTTACTCATTCAATATTTCTCAGCAGCCTACAGCCCTAACACACAACATTAGCTTCAAAATGGCTCTCTGAAAGTGCTGGGAGTCAGGAAGGCAAGTTCATAAGCTCGGTGTGCAATAAGAGCACGGAACAGTTCATACCCTTTGACCTGGTAATCCTACACCCTGGTGGGTTCCCCAAGGAAATACTCAAAGCACAGAGGTACTCGAAGTGAGGCTTGCCATGCGGGAGAAAAACAAACAAACAAATTAAAATCAGTTCACATGCCCAAAGCTAGAGGAATGGCTGAGCAAATGATGGTGACACTATGTCCTTGGAAAATGATGTCATTTTAAAAGAACAGGACAAGGATGCCCATGCGTTTTGTTAGAGATGAAATAGCACTGAGTAAAGAGATCTGAGCACAGGGGGCTCACCCAGCACTCCAGAGAAACAGCTCTTTGTGCATGAACAACAGTCGGAGGAGAACTAGGAGAGACAAGGTTTACTAGCAACTAGGTTCTTTTGGTAAAATTACTTAGATTTTAGACAAACAGACAAAATGCAAGCTGAGCAGAGCCAAGCTTGGGAAGCAGGCCTGTTGGAAGAGGAAGATTTTCTGTCTCTATACAGTGGTATCCCTGGGGTAGGGGCCACCGTAGCCCTGCACCTCTTGGCCAGTCTCACCATCCCCAGGCACCACCCACCTGTCAAGGGACGTGAGCCACAGGTGGGCTGCCTACCATCACCATGAACCATGCCCACTCTTGTACGTTCCTCCTGGTTTCTGCCTCCCGGAAACCTGCATCATCAGGTTCCACAGGATCCCCGCCTTAGTGTCAATCCCTTTTGAACAAAACCCCAGCAATGACTCATACGATAGATGCTTCGCGACCACACTGTGACCCATAATAAAAACTGACTCAGAGGCTAACTGTCCCCAGTGAGGGAGAGGTGTTTGGATGAGGATGGCTCTGAGATGCTGCTTTCCTTGTGTCCTTTCTGGGGGCTCTGCCTCTGTGCGACCTCCCTCTGACTTGCGGTTAAACCCACGGCGGGCTGATTTGATCTGGTGCACTTGACCCGGGCTGGACCTCAGCGGCGCGAAGGGTGAGCACTTTCTCCAGCTACACCATGCTTCCGCCTTTAATTCTGGTTGGAATTCTCCTTGGTCTTGGCACCCATAATATTCTTCTTACCAGTTTAGAGGCAATTCAAGAAGATAAGGAAAAATACCGCTGGAGCAGTCACAATGCATGTTCCCAAACTAAAAAAAAAAAAAAAATAGTAGTCTTAATTGATTAAGGAGAGTAACATGGCAGGCGTAGTGCTAGGAATTTTGTGCCAAGGAGGAATCTGAGGCTGAGAGACATCAAGTGGGTTATTTAAGGTCAAACTCGGGTTTTGCTGATGTTAAAATCCACCCCGCCCACCCCCGTTAAACGATACAGGCTTCCAGGCACCAAAGATACCATCACATAGTTTAAGCATGAGTGAGCCTTTGCTTTATGTACAATCTTGATAACATGCTTGGTTATTTGTTTTTCAGGCTCTCGGGCCAATAGAAATACTATACATTGTGAAAAGAAATAAGTACGATTAAGATTCAAGAGCACTAATGGCCAGAATGTATAGACAAAGCCTGACCACAAAGGAGAAGACAAAACAACTATAAAAACAGATAAAAGGACCCAAAAAAGATGCCACTTAATGTTGGGCAAACGCCACATGTTTCCAATCGTCCTGAATCTTTTAGCCCCAAATAATAGTTGGAATTTACAATGATGGCCTTGAGTTGCCAAGATTACATTTTGTTCTGTATCATTTGCATAAGAATATGTGAAAGGATGGGATATTTTTCAGGAGTTTTGGCCAAATGGTTCCATTAAAAAAAAAAAAAGTTGTGGTGCTCAAAGGAATAAATAAATCTATAACTCAGAAACGTTGGCTGTCAGAAAAATGTCTTATTTCCGTGGGAAATGAAAGTCTGAATGACAAAGGTTCAGTTTTTTCACTGGTCCACCGTTTCAGCCGTCACTTTGAACAAAGTTTCCCTGTTGTCATTTTGTTTGATGGCCAAACCGTGGATCGACACATGGCTTTAACATCCCCAATTGGTTATGTTGCTGCTGGTTGGGTTATGCTGCGGGTCTTTAGTTGTTCTATAAAAGGGAGTTTCATGGTATTTAAATGTTTCTATTTCTTTTCTGTTTCTTCAACTAAAAATAATGACAGACCAATTTTTACCTCGTTTTTTTTTTTTTCTCGCTGCAGAAAGAAACAATAAAAGAGAAATGGAATTCTATTTGAGAAACAGGGCTATCATTTACGTCTCATGAGAAACATTTCAGGGGAGGATATAGCTCAAGTGGTAGAGTGCATGCTTAGCGTGCAGGAGGTCCTGGGTTCAATCCCCACTACCTCCATTTAAAAAAAGTAGTAAGTAGACCTAGTTACCTCTCCCCTGCAAAAAAAAAAAAAAAAAACATTTTAGGGTTTTGTTCTGTAGGACTTGGAAGTCTTGTGCAATCGGGGATAGAATTTTGACGTCTAGACGGGTGTCAGAAATCAGAATATTTCAACTAATGGAGGTTGTGTATTTGTTTTTGGAATGCAAACTTCCTCTGGAGGGTTTTGTGTGTGTGTGTGTGTGTGTGTGTGTGTGTTTCCTTTTTCATACTCATACTGATTGATACGGAGAAATGTGAAATGTCCTGCTTTGCAAATTATTGACAATATAGCCTATTAAATTTGGAATTGGAATTTTACCCATGGGAAGGGAGATTTCATTCATAAATTCTAAGTCCTTTTTGTACCTAGAAATCTTAGAATCATCCTCAACTAAGCCCTTACCTCTGCACATCTACCACCTTCTATCCATCACTAAAGGCCGTCGATTCTGTCTGTAAATGGTCCTCAAGCCCACGGGCTGTGCTCCGTGATCTGTGATCTGTTTTCATGGTCGCTAACGTGGTTCAGGCCCCTCTGGTCTAGAGCTTACAGCCTCCCCTGTTATTCTAGCTCTTAACTTGGCCCCTTGCCTTTGATTTCCTCCCTCTCCAATCTATTCCAGACCTGACCATTCTAATTATGTCATTCTTCTGCTTAAAATTCTTCTGTGGCTCCCCACTGCCTGTGGCAGAGCTTTGCAGCCCATGTGTCATGTCACACGATGGGTTACAGGGAGGGTGGGTGCTGATCCTCATAGCCTCGGGGACACCCGAGCAGGCTCGGAGAAGCAGGAGCCCCAGGGGCAGCTCAGGGCCGCAGCATTGTCCCTTTGCCCCAGTGTGCTGTTTAGAGATGACCTATTTGGATCTTGAAAACAATTCCAGAAAGTTCTGGGAAACCCTCGCTTATAAAACCCTTCTCACTGTGGGCCCATTTACTCCACCAGCCCCTCCTGCTACTTCACTTCCTACCCCATCAACGGCCGTCTGAGTCTCTTGCTTTTCCATCTTAAATCCATGCCACATTTTTGCAACTTTATGACTTTGAAATTGAGGCCCCGAAGGTATCTTCCCCTTTTCTCTGCTTGGTGAACTTGTCACTTTTGAGAGCCTGCTCACCCATTCCCCTCTCGGAAGCTCTCCCTGGCTTCTGTGAACAGGATGAACCAGTTCCTCCGCTCCCCTCCAACACAAGCTGGACAGGGGAAATTGGGAAAGTTACTTAAAGTCTCTGAGTCTTAATTTTCTCTTTTGAAAAATGGAGATAATAATATCTGCCTGGCAAGGTTAGCGTAAAGATTAAATAAAATAACATATGTAAAGCATTTAGCACCGAGCTTGGTGTATAGTAAGCACTCAGTGAATATTTGCTGAATAATAAATGGTGTCATTAACTAGCCGACTTTGCTGGTGCCCTTCTGCCATAATTACACAAGGGTGGTTCACTCCTCTTTTAAGATCGTCCTGTGCATCTTGGTGCAATAGATTCGACTCTGCTAGGGTGTCAGCTCCATGAAAGGCAGGATCTTGCGTCTGTCCACTGGTGTATCCTATAGCCACACTCAACAGGGTCTGGCCCGTAATAGACCTTGAAAATCTTTGTTGATTGTTTGCCGTCCTGTTTCGGTTCCTGTGTAGGTCAAATGGGATGACGTACATGAAAGACTTCGGAAGTACACACATCTTACCAATATAAGTCTAGGAACTGCCCTCTCACTGACACTTGCAGTCTCAAGACGGACGCTTGGGCTGAGCCGCCAGTGTGTGAACGTACTTGCAGACTTCTGTTCCATGGTGTGGCATGTCAGTTCTAGACGCAAAGTGCTAGCATTTTTCTTGGTTGGACAGAGATAACCAAGGCAGACATTCTATTTGTATTGTTACCTTTTGAAATAGATGCCTGAAGAGAAAAGTTATTTATGAATCTGTCAGCTCTTAAGAGTCTTAGCAGAGATGTGGTTCTAGATATTATGTAGCTAGCTAGGGTTCTCGTACCCCTGCTCTCCAGACTGGGGTGCGATCATTATCAAGGAAGAGGAAGTCTCCTTGGGAAGGGCAGGTGAGGGGACTCTGGGTGGGCTTCCCTTCAGGTGAGAGCAGGCAGCTCCTTGGCCATCAGCTGGTCCAATCTCCTTAGTCCAATTTTTAGATAAGGACATTGAGGCTCAGAGAGAGTCAGTGACTTGTCCCAGGTCACACAGCCAGCTCTGGGATCCCCCTTCAACATTCCTTCCTTTCTCTTTGCCACAGTGGCTATAACAGAGAGAGGAGGAGGGGTTCTAGGCACAGGAAACAACACCACTTGAAAAATATCAGATGCATGGAGTCTATGTAAGGGCTCCATTCATATATATTTGATAGCTCAGGTCTGAACAGAGGCTGAGAAATGACAGCTCTCTGTATGATTGTGAGTGAACACAGATAAGGTACAAAGACCAGACTGTGTGTGTGCGTGTGTGTGTGTTCACACGTGCATGTGCGTGTGCACTTTATGATTTAGCTTATAAAGAGGACTTTATTTCATTTTTTGTTTCATTTGCAGGAAATTTGGGTAGAAGAAGAAATATAGTAAGAAGCTTCTAGAGATTTTGTTTCTCAATGGGGAGTGGAATGGATTTGGGGTGGGAAGGAGAGAAGGCAGGGACACCACTGCACTTTTCGCTGCTTGAGTTGATGGGGGAGGTGGTCTGGGCACAGTGGTGATGGTGAAATGGAAAGAAATATTCCCACAGAAAAGAATGATTAAGGGCCACGTGCGAGAGACACAGGGAAGGAAGAATCATCGTGAGATTCCTTAACGAAGAAATGGTAGCAATTAATCAGGTGCTGAGGCCACAAAGTGAGAATCAGACAGGGAACAAGGCTGATTGCAAACATCCCTGAAAATGCCAAAAAGGCCAAAAAGACAGAGAATTTTATTTCAACGAACCAACTTCAGCTTTAATAACAGGGGTTTCTGGACTGGAATTGAGAACCAAACTAATTAGGGAAAGAATGACTCTGGCTTTCATCTTATTACTTAAGAAATCTCTAAGCTGATGTGTTTTTTTTTTCCCTGATCAGATGGTGTTTACTCTTAACAACCGTGCGCAGGTCCTTTAAGCCACCACATTGACCTCCTCCCCTTCCGGCAATGGGAGGCAGGCCTTTCCAGACACACCAGGCCCAGGTTCCAGACAGTGGGCTTGTTTTGTCCTGCCCTATGATCCGTGCTTTTTCTCTGGAACCTTCTCTCACCTTATCCAAGTCATTCGGACGTGACATTGGAAGTTCTTTCCATCATGATTTCCAAGCCCCTGCTGGGTGGCCTTATTTAAACACCTTTCCTGGTGTTGTCTAGAGCTAGTCTCGCCAGCCTCACGATCATAAATCAAACTCTGGTTGTGGCGCCGGGCCCAGGAGCTGGCCTACTGCAGGTGTTTAATAATTGTGTGTTGTTGAGTGAATAAACGAATGAATGAATGATGAGTGACAAAAGGGAGGAAGGTAGGAGGGCAGGAGAAATAAATGGAATAATTTTATTCTACTGATAGATTTAAGCTATAGGATACCAAAGCACGTGGGTGAGCTGGTTGATTTCTGGCAAAAGGCAGTCCCACCAACATATTTTTAGGGAAGGAAAAAAAATTGAATAAATAGTTTCAGTGAACTGGTCAATCCATTCAGTGACAACTATCCACGTTCTTTCTCAAAGAGACATGGTCTGAGTTGCTTTGACATAGAGGAGTTTGGCACTGAAGTGGCCACCAAGAGCACATGTTGAAAGGACCCCCACTGATTAGGGGCTGATGAATTCCTGTCACATTGCAACTGGGGGTAATGAAGTGGCCACTGACCACTTGATTGAAACACTCTCTTCCACGGCCACTGTCTCCTGATGCTGCCGCTACATCTCAGATCTTTGATCAGTTCTCTTCTCTGCCACTGCTCCCTTCTTTCCTTCTTCCTCCCCTTCCTCCCCTTCTCTGCTTACTGCTCAAATACTGACTTTTGAAACTCCTGGCTAAATATGGGATTATCTGTAGACATCTATCCTTTACCTCCATCAAGTCCATCAAAATGATGGTGAAAGAAAAAAAAAAAAAAGAAAACGCTTTCAAAGACAAAGAGAAGACATCAGTGGATTCAATATTTCAATCCATTCTTGAAAGGCAGGGTGTAAATGGCAGGACAGAGGAGCTGTGAGCTAAAGTGCTGGCAGAGAGAGAGTCCCATGAGTGAGCCGAGCTGGTCCACTCGACAGAATTCCTGTACTTACGTGCCTCTTAGGCAGCTTGAAATTAGTCCCAAACTGAATTCATCATCTTTCTCCTTCTCCTCCTCTACCTTTTCCACCATCTCCATCATCACCCTTCCTCCCCTCCTCTCAGTGCATCCTCTCCTCCTGTGGTCCTTATCCCAAACGATGGCACCACTGACCACACAAACCAAAGCACAACCTCTAATGTCCATCCCTCGAAACCCATCACATAGACATCTATATGTGACACAAATCCTTCCACAGTGCCAATACCTGTTCTTGTAACTGTTACTCCATTGGATCACGAGCTTTTAGAGACCATTTCATTCTTGACAGTAATCTCAAAGTGGAGCACATGCTTGGCACATACTAGGCACTACATTAAAAGCTGGTAAGGAATCCCTATCTCTGGAGGATGTTTTGTACCTAGAATAGCATCGCTCGCTCTTTCTACCCCATGGAGTCAAGCAAGATGATGCCTTTACAATGGAATACTACTAAGCCATTAAAAGAATAAAAATAATGCCATTTGCAGCAACATGGTTGGACCTAGAGACGTCCAGTGAAGTAAGCCAGAAAGAAAGAAAAATACCATATGATATCACTTATATGTGGAATCTAAAAAAAAAAGACACAAATGAACTTATTTGCAAAACAGAAATAAACTCACAGACATAGAAAACAAACTTACCGTGGAGGGAAGGGGGGGAGGGATAAATTGGGAGTTTGAGATTTGCAGATACTAACTACTATATATAAAATAGATAAACAAGTTCATACTGTACAGCACAGGGAACCATGTCAATATCTTGTAGTAACCTATGATGAAAAAGAATATGAAAAGGAATATATGTATGTACACGTATGAATGAAACATTATGCCGTACACCAGAAATTGACACAGCATTGTAAACCGACTAGATGTCAATTAAAAAAAAGAAAAAAAAGTCTCAAAATTGAGTGGCAGAACAACATTGCTGCAGTATTAAACGATCCTGTGGGAGTATGTTGCATTACTCCAGTATTAATACTCTATATTATTATAATACCACTGTCTGATGCTTGTCCACTGAAGCCTGGGTGTTTTGATCCCTGTGGCATGTCTTAACCTCTTTGATGCCCATCTGCATGCCCAATCCGTAGTGGTACGCAATGACATTTATGCTCAGGGAGGCAGGTGGTATGGGGAATGATGGTGGTACTTGGGAGTCCGGGTTTGCATTCCATTATCTGCCACTGGCTCACAGGGACTCGTCTCTGGGACCAGGTCTTTTATCTTTAAGATGACACAGTTGGGCTAGATAACCTCTAGGACTGGGTTTCTGTAAGACCCCCACACACCTGAGCTGATCATGAAGCTCAGACTCAACCCCATCTTCCGAGCGATCCTGCACACCAACATTGCCTCCTTCATTCAGGGAGCAAATGCGCATCGGCAAGGACAGAGGTTAGGGACCGCGGGGCTGATCTGAGGGAGCAGCCGGTGCTTTCATCCTCAGGCTCAGAACCTGGGGGGAACGTGCCTCTGAAGCAGCTGGACCCTGGCTGCGCGTCGGTTTGATACTTACCTTGTAGCTTCTGCTGTTCTCTCTTTGTGTGTGTGTGTGTGTGTGTGTGTGTGTGTGTTTTTCTAGAAGGGGAAAATTACTCAAACCAGTCCAAGAGACACAGTCTTCTCTCGGAACACACACCTGCTGATTTCAATGGTGTTTGCTGTACACGAGATTGCTTGGGGGCTGGGAGGCAAACTTTTCTTATTTCTTTATATAGAAAAAAGAAAAATTGCACTTTTGTCTTAGCATTACTTATCTGGTTCAAGGGCTAGAGCTTTCTGGAAAATCACGAAGCCTGATTTTCCAGCCTCTGGTTAGACAGGCAGACAGGTAAAAGCAGGTCTACCGGAGCCCCGCTTGGGTTCAAAAGACTTAGGGAGGAACACCGTGCTGCTCAGACTCTCTGCATGGCTCTGGCTCCATCGTGGACTGGGGGAGCAAGAAGAGACAGGGGAAATGTCCCTAGTTAGGTACCTGTGGTGGACAAGGTTCCACCCTGGTTGCTTCACATCTCATTTGATCTTTTCAGCTATGCTTCTGGGTCTCTAAGGAGGAGGAACCTATGTCACAGATACAAGGACTGACACTTGGAGAATTAAAGTAACTTGCTCAAGTTTCCACATTAAACCTGGGATTTGAATCCAGGTCTGTTTGACTCCAAAGTTGATGCTCCTTCTGCTAGATCATCTGCTTCCCCATTCACAGTCTGGTTGCTGCTAGCAATTGTTTGGAGGCAAGTAGGGAGGTGTGTTTGCAGCGAGGAGGGGGTAAGTCAGGATAGGGGCACGCGGGGCAGCCAGTCTCTCTGAGCATACATTTTTCTCATAGGCAGGAAAGTGCTGATTGATTCATCATGTATCTGTTTGCCCCGCTAGCATTAGAGAATCCGAGAGTCCAGGAGATGAAGAGAGAGCTGCTTCTTATCATACTTAGGGAGCTCAACTCATGAGAACCCCGAGATGCAAGTAGAAGCAGGGTCATAGGCAGCCCAGAGACCTGAAGGAGAGCTGGAGGTTTGCCTTTGAACACAGAGACGAGATGCTCCTGCCATAAGCTGCATCTCTAGGTTTCCCCCTTCATCCACTTCTTATCTGCATGCTTTCTTTGGAGAATTTGTGATAACAACTCGTGAGTGAAGTGATGACTTCTAAACTGCAACTTCTACCAAACCTTGCTTCTGAGTTCTAGGTCTGTACGTGGGACGCCTTTTGTCCACTCCATTGGCTGTTC
This sequence comes from Camelus bactrianus, assembly GCF_048773025.1. NCBI lineage: Eukaryota > Metazoa > Chordata > Mammalia > Artiodactyla > Camelidae > Camelus > Camelus bactrianus. The sequence goes on along the minus strand of NC_133554.1, from coordinate 36,170,254 downwards.
CCCAGCCAGCTGAAATTTGGCGTGACCAGCACCGACCTCCTCATCTTTTTTCTCCCAAACACTTTCCTCTTAAGTTTCTCACCCCAGCAAATGGCTTCACCATCCACATAGCTGCTCCCGCCAGAAACTTAGGTGAAATACACCACTTCTTCCTCCTCTTATCCTCAGGTCTTGTTGATCCAAACTCTAACATCGCTCAGATCGAACCATTTCTCTCCCCCATCTCCACCCTCACTAACGTTTTGAAGTCTCCCATCATCTGGAATCCTGTGTCACTCTCCTTTCTGGTCTCTATTCTGCCAAATCCCATATGTTTCCCATGCTGCTGCCAAGTCAGACCATTTCACTAGTCTTCTCTAGACCCTTTGGGGATCCCCTTGGCCTTCAGGATAAAGCTCAAACCCTGCAGTGGTCTTTGGGACAGCTGTCAAGCACAGCGCAGGTACCAGAGGGTGATGCATAAGAACCTAGGTTTGACTATCAACTCTGTAACGTGCTGCACATGTGACGTTGGGTGAGACACACGATCTCTCCTACTGTTTCCTTCTCTTTAACGTGGAGCTAATGTCACTGACATTGTCGATTTTCATGAGAATGGAATCCAGTCAGGGTCCTATAGGTAACCTGCTAAACCAGTGCCTAGTAAGTAATGGCCTTGAATGGCAGCTGTCCTTAAAGGGTAACATTCCAAACCATGTTGCCAATGGGAACTTTAATCGTGTTATGTAGGAAGTGTCCCCATGTCCTGGTTTTCACCTAATGGGGGAATTCCATTTCATCATGGGTTCCAAGGGAGGAAGTGGCTTTTCTGCCAAATGTAGTATATCGTGTCTTTCCCAATGTACAGCAGAGAAAAAAATCATGGAACCCACTCATGAAACAACATGCAAAGGACCAAAGGCAAAAAAAAAAAAAAAAAGGCAGTTAGCAGTAAACAACCCAGATACAAAGAAAACCCCACAAAAAAGAAACAAAAAAACCCCAGACAAAACAGACAAAAAACGGCAGACATCAGTTTAAAAAAAACAAACCCAGATACAAAAAAACCTTAGATCAGCAAAATTAAGGGTAGCAGGACCACCTAGCCACCCTGTGAACCAGCAGAGCAGCGAGCAGCAAGGAGGGAAGTAAAGATATCCTTAAAGATCATTGAGAAGGAACCAGTGAAGAATGGGAGGCAAAATTCTCAGGATTTTCCATTATTGGTAGGAAAGGACCCACGTCCGCCGGGGCAGTGTGTCATGAGAGCAGCCCTGCATGCTCGTGGAAGAGTCCCAGAAGAACTCAATATGTTTCCTTAACCACAGGGGTTAAGAGTTATCCATACTCCTTAGAGTTACCGCTGGTTCTCTCATCTGGTACCCTAATCCACCAGGTGGCTTATTGTATCTAATTATGCCCAATAAATGTGTATCTTTTTCATCACACCAGTGTAGACTTCACCATTCTCAACAAATCCCTGGGTTGTTCTTTACAAAGCCCAGAGCTAAAAACCCTGCTGGTTATTGTGACAGGTGGACACTCGGATGGGGTGGAGGGGTTCCCTATGTGACATGTGTTAAGAAATCCCTTCTCTGTGAAGCTGATGGAATCTCTGCTCTCACATTTTCCCTCTTGCCCTTGCCCATCCCACATGCTCTTTGAAGGGTTCCAATTGTGTCCTGAATGGAGACAGAGAGATTTGTCTCTATCTGGGTCAGAGTAGCTAAGAGGGAGAGCGGCATCCTGAGAAGCCACGTGGGATGGTAGCGGAGACTGCTCTGGTCCAGGAGACTCCATGGAGGGACGGCTGGTGGGACCCGGACAAACAGAAGGTAAGGACAGCTGTCATGGGTGACCCCTCCCTGCGGGGAGTGCTCTACAGAGGATGTGTTAGTCTTTGTGGGATATTCAGGGTTTACGTCATCTGTGGTTATTTGTGATTGTCAACGTCATGTACAGGAAAAGCAATGGGGTATGAAACTAGAGAGATGCTGCCTTGGCTCTGCAGCTCCTCTCTCTTCTAAGCCTTCATGACCTTGGGCCATGTGGCCACTCAGACCCTCGGTTTCTTCCTTGAAACCTTGTTGAAAGGCTGCCGTGAGGATTCAGGGAGCTGGCGCAGGAAGCCTTCAGCAGCGTCTTGGACACAATGGTGTTAAATTCCTTCTTCTTCCTTTCCCTTTCCTTCTGTGCCAGACCATGTAGGGGGGACGCTCTGCATGGTGTTATCATAGTCTGCGGAGCTTTCCCAAGGGCACAATTCCTTCTTGGCTGAGCAGGCATTTTTCTAGGAACTTGGACTTTCTGAAACATGGATGCCAACATGGGAACCCACAGGTCTGCCCTCAGGTAGACAGGGAGGCGGTAAGATGCCCATCACTGGATACGGACGAATTTCTAGTATTCAGTTCTGAAATATTCTTGCTGAAATCTGCCCTTCTGGAGAGGGCTGGGAAGGCGGGGGTTTATTACGTAACGTGGGTTTGATGTTCAGATTTGCACATTGAGTTTTCATTACCGGGCCTCATAAAAAAGCAGAGGAGCTCAGTGGAAAAGATTAAAAAAAATTTTTTTTTTTAAAAAAAGATAGACAAGTCAGGGGGTCTGACACATTCTCCACTCTGTGGTTCTTAAGGACAAAGATAAATGGGAAAAAAAGATTCTATTTTTATGCTTTGAAAGCACTTACTTTAGGTCAGGAAAATAGCCAGTCCAGGTGTTTAGTCTCGTCAACAAAGCTTGGACCAGATCTTTTTTTTTTTTTTTAACTGGGGTCGCTGACAGGGTAGGAAGATGGGGAGGTCATGTGAGACATACAAGCTTGCCTGGTCACAAAGGGATTAAGAAAACTGGACCTCTTTCAGCTGAGGGAAAAGTAAACAGGCTTCGATATCAAAGGGACTTTGATTCAAATCTCATTTCTACTCCTTACTGTGTGTGTGACCCTGGGAAAATCATTTAAGTGCTCTGGACCTCGGTTTTCCCATCTGTATAATGGGGGCAATAGTAACTACCTTACATGTTAGATTGATTAAATGTGAGACGGTAGGTAACCACGCAGGGTCTGATACCTAGTGGGTACTAAATGCAAGATTAAATAAATGCACAGAGCACACACCAAACACTCGCGGTGTCATAAGGAAGAGCAACATCACTACCTGGGAGAACCCTGCCAATGGCACCTGAGGAGGGAGGAACCGCGGGGCTCCCCACCACAGCTGTGATTCTGAGATTTATTCAGAGTAAAGGCCAAAAGAAAAACCAGGTAAGTAGAAAGAACATTTTGTGCTGTTCCTCTTAAATATTTTCCATGTGTATACCAAAACGCTTTGAGGGATCTTAAAACAAAGCATATGGATACAAAAAAATAGAAACCTTTTTAAAAGCATATAAATGATTGGGAAAGCAAATACGGTAATTCCTTTGGCTGATATAGTTAACTGAGTTTAAGGATGGATTCTGGAGCTTCTGGGTAAACAAGCCAAGAGGAGAAAGGGATGGATTCAGTGGTCCTCTGGGAGAGCACATGATCTTGCTGTTGAAAGGAGGAAATGTTTCCTTAGCAATCCCTTCCCCTTCCAATCCATCACAAATCCCTAAGACGTTTATGACACTGAACTTCAGACTTGCTGCATGCCATCTCCACCACGACCTTCCTACAGCCATTTGGCCTTCATCATCCTGACCCCTTGATGAAGGAAGCCAATCAGGGAAACAAATCATGGTGGGGCTACTGGCTTTGACATTGAGTAGACTTGGGTTCAAACCCCAGGTCAATCACTTTCTAATTGTGTGACCCTGTGAATTGACTGACCTTCACAGAGTCTCACTTCCCTCCCCTCCCGTAGCATCGTGTCCCCCGAGCGAGCAGACAGGTGTACCACACCCAGCTTGGTGTCTGGCGCAGAGCAGGTGCTGCATAAGTCAGATCAGTTTTCTTCCCCTTCCTTTTCCCAGATTATAACCCAGCGTGGGTTTTCCTGGGAACATCCAGGCTAATGAGGTACTTTGCTCTCAGGCCTTCCTGTGCCATTCTTTCCAGTCCTCCATTGGCAACGGAGAGATGGTTCTAAACTGCAGACCTAAACATGTCCCTCCCTGCTTAGTGGGTCCCGGAGTCCTTCCACTGTCTGCCCATCAGTAGATTCCTTGGCCACCTTCAGAGCTCCTCACCCCACAGCCTCTGCTGTCTCCAGCTGCCGTCTCCAATAAGCCCTCTTAAGTTCCAGGCATCTTAAACTCTTGTCCCGTCCCGGAATCCATAACGCCTTTGCACCAGCTCCCCCTCTGCCTGGAGCATCCTTTTCCCCACCCTCCTGGTCAGCTTGGCACACAAACATTCTTCACGATTGTTCCAACAGTGCCTTTTCTATAAGGACATCTGTCGCTACTGAGTTAGTCTCTCTCTGTCTCTGGATGCCCCTGGTGACTCTTTCAAACTCTTGCAATATTCTTTCTCTCTTTATTTTGCTAGAGTGTGGACTCTGTGAGGCCAGAGATGGTGCCTTTCCTTTAGTCATGTGAGCATTTCCTTTTGTGCCTAACATGGAGCTGGTTTGTATCGACCACTGGTTGAGCCTCACTGTCCCTTACCCACCCGGCTGACTTCACCTCTGCAACTCTAACCGCCACTTTGGTTCATGCGGGACCCTTTCGTGATGGACTCTGAGCTCTTGGAAAGCAAGAATCTCTTCTCCTTCACCTCGGTATCTTTCGTGCTTATTACCTGCCCTTTGTGGGGAAATAAATGCTGTACATTCTGAGTTAATGAATAAGTGAAAACCCTCTGGACCTGACATCACCATCTTTTCAAATGAGGGGTGGAGATTGGGATTCACCTTGACATGGTAACATATTTTCATTTCAGGTGCATCTCATTAAACACAGGTCTCTGAAATTACAATTTAGGCAGGGATTAGGTGTTAATATCAGGTATAAGGTGAAAATCAAGCAAATAAAAGTCATCCTTGAGAATGTCTCAAGAAGGTACCCCATTGGAAGCACTATTTCTCAAGTCTAGCTTAATCAATTTTGCTTCTAAACTCGAAAGGGTAATTTTCTTTAATGGAACCCTAGAAATAAGTAATTAGCTTGTGTTTAGGGGTCATGTTGAATCAAAAATAGGTATCATTATGCTCAACATGCACCAGAGAAATGCAAATCAAAACTACAATGAGGTATCCTCACGCTGGTCAGAATGGCCGTCATCAGGAAGTCTACAAATAATAAACGCTAGAGAGGGTGGGGAGAAAAGAGAACCCTCCTACACTGTTGGTTGGAATGTAAATCAGTACAACCGCCATGGAAAACAGTACAGAGATTCCTTAAAAAACTAAAAATAGAGTTCCCATATGTTCCAGCAATCCTACTCCTGGGCATATATCCAGAGAAAACTATAATTTGAAATGACACATGCACCCCAATGTTCATAGCAGCACTATTTACAATAGCCAAGACATGGAAACAACCTCAATGTCCATTGACAGATGACTGGATGAAGAAGATGTGGTATATTTATACAATGGAATACTCCTCAGCCATAAAAAAGAAGAACATAATGCCATTTGCAGTAACCTGGATGGACCTGGAGATTATCATATTAAGTGAAGTAAGTCAGACAAAGGAAGACAGATATCATACGATATCACTTACATGTGGCATCTTAAAAAAATGATACAAATTAACTTATTTACAAAACAGAAACAGACTCACAGACATAGAAAACAAACTTACGGTTACCAAAGGGAAAAAGAGGGGTGTAGGGATAAAATAGGAGTTTGGGATTACCAGATACAAGCTACTATACATATAAAATAGATAAACAACAAGGTCCTACTATATATAGCACAGGGAACTATATTCAGTATCTTGTAATAAACTATAATGGAAAAGAATCTGAAGAAGAATATATATAATATGAATCAGTTGCTATACACCAGAAACTAAACGCCAATATAAAAAGAAAAATATATGTCATTAGACAATAGACTAGATGGATTGGGAGCCCAGAGGGAGGGCTCCTGAGAGGACAGGTGGTGAGGGCACGGCCCGGTGGACAATGAATGGATGGAGGTGGGGTCTTTGGGGCCCAGGTGGCCAGAAAAGCCTCACACTGCAAGAGTCAAGGTATAGACGCCATGGTGGAGTCTGAGGATAAAGACAGAAATGGGTTGGGGATCTGGGAGCCAATGCAGGGAGACGGCCTGGGTCCAAAGAAAAAGAATGGAGGCCCTTAGAAGGGATGACTAGATGTCAGAACAGATTCCAAAGGCAGAAGGCAGGGAGGCAGGAAGAGGGGACTGGGCTCCACAAGGTGCCGTGTGACAACCAAAGAGGATGCTCTGAGAGGGAGGGCTGGTGTGGCTGCAGCCACCTTGCGTTCGTGGGCTCCCCACGGTGGGGGTGGGGTGCAGGGGTAGGGGGGCTCTTGGTGCTGCCATGCTCTTGATTTTCAGATTTTCATCAAGAATGAACACTTCCGTTATAAAATTCAAATTTCAACGTTGAAGTATGTAAAATAAAAATGAAGTATAGACAATAAAAATAAAATAACAAACTAGCATTCATTGACAGTTTTATATCCTCCTACAAACATTTTAAACACACGGACTCAAACACACACAAACATTCACACAGTGTGGTTTCCTATGATTAAAAACGTTACTGTTACCCACAGCCTGTAATGGGTTACTTTTTTTCTCACTTAGTAATAGATCATGGCAACTTTTTGCATCCCTAGCTTTTGCATCTGCTATTTCTCCAAGTGAAGAAGGCTCATAAAATACCAGACAACGGGAGACTCTAAAGACCAAATCTTGATATTCTAAGAAAGCTTTTCTTCCATCCTACTCAGTCTGTTAGCCCCAGTGAACTTGAAATTAAAGATTTATGTTACTAATTATTAGTTTTTAAATAAAATCTTAAGGGCAAAGCTTTGCTGGAAATAGACATGGTAATTGTGTTTACTGATCGTCGCTCCTCTGGAACAGCAACTCAACGGTATAAAACGTCAGTAATTAGAACAATAAGCCCAGGTTAATTAAAACACTGGGTAACATTTGGGCAGGAATAAAATCCACGTTGGAGATTTTCCAGGCGCACACTCACTTTGTAGGCACTTAATTCACCCCGGGAGCTGGTGCTGACAAGGTAAGACGCTCGGTGCTAATCAGTGCTGGCCCGCCTTTGATCATGCCCCGCACATTTCTCTTCTCAGGCTCCAGGACCAGCTTCAGAGAGCTGAGTCCAGCCGCTGGGAGAACAGCGCTGTGGTTGCTCGGGCCTAATCTTACCCATTCTTGTGTTATTACCGTCCATGCCACTTGCCTTAATGGTTACAGGCTGGCTAATTAAAGCCATTAATCAAGTCCCCAAGAAGTCTGGATGCTGTCTGGAGCTTCTTCTGCCTCGGTCCTCTATCTAGTGATGGAGGCCTGCTTCCTTTGGGATGCTGTGGTCCCCACGCCTGATCAGAGGATTGGCCGTGCTGCGAATCGTTCCTCCGGCTGCAACCAGGGAGCCACGCGAGCTCTGATGGAGGGACTTAAAGGTCAACCCTCTAACGTGCTCTCCGGGGCAACCTCTGCCCCAGGCTGGGTGAGTGGGAGGTCCTCTGTCACCTTTCACTGACCACAGGGCATTGCCAATATCCCCGTATCTGCCTTTGAGCTCCATGAGCCCAGACGTGTTTTTTTCTGTTTTGTACTTTCAGAGCTTTGTCCAAGGCCTGCAGATAGGGGGCACCCAATAAAAGTACCCCTCACCCCCTCTGCCCCGTGACTTTGGCTTAGAAGAAGAGGTAATTCAACAGTTATTTCTGGAGGGCTTCCTTTGGGCCAGGGACGGCTCTGGGTGCTTTGAGGAATCAGAGATGAATAAGACACGGCTCTCGGATGTAAGGAGTTTAGAAGTTAGTGGGGCGATAAAACACATTTGCAAGTGGCTGCAAGAAATGAATACTGTAAGAGAAGGTCAAAGAAGGTGCCACGGGCTGTCAGAGCCAGAGAAGAACACTGCCAGCTAGGGAGATCTGAAAGGGCTTCATGGAGGAGGTGGCATTTTGGCTAGGCTTTTGATAAAACAGATTTGGATGTGCAGAGTTGTGCGTGCGCTCTGTGTGTATCTATATACGAGCTGGTGGGTGGGGCTACGAGAAGATACTGAGATGCTTCCAGGGAATGAAATCTCCAGCATAAACAAAGGCACAGGTCGCTTTCATGCAGCCACACATTCATCACAGAGATAATGCACTTGGGGCCGCAGCTGGCAGCCCCTGGGCGTGCCCTGAGTTAGGACAGACTTTTGCAACGTTGTGGGTTGGGTGAATTGGGAATTTAGCATTCCCTTGCTGCCCTCCTCCTTCCCTTCCAGGGCACGCTCCCTCCTTCCCTTCCCATTTCCAGACATGCTTTCTGGGTACCTGGCCCTTCCTGCCTTCCCATGTCCTTTCTTCACAACACCCATTCTCAGGAAAAGATCCAACACCCTCTGCTCGTATGTAAGTTCGGGTTCCAGGCTGTCCGTTATCACTTAGTCTGCCTTAGCTGGAGACTGACTTCACCTACTGCAGCGCTGTGAGGATTTGGTACCCAAATAAGGTCCTGATGTGCACTCAGCTTTCTTCCGCTCCGGGAGCTGAACTGCTGCCCTACCTCATTCGGCCGACACATCACAATTGCAAAGCCAAACAGTTTTCTAGAGGAGAAGCTCCCTCAGCTTCTGCCCATTGGGCAAATGGGTTTTATTTCTCATTCCTTTAATTAGTGGAGTAAATAAACAGAGTGGGATGCCTTGCTAAGATCAAACTTGTTTTATTTTCCTTCGCTGCTGTGGTGAGCGTCCCTTTGGTCATCATCCGCAAGGCAAGTCACCACGGAGGCCCTGGAGGGGCTCCTCGGGGGGCCGCCGTGTGTAAGGCACCCTGGTGAGCAATAAGGTGGCCTCCCACCCCTCAGGAGGATGGAAGGACAGCTGCAGGGGGCTGGACAGGGGACTGAGTCAGCCCACTCCCTGCCTTTTGAAGTTGGAAAGGGAAAGAGCTATTTACTTTCCGGGACAGAGGAGCTGATTCTCAGGGAAGGAAAGTGATACCAGGTCTGCAAAGAACAGTCTCTAAGAAACAAATCTGGGGAAACCAGAATTTTGGAGAAAGTCAGTGCGAAGGACTGAACCAGCTGACTATGAAGACCCATAATTCTGTGCATCCCTTGGGGGTGGTTTTGGACACACTCAGCACTGATGGATGGGCTTTTCCCTTTCTCAAGGGCCCATGTGTCCAACATTAGGGTGGGGACAAGCAGCCACCCAGAATTATCTTTTGGGCTGCAAAAGACCAGCTGATCACAACCACAGAACAGGGCATCCAGAAGCGGCCGGGGGAGAGCCTAGGATTTCCTTCTGTTCATGTGGGAGTCAGACCATCCCCTTTCTTGGTCTACATAAACGCTAGACTTTGGAAAACTTCTATGAGGGAAGAATCGAAAACAAACCCCCCTCAAAAAAAAAAAAAACCCATAAAACAAGCAAACAAAAAACTCAGCTTAGGATCCCTGAGCAGAGTAACTCCTTTGCAGCCTGGGATGTGGCCCCAGAACTTTCATCAGCATGTCATGCACAGCAAACAGCAGGAGTTAACAGGCACGGAGGTGGCCTCCGCAGTGTCACAACACCCACCCCAGCCCTGCGTCTCTGAAAGCACTGTGATAAGATCAGAAGTTGAACCTCTTCCAAGCAGACACTCCCTTCGAGGACAGGCTCTCTGTAAAATTCTCTCATAAATTTTGTCTATTTTTTTTTTTTAAAGGAGGAGCTCTGTGGCTGTATTCTTTTTTTGGAAATGTGATTTTGGGGCGGATTCATTATTTCTGTTGGTAGGTTTGACGCAGCCTGAGTCTTCAAGCTTTAAAAGGTCTCATTTTTTGTTGGGACAGCTCTTAGCACATAATCATCGCAGTCTAGAAACGATGCAGGGAGGAAGGGGCTTCGCGGACCGTCTTGGCCCCTCTCTCAGACTCCAAATGAGAAGCTGAAATCTAGGGAGCAAATGCAATTGCCCCAAGTCAGAGAGCACACTGGAGACGGAGCTGGAGCCAGCATATATGGACCTGAGATGGACATTTTTGAGAATTTTGTTGTTGCAGACACATTCCCTTGTTGACTCAGTCTGAGTTTAGAATTGGCTGAATTCCATAAGTCCTTTGCTTTTGCAGGTAGAACCCTTAAGTCATGACGTATCTGTTCTCTGACCTACAAACCCCCATCTTCTTTCTCTTTTTCTTTCCTGGCAACGCGTCCTTTATGACCACTCCAGGTTCCCTCCTTTGAAAATCCTTTCCTGTCGTCCCAGGGGCATTCAAGTCTCGCTCTCGGTGCCCACTGCACTCTTGTACCTGTTTTGTTCACAGATGTCACAAAGTATCTTGTCATTCTTACTCTGCCTTGAACCCCTTGTTGGCAGGGTCATGCTTGTATTTTTATGCCCCAGCATCTAGCAGGTACGAGGCGTCAAGTTGACTGAATGAATACACATGCTGTTTTTCCTTTGTGCCCGAATGTAGTACCTTACATTTAATAGATGCATGATTCATTTCCATTACAGAGCCAAACAAACTTAGCCTTGCACGTTCTCAGCATATCAGAGATGGAGGGGGCCAATTTATAAGTGTGGAATCTGAGGCCCAGAAAGGGAATTGGCTTACCCAAGGATGCACAGCATTTCCGTGTCACAATTAAACTGGAAACCAGGCCTCTGTGAAAATGCAAAGCCCTGCTTGATGATCTCACGTCACCGTTTAAAATATTTATCGCTTAGTTTCATTAAAGTACATCTTCCTATAGAAATCTTTTGGGTATCAAGAAAGATTCAGAATTACGTTTCAGCATTTCTTCTTCTTACTTTGTTTCTTCCTAACAGGAACCATTTTGCTTTTTCTTAGAGGTGAGGGTCAGAAATGGCCATGTCTTAGTCTTTGGGAAAGAAAGTCACAATTACTCTCAATCAGAGTTTTGATAGAAGTGATTCCTTCTTACACAGGGAAGAGAGATCGACTGAACTTGCATTACACATTCCCTTTTCACTGAGTTTACAGCCCCCTGATGAGAAGCGTGATGCCCGCTTAACCAAAGCATTGAAAATGTTCTGTTCTCCTCCAAGCCAGCGGCAGATCATGGACGCCATGGTGTGAGCCAGACATCCTACAGCGCTGGAAGGTCAAGCACTAGTAAGAGTAGCAGTGACAACATCGGGTCTCAGTGTGCCCAAGACGCCAAGGCTTCCGGGTCAGCTGTCTGGAGCCCAAGAGGGACCACCATGCACACCCTAGAGAGTGGCAGGCAACCAATGAGGAACAGACCCAGAAGCAGCCAATGGCAAGAGCCCTGTCTTGTGACTCTGCCCCCAAGGGCTTGGCGGTAGAGGAGGTGGGTTGGTCTTTATTTCCATCACTGCAGTCTGGGCTCCTGAACCTCAGATCTTGGGAGATGAGAGCCCGAGCCAGGCTGAAAGCAGGGCAAAGCCAGCTCTGCGCAGGGGTGGGACTTGGGTCTGAATCACCCCACTCTGCCTCCTGAGTGACAGGAGAAAAGCTAGCAGGAAGTAAGAGCCAAATGTTGCCAAAATCCAGCCCGGGTGAATCCTGTCTGCCCAGCCCAGCTCTTGTTTGTGGTTTCCAAGAAGAGTCTTCCCTTCCTTTAGTAACTGGAGGTGTTGGGTTGCAATTCACGCCAACTTGTTGCAACAAGTCTCCGTCAAGTGTCTGCTGTGCGCCCCGTTCACCCAGTGGGGGGATATAAGAGAAGTAGAAGTCTTGACTTCTTGACTTAACAAACAGTAGGAAGATACATTCATTCGTTCGTTCACTACTTTCTGAAAGCGTACCCTGTGCTCTATACAGTATGAGGTCCTGATGGCAGAGACAGCTAAGACACAGTACCTCACTTCAGGAAGGCTACTGTCTGATGGGCTGAAGGAGGAGGTAGGTGCCTACAAAATGAGTAAGGGACAGGGAGCGCAGGGAGGACAGAGCATCGTGGAAGCAAAAAGGAAGGCTAGTTCACGCAGCCCAGGTGCACATTAGAGGAGGTGATGCTTGAAGAGCAGCATCATCACAAAGGATGAACAAGAGTTAGTGGAGAAATAAAAATATGTGTGTACAGTGCACCTGTAGGAGTCAGAACCATCCCACCAGAATTTAGAATTTTAGAATTAGGAAGCGGGAATAAAGGACTAGAAACTGAAACTATCTCCTTCTGGATATACCTACACATAACCAGAGGGTAATTAAAAAACAAACAAACAAGAAATAACTGAACTCTCACATGCTGCTGATAGGAGTCTAAACTGGCATCACTCTTTCTGAAAAACTGGCAGTATTTGCTAAAGGTAAACATATGAATAGCCTGTGACACAGCCATTCTGCTTCCAGGTATATACCCCACAGAAATGCATGCCTGTGTTCACCAAAAGTCACGTGCAAGAACATTTACAGCAGTGACGTTCCTCATGGCTGCAGACGGGAATCTGCTGTGACCATCATCAGTGCAGAATGGACGGATGCGCTGTGGGGTGTTCATACAGCCGCCCTCTGTGCCGCAGTGAGAACCAGTGTTCCCCCACCATTCACAGCTGCACGGATGAGTCTCAAAAGTCTAATGTTATAAATGACCGAACTAATGAATAGAACAAAAAAGAAACAAGGGGGGAGGGTATAGCTCAAGTGGTAGATCTCATGCTTAGCATGCACGAAGTCCTGGGTTCAAGCCGCAGTACCTCCTCTAAAAATAAATAAACCTGATTACCTTCCCCCTAAAAACAAAACAAAACAAACAAAACAGAACAAACAAACAAACAAAAAAAACAGGAAAGAAAGAAACAGACTCACAGATACAGAGAACAAACTAGTGGTTACCAGTGGGGAGAGGGAAGTGGGGAGGGGCAATAGCTGGGTAGGGGGTTAAGAGGTACCAACTGTTACGTATAAAATAAGCTACAAATATACATTGTATGACACAGAGAATATAGCCAACATTTTATAAAAACTATACAATGGAGTAACCTTTAAAAATCGTGAATCTCTATTTTGTAAACTGTCACATATAATATTGTACGTCAAGTATAACTCAGAAAAAAGTCCAATGTTTGAAAGTACAGAAACAGGCAGACTGATCTATGCGGTTAGAAGTCAGGATGGCGGTTATGCTTGGTGGGGGTAGCAATGGACCCGGGGGTGGGGGGCGCTTCGCCGGTGCCGCTGATGCCCTACCTAACTCTTGATTTGGGCATTGGAAGCACGTTCACTTTGTGAGGATTCAGTGAGCTGCACACTTACGGTAGTGGGCTGCCTTGTACGTATATAATCCGTCCGTGAAAAGTTCAGAGCCACCTGTGACCCAGGGAGAGAGTGAAGCTGGGAGGTAGGGTGTAAGGGATGTAGGAATTTGGAACACAGAAACGGTCCCTGGTGAATCGGCTCCTCCTGGGGCACTCTTCTAAGAGTGGGTGCTCGTGGGAGGCTTGGCGTCCTTGGGGCATTAAATGAAGCACTTCATTTTCCCCTCAAAGAACATCTCATTCCACCCATTTAGCTTTTGCAGCAGATGCTACTATGACCAGTGGGCAGCCTGACTCTCTGCCCCTCAGTTTCCACATCAGGTGAATGGGGGCACAGTCAGGGCTGCTGTTCTGGCAGAGCTGTTGCTATGATTCACTGTTGACCCCATTAATTGCCTGCCTGATTGGCTCTAGCAGGATAAAGAATGGGACAGGACCATGCAAATTCGAGGGGTTATTGCGTTGTGAGCCAGAGGTCTGGGAGGAGAGGTGCTGCTGATCCACCTGGAGATGGGTGCACAGAACCAGGATGCTAAGCCTGTGTGTCTGGCGCAGCTTTAGGAAGCCTCCCATGGAGGTTGTTACTGCTCTAATGCCATGCATGTCTCCCTGATATTTGGCCAAGACAGTGAACCCATCTTTGCGTTCTCTTCCTCTCATTAAGACAGGAGCCACAGGAGCCCCAGGAGCCGTGGTTCTAGCAGCATTCTCAACAGCACAAAGGCTGCCTCTCTCTATCCTAGAGAAGAAAGCCAGAGGGGAGAGGCGATGTGAAGCTGACCCTAGACTCTCCATCTGCCCACTGCCCACGTCACTGCAGTCACCAGGAATGTCACAAGAAAACCACCCTGGAAAGAGATGTGACACAACCTACGATTGTCCCTGACATCCCGGGATCCCAGCTTGGCCCAGAGCCACAGGTGGAGAGAGAGGAGGAGAGAGGACTTGGGCTGAGTGCAGACCTCATTTCAGGCTCTGTGCTTGATGCCTTTCTCCATCATTTGGTAACTGTCTACTGAGTACTGACGAGTGCCTGGGCACTCAGAGATGTCACACAAACACACACACAAACAAAACTAGACCCTGACTCCACGGATTTCACAGTCCAGTGGAGAAAACAGACGTCAAATAGATGTTCACATGAATGATTACATAAGTGAGTCTGTGATAAATGCAGGGAGGAACAGAATAAGGATATCTGAGAGTGCATCTCAAGGGGACTTAGGCTGGTTCGGAATAGTGAAGAAAGCTTTGCCGAGCAGGTGACTTTGAAGTTGGAATGTGAAGGCTGAACAAGGGTTACTGGGTAAGGAACATGGGGATAACATTCTAGGCAAAGAGAATAGCTGTACAGGTATTAAGGCAAGAAGGAGCGTGGGGTTTGGAGGAATTAAGGAAAGGCCAAGGTGGCTGGAGAATGGTGAATGGCCCGAGAGGCAGCTGGGGAGGCAGCCAGCATCCAGCTCACAGAGGGCCTTGCGGAAAGAATTTAGAAATTGATTTTAGAGTAATGGGTGGCTATTGAAGTGTTTTAAGTAGAATAATGACATGCTTATATTTGGTTTTTTTTTTTTTTCAGCGTTACTCTGGCTTCTGGATGGAGGGTGGGCGGGCAGAGGGTTATAGGGTATGACAAAGACCAGGAAGCTCCCAGTGGGCGGTCATAGCCATAATCCAGCAAAGAATATGGTGGGGTGGACTGGAGGGGTGGTAGTCCCGGTGGCAAAGAGTGGAGAGATTTGAGCCATGTTTTGGTGATGGAATGGCTAAGATCTGATGATGGAAGGGATGGGTGAGGGAAAGGGAGGCGACAGTTATGACTGCTAGGTTTTTAGCCTCTGCAGCTGGGGGGATGGTAATACTATTGCTAAGATGGGGGAAATGAGCAACAGCAGATATGCAGAGAAAATTACAATCTGGTTTTTATCTTCATCCTCAGAAGGGCCTTCCCTCAGTGGATGTGGTCAAAGTCACAGAGCAAGATCTCTAAATCAAGGTACTTTGTGGCCAACCTCAGAGATTTGTGTCTGGGACACATCTACATTCCTGTAGCAGGTCACTACTTACAAAGCAACGTCAAATACGTCAGCCCATTCTTTAAATTTTTATCACGACAACCCTACGTGGTAGACAGAGAAAGTATCGTTATAGCCATTCCATGGGAAAGAGAATTGTGGTCATTAACTTGCCCAATACATCACAGAGCTCTAACTAGTGTGGCTAGGGTGGATCTCTGGTCATTATGCCTCCCAGTTCTTGTTTTTCCTACTATTCCTCACTGCTAAGCTCACCAGCACTGGAGTGAGAAAAATTGCTCAGCGGACGAATATTGGTTAAGTTATTCATCCTCTCTGCACCTCAACTTCTTCACCTGTAAACAGGAGGAATTATTGTCTGGCTCAAAGGCTTGTCATGAGCGTTCCATGAGCTGATGCAGGGAGAGCAGTTAGCATAGCACCTAAAACAAAGCAAGTGCTCAGTTCTCCTGGGGATAAGAAGCTGCCGTTAAGAATGCATTTTGCAACCCAAACACCCCTTTTCCCTTGAGAAGAAGCAGCAGCTCCCAAAGCTGGGAAGGGTCTGAGAATTGCTGACCAACTTTTCCCCAAGGGCGTCTGATGATCTCTGTCAGTGTCCCACAAGGACTTTGAGCACAGTTTCCTCTTTCTCACTACCCTGTTCCCGCCACCACACTCAGACACTGAGTCTGGACAGTTCTTCTTCCACCACCTCCTTCACTTGCCCCTCTCTCCCCCATCCCCAACCCTGGTCCAGTTCAGATCCCATTTCTTCTTGCCTGACCTATCACAATAAGCTTTCAACTGATTGCCCAAGTGCTCGCTCAATCTAGTGTATACTTCCCCGTGTTTTCTCATTGTCTACACAGTAAAACCTAGACCTCTTCATCAATAAGTCAAGCATCTTTACAGTTTCCTGTCAGTCTCTTTTAAAGTCACCTCCCAGTGCTATTCAATGGAGACCCTTCTTTCCAACCAAAAAAGCCAACCCATTATCTCCCAATGTGTCATCATTACCAATCCCCCCATCACACTTCTGACCATACTGTTCCTCACCCCCAGAGCATCCTTCTCTCTCCTTTCCATCTGTCTTCCTATTTCTTTAAGGTGCCACTCGAGTCTCACCTCCTTTGTGATGCCTCCTCTGATTCTCTAGGCTAGAAATCTCTTCCAATAACTCTCAAAATAGTTACTACGTTTTCCAAGACTTGAGGGCTGGAATGGCTTCTTATTCACTGTTGCAGCCATAATGCCCAGCTCAATGTCCTTCACACAGCATGGTTTGGACCTGTGAGTAGTCATACACATACGGCAGTTATTTGCTATATGCTTTAAGTCAATGAAAACACAGGAAATGCATTCATTTATCACTCATTTGTTTAGTTAGCCACAACAAAGTGGGTCATCCACCTATTATGCACCCTTGCTATGCTGGGAATGCCAAAATGAATGAGACCAATTCTCTGCTCTTGAGGAGCTCAAGGCATGGAAAATATGGCAAGTAAATGAACACTTACATTCAGTGTAATACACAATGTCCTACAAATACAGGATGCTAAGGTAGTTCATTGGAACAGACCTACTCCAAACTGAGGCATGACGGGAGTACAGTGGATCGAACTGCATCCCCTGGAAAGATATGTTGAATTATTCCCCCTTAGTGTTTGTGAATGTGAGCTATTTGGAAATAGTCTTTTCAGATGCAATCAAGTTAAGATGAAATCATATCCTATTAGGGTGGACCCTAAATCCAATGACTGCTGTCATGAGAAGAGAGATTTGGAGACACACAGACTCTGCAGGGAAGAAGGCCTGCATGTGACAATGGAGGCAGAGGTTGGAGTTTGCACATACAGCTGCAAGAGGAGGAGCACTAAGGATGGCCAGCAACCACAGGAGCAAGGAAAGAGGCAATTCTTTCTTTCCCAGGACCTTCAGAGGAAGTGTGGCTCCAAGGATGCCTTAACTTTAGATTTCTAGCCTCCAGAACTGTGAGCCACCCAATTTATGATACTTTATTATGGCAGCCCGAGAACACTAACATAAAGGTAGCTGGAGGAGTTGAGGCTTGAGTTGAGGAAAAAGCCCTTGAAATGACATTTGTCATTTTACAGAAAAGTACCTGGGTGTTCTGGGTTTGGAAAGTGGGAGGTCCGCTGAGAAATGGACGGGCGCTGGCCGAGGTGCTGATGGGGATGCTGGGCTGGTGAAGTAGGTAGGTTGAGTTCAGGACCCAGAACTGGAGTGAAGCCATCCCAGATTCTGAGGGATCTGGGTGGCCTTCATGCTTCCTCTTCCTCTCTCTACTTCCTCTTCCCTCTCCCCTTTCTTCTCCTTTTCCTTCTCCTAAGGTAACTAGGATGTGGTAGGTCTTGGTACCCATCTACCACCGTCTGTAAGAGCTCTGCTTCTGGGGACCAATTTTTATGATTGAGACACAACGTCTTCAGGTGGCACGTATGACGCTCATTTTCACTCTCTCCCACTCTTTAAAGAACTCTTAAATTTCTCTCCTTCAGGATTTCCTCTCATCCATTCTCTTTTGCTCCCTACTACGCCCTCTCTCGTGTAACAGAAAGAATCAGGCCAAAGAGCTTAAAAAAAAAAAAGAAAGAAAGAAAGAAAGAAAAACCCTTGCTTCCATTTTAGCCTATCTTCAGCACAGCTGTTGTTTCTGGGTTTTTTAAAATAGAGACTCAGCAACCCCTGTGATACTTACTGACTGCAATATATACATAGATTTATACATTAAATTAGTCTCCAGGGGATACCCTGCTAAATATAGTAATTATGTGAATGTTTTCAAACACCTATCTCTTCTTGCTATTTTTCTCCCATTCCTGGAGCTGGGTTGATGCTGCTGGGAAAACTGGGTGGAACCTTGGCTGACTGGCCAAGTACTTTTCTCATTTAAGAATAAACTTCCTTAAGAAGCAGGAAAAAAAAAAAGCTCAGAATCCAGGGGAAAATAATGGTGGGAATGTTGTGGTGATGAGGTTGGAGGGTGTATGGAGAAGTTGATAGAGTAGCTGCAGGTTTGAACCAGAGCACCATCCATTACAAAAGGTGTAACTGTGGAAAAGCCCCTTACACCCTTCAGGCTCTGTCTTCGTCACCTATGAAATGCAGGTCTGAGGGCTCACTTTGCAGGATATTTTAGGGTCTGGGATAGTTATATGCATAGTAGATAGCAGGTGCTTATAAAGTGGGGGCCATTAGTGTGATGACACTGTTAGTTCCTCCTTGGCTGAGAAGTTCATTAGCTGTAAGGGTATTGGGTTAATAGGATTATCAATCTTTTAGGGAGTGAGGAGACCCAAGCCAATGGGAGTAGGACCCAGACTCAGAGTCACAACTGGTCCGACCTGGAAGGGATTTTAGGGGTCATCTGGAAAAACCTTCCCATTTTACAAATTAGAAAATTAAGGCCCAAGTTTTTGGCCAAAGTTAAGAAGCTTATCCCACAGCCTGATATCCTGACTGCCAGTATAAGCCCCCAAACATGGTAGCCAATTATATCTTAGTTGCCAGGGAGTGTTTTATTTTTATATACAAACTTGGAACAAGAGGACTTGTGTTCAGACCTTGGCTCTGTCCTTATAGTTGCCCTTTGACCTTGGAAAAGCCACTTAGCCTCATTCAGTCCAAGTTTTTTCACCTACCCAGTGGGACTCCCCTTCCTGGCCTTGGAGGTTTGTGAGGATCAGAGGAGGTAAGCCTGTGGGACTATCCAGAGCCACGTATGCAGGTGATTGTACCTGTCTTCTCATCTTCTCATCCCAGAAAGGAGTTGTCTCCAGCAGGGAAGAGAAGGAGGAATGTATCTGGGGCCTATCCTCGCATCCTCTAAAATTTAGGTGGGTGGATGTGTTCTTAGAGATCCTACCTGTCCCAGTGAGAAAGGCGCTGGATTCTCATCATGGCTCTGCACCTGGGTTGCTTTGTGACCTAAGGTCAGTTTCTTTCCCTCTCTTGTTGTTGCTATTGTTTGCTTTTTAATCTGTAAAAAGGGTGGTGGATCAGAGGACCTCTAAGTCTCCTCTTGCTATGAGCCATGCTCCCCTGCTACTGACATCATCACTGCCCATTCTGGGGGAAGAGGCTTCATTTTCTGGGCTGAGGCACCTAGGTTTACCCCAGGGTCCTTGCCCCCATCCCTCAGGGCATCTTCTGGAAGGGGTGTCTCAAACCGGATGCTACTCCCCGCTAATGTTCCCAACTCACTCTGCACTCCTCAAGTGACTGGGCATCCAGCCTTTGGCAGGGCTGAGGAAAGGGCCTTGGGGACTTGCATCCCCAAGTGATGAGCCAGGATGAGCCAGGATCATAAAGACGAAGGCTGCATTTATTGAGTTAGGCCCTCGACATGGACACCACCACGGTGAGTCTTCATGACATCCGAGGGGCTCAGCCATACCGGATCTATTTTACAGATGAGAAACTGTGCCCATTCAATCACATTATCTGACCAAACCCCAGGGCTCCCACAAAGGGCTAAGCTGGCACGCAAGCCTGCCTCCCTGACTCTTAGGTCACGTTCTTTCTATGCCCCTGATGCCCATTTTTACTGCTATCTTTTCTTGCACCATATGCTCTTTTTGTTTCCAAATGTGTTTCTCTCCGCATTACCATTTCTCTCAGGTTGGGTGCTTATATTCTGTTTTATAAAGATTGACACTAAGGACAGACCTGAAAGGGATCTGGGGGGGTCAACATCTTCATTTTTTTTTCAACTAAGATCTTGCAGTCAAGAGGCTGTCTATGAATGTTCACAGTCAGTTTAGGACAGAAACCAGGGAGAAATAAACATTAACTGAGCCCCTGTTAAGTTCCAGGCGTTGTTCTGGGTGTATCTGGTGGATTATTTCATTTAAGCCTCTTGACAATGCTATTAAAGTAGATGCAAGTATTGCCTTCATTGTCTGGATAAGGAAACTAAGGCTCAGAGACGTTAAGATGCTCATTCAAGGCTGCCTGGCAGGTAAGTGGTGGAGTCACAATGTTTAGTCTGTTTGCTTTGAAAACCTCAGAGATCCCATGTTTACTCTATAGGGTACTGCCTCAGTTTCTTTTGAATAATTAATTTCTGAGACACCAAAGGCACTGAACCGAAATACACAGATGAAAGCAGGCACACACTTTATTTTGCCATCTTTTTGATCTGCGCTCCTGCAAAGGTCTGTACTGACTCATAGTCAAAGACAGCTCTTTGTTATGCTAAGTAGCCTTAATTCATAACCTGTATGTTCAAAAGAGCAGCTAATATTTATCATGCATTTTCTGCATACCAGAGTGTGTGTTATATTATCTATGTGGACAATGTTGTCATTCTGACCCCCATCTTACTGTTACCCTTATTCTACAGATGAGCACATGCAGGTTTAGGAAGGGTAGGTAACTGCCCAACGTCATTTGCTGGCAGGTGACAGAGCCAGGATCCAGACCAGGCAATTGCTACGAGGTCAGTGGTTCTTAACTTTGGCCCCACGTGGAGATCAGCTGCTGTAAGGGTGTGGAGAAAAGGGAACCCTCCTACATTGTTGGTGGGAATGTAGTTTGGTGCTGCCATTATAGAAAACAATTTGGAGAATCCTCAAAAAACTAAAAATAGACTTACCAGAAGATCCAGCAATCCCACTCCTGGGCATATATCCGGAGGAAACTCTAATTCGAAAAGATACATGCACCCCAATGCTCATAGCAGCACTATTTACAATAGCCAAGACATGCAAGCAATCTAAATGTCCGTCGACAGGTGACTGGATAAAGAAGCTGTGGTATATTTATACAATGGAATTCTACTAAGTTATAAAAAGTAGTGAAATAATGCCATTTGCAGCAACATGGATGGACATGGAGGTCGTCCTTCTAAGTGAAGTAAGCCAGAAAAAGAAAGAAAAATATCATATAATATCACTCATATGTGGAATCTAAAAAAAGAAAAAAAAGAAGACACTAATGAACTTATCTACAAAACAGAAACAGACTCACAGACATAGTAAACAATCTTATGGTTTACCAGGGGAAAGGGGGTGGGAAGGGATAAGTTGGGAGTTGGAGATTTGCAAATACGAACTAGTATATACAAAATAGCTAAAAACCAAGCTGCTTCTGTATAGCACAGAGAACTATATTCAATATCTTGTAGTAGCCTATAATGAAAAAGAATATGAAAATGAAAATACACAGGTATGTATATGGATGAGTGAAATACGCTGCACACCAGAAATTGACACACTGTAACTGAGTATACTTCAATTAAAAAAACATCAGATGCTAGAAAAATGGGATCTTGTGCCCTTCCCCAGACCAACCGAGTCAGGGTCTCTGGTACCTAAAGCAGAGAGTGTCTGTATTCCTTAAAGTTCATCAGATGATTCTGATGCTCAGTGAGGGTTAAAAATGACTGCTTCACCCGCAGAAGATTCTTTACCACTGAACGATGGTGCCTAGGTGATTAAGGGGTGTCCACCTTCCTTAGGTGATTAAGGGGTGTCCACCTTCCTTAACCCCCTTGATGTTATGAGGGTTGCAGGGAGGCTAAACCAGGGCTACTTGCTACTATGCTTGGTCGATAGAAATATATGTGAGACACACATAACTTTACTTTTTCCAATAAGTCTGTTTTTTTTTTAAAGTAGAAAGAAGTGAAATTAACTTTCAAAATATTTTTTCTCTAAATCAGTTAGATAAAATGTTATGATTTCAACATATAATTGATATAGAAATAGTGAGATACTTTACATTCTTTTTTTTTTTTTTTGTCTCAAGTGTTTGAAATCTGCTATGTATTTTGTCCTTACAGCATATCTCAAATTGGGACTAGCCACTTTTCAAATGCTTGATAACTACATGTGGCAATAATGGTTAGTGCCTTGGTAGGTACCACTTTTGACAATTTCCTCTGGCCCTTATTTCCTCCCCCCAGGTCTCAGATTCATTCAGGAATTAGAGCTGTGTGCCCAGGAGAGACCTTTCCTCTTTCAATTTTTGTGGTTTTCTAAGTACCAATCTATTCCGTTACCTATCTATAGTCTGTTCAATCTATAAAAATCAGTCTCTGATTTCCCAGATGCCCAGTGATGACCATCATAGCATTAGCTAACGCTTCCACCCTGTCACATAATTACTGTTTCTTTTTTGTAGTAGTGGGAACATTTAAGATCCACTCTTTCAGCAACTTTCCCTTACTTGGCTCTTTAAGAAGGGTCTAGCCTTGGGGACGGTTCCAGGAACTTCACTTTGGCAGGATGCCAGAAGGTCAGGCATCCTTTCCTCACACTTCTTCCTTTGTTTATTTTTAAAAGGCGAAACGTCTTGAGAGGTAATTTGATGATACGGATCAGGAGACATGAAAAATATCCATTCTCTTTGACCAAGTAATTTCCTTAGGAAACAATCTGAAAAGGTGGAGGAAGTTTCAGGCATAGAGATGCTTATCAGGGCCTTGTTTATATTGTGGAATAACTGAACACAGCCCAAACCTTCGGTGCTAAGAGAGTGATGACAAGAGCTGAGTTAAGTCTAAAGAATGGGAAATCACGCAGCCATTTAAAGGAATATCACACCGTTATCAGAGAGGGAAACTTTTTTGTTTTTACACGGGACTTCTTATAGTAAAATACGGAGAGAAAGAGCAAGAATCAAAATTGTTCGTGCTGAATTATAAGTATGTAAAAATATCTCAACACAACAATATGACAGAAAGAGAATACACCAAGGAGTTGAAGGTAGTTATCTTCTGGTGGTGTGATCGTGGGCAATTTTTTCTCCCTCCTTTTTTCCACTTATATGTATTTTCTGAAATATAGTGAGTACCTATTCCTTTGGTAATAACATAGGCTTTATTATAATAAGTAAACAATGTTAAGGGGGAAAAAAAAACTTTAAAAAGCAATTGAAAAGTTTCTGCTGTCACATTTAGAAAATTGTTTGCCTGTGCCCAAGGGGGTCCTGGGGGATGGGAAGGTGCAGAAAGAGGGGGATTGTGGGTGTGAGGGGCGCCTCTCCTCCCAGGCAGATTTGCATTTTGCACACTGATGCATCGTTTCTGACAATCTGCAAAGTCTTTTCCGAGAGCCTTGGACGGGGAGGGGGCTGCCCTTCTAACAAAAAGCCAGTTTGTGAGGAAGACCCCTCTTCAGCGGTGTTGACACAACAAACTCTTTCTTCAGCCTGGAGCCACAAAATGGACGTATTCAGAGCCCTCAGGAAGGGGCTGGACAAGGAAGAGGCTCAGTTGCTCCAAGGCTAAAATTAAGTGTCTGAGAAGCCCGGCTATTTTCGAATCCCCTGGGCAGCAGGCTCCTTGTTGCAGGGCGCTGAGCTTGAAACCCTGAGGCCCTCCAGAGTCTACGCCTTCCAAAGGAGAGCCGCGTGCCCCGGTTTTCTTTTCCTTGTTTTTAAATTGAAATATAGTCAGTTTACAATATGGTGTGAATTTCTGGTGCACAGCATAATGTTTCAGTCATGCAAGTACATACATATATTCCTTTTCATACTCCTTTCCCTTATAGGTTACTACAAGATGTTGAACTTAGTTCCCTGTGCTTGGACCTTGTTGTTTATTTTATATATAGCAGTCTGTAAATGCTAATCTCAAACTCCTGATTTATCCCTCTCCACCTCCTTTCCCCTTTGGTAACCGTAAGTTTGTCTTCTATGTCTGTGAGTCTGTTTCTGTTTTGAAAATAAGCTCATTTGTAATTTTTTTTTTCAAGATTCCACATATGAGTGATATCATATGATATTTTTCTTTCTCTTTGTGGCTGACTTCACTTAGGATTACGATCCCCAGGTCCATCCATGTTGCTGCAAATGCTCATGCCCTTTGTTTATTGCAAAATAAGCTCGGAGGAAGGAGCATTAGCTGAGGCATCTTATGACAGGCATTAATGTACCCATTTCATAGATGAAGAAACTGAGGTGCAGAGAGGGAGAAGTCACTAAAGGGGTGAGGGATACCCCTGGGGTTCAGTTTCAGGTATGCCTGGCTCCAAAGCTCTGCACTTCCCACTGGGTGACACTGTCTGCCTTCTTTTCTCCTGCTCCACACTGCAGGGGCTGTAGATGGGGTGGGTGGTGGAAATGTAGCTGTTTAACTGGCTCCTGGTTCTGACCAATTATATTTTTCCATTGCTGGCTTCTCACAGTTCAGTGTAAAAAGGGATACTAGACCTGTCCTCCAGTGACCATAGCTATATTGCTTGTCCCAGATCCCATCAATAGTCAACCCAGCTAGTGTGTAATCCTAAAAAGTCAAGAAGAAGTTTGACCCAAGAGGACATTCTTACCCAAAGGGAATATCTGTAGCCCTCACAAAATGAGAGGAGACAGGCTGTGTAATTTGTAGAGGTTATTTAGAATGCAAGCGATGGCTCCTTCTCCCCAAAGGACGAACCCAACCCAAGACCAGAGTGGCTCGTGTGTCATCCTCTCCTGACAAGGATCGACAAAGGGGCCTCTGTATTCGGCAGGTGACCGGGGGGATGTCTTCCTGCAGGCAAGCACAAGACCAACGATGCTTTCAGTGGAAGATGGAGGAATAACTCAGGCAAGCTGTAAGCATGCAAGCTGACAGCGTGATTGGTGTAAACTATTAGGAGATGATGACAATATGTCAGGATGGACTCTTTGCTTTGGAAACTTGGGGGCTGACAAACCTGCCCGTTATTCGCTAGTCCTCAGAGTCTGTAAAACAGTGTAATGGGAGCCAAGTCTGGCAGCTGGATTCAAAGCAGACAGATCTAGTAGCCCTTTTTACATTAAGCCATGAGAATCTAGAAATGGAAAACTATAAATGCAGGCGGCTAGGCTAATATCAGAACCAGCGTCCGGGTGAAATGATAATGGTCAAGTGTGTCTCAACGCCCTGGAAATGAGAGGCACTCAGTTCACCGAGAGCCAAAAATAAAGCCAGGACCTAAGGGTGGACATGACTTGTTCTAATTAAAAGGAAAACAAAAGTAACAGTGATAATGAAGGCTAGAATTGCTGGAACACCTATGTGCCTGGTATTTTTATACACTCTCAATTCACTCGAATTCTCACAAATTAGTAGGTGGGAAAGCTTAGTCTCATTATTGTGTTGAAGTAACAGTGGTTTAGCCAAGTCAGTGTGATGGAGATCAGACGTGGGGGAGGCGGATTTCAAACTCAAATATGACGGGTCTCAAAAGTCCAGACCTTTTCCATCACACCAGGACGGGTCCCAAGAGCTGTAAAGGGTGGGGTGGGGGGAAGTGAATCCATAAGCCTGGCTGGGAGCTTACACACAGGGAGCCTATATTCCTTAAGGGCTGCAAAGGAAACATGGCACGCTTGCGACTGCCCGTGGGATCAGCCAAGGGCTTCGCAGAAGCAGGTCCAAGCACAAGGGGGGACCCAGCTGTGAGGCTGGTGCCCATGTGTGTGAATGTGAGGGCGTCCAAAGTCAGAATTAATGATCAAACGCTCAAGAAGCACCTAGGTCGTGTTAGGACTTGGAGCCAGAAAGATGAATCAGACTCCAGCCCACACGGTTCAGCCTTCCAGCTCCCTTCCTAGACACACAGCAAGAGCTACAGAGAACAAGCAGATTCCCAGAAGGGAGAGGAAGGAAGTCATAGAGTCTCCTTTGAACAGAGGTGACGTTTGAGTGAAGCATCGAGGGGTGATAAGGAATCTGCCAGGAAGAGAAACAGAAGAGCGTAGACAGAGGAGCCTGGGGGGAATGCGCGCCGGGAGTTCTGGGAGGGGCGCATCCCCGCGGGGTGGAGTGCGTGTGGATGGAGGGAGTGACACCCAGGTGGAACCGTTTGTGTGGTTGTGAAAAGCTATTCATGCAGATATGCAGTCTGGACTTGATCTAGTAGCAGTGGGGAGATGGTCAGGGTGGACCGGTTATGATTCTCAGAGAATCACTCAAAGTCTGACAAGACGGCCGAGCAGGCAGCAGGATCCCACCACGGGGCCGGGAGTCCCAGCCTGCGAACCAGCAGACCTGCAGATACAGGAGGGAAGGAGGATCAGGGACAAAGAGGGAAGCTGCCTGGAAAGCCAGAGGCAGAGATCCAGGCTGAGCCCAGCAGCGGAAGAACAGAGAAGTAGCAATAAAGGAGCTTCCCGCTGGATCAGAGCTGTCCGAGCCTGGGACTTCCGTGGGCAGCTCTCAGGATGCGGCAAAAGTCCAGCCAGCGGTTTCTTCTCCAGCTGCAGCCCTGGAGCCGTCCTGGTGTTCCACTATGTGCCTGCCACCCTGGGACTAGTGTTAATGCTGGCCTTTCTGAGTCTCCCCTCTCCCTCTGTCCCCCCCTTTCAGCATCCGTACCTCGTACAGCCATTCTCTATAAATGAGTGCGGGGCAGGGGCGGGACCACCCTCCGGGGGCCACACACTTGCAGCTGCTGCCGGTTCTGCCCGGGGCACCTCCCTCACCCTAGGCTCTGTCCTTTAGGACAATTTCTTGTTTATTTCAAAACTTAAAAAAAAAAATCCCAAAACCTGGGTCTATAACCCCAGTGTCTCCAGGTCTGTCATTTATTCTGTTGAGTCTCTTCCTTCAGAGGTCGGGGCAACAGGTGACACCACGCCAAGCCATCTTGGGGCCGAAAGCCAAAGGAAAAATCACTAATGCCCATCGGTCTTTATTAATAATGGGCATCTTTGGTTCATCTTGAGTTTTTGACATTAATTTTGATTCTTAAAAAGTATGGCATTACAGGATTCTTTCTCTTAGTTATTGAGCCGTTTTGGCACATCTTCAGTTTCGCACCTGAGGCCAGTGCCTCCCTCCCCGCGTTCTTTTCCCGAGGCTGGGAAGGGGGCTGAAATAGATGAGTGCTTGTTGTGTGCGGGGTGCTTCACAGAGACCCCCCAGTTGGAGCCTCACAGGGCTGCGTGGGGAGAGTGGCACTGGTCCCATTCCACAGGTGGGGAGGGTGGAGCCCAGAGAGGTTAAGAGAGTTGCCCAAGGCTGCCTGTGTCTGGCGAGCCATCAGCGGCTTTTCAAGGTTCTATCAGGGAACCCTCCTCTCCCTCCCTCTCTCCCTCCCTCTCTCTCCCTCTCTCTCTGTCTCTCTGTCTCTCTCTCTCTCTCTCTCTCTCTCTCTCTGTCTCTCACGCACGCTCTCTAAAGAGCTGGCTGGAGTCTGGCTGATTCTACAAAGCCAGCCCCACTTGATCGTGGTGTAACCTGTCACACGGGAGGTAATGAGGCTTCAGTTGACTGATACAAAAAAGGCACCGAGCGGCCAGATTTGTCAGTGTGCTCGCGGCACAGAAGAGCCGGGAAGACTGAATCTAGACAAATGGCCATTCTCCTTGAGACAGAGGTATTCCTAGAGCAGAGAAGGTGATTCATCAGCGGCCCAGGCTGGGGGGAAACAGCTCCTGAGAACATCCAGCTCCCTTTTCCCTTGGGGGTCCCTGCACAGAGTCCAGAGCTGGCTTTGAGCTCCTGAGGGGTCCTGTCCCTTCACGGAGGACCGTGCGAGATGAGGGATCCCAGGGCACCTGTCGGCCCAGGCTCAGTTTCCACTGGATGAGAGCACATTGGCACTCCAGTGAGGCGGCGGCCACAGGAGCCAAAGGGCTTGAAATCTGCAGCCTAACAGACCTGGGTTCAAACCCCGGCCCCATCACTTAGAGTAAGAACGGCCACCACTTGTCACGTCCTTCCCAGGGCCACGTGGTCTACATCAGCTCAGTCAGCCTCATCATGAGCCTACGTTTTACAGATGCAGAGACTGAGGCTCTGAGGAGTCTAATTACTCAGAATCCAGATTTTAATGTAGGGTGCTCTGACACCAGAGTCCTTACTACTGCACGTCCTCCAAGTCATGTGACCTGGGGCAGGTGACTGTACTTCCCCAAGCCTCAGTTTCCTCCACTGCTCAAATGGGCCAGTTGTGCTGTCAGAAAGGATTTAATTCCCACTAATTCCTTTGTTGAATGTTTATTAGGTGTCTGCCCTGCTCCCCGCACTGCACCAGCTATGGAAGTGCAAAGAGGATGGAGACATTTCTCACCACAGGGATCACACCAATGATTGGGCGGGAGGAGGGAGTAAGCAAAGATGGCAGCCCTCTGTGAGAAGCGCATGGCAGAGGAGAGTGCTGGCCTGACAAGGAGGAAGTGGGAGAATCAGGGGCGGCTTCCTGGAGGAGGTGACGTCCAGCTTGGATTTTGAAGTAATGGGGGGGAGGCAATTCCAAGCACTCTGGAACAGCATGTGCCAATCACAGAGGTGAGAAGGAGCAAGGCGGGTGGCATGGCCACAGCAGGCATTCTTCATGGGAGGAATGACCAAAATGGGTCCTTGGGGAGGAGGGCAAGAGATCTTAGATATTTCCATGGTTTCTGGACTTCCAAAGGGTCACAGTGCACAAAGAGATATCCAGTATATCTGTAATATTAAATTTCTTGGGCAGGTAAGGGGGAAAATGTCTAAAAAGGCCCTGTAGGCTATAACATGGATGGGCCTTGAGGACATTATGCTAAGTGAAACTTACCAGACACAAAAAGACAAACACTATATGAGTCCACTTACGTGAGGTTCCTAGAGCTGTCAAATTTCATAGAGACAGAAAGTAGAATGGTGGCAGCCAGGGGTTAGGGGAAGAGGGGAATTCTTATTTAACGCATGCAGAGTTTCAGCTCTGCACACTGAGAAATTCTGGAGATTGGGTGTACAACAATGTGAATATATTTAATATTACTAAACTGTACACTTAGAAATGGTTCAGATGGTAACTTTTATGTAATCTGGTTTTTTTTAACCACAAGAAAAATTTTTAAAAAATTAAATGAAAATAAAAAAGCCTCCATCAAGGAAAATAATGAAAAAAAGGCTGAGAAGCCCTGGGCTAAAGCACAGGATTTTGAGGGGATGAGGGGCCACCCTAAGATGCAGCTGGGGAGGGGAGCAGGGCCGGACCAGCAAGATCTTGGATCTCACATTCAGTAGACCGGAGTTTCAGTCCTATAGGTTTGGGGTTAGCAAACTTTTTCTGAAAGCATTTTTGGTTTTGTGGTTCATATGGTCTCTTTAACTCTGAGTTGGTACAACAAAGGCAGCCACTGACAATATGCAGATGAATGGGTGTGGCTGTGTGCCAATAAAACTTTGTTTACAAAGACAGGTGCATCTAGATTTGGCCCATGGGCCATACTTTGCTGACCGCTGCCTTTGGAAGTGTTCGCTCAGGGGACCCAGTGTGCATTTTAAGAAGCTATTTTGGCATCTCTGCAAGGACCGGATTGGGGAGAGTGGTTCCTGTAAAGGGCCCAGCCCAGCACAGTGCTTTGCCTGCAGAAAGATGGGGGCCCTTTCCTCCTTTCATGCCAAGCACTATCTTTTGAGCTGGGGGGTGGGTTAGGATAAAGTCATCTCTCTGGGGCAGCCTCCTCTTTTTGACCTTGCACACACCCATAGCTGTGATGGCTCCCCAGCTCGTGACATCCCAGGAAGGTAGGAGATGCCCCTCTTTGATATCTTTTTAGCTGCAGGAAGAAGAGATAGAGCCTAAGGAAATCATCAACAAAATGAAAAGGCTACCTACTGAATGGGAGAAAAAATTTTCAAATCACGTATCTGATAAGGGACTAATATCCAAAATATATAAAGAAACCATACAACCTAATAGCAAACAAACAAACCAGTACTCTGATATAACAATGGGTAGAAGATCAGAACGGACATTTTTCCAAGGAAGACATACAGATGTCCAACTGTAAAAGATGCTCAACATCATTCATCATCAGGGGAACGCCCATCAAGACTACAGTGAAATATCACCTCAAAGCTATTAGAATGGCTGCTATCAGAAAGACAAGCAATAACAAAGATTGGTGAGGAAGTGGAGGAAAGCAAACCCTTGTGCACTGTTGGTGGGAATGTAAATTTTGCAGCCTCTACGGAGGCTCTTCAAGAAATTGAAAATAGATCTGGCAGTTCCACCTCTGGGTATTTAGCCAAAGAAAACGAGAACACTGACTCAAAAAACCATCTGCATTTCCATGTTCACTGCAGCATTATTTACAATAGCCAAGATCGGGACGCAACCTAAGTGTCCATCAGTGGATGAATGGATAAACAAATTGTGGTATATATGTATATATAATATTTATATATATCACACACATATATTTATATATGTATTATATTTATACAATATATTTTAATGTAATATTTATATTATATATTTTATATATAAATATATATAGTGGAATATTATTCAGCCATAAAAAAGAATAAAATCTTGCTATTTGCAACGACATGGATGGACCTCAAAGGCATTGTGCTACGTGAAACGAGTCAGACAAAGAGAGACAAATACCATCTGATCTCTCTTCTATGTGAATCGAAAAAACCAAAACCCCAAATAACAAGTTCATACACACAGAGAGCAGACTGGTGGGTTGCCAGAGGCAAGGGGTGAGGGGTGGGAGAAATGAGTGAAGGGAGTCAAAAGGTAAAAAGAAAAAATAAAGTTAAATTAAAAAACAACAGCAACAAGAAAAAATTTTAAAGCTTCAAGCAACCAAAACAGATGTCCCCCAGCACATGCACAAAATATCCTTCATTTTATTTTACATACCTTTCTAACAAGTTTGGTTAGCTGGTTTCCTAACTCAGAATAAGTGAAAGATAGGGAAAAAAAGAAAAGACGGAGCTAAATCTGGCACTGGTGACATGCCAACGGGTATCTGATATTTCACTGTAGGTCATTTCCTGGAGAAATCCCCCTTTACACCCCTGCCCTGAATTTCGTAGCTTTGATTCATTAACTCCAACTGATGGAATTGCAGGTAATACTCAGAGTTGCATTTTAAGCAGGTAAGGATGACTGCTTTAAAAGTGGCCCTTCTAAAAAGGTTAATATTATAAATGCATCTTAAATGCCTAATACATAACCAAAATCCACAAATATGGAAATGTCAGCAGCGTTAAAACTCGGAGATCAAGAGAAAAAAAAACAGCTCACCTTTGCACTCTGCTGTATTTTATGAAGGTCTATGCGTCTAAGTTAGGCTGCCAACTGAGCTGGAGAAATGCCTTCAGCTCCTCTTGTGCCCAGTGGGTCATGCCTGCGAGCTGGAGTGTGCCAGAAGGGAGAAGACTGCCCCCTCCCAGGGGATGGGAAAGACCACTGTCAGGGGCCAGCCTCGATCTCCCAGAGCATTGGTTTCCTCAGATGCAAACCAGGGATGATGATAACTACTCTTGCTCTATTCACCTTACTGAGAGAGTTCAGAAAGTTCTCAACTATGAAGCCCACCATAATGCTGGATATTGATTTTTTTTCTAACACCTAGGTCTGTGTTTGACACACAGCCAGTGCTCAATAATAGCTCATTGAATTAATATTTCTTTTCCTTTCTTCTACTTTAGTTTTCTTCCCGAGGTCTACAGGGCTTTGAAGTTGCCTTACACTGGTTTAGACAGAAGCTAAAATTTCAAGTATGACCCCCATCAACCCCGGCCCTGGGTATTCCTGTGTTTTCTGGGAGACTGTGTTAGAGAGAAACTTTTCTAAAATTTAAAAGAATAAATGTCTAATAGTGGAATTTCAAGTCTATCAATAGTCCAGGGAAAGAGTCATTCAGGATCCTCAAATTAGACTGCAGAGGGGGCTCCTGCCTCACCAAACTAGCTCTGTGTAATGAGTCTGTGTGTGTGTGTGTGTGTGTGTGTGTGTGTGTGTTTGTCATGTGTGCAGGCGCATGTGTGAATGAAAATGTGTACGTGTGTGTGCATGGGTAAGTCACGACCAGAACTCTGGTAAAGCTTGTGAGATGCCCGGGGAGCATCATTTAAGGAGACACTCACTCTCAGGTGCTGACCCTGCATCTGCATGACCCCAGGAGTGAGTGCCTCCTTAAATATTTTGTCCTGGGCTCCTCACAAGGCTCATCCTAGTCCCAGCCTTGGGATATTCATAGGTGTGTAGGGAAGGAAAATGGTTTAAGATGAAGTGCATAAGGAAAAGTGGATAACCTTGTCCTAAAGAGCCTTCCAAACCAAGGCTAGATTTCCTTAAATTTTGGATTTTGGGGGACTCTTTAAGGTCATCCAAGGCAGTAGTAATCAAATACAATGTCCATCAGAATCACCCGGGGAGAGCTGTTTAAACCTCCAGATTCCCAGGACTTACCCCCAAGATTCAGGGCTGAGGATCTGGGATCTGCCTGTGTAATATGCACAGCCACTCCCCAGGTTGGGTAACTCTGACCTGGGTTGTCCAGGACCACCCATGGAGAAACTCATCATTAGGGTGGCCGTGTAATTCTTCATCCAAACCAGGTCACTTTTGAGACTGGAAGGAGTTCGTGATAGCCTAAATCAGAGAGTGGCAAACTATGCTTGTTTTTGTAAATAAAGTTTTATTGGAACACAGCCATGGCCGTTTGTTTTCTCTGTTATCTGTGGCTGCCTTTAAATGGTAGTGGCAGAGTTGAGTTTGTTGCATGAGGCCATGTGGCCTGCAAAGCATAACATCTTTGCTATCTGGTTCTTTACAGAAACAGTTTGCTAACACCTTATTTGGATGATTGTTCAGCAAAAATGTACCCCCACCTCTTCCTCCTGCGGGCAGAGTGTGCTCCTCCACATCATTGTTCTTGGGTGTGGCCATGTCTCTTACCTTGGGTGATGGGTTGTTAGGGGACATGCCATGGGCTTGCACTGGGGGGCTGGCTCACTTATTATTCTCTCATTTCAATGAGAAGAGCACGTCCTGGCTAGCCTGCTGGCCCAAGGAGAGGCACAGATGCAGACCCAACTCACCACATGGAGCCAAGCCTAGCAGAGCCCACCCAAGACCAACCAAGCCCAGCCTATCCACAGACTTAGGAACAAGCATAACTGACTGTTGTGTTAAGCCGTTGGATTTTAGTTTGTCAGGCAGCATTATTATGGTGATAGCTGACTGATACAGAGACCTATTAATTACTCCAGGATTACAGGCATCATCTGGGTAGACCCTTAACCATTAGAGTGTTATCCTCCTCCTTTCACTTATAAGGAAGCTGAGGCCCAGGGGGGTTAAATTTTGGGCAATGCCTTGATAGCTCATTGCTCTACATCATTCAAAATCAGATTGTAGACACACAGCCCAGCATCCTTGAAAGAGAGATACTTAATGGTCCTTGGGATAAACTGGAGTAGATTTAGCAGGAGTTGGGGTTAAGTTGGGGGGTTTGCCTGGCTGTGCTGATGCCCCCTTTGCTAGGGGGCTGGGGAAAGGCCTGCCTCAGACTGACATCTCTTGAGATGAATGCCCACCCCCACCCCTGAACAAATCAATAGCAAGAAAAATCAACCACAGGGAAGTCGTGGCAGGAATAATTTCATAGTAATTACATATTTTGATTCAAATGTAACGTTGCTTAGCAGAAGAAAGTGTGCTATGAATAAAGAAAGATCAATTCATGCCACCATCAAGTAGCAGGTGACACTAGCAGAAGATGGCTTAAATCCTTCTGAGAGCCTCACCAATTTCAGTCCCGTACACAGCAGGACAAGTCACCTCCCCTGGAGGTTCCCTGTGAGGCAGTTAGCAAGTGGAAGGGGCCATGGATGAAATCCTTACTCTGGTGCTACAAATCTAAACCACAAACTGGCTTTTTGTGGATAGGCACGTGTGCCTCTGTGTGTGTGTGTGTGTGTGTGTGTGTGTGTGTTTATGGACACCTTTGTGCAAGTCTGTGTATGTGCTTGTGTTTCTTGAGTGTGTAGTTCTTGTGTTTGCTTATGTGTGGCTGTATGTGTTCTCATGTACACATGTGTTTGTACATGTACACATGTGTTTGTGCATGTGTGTGCGCGTTCATCTGACACGGTTCGGGTCTCTCTGTCTGCCTGCTGCCCTTCCTATAACCTGACCACTCCTGGGGGAATCAGATGACCGTCCCGCTCTCCATTGACTGATTCATCCCACATTAGGACTGTAAGTAATCATTAATTTCCAAGTCAGCCTTTCTACCCAGGAAAGTCACAGCTCTGAATTGAGGGCTTGCAGGACAGGGAGATGATTATCCTTGATGCAGCTCCATCCAATCATTTCTGCGAGGGTGGCAGAGCTTCTGGGCCAAGCTCCCTCTCTTGCACCTCCTCACTAATTCCAGACTGAGTCTGCCTTGATGGCTTATAGCCATGATGCGGTTCCATCAACCCCTTCTTGGGGACCAGCACAGAGCTGGGTGGGCTGGGGAGGATGGGGTTCTGGAGGGAGGTTGGATGGGCCTGAGATGCTACTCAGAGGGAACAGAAATTCATATATCCAGGGGCATATGCAAATTATAGCCAAATAGGTGAGCCGAGGTCAGCATCCAGAAGTAGCTCCAAGCAGAAGCTGTGACTGGCCAGGGACAAGGAGTGAGTGATTCGAATCTGGACAGGAAGGAGAGCAAAGCAGGTAAGATAAAAGGCTGTGAACACCTCAGAGGGGCAAGGGCTCTGATGAGTCCAGTCCAAATGACCCCGGGCCAGGTGGGCCTGCTAACATGTTCAGGGCTGGACCAGGCTGACCAACAAGGGCCTGTCTTCCAGGAGGCTTTCCCTAACAAAGCCCACTTATTCTTCAGCCACTCATAGAACCCCTACTCCCCCACTCCTAATCCTCTCCAATACACTTCTGTGATTCCTAATAGATTCCACTCCAAGAATTTGTTCAACTTCCCCAGACATTTAATCAAATCCAAATATTAGCTACCTGTGGTCCAAGCCATTCCCTTAACTTGCCATTAACTGCCTCACCACATTCCTGAGGTTTGCATGTCTCTGAATGTCATCTCTCCAGCCAGACTGGAAGCTCCCCTGGCAGGGGACAACGTCTGCTGAGTCTCTGCCTTCTTACTGCCCTGTACGATTATATGTACGCAAGCCATCTCTTCTGACTGGTGGGTTGATGTGGTTGGCAGTCTCTTAAAGCCTCATTGTACCTGACAGACATTGAGCCTTAGTGGTACTTTCTTCCTCTGCATTCTCCAGCGTCAACAGTCTGTGCCCACCTCCACTCATGGCCCATCATAAGCTCAGACCAGCTTAGTTCTTGATCCAACTCAGACCTGTCCCCTCATCACCACTAGCTCCACTGTCCCCCGAGGTGCTCATACAGATGCTATCAGATCTCTTCTCCATGAAAAATCATGGATGGGTCCCTCTAGAGTCCCCCGAAAAGCCATTGTGCCCTTGCCTTCACTTTCCCGTCTGTATCTGGACTGCCCTTTCCTCTGTTTTGCAAAAGTTCATCATTCTCAGGACTTAGATTAGCTATCACCTCCTCTGGGAAGCCTTCCCTGATTCCTCCAGGCTGAGTCTTGTGCCCCAGCCTCTGTCCTCCCATGGGAACTTATTCATGCCTAATGATAGTACTTAGCACAATGTGGGCCCAAAATTGGCTTAGATGTCCAGCTCCCTTACCAAACAATTAGTTCTTCTAGGGCAAGGACCGTGTCTCAGTCATCTCTGGAGCTTCCTTATCCCCTAAACCCTAGAACTATTACATAGTGGATTCTCAGTAAAACTATTTAATGACTCTCTCCAGGACCAGTTGCTGGAGAAGGAGGGAGGCCCCTGAGGCAGGTGGAGAAGGGTGGATAGAGGAGCAGGTGCTGCTTAGCAGGTGGTCAGTGGAAGGGATGACCCGCCTTGGGTGATGCGGACTCTTCTTGCAGCAGCGCCAGGCACATATAGGCCAGCAGCTGGTAGCCACTGTGATCTGGCATGTAGGTGGCACCAGGGAAGTCTGGAGCAGGTAATAGGTTCATGGGGTATAACTGTTGGAGGCACCAGAATCCTGATCTGGCTACTTATCACTGCACGGCTCTGAGCCAAGGATTTAATATCCCAGGGCCTCAGTTTATTTGTCTGTAAATTGGGGATAGAATTCCCTATCTCAAAGCATTGGAATGAGGGTTAAATGACAAAATATATCCAAGCAGTGGTCACAGGGCTTCCTTGACTATATCAGCTCTCTCTGAGGTCTCTCCTCTCACCTAATCCTGTTCACACATTTCTTGTGTCATTAATCTACTACCTCCGGGAATTTATTTACTTATGTCTGTTTGGTGAGTACACTAGACATTCTTTGAGGACAGAGACCAGGTCTCAGCTCTGTATTCTTGGCAACTGTACCTATGAGTGTCAATGTACACTTTGAATAAATGAATGAATATAAATTGTTAATTGGGGAAGTCATGCCACTCTATATGTAGCAAAACTTTATTTTTCTCAGACTGAGGCTACAGCCGCTCAAATGAGCCAATCACAAGGAGATTTTAAAGCAAAACAAAACAAAAAAAGTTTTCTAAAAAGAACTTTCCAATTTATTAACTACCAGAACTCCTGGCTACCAAAGTGTTTCTAGATAGAGGTCCTTCCAGGGAGGCTGTCGTGTATAGATAAGGCTCATTTGTAATTAGTAAGCGTTCATTTGCATTCAAATGATGTAAGGTGTTCAGGTTCTTAAAAACAATCCAGTCCCTGGAGAAGGCTAAACGTTACCCTTGTATTCTTGGAGATTAGCAAGCTTTTTTTTTTTTTTTCTTGGTAACATTTTTTTTTGTGATTCCTTCAACAAATATTTATTGAACTCTCATCTTGGGCCATGTATAATTCCAGGCACTGAGAACACAGCAGCTGAGTAAGGCAAGTACCCTGTTCTCACATATATTATGATAGTGAGGGGGAAAGGCTCACTAAATTAACAAATAAGAGAACCAGGAATGGTAAATGTGGAGAAGAGACTGAAATCAGGGTGGTGTGCTCATGAGCTATGGGGTACTTCTGATTGGGTGGTCAAGCTGGGCGGAGAGGCAATTTCAAACAGAAAGAAGAGCTGGTACAAAGGTCCTGAGGTAGAAAAGGGATTGGCATATTCAAGAAGTGGACAAGGGGGAAAAGTGGCACAAATGGAAGTGGAGAGGAAAGTGAGACCTGAATTACGTGGGATGTTAGAATCCTTGGGGGGAAAGTGGAGATTCTGTTGTAAGTACAATAGATGCATGTAAGCAGCGGAGTGATGTGATCTGCTACATGTCTTTAAATAATCCTCTCTGGCTCCTACATGGAGAAAGGATTTTAGAGGCCATGAATGGAAGCTAGAGGCTGGTTAAGGGGTTATTTTCACAGTGTCATGAGAAACGGTGATGGCTTGGAGGAAGGTGTTGACAGTAGAGGTGGAATCCTGGAAAACTCTATGTACATTCCCAACGTATTTTGAAAGTAGAATCCACAGCCTTTGATGACTGATTGTCAGGGGTTGAGGAGAGAAGTGAGGCAAAGAGAGAGATAAAGGAGAACTCCAAGATTTTTGGCTTGTGATAGGGTGAAAAGTGGTGATATTTTCTGAGATGGGAAAGAATGGAGGGAAATAATTTGGGATTTTCTCTGTGGGTACATGCATGCGTATGTATACATGAACATGTGTGTATGTAGGCGTCAGCGATCAGGCCAGGAGTATTTGGGGTTCAAGGGCTTTTTGCTCTGGCCATGCAAAGTCTGAGGTGTCTGTTAGACATACATGCGGAGATGTCGGCCGGCCATTGGATATTTACACCTTGAGCTCTGAGCAGTGGTTAAAGGTGGAAATATAGATCGGGGAGTTATTTGTATAGAGATTACCAAGGGAAAGGAGTGTAGAGAGAAAGGGGCCCCAGACAGAGCCCCGAGACACTCCACTACGTAGAGTTTCAGCAAAGAAGGAGGAACTTGCAAAGAAGAGCAAGAGAGACGGACAGCGTGGACTTCAGCAGAGTGAGGACAGATCAGTGACTGTGAGTGGGGCAGCCAGTGCCCTGGGCAGGAGGCCTGGGTCATGTCTGTGCGGCAGTGGGGCTGCAGGTGTGACTATGGTGGGTTGAGAAGACGGCATCACATGAAAGTTAAGGACGGTTATAGACAATCTCCCCTTTTTTAAAGGAAGTTTTGCTGTGAAGAGGGACAGAGAAGTGAAGTCATGGCTGAAGGGTTAAATGGGATGTGTGGGCTACAGGTAGAAGATTTGGGAACAGGTTTGTCTCTCAAGGGGAACGATGCTAGAGGAAGGCGGAAATGGCTGGTGCAAGGCAGGTGGAGGTGAATTGCAGAAGCAAGCTGTTGGCTGGGAGAGATGAATTGGATCCGGAGCACCAAAGGAGGGGTGGCCTTGGAAAGGGACAGGGACACTTCATCCATAGAAAGAAGAGGAAAGCTAGAGAAGACGGGTTCAGAGGAACATCTTTTCAGTATGGAAATTGGAGAGAGTGTCTATCAAGCTGATTCTAATTGCATTCAAGCACGAGATAAGGACCGTGGCTGTTGTGTATGAGTATGTGCATGTATATTTTTGGGGGAAAGGATGGAGGAGTTTTGAGTAGAAAGTAGAAGGCGTGAAACAGTCACTTAGAAGAATAGGCAAGTGAACTTACTCAGGGAGTGTGGTAGGACTGCCAGGCAACACTGAGTGCCAATGTGGGATTTCTGACCATGAATTTAAATTTGGACCAGTCATCCCATGAAGTTGTGTTTTGTGCTTGCAACTTGGAGCAGGTGGAGAGTCAGATCTCATCATGCCCAGGGCTTGCCCGGTGAGGTAAGAAGAGACAGAGGTGGCAAAGGAATGAAAGGTGTTTGGTAGAGAGTGATTGTAATGACAAAGCACGAGGTCAAAGAAAGACCTGAAATGACTGGGGGAGAGAAGTGGGAGGTGGGGACCCATTTAGAAGCCTCAATGAGGTCATGGAGTTACTGAGCCAGGATCCTGATGTGGCTGAGTTGGAAGATCAGTAGTTGTCATCAGAGGGACCACTTAACGTCAAGATTTCTCAAAGGCGATATAGTCATCGGCGATGAGAAAGTCAAGATTAGGACCATGGAGCTGGGTGGCTGAGGCAGCTGGGGTGCAAAAGGGTAATTGGAAGAAGTGAGGTCAGGGAACTTAAGAGGCCAAAATGTTGGATGACCCAACTTGTGGAATCTGAAGTCACCATATGGCGGTAGAAGGGTTAGGGAGGACACAGAGACACAGGTGAGTGGGGTTTGACTGAGGTCAAGGCAACGCGGAGGTCTAGATGGTGGCAATGGCTGCACTGACCTCCAGGGAGCTGTGCGTGTGTGTGCGTGCATGTGTGTATAAGTGGGGGACATATATGGATAGGAGGCAGCATTTGGGAGCAAGAAAGAGGAGAGCTACCCCACTTTCAGACCTTAAATGTAGGTAGAGGTACAGGGAACATGTTGAAATGGGCAAGAGTGAGGACAAGAAGGTGAAGAGAATATTCAGAGAAGGGTTGTAGTTGTCAGAATATCTCCTGCACATAGATCGTGAGCTTCAGAGGACACAACGTGAGGGTGGGGAGGGCTGGGAGCTGGGTGAGATTAGGGGATGTGCCGAGCAGGGATGGGATGAGGTCCGGTGATGATGGATGCTGAGGTCCTGTAGGGGCTTGGTAGCTCTAAGCATGAACAAGTGCCAGAGCGGAGATGTCACATGTTTCTGGGCCCGGCAGTTGAGGTAAACAAGAGAAGCAGGCTGCGCCAGAACTGGGGGAACCAGATGGGTGCTTCTCAGTCTCCGGTATGCAAACAAAGCACCTGGCGATGCTGTTAAAATGCAGATTCCGATTGAGGAGGTCTGGGGTGGGGCCTGAGGTTCTGCATTTCTAACAAGCTCCCAGGTGATGCTGATGCTGCTGGGCCACAGACCACACTTTGAGGAATGAAGACTGGAGAGTCCCTGGTCCCCTAAGCGGAGCAGCTGTTTATCATCTGTGCTTATGGTTGTTACCTAAGAATGAAGGCTAGCTATTGTCTTCCAGTTTTTAAAGAGAAGCCAGAAATAGGGATTTTTATGTAAAAATCATTCCAGTTAAAAATACTGATAATCAAAAATGTTGTAAAACACTGGGTGGGGAGCCAATTCCATTGAATTCCACTTAAGGCCCATCAGTGTGTGCTTTCTGATGGAGAGGAGCTGGGGCAGAATGGGGAGTCGGGGAGCACTGGACTGGAAGTCAGCTTTTCTGAGTCACAGAATTGCCTCTAGAGGTTACAATTTACACAACATCTTAAAGGTAAAAAGCAGTTTTCCAGGCACCTGGGCTGACACTTGGCCCTGCCAGGCTGCATTCATTCTCACCTCTACAAAAAGGTTCTCCCTTCTGCTTCCCTGATCTAGGATGCCCTCCATCTGTCCCGGCCCCCACCTCCCAATCTATCCCACTGGCTTTCAAAGTGGTTTCGGTGATGGAACACCTGGAAGTCTCAGTTTGTGTGTGTGTGTGTGTGTGTGTGTGTGTGAAATGCCATGAAATATTGACATATTTAATTCTATCATTCAGACCAAGAACGATTTTTCTAGCAGGAAATATGGCCATATTGTATGCACGCAGGTCTCTGCAACTCAAAAGAAGAATAATCACACATAAAATATTTTGAAGAAAATACATTCCTGGTTTCCCATTAGCATTTATTTCCACTCGTTCATTCTCTGTGTTGCCTACAGCCCTCACTAGCAGGCAGGAGGTAACAGGCACCCAAAGTTTAAGAACAGCTTATTTAAAAAAAAAAAAAAAAAAAAAAGAAACTTAATATAGAGAAAGTTCTATCCATTAAGCTAATGTGTTCTGGGAATTGGAACTTTCATTATTCTGTTTTAGGAGTGAAAACCTAACCAGTATTGAGTTTATGGAATATGAGTGTTCCAAGTGAGAGTGGGCTGAACATTAGCCCAAATCCCATCCATTCATCAAAGTCTGTGTGAAGACCCACCTTCTCTACTGAGTGAGTCTTCTTGGGTTCTGCCTGCTCCTCGTTTTTACTGTCATCGCTGAGGTGCTGTGTCCAAGACATGCGTTTAATTCCTAGTCACCTACCATCTTATACGAGGGTCGTGTGTGTCTGTCTTGCTACCTGGCCGTAAGCTCGCGCGGGCTGGGACTTGCTCCTTTGCTGAGCCGGCAAAGAGCAGCCTCATGAAATACTTAATTGCTAACTTCTCTCTGCATCTCAGGACCTCAGCAACTCCTAACCTCCCATGAGTCACAGAAACTCTAAGAATCTGACAATGTTACATAGTGTCTCTCTGCAAAAATACGCCCTTCCACGTGAGATTTCACCACCAAGTCAGGCGACTCCTCAAACCCCCCTGACTCTCCCCTCGTTGATCGTAGTGCAAGGACTCTCTACTTCCCTTGCAGTGTTGAAAACGGCACATAGCTTTGAAACCAGATAGGTCTAGATTCACATCTTGGTCCCATTGCTTAGTAACTCTGTGAGTTGATGAGGTGCTTGAATTCTTTAAGCCTCAGTATCTCTATCAGGCAAATGAGACCAACGCTAAGACCCTCATCATACAGCTAGCCTGTGCGGTTCAGTTATTTTTGGTCCCCTCCTCCTCCCCTCTCCTCCCTGCCTACATGCCTCTCCACATTTCCAAGGGCGCACTAGCTTTTGGAGAATGGTTTGGTATTTGGACAATATGACCTGGCCACTTGCAAATGTAAGGACAGGGAGGTCAAAGCTGGTCTTAAGCTCTCCTTTCCAATCCCCATCTTTTCTTAGGTTGCCAAACAAAGCCATTCAGTAAACATTAGCCCCCAGGTTGAGATGTTTCCGCCTAGATCTAATGATTTCCCATCCTCCCCTCATCGGTCTTGTCCCTGTTTACACAGCACCTCCCCCAAGATATAGAGCCCACTTTTCTCCATGGCTTCCTCCCTCCGAGGAAGCCCCTACCACTTCGTAGCGTTCTCACACATGCTTAAGTCTCATTTCCTCCACCTCTAAGCTGTTTCCGTGACTACAAAATGTTTGATTGTGAAGCTCACCAAAATGCATTCCTAAAGCCGCTTTACTTCTTGGAGGAACTTTCCATGGGAAATCAATGTCCTGGGAGTGCTGGAACCTTGGGTTTATGATCGTTGGGCATTTCAGGGCTTTTCTGGAGGGCTCTTCATTCTTGCACTCAGAGCAGGTGGGAGAGGACTAGGGATAGCATGGGACGTGGGGAGGATGATGAGTGAAGAGATGGAGCACCTGGGGTCTGGACCCGCAATTCACAAAGGCGACTGTGTGACCAGGAGCAAGTCTGCTGACTCTCAGTCCTTAAAACTATCTTCCTTCAGCAGTGCCTTTCTGATGCCTTCTCCTGAGCCTCCTGAATGGTCTTCTTCTCCAGGTTTTTTCTTATGCTCTCATCTCTTGTCTTTCTACTCCCTGGGTTGGCTCTTCCACCCCCACAGCTCCCATTGCTCGCGCTGCTGTCCCTCCAAGAATGGCCCCTTAGTCTCTACCTGTAGCTGAAATATTCAGCCTTATCCATCTGAATCTCTGACTTTACCTCTAAGTGGACATCTTGCAGATACCTGATAATAGGGATGCCAAGAATCGAACACATAACCTCGCCTGCAACCCACTCTTTCTCCTAGGTTGCCCATCGTATGATTAGTCCCCATCCTCTTCTCAGGACCAAGAGGCCAGAAATCCTGGAGATGTCAAATCAGCCCTCTCTATCACTGTCTATCCAATACGTGCTGGATCAGAGCCTGAGATGCCTTGGTATCTGTCCCGCCGTGCTCCGTGCGCATCACCTTTCTTACCGTTTGCCTGGACTCTTCCACACGCTCTCTAATCTCCTCTACCCACTGCCGCCAGCTTCCCCCATCTTCCACTCACAAATAGCAAAGCCTTGGATGATGAACGGTACCCTCCCTGCTTCTATAAAACTCAGAAGATTTAGAGGAGATGATCCCATAAGACAAATCTGGCCCTGTCTGTCCTAGTTCAAATGCTGTCCTCCATTGCTCGAAACCCTGCAATAGAGCCTTGCCTCTGGGTTCTCTTGTCTTCTCCAAATCATCCTTCCAACGGTTTCCAGGGGGAACTTTCCAAGACTGGAGGAAACCCTGTGATGCCCCCATGACCGATTCATGCCTGCTGCCCTCTCTGGCCCCAACACCTCCCCATGGGCTTCTAATTCAAGCTACACCTCAATGCTCAGTGCTTCCCCACGCTCACCAGGTGTGCACATGCCTCCATGCTGTGCTCTTTCTCTTCCAGCTGTTGGAATTTCTCTCTCTCTCTCTCACCTACTCTTTTCCTCACCTGCACCTTCTCTTCTCTTTCCTGGGCTCTGACTGATGAACTCATTCTTATTCCTCAAGGTCCACATCAAGCCTCACTCTTCACTCTAGAGTTGCACTAACAGCATTTACACATCTGTCTCCCACTCGCACGTCTGCCTCCCCACTGGATTCTGAGCTCCTTAAAAGTCCTCACGTTGCATTCCCGGAGCCTGGCATGATACTGGCAAACAGATACAGTTTCAATAATTGTATTGTGGTTAAATGGCTCCTTAAATCTGTGAAATAACACCCAGTCTTCTAATTTTTGCATTTAAGGCTCTTTCCATTCCAGACTCATCCACTGTTAGCTGTTTTCCTTAAAGCACTTAAGTCAACTGTCCTATTCATCCTTTCATTGTCATGCTCTGAACATGTCCATCACCACAGTGGGACCTTCCGCTTCCCAACCTCCACCCCCTCTCCTGTCTATACATTAGCTGTTATTTGAGGTCCAGTGAGACAAGAGTGACCTCCTCTTCCTAGGAGTCCCATGGTCTCTAAATCACTTTGACGGTTCTCAGCATTTTGAGCTTTGTAATAAAGTGACCTGGTCAATTTAACTCATCTGTTAATTACTTACTCTGACCATGTTTAGAGTCTCTCTATGGGACACTGTGCTGAGGTTATATATCACGGTTATACTTATTGTGTGTATCATGGGTCTGTTCAAGACTCTTCCAATGATTGTCCATGAGCACCTTTACATTCATTCATCTCCATATCTCCATCCCCACATCAGTTTCCTAGCAGAGACCACCCCATCTCTTACCTGGACCATGGCAATATCCTCCTAACTGCTATGCTTGTTGCCATGGCAGCCTGCATGAACTTGCAATTGTGCAGACCTGACCAAGTCACCTTCTGCTTAGAATTCTTTAGTGACTGCCATTGCTCTTGGGATGAAGATCCAAACCCTCAACAGGATCTGCCCCATCCACCTGCCCTCCACCCCCATCCCCATCAGTCTCCCCTCACTCTCTGCCCTCTAGCAGTGCTGCCCTTCTTCGTGGTCTGGATTCCTTCCTACTCAAGTGCTGGGCCCAGGCTGTTCCTTTGCAGGGAGCAGTCTTCATCTTTTC
Organism: Camelus bactrianus; assembly: GCF_048773025.1. NCBI lineage: Eukaryota > Metazoa > Chordata > Mammalia > Artiodactyla > Camelidae > Camelus > Camelus bactrianus. Next base: position 36,125,762 of record NC_133554.1, on the reverse strand, counting down.
CTGGTGAGCTGGTTGGACCCCTACCCATCCTTCGGATCTCCATTCAACCATCACTCCTTCTCCCCCTAACTCGCACCACTACATCAGCTTCCCTGATTATACACTCAGCATTTCCCACAGTTTGTCAGCCTCCTGGAATAATTATCTGGGGAAGGACCATGTCTTTTGATTCATCATTGTCCTCTCCCTCCTCCCTGCTCCCCGCACATGGGCACTCAGCTCAGTGTCCCTTAGAGCAGGTGTTTGGGATGCATCCATTGCATGGATTCCAGCATGTATGTGTTGCCCACAATAGACTAGGGGAGGGACTACCTCTTCTTCATCTCGGTGGGGAGCAGGAAGGATGCTGTGTGCATGCCCACATGTCTGTATGTGTGAGTATGCATAGATCCAGTTTCAACTGGTGGCAGATAAAACAAAAAGCATCAGAGCCCATGTACACATCTTTGAGAAGCAGAACTGGGGGAACAGTCTGGGCTCAGAGCGCATCTGAGCAGAAAACAGCAAGCTAGTGCCTAGGGCTCCACTGCATGTTGTCCAAAGCAATTCCCTGGGGCAGGATTTGTTTGGGGCCTGAGTTGGAGGAAGAGCTTCTTCCTCCCAGGACATGCCTTGCACTTCTCAGGTGCACAGCATTTAATATTGTAAGTTATTTGGCTTTTTGGGACCGTATGTTATCTTCCTTGGATTCCTCTGCTCCCATAAGAGCTCTTGATAAATAGAAGCTTCCTAAGTGTTTGCTGAATTGGATTGAATTTATCCTGATCACTGCCTGAGCCTTGGTAAGATTAATTTATTCATTCATTCAACATTTAGTGCACTCCTACTGGTCACTTATTCATTCAGCACTTCTCATACACCTACTGATTACCAGGTGTGGGGCTCCAATTGTGAATAAGGCAGGCTCGTTTCCTGAGCGCTAAGACCTGACAGCGCAGAGGGACATGGGATGGTGCAATTGGAACGGTGCTGGGCTAGGAGAAACCAAGGGCAATGGCATTGCAAGAGAAAGGGAAACTAATCTAGGCTGGGGTCAGGAGTGGTGGTCAGGGAAGTCTTCCTGGAGGAAGTGGCTTCTAATAAGTGACCTGACAGACAAGCACGAGTTAACAGGAGTGGGGAATACGTGTAAAGAGTATTTCCAATAGAGAAACAACAGGCGTAAAGGTTAAGAGAATTCCAGGTCATTCTCTGATTCATCACAACAGGAGTGAAGGGTGGGGGCGGAGGTGAGTGGTGAGGCTGGAACCTGTGTAAGCACCAGTCTGCTCACAGGAGGTGCTGAGCCAAGCACTTTAATAAATTCATTTCTATTGCATCTTCAGGACAGCCCTGTGAGGCATCATTTCATCCTTTCAGAAAAGGCTCGAGAAAGTTCAGCAGCACAAGAAAGCTTGCCTGGCTGGTCAGCGGCCAGCCTAGACTTCAGAATTTTGGTCCAGGCTTCTCCCTTCCCTGTACTGCCTCTGGCTTCCGAGGCTGTGGAGGAGGAAAGACACACATGCTGGGCAGACATGGGGACCACAAGTGCCGGCGCATCCCCAGTGCATCCTGGATAATGTGGCCGCAGCGTGCATTCCTAGGCTCCTGGCTGGTCTCCAACATAATTATCATCTGCTGCGTGCTGCTCAGTTGGGGCAGGAGGGGAGCTCCAAAAGCCACCTCTGCAGACAGTGCTTTTGGCCACAGAGCGTGCTAACCTCTTGTCTTAACGGTATTCAAATGAGGCCCCTAACCCATTGCGCTTGGAGACAGCACCTGGCTGCACAATTTGGAAGAAGCTCGACAGGCATGAAGGCCTCATTATGTAATTAGGTCTCTGGAAAATGAGCTATTCTTCAGCCACTGCAATCAGAGGGCTTGATGCAGCCCGGGGCTCCGGGAGGGTGCTGGGTGTGCGTGTCTCTGTGGCTCATTGCTGCTGCTGCTGCAGGAAGCCTGTCACAGAGCGAGGATTCTCCAGGGATCCCAGCCTCTGCGAGAAGGAAAGAGGGCTTTTCTTCCCTTCGTCTTCTGGTAGGGAGCAGCGTAGGGGTCAGGGAGAGGCCGGAGCAGTGGTTCTCCAACCCAAGTAGGCCTCAGGACCTCCAGGAGGGCTTGTTAAAACACAGGTTGCTGGGTCCACCCCCCAGAGTTTCTATTGAGTCGGGTTTGGGTGGGGCCTGATAATCTGCATTTCTAACAAGTTCCCAGGTGATGCTGTTGCTGCAAATCTGGGGACCGCACTCGGAGGACCATTCTCTAGAGTGAACAGAGGCACCCAATCCCCAGCTTCCCTAGGAAGACCCTCTACCAGTCCCCACAATCAGAGCTGAACACCTCATTCCTCACATGTGTTTCACACTTTAGTGAAAGACAGAGGGGAGGGGATGGTTATTCCCATTTTTCAGATTAGGAGGCTGAGACCCAAGTTCCCATGACTTGGAAATAGTAGAGCTGGGTCTAAAATCTTGTTGCCCAGGCTTACGTTAGCACGATTAGACCTGTAGTCATTAGTTATTCCCTTTAGCTCAGGGGCAGGGGGTGGGTGAGTCAGAGCGGGGAACCACTACCTAGGCATCAAAACTGCTTCTTCCCAGGCCTCCAGCTAGAACATCTCTCTTAGCCTCCTTCTCGTTGGGGAACGCCATTCACCACCAGCTTTCCAGTGAAAAGGAGCAGGGGTGATGTGCGCCCCTTCCAGGCCTGCCCCCCGTAAACCTCCCATGTGCTCTGCTCCCAACATTCATTCTGTCCCCTGCTCGTGGATGTCAATCTCCAAGATGACTTTGGAACTCATGAGAACCTGGGCCCTGAATATGGATATGTTGGTGGGTCACCCACGAGTTGAATAACAACCCAGGAACTCTGTATAATGAGCTTTGGTTGTATCAAGCCACTGCCATTGAGGGTCGGAGGGGTCCATTGGTTTTGGCTGCTTCACTTGCCCTAATGAACGTGGCTGGTTTTCTCATAGTCTGCTCTTAGGACTGCTGGCACCAGCATCACCAGCTTTCTAAAAACGTCAGTTTCTAAGCCTCACCCCTTCCCTGATGAAATGGATTCTTGGCTGAGGAGTTTGGCAATCGGTATTCTAAAAAGGATCCCAGGTAGGTCTTATGCACAATAGGGTTTGATAACTGCAGTCTGGATTTGGGGTTGGCAAACTATGACCTGTGGCCAAGTGTGGGCTGCCACCTGCTGTTACACAGCCTGTGGGCTAAGAATGGGGTTTACGAAAGAAGAAGAATAGAATATTTTGCAACATGTGAAGTTTTATTGGAGCGCAGCCACGTCCATTTGTTTACACGGTGTTTTGGCTGTTTTTCTGCTCCAACGGCAGCTTGAGTGGTTGCAACAGACACCATATGGCCGGCAGAGTCTAAAATATTTACTATCCGGACTTTTACAGAAGTGTGCTGACCCCTTGTTCTGGATCCTAAAACTCTGCTTTAGAAGGCGTCTCCCAGTGAACGGGAGGGTGTACCTATGTCGTCATGACCTACAGACTCCGAGTCCCTTGGGGCATGAACCGATGAGATCAACTATCATCATTCGCTCATTCATTTTTATTTATTCATTCTTTCAGTAAACACTTACTGGATGCTTCTAAAGTGCTGGCTATTGGGATCCAAAAGAGAACATGATAGGTGAATAATGTGTAAGCTCAGCAATTATGTTTTTTTCCCCGTTACAATGAAGCTCATTACTAAATGAAGGCTAAATATTAACTAATCTCTAATTACTGTACAACAATGTTACCTATTATTGCTCAGGGATTTGCGGTTAACAAAAAAGGTTCGTACTTGGAGACAAGTGTACCTGTTGAAGATTCTTCATCATATAGGCATAGAAAACAACAGAGACGGAGCTGGAAGCACGTGCAGAGTCAGAGAACTCTGCATTTTCTTTTCCAGCATGGAACAACATGAACCAGGAGCAGAGGCAAAAGTGTCTCCCAGGAAAACATCTCACAGCAACAGTGGAAGAGGAAGGAAGCCTGGGCCACCTGGAGGCCACACTGGGAAGAGATGTGATCAGGATATATTGGACCAGCCTCGTCCTGTATTTGAGCACCGGGCAAACTCAGTGGCAAGAGGGGAACAGGTGGGCCAGCCAGAGCAGAGTGAATAGAGTTCACTCGATGCCGAGGGCAGGGAAGGGGGCAAAGCTAACTCTAACACGATCTGAGTGGAAATGAACGTCTGAGGGGTCGAGTCTGGGACTGGAGTGTAGGTAAGAGGTTGGAAGGGGTTTCTAGGTAGCACCGATTCTCAGTATCAGATAGGGTCCAGATTTTAGGTCAGAGAGGTGCATCCAAGTCAAGGAAAAGGGTTCCTGAATCAGGATCCCATTTTAGAAGAAAGTCAGATGAGAGCACGGCAGCGGGGTCATGCTACCACCACTTACCTGGTCTAGGGCTCGGGACCAAGCCCTAGTTCCTGTGGAGGTCGCTAAAAAGTCAAGGCCAGAACCAGGGCAGATGTTCAGACAAGCGGTAGTGACCAAGTAAGGAGGCTCAGGGCTCAGGAGGTACCCAGAACTTCACTCTCACCTATGCACCAAATACTGTGTCCCTGAAGCTTGAGGTACAGCCAGCCATCTGACAAAGTTCTAGCCAAAAAGATATAGGAGAAATCATTGGGGCTATTTGTAGAAAAGCTGCTCAAAGAGAACCTGACTTAAGGGCGTGGGGCATCTTTTTGCTGTCCTTTCCCTTCCTGCCACCTCCCAGAATACAGATGTGATGCATGATGCTGCAGCAGCCATCTTGGGCCATGGAGTGACTTTGACAATGGAAGCACATTCTTTGATAGCGTTGCTAAAAAACAAGAATCTGGGACTTTAATAACCCTGGAGGAATCACAATAGTCTTTGGATGGTCTATCTTCAGACTTCTTTTATGTTAGGTAAAAATAACTTCCTGTCTAGCTTAAGCCAGTTATTTGGGATTTTCCCTTATAAGATGCCAAACTCATTCCTAACGGACACTTCCCCCTATCCAGCGACATTTCCCGATGTGCGGTATGTTTGTCATGGATAGTACACAAGACACTTTTAGAAAGTGTTAATTCAGACAAGCAGGGGTCTGTGATTATGTATTTATTTTAATATATACTAGAGAAAACACAGCCCACACTTCAAATGTGTGATTTCAGAAATAAGACTCAGGTTGGTATTTGCACTTAAAAAGTAAGTCAATTTAAATTAAATAGCTGAACAAAGAATAGAACAAGCAGCCTGCAGGAATGGCAGCAATCAGGAAGGTAGAATTTGAGTGACTGAATGTTTGCAAGCAACGCCGTGGGGAACGGTGCTGAAACGGGACCTGTCTCGTTTGGGCAAGCCAGTGCTTTGCCCACAGCAGATGCTCAATAAATGTCTATGGAATGAATGACAATACACAAGTGTCTCCCCGAAAGAGCTCCAGCTTTTCCCAGCACACCCTTTGCCTGTCTTGTAGCCCACCCTCCCACCCCCGAGACAAAAGACCCTACTCTCTTTCCTTGTATGCTTTCCACCCCCAATCTTCTAACAGGCAATTTCTCTTTGCAAAGCACAAGGAGGTACTCCACACTTAGGGCTTTTTTTATTTTTCAGGTGTTTTTAAACGGAGCTTTTAGCCTCGGTCATTTTACAATTCCGTCTTGATCTCTTTCTTGAACCGGCTCATTGGTTGGGCCCCATTTCGTGTGGTTGAAATAAAAGGAAACTGCCTCTCATCTAGAAGATCTATGGCTGCTTCTTGTTCTTGAGCATAAATAGATTTATCACCTGTGGCTAGACAGAACCCTAAGCAGAACCTGTGTCCTGCGGATGGAAGGAAAGAGGAATTCCCTCGCTTTCAATCAGCTCAGCTCGGCTCACTCCTCTCAACTACAGACATTGTCCTTAGTCTCCACACGGCCCCGAGCCCAGCAGAACAACAGCCCTGGGGTGTGCAGACTCCCCTAATGGTTTCAGAGTGCTTTCCCATCTCTCACCTTGAGTCTCTGCCTGCACAAGGACACCAGGGACACTTGTTTGTCTTCAGCCCCACAGGCTCAGGTGGGGTGGCTATGATCTCATGCCCACCAACCATTGCACAAATCTGGAAAGGGCTGGGAGGCACGTGTAGGGAAGGGGGCTCCAGCCCAGAATGGAGGATAAATGGAATACGCAAGTAGAGGTGGGGATGTGCTGTATCCACACTGAGATGAAGCACAGTGTGATGGGAACTGGGCTGAGAGAGCAAATGGGAAGCCCTTGTGGGAGGTGGTGAGGGTGGTGGAGAGAGACAGAGAGAGGGAGAAACGGAGAAGCGCACAGCCCAAAGGTCTTGGGGGGAAAGCCGAGAATGCTGAGAACCATCAGGGGCAGGGTGAGGGCAGTGACCCATATCAAGTGGCCCTGAGGCTGACAGGTCGGAGAGTCATAAGCAACTAGCTTTCTGCATCTGTAACCTCAGGTCAGCTCCGCTGACACACAGAGGTGGGAGACGTTAACAACAGCTTCAGAAGTCTGGTTCTTAGATGCTGGAATCTGTCAGTAAGACCTCTGCTGGTGGTAACTGCCCTGTCTGTGATCATACCCAGCATCACCTCTGAGCCTCACGGCAACAGTTGTAGAAGCAGGTCCAGGATGAGGCTCCCATTTTCCAGGTAAAATAACTGAGGTTCAAAGAGTCTCAGCCAAGGGCACACTGACGTTGAGTAGCAGAACCTAGTCCAGATGCCAAGTCTCCAGTCTCCAAGTCCAGGGCCCTTTCCATCACCCCAGTGTCTCTGCAATCTGTGACTCACAAAATAAGATGTTTGAAACAGCTTCTGGACCATAGAAGGGGCTTGAAGACATATGCTGTATCTCTCTCTTCTCAAAACACACAGTTCCCATTCAACAAAGTTTTGCATGAAATTACAGGGATTCTCAAGCTCCCCCATAGCCTATCTGCAAATGCTGTAGTGGTCTAGGACCTGTGGTTAAACATAATACAGATGGGGACTAGGGATGGGCAAACAGGCTGTGACATGGTCATGAGGGCAGGTAGAGAGGAAATTGGGGCAGGAGCTAGAAGGGTGTCTAGATGATCAGACATCAGGGGGCAGGGCTGAGGGGCTAGCATGGGGCGATGCGGGGGAACATGGCCTGGAGAGATAAGACCAGGAAGTCTTATCAGATCCAGGACAGACCTGGCAGGTAAGAAAGCACTTCATCTTGGGAGTGTCAGTTCTTCCCTCTGAAATGGCAGTGATAACACTTTGCTCACTGGGTTGTTGGAGGCTGTAAAGATGGCAGATGGGTGAGTCCTGTTCCCGTGTCTGTCTTCACTGGGTCTTGTGCTCCTCCAGGACAGGGACCTTGCCTGTTCTCACTGCATCCCTAGCAACCAGCAAGGTGCCTGACACAGAGCATTTGAATAACAGCCACCAGAGTTGGCTTTGTCTGAGCATCTACTGAATAAACTAAGGAAGGGAGGGAGGGACTCAGGGAGGGAGGACGCGGCTTGATGCTCTCCCAAGGGAGTGACGTATCAGTGTTGGAACTGCCTACCTTACCCAAATAGATGTCTTCCTAAAACTGTACCTGTGTGCAAATTGAAGTCTGACAAGAAAAATCCTATTCCCCTAATGACTTCGATAATTTCAGAGATGCTTTGCTTCCATTTCCTCTTGATTTAAAATGGGCAGTTGCCTAACAGATTGGTCCCTAAAGCATTTTTCCCTATAAAGGAAGAAGTGCCCAGAAAATCAGCTCTTAAATGCACCAATAATGATGGAGGGAGAAAAAAAAAAAGATCACTGGTAAACCTTTACATTTCAAGAGACTTTGTCATTTCCCAAGCAGAGACCTTTCAGATATCTTAAGGGGCTCACCCACAGAGCCTCAGGCGAGGGAAGGAATAGGAAAGAGCCTGCCTCCAGGCTCCTGAGTTGTAACACTCATCTTACAGTTTAGGAAAGCACTGCCTAAGAGATTAAGTGACCTGCTCAGAGTCACCCAGGACTTTATTGTGGAGTCAAAGGTAGTGACCTTTCCACTGGCTGCTGCAAATGAGGGCTAGAAGGAAAACCAGGATGACTTACAATGTAAAATACCCTCCTCTCTGCTCCCCGCCCCTTTCCAAGCTGTGCCATGGGAGGGAATGTTTGTAGAGGAAGGATGGCAGTGGCAGGGCACACCCAGGTCCAAATCCCAGCCCTGTGTCCCAAGATGTGAGGCCTTTGCAACAAACCAGCCGTGCCCATGGCTCCCCGCCCGCCTCTGCCCCAGGTCTGTCTGGTCTCCACTTGTAGGTCAGTTGGGCCCTGCTCCTGGAGCTGAGTGTTGGGAAATGAGAAGAATCCAAAGAAAAGTTGCCACGGCAACAGGGGAGCAGGGGCTGCCACTATGGAAGGTGGTCTATGGCTTTGCACATGTCAGAGAGTTTGCTCCTTTGCTTCCCATCTGGGCCCTCCAAGCTTCTGGATGCACACTGGGGAGATGCTAATGCCTCTCCCTCCCTCCTCTCCCTCTTTTGGGGTGGCCACCCAGGCTTTGGGGACCACCTGCCATCAGCCTCCCGTAGCAAGTGGCCAGAGACAGTCTGGGAAGCTGCTTTGGGTTTCAGGCACTTTCCTCACTGGCTAGTAGTCACATCACATCTCAGAATTGGAAGTAGTTGCAGAGGTCTTTTTGGTGCAGAACTCTCATTTGACAAATAGGGAAACTGAGGCCTGGAGAAGCACAGTGACTTGTTGAAAAACACACTGTAAACATGGGTGTCTCAGTCTCCATGGGCTGCCATGACAAACTACCATAGACTTGGTGACTTAAACAATTAAAATTTATTCTCACGGTTCTGGAGTCTGGCAAGTCCAAGACCAGGGTCCCAGCAGATTTGTTTCCTGGTGGGGCTGTCTTCCTGCTTGCAGGTGCTGGCCACCTTCTTTCTGTGTCCTCATGTGGCCTCTCATCAGTGCATGCACGTGGAGGGGGAGTGGGCTCTCCTGTGTCTCTTCACAGAAGGACACGAATCCCCTCATGAGAACCCCACCCTCATGACCTCATCTAACCTGCATTACCTGGCAAAGGCCCCATCTCCAAATACCATCAAATTGGTATTAATTAGGTTGGTATTGTTATTGGTTATTTGTGTGGTTATTGGTATTGTTAGGGCTTTAATATACAAACTTTGGGGTTAGGCGGGGGCATAAATATTCAGTCCATAAGAATGGGGAAGAGTTTGAACTGGAACTCACAGTCCAGTGCTTTTTCTGTGGCACCATATTGAGTCTCTGATGTAAGTCAGAAGGGCTATTTAGAGACCAGTTACCATAATTGGGTGATCTCGGCCAAGTCACTTCTCTCTGGGCCTCAGTTTCCCATTCTGATAAATGAGGGATTGGGCTTAATGATTGATGATTCTCTGCTTTGTTTACAGAAATGACAAAACCTTTTTGATAATTCAAAAAATGGGTCAAAATGAGACTCCCAGACCAAATCCTACGATCTCACTAATTTTTCTTGGTGTCTATATAGAAGTAATGTTGTCAGTTTTCAGAAAACAGTCCGTGGCTTAGCCATAAAGATGCTTTCATTTTAGTGTCTGAATACTGCAACAGCCCTTCTACATGTTATTCTGACTCCAGCCCAACTCCCCAGTCAAACATCTAGTCTTATCTTCCTAGAACCCATATCCTTCCCTCTTAGCATGGATAGAAGGCCCTTCCTCACTGCAGCATCACACCAGTCTCTTTGATCATCATTCCTCTGCTTCCAAGTGACATGATGTTTCTTGAACATCCTTGGGTATCTCCAACTTTGTACATATTGATCGCTCCACTTCTGTTCACACCACTTGTCCTAATTCCCACTCATTCTTCAAGATACAGTGTGGGTATCTCCCTGACACTCAGGGGTCACCTCTGGGCTCTCTTAGAACTTAGTGCTTCTCCCTATGGAAACTCTTTTCACACTGCATAATTATTGTTTCTTATCTGCCTCTTTCACTAGGATACAGGCTCCTAGGGTGGGAATGGGGTCTTGTTTTCTGTTGGCTCCCTCGTGTCTCCTGTGAAGCCTGACACCGAGCAGGTACTCAGGTAGTGTTTGTTGAATGAATGAATGAATGAATGAATCTCACTTTACAAGATTGACTCCATTACAGAGTCCTGGGGAGTTGTCTAAAAAAAATTTTGCAAGCTCAAGTCGTGGGTGTCTGTGTTTCCGCTGTGTTAACCAGTCTGTAAGTTCCTTCTATCATGAGGACAGCCATGAGATGCCTCAAATGAATCTTTATTCCTGGGGAAGTCATTTTTCCTCCTTGGCATTAGCCACAATGAGATGTTTGAGTATGGTGATCCTTAAAGAGCTTTTTTATCTTTAATTGCCCATAATTCCAAGATATCCAATCAGCAGTCAACAGATAGTGAGTATAGTAGCTGAGGTTAGAATGGGAAGGAAAAACAATAGTATTGATTTAAAGTTTAATTACACCTGAATCTTGGAAACATGGTAGTGACATGGTTCGTATCACCTAGAGGGACCTCAAACAACTGTGCAGCTGAGCAGGAAAGAGTAAGTAGAGAGACCACAGGTCAAGTTCAGGTTGGTGATCTAAGGCAGGTTGGAACAGGCAGCTGGGGCCAGAGGTCAGGGTCAACCACTAGCTTGGCAAGGATGATCCAAGAGCAGATACTCTCAGCTTCCTGCTCACCGACCCTCCTATGATAGTATGGGAGATGTCAAAGGCCAGCAGCCGAGCCCTGCTCTTGACTTGAAGAACAACTTTCTCATCACTTACTCATCAAGATTATTTTAGTGACTGTCAACTCGCTGACTTTATCTGAATGAAATCCCAAGTGTTAAGCTAATTTCATGACTATAATTCTGGAGAAAGACTAGACTCTTCAGTACAGCATTTAAGGCTCATAGCCCTTTCTTTCCAAGTCTCATCTCCTTCCCATTGCATTCCCTCCCTCACATCCTCTCCCGCTACTCTAAGCTCTTCTCAGTTTCTTGAAGGCACCATACTCTTCCACGCCTTGGTATCTACACATGTGCTACCCTCTCTTCTCATTTTGTATTCTCCTGGTCAACTCTTATTCACGACTCAAAACTCAGCATAACCTCCAGGAAGCTGTCTTTGATTCCTCCTCCCTAAAATCTAGGTCAGGGATCCTATCATATGCTTCCATGATGCCCAGTATTCCATCTGATAACAGCCACTAAATGTCTGTTGTTTCATTGCCTTTCCACTGAGAACATGAGTTCCTTGAGGGCAAGGACCATTATCTGTTTATCTTCAGGGCCAAGCACAGGGCAATAATCAATGAATATCTTTCTGAGTGAATAAATGGACGACAAAAAATAGAATATGACTTTCAAGTTCCAACAACAGTATTTCTATGAGCACAGGATAAGAATGGAATTGGGATGTAAGTCCTTGAGAACCTCGTATACCCCGTTAATGAATAATAATGAGAAATATTTGCAATTAGTATAGACTTTGTTGGGTGGGAAATGCTGTGGGTGGCAAATACGTTCATTTCCAATGTTTTATGGACTGAGCATTCCCTGTGCTTATGCAATTTAGCAAACACTGTGCATATCCTGTGTGCTGGGGGCTACGGGAAATGTTAGAACTCAGATGGCCATAGGGTTTCCACCAGGCCTTTTCTGATTTAGCATCTTTGCATGGTAATGGGGTGTGAAGAGAGATCTTTTATTGTTTCGTAGTGAGTTGGTATGTTCCCTCATGCTGGGGTTTCCTTCAGGGAACTCTGTGTATTTGGAGCTACATTTCTCGGAAGGTCTGTTGAGCAGCAAGGATGCCAGAGGCTCAAAGGTGGGTGTGAAGGGCAGGGTGGAGAAGATATGCAGAGAGTGGAAGTATATAATAAACAGGATAAGCTCTACCAAGTCCCTTGAGAAATATGCTGGTATGAAGAAGACATTCACTCAAGTGCCTATGGCACTACCCCTCCGGCATTTCACTTCTCCCTTGAGGTGCTCCCACTCTGATCCTTCCACTGCCTCTCTCAGTAAAAGAATCTCCCTGAAACAAAATACAGCCTGCTCCAGGGATGAACTGAGAAAAGCTCTCCAGAGAGAGTTAGGGCGGGAGGAGCAACTGCACCTTTGCTGCCCTGAGGTTGCCTCCTTGTCAGGGGGCTTATGCTGAGACCTGCTCTCCTTCATGTCTGTCATCAGGGGGACCTGCTCCCCCTTCTCTCTGACTCAGCTGTGAGCACAATCAGAACCTTCCTTTGGTTTCCCTCAGCATCACTGACATGGGCTCAGTTTTCAGAAAGATCTTTACCAAAAACAAAGGGAAGCTGACAAAGATGTGCATTGCTGGCATTGCTAACAGTCACCACAAAACAAAACAATAACATAGCTGAGATAGAAGAGTGCAGAACTCCGGTCCACTGCAGGAAGGCCCCTGGAAATTGCTTCATTCTTCTCTAAAGGAATAGGCCAAGCACCCCCTTTCTCTAAACATTGGGTATTCTCTTCTCTAGCCCCACCCCTTCAAAGGGAGACTCAGTGCCTGCGATTTTATGTTTCCACCCAAATTGACCACTGCAGCATAAGAAGGTACCAAAGAGAAGGAACCTCAAACCGAGTGGCTGAATTGATCCTCTGAGATGGCCTCATGGATATGTATCCTATTCCAGATGCTCTTCTTACAGTGTGCAGTTGGGTCTCCTCCGTGAAGGAGTGACCTCTATGTTCCCTCCTCTCGAACCTGGTGGACCTTTGTAACTGCCTTGATTAGTAGAACATGGTGGTAGAGCATTGAGCCGAGGTTACAAAAAGTGATATGGTTTCCACCTGAGGTCAACATGCACTCTGGGGGCCCTGAGCTGACATGTAAGAAGTCTGGCTACCTGAAAGCTGCCACGTTGGAGAGACAGCACTGAGAGGTCACACAGACACAGAAGGAGGTGACCACAGAGCCCCAGATGCCAGCTGTTTCAGTCTTCTTGGCATCAACCACAGTGAATGAACCTTCAGATGATTCTAAAGTCCTGTAGGCTTCCAACTGATGGCCCAGATACCAAGGACCAGAGACATGCTGTGCCCTGTTTGAATTCCCAACCTTCCAAATCCAAAAGCATAATAAAAGATTGTTCTATGCCCACTAGGTTTGGGGGCAATTTGTTATGCAGCATTAGATAATCAGAGCAAATAAGGAGAGTGCTTCTCACAGCCGTGGGTCTGAGCTGCTTGTCTTAACCCCCATCACTGCCTACATTCCATCCTGCTTTTAACCCTTTGCCCCTTTCACCTTCATATTCCTCCCTCATTTAAGGTTTCATCTTGCACCTTTATTTGGATATTGCTTTTTTGGCCACCATCTTTACTTTTCCTCACTAGTGATAGAACTTCTGCTTGCACTTCTCCTGGTTTCTTCCTCTGCCCTCTCTTTCCTCCATCTTAGCTCAGGATCCTCTGTCATGGCACAAACTCTCCACAGGAGGTCTTGGGTAGGGGCCTGGCTGCCAGGCACTGGACAGTCTGGGAAGGCAAATATCATAGACGGGTGGTCTATGTAAATGAACAAAACTTGTCTCTCATAGTTCTGGAGGCTGGAAAGTCTCAGATCAATATCCTGGCTGATTTGGTTCCTGATGAGAGCTCTCTTCCTGGCCTGCAGACAGCTTCCTTCTTGCTGTGTCCTCACATGACAGAGAGTAATTTCTGGTCTCCGCCTCCTTCTTCAAGGACACTAATCCCATCATGGAGGCTCCACATTCATGATTTTGTCTAAGCTGCATACCCCTCCCAAAGGCCTTGTCTCCAAACACATTAGGGGGTTGGGTAGTGCATGAATTTTGGGGGAACACATTCAGCCCATAACATTCTGCCTCTGACTCCCCAGTATTCATGTCCTTCTCACGTGCAAAAATGCATTCATTCCATCTCAACAGCCTTAAAAGTCTTAACTCATTCCAGCATCAACTCTAAAGTCTAATCTACCTATCACCTAAATGTTCCTTTCATCCCGAGGTAAAATTCCTCCCCAGCTATGAATGTGTGAAATCTGATAAGCCATGTGCTTCCAAAATACAATGGTGGGCAGGCATAGGATAGACATTCTCATTCCAAAAGTGCTAAATCAGGGAGGAGAAAGGAGGTGATGGGTCCAAGCAAGTTCAAAACATAGCAAGGCAAATACCATTAGATCTTAAGTTCAATGTTCTGCCTTCCAGTTCCATTAGGGCAGTGGGTCCTGCTTTCTAGACCCACTGGGATGGTGGGCTAACCCTCTGTGGCTCTGCCAGGCTGGGATTACACACCAAGATCTGAGGATGGGGTTCCTGCTCTCAAGACCCTGGGCAGCCAGTTTGGTCTACTGGAAGCAAGGCAAGACCCTCCCCTCACTAACCAATCCCCATTTGAAACTGAGGAGGCAGCCCTGATCATCTCTGAATGAACTTGAAGGATCATTCTTTCCTTGTCGTGAAGAATAATACACATTTGCAGCCGAATAGCTCTATGGACCAGTCCTGTAAGATCTGAGAAGTCAGACAGCCTTCCTTCATTTCATCTCATCTCCATCCCCTTCAGTTAGACCTAGCAGTGCTTCTACTGAGGTGGCTGATTAAATTCTTGGTTTACACCCATACTAATCTTCTTATCAAATAGTTGTTTGAACACAACCTTAATTTCTCTCTCTCTCTTTTTTTTGCAATATGGATAGGCTGAGAATTTTCCAAATCTTTAAGTTCTGGTTCCTTTTTGTTTAAAAATTCATGCTTCAATTCGTTTCTCGCTTCTCACATTTTACTATAAACAGTAAGGAGGAACCAAGCCACTCCTTCAATACTCTGCTTAGAAATATCCTCAGCTAAGTATCCAATTTCATAGCCTGTGAGGAAGTTCTACCTTCCACAAACACCAGAATATGAACATAGCTCAGCCAAGAGATTTGCCACTCTGTAACAAAGATCACCTTCTCTCCGTTGTCCAATAGCCTGTTCCTCACATGTAAGACCTTGCCAGAATGGCCTTTACTATCCACATTTCTACCAACATTCTGCTTATGATTATTGGTGTATTCTCTAAGAAGGTGGAAGCTCTCTCTACAGTGCTTCTTTTTCCTTTCTGAACCCTCACCAGAATCACCTTTAAAAGCCCCTTCACCACAGTCTTGGCTTTTTCTTTCGAGAGTGCACCTCAAAACTCTTCCCACCTCTACCTGTTACCCAGTCCCAAAGCCACTTCAATATTTTGAGCTGTTTGTTACAACAGCACCCCACTCCTTGGCACCACTTTCTATCTTAGTCAGCTTGGGTTGCTATAAAAAAAAAAAAAAAAGGCCACAGACAATAGACATTTATTTCTCACAGTTCTGAGGGCTAGAAGTCTTATGCAGGGTGCCAGCATGGTCAGGTTCTGGTGAGAATCGTCTTCTTGGCTTGCAGACTGCCACCTTCTCACTGTGTCCTCACCTGACAGAGAGAGCACGTTCTGGTCTCTTTCTCTAACAAGAACACGAAACCCTCCTTAATGACCTCATCTAAACCTCATTTCCTCCAAGGACCTCCCTTTCAAATACCATCAAAGTAGGACTTCAACATACGAATCTGGGTAGGGGGACACAAACATCCTGTCTGTAACACCGGTGATCCTCATCTTCTCAAGTAACCCTCACCTAGATTTACACTATTGAAACACAACCTTAGGTTTTCAGGATGAAGAAAAAGAGACTGGACACGAGGATGATAAAGACCCTCTGCCTCCCCAAGAAGACCACCATCTTTCTAGTAAAACATTGGCGTAAATACAAAAAGACCCCAGGGAACAAAAACCTCAAAGGCCAGTAAGTGTCCCAGACAAAGATCCCAAATGGCTGAGGTTTCCAAGACGGTCGGCAGGACCTTGCTGCAGACCCTACCTTTCTTAGGAGTGGAGGGCCTGATGCATGGAGGGCCGGGAAGTATTCAAAGCAGAGGATGTCTCTGGTACCAGAATCCACTTTGCAAATGAGCTAGATGCTTTAGGAAGATGATGGACGAGCCTGAGTCACCTAACTGGAAAAAATCCAGAGGTAGGAATTAGACAATGTCAAGTCCTCATATTTCTCTACTTGCTCTGTGCGACCGCAGACAAGTCCCTTTGCCTCCTTGAGGCTGCCTTTTCTTTTCTTTTTTTTTTTTTTTTTTTTTTTTTTTTTGTCAGTGGGAGAAACTCCAGCCTGCCTTGTCTCTTCCCAGGGCTGTCGTGGGGATCAAGTGTCATAATACACAGGATGCCACTTTAATTGAACACTGAGCATGTGCTAGGCATGTGCTGGATGCTCCACATGTTTTGTGACACTCATTCCTCACAACAGCCCTGCACTGTAGGAATCATCACCCCACGTTACAGCTGAGGAAAGAGGGCAGAGGGGCCACACCACGTGCCCAAGATCACACAGCGAGTAAGGGGTAGAGCTGACATTCCAGCCCAGAGGTGCCCGGCGCTGAAGCCAGTGTTCCTTCCATTAGCGCACAATTACTGCTATTGTTGTCTTATTGATTTTACGTCTCTTCTATGATCAATCTTGGAAAGACATTATTAGGTACAAGGCACATGGGCGAACTTGAGCATCGTGAAAATGTACCTGATGGTCCTCAGATTCCCTCGCTTTCGACCCCATGAACTGCATTCCGACTGAATTAATCAGATTTCTGCAGCGCTGTTTCCCAAGAAGGTCTAGATTCCTCATACCAAGGTCTTGGGGGCACACAGGGCCAGAAATGATGCCCCACCAATGCTGATGAGAAGAGGACTTTCCAGCTGATGCGTATGGCACAAGCAAGGTGAGCCAGCATCACCCAGGACATCCCATCCACCCGGGGGACAGTTGATGGGAGGCTCAGTCCCTGCAACCCACAGGGGGCAAAAAGGAAGCCCACCATGCAGGCAGACCTGGTCTGGACCAAACTCCTAGACTGGAGTGAGCAGAATTTCAGCATGTTCTCCCACCCACGATGCTCCATAATTGCCTTTTCTGCCAAAGAACAAAACCTTCAGAAGGGCAGCCTGGCAGCACCGGCCAAATGAGCAGCTAGGCATGCCCGCCACACTCGGCTTGCCAACAAATTAGCCTGGAACGCGTGGATCCTGACGGCAGAGAGTCAGCATTGGGGGAGGTGGAAATGGCAGCACACGGAGCGCACGGCATCCATGAAGGACAGCTCTCCTGCCGGCTGGAGGCTGGCGGGGGGAGGGAGCTCTCGTTCCTTAGCTATCAAAACCAAGGCCGGGCAATGCCACGCAAAGACCCCAACCATCTCTGAAAGCAGATTGGAGGGAGGGGTGTGAGGGATTCCAGGCTCCCAGTTGGAGTGAAGCTCAGAAAGTACACAGTAGATCCTGTGATGAGGGCTGGGAAATCCATCTCCAGGAACTGGCTGATTCCCAGAATCCCTGCTGGGATCCTCTCTTGAGCACTGCCTGGTGGTCTAGAAAAGCAGGACTTGGGGAAGAAAGCCTTCCAGCTCTGCTGTTTAGGACCCTGCTACTTGGTCAGGTCCCTGGCCGTGTGTGTGTCTGTGGATGTGTGTGTGCAAATGTGCACATGCAAGCAGAAAGCAAGCATTGCTCAACACAGGGGACTCATAGGAAGAGGCCACACCACACAGCACAGCAAACGACTAAAAAAATTCAGCAAAACACTAGTCGGCCTTTTTCAGGCCTGATGGCAATCTTATTAAATCCTTCCCTTCCCCCCTGACACTCGGTTTCCACATCTTGATCCTGCCGTTTACTCATCCATGTGACATACTGTGTTATTTACTTTCCCTGCACTTTGGTACCTGTTAAAATGGGCATCATCCTGAGTTCATCGGGGGCAGTGGAGGGAATCAAATGATGTGATGGGTGTGAAAAGCACTTGCAAACTACAAATACACTTTAGGATTGATTTTTGACGGGGAGAAAGTGAACATAAATGGTAGGGAAAAGCAAATTTCAAACCCGAGCATGTTTCCTCTTCGTGAGAATGAGGTCTGGTGAGGCTCTAATCCTCAGACTGTGCTGTAGGGCCCTGCGAAGATTGGCTTCAGAGCCTCTGAAATGAATCGGAAATTGAAAAGTGACTGTGTGTTTTTATTTGAGTGGGGGTGTGGGAGCGGATGCTGGGGAGGAGGGCGGACCTGGGAGGAGATCTCGGTGTTCTCCCGGGTGGAGGTGCATGAGGGAGGCGGAGAGGGTGGTCGTACTGCTGGAGCATGGAGGTCCCAGACAGTAGGCGGAGCCCCAGGGGAAATGAGATCTGGCAAAACACCCATGGGAAGAATTCTCCCACAGCTCCAAGCTGAGCCTCTCTGCCTTCTCTTGAAGCTGAAGCTAAACCAGGGTAGGGGCTGAGCCAGTTCAAATACTCCCTGCCTGGAGTATCCATGTTCCAGAAAACTGTAGCAAGGCTGAGTGTGTGGCGTGGCCATAGCAAGTCATACTGGTGTTATGGGGGAGAGCAGGCGGCTGGTGCTATGGGATAAGCGCAGTGGGGCTTCCGGGTCTGTATTCCGTTGAAGGACGGTTTCCCTCTACTCTCTCCGAACTTCTCTCTGAACCTCATTTCTTATTCAGTTGAGGGTCTGGGGGCCGTCTCCATCAGTGGTGCTCCGGGAGCACTGGTGCCCCAGGCAGGGGTGGGGTGGGAGTGGGCTCAGGAGCAGCAGGCAGGAAGTGGTTCTGACGCTTCAAGGGCGCAGCTAAGGAGCACTGACTGTGAACAAGTCTAGTCCATGGCAAGAAGGGAACTTGGGGAAAGGGAACATCTGTCCCTAGGTCCCGGGGCACTGATTTGAAATGGGGTCCACAGGGCACGCGGTAGAATTGGCCCACAATGCAGAGGAATAACATTTCAGATGCTAGGGGGAAAGGAGGGTGGGTGGTGACAAGGTGCTTCTGCAGCACCCCGGCAGATGCAGTGTGCCATCGCGTGGGCCCATGAGCAGAGCCGCAGACCGAGAGTCCAGGGAACAGGGTCCCGGTCCCGGTCCCTGTCCTGGTCCCAGTGCTCCTGCTCCTGCAGGCGACCCTGAGCCAATCTTCTACTGATAGAGGAAGAGTCTCCGGATGGTTAAGCACCTTCTGTGTGCTTGACAGGGCACTGAGCACTTTTATACAGACATCATTTTCCTTATTCTGAACCACAGCCCCTAGGAATTACCTCTATTTTACAGCTGAGGACATTGAAGCCCAGAGAGGCTGGGACCCTGGGAGATTCTGCCTCATCCAGGTCTCTGCTGGGTCCAAGAATACGTATTCTAAGAAGTCTGTATTTTTTTTTTAAATTGAAGTATTGAAGTATTTAATTGAAGTATTTACAATGTTGCATTAATTTCTGGTGTACAGTATACTGATTCAATTATATATATATGTATTCCTTTTCATATTTTTTTCCTTATAGGCTATTATAAGATATTAAAGGAAGAAGTCTATTTTTTAAATGTTCCTTAGGCAATTCTGAGCCTAGACCTTTCATTAATTATTTATTCATTCACATTTATTCAACAGATATTATTAAATGTCTCTCATGTTATAGGTACTACTGAGATTATTGTTACAAAACAGTAAGTCAAACAGTCCATAAGAAGTTTAAGTTCTACAGATGGAAGACACATAATGAAGATATAGATAAGTAAATATATAGAAGGTCAGATGATTACGGTGGGGATGTTTGTTCTTTTATGGAGATTGGTCAGGTAAGTCTCTGCTGATAAGGTGACATTTGAGCAGAGACCCCTGGGGAAACAGGAGGTAAGCCTTGTGGCTGAGGGAAGAATCTGCCAGCAGAGGAAACAGCATGTGCAAAGGCCCTGAGGCAGGACCATGCTTAGCATGTTCCAGGAAGAGAAAGTTGGCCTGTGTGGCTGAAGTAGAGCAAGCCAGAGGGAGAGGAGCTGGAGATGAGGTCCAGGAGGTAATGGGGGCAGACCTTGCAGGACCTTGCAGATCTTTGCAAAGCCTTTATCTTTCAATGTAAATGAGATGAGGAACCATTAAAAGGTTGTAGTAGCTAAGTGCCGGGATATGTCCTGTTTTTAAAGACTCATTCTGGCTGCTGCATTAGGAGTGGACTCTAGGGTGAACAAGAAACACAGTGGGAAGATAGACTTACGAGATAATGAGATCCTCTAAGGGGAGATAATGGTGGCTTGGACCCTGGGAGGAGCAGTGGAGGAGGTGAGATGCAATCAAATGCTGGAAATATTTCTGAGGGTGGAGCTATTTGCTGACGGAGTCAATGAGAAGTATGAGAAAAGAGAGGGATGAAAGATGAATCTAAAGTTTTGAGCTGAGTCACCCGGAAGTGTTAAATAGCAATTTCCTGAGATAGAGACTCCTTCATTCTTCTCTGCGTAGTTTGCGGGGCTGGGGATAAGAATTAGAGATGGACATACTGAGTTTGATATGTCTGTTAGATATCCAAATGGAGACATTGAACAGGCAGTTGGATTTATGAGTCTGGAGGTCAGGTGATGTCTGTCTGAGCTGAAGATATACATTTGGGAACTGTGAGTATATGGGTCATATTTAAAGTCATGAAACTGGATAAGATACCCTGGGGAGGAAGAAAAGATGTCTGGGCTTTATGACACTCCAGGGCTTAGAGTTCAAAAAGATCAACCCAGGAGACTGGCCAGTCAGTACAAGGAGAGTCGAGAGAGGGTAACGTTTCAAAAGCCAATCAAAGAATGTGCCTCAAAAGCATTGGATGTAAGCAGTTGACTGTGTCAAATGCTTTTGATTGTCAATGTTGAGACCCAAACATGAGCTGTAGGATTTAAAAATATAGAGTTCAAAGAGCCGTTTTCATGGCGTGGGGGTGGCTGGGGAAATGGGTTCAAGAGAAAATGGGGAAAAGAGGGGAAAAAACATAGAGTAAAGTGTGAGGAACTTGGCTATAAATGTGCACTGATAAGTGAGACCATGATCAGAAAAGGAGGCAGAATCAAGAGAGATTGAAAAAAAAAAAAACAACCTTTCATTATTATTATTGTTTTTTAACTGGGAGGAATTACAGACTGTTTGCTGTAAGGTCTGACCCAGCAGCCCGGGAGAGACTGATGGTCTGGGAGAGAGAAAGGACCATTTCTGGAGGAAGGCTAAGGACTCAGCCGAGCCAGATGCCATCACTCTGGGCAAGTCACTGGTCCCCTCTGAGCCTCACGCAAGACTATGAAAGAACGCAGGGACATTCCGCATTACTTTCCTCAAAATATCAGATGAGGACACAGTGGGACCCCACAGGGACCCTGAGCAATGCCAGCTCAGCAGCCAAATGGGTGGAACTCTGAGCAGCAGGCCCTTCTCATCCCTACTCCTCAAGGGACACTGATACCCTGCCGGTGGGCTTCTGAGCAGGGTACAAAGGTTTTGGAGCCAGGAGATCTGGGATTCAAGCCCACCTCCAGCCATGTGATCTTCAGACAAGTCACTTTTCCCAAGGCCTCAGTTTCTTCTCCTTTTGTAAATTTTCAACTACAGTGGTTTCATGAGAGATCGTTGCGATCAT
The DNA here is from genome assembly GCF_048773025.1 of Camelus bactrianus. NCBI lineage: Eukaryota > Metazoa > Chordata > Mammalia > Artiodactyla > Camelidae > Camelus > Camelus bactrianus. The sequence goes on along the minus strand of NC_133554.1, from coordinate 36,104,302 downwards.
ATCGTGGCCGTAACACATGGATGCTCCGTATCTGTTCCCTCCTTTCCCCTCCCTGCTGGCTGGATGTTATGGTTACCAGCGTTGGCTGAAACGTGGCAGTGCTGACGTTAAGGGGGACGTCCTTCTCTCTGTTACTTAGTGAATTCCTAGACAGAGAGTAGCTGGACTCTCAGCTCCAGAGCTGTTTCCATGGGCTCTGAGGGCCAGCCAGCTGCACAGCGCTGCCATGAAACATGGGACTGTCTGCCAGTCCAGGGAAGTGACTGGGACTCACCTCCACCTGGCCCTCTTCCCTCGGGGCTCCAGTCTGAGCAGTTCATGCTCTGCTCCTCATCACTCCCGGGCTCTCCAAGCCTGGGGACAGAGGCCTTTTGAGAGGCACGGTGCTTGAACTGATAAGACACACAGCAGATAGGAGCATGGAGCTGACTTTTGGTGGAGGATGATATTTAACTACCAATGATTGGAAGTGAATTGGTGGGAAGACAAAGCCTCAGAAAAATGCTAGATCCTGGGAATTCTTCAGAACAGAGGATGTTTCTATTTCTCTGAGGCTGTGCAACCACTTCTATTTCTGGGGCCTTAATTTTGCCCACCTGAGAAATGGCACTGACTTTCTTCATTAGATCTGGGAGAGGAGCGCAAGGGAGGGAGGAGGTGGGAAGTGAACTCTGCCACAGCAGAAGAGAGGTGGGATTTGCAGGCACAAGTTCTTGCATGTGATGTTGGGCAAGTTCCCCCACCTCTCTGGGTCTCATCTGTCTATTTCCAAGGCTAGTATGATGATTAACTGATAGCCCATAACTGGGGAAGGGTGCTTTGAAACTGGAAAAAATCCCCACAGATATTAGCATTTGAAGATCACTGGGAGCATACAATGAGACACTGTGAGCAAAGCCCTCAGCCAGTGACTGGACCAGAGCAAAGGACACACAATCGGGGGTCCGTCAGGATGGTGGTTGGTTGAGGAGAAGGCATGGTAGGGCCTCTGACTTTGGAGTTAGCAGACCTGCCTCCAAATGCTGACTCCATCACTCACTCGCTGTGTCAGAGACTGCTCCAGTTACTGGCTCTTCCTAAGCCTTGGTTTTCTCATCTCTAAAATGGGGTCGATGATCATATGTAACACCCTGGTGGTTGCAAGTGTTTGTAAGCTTAGCAAGCAAAGCACCGAACACAGTCCCTGGGGCACATTCAGTCCATGTTTTCCCTCCTTTGTCAGCGTTCGGAAAGCCATTTGGCTCTAGTACTTCATCCACAGCCAGTCCCCCAGATACCCAGATTCCACAGGACTCCCAGCACCTGGCTCCTGGTCAGGGGGTGACAATTCCAATGGATGCTCAAACACCATCTGGGGCTCCTGTTACATACTTCAAATCTCACACACATGCACCTTTGCCTCCCTCTTGCACCTCGTGCTCCTCTCGGACATCCTATAAAATGCAAGCAATCAGGCTTGCTCTATTTTCTTCCCAGGAGCATCATGAGGACCATCAAGGTGATCTACATCAAACAGCTTTTAGATGATCGACTGTGGTGCACATGTCAGTCACCTATGAATTTTGCTATAGCAAATAGTGGGTGTTGGCGGCGAGGCAGTGACTAGGGAAAGGGAACGCGTGGCTCGTGAGCTGAAGGTGAGGCTTAAAGAGAACAAACTAAGCTCAACTGACCCTGGGTACATCCATCTCTTCCACTGTCATCAAAACGTGGCTTTGGTGTCCAGCACATAGAAGGAATTGAGCGTCTTGCATAGGGTAGGTCTATAGCAAAATTTTGTTAAGAGTTGCTTGCATTGATTCTCATCACACACATGCTGCTGCTGCCATAAACAATAATTAGGTGCTTACTGTATGCTGGGCACTCTATGTGCATACTGTTTGTGTTCCACCTCTAAGGTAGAAAGTGGTGTCTTTCCATCAGGAGGAAGACAAGCAGGAGAAAATTAGGCTCAGGGAGGTTAAGTGACACACCCACCATCACGCAGCTGACCTTGACAGAGACCGATCTGCATCCAGAATCCACATCCTTCCCTCTAGAGTCTGTGCCCGGCTGTCAGTTGGAAGTTCCTAGAGTGGCAGGGGTCCCAGGCTGGAGAGTGGTCATTGGCTTTTCAAATGCTGGTCCTTCTGTGGCCTTGGACAGCACAGTCACAGGGTGTGGAGTTTTCCCTTTGATTCCTCATCGAGGGCACAGACATCCCCCAAAGAGCCCTGGCACTGCGGGAGGTCTGAATACGGGTCTGCATTGAAGAAAGGGTGAAGAGGTCCTTTCTGAGAGCCTCATAACTGCTGCTATTCTGCAGCTTCACAGCCCTGGGCATCTCTTTGGCCTCTGAAAGGTCCAGTCACCCCCTGCCCTGTGCAAATAGATGGCATGCCACGAGGGTGGTAAACCCCACGCCCCTCCCCCCACCGAAACCATGCCATTTGCGGCACGCTCCTGCTATTGGACACACACACTGCTCGCTCAGAATCGCTCACTGAGGGAAAGCGGAGCTGAGACAGGCCCGTGGAGGCAGATTTGTATTTCAAAGAAAAGCTGGAATCACTGCTTACAATTCGAAATGGCAGAGTTTGGGGCCCAGGAGAGGGAGACCTGTGGTTTTTCCCAGCAGTAGGCTTATAACAACACTTAGTGGGTGGCTGTGTTTTCTTTCCCCATAAAGAATGAAGTGAAGAATTATTGTTCCATCTCTAACCAGCACAAGTGCTGTTCAGAGAGGATTTATCAGCTCTGAGACCTAAGCGTGCCATATATATATATGTATATATATGTGTATTTTTTTAAACTGGAAATGCCATGGCAGGAACTCTGCTTTTTCTAAAACCTAGAAAACCTAACCCATTTGGGGCGGGCTGGGCCCCACCCCCACCCCCATGGCATGACCCTCTTGTCCCAGCTGTTGCTACCTCTGGATCCCACAGCGGGACCCCTTCACCTTTCTTCACGGCAGACCATATTCAGGCCTCCTGCAGTACAAGGGCTCTTTGGGGGATGTCTGTGTCCTTGATGAGAGATCCAGGGGACAGACAGCCCCACAGCCCGTGACCATGCTGTCCGAGGCTGCGGAAGGACCAGCCTTGGCTGCTTTTGCCCCCACCCCTGCAGGTCCAGCCCAGCCACTGGTCTCCACTGGACTCTCTGCTCTTGTGTCCCCTTATCCAGAAGGATGGGGAAACCTCTGGTCCTGGAGTCAAACCGTTCAAACTCAACTCTGTCTCCTCTGGTGTGTGCCCAGGAGCCGGGCGCTGAAACCCTCCGTCCATCCTCCCTTTCTTGGTGGTCTTGGTGATGACACCACCTCGGACTTTCATTCTGAGGAGAAAATGAGATAATTCAACGAAAGAGCTGTGCACAGCACCTGGCGCTTAGCAGGTACTCAAAATCTGGTAGCTCCTTCCACGATCACTCATCATATGAAAGCACAGGTGATGGCAAAGTCGGGGCCCGGGTGCAAATCCTGACTCCTCCAAATACTAGCTGAACGGCCTTTGGCAAGTTTTTTGAGCCTTGAATTCCTCTTGTGGAAGTAAGATTGTGCCCAGTGTGTCCTAGAGTTAGTGTGGGGATGAACTGAGGTGAGGCGTACAAACTATCGGTACTCTTTCTAACACAGAAGAATTTGAGAAATGTTTTGTAACACCCAGTCAGCCCCTCTGTACCCGCGGGCTTTGCACCCAGGGATTCAACCAATTGAGATCTCGGGTTGGTCGAATCTGCAGACATGAAACCACGGATACGGAAGTTGGACTGTGTTCACTGTATTAGCCATTTTATACAAGGGGTTTGAGCATCCTTGGATTTGGGTTATCTGTGCGGGCTCCTGGGACCAACCCTCCACAGACAATGAGGGACAACTGTATAATTTGTCATGTGGTGGGTACTCAGTGCCCCGTGGTTCTTTGCTGTGGGCCCTGTGTTAACCCTTTGTTGGACTCCCAGGGGCTGATTGCTTGTGCTGTTCTCATCTCGCTGGGCTCGCCCGCTCTGTCAGACACTGAGCTCCGTCTCTAGGTGTTAGATGTGCTCCCAGCATGCCAGGTGGGATCAAAGTCCTCAGTGGGTGGGTCCAATTCCCAGCACAGCACCTTTCAGAATACAACTCAAAGTTCAGGCAGGTATCTGGGCCAAGCCCAGCTGGGACTCCAAACAGGATATAAAAAGACACGAATTAAAAACTAGAACCTTCTTTCCAGGTAAGAGTCAACGATGCTACCATTTTATACCAAGTGCGATCTTTCACAGAGACACTAAAGTGTGGCTTGGGTTGGAAGCCTCTCTATCCGGATGTGGAGGCAAGAGGGGTCTCCAGACCCCAAAATGGCCTTTTCCGAAGCAGGACGCTGCACCAAAACCATCATGGGGACCACAGCTCAATGGACAAAGGCAAGGAAACTCAGCCCCACATCGTGTGAACTCACATAAGGCCAACAGGGAGGACCCTCACCATGTGTTTGCCCTGCAGACCTACTGTGAGTCGGCCCCATGCTGGATACTCTACAAACATTATCTTATTCTATCCTTTGTAACATGAGTTTAACTGCCTGTGTTTTACCGAGGAGAACATAGACTCAGAGGAGGTAAGTCACTTAGGCAGGAACACCCAATTGGTAAGCTCTCTGATGCAGGGACTATGTCGTTTTCATTCCCCAGAGGTAAACACAAAGCTCAGTATACATTAGGAGCTCAGTAAGTGTGGAAATGGTGAGGACAAGTTACTTTTGTGCCTTGTTTTCTACTCGCCCCACGCTGCCAGATTTCCTGCTGTTTCCCCGCGGGGCCACGTCTCTTTCCCGCCCATGTCTTTGTGCCCCCCGCCTAGAACACCTCTCTCCTTTCTCCACCAAGCCAACTCCCATTCCGCCTTCAACACCTAGCCCAGAAGGTGAAGGCTTTAATAGTTCCTTCTGGAGAGTTAGTATCTCCCACACAGGGTCCCACAGCAATCTGTCCACCCTTCTGAAGAAAAGCACTTACCACATAGATGACAACCACTGGACTATGTACCTTTTTCTGTCATTGGACAGCTTGAGGGTCAGGCCATGTCGGAATTGCCTTTGGGTCCAGGATGCCCATATCAAAACAGAGAAACCAGGCATGCTAACTTGTCTTCATGCAAATATTCCCGAACCATATTATCCACTTCTTTTTAAATTTTGAAAACAGCATGTTCAGCCCCGGTCTCCTGAGAGTGGAGGGGACTTCTCAGGCTGCTGATGCCAAGAAATGGAAGTACAGGAAATTGTCATGGAGTGACTGACCATCACAGGCTTCAAGGCAGAAACACATCCCAATTTGACCTTTTGACTCAGACTTCGCCCTTTTGTGAACTTGACATCACAGATCCATTCTTCCACGTCTCAGTGTCTAGACATCTGGAGACAGTCAGTTGAGCCAGCATCAGGGCCCCACCCTAGGCCCCTGTTCTTGACCTGACAAATCCCATGTTTCTGTCAATGACTCAGAAAAATACAATGAGCTCTTGCTCATCAGATTTGCAGATGACAAGACAGTGGCAAGGATGGCAATTATGTCAGATGACAGAGTCAGGATCCAAGGGTCAACTCGTTTAGCAGAGATTAACATTGGGTCCAGAAACCAAGTGCACAGGGATTGGAGGCGGGTGGCGTGACTTTGCAGAAGTGCGTGGGGGCAAAGCCTTGTTTACTCAGGAGTGCAGTGCTTTGAGGAATGGAAGCTGAGCATGTGTTATTACAAGCAGGGGTTCTAGATGGTCTCTGGTCTGACAGCACCACCTGAAGTGTGATGCCCACTTCTGGTCCTCACCCTTTAAGTGAGGCATTGACAAAGTCATCCATGTCTCAAGAAAAGCAACCTGATATTGAGGGCACTGAAATCCAAGAAGCTGGAGGAATGCTCCCCTGTCGAATGGGCGCTAAAGAAGGAACGTGATTCTTCTTTGCAAATAGTCAATTGATCACGTTGAAGAATGATTTTGTAAGGCGAATGGACAGAAGCAATGGTTACTATGAAAGTGCCAGCTGGACATATTTCTTTTCTACATGAGAAAGAATATTCTAAGAAGTCAGCTCTACTCACCAGGGAAATGAGCTGCCCTGTGACGCTGCCCCTTTACTTGAACTATTGGTCAGTAGTATTATGGGAGGGATTACAACGTTAGAAGTACCAACTTCCAGGTCCACCCCTGCGAGGCTAAAATTCCAAATTACACTTGTTCTCCACCTATTTTAACATCTAAATTTCCCCAGGCTCTCTCAGCCCAGGGGGCGGGGAGGACCATGGACAAGGGGGTGTTATTAGAGATGCACGCCATGCTGTGTCTGTCCTGCCAAGGGCAGACCCCTGACCTTGAAAGAAGGTCATGTCCCTGGGTCTTCTGTGCGCTCAGGGTAAGTTCTTTCTGTAAGCTTCCTCTTTCCCTCCCATACATCGACTCAGTCCTGAGGCATGCCCAACCAAAATCTAAATCCCCAGGGTGCTAAACCTGAGTTCCCTAGTTGGGACCACTCCCTTGAGAACCGGAGTGCTTGCATTTTAAATTCATAAATCTCACTCCTACTCCCAGTGGTAAATCCGTGCAGGGCAGGGCTATATCTATTACATTAGGCACTTCCCTCCTACCATAATGGTTAGGAGTACGTGCTCTGAAGTCAGACAGACTCGGGTTCAAATTCCAAATCCCACTTTTAGCCCTTCCCAGCTGTGTGAATTGGGCAAGAGATGAAACTCTCTGAGGCTCAGCTTCCTGGTCCATAAATGGCGGTGATAATGTTACCCACTTCTTCAGATGCTGCAAGGATTTCGGAAGATGTACAAGTGCAGGATTTAGCAAAAGGGTAACACATGGTAAACACACAACATATTAGCCACTGCTACACTACTGTGACCGCAAGACTGAATAGCCTGTCTGCTGCTGGGTTTTCCCATCTCCACTCAGCCGCCACGCCCTTCCCTTTAAGTCACACAGGGGCTGTTCTTTTTAGCATCCCCCAATTCCGACTAGGGGAGCCCCACCATTTTAAGCTGTAGCCATTGGCCCTCCATCTGGTTATGCCCCATGACACATAACTCTCATTTTCCTCCCACACAAAATCATTCCAATCGTAACTTTCAGACTTCTCTTATTTCAGGGGGAAAGCTGTTCTCTCATATGCCTTGCATTTTAACGACTTTCATTGCCATGGCTCATTTTGATCTGTTTAATAACATGTTTTAAACTAATCCCTTGTAATAAAAGGATTTCATTACTAATGGGGACAGCTGCGTAATGCAGCGAGTTCATTTAGTTTCACTTTTCTGATGAGGCTGGCTGCAGTCGGAAGTTTTGCAGCGCTGCTAAGTTTGGGTGATGAGTGTCGCCTGGGGAACCTGAGAAGGGGATTTCCTTTGCAGAGGCAGATCCACAGGAGGCAAAGGAGTAGAGCTTGGGTCTGCACAGACTGGGTGGAAAGTGCAGAAGAATCTCCATCTCATGGCTGTTTGATGACTGAGAGGAGGAATACTAAAGCCTTAATGAAGACAAGATGTTGCACAGTGAAAGAGGGGCTCCTAGGATGATGGCAGATCAAGGCTTAGAGAGCCTCCCTTCCTCCCCACTGGCAGGAATCATATCGCATCACACCATACTTAATGATCTAGCAGACCCCAGGCACTACATCTTATTCACTCTGTATTCCCACTATCTAGCTGGACCTGGCACAAAGAAAGTGTTGGCTAAACTGAAATTAAATCCTTTCCCCCTACATTTCTCCCCTAGATACTGTCTCCTTCATGTACACATCTTTGACAGCCATCTCTTAGCTGATGACAGAAACTTATACCTCTTATCCTTGACTTCTAGACATCCACCTTTATCTCCAAGTTTCCACTTATCTTCACCATGCGTCTGCGTCACAATCTAATTTCTACTTAATATGTCTAAAGCTGGATTTACCACCATCCCCTACATGCCCACCTCTCTTACCACATCTGGTCTGTGCCTGGCACCACTGCATGCTTAGCTGAGAACCTGGGATATCTTGATATCTCTCCATCTTACTGCTGATCGAATCAATCACAAATTTTTGCTGACTCTGTCCATGAGTGTAGTTGGAATCCATCCACTTCTCGTCATTGATCCTGCCACCATCTTTATCTAAGCTACAGCCACCCCTCATCTGGACTCCAACTTACATCCACCAACTGGGAATATAATTTGGTGCAGCCAGTATGGAAAAAAGTATGGAGAGTCCTTAAAAAAACTAAAAACAGAGTTACCATATGATCCAGCAATCCCATTCATGGGCATATAGCCAGAGAAAACTCCAATTTGAAAAGATACATGCACCCTGATGTTCATAGCAGCACTATTTACAATAGCCAAAATGTGGAAGCAACCTAAATGCCCATTGACAGATGATTGGCTAAAGATGTGGCACATATATACAATGGAATACTACTCAGCCATAAAAAAGAATGAAATAATGCCATTTGCAGCAACATGGATGGACCTAGAGATTATCATACTAAGTGAACTAAGTCAGACAAAGAAAGACAAATATCATGTTATCACTTATATGTGGAATCTAAAAAAGTGGCCCAAATGAACTTATTTACAAAACAGAAACAGACTCACAGACACAGAAAACAAACTTATGGTTACCAAAGAGGAGGGGGGAGGGTAAATTAGGGGTTTGGGATTAGTAGATACACAGTACTATATATAAAATAGATAAACAACAAGGTCCTACCAAAAGCACAGGGAACTAAATTCAATGTCCTGTAATAAACCATAATGGAAAAGAATATGAAAAAAAAAATGTATATATGAGTCACTATGCAGTACACTAGAAACTAACACAACATTGTAAATCAACTATATTTCAATTAAAATAAAACATACCCATCATCACATCATTCCCCAATCAGAAGCAAGTGTGCTCTCTCTTTGTTTATGTCACCCCTGCCATATGCCCTTTTAAACTATCCCATTCACATCCTTAACATGGTCCATGGGTCCCCAACAAGAGTGGAGCCCTTCTGATCTCTCTGGTCTCATTTAGTACCTTTTTTTTTTTTTTTTTGAGATTCTCTGTCACATCCCTTATTTTAGGCATCCCTTTGTCAGTATAAGCTAGACTATGCTGTGTAACAAATAACCCCTCAAATTTCAGTGATTTAATATGGCCAGTGTTTCTTTCTTGCTCACTTAAAGTCTAGGGTAGGGTGATCTCCATATAGTGACTCAGTAATCCAGACTACTTACATCTTGCACTACTTCCATGTTAATTTGTGGCCTCTGTGGGCATCTCAGCAGGAGAATAGAGATCACAAAGAATCCACTCCCACTCTTAACTGCCCTCAAACAGATAGGACAACACATCCCTTCTGTTTACAGCTTATTGGCCAGAACTAGTCACTTGAATTCCAACTGAACTGCAAAGGAGGCTGAGAAGTCTAGGTATAAATACTGGACAAAGAAGAAAATGGACATAATGAGATTTACTCATCTATACTAGAGGGTGGTCACCTTAGTTCTACACTCAAATGGAAATCCCTTCATATGTGAAAAATTGCAGGGCAAGCTTTCAGCAAATATGTCAGCAGAGCAAAGACAACATGAAGAGACTATGAGGCTAGTTCTTATAAATGAAGCTGGGTAAGAAATTAATGATAGTTCTCCCAGGATCAAGACACCTGGCCTATTAGTTAAATCTGTCTACAGAAGAAAATTAAGGAAGAGATTTCAAAAGAACATATCACAACAGCCCCTAACAAAAAGATTTTTGTATGTCTTCATGCATGCAAATCAGTAGGCCTGGCATACATTCTTGAAAAATCTCGAGAGACTTGGCAAACTATTTTTGAACAGGAATGATAGGATGATTTTGGGGTAATGAGAGTTGAGCACAATAAACATTTTACAAGGATTGTAGGGAGGTGACAATGATGAATTCACCATGATAAAATGCACTAAGCAAGTACAGAGGACCAACTTCATGCTAGGCTCCATGTGGGGACTTGAGCATCATGGCCAATGAGGCCCAGGTCTGAGACTGGCACATGCCATTCCTTCTGCCTCAAATGCTTCTCCCACTCTTCTCTTTTCTTCCTAGATTTACTGCCTCCTTTTCTTCAAAAAAAAAAAAATGCAGCCCCATTGTTCTGTTTGCAATAATGGAGTTTGCAATTTTGCACTGCTGTGTATAAATCACCCCACCCCTACCACTAAGTGTAATGGCTTAAAAAAAAAAAAACAGTCATTATTTTATGGTTTCTGTGGAATCCCAGTAATCCAAAAACAGCCCAGTTGGGTGCCTCTGACTCAGGGCCTCTAGCAAGGTTCCAAAGCCTCCCAGGGCTGTGGTCTCATCTGGAAGCTCAACTTGGGGGACTCCTGTGGTGGTTAGCAGAATTCAGATCCTCATGGACTGTTAGACTTCACTCGCCACTGGCTGGGGGCCTCCCTCAGCTCTTGGCCATGAGGACAGCTCCACAGGGCAACTCACAATGGGGAAGCCAGCTTTCCCCAGAGTGAGTGAGTCAGAACGCACAAGGAAACATGCCAGATGAAAGCCACAGTCTGTAAGTCACAGAGCCTTGGAGGCTCTTTGTCATCGCAGAAGTGACATCTCTCCCCTTCACCATATTTTATTCATTAGAAGCACTCCACTAGGAGCCAGGCCACCCCACTCAAGGGGAGAGAATTGCATAAGGGTAGGGACACAGGAGGTGGAGATCACTGGGTGCCAACTCACAGGCTGCCTACCACATGTTCCTTCCCCCAGGAAGTAGCAGTGGCCAATAGAGAAAAAGGGAAGAAACAGTAAAATCTCTGCAATGTCTCTCATAGCAGGCCTTCCCTAACCTTCTCCCCACAATGTCCCGCAGGCTGGTCTGCTGCTAAGAGCAGGAGAGGAGTTTAGACAGCATCTTGTCTAACATCCTCATGTTACAGGTGAGGGAAAAGGCGTAGAAAGGGTGTGTGACTTTCCCGAAAGGATGGAGTCATATGCAGAGTGGGGCCTAGAACTCAGGTCACCTGCTTTTCTCAAACAGTCTCCCTCCACCTTCTCTCTCCCACTACTCTCTTCCCAATTCCCCACAACTTTCTCAGTACTATCCATTCCATAGGGATGACTCTGTCAGAGTTCACCTGGAAACTTCCTGGTCAGGTGTTTGCTCCTGATCCACTTGAGTTCTCCCCTTTGGCTTCCATGAGACCACGCAGACCTGGTCCCACCTTCTCTCTCAGTGGCGGCTCCTAGTCCTCCCCCTACATGAAGCACAGACACTTTACAATATTCCAGACACTCAGTCCTTAGACTCTGGCCTTTTCCTGACATCTAGGCCCCTTGATGGACCTGATGTTCTTGGGGCTACCTTGCCTTGACCTTGGGATGCACATCATTTCCCCTATGTCTAACTGCCTGGTGGGCATTTTCACAGACAAGTCACTGATGCCTAAACTCAACCATGATCATGAGAACAACCCCAACTATCATTTAGTGCATGAATGTACGTGCAGCTCCGAGGCTAAGTGCTTTTTTAATCCTCTCAAAACACTCTACTGTAAGTAACACAATTCACACTATACAGATGAAAAAACCAGGCTCCGAGAGGTAGAGTCTCTTGTCTGAGAGTCTGCTCCTGGAAACGGGTCCATGTCCTTTTGATTCCAAATCTGTGCTTTTAACCATTACTCTTATGATTTGTTTCCCTAAAACTGCTCCTGCCAGACTCTCCTATTTCTGTTCTGCCCTTCTCCAATTTATTCAGCATTAAAATCTCAGAGTTTAAAGCACGCCATGCCACGGAAACCTTCTATGCCTTTGTATGTGCTGTTCTCTCTGCCTGGAAGGCCCTTCCCCTAATCATCAGTATGGTCGGTGCATCTTCTCCATGTCACCCCACTGCTGAGGTCATCACTTCCTCCTTGATGTCACATGGCTGGGTCACAGTGAGCTTGAAATTTGTCTTCACTGGCTCGGTCTTTGCCACAGAAACCCATGTGTCCTAATGGTGCCTCAGGATGCTTGTACAAAAGCAGCTATCACCTGAGCTGACCTGTTTGCCCATGGGTATCCCCTTCTGCATGGTACACTTCACAGGGGCAGGGGCCGTAAACCTTTGCAGCTCCTGTCCTGGCAGCAGACACCTGACGGTTAATGAGTCATCTTTGATGCATCTCATTCCTTTAATCCCCACAGCTAGTCAGTAGACCAGCCCTGCAGAATGTTCTCTGTTAGATTTCTCATCTCTCTCCCTCACTTTCCATTTTCCCAGCCACCATCCTGACTTCTCATGTGGCTCCTTGCAATCACCCCCAAACTCACCTTCTCACGTGGCTCCTCCCTTATTCCCCTGTCCAATTCATCCTGATAATTTCTACTCTATTAACCCTGCCTTGTGCACATCACCTGCCTGCTCAATGACTCCCTGATGCCTGCATAATAAAGCCCATGCTCCTTAGCTTGGCTTTTGATAATCCTCCCAGTGTGTCTGCACGCACCTCCAATCCCCTGGTCACAGCAGCACTATGTAAATTACCAGTCCTAGCTAACTGTGCTATTGGCCTCGTCTGTGATGCTCCATTGAGTCCCACTTCCACGCCACTGCTCGCCCTGTTCCTCCCGCTCAGGACTCCCTCCTTCTTCCAACCACATAGCTGAATTCTTCTACCTTGTCTTCCCATCCCAGCTTAATTCTCACTCCCTCCACTAGCTGTCTCTGACCATTGATACATAGCAACTCTTCTCACCTGGCGTAGAGGGAAAAGCTAGAACTTTCCTATCGGAGGGATTCGGGTCAGAATTCAACTACTGGGACAAGTCGTGTGGCCTTGGTGAGTGATATAACCTCTAACACTAGGCGAAGTAGGAGATGATCATACCTAGGTTCTGGGGCTGTGGGACCAGGAAGGATGAAATGAGAGAAAGGATGCTCTGAAAACAGGTTCCAGTTGGCAACGTAAGCTGTGTTGCTCCTGGAGTGTCCACGGAGTAGACACACGCGACAGTCTTTGCACCAAGAGAAAGAACCCACCCATGGTTTCCAAGACTCCAGGTTGACCAGGCCTGACTGAGACAACACCTTGGTGACAGGGCCCAAGCACCACAGTGAAGGCGCTGGCCCCAGGGGCCATGCCCCTGCACTGGAATTCTAATTCTTCCACTTCTTAGCTGTATGATTTAGGGCAAGTTCCTTCCCTCTCTGCTCCTCTCTTACCTAATTTCCAAAATGCAAGTTAAATATGGAGTCTACTTCATGGGGTTAACAGAACGATAAGTGAAACACCGATAAAGAGTTCAGCATGCCGCTGGCAGACTGCGAGCCTTTAATAAATGCAAACAATTCTGTTTTATAGTATTAATCTTGACGCTGGCGTCTATGGACGTAGCGTCATCTCAGGGCAAAGCGGGGGCTGTGAGTAAAAAAGGAAAGAGATGTTTCACTAATCACCCCTACAAGAGCCCAGCGGGAGCAGAGGGGAGCCTGCTCCGTAGCGTCTGATACAGAAGATGGCACAGGTGAGAATGATGCCGCAGAAAACGGCCTGACCCTGGGTCACTGATCAGGAGGAGCAGAGCCGTGGCTCTCAGCCCTGGCTGCAAGTTGGAGCTGGGGACTTGCAACAAATGTTGCCGCTTGGGTCCCCCTACCGGAGTTTCTGATTCGACTTGGCAGGCTGAGCTCACATCTGGATATTTTTTAAAAAGCCTCTTGGATGATTCTATTGTGCAGCCCAGGGTTGACAAACACTAGGCTGAAGATGTCAGAATAATGTGAACCAGAAAAGGAGGGGAGAAGTGAGGGAGTCGAACACAGTGAGGCAAGGGAGTTGCCTAGGAAAGCAAAATTCATGGATAAGGAGTGCCTTCTTAAATTTTGTATCCTGGGCATCTCGCTTGCCTTCCTTTAGAATTAGTCCTGCCTGGAGACACTCCCAGGGGCTGACAGCAATATCTTGTGTTTCCCTTGTATAGGTGGGTCATGTCTTTTTGGAAGCTGACATCCAAAAAGGGAAGAGACTAAATCGCTACTCTCATCCATCCATCATCCGGCCATCATCCATCAGTCCATCCCCCATTCACCCATTTAGTCACTCAATAAAAATACAGTGATGACCTTTTATGCACAAATACCTAGCTAAGCCTCTAATCTGCTGTCATCCACCCAAACAGGTCTGAATTTTTTGTGGTCTCTTTGTGTATTTGTTGGCAGCCCTGCCTCTGATCTTAACTTTCGAAGAAGAAGACCAGGGGGAAAATCCTGGATCTTCTCCAGCTCTCAAACCCAGCGTCTGGAGCCAGATGGGCTGGATGAATGTCGATGTGGGTGAAGTAATGGGATGTGGGCCTTTCCCATCAGAGGACTGGTGATTTGGAAGGAAAAAACTGTGCCCTGACTTAGTAGCTGCGGATAAATAGCTCTGCTTAACCTCTCCAGACTGTACTTCAAAAATTTTTGAAATAAGAACATTAGGGAGTAGTAATGAGCAAATAAGCAGATAAGCAGGTGGGGCCTGATTTATGTTAAGTGTTTTTATAACGAAGGCCAGAGAAGTCATGAACGCAATCGGTGGGACATGTGAATGCCTTTGAGGCTTTTGTTTTTCACTTTGTAATCAACTAGGGGAGAGCCTCAGGTTTCCCTACCTAAGCAGATCCCTTCAGAACCAGAGAAACTTAGAACTTGGGATTGGCAGGAATGTAAATGTCATCTAGTCCAATTCTCTCGTTTTACAAATAAAGTAATCAGCCTAGAGAGGGATACGCTTTGACTGAGGCTGCACACTGTCTTGGACTCATGGGTTTGGAAGAAGCTAGGAATATTTAGTCTAAGCTCTCATGCAGCACCCAGGAGCAGAGGCCCCTCTGGATTCTGCTGAGTAGAACATGAACCATTTTTAACAATATGGCTGTTAAACTGGAATTGATGCAACCGAAACAAGGGTCAAACTTTGTTGAGCATCTACTGTGTTCTAGGCACACATATGCATGTTGTCTTGTTCAGTCTATAAAATCCCATGAAGTAGGTATTATGATTATTTCCTCTTTTTTTTTTTAACAAATGTGAGAAATTGAGGTTCAAAGAGATTAAGTGACTTTCCCTGGGACTCATGGCTGGAAGTGGTGGTGTGGGTGGCTGGAATCCAGGTGTTTGTGACTTCAAAGCTCATACTTTCTGGGCTTTATCTCATTGCCTCACTTACAGAAGCTGCCTGCAAATAATTTATAATCATTTCTGTGTCTGGAGTGGACCCTAGATCACACATCTGGGGCTATGGTGGGGGACTGGAAGCATTTCGGGGACACAATTAGACCACCTGTTTAAAAATATTTCACATACTGCTGAAAACATATCAGAGGGAACTTTAACGATGAGGGAAGGCATTGGGAAGTTCACCTACCCCACTTCTCTGCCTCCTCCAATGCCTGAAATTCCGCTATTAGTGGTTCATTCCTTTGGCTGATTTGTGGCTCTCATCCTAAATAGCTGGCAGTGGGGACGAAGGCACAGCATGAGTGAGTTTACTCTTCCCTCCCCCACCTGTTGAACTCTGACTCATCTTTGAAAGCCCAGCCCAAAAGTCATCGAACACAGGAACTAATAACATATTCTGAGTCATCCTCTGGGCTATGTGCTCGGGATACAAGGACTATTAAGGAAGCTCAGGCCCTGCTAGACAGCTCACTGTCTGGTGGGGAGGCCAGCTGAGGAAATGCACACTTACAGCGCTAAGTGGAAAGGATGACGGTGGATGCAAACACAGGGGCGTTCAGAGGGGCTCCCAGCCTGGAAGAGGTCAGGGGCAAGGACTATGTCTATTGCTCAGTTTCCCTGGAGCAATTTCTCCACCAAGTGTTCACCTAGCCTTTTGCACGATCCCTGTCAAAGCATTCATCCTGGCCACTTGTGAAGGTTTATGGGCTTGTCTGTCCTAGGATGTGGGCTCCTTCAGCAGGGGCCCTATGTCACCCAGCTCTGTGTTCCTTGTGCTAGCAAGGGGCTTGGCACAGAGTAGGTGCTCACTAAATTTTACTTGAAGGAAAGAATGGATAGAAATGAGGGGCAGACTAAAGATAAGATGTAACAGGGGTCCTAGGAGAAGAAGGAGACCAGAAGAAAGACATAGGTATGTGGGTGAGAGAGACTGAGGCTGCCGGCCCTTCTAAACCACACTGGACCTAACTTTCAGTTTTGGCCAGAGCTGGGGGCCTGGGACAGGACAGAGGCCAACGGAAGGCTTTTGAGGTCCCAGAGAGAGGAAGGGATCATCCTCCCATCACCGTGTCAGCCTCTAGTCGGTGCATCAGGAAAGCTCAGGGCACAGCTCAAGGTCCAGCTGGAGGAGCCCCATTAGGCATTTTCCATCTTCCAGCTCTACAGCACTTTGACTTTGCTCTTCATGTTCATTGAGATCCCAGTTTTATTGTGAATAATTCACTAATTCACGTACCTTGTTTTGAAATCTCTCTTTAATTGGATTTTTTTTTTTTTTGGTTTTGAGTTAGAGTGATTTATATTTGTTGAATAATGACCTTGTCAATGAAGATCACAGTGAAATAAGAAATATTAGACTGTGACGTTTTCCATGATGGTGGGAAGAGTGCAGACTGTGGAGAAGGCACGGGGAGATGGCTCCATCTGGTCCTTCTCCTTGGGTTCCCTGACCTTCCTCTATGCTCTTGCTTCTCCTTGGCTTGATGATCTCCTAACATATCATACAATTTACTTGTATATCATGCTTATTATTCATTGTTAATCTCTCCCTCCTGCACTATAATGTAAGTTCCATGATGTTATGAATCTTTGTCAATTTTGGTTGCTGATATATATCCCCGAAATCTAGAAGAGGTCTTGCAATATAGAATGTGTTCAATGAATATTTGTTGAATAAATGAATGAATAAATAAGAGTCAGCACAGGTGAATGCAGTCCAAGACTTGGAAGGTGCACTGAGTGATGGGAGGAGGGAATTATGAAGTTGTAGGTGCACGACTTCTGAAAACCCATCAGAACCAAGATGGCACTGAGCCACTTGGTTGTGGTGGTAGTCGTGGGGATGATGGTGAGGATGATGATGATGATGATGGAGGTGATGATGGTAATGGCGGTGGGGATGGTGGCGATGGTGGGGATGGTGGTGATGGTAGTGATGATGATGACAATGATGGTGGTGGAGCTGCTACTGATGATGAAGATTATAATGAAAAGGGAATAGACTCCTTCACATCCACTGAACTTCAGAATTTACAAAGTGTTTTCATATCCTTTTTGACTTCAATACTCACAACACCCTTGAGAGGCAACAGAGGCCAACATTACTGCCACCTTTTTCAAAAATGACCAGTGCTCAAAGTGATGAAGTGACTTGTCCAAGAAGGCACAGCCATCAGAAGCAGAACCGGGATTGTAACTCAAGTCTTAACGTCCATAATAAAACACCGCTTACCGAGCTCCTCTTGTGTTTCAGGCACCCTGCTAGGGCTCTACGTTCCTCTCTCCTGGAAACTTGAGAGTCAGAGACTTGAACACCTCACTGCAGACGCCTCGCTTGCATGTGACACAGGTTCAGATAGTGATGGTGCCACTTCCCACCGTGTACCCAGGGGAGCAGAGACAGGAAGGCTGCAGGGAGAGAGGAGGCTCGTCCTTGCACTCCTGAGCGATTATACCCCTCTTCCCATGTTGCCTCCATTTTCTTCTCCACTCTCTTCTGACCCAGCCTAACCCACTCCCCATCCTTCGATGGTGTTAGGATCAAAAAAATCTACCCCCACCTAGATCCTAGTCTGACATGTTGCCCAGTGCACGCTGGCCATCACGTGGAGGCACAGTGCTTGGGCCCCAAGGAAAGATTGAGAAGCAGCTTCTGCTCTCAGTGTGGCCATGTTTTTGTGACATCCCATGATATGTGCCCTCTCCCCAGTTTCCTGACATTTCTGATGGGGAGGAAGCCATGGGCAGAAGATCTGAGAGTGGGGTCTCCTGGGGCACATGTGCATGTGTGTGTTTGTGTGCATGTGGCAGTGGTGGCCAGTAAACCAACCAGTGACCTGGGTTCGGTGTGGCTCTCACTGTGCTCCACCCAACACTTGAGGCCTTGTCGCTTTGGGGAATTAGAAAAGTGATCCTTTTCATGTAAACCTGGGGCCCCATCTACCTCACTAATTAACTTCCCAAGAAATTTGTCTTAAAACGGGGACAAAATAAGCAGACCTAGTTTATCTTAGAGACCTGTGTGCACAGGTCTGGGCCAGAAGTCTGTTTTGAATCATACATTATTAATGTCCCTATTGCCTATGAGGAGGCTGGTCTGGGTTGAAGCTGCAAAACACTGAATTTGGTCTCCCCAACAATCTCTCTCTCTCTTCTCCTCCAACTGCAAAAGCCATTTTGATGGGATTTCCTGGAGTAGGATGTTTGGAGAGGACCTGAGAAGTACCTTCCAGAGGGAAGGTGGGAGCTGACAGACGTCAATCAAGGTCCTCGTGTGCCAAGTGCCGTGTTGTCTGTTCTACCTAAGCGGTCTTGCCAAAGGTCTCAATAGAGGGAAACAGCAGCCCCAGGGGGTTCTCCCAGGACCTAAGAGTGGACAGTCTTGGGACCAGTGTTCTGGTTTTGGGGAGACCAAGCAAGAGGAAGCGATCTTAGAGGACAGTAGGCGAGGTCTTGAGGAGAGAGACATAAAGTAGAAGCACAGGGGTGGATGTTGGCTGGTGTAGATGAGTCTGTGAGTGTTAGGAACCTCTCCAGCTCTACCCCCTCCTAAACACGCCTGGTAATGGAGAGATGTAGGAGTCAGAAGTCTCTCTTTGGGAAGTAACAGGAGCCCAAGGACCACGCCAACAAGCATACGATCAAGACTTAAAAATACAACTCACATTCATTTCCATTTGATTCCATTTCACAGGCCTATTGTGTGCAAACCACTGTCCAGGGTCTGGGAGTTCAAACTGCTCAGATTTTTACCTCCCACCTCTCTGTTCTGGTTCCTACTGGCTTTCCCCTCCGGCGTCTTCCTGTGGCCAGCTGGTGTCTCTGCTTTCAATCCACCTATTATCAGTTCCAATAGGTTGAGTTATGATGAAGTAACAAACACTTCCAGAATCTCAGTGGCCTAAAACAACACAGCTTTATTTCTCATTCACACGACATGCTTACAGCATGTCACTGGAGGGTTCTGATCATCTTGGTCACTCAGGAGCCCAGGCTGACAGAGGGTTAGGTAAGTGAATGACATCATCATCTCCATGCTCTAACAGGAGAGAAGACAAAGGGAATCACATGCCAGCTTTTAAGTACTTCCTCCTGGAGGAGACGTAGATCACTTCTGCCCTTATTTAATTGGCCAAAGGAAGTCACATAGTTACATCTAATCAGGGGTCAGGGACGTATAATCTCCCCTTATGTTTGAAGAAGAGGAAAACCAGAACGACTGGTGATCACTAGAGATGTGGTGCGCCTCATCCCCTGTAATCCACTGTTCTCATTCCTTTCTCTCCTATTTCCCTCCTTGATCCATCTGAACTCCGTTTCTTGACCACTCAGCCATTTGAATGTTCCCTCCTTCCGTTGTCTCCATCGCTTCTTCCCAAACTCTGCCATCTGCTGCCTCCCATCCTGTCCTCTTCCCCACCCAGCCCCGGAAGGTCCCACCTCCGTCTCTTGGCTGCTTTGGGTAGTGACTGAACACAATCTCTAGATCTAACTCCACAAGTTTCCCTTGCCCCTAATTGAGCTTAATGATTTATGTCTTGTAATGGACACAAATGGGCAAGAATTTCTGGATCTCATTAATAATTTTAAGCATGCCAGAAGTAGGATTTTAAATCCTAAGCAAAAATTAAATGACCATGAAATCTCTGTTTTGCTTCCCAGGAGACAATCCCGTTTCAACTTGACAGCTTAATTAAAAGCTGGGTAAATTGGATGCAACACTTTTAATAAACAGGACTTGGCAGGCCTGGGAAAGAGATAGAAGGGAGGTGAGAGTGGGAGAAAATGAAGTAACAAAAGGAAATTAAGTTACAGGAGGGCTCTGTCCTGTAGAGTGACCTTTCTGGGAGCTTCAGATATCTTCAAACGACATGACTGACCCAGGAGATTCTGAGAGAATTGATTCTCTTCTCTGACTCTAATTTTCTCCAGGGCCATATTATTCCACAGGGCAAGGAAGCTAGAGTGCAGGAATGCTCCTGGAGGATCTTGCTTTCTTCCCCTTTTAGATACATGCTTGACTCCTTCTGGACCAACCTTCTTGAAAGCCCCAAGTCCATGGGGGAAGCTGCTGGTAGGCTAGGGCTGGGGAATTTGGTCTGAAGGACCAGCCTGCGTGGTGGGCTTCATGCACAGGGTCATCTTTAGCCTCAGTCTTTGCTTACGTTTTATGGCCTTGCCTTACCCTTAGATCTGCTTTTTGACTGTGAGTTTTTATGGTCAAAGTATTTCCACCTCTGCTAAGATTTAGATTCTCCCCTGGCTCACAGGTCCAGCCTGGGACCCCCAACAATGGGGAAATGACCATGCAGGGCTCACCCAAAGTTCACTAGTGATCTCAGGCAGAACCTAGGAGAAGTTCTCTGGCTACCATTCTCAGCCTTTAGCAGAACACAGGATTGCATCATATCAGTAAACTCAGCGTATAGAAATGAAGATTTGGAATAGAAAGAAGGCAGGCACAGAGCTTCCCACCTCCACTCTCCAGGATGCTTTCCTCCAATCAGAAGGAACCACTTTTCCATTTACATTTAAGAAGGTCACCTCTCTCCCCCATCAGTTGCCTCGTTGGGTTGATCCTAACTTTGCACTCAATAGTAATTTACTTCTGTGTAGCTGCCACATGCTATTTGAGTCAATGTAAGGCTGCCTATCTCTCTTGCCCAGAAAAATACGTTTTAAACAAAGAAAGAAACTAAAATGTGTTTAAAAGTATTGTATCCTTCAGTGAAAAGCCTCATCTGGTGGAACCAGCCACAGGCAACGTGGTGGGTGAAAAATGATTTCTCAGGCAGGTGTTGGATTTGCTGATCTTTGAACAAGGGTTACTAAGAGGAAGAAAAGAACCTTCATTACCATGTATCGAACCCTCTCACTTCCACTAAAGAATTGTGTAAACCTAAAGCTGGTAGAAACCTTGGCAATCACTTGGCTGAAGAAGCTGAGCCCCTGAGAGAGGAAGTGACTTGTCCAAGCCCCACAGTGGGGTTGCAGCTGGGCGATCAGAATGATGTCAGTGAACAACCTTAACTTACAGAGATTTGTGGTCTTATCATATTTGGCTATTGGTATTTCTACCTTAATGCAAAGCTACAGTCTTGCCAAGTCACCTGCTAAGTGAAAACAAATTTCATTCTTTTACACTGACTTCCATAAAAAGCAAAGGGATGTTCTTGCTTAAAAAACCTTAACAGCCTGAGTTGTCAAGTTTGGGTAGAAAAGAGTTTAAGTGATAGAGTGAAAGATGAGGGTGCTTCGTGGTTGCCTGGAACCAGAGGTGAGAACTAGGAGTGACTGCAAGTAAATAGGAATGAGGTTTCTTTCTGGCATGATGGAAATGTTCTAAAATTAGATTGTGGTGATGTTTGCACAACTCTGTAAAAATTTATTTTAAGCTATTGAATTGTACACTTAAAAATGCACAAATTTTGTGGTATATAAATTATCCCTCAGTAAAGTCATCCTTTCAAAAAAAAGTAAAAAGAAAGACATGACTGAGAGTGAGGGCTCAGACAACACTAGCAAGAAAAGAGCAGAAGATGATAAATCCTGGGACTCCAGACTGGTGGGTGTTTAGGCTCTCCAAGGCTCTCTGCCTCCAGGACACAGGGCAGCAGCTGAAGCAGATGGTTCAGTTTCTTATCAGTCGTACTCCAGATCCTTGTCTAAGAGCTCAGTCGTGATCTTGACAGATCTCTTCAGCTTCTGTCAAAGGCGAGTTGAGTTGGGTGACATTTAAGAGAGACAACATATACATTGTGTTAGCGACACACTCCTCTGGGCTGTGGACGTCCTGTTAGATCCCCAGAGATAGAGCAGATGTTTGTCCTTCATTAGCCTAGATACCCATGGGAATGCTTTTGCAGATGTTGTAACCACAGTCTTTCTGTTTTATCCAGGTTCAAGGAACGGAATGACCACATGAAGACTACATAGGTGTTTCTGCCCAAATATTGCCCATTAAATTACGGCTCGATGCTCTGTCCATGAGACCAAATTTAGCAAGTACCCCACAGAATTTAGTACCAAGAAAAAAAGTTTCTATTCCGAAAAGTTGAATGACTTATTTTCTAGGCAATGGGAGTAACTGAACCCAAGTGGCTGCTCCTTCTCTTTCTTCCTCTCCTTCTTCTTCTCCTTCTTCGTCCTTTTCTTCTTCTCCTTTGTCTTTATTTTCATCTCCTTCAGTTTCGTCTGGACTGCCAGGACACACTGAGCTAAAGTTAGAGCAGAGCGAGAGGTATGATGTCATCTCTGATACAACTGCTTCCCTGCTCTCTGGTCCGTTTCAGGTTCCTCTCACACATTCATTCAACCATCAAATGCTTCTCAAGCACATAGCATGGTCCAGAGACCATGTAAGACACTGCGGTTGGAATGATGGATAAGACCTGATCTTTGCCCTCATGGAGGCAGACATGGGAATAACTGCAAATAGAATCCCATAACAGGGACATGTCCTAGATGCTATGGGAATGAAAAAAAAAAGTAGGAAACAGTAGGAATAGAGAAACAGAGGACAGCTTTCCAAGGTCCAAAATGCTAAATATATTTTCTCGTTTTCTGTATTTGTGATGCTGCAACATTTGTGAGCTCACTGACTAGAGAGAGGCTATCTCTCCTAAGGCTAGTCAATTCTTAGTGATGGCAGAAGTCTGGGAAACACACCTTTCATATGTAAACTAGCCAATCCAGAGGCCAGACTCAGAGCCAGTTTCTCTACCTGGCTTTCACATTCTAGGAGGCAATATTCCTCTGCCTTAAACCAATGTAGGGCACAGGTACAGACCACAAGAGAGCACCTCTATAGACCGGAGCTGCCGACATTATTCAAACGAGCCAGTCCTAAGCTGTTCCCATGCCCTGCCCTGCCCTGCCTTTCCCATGGAGAACAGTATCCAGGCTCTGGGCCATGCTTCCTCCTTGTGTCCTCTACTTCCTGCCCAAACCTGGTGCTTTCCCATGTGACCCTGCATGGCATGGCATGCCCCCTCTTCTTGGAGTGTAATAAATAAAAATTACCTTTTAATCGCATTAGCTTCGCCATGTTGTCACTAGTCACCCTCACAACGTAAGATCCTGCTGGGACAGTAGGTAAAGCTTAATGGGTGACTGGGGCACTTTCCAGGTGGAAGGGTGTTCCAGAGGCAGAACTGGCTTGAGCATTGGCTCACAGGCTTGATGAGACAGGACCATTAGGGCTCTGTGGCTGGTACACATTTGCAGGTCTTTAAAGGTAGCCTGTTAACATTCCTTCTGCAATGTGGGTGGGATGTAAATTATAAATAACAGTGTCTGGACCGGGTCTTATCCGTACAAGATTGAACTTTCCTCAAGGTCAGGTTCTGACAGCTCTTCCTTCTGCTTTATCAAATGCAGAACATAGCACAGCCCAGACTTTGAATCCCGACTCTATCCTGTGAGCTGTATGTCTCTGTTCAAGTTCTTAAGCTTTCTGTACATCCGTTTCCTCATCTCTAAGGGGGAGTAATACCAGTAGCCCTAGAGAGCTGTGAAGATTACACAGGTAAATATTCATAAAACACTCAGAACAGCCGCCAACACAGAGTAAGGGCTATGCCGGTGTCTGGTGCATTATTTTCTGAATCTTGCTGAATCTTGCTGTGTGGCAGGGACACAGGAATCTATAAAGACGTGGAATGTGTGCTCCTACCCCACAGAGTTGCCGAGTGTGAGCGCCTAGAGAATTCTGGAAGACCAAAGGGTTGCATGAGAAAATGCTGAAGGTGATAATAGACTGATAGGTCGGCCCTCAAATACTTTCACATCGAAAAGGGAAAAGAGAAGGTGCAGTGCTGTGGAGAGAGCGCTGGGTTTTGAGGTCCGGGCCAACCGTCTTCCGGCTTTACCATTTCCTGGCTGCGCGATCCAGTTTGGTTGATTTCTCTGCGTCTCCGCAGATAACAATGTTTACCTTAGCGGATGGGAGCAGACCAGAGAGTAATAACAATAGCTGATATTTACTGAGCACTTGCTATGTGCTGGGCACTGGACTAAGAGTTCCACGAGGAAGTCCGCTTAGAGACAGGTCAGTAACTCAGTGCCCAAGGTCAATGAGTAGTAAGTGGCTGAGCCAGAATTTGAACCCAGATATTTTAATTCCAGTGGCTGTTCTAAAAACTAGAATTTGATGCTAAATCTCTCAGAGTGGTGCTGGAGCCAGCAGGCACTCAGATAATGATAGAAGTTGCTATTATTACCTATGTAATATCTTGATCTATTTGGCTAACAGCCCATGGTCATTTAAGCCTCTCTTCAGTGTTATACTTTCTTCTCTTCCCCAGCACCAGCCTGGTGATTTCTCCCATACGATACATCACTCTGGGCAAGCATAGACCCAATTCTCTGAAAATTCTCAACTTTGTATTTTCTTCAAGTGATGAGGAAAAGAGGAAAGGTCCCAGCGGGTCCCAGGCACATTAATCAAAAATTAATCCAATAAAGTTAGTAATAAAACAATCCGATTAGAAAAACAATTTGAAATGCAGGCCTTTGCAGATGGGGAACATTAGATCAGATCAATGATTTACTCTAAATGGATTTAATGCAGAAACATCAGGACCTGCTAGCCAAGGAAGCCCAAGGAATTCTGGGGGCCAGCTTGGATTGACTTGGCCTGGTAGCAATCCTAGAATCTACTACGGCCAAGTCAACTCAGGTGTTGGATCAAATGCCAGGCCAGGGCAACGAGGGTGCTGGCGGGCCGCTCAGCCCATGAGAATATCTCTAATTGCATATGATGTCAGCATGCTGATAATGTCACTTCTAAACTCTTCCTGGTCAGGTTGGGAAGACAGCTGGGTCCAAAGGCAAATCCTACCAGTTCAAGATCTGTGGCTCCCACCTTTAGCCAGAACAGTGCCACGTGCATCCAGCAGCCTCAAGGAATTGCTTCCCATAAGCTTCCTTTTCGGCTCAGATCCAGGGCAGAGTTTAACATGCAGAGGGTACTGGCTGGACCTATGCACATAAACTAACTTCACCAAATTATGTTTTAAAAAGATAGAGAGAGAAAATAGCTTAACTCAATAACCAACCTCTGTCTCCTGTGTGCCTTTCCTTTACTGTTTTTGACTATTTTTTATTCTCCAACAAAGGTCAAGACAATGTGATGCAGTGGCAGGCACACCAGGAAACAGGCAGACCTGGGTCCACCTCTGGGTTACAGTCATAGGTGACAGGTGGTAGGGAGGGCAGGATGCTTCAGTGTAGTGTGAGGAAAAGAAGTCAGATCGGGTCTGAATATGGCTCTGGTGCTTCTTAGCTATGTGAATCTCGGTGTACTCATCTTTAAAATGTGGGATAAACATTCACTTACAATGTTTTGTCATATGTAAGATAATGTTAGAGTAGATAACTCAAAAAATTATTGAGTGCTTATTAGATCCTTGACAAGACACACATAATAATCACCTCCTTTTTCTCCCTTTTATCCATTAGAGTAACAATGTCTTTATCTTTCATGCCCTGGGTGAAAATTGGCAATAGTTAAATGGTTGGATGGATAGATGGATGGATGGATGGATGGATGGATGGATGGATGGATGGCAGGGGCTAAGAGAAGTCCAGAAACTACAGAGCATCAACCCAATTTTTGCAGAACAATCAGGAAAGCCCTTCTGATGTCCACGGAGGAAGGCAGCAGAGTGGGAAAGCCACATGAGTGGGGAAGGAGGGAACAAAGAGAGTGGGAGATGAAAGAAGACAAGGAAAGTGCCCAAGAATGTTCAGGAAAGAGAGTGTGTATGGAACGTACTGGTCCTGAATTTCTGGAATATTCAGGTCATGGGCTCCCGTAGCAAGGTGAGGGTGGTTTGCCAGGGAGCATCAGCACAGAAACTGGAGTGACCCTCAAGGAGCCAGGTGCCCTGTGTGGACCCCTTAACTCCCTTCACTGGGGAAGAACTAGGGATCAAACTTAACACCTTGTCTAAGCAAACTCCGAAGCTGACCCTAACAATAACGCTGATGCCAACATCAGGAGTTTGGCTAGAACTGGGGGGAGTGGTAGAGATACTCCAAGTCAGC
The DNA here is from genome assembly GCF_048773025.1 of Camelus bactrianus. NCBI lineage: Eukaryota > Metazoa > Chordata > Mammalia > Artiodactyla > Camelidae > Camelus > Camelus bactrianus. The sequence continues at coordinate 36,078,064 of NC_133554.1, read as the reverse complement.
ATCAGCCTTCTCTCAGCCACAGTCTTTGCACCCCCATCCTCCTATCCCCCATCCCTCCACCAATTCATTCATCCAGATCAAATGGAATTGTGGCTAGGAGATGAAAGTTTGCAGTGGGCAGCAGTATTTTCTAAAGATAAAAGATCTGATAAAAGATGAATCTTGGGGAGGAGGTGGCAGAGGGAGCTGGACCATTTGGCTTATGTCTGGTGGGGAGGGGTACCAGCCATAGAGTCTTAGGGATGTTTTTGAGTTGGGTTTCATAAACAAGAATCCTCCAGGATCCTAGCCTAGTTTGGTTAATCTCATTCTATTCCAGTACTTTTTGGCTCTGTCCAGCTCAGTCCAATTTCCACTTGCCTGAATCTACCCAGTGCACCCAGGTCACCCCGGACTACATCAGTCCAAACCAGCTCAGGGAAGTTCACTCTAGCATCACTCAACTGACCCCTATCTGTTCAATGTAGTTACAATGACTTGGACTTATAGTTCACAACCATTGGTCATGGACAGACAGACAGACATTGATACATGACCAGCCTCAGGATCAGCTTCAACGATGATGATGTTAAAGCTCTCACAAGGCAGATCTCAGAATCGGTACCCACCTGAGACAGGTAGTAATGAGGGATCTAAACACTAGAATTTGGAACTCCTGCCTGCTCTGCGTATTCCTTAGGAGATTGTCCTTTATAGCAACAATAGGAAAACAAGAGGCAGAGCCAACAGCAGCCAGAAACATGGAGCTCTGGACTTTGCAACCCAAAATAATAAATACATAATTCTGTGCTTAATTGGATACCCTCTCATACTAGACCCTGGTCTAGATGAGTAAGAGACATTAACAGTTTAGAAACATACATGGAAGAAGGAAAATGTTAATTGAAAGAAACCTATCCTTCTCCTTATTGTTTTCCTCTCTGAGTTGAGAAAAAAAAAATCATCTATCTGGATTAGTTTGGTAACATTATTCTGCAGGTCAGGGTTTGAGAACTACTGTTTATGAAGGACACACTCACCAGGGACTCAAGACCCGATAAGCACCAGCCCCTCTCTGTGCCTCCAACTCACCTGCAGCCTCTGAGCACATCCCCATCAGACCAGGCTGTGGTTGAAGTGCTCTTTCGTATTTGCTCTTACTCACTCTCTTTTGCTAATCTTGGACCCTCATCTTTGTCAAGACCCTTCCCTGAGTGAGTTGCCCTCTGACATCCCTCCCTTAACCCATGACTATATTGCTACTACTATTAAAAAAAAAAAAAAAAAAAGGCTCAAGATGGAGTCACTTATGCTAGGCCACTCTGCAAAACTGGGGCTTAATACCTAACCTAATTGAAGCTTACACCTTCCCCAGAAACGTAGTGTTAACTGGTCAGTCAGGAATTTTTCTGGTCAGCACCGATGAGGTCGTCTGTCACGTGGGCCCTCTCCATCACCCCAAGGAAGATGAGGTAACGCACCTAATGAGACCCTTTTTTTTTCCCAAAGGGAGATGACCTAATCTGAAATAATCCTTTTTCCTGTTTATGACTTCCTTGTCTTGCCTTTAAAAACCTTACACTCTGTAGCCCCATGGAGCTTCCCTCTATTCCCTAGACAGGAATGCTGCCTGATTCATGATTTGTTCAATAAAGCCAGTTAGAATCCTAAAATTTTGTTGAATTCTGTTTTTTCACACATTTGGTGGCAGCGACAGGATCCAAAGCAAACTTCTTTTATTAATTAATTAATTAATTTATTTATTTATTAACAATTTTTATTGAGTTATAATCATTTTATCATGTTGTGTTAAAGCAAACTTCTGATGGCATTTGGGGGCTAAAAGAAACATGGGCTTGGTTCCCACAAGCCCCTTTTTGAGTTCACTGGCTTTCTTGCCAATTCTGAGGGCCTTGGTTAACTTCCTGTTGGTTCTGAGCTCTGCCCTCTTTGCGTCAAGCTCCTGATCTAACTGGCTTTCCAGCCAGTTGCCCATTTGTTGGGAATCCTTCCCCAGATTCCCCGTTGGGCAACACTGGTGACAGCTGTGGTTCCCCACTAGAGATTCACTGGTTCAATCCTTTCCCCCAGTCCCAGGCTTCATATTGGAGGTGGTTGGTGGTGTGCACAGGGCCTTTTTCTTGGCCAGGCTTCAGTAATTAGTTACTGCTGGAGTGTTAAGGCATACACATTTATTTGTCTTGTTTTTTTTCGACAAAGGCTAACTAGAAGAGATGGAGTCTTTAATCTCTAAAGAGTCAAGAGCCCTACCTTCTAGCAGACCTGCTTATTTTCTGTTGAAGAACTGTAATCCCAGAAGCTGTAAGTATCTACAAAAATGGCAAAATATTACTAAAAACAACCCAAAATTACAATAGCTATTAAAGGAACGTTCCCGTTAGACAAGATGGTTCATTTAAGACGTGCGCTTGAAAGAAAGGGCTCCCGAATTAGACAGAATGGGATACCTATTTCAATTGGTAAGCAGAACTTCCAAAAGACTTCCGGACTCCAAAATATCTTCATTAAAAGACTCGTGACAAAGTTCCAATGAAAGACTAAAGATGCAAGGGGCACCTAAAACAAGGGATGACAGGACTGAGATGCTGCCTGCTGCTCCCCTCCCTCCTTTGCCTGAGTACTCACGTTTTCCTAATTCTTCGTCTGAACTGCCTTTCCGCTCCGAAGAGACTATTAAACATTTCACTTTTTAAAATAAAACCATCCAAGTTTGCAGTCGAACCTCCTTAGGAGTATCTTTACCCTTTGGTGAAAGACTGAACTAAGTAAGGGTCATAGTTATGACATTTCCTACACCTAGGGAGGATCCTCAATTTTTTTTTTTTTAAGAATTTAGAGTCAGGTCTATGATCCTGGGCCACCAGATCTTTGTGCACATGTTGGTAGGACCTGATGAAGCCCCAGAATGGATGTGGGAAGCAGAAGGGCAAAACCCGAGGATGATACTCAAAATCCTCAACCAGAAAAAAGCCCACAAAACAGCTGATGACCTTTTCCCAGCCATTCCTAGAGTCTTCCCTGCACTGATTCGTCTACTATCCAAACATGCAAACAGAAGAGAGATGAGCCTATGACTGACTTTAAGGTCCTCTTGTTCCAGTGCTGCTAAGGCTACCATTACATCCCAGGGGAAGACATAGCATGGGTTCATGCCAGTATCCCCAGCTCTGGCTCTAGCGCCTGCAACTCTAGTCCTACCTGCCACCAAGGAGGTGGCTGCTAGTGCACCCCAGGGGAAGATGCAGCCTCTGCTCACTTGAGATCCAGCTCTCCCACTAAAGCCACTGGGCACACACAGATGCATAGAGACACTCCCACACAAAAGATGAAACTTAAGACTGGGATAGGTAACTGCCCCACCTAATTTCAAAGAGACAGAGAGAGTCAAACAAAATGAGAAGGTTAGAGGAATATATTTCAAACAAAAGAACAAGAAATTTAAAAGACCTTTAAAAACCCTAATGAAATAGAGATAAATAATTTACCTGATAGAGAGTTCAAAGAAACAGTAATAAGAATGCTAATTGAACTTGAGAAAAAAAATAGATGAACACAAGTGAGAACTTCAACAAAGAACTAGAAAATATTTTTAAAAACAGAGCTGAAGAATACAATAACTGAAATGCAAAATACACTAGAAGGAATTAACAGCAAATTAGGTGATACAGAAGAAGACACAAGTGATCTGGAAGATAGAATACTGGGAATCACCCAATAAAAACAGCAAAGAGAAAAACAAGTTTTTAAAAATGAGGACAGCTTAAGGGACCTTTTGGACAACACCAAGTGTAATAACATTTGCGTTATAAAAGGTCCAAGAAGGAGAAGAGAGAAAGAGGTGGAAAATGTATTTGATGAGATTATGGCTGAAAAATTCCTGAACCTGAAAGAGGAAACAGATATGCAGGTAAAGGAAGCACAGAGAATCTAAAACAAGATGAATCTAAAGAGACCCACACCAACACACATCATAATTAAAATGGCAAAAGTTAAAAAATAAAGAGAGAATGTCAAAAGCAGCAAGAGGAAAACAGAGTCACACACAAGGGAACATGGAGCAGAATCTTTGCAGACCAGAAGGGAGTGGCATGGCATATTTAAAGTGCTGAAAGATAAAAACCTACAACCTAGGATACTCTACCCCAGCAAGATATCATTCAGAATTGAGGGAGAGATAAAGAGCTTCTTAGATATGCAAAAACCAACAGTTCATCAACAGTAGACCACCATTACAAGAAGTGATAAAGGGTCTTCTTTAAGCAAAAAAGAAAAGGTTACAATAAGAATAGAAATTAAAAGAAGGGAAAAATCTCAATGGTAAAGGAAAATACATAGTAAAGCCAGTGGATCGACTACTTAAATAAGCTAGTACAAAGGCTAAAAGACAAAAATTGTAAAACCAACTGTATCTATAATAAATGGATAAGGAATAGGGACAAAGACGTAAAACACAACATCAAAAACGCAAAATGTTTGGGGGGAAGTAAAAAAATGTAGATCTTCTAGAATGTGTTTGAACATAAATGACTATCAGTTTAAAACAAGTAGATATAGTTATGGGTTATCATATGTGAACTCCATGGTAACCACAAATCAAAATCCTAAAATAGATACACAAAAACTAGAGAGAAAGGAATGCAAACATAATACTAAAGAAAATGATTGAACCACAAGGGAAGAGACTAAAAATAAGAACAGAGAAGAACTACAAAAACAGCCAGAGAACAGACAACAAAAGGGCAATGAGTACATACCTATCAATAATCACTTTAGATGATAGTGAGCTAAACGCTCCAATCAAAAGGCATAGGTGGTGGACTGGATAAAAGAAACAAGACTCATCTGTATGCTGCCTATGAGAGACTCACTTTAGAGCTATAGACACACACACATAGTGAGGGGATGGAAAAGGTATTTCATAGAAAAGGAAAGAAAAGAAAGCTGGGGTAGCAATACTCATATCAGACAAAGTAGACTTTAAAACAAAGATCATAATTAAAGACAAAGAGAGGCACTATATAATGATAATGGGATCAATATAAGAAGAGGAAATAACATTTTTAAACAAATATTAACAGAAACAAAGGGAGAAGTAGACAGTTATACAATAATAGTAGGGGACTTTCACATCCCACTTATATGAATGGACAGGTCATCCAAAGAGAAAATCAATAAGGAATACAGTGACTTTAAATGACATATTAGGTCAGCTGGACATAATAGATCTCTATAGGGCATTCCACCCCAAAACAGAAGAATATGCATTCTTTTCAAGCGCACATGGAACATTCTTCAGGATAGGTCACACGCTAGGCCACAAAACAATTCCCCACACATGAAAAAGATAGAAATTATATCAATCACCTTCTCCAACCACAACAGTATGAAACTGGAAATCAATTACAGGAAGAAAAATGGAAGAAACACAAACACATGGAGACTAAACAATGTGCTCCTAAAAAAAAAAAAAACCACTGGGTCAACAAAGAAATCAAAGAGGACGTCAGAAGATACCCAGAGACAAATGAAAATAAAAATGTGGCCTTTTAAAAGTTATGTGATGGAGCAAAAGTAGTTCTAAGAGGGAAGTTTATATTGACACAGCCTACCTCAAGAAATGAAAAATCTCAGACAACCTAACCTACAATCTATAGGAATTAGAAAAAGAAGAACAAGGCCCAAAGTCAGCAGAAGGGAAGAAATAATAAAGATCAGAGTGGAAATAAACAAAATAGAGACCAAAAGAAAAAGTAGAAAAAGATCAATGAAACCAAGAGCTGGCTGGTTTTTTAAAAAAGATAAACAATTTATAAGCCTTTAGCCAAGATCATTAAGAAAAACAGAGATAGGACACAAGTAAACAAAATAAGAAGTAAAAGAGGAAAAATTATAACTGATATTATCATCAAAGGCATCAAGATGCTGGCCCAAAGACTGATGCTCAAAGGTCATATGGAAGTTCTTCAACTTGAGTACCCCCGTATCTACCCACAAGAGAGCCTCCATATGGGTTCCTCCCAGAGTTGATGGGACCCTGAGGGACCCTCTGGTAAAATAGTTTTCTTAAATAGTAGTTTTCTTAAATAGTCATGGGGAAACTAAAATTAAAATGAATGGAAATCTTGCCAAATTCTACTTGATACTGGAGTTATGCTTTCTACTTTAAACCCACTCTTGCAGGACAACAAATCCCTGGGAGTGAAAAAAAATTTCCATAGTTGGTATATCTAATAAAGTTTAGAGAGAATTTCTATCTCAACCAGTACAAAGGACTCTGGGACCTTTTATTGAAAAGTATTCTTTCTTGCTGTGTGACACAGTCCCAGTCAATGTTTTTGGTAGAGATCTCTTTTCTAAATGAAAAGCGCAGACACATTTTGCTTCCAATGGAGACTTCCCTGACCAAATTGAACCTGATCTTTTATGTTCTTTACAATCTGTCCTTGATTTAGATTTCCAACAGAAGTCCCTTAATTTAATCTATGTGCACAAAAATCTGTGGGTTACTTCTAACATTGACATTGGGAACTTACAAAGTGCAGAGCTTATAAAGATTCAGGTAGATATGAATAAACCTCTTTTAAATTGCCTCCTATTCATTAAAGCCTAAAGCCATATGAGGCCTCATACCTTGTTGCATTCTGAGGACTGAATCACCCAGAGGCTAATTGTTTCCAGACCAGCTCCTGCAACACGCGGATCCTCCCAGTTAAGAAACCTAATGGGTACGATGGTGATTTGTCCAGGACTTGAGAACTGTTAACAAGATAGTTGTTTCCTGTTTCCCAGTTGTTCCAAACCCTGAACACCTTTTTGTTACAAACTCCCCAAGACTCAAAAGGGTTCACAGTTGTGGACCTTTGCTCAGCCTTCATCATCATCCCTGTGGAACCCAACACCCAGTATCTATTCACCTTTACTTGGAACTATCAACAATATACCGGGACAGTCATGCCTCAGGGTTCACTGAGGCCCCTTCTTATTTCTCCCAAGTGCTCCACCAGGATGTCAATGCCCTCTCTCCAGTCCCAGGAAATCAACCTTCTACAGTAAGTAGATGACCTCCTGCTGTGCCCAGTTACCAAAGAGACATCCATAAAGGATTCCATTTACTTGTAAGGAAAAATTGCAATGATCTCCAGACACCATTCATTACCTAGTCACAAAGTAAGCACTGGAGGAATCCAGCTTTCTCCAAAAAGGATTAATCCAAGGATTTCCTAGACCCACAACTAAGTGACAGCTTTGTGGATTTCTAGACCAAACTGGCTATTGCTGACTACAGATATCAAAATTTTCCTTCTTAGCTTCCCTACTCTGTGAACTCACTAATATTTCTGTCTCTGGATCCCCTTCCATGGGAAGATGAACATGAGCAGAACTTTCTAAGACTAAAATAAGAACCTCCTGCCCTAGGGCTACCTACCTATGCAAACCTTTCACCTTATCTGTGCATGAGCGAGAGGACCAGGCCCTGGGAGCATCAAGAGGATGGTAATAAACCCAGGCCTGTTGTCCATTTTACAGCGTCAGCTTGACTCGCTTGCTTCTGCCACCCCAGCTGTCTTCAGGCTACAGCTGCAGCTGCACAGTTAGTGGAAGCTTCAGCAGATCTAACCCTAGAAACGATGTTTATTTAAAAACTCCTCGTGCTGTCCATTCTTCTTACTTCTGAACTGACCCAACATTCCTCTGTAAGCAGACTCATTACCTATGAGATCTTTCTGCTCTCACCACCTAATCTGCATCTTAAACACCGCAACATTCTTAATCCTGCTCTGTTACTCTCTCTACTGATGAAGGCCAGCCCCATGATTGAGAGGTAATAATGTCCCATTTTGTGACATGACGTCCTGATTTATGAGACACCCTGTTGTCTAATCCTGATCTAATTTTGTTTGTTGATAGTTCATATTGTAAAAAAACGAGAAAGGGAATTTCCATGCTGGTTATGCTGTGACTACCCCAAGTGAACTTCTCGAGAGGAAAAATCTCCCACAAACTAAATCAGCTCAACAGGATGAACTCTTAATATTTACACTGACAGTCGGTGTGCCTTTGGTATCATCCATGATTTGGGGGATGTTATGCAAACAGAGGGATTTTCTTACAACCTCTGGGACCCCAATCAAACATGGACAACAGGTAGATGAGCTTCTTACTACCATTCTCTTACTTTCTGAAATTGTCATCAAAATTGAAGCTCACACTAACGTTATAGCAAAATGTTACAGCAACCTAGATTCTGGAGGGAGAACAAGTGACGCTTGGAGGGTTGGAGAACTCAGGTTTATTATGCTGGTGGGCCCAGCGGAATTAACACTCCAAGCTCTGGACCCCATTTGTAGGTTTACACAGGCTTTTATAGGCTACCAGTTAAGACTTTGCAACATTTTGCAACATCATATGCAGAGTAGGTGTTAGAAATGGACCAATCAGGAGTGATAGAAATGGACCAATCAGGAGTGAGCTTTATGCAAATGAGGTGTTATAAATGGACCAATCAGGAGTGAGCTTTGGGAACCAATAGAATCTTAGGGGTAAGTTCCGTTTTCCTAGAAGCAAGCCGTTTTACAGAAGCACAAAAGCGAGACAATACTGCTGGGCTAGGGAACTGGATGGTGCTGGCAGGAGAGTAGTGGCCCTTCCTGGGGGTCCTGCTGGTCTTTTCCTGGGGCTTCCCACCTCACTAAAAGGACTGAACCTGAGAATCAGGGAAATATCCCGGCTGGCTTTCATGAGGAGGCAGCACTAACAGAGTCTATAAATACCGTAGCACAGGTGGGCAAAGTCCATTCTGCTTCTACAAAATATGAGCCCTCGCTGCCAGGCATCTGCCACACTGATGTCCTTGTAACATGGCAACAGCCTGCTCCTGAGTCAGAGAAATTAAGATGGGCAAACAGTGGTTGTAAATTCAATAAACAGTTGGGGTTTTGGGAAAATCAAGACAGCCACTTGGTTCGTCATGTCTCCCTGGCAAATCTCATCTTTTTTGTTCTTGCATTCCTTCACCTACCACAGCGTATCTAAGATGGCACAAATTATGAACAGATTTTGGTGAGGAGACTTTGATCAGCTTGTGAAAACAGTCCAATGTCTGACCTGTCAGGTCTGTAACCCTGGAAACACTATTTTTGCTCCCAGTGGCTTCAGACCTCCTCCTCCCTCTGGACTCTTGGAACACTGGCAGCGGGGTTTCATTCAGCTGCACCTAGAATGGGTTATCAATGTGTTCTTGTGATTGTATCTGTGTTTTCTGGATGAGTTGAAGCATTTCCCTGCCACAAGGCTGATGCCCTCACAATGGCAAAGAAACTGTTAGAAAATATTTCCCACTTTGGGTATACCTTCCACTCTTACCAGTGATCAAGATACCCACTTCTCTGGGCAAATCACATGAGCCTTAATGAAAACCTTGCAAACTTCTTGGAATTATCACTGTCCCTATTACCCTCAATCATCAGGTAAGGTCAAGAGGACAAATGCGATCCTCAAACTTAAAATCTCTAAACTTGCTGAAACTTACTGGACTCCTTTGGCCTAAGGTGTTGCCTCTGACCTTGCTAACTGTTCACAGCACCCCCTTTGGGAAACATAAACTCACTCCATATGAGATGGTCACTGGTAGGCTAATGTCCAATGGTATACAACTTTCTGCTGATCCCTTACTATCGCATATTAATATGACCAGCTGCTAGAAAGCTTTAAATGCCTTATGCTAAAGCTATCACCAACAGGTTAAAGAAGCTTCCTGGATCTCAATTCAAAGGATCTGGATGGTCACAATCTGGAGTCTGGTGACTGGGTATTCTGGAGATGTCAGAAGAAGATAGCCCTTGAGCCTCACCAGAAGGGACCTTACCTAGTGCTCCTGACCACTAACACTGCTGTGAAACTAAACGGTATTTGAGCCTTGGATACACATATCACATCTAAAGTAGGTTCCACCTGACATCTGGTCCCATTCAAATGCTAGAAGCCGCCACGTGAAATTGACAAGGAAGAGAAGCCGCTGACTCTTAAGTAGACGCTGAATTAGGAATTTATACTTAAAAAAAAAAAAGAATCCATACTTTAACTAAACATGACTATCCTTCTCCTTTTTTTTCTTTTCTTTACTCTGGCATTGGCTTGGAAAGATAACACCCTCATCTGGTTTTGTAAACTGCAAGGGCAGGCATTTCCTTTGTATCCAGCCAGTGACGTCGAGGACTGAAGTGGATGCCAGCAGATACTTACAGGAACTGTGTCTGGCACAGAGATGTTTAAAATATTTGTTGGATGAATGAATGTGTGAGTGAATAAATGGAAGAGCATGACAGTGAATCAATGAATGAAGGATAAGCCAATGAATGCGTAAGAAAATGGAAGCAAGATAATTAGAAGTGGTGAAAGAATGTGTGAAAAATGAGTGAATGAATGAATGATGTGTGAATGGTCACAGTCAAGTAGACATCCCAGACCACAAGGAACACAGGCTGCTTCTGCAGGGTGGCCAATGCAGCCTGGGCTAGGGTGTGTGGTCCTGGCTGCAGTCAGCCCCAGAATCTTCATTAGAATAGCAATTTTCCACCCTATTGTTTTGCATTTGGACTGTATGATTGTTACCATTTGTCCTCGAATGATTAGCAAAACTTTGAGCTGGTTAAAAAAGAGCTTCTCCAATTGTGAGCCCCCAAATGAGTATCAGTGCCGCTCAGCCTAGACTTCCGGAGCTGGTCTGTCATTATGTCAATCTGATGTTAATTAAAATGGTAATTGGGTGAGAGTTTTCAAAGGCCCCCCTCACTGGCCTCATGAGGCTCCCCGCTAGGCTGACTTTGGAGGGAGAGAAGCTGGCAGGGGAGGGAACGGAAGGTATCCTGGGTTCTTCTGGGCCTGGAATGAACCCAGACATCTATCTGCTTGGCCAGGCTTCTGAGAGCATTTTGACATTCTGGTTTTATTCTGAGCCAGTGGTTTAAGAACCAGGGAGGCAGCAGGAATTAAAAAGAAAAAGGAAAAGAAGGAAAGTCTTGGCGTTTACAGCCCCAATTTGTGGACTGGCTTTACCATAGACTCAGTGTGTGATGAGCAAGTCTCTTGACCACAGTGAGCCTCAGTTTCCGCATCTGTGAAGCAGGACAATGACCTCATCTCAGCGGCAGCATCATTACATGGGTCAGAGGAGATACAAGTGAAGACTTGACCAATGCTGGGGTGCGGACCATAAAGGAGACTGTAATCCTGAGGATCTACCCAAAGCAGTTTGGTTAGGGTTGGAACAAAGCTGTGAGAGCCATGATTCAATCTGAAGTTCAGTAAAACACAAACAAAACTCTAAGTGACATGTAGACACTGGCTTCTCTGGCTTGTTGTTTTGGACTCGTTTTGCCCAAGCCTTGGTTGGGCCATTTTTCAGCCTTCCCTGGTCCCACTGTTTTCTACTGGGGTGAAAAAAAAACAAGAGATTAGGAGGCCAATTGTGTGGCTGCCCAGCTCAGCCCAACTGTCCCACAGCACAGGCACCCACAACATTTGCTGATCTTGAAATGCTGTTGATAAGCAGGGTAACAGGGATCGCCATCCTGATCTGCCTTCCCAAGACGCAGAGTAACTACAGAGAGGAAAGGGGGACACTCACTCGATGAGAACCTTCTATGAACCAGGCACTGTGCTATGTGAGGTGTTTCTTCACCACAACAATCCTTGAGGTCAGCATCAACCTTCCTTTGCAGAGAGGCAGGCCCAGTGAGGGTCAGATCACTTGCCTGAGGTCAGACATCGAGGAAGTGGCAGAGTCAGAATTAAAATCCCGGTCTTGATGAGGCCAAAGCCATGAATTATCCATTAGATGGGGCCAAGGTTCTGTTCTTCCTGTGGTCTCTGGGCTGGGTAGGGGCCAGATCTCTAGGGTTGGGGTGGTTTAGCGTAGACTTAGAGGAGGGCTCTGGGCTCATTTTTGCTGCTTCTGGGAGCGTGAGAGGAGTGATGTGCAGAGGGAGAGAAGTTGGTGCCCTGTGAGACAGGTCCAAGGCCAGAGGGAAGAAAGGAATAATGTATTTGGATGTCAAGAATGGATGCGAAGAATGGTCCCTGCAGCTAACAGTAGGTCAGAGACTGAAGCCGTGAGCCAGACTGGGGACGGCTGCTAAGGGCTAAAGGAGGTGAGGGGAGTGTGCGAAGGTGCCTCCACCTTGACTGCCTTGTGCACGGCATCAGACGCGGTGCTATGAGCAAGCTGCGTTTTTTTGTTTGTTTGTTTGTTTGTTTGTTTTGTTTTTTAATTCCTTCTTATTCCCAGTGAGATGACTTTGCCCCCATACCTTAAAGGCACTTGACTTCTGAGAGCGGGGTGTGGTTGATGAGCGGTGCTCTTTGGAGGTGGGGACATAGTAGGCATGCAACGGGGGAGCGAGTGCCATGCCATCATCCCCTGGGGTGCATTTCTAAGGTTCTCGAAATCAAGTGACCCGGGCCACAGCCCGAAAAGAAAAGCAGGAGCTCCAACTCGGGGTCCTAAATGTTCTCCCCCAAGACGGAATGTCATGCCGCAGCAGGAAGAGAAATTAGCAAATTCATTCATTAACGGCCCATTGACACTTCTATTATAGAGACTAATCATTTGTTTTTATTGAGATCTTTTCCCTTGATGAAAGCCATTAGCGCCAATGAGTAACCATCGATCAATCAGCAAGCTTTCTTAAACGCCCCCCAACCGTCCTGATTGCAGCTGAACACAGTCGGTTTTACTTCTTAAGTATCTTCTCCAAGCTGTCCACTCATCTCTCCCCCTCTGGAGCTGCCACTCTGGTCTGAGCTCCCTGCCATTTCTCACCAGGATGGCTCAGATGGCTTCCTGGCTGGACTCTGTCACTTCTTGCCTGGAGCCATTTCTCCGCCTCATCGTCTGCTGCCACACCCACTCTTCCAACCACCTTGCTTGGTTCTCCATACGTGTCCATGCCCTTCTCCAGCAGACGTTCGCCTGTTCTTCCCTCCATCACCCCCAGCCTTCGTCTCATCAGGGCCCACGCCCTCTTCAGCTGTCAGCCCAAATGTCATCCCTCAGGGAAGCTTTCCACATCCCCCAAAGTGGTCCAGGCCCCACCTGTTGTGCACTGTTCCTTCCCAGCACTGGCCCAGTTTTTCTGTGTGCTTACTCACCTAATTCTTGCTTTCTCTCCCTAGCAGTTAATCTGCAGAGACAGGAGCCGCTCTGTCTTACTCATACTTTGTTTCGGGGTGGGGGCCAGGGTGAGGCATTCTTTAAGGAGGACTTCAATCTCAGGACCCGACTCTGAGCTGCTGTGAGCCTGAGCGTCAGTGCCTCCTTAAATCTTGCTCCTAAACCACATCACTCTCCTAACCCTAGTCCTGCCCCTGCTTGGTTCTCCGACATCTAGTCTGAGACTCCAGTCTTGAAAGGCACACGTACAGATACTTGTAGAAGGAACACATTGGAGGCAGGAAGACTCAGGGAAGGGAGCTAGTCAGCCCGAGGCAGAGGAGAGGACTGAAGAGGTTCAACCCCACAGGGGACTGGGGACAGCAGTTCTGAGACAATCCAGTGGGCAGAGAAGAGGGGACAGGGTGGCAGTTCGGAAGTGCGGGTTGAGGAAGGGCATGCATGTTTCTAGGCTGGGTAACTGGCAATGACCATGAGGAGGGGAGGCGTGGAGCCATGGGTGGAATGAAATTGAGCAGACTGTTCACTGGAATGATTCCTGCCTGCTTCCACCCTGGGAGTTGCAGTCTGGGCTTTACTGGGACCTTGCTGGGGAAGGGTGCCTGCCGCAGGGCAGGGGATGGGGTTCTCTCCTCTTTCTCAGCCACCCCCTGGGGCCCACGCACCCCAGGAGGCCATTGTGAATCTGAGGCCAGGCCTTCCAAGGTCTTCCCAGGACTCTTAGGGAGCATTCTGTCCTTAACAAGGTCCATTTTACACTGAGGATGCCAAACACGTTTCTCTTTTAAATTTTAATTTGGTTCTGTCTCTGATATCACACTATGCCCCATGTTACCCCTCAAAATGACATCTTTTAATGTCCCTGGATATGCAGATGTACCATGAGAGCAAACAGATACCAAAGAGTTTCTTTCTCTCCTCTGGCCCCTCTTTCTCCCTCTCCTTTCCCCTAACCTGGAAATAATGCAGTTTGGGTTTCTCACCCAAGCTTTGTCTAGACCAGATGCCCTTCTTGTTGGTTGATGGGACCATCTGATGCTAATAGTCTGATCTGTGCTCCCAGGCACCACCCCTTACAGGTAGTGGAGGGTGGTCAGACCACCCTCTGGAAACTTTCTCCTTAACTGCACTGATTTACTTTGTGACTTTGGGCAAGTTCTTACCCTCTCTGGGGCCCAGTTAAAACAAGATGGCCTTGAATTAGAAACCGTGATAGCTTTTCAATACTTTCATTTGAAGGTCCTTGGATTCTTCTGAGAGAGAGTCAGAGAGACAAAGACAGGAGGGCAAAGACACACATAGATAGACAGATGGGAAGATTGGACGGATAGCTAGTTAGCTAGGGGGATGGACAGACAACTCATTCAGTTCAGGATGGTCCAAAGCCCCTCCACTGCCCGCTGCTCTCACCCCTGCAGCGGTCAGTCAGTGTGGTGGGATGTACAGAGCCAGGGGTCAGGAGGAACAGAGAAAGGGGGAGAGGCAGACAGAGGCACTGAGTTAAGGAATGATACAGCAGAGAGAAGAGGGGGATAGAGAAAGAAGGATTCTGATCACATATTGTCCCCATCACCCTGAGGTTAAACATCACTTGGGGAAGTGATTGAAAGCCCAGGACATCAGTGGAGAAGCCTGTGCTCCTGGCTGTGTGGGCCCTCTGAGGGTGAGCTGCCTTACAGAGGGAAAATTCTTTCCATGATGGCGCGAGTCCAACTCTAAGTACTGTGCAGAGCAGGAGGCAGCGGTGCACGCTGTTCCATCAGGCAGAGCCCCTGGGGCTCACTGTTCACTTGGGGACAGGATGCCTTCTGCCTCGCACTTGTCTGCTGACCCCAGCTTCCTGGACTGACTCACGCACATATTTTAAGACGTCACTGTTCTGGAGGTAACGCACGTACCCATTTCACAAGGCCGAAATCAAGGCAGGTCTTGGAAGTCTTAACAGAAGCACACTTCATTAATTTTCTCATTGTCCTCCCCTCACTGAACAAATTGACCAAGCTTGGACCATTCGTCATAGCATTCGACGTTCTCACTTACTCTTTTTTCCATTTGCACTCTGGGGGCCTTGCCAGTGAATAACTACCTCTTGGCATCACTGAGCCTCTCCACCTTTTCCCATGGGCTCTCATCTTTGCTGTTTGATTATTCTGTTTTAATTCTGAGGGCCTGGGGACTCCTGGAGGACAGCCTCCCACGGGGGTGACGGGGTTGGGAAGTGAGCCAGCCCCTGGCGCCGGGGACTGGCTGCTAATTACTGCAGGTGCCTGTCTGAGCCCCGCTGGGTGCCTTGCCCACACCGGCAGCTGAGGATGGCGCGGCTCTCTCTGCAGTGGCAGGAAGATGCCAATGGCTTTTTAATAGCTGGGGGCCCTCTTCATTCATCTGCACGTGCTGAGTTTATTTTGCCATTTGTCAATTTCTGACTCTAGGGGACCTGGGTTCCGAGTGGTTTGGGCTTCAAGATTGATGACCCAAGTGAATGACAGGTCCCCCTCTCTCCTCTAAACAGTCATCACTGCCAATAGGAAGCACTATAGCCCACTCATCTCTGAAAGGCCCATTTCTCCACCTCTGCTGAGGCTGGAGATAAAATATTTATTTGGGATTCAACCAATGTGCCCCAGCTGCCTGTGCTAGACAGTCAGCAAGCTTCGAACGAGCAAGCAGCTTAATGACTCAACCCAGGTTCTGCTTTGCCAAAGGGAGGAAAGAAAAGAAAAATAAAAAAAGATTCCAGTCCTCTGTTTGGAGAATGTATATTCCCTTGGACGGAGAGTGGCTTTTGACTGGGACACATGTGTCCTTTGGCTGCCACAGATAGAGTTAGTACACAGGCTGGTATAGGGTGCTGAAGGAATAGGGCGTTCCAGAACACAAAACATAATTTTCTTAAGCGGAAAAGGACCTTTCATAGAATCTTTCAACCCTGGGGTTGTGAAATCTTAAAACCCACCCAGTCCGAATCTCTAATCCTTGACTCCCTGCTAGAACATTTCTCCCTCTATTTGAAAGCATCCAGTGATGGGGAAATCACAACTTCTCTAAGCAGGCAATTCCCTGTTTGGAATAAACTGCCTGTTAAAAGCATTTTAAAAATATATATTGAGTTGACATTTGTCTCTTTGGAGCATCTACCCACTGGGTCAAAACAGAACACATCTGCTCTGCTAAGTGGCCTTCAGTAGGAAGAGGGTCACCTGGTCCTCTTTGGGACTTCTTTCCCCCAGGCTAATTGCTCAGTGGGTTTCCGCTAGGTGCTGGGGATACAGAGATAAATACGCTGGTTGTGGAGGAGGCAGCCCACCCGTGCACATCCCAACATGCCCACACCACTGCTCATTTCCTTCTTAACTCACACCCAAGACAGTTCAGGGTCCAGGACACTCACTGGGCCATGTCTGACTGGCAGGAAGGGCCACTGTGAGGGAGCAGTTCAAGCCACATATGTGGTCTTCCCCCTGCAGTCTGGCCACGAGGAAGTAAGGAGGCCAGGCGGGGCTGGACTCCTCCGGACAGGCTCAACCATGCTTTCTCTGTTCTACCTCTTCTGTGGCTACAGCCAGGCCAGAACAATTGTGTTGACTCAGCCATCTTAGAATCAGAAGCTATCGGCGTGCAAATGTGGGTGTGAGTGTGTGTGCACACGCATGACTAAGTAGTGAGATCCGAAGCCGGAGAATCAGGGACTTTCCCAGCTACGGAAAGACTGTTCCTTGCCTATCTTGTTGTTCTTCTTTAGGAATAACTCCCTTGTTTGAAACCCCGCAGTGCAGAGAGGGATGTCAGGAGGGCAGGATTCTGGAGTTCCCTAGCCTCTGTCTGGCTTGTCATCAGCTGGATGGCACCAAGCCTCGTTCTAATCTTCAGCATCCCTATGCCTCAGGAAGTGTGGCATCCAGAAAATATGGATGTAAAAAAGGCAGGACGATCAGAGACAGAGCAGACTCATGTCTTGCCTGCTGGAGAACGATGGGGAAGCGTGGCTGGTACCCACTGGCCTCTCTCCTCCTTGTCCCGGAGGGAGTGGCTAAGATGTGTGATGAATGTGCACTGGGTCTCCTCCCTGTCTTGGCTGTTGATCTATGGGCAATGATGGGAAGCAGCTCAGAGAGATTGAACTGGGTGTGCTCAAAGCAATCAAGGCCCGGGGGACGCCCACTGAGGCAGAGGCTCTTGTTTGTCTGTGATGAGTGCTCTGTCCCACGCCGTGCTGTGGCAGCACAAATCTGGTCAGCTCTGGGTGCTTGGTGGAAGGACTGTTAAAATAATGATAGCGGTTTCTAACGCCAAAATAGGTGGATGTGAGCCACGGATAAGAATGAAGAAGCAGAGAAAGACTGCCGGGGAGATCACAGCATTCAGGTCTCTATATGTTTGGAAGAAAATGCAGCAATATCTCACAAAGTTAAAAACCTACCTACTCTGATCCAGAAATTCCATGTTTAGTTTTTCTTTTTCCTAGAGATAAACTTCTACATGTGGGTACAGATGTATGTGCATAGATATTAATTGCAGCATTGTTGGCAATAGAAAGCCAGGAAGGAACTGACATTTCCATCAGCAGAAGACTGGCTACATAAAATATGACCCATCCATGTGATGAGTTACCAAGCAACCTTGAAAAAGGATGAGGTTGATGTACTTGTGCTGAGGTGGAACTATCTTTGAGACATATTAAGAAAGAAACCCTACAGAACAGGACACTTTCATTTGTGCAAAATACAAAGGTCTATTCACAGACATAAGGGTGTATGAATGTTTAGACTGTTTCTGGAAGGATACACCTGAAACTGGTAATACTGCTTACCCTGGGTTATGGGCAGTGCTGAGGAAACAAGGGATGGGGAGGGAGTGGCTTGCTTTTCCTTCTATAAAATTTGGCATCATTTAAACTCATTACTATAATCTTTTACTCTATTCCTAACAAAAATAGCTCATAATAAAAGGAAAGCAGATGCCTTCTGCACATCAGCCAATGCTACACTTCCCATTGGCCCAGATATTTATTGAATACCCATTGTTTGCAGGATACTGAGCTAGCCCAGTTGGGAGAGGAAGTGGAAAAGATACACTTTAGGCTTTCAAGGCACCTGCTATCCATATGGGAGAAAAACGTGTTTATGTAGCTATTCTACAAGTCAGAGGGAACAACGACTGTTGACTAGGGAACTGGGGAAGATTTTAGAGAGCTGGTTTGTAAAATGTTGGTAGTAGAATTCTGAGACCCAAAGGTGGACCAGTGAGGTGCAGAATGGGGAGAACAGCATGAACCAAAGATATGGAATGGGAAATAAAAAAAACACATTGCATCACCTTAAGTGTACCTCCTCATCTGTTTACTGTACTATCAGAAATACTTGCTGCTGGATTAAGGCATCGTTTACTTTCAGAAGTCTTTGTGAGAATGCAGACACTTGCTTTTGCTTGAGATTTGAGAGGATAGATTCAGTGGGAGTACTAGTAAACTAGCCCCGCCCCTTCCCCCCAAGTAACTCGATTTGTAGCATTTGCCGATTTCCATGGTGTAAATATTCCCACTGTGGGCAACTTCAAGCTCCCGATACAGGGTGGGAGTTGGGAAGAGACATGCATCATCAACTCTCCTAAGCCTGAAAGAGCTCACTCGGGCATGCCACTGAATAAATTAGAATCCCAGAGTATCAGAGTTAAAAAGGACATTAAAGAAATTTAAAATGAACCTTAGCTACACATGAGGAAATGAAGGTGTTTGCACAATGTCAGAGGATGTGGTAGCGTTGGGACGTTATCTTTTAGCTCTTAGTTTAATGAAATTTCTACTTTTCTTTGGAAATCACCAGTATAATAGAGGGAATGGAACTAAGGACAGTGTAGTTTTGAAGGAACAAGAGGTTATAAAGAAAAGTAGAGAGGTTTCTCCAACAAAGCAGAGATGGGTCAGGTTCCAGAATGGTCTTGGTCAACAGGAAGGTTTTGTGTGCTGAGGGGGATGTGACGGGACCACAGCAGGAAGGAAGGGGCACAATCGGAAGAGATTTTAGGGTGGGGCTTAGAAGACAAACTCTCCAACTGCACAGTGTTGTTCAGAACTGACTTTTCTTCCTGGCAACATAATAAGCTGATCTGATATGTGGAAGAGAAAAACTGGGCTTGTCCCTTCTACATTCTGGATGACCTGTGTACACTTGGGCAAGTCATTTCTCCTCTGCAGGGCTCCCCCTTCAAGGGGGGCCAGGAATGTGGGCTATTAGATGGTTTCCCAGGACCTTTCCAGCATGATAGTCTCCGTGCCTGGCAATCAGTGGCTCAGTGAAGAAACCCCAGCAACCATCCATGTAGTAAGTTGGGGAAAAAACTGGTGCAGCTAAGATGAGTTTATTTAGTTACACCCAATGTGAGAGAGACGAAAAGAAATCAGAGCAGCAGAAGACAAAAGTGAGGCTTGCTTTTGTGAGTCTACGGTAGGGCCAAGGAGCAGAAGATGGATTAGAGGGAAACAGGACAGAGGAGCCTCTTTATGATGTTACACATTTGAAAAATTTGACAACTCATGCTGAATGCTCTTCAAGGAGGAGCCATCACCTTCAGGGCAACGTCCAACTTCCCCTGCATGGGTATCGGGAAGTCCATTTTCTGCCCTTGCCTGTCTTTCCCATCCCTTCTCCTGAGTCCCCCAGCCTGTCCTCACATCACCCAGGTAACGCTCTAGGAACACGGACTGCTTGCTATTACTCTGCAGGGCTGGGGGCCCCAGTCTTGACACAGACTTCTGCCTGGAATGCTCCTCCCCATCACATCTGCTGGGCAAACTTCTACTCATTCTTCGAAATCCTGCTGCAGCATTTCAATGTCTTTCTTAATCTCTTCTTCCATGGCAGCCTTCCCCTGCCCTGCCTGCAGATAGAGATAATCACTTCCTCCCCTGACAGGCGTTGCTTCTGTAGGCATATCATTTGAAAGGCAATATCATTGCAAATTTCTGTTTTTATCTCCCCTGTTTCACTGTGAGCTCAGCCAGGGAAGGAAGCTCCTGTCTTCGCTCCTGCGGTTGAATGGATAACAGCACATAGGAGCTGGTGATGCTGGGAAAGCCAAGGACAGAGCTTCTGTAGACCTCCCAGACTTTCACCCTGAGAGAGGAAGAGTAGGGTGTGCAAGGACTTGCTGGGAGTGCTGACCTGCCAGGTCCCTTAAGTTTTTCTTAGCTGAGCCCCAGAGGGAAATTGAGTAACGCTCCCAAGGTGAGAGAGGGGCTGTAATGCCATTGTGGGTCAGGTAGCAAAAACCTCAACTAAGGCAGTTCCATACTGGGCTCCAACAGAGTCAGTCTAACTCTTTGGAGAGGCAGAGCCTTCCTCAGGCTCCCACACAAATCCATCCCACTGCTAAGAGCTGATGTGGATGCTGCATTGTGCCACCCAGACCCCTGCTCAGCACTGAAGGACTTACTCCCCTACCCTACTATCCCTTTCATGGGGGCTGCTCTCTAGAGTGTGCCCTAATAAACTTCCTGCATGCTAGTCTCCCGTCCTAGAGTTTGCTTTCTGGGGAACTCAACCTACAAGAATAGTATCAGCCTGCTGTTAAGGGCTGTTGGTATTAACAGACTGGTCAGAGTTGGTAGACCTGAGTGGCGATCTCTTGGGGGCAGTGGTAGGAACTGAGACTATAGGCAGGAGGGCAATGTCAACAGGGCAGCCTGGAGAACTGCAGAGAAGGAGGACTGGGGACGACAGATGTCATCAGAGTGGTGCTTAGTCCCGGCCACCAAGCAGCAGCCTGCCATGGTCACCTGGGATCATTTTAGCAGCAGTGGGGAGGTGGCAGTGGGAGTCACACTTCTGATGCCACATTCATAGGGGCTCTCACCAGCTCTGGGCTGTTCCCCAGGGTGCTCTCAACCCTGTAATGCTGTGTTAGATTCACTTCAAATATGCTAATTCTAGGACTCAACCTTAGAGAGACACTGATGTATCCAGTCTGCAGTAAGGCCTGGGCCTTTGTACGTTTTAAATGCTCACGGGAGATGTCTAATGTGCAGCTAGGGTTGAGAACTACCAGTAAGGTGGAAAGATGATAAACTCTTGAATCAGACAGAATTGGGGTTGAATCTTGGTCCTACTAGTGCCTGGGGAACTTCAGGGTATAATTATTTTTTGGAGCTTCTATTTCTCATCTGTAAAATCATGCAAATCAGATATATTTCATGGAAATGTCATAAGGACAACATACTAATAGTAATAACAATGATTTTGATAATAGCCTTCAGTCCATAGAGATATTGTCATAATTGTTATTTCTATTTGTGTTCATACTTGGCCTTTTGTCCCTTGTCCTCTAGAGTATAGCACCCTATAGTAGACTTGTTGCATGCAGCAAAGTGTGTTATAGCTCAGTGTTACAGCTTAGTTGTGATAGCAACCTGGATCCTCGCGAGAGACCAAGCAGCACTTGGAGGGTTGGAGAACTTAGGTTTATTACGCTGGCGGGCCCAGAGGAGTTAACACTCCAAGCTCTGGACACTGGCTGTAGGTTTACACAGGCTTTTGTAGGCTGCCAGTCTAGACTTTGCAACATCATATGCAAATAAGGTGTAACAAAGTTGACTAATTAGGAATGAACTTTGTAGAAATGGGCCAATCAGGAGTGATAGAAATGGACCAATCAGGAGTGAGTTCCATGCAAATGAGGAGCTACCAATGGACCAATCAGGAGTTAGCTCAGGGAACCAATAGAATCTTAGGGGTAAGTTCTGCTACCCTAGAAGCAAGCCGTTTCAGAGGCAAAAAGCGAGATAATGCCGCAGGCCAGGGAACCTGATGGTGCTGGCAGGAGAGTAGTGGCCAGGCCTGGGGGTCCTGCTGGTCTTTTTCATGCGGCTTTCCATCTCAGACTTGCCTTCCTTAGCCCCTGCCTCATTATGGGGGAGACCTCCTCTGGTTGTAGCTACCTAAAGCCGAGCAAACTGTGGCTATCACAGCTAAATGGAAAACCTGTGACTCTCCTGGGGTTGACCAGATGACCAAACATCGGCATTCATAATTACTCTCCTGTTCACACCTAGACTAGGATGTGCAGCAGTTCAGCCCTTCAAGATGACACTGGCAGGTGTGTGGCTGCCGCATGGAAAACTAAGCATTAGGGCAGGCTTTGCTCCTCCACGAAGGCAGCTATAAGGCCCAGGGATACTTAAATGATGTCCCAAGATACTTAAATGACGTCCCAGGAATTGTGTCACTTACCATGTGGCTTTGGACAAGTCCTTTCTCCTGTCTCTGCCTCAATTTCTTACTCTGTAAAATATGGGTAGCTAATCTGGATAAATTACAATTCTGTCCAGTTTGGGGCTGCCCCCCCCGCCCCAGGATATGCCTTGGGAGACTGTCCTCATCTCTATCTTTTCCCACAGAGACTCCAGTGCCAAAGGCCAGGGTTCTGAGAGATGCCACTTTAGAGCAAGGGACCTGAGAGTCTGTCCTGGCCACTGCCCACCCTGGGTTGTGAGTTTCCCCATCTCTCCTCCTGCCATCTAGAACTTTAAATAGCCTCCGGCTCACTATGTGGCTGCCAGAAGTTGTAATTAAATAATGTCCAGCTGTCAGAAAAGCTGTTATAAATGGTCCCTTTGTCTGCACCACCATCTGGGAAACCAGGAAAGAGAAACTAGAGGTTATAAATATGAAGGGCAGAAGTTCAGTGGGGAACCTGGGGGCAACAGCTTACAGGAACCCGGAAAACCACTGGAAGTTTTTTTTTTTGTTTTTTTTTTTTTTAATGTGTAATTAGTCCATGGAAGAGCTCCTAGCCCTGGCTCTGTGACTGGATTTGCACATGGGATAACCTGAAAAGGATCGAGGAAACTGGTGTCCTTATCTAGAGCTGGTTCTCCTAGAAGGCAGTCACTACCCCCTCCTTAAAATCCAAACAGGAAAGTAAAAAGGGAAGCATGAGTGCTGGCAATCCAGACAATTCTCACGTGAACTTCCATGATTTTCTCCCTCCTTCCCTTCCTTCTTTCCATCCTTCCTCTTTCTCTGTCAACAAACACTCTTGAACCTCTATATGTTTAGATTTCTCGAAACGATTAATATGGAGAAGAAATGCACATTCATTGAACACAGGTGTAGCGTTAGAGATGGTATGTACATTACTCCACTTAATTATTACAAGACACCTAGGAGATGATTATTATAAAGCTCAATATTGTAGATAAGGAAGCTGAGGCTCTTTGAGATTAAACAACTTTCCCAAATCCCACAGCCAGTAACTAAAGGGCTGGGGATTAGAACTCCATGAGCCTGTACACTCCACAGAAGCAGGGGATGCATATCTTCTTTGTGTTATCTTGCTAGGGTGTCATATGGCACCTGGCACATAGAACGCTGAAGGAATATATATGGAAAGAAGAAAGGAAGGAGGAGAAGGAGGAAAGAGGTAATCAACTCAGCTCTGCGACACCCCGAAGCAAGCGATCTTTCTATCAATGCACGTTGTCTCTGGCGAGTACAGCCAACAGGTATACATATCAGACATACATAGAAAAGAGTTGGGGGAAAGCTGTTAGATTGTTAAAACACGTGCAAAAACAGCATGATTAGAAAGCAGACAGTTGGTTTCACGAGTCTTAGAGGAGGTGGGGTGGAAGGGTTGTGAGTGTTCAGAAGAGGGAGGGGTCACTTCCAGCTGCAGGAATGAGGAGGCTTTGTGGAGGAGGCAGAATCTGAGCCTTGAGGGCTGAGCAGGATTTGGACACGGAGAGGTGGTGGGTAGGGAAGGCTGATCAGACAGAAGGAGGGGGAGAGTCATAAATAATCCACCAGGGAAAGGATGGACCATGGTCAAGGCATTTGGGAGCCGCCTGGATCAGAACATCAGCCTGAGTGTTATCCTGGTCGGGTCCTGGGGATTCATCTGGCAGTGCAGTCCCTTGTCTCGTATGTGAGTGAGAGGTGCTCAGGGTGAAGGCAATCCAGCCTGAGTCCGTGTGTGTGTGTGTGTGTGTGTGTGTGTGTGTGTGTGTGCATGCTAATGACTGGTTGGTACTTCCTTCTGAGCCTAATTAAGTGCCAAGAGGCTTGAATGGAAATTTGTGTGTCTGGGCTAGGACTGTCACGTACAGGTCTGCTGCAAACCTCTACCTGGGCATCCGCAGAGATCTGCTGATGGGTTCTACAGCCGCAAAAACCTGTGGTGCGGCTCTCAGGGTGGGCACATTCTGGTGGGTAGAGGACGGAGACTCTGGCCTGCCCCTAGGAAGTGGGCTCAGGTGTGGTGCCTACAAAGGTGGTTTGGGGGTGGAAGGTGCAGCGCGGGGACTTGGGAGCAGGAGGGAGCCAGCCAGACAAGGGCTTTGATTTCACTTCTTCTCTTCATTCCTCCCCCAGCAAACTGCTAGCTGTCACCCCCAGCGGCACAGAGCACCTGGCCCAGAGCCCGGGGGCAGTGAAAGCTTGTCGAGGCTGTCTGTCATTGAGCTGTCCCTGGCTTCAGAGAAACAGCCTCTAAGAGTGACAGAAGCACCAGTCACAGGAACAAACAGCCCAACGGTTTTGGGGACATTAAATAATCATAGCCAGTGCCCGCCACCTTTGTGGACAAGCTACCTGGTGGCATCATCAAAGGCCAAATGGAAACTCGCAGGGCTGTATCAAGAGCCATGGATGCTCAGAGTGAGAAGACCTGAGGTGGGAAGATTCAGGGTTATCTTGATAGGCGCCTTCCTCACCACAACACGAGAGTCCAGCCAAAGGTAACACTTTCTGGTGAGACGGCGATCCTCTGACCACCTCAAAAACCTGGCTATCCCATTGGTGGGGAGCCCTTGAAGCCAGCTTGAGAACGGGTGGTGTAGACAATTGTCCACAGGATGGGATTCCAGGGACAGGGACAGGAGGGACACTGGGGATGGAGTGGGGATTCTGAACTTAGCATGTCTGACATCAGGGCCCAGGCAGGTGTCCTGCTACCTGCCTGAGTGGCCTTGGGCATGTCTCTTGATGTCTCTGGACCTTGGTTTTCTATTCACAAACATTTGAGCATCTACTGAACACCTACTGCATGCCAGATACTGTGTCAGGTACAAGGGGGCAGGCAGCAGAGAAAAATAAATGATCTTTACCCTCATGGAAATTCCAGTCCAGTGGAAATAAACAAGTAATTGCACAAATGAGTGCACTATCACTCACAGTAATAAATGCCATGAGGGGAAGGACAGGGTGCTATGGGAGAACACTTTAGGCTTGAGGATCAGGGAAGACCTCTTTGAGGAAGTGACTGGGAGCTGGTACCTGAAGGATAAGTACAAGTTATCTGAGTCAGATGGAGGGAGAGCTTTTGCAAAGGCCCTGTGGAGGAGAACAGGGTAATGTGTTAAAGGAACTGAAGTTAAGCCTGTGTGGCCAGAACACAGTAAGCAAGAGGCAAAATGGAGTGACATGAGGCTGGGGAAGGAGGGCAAGAGAGGCTGATCATGTGGAAGCCCACTGGCTGTGAGAAGGATTTGGCACTTTTCCCCCATGACAATTGGGAGGCTATTGCTCAGTTTGGAACAGGAGTGTGATAATTAGGTTCACACGCTAAAATTAAACTAATGAGAGCTGGAAAAATGATGACAGAAACTACAAAAATACTTGGACCTCTATACAGGGGTGGGGAAAAAGATTTGAATAAGTATTTTCATGTTACGGAATCCATCCTATGGGAATAATCTGTTAGCAGAACAAAAAATCATGTGCAAAAGTCTTCATTATAATTAAAAAGACCAACACCACTCTGGCTGTTTTATGAAGAATAAACACTAATAAGTCTTGCATGCTCCAGAATTGAATGGGAGAAGGGCATGAAAGGGTTTTGTAGGTGTGATGTGCTGAAAGTCTCCCATCGCCCCACTCTCCATTCTCTCCCAATGAGACCTAAAACACGGGTTATGTCAGGAACCTAAAGCTTTACATCTATTCAAAGGGAAATCTCCCAGGGAGGTTCATAATTTGAGCCAAGCAAGATGGAGGCAGGGACTCAGCCCCAAAGAGACCAGAAGAAATACTTCTCAATCCTGGCTGTACTTTAGAGATACCTGGTATGGTAGCCACCTTCCTAAATATCCTCCAAAGAGCCTTGTCTCCTGTTATTAGAGACCCTCTGTAGCCCCTCCCACACTGAATAGGACTATCCTATTCAATGGAACCAAGAGGATGTTGTGGAAGTGATGGAGTGTGACTTCCAAGGCTCGGACAAAAAGACATTGTGGCTTCTGCCTTGCTCTCCCTTTCAAGGCTCTGAGAGAAGCCAGCTGCCATGTTGTAAGGATACTCAAGCAGCCCTTTGGAGAGGTCCATGTGGCAAGGAACTGAGGCCTCCTGCCAACAGCCATGTGGAAAAACCATCTTGGAAACGGGTCTTCCAGCCTACTACTAACATCTTGACTGCAATCTCATGAGAGACCTTGAGCCAGAACCACCCAGCTCAGCCCTCCTAGATTCCAGACCCACAGAAACATTTTAAGTCATTGCCTTTTTGGCATGATTTGTTGCATAGCATAAGATAACGAATGTTTCTAGGGAGTTTTAAAAATAGTGCTGCTCTCTTAATCTGTGGTTGGCTTTATTCCTTTGATAACTATGTAAGTTTAAAAAGCTAAAGCTCTAAACGTTCTTAGAAACAATGAACAGTACATATACATAAATTTTAAAATATGCATGTATATTTTGTATATGTACTTACATGCAAAACATTGTATATGTGCAGTCAAATTGTAACAATTCTACCTAATAAAACTGAAAAATGAAGGAAAAATAATGGTGCTCAAGTCCCATCCCCAGAGATTCTAATTCATTTAATCTGGGGTAAAGTCCAAGCACTGGTATGTTTAGAAGCCCCCAGATGACTCTAATGTGTGGCCAAGATTGAGAACCACTAGAGTAGAGCAGGACAACCGAGCAGGGGGTAAGTGTGGGCTATTGCCTCCATTTCCAGAGCTGGAATTCAATTGAAGCTGAAGATTCTATCCTGGGAGACAGTGAAAACCCAGTTTGGGGCTCAGAGCTCAGAGTCACAATAGGCTGATCGTTCATCTTAGTGTTCACAGCTTCTGACTATGGGATCCCTAAATTTCCCTAAGGACACAAGCCTACAGAAGGAAATCAAGAGGCCTTAGCTGAAAGGAAAAGAGAGGTCTAGAGCCAGACAGGTGAATCCACTTTCCACAGACATCAGCTTTGTCTCATGAAACCTCCCTTTGAGTGAAGGTGTGCAGGACTCCCAGTTTCCCACTGATGAACAGCCCTCCTACTTCCTCCCACTTACCAGTATGTTTTCTGTTCAGATCATGTTCCTGCCTCTGAAACTTGTGAGCAATGATGACAACTGATTCTGAAAACCTTCGTGTGCCCTCGAATCTCCACGGCTAATGGGATACTATTCCCATCTCTGAACAATACCTCAAGAGGCTTGATTGTCTCTTTGCCCTCTCTCATGTTAGCTCCCTGATGAAACTTGCAATAAAATAATTAAAGTGACTAGACAGGGAGTCTCAGCAGATGAAAGATACTGGTGGGATAGTCAGATATGCGGTGAGTTTGCCCAGCGTCTCCCAGTGCTGCATGTCAGGGTGAGCTAGCTGGTCTCTCTGACTCTCCTATGAGTGGACACTAGCACCAACTTGCATCTGTGTGGTATCTATGATGGCAGAAGCACTGATGACATTGAGCATCTGTAAGATGCTAGGGGTAGGACATAGAGAATTTAGCAAGAATCTCTTCTTGTTCTCAAGGAGCTTTTAGTACAGACAGATAAGGAAACAGATAATACAGTGTGGTAAGTCCTTCTGTGGGGGCCTGTGAGAGCACAGATGAGGTGCCACACTTGGCCTAAGAAATCTTCAGAGAGGTGAAATCTGGGCTGTTCTGTTGCCCGGGCAAAGATGGAGGGAAGTCAGTACAGGAGGAGCTGCAGGTACAATGTACAGGTGGGGGAGCTTGAGGTTTTCAGAGAATTGTAAGCAGCTCCTTGTGGGTCTGGATATTTTCCTGGGATCTGTGTCTCATGCGGGTGGCCCAAAGGCATCTGGTGAGTAGCATCTCTTTAAGTTGAGCAGCAGATTGTATACAAAAGGGACACAGTGGGCAGAATTCACCATCAACCACCTATATTCCTGAGCCAATCCTGCTCCCTACCCAGATCCTACTCTTTCTTTTCACAGACCATGGATGACTGAACCCTTCAGGGCTCCAGCCTAATGTTTGCTCCAGCCCTCATCTCCAGAGCCTTGGCTTTGATTTGCTTTCTCCTCCACTGCCTGACCCACTGCCACCCTGGTTCCTGGTTGATCTCTTCTTCCTGATTCCTACTGATGTCTTGTTAAAACTGGCCTCCATGTGATCACCCTTTCAGCCTCTCAGGTAGCCTTAGCACCTATAGGTGTCTTATGGGACCACGAGCTGGACAGAGGAGGCCTGGGAAGTAAGAAATGCAAATGCCCAAGGGGATTCCAAGAGCACAGTCGTCAGGAGTAGGGCACCCAGGGTTCAGAATGGGGGAAATGTGGTGGTGGGCCATTAGCACAAAACCCTGGGTAAGGAGGGAAGGGGCTCCTGGATGTCCCCCACTTCCTGTCACTGACCCTAGAGCAACAGTCACAGTGTGGATGCCTTGGATGCCTTCTGCAGATGTAGGACCAGGAGGATGCTGTGAGTAAGTCAAGGGGTCAATGAAACGATGGAGGATGCTCGTGGTCCTTCTAGCGGGGGATGCTCCCGCTTCACTCCAGCCAATTGTCACCACGTGGGAATGTGGCCCAGCATAACCAGACATTAGAACATCTCAAGGTAAGCCCTAAACCTGGATTTTAAAGGAATAGAGTTGGTGGTTCAGATAAAAACAACCCCCAAAACAATGTAGAAAAGAAGGCAGCATGGTGTTTGAATGTCACCAATTTTCCACAAAAAGATGAACAGAGTGACTAAAGACCAACCCCCGCTCCCCCACCAAAGCACAGACAGCTGGGGATAAGGTATCCCCATGGACCCTCAAACACAAGCCGTGGGGACATACGTCTAACAACCCCAAGCCATGCGTGGACTCAGCATTTGTGTGGAAGGAAGCAGAAGGGAGTAGCGAGGAGTTTGATGAAGCTGAGGGAAGAAGAACCCCCACAGAGCCAGCAGGTACTCACCGGGAAGCAGGGGGGTGGGGGGTAGGGGGAAGAAATTTGAAAAGAAACTGAGGATCCTTTTGCCCAGTGCGCTAGTGGGTGAGTTCAAGGGGTGTGTGGCAAGGTCTAAAAGGATGAAGCAGCTCAGACCCCATGAATATTCAAAACTGACCAGCCAGGGATCTTCAATCCAGGGTTTGCATATTGATAAGGAAGTGCTGGGTGGGATCAAAATTGAGTGCAACAGGGATAACAGAATCAAAAGAAAAGAAAGTCCGTAGGAAAACGGGTAGAGGAGGAGAGTGGGGACATCTCAGGAGGCAAGCTGCCATTTAAAAAAATTGAAATAAAGTCATATTTTTCATGCTACACAAAAACAACCAAAGAGGAAGCTTTGGAAAGTTCAAAAGCTACCCTGAACCAGGACTCTCACAGAGATCAGGGAAATTGTGTTCACATAAAAATAAACCTCATAAAAAATACTGAGGACAAAACCTACACAAAGTTATTCTAAGAACAAAGAGAATAAGGTACAGAATAACTTCTTCAAGACAGTGAAAGAATGCCAGAAAGATGTACATGCCAAACAAATCAAAACTGTATCCACCACTTCAAAATGAGCTAAAAGATACTCAGAAAATGACGCCGTCATCCACAAAATTGAGAAAAATGGTAACAGAGAACCCTCAGAGATTATATGACAAATTACAGGAAGGAATTAGAAGAAAGACAGAAAAAAAGTCATTTTGGAAATGAAGATCAAAACTAAAAGGAGCACAAGAGTAAATAAATATAATAAACAATGCCCTAAGAATACAGGAGGTAGAAAGGAAGAATTTTTAAAGAGATAAATATTTTTTAATTGAAGTACAGCCAGTTTATTTTTAAGAATCAAAAGGAAGAGAAGAAAAGAGATGAAAAGAATTTGACAGACAATTAAAATATTGAGCAAGGGCATCAAGCATCCACTATATAGCAATAAAGTTTCCTGGGGAAAAAAAGCCAAAGAACAGAACAAATACTAGAAAATATAACTTAAGAAAACTTTTCAGAAATAACAATAACAATAATAATACTAAAAGATCAGAACTTACATATTGAAAGAACACATGCACATAGTGTACCTGAAACATTGAGCCTGAATGACCAACAGCAAGACATTATTCTGGCAAAATTACTGCACTTTAAGAAGGAAATAATTTTTATTTTTTAAAAAAGAAGAAACCTAGTTAGGTTTCCAGCAAAAAAGGGAAATAGCTTATAAGGAAAAGAAAAGTTAGGTTATCATCAGACTTTTGAACAACAATGCTTATTCCTGGAAGGAAATGAAGTAAGATTTTTAAAGTAAAGAAAGAAAATGCAATTCGAGAGGTTTATATCTGGAAAAACTGACTTTTATGTACCAAGAGCACAGATAACTATCATCAGTGTGCAGGAACCCCAGGCACATGATTCCTACGAACTCGGCTTGAGCGATTTACTAGGTAACAAGCTTGCTAGGTGAATTCTGCCTTAACAACATCCAACATGCAAAGCTTCCGGGTAATTGTGGTATTTCTATCACAATATGTTTGTCCACCGTAATTAGATGCTTCCCTTTAAGGAAGGGTTTGTCTTCAAGGCTCCTTTATACAGCAGCTTGCAGGATAAAGGTAAGCATTAGTTTACAGACCTGTAATTGCTTCGCAGGGTAGAGAGAGCGGTGGGCTGTTCCATGATTGTGCCAGCCCGGGGGGCACACCAGGCAGTTACACGGGGGTGGGGTGGGGGTGTCCATGGCTGGGAGGGTCACGATGGGCACAAAAATGCAAAGAATCGGGGGATGTCCTTCATTTCCTACTCCCCAGGCCACACTCCCAACTTTTCTTCTTCATAAGCGTGGATCCGCACGCAATAAGGCGGAGCCTGAGCTGAGAAAAATCACTGAGTTCAGGATTTCTGAATCGTTTTGCTGAGCACATTGGGTAACTCATTTATCTAAGTAACTAGTATCCAAATTATTCATAAAGGCTGTTTCTGCTCCTGCAGCTCCTCGGACCCGAGTTCCCTTCCTATGTTTGGAGACTTCTCTGGGGTGTGAATTTGGGTGAGAAGAAGAGAGTACCTTTCAGTCTGAAAGCTGAAAAGGCCAATTACAGTTGGCCCTCTGCATCTGCGGGTTCCCCATTCGTGGATTCAACCAACCGCGGATGGAAAATAGTTGGGGGAAAAAAATTCCAGAAAGTTCTAGAAAGCAAAATTTGAATTTGCCGAGTGCAGGCAACTATCTTCATAGCATTTACATTATATTAGGTATTATAAGTAATTTAGAGGTGACTTAAAACATAAGGGAGGCTGTGTGTAGGTGATATGCAAATGCTACACCACTTTGTTTAAGGAGCTTGGGCTTTGGAGACTTTTAGTGTCTGTGAGGGTCCTGGCACCCATCTCCGAGGGATATAGAAATTCTTTTAAAGTTATTTATAAACAATTGTCACCATTTCTTAGATTAAAATGTAAGTGACCACACACACACACACACACACACACACACACACGTCTCTTTGTGGCTGGGAAGCAGACACATGGCCTGGCTCAACCAATCAGAAACACTCACTCCAGACACTGCAGCCAAGAAACAACCATGGTGGGGGATTCTTGAAGCAGTAGCAGAGGGGGCAGTGGCATCCCGTTCTACAGACACTGGTGGCAGAATCAACAGTGGGAACCTCAGTGTCCTGGAGGCGGTGGGTGGGTGGGTGGGGGGGTGGATGGTGGCAGAAGCAGGGCCTTCGCTGGTCTGTTTCTAGGGTGTGGCTGTACTCCACACCCTGACTATGTTTCTGCTTGCTTTCTCAGGTTGGTTCTATTCAATAGTCTTCTTGGCAATTTTTGGGTTTGCCGATATCTTTTGAGCAAATGTCTCCTCTGCGTAGATCATCTGGAGTCTTTCCTTACTTTGGGGGTAACTTTCAGTTTAGAAACCTGGCTCCTCCTGTGGCCTGAGCAATGTCACGATAAGCCTCTCAGAGTGAAAGGAGACAAGGCCCCAGAGAAGACAGATACACTGACCTTTATAAGGAAAGAAGAGGATTTTTTTTTTTTTTTTTGATGGAAGAAGGAGTGATGGGAAGAAGAAAGAAGAGAGGGCATGGAGTTGAAACATGTAGGGTGAAGGATATTCCCCAAGAGGACTTAAGGACATGCTAAGAATTTTTGATGTTTGATGTACAGTAGTTTTAAGAGCGTCTGATATAAATCACTCCCCTCTTTTCCTTGCTTCCCCAGCCCCACAAGTGTCTAGAATGCAGTGCACTCCATACTCATGGATGCTTTCTATGAGTGGTGTTGGGGGCATGTTGAAAGCAAGTTCCATAGCTGAGTTTTGCAAATAGTTGGCATGAAGTCAGACAGAGAAGCTATGAGAAAAATTAGGAGCCCAGAGCCTGAAGACGAGAACATGTTCAGGAGGAGAAGCTACAGAATAACAAATAGGGTCAAGAGGTAACAAGACCTGGCTGGCCTCTGGATCCACTGAGGCACAGTGAAGGAAGCATGGCCTCCTGGCTGGGAGGCGAGGACACGGCAGAAGGCAAGGAACTGCAGAGATGGGAGTGCGGATGAGAGTCAGAGGGGGGACCCGGAGAAGGCAAATAGGGACCGCACCTGGAGAGAGGAGCCACAGAGCAGGACAACTGAATTCTGGCAGGCTTTAGTCCTTTTATTTTAGTCCTTTGATCAGATGCTTTCAGGTATAATTTCTACACCGTAATGTTCACCGCTTGTAAACGTACAAGCCGGTGAGTTTTTGAGTGGTGCAACCATCATCACAATCCAGCTTTTGATCATTTCTCCTGTGCCCATCGGCACAAAGACTTCTCCTGTGCCCATCGGCAGTCAATCCACATTCCCGTTCCCAGCCCAGGGCAAACACTGGTCTGCTTCACAGATCTACACATATTTGCCTTTTTCCAGAAATGCCAGTCAAAGGGCTCTGGCTTCCTTCACTCAGCATGATGTTTCTGAGGTTCCTCCATGATGTAAAGTACTATGTCTGTATCAGTATTTTGCTCTTTTATCGCTGGACAGCACTTGCCCACTGTGGATCCGGGGCCCCTGAGCAAACACAGCTCTCACTCGGATTTGGGCGACGTGGCGATCCACGTGTTAAAAATGTGTTGGAATTCACCAGGGGAGCCATCTGGGCCTGAGCTTTCTGTGGTATGTAGGGAACATTTTAAATTATTGATTCAACTCCTCCACTTGTCAGAGGCTAGATTCAGATTTTCTGTTCCTTCCTGAGTCAGTTTTGATAACCTGTCCCCATTTGCCTGGACCTACTCTGCAGAACGTCGCTCTGTGCTGCGCAGCTGCTATGTCTCGGCTCAGTTTCTTAGACACGTCTTATTTTCACATTTTAGCCTGGCTTCCTCGGACCTGCCCCAAGCCCAGTGGTCAGCTGATGGCTGGGCAGACCTTGTGTTCAAATGCCTCTAGCCGACGGGGCTTCTGCCTTCTGCAGGTGGATCTGCATGTGGGCTGGAGAGTGCCCTCAAAACGCAGGCCGCTTTCAAGTCCGCCATGGTTTTCACTTTCCACTGGGTCTCCCTGCACGTTGGAGCAGCCTCTCCTTCAGGCATGGATGTGTGGAGACTTTATCGAGCTCCCTGCCATCTCTCATTTCCAGGCTGTCCCTGTTCAATTTCTGGCTAGTTCTCTGGCTCACCTGGGATCTCAACCCGAGTTCAGGAAGAACGGCTAGTTCCCCCCTCAACAGCTGGCACAGGCTTTGCCTTCGACTCTCCATCAAATCAGCCCCCTCTGGCAGCGAAGCTGCTGGCTTTCACAACCAGCAAGAATGCCCGAGACTCCTGTTGTTCTTCCCTGAAATTCCAGAGCAGCTCACAAATAAACAGCTCTCCATTTGTTATTTGTCTCTGGCTCATTTCCAGGGCCTCGAAAATGGTTGTTTTTGACAGTTTCTTCTAGTTGTTTGCAGTTATTTATTTATCATTATTATTATTATTTTGCAGAAAAAGTTTGTTGACTTCTTCACTCCTCTACAGCCTGAGGTCCCGTTAGTCTTTTTAAAATGCTGAGATGCTGGGTGGGTGTGTGACTTGTTGGTTAGGCTTCTCTTTGGTTTAAAGGTGCCATTGGGCATCTGGGAGCCAAGGAGTATGAGCTCTTTTTGAAAAAGTCAAGATGTTCTAGTATGATGATAGGAAAAGGTGTGAGTGAGTCTGAGAGGTGGTGGGAGAACCGGTGGGAGAGATGATGGAGACAGCAAGACAGGGACACAGAGGTGGAGGCAAGAACTGAATGCAGAGTTCATTGGAACATATGAAATTGAAAAAAAAAAATTAAAAGCCTACTCTTCAGCCTTTAATGCTACCACCCTGATAGCCACCGTTCCCATGAATGCTTCCTCCCAGGGAACCCCACCCCTGGTTTGAACTTCCAGTCCCCTGGGGAGTTAGCAGGTGTTTGGGTAAGGATGGGAATGCCCTGGCCAGGCCATGAAGAAGGTAGGACAGTCGGGGGCCATGTGCCACCGGGAAGAGGGGTGACCTGCGTGTCGGCATCAGCTGGCAGTCTGGGGCTGCTGACCTCGAGCTCAGCTCTAACTTTCACATAAAGATTTGGTCTCAGTCCTTTAAACCAGGCAGGCCAAATCCGACCTGTTATCCATGTTTGTGAATAAAATTTTAATGGTACTCGGCCACACCCATTTGTTTTTCCCTGTCGTCTATGGCTGCTTTGGTGGCGCGTGGACAGTGTTGAGTAGTTGTGACAGAGACCGCATAGCCTGTGAGGTTAACATATTTACTATCTGCCCTTTTATAGGGAGAGTTTGCCCATCCCTCTTTTAAACGGAAACTACAATAGATAACCCCCCTGAGCCCTGATAATGTGAAGGGAGCACCCCACATCAAACCAGGAAATCCGGGGTCAACTTGAGGCGTGATATTACGCATGGAGCATCACATATGTAGCTGGCAGATAGGGCATCACTCCTGGGCTCTGTTACACATCAGCGGTGGCACCCAGGGCAAGCACTGGCTGTCTCTGGGCACGAGTCGCCTGGAAAATGGGGATCGGGTGACCTGTTCTGTCACTTGGGGTTGTTGTTCATACAAAATCACTGTATGAGAAAGCGTGTTGCAGGCCATACACCCACTGTTCTTTTTGACATTTACAGAACACCCACTTTGACCTTCTAAACCCCATCTGGATCCATCCTTCTTGTGGGTAGAATGCTAGCTGATGTACCTCTCACATGAAGTCTGTGATGGAGCATTTTCTTAAGTACTTTCTCTTGACTTGAAGGGGGAGCAAGAGATGGTTTCTATCACAGAGCAAAGAAAGATGAGACGAGAGAACTCTAAGATAACACCTTCCCTTCCCCCACATGCAATAGGTATGCTGGTCAGCAGCAAAGGAATGGTCTGAGGACCACTCTTCTGCCCAAGGACATCCCTGCTGGAGAAGACAATCATTTAAGCCTTCAATCTAATGAATTATCTCTTTTCCCTTGAAGAATCTGAACGGTAAACCCTATGACAATGACAAGGATAATTCAGTAGTTGACATGAAACTGAAATGCGGGTGAGCGTTTATTAATGATTCTAACATTGAGAGCCTGGAATTCCCAGGCGCGATGGCTAATTCAGTAGCCAGGAAATGGAAGTCCTCGTGCCGTTGGCCAAATTAGAGATAGGCTCTGGCCAGCTGAGATTAGAATTCTCAACATGGATTCCCGACCGCATTGCTGAAGTCATGTGTAATCTCCTGGTCGCCTTCTCAGCAGGGCAGGTGGCAGCCTCCAGGTTCAGGGGACGAAGGCCACATCTTCTCCGGTACCTCAGTGTCCGCAGCTGAATTACCTGCAGGAATGAGCTGTGATCCCCGATCACTTTCTGCCTGCCCCTGGGGGTTCAGGTCCTGGCGTTTGAATGCACGGGATCCACGAGGTTGTTGATTACATGCAATTGCCTACCACCAAATGGCAGGGGAGTACTTCTGAGAGCCTGATGGGAGCCAGAGAGGGTACGGCTAAGTGTATTTGAAGAAAAAGCAGAGTCAGAGTCCATCCCTGGTGGCAGACGTGTCCCAGGTGGCCTGTCAAAGACACCATTAAACAAGAGAAGTCAAGGAGGCCTGTCAAAGGAGGATGTGTTTACCGGCATAATTATGCTTTGAAATGGAGAAGGCAGGAGATGGGAGCTCAAAGGCCAGAGGCGTGAGTAAATGGCCAGATCTTGTAATTAGAAGGGATAGGACAAAAGAGGAGTGAGGTTCATTAAGGGAGAGGGAAGCAACGGAGGCAGTGGTGAATAAGCAGGGCAGGGTCGTTCAGAGCTAGACCTGTGAACACTGGGGATCACTAGCTGCTTCCCTTTTGGTTGAAAGTAACAGAAATTGATTTTTGGCTAGCTTCAAGAAAGGGGGTAAAAAAACAGGGTGGCGGGCCAGCTATTGAAGGGGTAACCGAGGTATCTTGTAGAATTGAAAGACTGAGAGGCCTGCCAAGAATAAACTAGAATCAGGGGTTCAATTACCATGGAGAAACCAGGCGTTACTTCTCTCCGGCTGTTGCCTCCTTCTTCTCTTCATGTCCCATTTGTTTGTACTTTTCACTGCCAGATGACATGTTCTGCTAATCAGGCTGTGGCTGCCTGTGGCTCCTGAGTTAACACGTCCTCAGTTCTGGCTACCTGGAGAGACTGGGTTCCTTTTCTCAGAGCCAGACGTCCTTGGAAAGATGCTGATTGGCCCAGTTCTGGTCAAGTGACCACTGCCGGACCAGTCAATCACCTGTGGTTAGGGGCACAGGGACAGAAGCCGGACAGCTCTGCAGTAAAAAGAGTGGATGGGAAGTGACAGTTCCCAGAAGAAAGGAAGTTTCTAGGAAAGAGGAGAATGCTGCAGAGAAGTAGCAATAGTTGTCAGTGACACCAGGTGTCCGGCAGGGTGACTGTTCTATCTGTGCCTTGCTAGGCTTCAGGAAGATGAGGGCAGAATCTTAAAAATGCTGGGCAGAAAACTATAAAGTGTTGTTTTTTTTTTTTCCCTTGGCTCTGCTTCAGGGCCACAGCATGGTCTGGAACAAGTCACTTCACCTCCCGGTACCTCAGCTGTCTCACCTGGAAAGTAAAGCTGTAATGTGTGCCTGACAGTATGGCTTGCTGGATGAGATGGGATGATGGAGAGGAAAGAGTTCTATAAACGGGACATCGCTGTCTGTCTCCTCTCTCCTGCTGGCCCTTCCTGTCCCAGGCCCCGTGAGGCTGAGAATAACACAACTGAACAATCACTGTGTCAGGGAATGCCTGTGTCCAAAGCACAGTGTATCCGGAGAAGGCCGAGCGTCATGATGCCTCCATGAGCTTGGTGGGCTCAGCTCATCATCATCTCGCCAGAACCAACTGCCTCCGCCATCCCTTCTCATCTTAGGAACTCTTGCTTGTCAATAGTAAAGACTTACTCTAAGGCAGTCACCATCGGCAGCCTAATGGGCTACCGTGCTGCTGCCTTTCCTGGGTCTCCCCATTCTCCCTTCTAGGTAGCTTCTTGACCATGCCATCATTATCACCTGCTTGCTTCTGGGTGGGTAGCACATGCCCCCCTGGCCCAGATGCCTCTAGTGACCTCATGCCCGTTCAGCATGTCTGATGCAGTTACCTGGACACAACTCTGTTTTCAAAGCAACTTCCTCCATTAACTTCCTAAGAAAATGTTGTGCTACGTATGAATTAATGTTCTAGGTAACTAAAACCCACTTTTTAGTATGAAAAAAAAAAAAAAAACAACCTCATGGTGACTGGTTCTAATGGAAAGTTTCCCATACCTAGAGCACTCCAGACCTTCTTATCTTTGACTCAGGAAATTTCACACCTAGGTTCCAAAGCAACACAAAGAGGCTCACAAAACGAATTATTGCAGCATTTTCTGAATGAGCTCAAACTTAAAGCAGCCCAACTACTCGAACCAACAGGGTAGTTTAATAAATTGTGGTAAGTAACTAAATAACTATTTTGAAGACACTAGAAATCATATTTAGATTATACAGAGAGTGTTTATAACATTAAGTGAGGAAACAACAACTCTGAAAAAAATGGTGGTGTACAGGCACTACCGTTTTCTATCCAGAGACATTTCCCCTTCTTCCTTGCTAATGATCCTCGATTTTATTTAGGCATAACCTCCGCCATGGGAAGTGACCCCATCTCCAGAATAAAGCCTGCTGTTCTAAACGACACGTGGTTATTCCATTTCCACTTTTTACTGATTGGTTTAGGGGTGATCATGTGACCCAGCTGTGGCCAACGGAGAGATGAGCGGAAGTCTTGTGCTGGAGGATTCTGGGAGAACTTCCTCCGTCTCTAAGAAGAGATGCCCAGAAAGACGAAAAGAGTTCTGGAGATGGATGATGCCGAGGGTTACACAACAACATGAGTATACTTAATACCGCTGAACTGTACACTGAAAATTGAGGAAGACAGTAAATTTTATGGGGCGGATATTTTACCACATTAAAAACTAACTGAACAACAACAAAAAAGAGATGCCCAGAAAGAGGTTGCCCCTGCTACTTCTTCTTCCAGGGGATGAGGGGCGGGAGAGGACTGTATCTGGATGTGGAAATAATTACGAGTATAATGCCCCTCCCTTCCACCCTGGTGTCTCTCCCTAGGTCCTATCATGAGCTTTCATAGCTCCTAAGCATCTGTACGCAGGTGACTTCCACAAGGATCTCTCGCCTCAGCTCTACCCAACACATCCAACTGCTATCCTGATATGTTCCCTTAGCTCTCTTACTATAGGGCTCTCAAAATTGGCATGTCCCAAACGAATTTTTTTTTCTATTTTGAAAAACTGTTAAACTTGCCCAAAATTTGCCAGTTGTACAATGATCTCTCGAATGTCTTCCCAAGGATTCACTTAAACCTGTTGCCACATCACATGGAAAGTTCCACGTCTTCTGACCCCACCTCCCTGGAATCTACTCCTTTCCAGGGCCCCGTCTCTCAGGACTCAGCACCCCTATAAACCTTGTTGATATTGCCAGACATCTGGGGGTTTGTTTCAGATGCCTCCACCTTTCTCTTCCCTCCACAAAAATCATCACTCTATCCTGTTAATTCTACCTTTAAAAGAATTGAATCCATTCACGCCTCACCATCTCTGCCACCATCACCCAAGTCCATCACCAACCTCTCTCTCTCAGACTATTGCATCTGCCTTCTAACTACGTCCTTCTCACTCTCTCTTTAATCCATTTTTATCTGGAATAACTACCATTATAACTTTAAGACACATCCAATTGTATCACTTTCTTGCCTAAAATTCTCAATGGCTTATCCTCAATAGTCTGATCATTTCTACCCCTGACCTGTTTCTTAACACTCAGACCAGGTGAGACCTCTGTTCCATACCCCCATAACACCTTATTATTTTCCTTCTTAGTACTTTTCATAAGCATAAGCATAGAGTAATTTGTGTACACACATTCATTGGCTACCTCTCCCCTATCGGCTGTGATGGTGAGGACTTTGATGGTATCCGTCACTGCTGGATGCTCAGAAACTATTCAGCATCAGTTGCATAGTAGGTGTTCAACACACATTTTAGATGAATGAACACACAAATAATGCATCTCTTCCAGTGAGCAGATTTTAACCTGTTCTGAAATTGTCTTTTAAAAAATCTTTATGAAATAAATGCTGGAGAGGGTATGGAGAAAAAGGAACCCTCCTACACTGTTGGCGGGAATATAAATTGGTACAGCCACTATGCAGGACAGTATGGAGCTTCCTTAAAAAACTAAAAATAGAGTTACCATATGATCCAGCAATCCCACTTCTGGGCATACATCCGGAGAAAAATATAATTCGAAAAGACACATGCACCCCAATGTTCACAACAGCACTATTTACAACAGCCAAGACATGGAAACAACCTAAATGTCCATTGACAGATGACCGGATAAAGTTGTGGTGTGTATGTGTATATATATACGTGTATATATATATGTATGTATACATATATTTTACTACTCAGCCATAAAAAAAGAACAAAATAATGCCATTTGCAGCAACATGGGTGAAACTGGAGATTGTCATCCTAAGTGAAGTAAGCCAGAAAGAGAAAGAAAAATACCATATAACATCACTTATAAGTGGAATCTAAAAAAAAAATGACAAATGAACTTATTTACAAAACAGAAACAGGCTCACAGACATAGAAAACAGACTTATGGTTACCAGGCTGTAAAGGGGGTGGGATGGGATATATTGGGAGTTTGAAATCTGCAGATACTAACTACTACATATAAAATAGATGAACAACAAGTTTCTTCTGTATAGCACAGGGAACTATATTCAATACCTTGAGTAACCTATAATGAAAAAGAATATGAAAATGAATACGTGTATGTATATGTATGACTGAGACATTATGTTGTACACCAGAAATTGACACCACATTGTAAACTGCTAGACTTCAATAAAAAAAAAAGAATGAAGAAAGAAAAGCTTTATTGAGGTAAAATTGATTTATAATAAACGGTATATGTTTTAAGTACACAGTTTAACATGTTTTGACATATGTATACGTATGTTGCATATGATGATGGTGGTCGTCTCAGTCAAGGTAATAGCCATCATCCCCCGAAGCTGACTTGTGCTTCTCTGTAATTCACCCCTACCCCATACAACCACCCTGACCCCAGGCAACCGCTGGTGTGCTTCCCAGCACTATGGATTAATTTGCATTTTCTCAAAATGTAATCAAACAGCATATAATTTTTTTTGTCTAGCTCCTTTCACTTGGTTAATTGTTTGAGGTTCATCTATATTCATTAATAGCTCATTGTTTTTTTCCCTGTTTGGATATACCATCGTTTGTTTAACCATTTACCTGCTGATGGACATTTGGGTTGTTTCCAGTTGTTGGCGATTACAAAGATATCTGCTGTGGGCGTTTACGTATAAGTTTTTGTGTGAATATATGCTAAAATACACAGTCTTAAATACTGCCCTCCCCCCATGGTGACATTTCTCTTAGTTGTCCCCAATTTTTACAAAGCCTGACACAATCAGCCAGTCTTACCTGGTGGTGGGAAAATAAAGGGACAGGAAGGGGCAGTGTGGCTTGCCCCGTGTTCACTATCCACTGTGCTGGCTTAGTGTGGGGACCAGCCGCACAGTAAACAGTGGCCAATAGCAGAACTGAAAGTAGCCCAGAGAAGTGGCTATGCCAAGGACTTGACTCAGAAGCAGCTGTGAGGCAGAACACCAGCAGCCCCCGCCCCCATCAGGTAGACCCGGTGATGGGGACAGGCTGGCATCTGAGATGCATGTAAAAGATTTCAAACTCATTGCAGGCACCCAACACATCTAAATTCCCTTCTGCTAGACTTGCTTTCTTGATTGCTTTGATTGCAGATTCTGGGTAACTTCCTTGATAATTGGTGTATGTAGGTAAATAACCTTTGGGTAAGGGAGGCATCACTCTGCTCTCTGCTATTCTTTTAAAATCTTAGGCCACCCATCAGTATTGCAATACAGACCGGTCCTGTGTCTGAGAGGTCCCAGGCTATCCCATAGGCCCCATTTGGGGAGAGGACTTTTGTTGCATACAGGTACCCTGATGCATCTTACAAGATAAGCACTGGCTGGGCTCCCTTTCATTTTTTTCTTTTTCATTTTGTCCTTTCAGCTTGATTGAGGTATTATTGAGATCCAACATATGTAAGTTTAAGGTGTTCAATGGGATGATTTGATATATGCATTTATTGTAAAACAATCAGAGCAATAGCTCTAGTTAAAACCTCTGTCCTCTCACACAATTACCATTTGTTTTGTGGTGTTAACATTTAAATGTGTTACCAGCATCCTTTTCAAACTGCCTTTTTGCTGCTGGTTAACTGATGCCTGTAAGTTTCCCCTCCTCATCAATTTCAACCCCCCCACCCCAGCCTCCACAACAGGCTAAGGGACAGGAAAACTCAAGCCAGCAGGTTTAATCTACATCTCACAAGCCGCTGGGTGTTTGGAAATATCTGGAGGACTGAATAAATGTGCTCACTTTCATGACTTGCTTAGAGTTGCCTATGCGAAACTCAGCTTTCGTACAGCCCTTTATTGAAGACTGTTGGAAGTGCAGGGGGCTTTGCAGGCCATGTTGTCCAACCGCGTCATTTTTAAGAGGAGCCAGCAGCAGCTCAGAGACATGAGGCACCCCTCCCAGAGCCACAGAGCTCGTTAGTGGCTGGACTGGACTAGGAACCCAGCCTCCGGGGTGGCTAGTCCGCGGCTCTCTTCACCCCAACCCCCCAGCCTCCCCTCCCCCACCAGCTCTCATCTAGTTTTTCTGCGCTTAATATGTTTTCCTTGAATCGATTTTTCTCCTCTGCCTCATCCATTGCCTTCAAGGTTATTTTTGGTGCTCTTTCATTCTGCAGACTGATTTCCCCGGCTTTGCTGAGGTTGGCGGTCCCTCCCACCCCAGGGTCTCTGGCTTTCTTTAACGTTTTGTTCTCTCCCCTACTTCATTGTCTTCCTGAGGCTTGTGAAGCAGACCAGCCCCCAAGACCTCTTATCCCCACCTCCCCTCTCCCCTCGCAGCCCCCAAGATGCTGCTATGTACCATTATGCTCTATCCACACCCCCTCCAGGCTATTCCCCGCTTGCAAAATCTGCTCATAATGACAACCCTTGGAGCTCATCCTTCGGTGATAATTCAAGGCTGCACTGGTCTCTGCATGGTGACGACCAATGCATCTTTCTGATAGCATTTCTCTTCTCCCACTGGGTTTTCATTGTGTGGAGATGTGTCTATCTGGGATGATTCTTTTCTCTCTTAACTATGTGCTGGGAGGGGCTCCTGCCAGGTGCTTGCCGGTTATGGTTGCTGGAGCATGGATGGTTTGGGGGTTGTGGGTGGAGATGGGAAGAGAGTTGGACGCAGCATCATTCCAGGCGCCAGGGTTCTAGCTCCAGGCCCTGGATCATCATAGGAAAAAGACAGGAGCTGCAGATAGGGTCAGACAGCCCTGCTTTCAAAGCCCAGACCTATTGTTGGTTAACTCTGTGATATAGGCAAACCTGAGCGTCCTCGTCTGTAAAATGGAAATGATCGTCCACCACTTTCCTTTTTGAAGGGA
Organism: Camelus bactrianus; assembly: GCF_048773025.1. Taxonomy (NCBI): domain Eukaryota; kingdom Metazoa; phylum Chordata; class Mammalia; order Artiodactyla; family Camelidae; genus Camelus; species Camelus bactrianus. The sequence continues at coordinate 36,034,615 of NC_133554.1, read as the reverse complement.
GAACTAAATGTGGCAAAGGGTCTGAATTGCTTAGCCCAGCGCCCGACGCTTTCTACTGAAGTCAGAAGGGGATGGACTCAAATCCTGGGCTCCCTGTGTAGTAGATGTAATGGTGGGTAATTCATTCATCCCTTTAAAGCCTCCGTTTACCTAATCGTAGTGTGGGAAGAAAGAGTACCCCCTAATAAATTGGTTGTGAGAATCACTACAAAGTACGTAATGCACTTAGCACGGTGCCTGGCATGAAGTAAGTGCCCAATAAATGTTAGCCATTTAAAAATGTTCAAAAATACGATCTGCTTTGCCCTTGTCACTTGATCCTTTAGGCTGTTCACAGAAATAAGTGGGCGTACATCCTGAGCATCCTATAAACTTCGAGAAGTTTCTGAGTTAAGCATTCATTAAATACTTTATGTATTTATACTGAGGGTATACTCTGCAGGGAGAAATACCAAACTCGATGGCGCTCAAAACCTAATTGGGTCGTAAGCAACTAGCAAATGATTTCAAACGATCTATCACCCGAGCCAAAATAATAAATGGCAATTTGAACAGCTGCTTCAACAATTCAATTCTACATCCGTTTATTAAGCACTTATGAAAAGCCAGGCACAAAGATGAACCAGACCTGATCTCTAGGAGGTTACCGCCTATAGAAGTACTGTTCTTAATACATGGAGATGACGGTGGTGATGATGGTGATGATGATGGCGGTGGCAACATCTCAACAACGATAACAGCTAAGATTTATAAAGAGCTGACTATAAGATAGATGCTACCTGAGGGCTTTGCGTGCATTATCTCACTTCACTTGCATAAGAGCCATTCAGGGTAAATAACGTTCCTCTCTTATGGGTGAAGAAAGGGAAGAGCAGAGAGTTAAGTCATTTGCCCAGTGTCACACAGCTCTTAAGCGGCAGAGTTAGATCTCAAACTCAAGCTTTATTGGGATCAAGACCTTGCACCCAATCACTCAACCACTAAGCACTGCCTTTCCACGACCCATTATAATGGAGGGAAGGGTCACATAAATGCCTTGATCGAGGACAAAGCGCCATGCAGGAAGGGAGGGAAGCATCCTAATTCTGACGGGGTGATTGCTGAAATCCTGGCTGAGGGATCACCGGGGCTGGTTCTTCAATGGTAGGGGGCGGAGCAGAGGGGGACTCCAGATGAAAGGGAAAGCCTGCACAACGCAGAGAGGCTTCACAATCCTGGATGTGGTTGGGGAACAAGGGGCTGGGTGATACGGCAGGGAGGAGGGTTCTTGGGGAGAGCATTCAAATAAAGGAGAGCGGAGAGTAGATCTGGGGTGGGGAGGTCTTCGCAGGATGAGCTTTTGAGATGCAGCACAAAAGCTGGGGGCCTCGTGTTACTTGTTTTACTTTGTCAGTTTAATCACTTATTTCAGGCTTCATAGAGAAAGACCTTTTTTTTTTTTTCATTTTGATTCTTGGAGCTTTTTCTCACATTTGACCTGGGAGCCAGGAGAACTGAGTTTTATTAAAAGGCCAAAATCATAATGGACTTGGAAGTCAGCCCCAGGGTTGGAATCCAGTCCCTACCGCTGCCTGGCTGTATGACCTCGGACAGGTTGGTTAACACTCCTGAGTCTCATCTCCTTCTCTACAAAATGGGTTTGTTGGGCGATGTGAACAGATGAAAACACATGAAGCATTTAGAACAGTGCCTGGTACAAAAGCAGACACTCATAAAACAGCGTTATTGTTATTATTGGTCATGGGGCAACTACTGACTGGCCACACGACTTTCTCTGTCTGGGTCTCAAAACCTTTGTTCATTAATGAGGAGATTGGATAATTATTTCTATGACCCCTTCTGGTCTAAAATGGCTTCATTCCAGGTGGCTCCTTTGGTGAAGAAGTTTGAGAACATGACAACTTTAGAACGTTCGTTTCCTAATCAGACAAAGAGCTAGAATGATTCCGGGGCTCTAGCCTGAGCTGCCTGAGAGTTCTGCCCAACCAGACCTTCTCGGAGCTGATGTATTAGCCAGACCTACGGCCTCACCCTCAGGCAGTCTCCACGCTGTCAATGGAGAGACAAAGGCCTCTTCTGATGGGACGGCTGAAGCAATCTGACAATTCCAGGGACCTCATTACCTTAGCTTATTCTTCAGTTTGGGGTTTTTACGGCAACCCAGGGTCCCTTTCATTACCCAAGCGTTATGATTAAGATACTGTTTTGCCTTCTTCGCTAAGTCTCTTGCCTGCTCAGTGGCCACGGGGTCAGCCACGAGGGATTCATTCCCTGTTACCTGTCCACGTCCTGGCTGGGCGGTCTGGTCCCTCCTTCAGTATCTGGCATGTGTGTCGTGCAGGCTGTGTGGTTCCTGTGTGCTGTGTCTGAGGCATGTCTCGCCACCTCCCGGGAGATGCACACAAGATCAATCAGTGCCTTTAATTCAGCCAGTGAATATTTAGCTTGTTAAACAGCAATAGATTCGAACAGAAAAATGAAACAGCGCACACCGTTAGAACTAAATATGTTTCCTTCCTTTGTCTTAGTTTGATTTTCTGAAGGGAAATATGAGGAGCCCTGCATACGGAGAGGCTGAGAGCATCCAGGCAGAGAGATGAAAAGAGATTGGCTCCAAGCGATAGCCCTCCTCGTAGGAAGGGAGCGGTGCGGAATCCATATTTCTCCACTGTAAGCTGTTCCGTGGGGGCCGGAGCATCCTTCACCAGTGCTGGCAGAGGGGGCAGGGCTGGCTGTGCCGTGGGGACGGGGTCACTGTCTCTGCTGGTCTCTGCTGGTCTCTGCTTGGTCCCTGCAGGTGGTTTCCCTTCGCCCCTTCCAGCTTTGGGGAGGAACCCCAGACTGTTGGCTGACACCACAGTGTGGCCTCACAGCTGGGAAGTGACTATTCCATGGTGACTGGAGCTTCTCTTCTTTAGAGCAGTAAGGATGTTAGGTAGCACCGAGTCTAGTCCTCGGTTTGTGGTTAGATTCTTTACAACCCTGAAATCTGGGGACTGTGGAATGATTTTAAACAATTCCAGGCTTTTTACTGCATTCCGGAGTCTCATTCTGATTTCTCTGGTTGAGAGCCCAGATAATAGCTTACACACTCCAGTAGATTTTCTAGGGAGGGGAGGCGGGGTGGGGGTGTGCTTGCCCCCAAGATATCTATTTCCTACTTTATTCTGTCTAAAAATGTCCAGATTTGCTTTCGGGGAACCACTTCCCCCTAGCGTTAGCCTTGGGTATTAACCCAACTCTCAACTCCTAAGGTGAGCTCAGATTGACTTGAGCCAATCAGCATGTCCTGTCCCTGGGCATGTGACACTGGTTGGACAAATGATACACAAAAGGCACCAGTGAGGGGGTGTGGGTGGGGATCTACCGTTCTCCCATCCAGGAGCTGGTGGAAGAGGAGCCCCCAGCTTCCTCCTGGGTGTCGAGCTCTGAGGCCACCAGGTTGGAATTGGTTCGACATTTTTGGCTTCCTTGACGGTGGGCAGCTGAGAGTGACGTTGGCATGCAAAGGAGACCAGAGTGGAGAGAATCAGGGCTGGCTCCCTGATGGCAGTGTGACCCTCTGGAAGAAACTGCAAGGGAAGCCAGAACCACTTCTCAATTCTTCAGTTATGTCAGCCAGTTACTTACTTACTTACTTGTTTGTTTGTTTATTCATTTTAAGTCAGGTTTCCACTCAGGTGCAAAGGGAAGGTTTGGAATAGACAGTCTGATCGACCACAGAAATGGCCGAAGACATACTTTATTTGCTCTTATCAACCAAGTCTACTCCTTTCGGTTTCAACGCTGCAGATTCTGTAAGAGCTAATGTTTATGGAGAATATGTGCTAGATGTTAATTTGCATGTTAGGACTTGTTGAAACCCCCAAATGACCCAAGGAGGAGAGTACTGTCATTAACTCCATTGTACAGATGAGAAAACTGAGGCACACGGAGGTTAAGTAGTCTGCCCGAGGTCACAGAATCTGTAAGTGACAGAGCCACAATGTAATCCAGCATGAGACCTCTCCTATCCCCCACAACCCTAGTGTTCTATGACTACCATTTCCAGAAGCAGAGCCCATGACGCTTTCCACTGGGAACTAGTTAACCATCCTGCCCGTTTCATTGCTCAGAGCTTTCTCAGCTTTTCTCAGCTCCATGTCCTTTGCCCAAATGGTCATTGTCTGTTGCACTCTTAAATCATCTTGCCTCCTCCTCCAAGTCTGACACCCTGCTTTTTGTGACATACATTTCCATAGCCCCGTATTAGAATGTAATCAACCCACTCCCAATATTCCTTCAGCACTTGCTATTTCAGCATAGTCCCAGATGCAAAGCGTACAGCCCCAGGAAGCGCTCAGTGGGATCAGATTCCTTGGGAATGAACACTGAACATGCCTCCAGGTTTTAGATCCACATGTTGAAATTTGCTTCCGTGTGTGACATGTTGGTTTTGCCCAGGTCCCAGCGGGGCACGAGGACTTAGGGACTGTTTCTTCACTGCTCCTCTCTCCGTGCCACCAATTGCACCCTCTAGGGACAATCTTAGCCATCTAAATAACCATGCTCCTGTTTCCTCAGTCAGGAAGGCAATCCACATCCTCACAGTCAGCCTCCCCATGCTCTGAGATTCCCTAGGGTGCTACTCCTTGGCACTGCTATGACCCACTCCTTTCTGCGATGCTGAGAAAAGGATTTGAGATCGATTCTGCCTGGCACAATTAGGGGCACTAAGAGAGTAATGAAAAAGGGTACCTGTTGGCAAGAGTGGGGAAATTGTCCATAGCATCAAATCTCTGAGAGTTGACTGATGCTATAGGCTTTCCAAATGCTCACCATCCTCCAGAATCTATTGCCAAACGTATGAGAGGGTGTGATATATATCACATACCCCAGCCATTCTGAGTCTTATCTCTCCCATTTAAACCAAGGAGTCATTGGCGTATCTGTTCAAATCAACACATAAACATGACTATACGGTAGAGGATAACGTTTACAAATCACACAAAGAGCACCTTCAGATTCCCGACTGTCCCCATGATCGCCGACTTCCATCCACTCATCACCTGAATCATGTATTGATTCACCCATCTGCCCATTCTCCTAACAAACCTTTACTGAAGCCTGAATGTGCCACTGTATAAGGTATTGAGGATAGAAAGATGAAAGATATGAATTTTTTTTGCCCTGGGAGCTCACACTGTAGTGGAAGAGAGACAAACAAACCAAGTATTGCAGTCTATTTAGGTAAACATTTTAACAGAGTTAATTACAGGGAACGGAGAAGGGTCAGGCTTTGGGAGTCAAGAAGGACTTCTTAGAAAAGGTGACAATTGGGATAAACTGCCGAGAATCACTGTAGCAGACAGCATTACTTCCCAGTATCTGTCCTCTCCTTCCTTCTGGTAATAGAACCTACCAGGTTTCAGCTGTGCATGATGGCCAAAGACTTATTTCCAGTCTCTCTGACATCTTAGTGTAGCCATGGGACTAAATTGCAGCCCACAGGGTATGAGTGGAAGAGATGTATACAATTTGGTTACAACATTAAACATGCTTCCCCTTTCCCATTCTCCTTGGGTTGGAACGTGGATAAGGTGTTAGTGATCTAACTCTGACCATCTGGATGATGCTCTAGTGGGTGACAGAGCCATTAAGGTAGAAGGAAACGTGATCCCTGGATGCCTCTGTGGAGCAGAGGCACCCATCAACCCTGGTCCTCCCACAACAGCCGCGGTAGGGGGGCACCCCTTTGTCATGGCAGCTTAAGCCGTACCTTTACAAAATAACCAAACACCCACAGGCTCAGCTCCGCACAAGAGAGTCGGCGTGATTAGACATGAAAACACCCCCTCCCCTTTGGTAAGGATGATCTGGAAATAGCTGGTGGTGAGTGTGCACTGATATTTCTGGAGATTCTGGGGGTGAATGAAACACTGGATTTGGGGGAGAGTATTGCACTCTAGCCGCAGGGAGCACCCCCATCACGTACAGCCAGCGTGCCCCACCAGGCCTCCTTCCAGCTCTCCCCTCCGCGGAGTGCTTGGAGGTGGAGTAGTTTAAGGGGACGGGACAGGTGACAGGAGCCTCACGCTGCTTCTCAGCCTGCGATTTGAGCTGCTTCTGCCTCCCACCTACTTCCTGGCACCCTCTCCCCCTTGGGCCTGCTGCTGCTCTTGGGAACGCTATGTCTCATCTCCAACTTCTGCAATTCGAAGACAGATTCCTGTGCTTGTTCCCAAGCCTTCCCAAGGCACAGGCAGTAGTCCTGGAGTTGTATTCCACCCAGTCTTCTTGAATTAGGTCTTCCCTACTTGCATGTGCATTTGGCTCATGTCCCTAAAACCTGTCATTGGACCTGGTCTGTACCATTGTCTTCAGTTCCAACTCATTGGACCGGGGTGGGTCAGTTTTGATTCATGTCTCTCTGCCTGGATTCCCGCTTAGCACCCTGTCGCCATCACTTCAGAGGGAGTTTCTGGCATGCTTTGAGTTGGAGCTACAGAACCATCTTAACACATCGTGAACGTTCTTTCTTCTTCTACCTAGCCATGTGACAGAGACCACCTCCCCAGACTGGTCATCAGGCTAAACGTTGGCAGGTAAAGGATGCCAAGGGCAAAGAGATGCCTTCCAGTGCTTTCCATGTGCTGTCAGTCCATGAACTAGAAGGCAATCAGATGCCTTTGTCTCAGAGAATACCTACAGGCATGGGGCAGGTAGGTTAGAGTTTCCAGAGGATCTTTTTCCCCATGAAATCTGTGTCTATGAGCTGCAGCCCTTTTGGACCAAAAAAGAGACAAGTGCAGGATTTTTGGTAAATCATCTGTGGAACCCAGGATAGACTCAGATTCTGGTTCTGAGAATTTGTCTCTAAGCCTTTGGTGGCCTGGAGCCCCCACCTTCTTTCTCTCTCTCTCTCTCTCTCTCTCTCTCTCTCTGTGTGTGTGTTCTCCCAGCTCCAGTGCTTGTCTCCAAGATCCCACTGCGTCCGCTGAACAGTCATGACCTGCGAATGTGCCTCTGTCTCCCCTGCAAGGCGAACCATGCATCTTCCCATCTCCAGGAACTAGCATGGCACCTGACAAGTGGGAAGGGCTTAGGAAATGAATGAAACCTCAGAAAACCCCATTGACACCCTGGTTATACACACACCCTTCTGAGAAGCATCTAAATATCAAATCGCAAAAACAGCCCAGTTCTGAAATTCCAGATGTCCCTGGCAGCCCATCCCTGGCCTTCATGTGACACGCCCCAGTGTGTGCCACCAAGTCCTGACACCTGTGGTGCTCATTACCCCAGGCCCAGGATTCCTGTCTCTCAAGTCTGCTTTCCACTCAGTGAGACCTGGCTTCTCCTCTCTGCATCCTTTGGATTTTAGACAGGTCCTTGGACCCTGCTAGTTCTTGATCCTGCTTGCTCAATGGCTTCCAGTACCTTCAGTGAGACACTCCCCCATTTCTGGCCGGATCCTATGAAGCCTCTCACTAGCTCCAGGCCCCCTTGTATGGTGTGGGACGAGGGTCTGGATAATATAATCTTGAAACCCAAATAGGGGGGCTGCTTGACATTTGGGAAAGACATGTGAATAGAAGGTTTCAATGAAAAAATGCTTCCCCTTGATTCCAGGCTCCCTAGAGATACTCTGCATGTTTTTTCTTCCTTTCTTTTTTTCCCTCTTTAAATGTTTTTATAACATTAGTAAGTAAGTGCCTGGAAATTAACTCCCCTAAGGGGCTCATTACTAGAACTTCACACTGAAGCCTCAGACACCCGCTCTCAACTCTCCAGGCAGGGGGACAAATCCCCAGGTAGCATCCTTAGACCCCCCTGAATCACCAGATTCCCTGACTCATGAGTTTCCACAGTTCACAAGTACTAAACAAGGCACTACCCACCCCCCCCCCCACTTAGGAAGAAACTTTTCCCCTTTAAAATGTTTTGTTTGCCTTCAAGTCCTTTGGAATACAAACAGACAATGGAATTCCATTAAAATAATGTCTGAGGCCTGAGACACCGGGATAAAAGACAGGAAATTGTCCTATTCTTTATGCAGAGCTCTGCTTGGGGCTGACAGTTCCTGGATCACTTCGGGAAGCGGGCTGTTAAAAAAAACAAGTGGGTCATATTTCAGGCTGGCTTCCACTCTCCCCTGGCTGATTTTATTAGGAGCTCAGGGGACCCTTAGAGCAATAACACACCAGGCTGGTTTATAGTGCCTTCCCCCAAATGCAGGATTTTCATAATTGTTCAACAGGAAAATTGTTCCTTGGGCTGAAAAATGTAAATCCTTAAGTCACTGCGGGAAAGGTAGTAAGAGGGGGAGATTTGAGGGTGGGCTTTGATGATCAGTGAGCTTATAGATTCCAGAGTTGGAAAGGTCTGACCCCTCCCCTAAAATATGAGTGACCTGGGACCCCAAGAGGGGAAGGGATGAATGCCCAGCCACTCAAGAAGTGGTGGCAGAGGCAGGAACAGAACCTGGACTCCTGACTCTGGCTCTAAGCTGTCCCCCTTCTCTCCTGCCTGACTCATGCAGGGATGTGTAAGAAGGTTCCACACCTGAGTATTCTTGTTATGTTGAAGTCAAATCTTCAAGGCTGTAAGGACCAGCCAAAGAATGTGTTCTCAGGCTGAAGCCAGAGAGGATGTAGTCAGATCCGTGGAAGAACTTCTTGAGCATCAGGGTGTTGGGATTTGGGATTGGGGGACCTCAGTAGAGCATGGATTCTTTCCACTAACTGGATCACATGTATATTTTTAACTGTTTTATTTTTTATTTTTTTGAAGTGAGAGGTAATTAGGTTTATTTATTTATTTTTAGAGCAGGTACTGTGGACTGAACCCAGGACCTTGTGCTTGCTAGGCACGCACTCTACCACTTGAGCTATAGCCTTCCCCTCAAGATCATATTTTTAAAAGAATGTTTCAAAGTAAGCATGAATTTGGAAAGGATTATCGCTGATGAAATCAGATGGAGTATAGGTAACAGGATGGACAGCTCTGTCAAAAGTTTTGGGAAAACCACGAACCATCTTGGGATAGGTCAAATACCCTAAAGAGGGGAGGCTGGATCACAGAGCTGGTCGGGTCTTGTCCAGGGCTCGGATTCTAGGCTTGTCAGATAGCTCTTCCTCAGTTCTCAGGACCGATGACTCAGACGTAAGATTTTTTTTGGGGGGTGGGGGGTGGTTAGAGATAAAGAAGCTGTGTCATCAAGACCAGAGCTTCCAGAATATCACTGGACAAGTGAATGAATAAATCTGTGATCAAAGAACAGTTGAAGAGAGACATGATGGTGGTGGTGCAGAAGGCAGAGACCACCTCACGCTCCCTGCTCTGTATCCCACATGGCAGAACATAGTACCAACTAATTGATGCAGGAATGAAGATTCCCCGACACATTCATCTTCCGGGCACTGACGTTAGCTCCTTTAAGCACAAAAACATTCTGTTTTGGCTCTTTTGATTTGAAAACACTAATCATACTACACACTTCTAAAACGGGGCTTATGAAACAGAAACGTCATCTTTTACTCTGTTTCGGAACAATAATAAACTGTGAATAATAATAACATACCATGACACATTTTCCTAGGGTGCTTTATAATTTTGATGTAACTTTACAAATATCACCTCATTTAATCCTTACAACATTATTATATAAATTATATCTTTGTGTGTGTGTGTATATATATGTACACACACACACACACTCCTTATTAAATAAAGAAACTGAGGATCAAAAAAAAAAGCCATTTTTCAAGGTCGCACAGCCAGTAAGAGTCAATGTCAGGTCTCAAGTCCACAGGAGAGTGCATATCCCTGGCCTAGGCTGAGAATTAGCACCTCTTGCGTCCCTCTCAGGGCACGGCCAAAGGCAGGATCAAGGAGTCAGCTAGAAACATGGGCACGGCCGACTGGAGAATGAGGCACATGGGGCTTAAGCAACAATTTGGTGAATCAGGGGAGGCAGTGAGGGGAAAGAGTCTGCTGGGAGATCTGAACCCCAGAAGAGGGAGGTGGCCAACAGTTCATGTCGGTGCCCAGATAGGTGTGAAAAGTTGGCTGGATGCCTGGCATTGATAACCCAGGAGTGATGGGCAGGTCCTGGCAGGAGGAAGCACTTGGCAGGGGTGATGCTCAGAGATGGGTGTTTACGAGCCAGGCCCCAGACAGAGATCAGGCTGTGGTTCAGGGGGCAGGGTCCAGCCCCAGGGGCTACAGATTGGGGTAAACAAGGCACAGTGTGTGGGTCTCGGCCAGGCGGGCTGGGGGTTCAGGGCAGGGAGCCTGGCCAAGCGAAAGGGCAGAGACCAGTAGGCACTGGGGCAGCGGGCAGGGGTGCCAACCTGGCCCGTGCAGCTGGGCCTCAGGCCCTGCAGGTTCCCCAGCTCACCAGTGCCTGGACACAGAGCATTATGCGATTTTTCCCAGCTCTACCCTCCGAGCTTCCAGTCACCCCCAGAGCAGCAGGAAGAGGACACTGGGGTACAGGCAAGCACTATGGCAGGAACCATGTCACGAATCATCCCGAGGGGGCTCCCTGGGGGCAGCAGAGAGACCAGTGGACACAAGGAGCATTGTTTGGAGTGAAGGTGGTGGAGCATCTTGGCTGTGAATTCTGGATTCTCACTCATTAGCCGTGGCCTTGAACCAAGCGTACGACCTCACTGAACAACACGGTGGTAATAGTAGCACCTATCCTTCCTTTCAAGGTGAACTGAAGCGTCTGAGCTGATACCGTAAATACAGGTACCCAAGGAAGACAACAAAGTGTACGGGAAGCCCTCGCTTCCTTTGAAGTAAAGAAATATGATCAGGTTCCGATTGTCTGCTTAACTTTGAGGCTGGAGAACTTGGATTTTTTCCCCCATACTTTTAATACAAGAGCTAAGGTATTACATATCTGCAATGTGCCAGGCACTGTGCTAAGTGTCACAGGAGAACAAGGATGACTAAAATCTTGGGCATGGAAGCCCGGGGAGGGGAGCTAACATCAATCAGGGAGACAAATGCACAATTAGTTATAATGCAAAATGCAAGGCAGAATGAAGGAAGATCTGAAAGGCGGTGTATGCACGGAGTGGCTGCAGGGACTCAGAGGCAGGAAGAATTCATTTGGACTAGAGAGGTTCAGGAAGGGGCTCATGAAGCAGCTGGTGTCTGAGCTAGACCATGGACGAGAGCTGTAATTGAGGATAATAGCAGAATCCAGCTAGGAAACAATCAACCGTGGGCTTGGGTCTTAAACCCTTTAATAAGACTCTAAACTAATGCTTCTAAACCAAGACTGGACATCTGAGGCACTCAGGGATCACATAGATAACTTGCAAATGGCCAGATCCCTTTCAGATGCCCTGTTGCAGGTGCCTTGGGATTGGACCCTAGGAGTTTGCGTACTGGAGAGGCTTCCATTCTCTGCCTACCCACCATCCAGTGATTTTGATAAGGATCTCTGGTTAAGAGCCCTAACCAGTCCCAAGCATTAGCAGGGTTAACCATCTCCTGGCAACCAGATTAAAAGGCAGACTCCTGGGGCCTTCCCTCAAAGATTCTGGAATGAGACCTGAGATGCCACATTTCTAACGCACTCTCAGGGGATGCTGATGCTGCAAGTCTGGGGACCACACTTTGAGTAGCGTCACCTGGTCCTGTGGTTCTTGCTAGCATGTTAAAACCCAGAGTTAAGAGGGCCCCTTCATTAGGAAATGCTTCTGGAAGCAGACGCATGCATCGCCATCCTGGCCCTTTATGAAGCCACACCCAATCACCTTGACACCTCCTGCCTATCCAGGTGAGGTAAGGACAGGCCAGAGGGGTTCATAGCAGCTATCTGTGCCCCTTGTACTTACTTCCGCTCTGGCCCCCGCTTCTCATTTATGCTCCGGTTTCTACTCCTGATCTGTAGCACTCTCTCAGGTCAAGTGTATCCTGTCCCTTGCGCAGGGATTTCAGGAAGACATTCGGGATCTTTTTATGGCCAGTCCACTAGACGCGCAGCAAAGAGATGGTTTGGTTGCACCAGACAGTTTGGCTCAGAGAACGTCTGTGGGTGTTCTGTACACCTTCTCTTCGACACTCATTCTGGGATGATTGTCACAGTGATTCTGGGTCCCATTTGTCCCTCACATGCTTTCGATCAGCTTCATTTTTGAAAAATATTGTTCACAGGAGCAATTTCATTAGCGTCAGAGAGCCCTCCAAAGCCCTTTTTGCGTTAGGAAAAATTACCTGGAAAGGATTGTTGAGAGAGCTAACTGACCCTGGGATTTGGTCATTTGAACCAGTCTGCTGTTGACGGAGGATGCCTGCCTCTTAAAACCTCGGCAACACAGGACTTGCATTGTGGGTTTTCATTAATTCAGTGGATCTTGGCTGGTTCCCCGCGCTCAGCCCTGGGGAAAAGTCTTAATCTCACCAGAGTTGCCTTCAGAAGCAACATCTTCATGCATTTCAATTAAATTATACAGATCTTTTTATCCTCCCCTCCTTTTCTTTTAAAGATTTTTCTCTCCTCTTTCTCCTTCTTTTTTTTTTTTGCATCAAGTCTTTTGTGCAGGAAACAATAGTAGATGAGATGCTGGAAATGAAGAGATAAATTAGATTTGGTCCCCTTTATGCCAGTCGTTCGGTAGAGGAGGAACGAGCTACCATGAGCTATTATCTGCAGTACTCTGTGTTGTCAGACAGGTACCACATACAGAGGAAGTATAGAAAAGGGAGTGTTCATGTTTGGCTTAGGGAAACGAGGAAGCTTTATGGAGAGAGATACTGCCTTTCCTTACAAGAATGATCAGGCTTGGAGAGGATAACGATATTTGAACATAACACAAGAAATATACCGTAACTGGGAGGATGCCAAATTATCCCATCTCTTAGGTAACCACAATGAAGATTTTGATAATACTGATGACAGGTGCAACAAATACCTTTCGAATACTTTCTATATGCCAAGCACTGTGTTAAATCACATATAAGCATTACCTAGTTTAATGAGATCCTCCGCACCAGCCTACAAAGTGACAGTGTTTCCCCACTTTACACAAGAGCAGACTGAGGCTTAGGCAGATCACCCAGGTCCCTTGCTCAAGGTCTTCCAGGGCTCTTGTTGGAAGCCGGGAATTTAAACCAGCGACTATTAACTTCTGTTACTTTGCTGAACACCCACTGTGTGCCAGGCAGCTTGGCATGGTCATCTTTTTCATCTTCAAAACAACCGGATAAAGCAGGTACCACAGCACCATTTTATAGTGGAAGATGCACAGGCTGAGAGGTGAGATCTGCAAGTTTTTACAGTCATTAACTGGAAAGACTGGGATTAGCAACGAGGTCTGTCTGAGCTCCAAAGCCCAGCTTCTTTGGGTCTTGCCAGATTTTTGCCCTTTCTGAGATCCTTCAATGTCTGAAACCAAAGGGGTGAAAGAAACCAGAAGTGTTCCCAACAGGCTGTCTGGGGAGAGTCTGTGTACTTTTGTGATGAAATGATTGTTTCACATTTGCTTAGGGCTAGAGGGGCAAAAGGCAGGAATGATTGCCAGGAGAAGCTTGAAGGAAACAGGGGCGCCTGGGGCTCATGGGGTGAGCACGGAGGTGAGGCCAGCTGGTAATTGACAGGGATGGGCTGGGTGAGATAGTGGGGTGGGCTGCAGGTAGCTGAGCCCAGCAGTGCTGGAGTCCAGTAGTCCTGGGTTCTAATCCTAGGTGACTTTGGCTTTTGGTTACTTCCCCTTTCTAAGCCTCAGTTTTCCCAACCATAGAATGGGAATACCAATGCCTTTCTTGTCCGGTTGTGGTGAAGAATAAATAAGCCAGCTTGGAGCATGGGGTATGGCCCATGGGCACGCAGTAATCAGTAAGTACCTTGCTGCCCTGTTTACTTCGGCTCCTGCTGGTTCTGATTAGGCTCTAAGAGAAAAAGAGTCTAATTTCTTGAACAGGAAGGATCTAATTCCAGCAGGGAGGCCCTGGGGCATGGACTGGCATGGGGGACCCTGGAATAATCTCCATTTGTTTGTTTCTTTCTCCAGGCCACAATGTTGGTTTCAGGAGCCTTCATCCAAGCACTAAATCCATCTAATTGGTTTGAAAAGCACTGGGCGGATAAACATCCTGTCAACCCACCACTGTAATAATGTCGGTGACATTTATGCCTGAGATGAAGGACGCAGAATGAATGGAGATCAGACCCCAGGAACTCTGCCATGAATGACAGCCCAGACAAGACACCCCCTGAACTGGGAAATGCCAGCCTCTGGAGGGGGTGGGAGTTTGGGGTGCAGCAGGCAAAAATGATCACCACACGGGGCTCACAGGCTCAGTTAGGAAGTAGATCAGATTTGCCTGTGACATGAAGTGGACAGAACACTGTGCCGGCCAAGTTCCTTAATCTCTCTGAACCTCTGGTTTCTGCCTGCAAGACAGGCATCACGATGTTTGGGGCCCAAAATGAGAGGAATACGTGAAGAATGTAGTTCCGTGCCTGTGGAATTTCAGGAGCTCCAGAAACATTAGGTTCCTTCTCGTTTCCTATTTTCCCTTCCTTCTGGAATCACCTTTCTTTGCTCCAAAGAGCCCAAGACTTGTACCTGCACCATTTACCAATCCAGGATTGCACCCCGTTCAACCATTCATTCATTTAATGCCATTTTTTTTTCATTCAATCATCAGTTCTGTTTTGGTCATCCATAAATGTGCCGGGTCCTAGCCAGAGAGCTGCATACAAAAAAAAAAAAAAAAAAAATTGACCAGTCCCCTGCCCTTGAGTGGTTCAGAAGCTAAGGAGGACAGTTGCATCTTATTGGATAGGGTCCCAACGAGCGATGACACACACAGGGTAAGATAATTCAAGGAGCGTTTCTTTACAAAGGGATGAATTATTAAGGAATGGGCGGAGCCACCAGCAGCATGGCTGTCACCACCCTCAGGACCAAGGGGGAAGGAAGGAAACTGACCCTGGAATCCAGCAGGAGAGAGTTGTGCATTGCAGGCCACCTTGTGAGGAGCAGTGACCCATCAAGGGACACAGGCAGTCTGAGGTAACCTCTCGGGGGGGAGCCCAACTGCTCCTCCCTCCCTCTGTGCCTCTCTGATGCTCCCCATTAGCTGACATGATCAGAAGCTCAAGCAAATGAGCTGTTTGGTTTGGTCCGCAGTAGGGGGCCTGCCAGGGCAGGGAGCTCAGCGGAGAAGGGAGGAGTGACAGTGGGGGGACACGTAAGATGTCCAGCGCACACAGTAAAATTGATTACAAGGGGGTGTGATGCTGGGATGTGGGGAGGGGTTGATTCCCACCACTCCCTTCAATTTCACTCCTCCCGGCTTCAACCCCAAATTCAGGGGAACGGAGCTGACTTCCCTGCCTCCGCTCCGTGCCCCGTGGCAGCAGGGTTCTCTTGAACACTCACATCTGTCTGTCGCCCCAGCTTGAAATTTTTCAGTGGCTTCTGGCTGCCTTCAGGGTAAAGTTCAAATTCTCCGGGAGGGCTGGCAAAGCCCTCAGGACCTGGCCCTTTCTTGCCTCTCCAGGATCATTTCTTATTACGCTTCCCCCTACTCTTTCCCCAGCATCCATCTTCCACTTCCATCAAGGCCAAGGAAATTCCCTTTTCCTGTTCCCAGCACCCGCTCCCTGTGGGTCTGAACCTGCCTGCCTCACCTCCACTGGACCCCAGCCTGAGACCTTCTACTCCCTCCTCTTTGCCTGGCTAACTCTTACCGACCTTAAAAAATCATGATCTAATTAAACATTCAGAAAGCTAGAGAGAATAAAAATTAGGCACCCACGTACCCACCCCCTGTATTTAATAAATGTTGACATTTTACCACATTTGCTACAGATCTTTTTTTAAAAAACTAAAAAGAAATAAAACATCGCGGATACAATGGAAGCATTTATTGTACTTCTCTGCCTGTAACGCTATTTTGAAATTAGTGAGTTTCCTACCCACCCATGTTTTTACACGCTTGCTAGATCTCTCTGCTTTAAAAATGTACGCGATTATCATTATTTTATAGATATCTTTTATAACTTGTTTTTTTCCCCACTTAACATTCTGTGGCTGTCTTGTTGTTTTGGCTTTTAATTGGACACAATATTAAAAGATTTTATTGGCAGAAGGTTCCCCTCTCATGATGAAGGTCAAGGGAGATTGTCTGGTCCATGCTTGACTTAAAAAAGAGTGGCTTTGACAGAGATTTCATAAGCAGCATACATGACAGTAACTTCGGAGTCTCCTTGCAGCTCCTGTGACAGTGTGACAGCTCATACCCCTGTAATCACGGTGGGGGGAAGGCACCCCGATCAGAAAGCAGTGGGGGCAGGTGACTGCTGCAGCCTTCACCCTCTCACCTGGCAGGTCCCCTCCTACTTGCCCGTATGGCCGTCTGACCATCTGCAGCAGCTGCTTGTAATCATGACCGATTCTCTTGCCATTTTGACCCCTCTTCCGTGTTTAGCATCATTTTGATATTTCTCAAATTTGCCAGACTTCAGTAGACACTGTCTCTCAATGAGATGAGAGGTGGGAGGCTGGGAGGCTTCCATTGGGAAGCTTTGTTGACAACATAAAGAAAAGCATGGATCTTTCAGCAAACCTCACCTCATCCTGGAGCTGTGGCTTTAGACGTCACACCCTGCCTGCTCGAGTGTGTAGCCCAGAGCGCTCTGTGGTTCTACCGAAGCCGTTCTAGCAAGGACCTAACCAGAGGACCTGGGCTGTATCACGCCAGGACGGTTTCTCCCAGCGTCAGGCCGAGAGACCTTAAAAATACATCAGTACCACCACCACCACCACACTTACAATCAACGTCAATCTTCTGAGCCACCTTTATGCATATATATGCTTACGTATAATGAAGTAGATCTCGCTCTACATATATATAGACATATACAGACCTCCTTCATTTATCGTAGCTGCTAAATCGTATTTCATTGTTATGAATATATCACACCTGATTTATCCATTTTTCTTAATGGACATTTAAACTTTTCAGTCCTTTGATATTATCAGTACTGCAATTTTTAAAAATCCTTGAGCTTCTGTAAAAAAAATGTTCTGCAAGATATACATATAGAGTCCGAAGTACAATTGCTGGGTAATATGATATTTTCTTTCTTTCTTTCTTTCTTTCTTTCTTTCTTTCTTTCTTTCTTTCTTTCTTTCTTTCTTTCTTTCTTTCTTTCTTTCTTTCTTTCTCTCTTTCTCTCTTTCTCTCTTTCTCTCTTTCTCTCTTTCTCTCTTTCTCTCTTTCTTTTTCTTTCTTTTCTTTCTTTCTTTCTTATCTAAAATATTGCCAAATTTCTCCTCCCAAAGAAGAAATTACATTCATACCAGTAACATCTGAGAGTTCCTATTAGAACCTGATTTTCAGAATTTCAAGATTTCAAATGTGAGGGCAGCACAAATTCACTGGGATACAAAGACACAAATACACGGCGTGGTGGAAGCAGCCCTGAATTATCGGTCAATAGAAAGAGCTTCTGGCCCGGGTTCTGCCCCTGCCTTGCTGGAGGGCTTATACAAACACACTCCCCTCTCTGGAACCCAGTATCCTCATTTATTAATTGAAGGCATGGGATTCAAATATCTCTGAAGTTCTTCCAGCCTTAACCTTCTGCAATATGTGCTTTAAGTAGTGCATGACTTAAGGGGGTGAGAGACTTAAGATGAAAGCAAGAAAGCAAGGGATGAGACTGGAGAGGGAGGCTGAGCACAGGTCATGCCTTTTAAGACCAGGTGGGGAGCTGGGCTTTTCCTAAGGGCAATGGGAAGGAGTGACCACTGACCACTTCCTTCCTTCCTGAATATGCCTCCTGGTCATGCAGAATGGAGCGCTTAGGCATCTGAGTCAGCCTGGCTCCCCATCCCAAGCCCAGCCATCTTCCTAGAGGACTGTGGGATCCCTTAACTCCAAAGACTTCCCTTAACCCCGACTCCATCAGTTCCCAAGGCCACACCTTGGGCCAGGCCATCACCAGGGAGGACTCCATCCATAGAGTCTTACATCCACACCCCGCCTCCCATTGCAGCTTCCTTATTTTCCCTCCTGGTCCCTCACTTGGGTCTCCATCCAAGGCTGCCCTTTGACCTCTTCAAGACCCCTAGCCTTTGACTTTTCACTGTCCTCTCTGGCCTGGACTCCATCAGCTATCAACCTTTGCTCACCTATGTCTTCACTCCCTGTGTCTGTGCTGCAAAGTTCCAACCCAACCACGCATCAGCTAAGCTTTGTTCCATCTCCCCTTCCGCCTGGGCTGCCGAGGGCGGATGCTGCAGGTGTGCCCTTTGGGAACCCTTGATTTCTGCTGCGGACTGTGCCTCGGGTGCTGCCTGCTCTGGCCATCCCTCTCCCCCATGTGTGCTCCTTCTTCACTATGGCCCTTTCAGATCTTCATTCCTCTTCCCCCCAAGCTCTCTCTTCCTGTCCTCTTGCCTGAGTCTCAACAGATGACCTTTCTTCCTGCTTCAAGATGAAAATAAAAGCCATCAAACAAGAACTCCCTCAAAGGCCCGGCACGACACCTACCAATTAACCTGCATCCGTGCTCTCTTCCCTTGTCAAGTGGTTGATCCTCGACCTGTGCTCTGAATCCCAAAGTGCTCTCCCTTGGTGAGGGGGCTGCCCCATTGATTATCCAGTCACAAGAAGGAAGAGTTTATCAGTCTTTGTCCTCTCTGGGTCCCCTGCGCCTAAAACAGTCCTGGGCACAGAACAGGTGTCTGAGAAATACTCGTTCAATGATCCCTCTCTATGGGTCCATCGCACCAGCATGCAAACCATTCAAAACAAAGACACAGTCCAACCAGCACAGACAGCTCCTAACCTGGTGCACCTTTCCCTCTGGCTACAGCTCCAGTCTCATCTCCCCTCTCCAGCGCTGTTTTAAAGGACTTCCCGGGGCCCCCTCCCAATCATTCCTCAGTCCCCGAACACTTGATTTCACTCTCCCAAGGAAATTGCCCTCCCCCTGATAACCTCCTTCTTGCCACACACAATGCACAGGGTCTCAGAGTACCGCCCTCTTGGCAGTGGCTGTCCCTGCTGCGCCCTCCTTTCCTCTCTCCTGACTTCTGTGACCGTGACCACGCTGTCTCAATTCTCCTCTCCTCTGGTCTCCCCACCTCGGCCCTTCCCTCCTCCAACGCACTCTGCTCCGGCCAGCCAGTTCTCTCTAACGCAAGTGGGATCACAGCCCATCCTTAGAGCCCTCGCTGTTGCTCTGCTGTCCCCTGGATGACATCCAAACTCTGTCCACATGGTTACCAGGCTCCGCCTACTCCCTCTCTCCACATTGGTTCTGCAGCCTCATCTCCAGTCCACACCCTCTAGCCCTTCCTCCCTGCTGCTCCTTCTGCTGATTTGGCCCTCCATCTCTTTCCCCCAGCAGCTTACTTGGTTTCGGGACCACAACCCTAACATGACCCCAGCTGTATCAGACCTTCCGCTGTTCCAGCGTAATCTTAAGTTTGGACCAGTTTGACACTCCCAGTCTGGTGCGGACTCTTAATCGTAGCCTCCATTCTTGAGATGCACTTCACAGTTTGCAAAATACATTCACATTCCCATCCTCATCTGATTCTCCTAACAGCCCTGCGGGGTGGGAATATCCACTGTTACCTCCATTCCACAGAGAAGGAGACTGAGGGTCAGGGAGTTTCAGTGACCTGCCCGAGGTCACACAGTGAGTAGACACTGGATCTAGGACTTGAACTCAGATCGTATGCCTCCTCACCCTGGCTGTGGGCTGGTTCTCTCTCTGGTTTCCACACTCCCTCACCACATCTGGTCCCAAACTTGCAGAGCAGTAACCCCCATCTCCAAGACCAGCGGAGGGTGCTGACCTCCAGAGCTGGGACCCATGGGCTCATCAGCCTCCCCTCAGAGCCCCCTATTTGAGTTGGGCCTGGTGGTGAGAACTAAGAATGAACAGACTGGGGAGGGGGGACCCACCATCACAAACACCCCTTGTTCCTGAGGAGGAAACCTTTTCCTTTCAGTGATTTCACTTCCCCAGTGAGCAGCGGGTCATCTGCTGACATAACTCAAAATAAGTGACCAGGAAGGATGGAGATGGATGGGGTGGGGGTCTGCAGAGAGATGGTGAAGAGGCAGAAGCAGGTGGCAAGTCTTTAGCCTGAAGGAAGTCCTGACAGGGAAGAGGAATGACTGCTGAACAGGCCCCCCGTGTCCCCTTGCCACCCAGATCCTCCCGGCCTCGCGCTGCCCCCAGCCCATGTTGCCTCCTTCCATCCCTGATTAATAGATCCGGCCGCACCAGCCCCAGCACGCTGTGAGGACCGTGTGCACTCCATCAAGCCTGCCATCTGCTTTGAACCCGTTTTCCACTGCCCCTTTGATGGCAGTTTTGCCTGAGTCTCGTCAGGATGGGTCCCCTGACAAACAGTCACACATCTGGGCTGCTTCCAAAGGAGCTGGAGGGCAATCAACTTGAAGATGGTCTGCGAGAGCTCAAGGTCGGACAAGGTCACAGAGTGTGGCTGTGTTGGCAGAGACGGGAACCGGGCAGAGCTGCCTGGCCTGACCCAGCAGGGCTCCACGCCGGCCTGGGGGATGAGGCTTTTCCGCAGGGTGGGCTCCTCTGAGCTCATGCAAGCCATGAAACCCTTCTGGGACTTTGTCACCTCACCTGCATTAACACTGGGGTTGTAGGACTTCACTGTCGTGACGGCGCGATGCAGACTGACTGTTTTCAGTTCCCTCTCCCGGGCTACGACACTCAGTGCTCTGGCTTGGTGACTGTTCATGCTCCAACCCACGACCTACAAGTTGGGGGCTGGATGAAGCCGGCAGGTGTGCGAGGCTGAATAACGGCCCCTGGGAGGTCCACATTTTAATCCCCAGAACCTGTGAATATTATTTTCTATGACAAAAGGGGTTTTGCAAGTGTGATTAACCCTTGTGCACTGCAGAGAGCCTCCTGGATTATCCAGGCAGAGCCCAATGTCATCACAAGGCTTCTTATAAGAGGGAGGCAGGAGATCAGAGAGGAGAAGGGGACATGATGACAAAAGCAGAGACTGTAGAAATGTGCTTTGAAGTTGGAGGGAGGGGCCACAAGCTGAGGGAAACAGGCAGCCACTGGAAACTGGAAAAGGCAAGGAATCAGAGTCTCCTCCCAGAGTCTCTAGAAAGAACCAGCTCCACCCACATCTTGTCTTTAGCCCAGTGAATCTGTTTTCAAACTTCTGACCTCCAGAACTATAAGAGGAGAATAGAAACTAACACAACATTGTCAATCAACTATACTTCGATTTAAAGGGAGAGAGAGAGAACATATCTCTATTTTTTAAGCCACTAAGTTGGTGGTAACTTGTTACAGCAGCAATAGGGAACCAATCCAGCAGGGCTAATCTCACCCATAAGCAAGAAGAGCAACAGGCAACATGGCCTGATTCAAGGCATGTAGGGAGGCACTTGTCCAAAAGCCACAATCTGGGAACCCACCCCACTGGTGACATTCCTTTGGGCCAATCCGGTGACATCCCCTCCACGGTAGTGATGACCAATAGAAATTTAACATGAGCCATTAAAGCATGAAGTCATTTAAAATTTTCTTGCAGCCTCCCTAGAAAGACTAGAAGTAGATGACATTAATTTTAATCACCTGTTTTATTCAGCCCACTATATCCAGTTTATTACCTTTTTGACCTGTCATCAACATAAAACACTTCACGGAGACATTTTACATTCTTTGTTTTGTACCAAGTCTTTGGAATTGAGTGTCTCTTTTACGCAGACAGCACATCTCAGTGTGGACCAGCCACACGGGGCTGTGATTTGATCAGAAATACAATCAGCACAGCTCTAAAAGGTTAAGACTATCAACTCCAAAGAGCCGGTCAGTACATCAGACTCTTTCTAACTGACTTTGAGTGGATGAAGGTCATTGGAAAGGTAATGGCTTTGAAAGGCCAGCATAAAATGTATGCGAGATGCTACCGTGAATGGTCATTCAGGGTCAAGCGAGCAGCTGGTAAGGGGCAGGGCTAGAATACGAGGGTACTGCCTCCCTGGCCAGGGGCGAGAAGGGGAGCGTGAGGCTGAGCAGAACAGTTAAGCCCCCACTGTGTACACCGTTCTGGAGCTTGGCTTTATACTTAGCAATGTATACAGTTGGTATGTCCCATATCTTTTGATAGTCTTCAAGTACCTACATTTAAATGACATCAAGCCAATAAATTATCAGATATTTACAGTTACTTTAGGTCATTTCACATTTCTTTATGATATCTGAGCCTAAGTAAAACATTCAACATGGAATGTTGGATCCAAAGTTTGGCATATGGTGGGTGTCCAGACCTGAAGGACCCGCTAAAATATAGCCAAGGTGACCTGAGTCAGGGGGTTCCAAGGTCACACTCCCAAGCTGGCTCTGCTCTGTCTGCTCTGCTGGGTCCAGGTGTGCCTTCCCCTGCTGCCTCCTCTTTGCCACTGCCCTGCTCCCAGCTCACTGCTGTGCCCCTGGCTCCTGCTTGACTTGCCAATCCAGGGCTCATCTCCCTTCTCCCTTCCTGACTTGCTGTGGCTCCCACTGACTCAGACTGACAATGGTCCATCAGCCCCTGGAAACTCTCTCATCATCTTCACTCCTCACTCTGATCCACTTGGAATAAAGATGATGGCTGACACCTGACCGGGGCTTACACAAGCCGGGTAGGGCTCTGATGGCTTTGCCCTTGTTATCTCTACATTGCGGATACTAGTAGGATCCCCCACTTAACCATAGAGGCCACTAAGGTGCAGAAAAATTAAGTAACTTGTGAGAGGTCATGCAGCTATTGTGGGAGAGTCAGCTACGAAGTCAGGTGGTCTGATTTCAGAGGCAATGAACTTAACTCATGGCACTGAGCAGCTGCTGCTTACCTCCCTGGAGCCTGGTCAAGTGCCCGGCACATGGTTGAGGCCAACAGAAGCTGAGTGAGTGAAAGGATGGATGAGCTGCTTTTATGGTTCTGATTCCAAGGTTAGGAGGCTTTATCAGCCTCTGTTGCAAATCTGAAGGGACAGCCTGGGAAGGTGTATAGCTGCCCCCATCCCAAGGTGACAGACAAAGAATGTTATGATAAGCCAGGGGGCCTAAGTATATGATAAACAGCCTGAAGGGATCCCTGGTTGACCTGTGGTCCCCTCAGATCCTGAATCCTCAGCATCCTGAGCAGTGGCTCAGGAGAGAGGAAGGCAGCCGCCACCATCTCCCCGATCCCCCCCCTCGTCTGCCAGCTCTGCCCCACAGCCAGACCCTGGTGTCTCACTCCGAAGTCAGGAGGGAGTAGCCTTGATGGGTCAGAACTGAGCCTGAGTTTTGTTTCTCTCTGAGGTGGAAGTGGGGTGGTCCCAGCTCACAGCCGGGTTCTAGGCGGAGGTGTGGTGGGAGAGACCAAGAGGCAGGTGCAGAAAGGCCGGCTTTTGAAACCAACCTTCCCTAGTGAAAGGGCTTCTTTTTACTTCCTATGAGATTTTTTTTTTTACAGAAACCATCTGATGTGATTTTATGAGGCTTTCTTTGAAAGCCACTTAGAGATGAGCATTCCAGGCAAACAGAATGCATTTTTACCTGTGGCCAGAAAAGGACAGTTTTAAAAAACAAAATATCAAGAACTTACAGTGGTTTCCTTTTACCGATTAAGTTGAACTCAGAGCCTTCCACTGGGCACTCCAAGTCCTCTGGCGGTCACTTCCCCATCATCACCTCCTGTGACACCCCAGCCAGGCAACTGGGGAGGGGCCAGGAGGGCCAGGAGGCACTCCCATTGATATGGAAACCAGGGCTCAGAGAGGTTAAGAAATCCATCTAAAGTTGTACCGCTAAGAGCACAGACTTCAGCCACAGGGCCTGAGTTCCAACCCTGCTTACAAGCCGAGTGCAAGGGACAACCTCTCAAAGCTGTAAAGTGTAAAACCTCACTTGTCAAATGGGGGAAGTAATAGGGCTCTCCCGTGGGGGTGGTTGTAAACAGTACAAGAGAAAATGCATCTTAAGAGTACTTACCACTGTGCTTGACAGCCCCCAAAATTTCTCTATGGAAACAGAGACAGCTATCACTTTAAAAAGTTGGCTATCAACTTACAGAGTAGGAGGCAGTATTGGAATCTTCCGGAAACTTGATCACTAGCCAGATTTGCCTCTCACTAAGCCATCTTGCCTTCCTGTGACACCTCCGATCTAGGGAAACTGGTCTCCCAATTAAGCATTCTGTCACCTCCACGCCTTTCCACGTGTCAACACCCAGTCATGGGAAAGCTGTTTCTTTTCTGGCATCAATCAACATATACAAAAACATTTGCAAAGCACAATGTGCATATTTATTATTTGCAGTATAAGCACCAGGGCCAACCTCTACCAAATTTGGTAAAGGTTTTTTTTTTTTTTTGAAGTTCAGAAAGGTATTTATTGATAATGCATTTTATTTGCAAACCCTAAAAAGTGTTCATGTTGGGCCTTGTGTTCTCTTGCTCTGTTTGGTGGATGTACAGTTATACATTGTATTTTTTTGTTTAATTGTGATAAAATACACATAACATAATGTTTACCTCCTTAACTGTGAAGAATTCTCCGGTAACCTCACCGGATCCCTGAGACTCACACCCACGCTAAGCCAGAGTCTAGCTCAGGCCAGCCCCACCCACCCACGTGTGATCAGCCCTTTGCAAAACAGCTCTTTTGCAAAGTCCCTTCAGCATGAAGGCCCCAGGCCCTCTAGTCTTGCTCTTTCTCAGTTCTGGTGTCTGCTTGGTCCCCATGATGGGGTGACCTTGATACAGGCAGGCTTGGCATCTGATGTGGGTTCTTTCTTGGATCTGACACTGAGCTCCCCTGAGGCTCTTCACTTCTGACTGTCTGGGGACACCTTCATCTAATCTGACCGGATGCCCGAGTCACAACCCCAACCACTGACTGATTAGATGATGCATTTGGCTGCTGTGTCCTCAGCCTGCCAACTTCTACAGCAGAAGACCACGTACTGTTCTGATGGTCCAGAGTTCCAGAGCAGGATGCTGCCAGGAAGCCATCTGGGAACTCATCGGACTCTTGGGCACAGACATCCGTTTGGCTGGACCCACTGTATGTCTGACCCCAGCCCCTTTCCCTGTTAGCTGAGAGCCACCATTACTAAGGACTTTCCCCAAGCTATCGCTGTGCTGAGAGTGTCACATATGTAATCTCATCTAATGCTCTCAACCACTCTGCAGACTGGTATTATTACCCCATGATATAAACATGGAAACGGAGGCTCAAAGAAGTGAAAGGATGCATCTAAAAACAAGAGCTCATCATCAGAGGAGCCAGCGTCAAGCCTAGGTCTGCCTGACGCCAAAGCCAGTGCTCCAAATCAGAATGGATCTGTCTCTGCTCTGACCCCTTCAGCCTTCCCACCCCTGTCATTTTCCAGGACATCTATTGAATTCTGTGAGCCCAGAGCCTGTGGCTTCCAGTCAGCGCACTGACTCCAGATACTGGGTATGCCATGGTTTCCCACCACTCCATCTCTAGGACGTCAAATCCCAGCCCAGGGCAACCTCCTCAGTGAAACCAGAAAAGACCTGACTCTAGGTGAAACAGGGTGTGCTCCACCGGCAGACAAATGTGGGCTCCCAGGTCAAGGGCAGAACACGGTGAACACCAGCCTTCCTGAGTGTTCGCTGACTCACCAGGCATGCACTGAGAACCCCCAGGACTGTATCATGTTTGGGAATTGGGAATTTGCACCCCTCCACGCCCACTCCTTGGAGGATCGATGTGAATCCTGAGTACTTGGGTCACCAGAGGGTCCTGCCTTCACTCCCAAATAAGAAAGAGAACTCACTCTAATTCCACGATCCTAACTCAACCACCCAGTCCAGGTTTGCATATTTCCTTCTTGACCATTCAAATTCATCCTGTACGTAGCTGCAATGGTGATGAATATACCAACTTTTTGCTTGGCTTTTGTCATTTAAAACAGCCCTTGGGCCAAATCCAGCCCCCTTGTTGTTTTTTGTTTTTTTTTTTTTTTGTAAATAAAATTGCATTGGAATACACTTCACTCCCATTCCTTTACACACCATCTACTTTCACACTACATGGCAGAGTTGGGTAGTTGCAACAAAAACTGTAAGTCTTGCGAAGCAGAAATATTTACTTTCTGGCCCTTTATAGACAAATTTGCCAATCTTTGATTTAGAGCATTATTGGACAGTCTTGCTGGTTATAAAATTAATGGCTGCACAACCCTCCACTGGGTGGCCCGTGATTCTTAACTCCATACTTCCCAAGTAGTCAGGTCAATTGGCTGATCTGGGTGATCTGCAGTGAAGATCTTTGTGCCCCTATTGACTGATTAACTTAGGGAAAGCTTGCACATGGATTCTTAGGTCAAATGACCTGGCATTATCACCAGAGGTGGCTGAAATTCTGTCCCTGTTGTGTTTGTCTGTTTTGACCCTGATTTAGGAATTGACTTTTCCTGACTCTTGACCGACTGGTAGACCCAGCTGGATCCAGAACCTCTTTTCGGAATTTCTGTTTAATTGAACCCTCATGTTTAGTTCACCAGAGACTGTTCTTCCGCACTTGCCTTGACCAGCCTTGCATCCCCCTCATTCTGCTTCCTCACTTCCATTGCTTCAGCCCTCCTCTGGCAACCCCTCCCCACACCATGTTCTCCTCCCTCTCGTTTCCCCCCTCCCCTCCCCTCTTATTTGCAATTCCCACACCTCCAAAGGCATCAAACACCCAGAATTGATCTTTTTGTGAACCACAAGAGGGGCTCAGGCTGGAACGCCCACCCAGATCCCAGGGAAGGGGCAATCCATCCTTGGACTCCCCCCTTGGGTCTCACACAGTGCTAGGTACCCTGGCTCAAGGGCTGCTTCTCAAGAGGATTTATGAATCTCTGCCTTGGGCCTCGCTGGT
Source organism: Camelus bactrianus (assembly GCF_048773025.1). NCBI lineage: Eukaryota > Metazoa > Chordata > Mammalia > Artiodactyla > Camelidae > Camelus > Camelus bactrianus. The sequence goes on along the minus strand of NC_133554.1, from coordinate 36,007,716 downwards.
GCGTCTGCCGGCAATTCATCTCCACGTTTTCTACATCCTCTGGCTCCTTGGAAACTTTCCTCATATTTGCTTCTGATTTACTGCATGCATAGCCTATTTCTATGGGAGAGCAGCTAATGAAAAAAAAAGGAAAAACTCTAAAAATGGATTTTTGCCTAACGCTGCTTGCCAATGAGTTTAATTGTGGCATTAGGAATGCACGCAATGGCTTTCATTGAGCTGATCAGACATAGTAATTTGGACGCTTGGGGAAGCAGAATCATTGTGGGAGGCCAGGCCCCAGCGGTCTGGAGACGCTGGCTGACAGATCTCATCCCCCAGTGACTTATGGGCGAGTTCCTCTCTTGGCAGCCTGGCCTGAACCTAGAGGCTAGAGGGTCCCTGTCCAGTGCTTCATTCCTAGAAGCGCATCTCTGATCACAATCCCCTTGCTCTGCTTACGAGGGAAAGAGAAGTGGGGACACAAACCCATTTTTAGGGAGTTCACGCATTAGAAATGTCTCCCTTACGAGAAGCTTAAATCTCATCCCCTACATTTTTTTTCCCCATTGGCTCAAATTTCGCTTTCTGGTAAGGGCTGAGCAAGTCTGAACTGTCTTTTTCATAGCGGCTTTTTGGATGTTTAAGGATTAAGATTCTGTCTCCCTGTAATCTTCTCCTTTTAGCCTAAATATTTCCAGTTCCTTTAACCACTTCTCATTTGCCATCAGTCCCAGGTCACCTGCCAAAATGGGGTCCGGCTGGAAGTTGCAGTATCAGTAATGTAATAATATCCAGCGTGTATTGTGTGCATTATGTAGTGGTTCCAGGTCCTTTACGTCCTATAACAGGCTTCATCTTCGTGGCGGTTCTGTGAGGCAGGTGTCCTGACAGTTCCCATTTTGCAGGTGGGAAGACTGAGCTTGGGCATTGATAGTTACACTGAAAGTTTAGTCCCGGTGCTGCTGCTTGTGTTCAGTGGGTTACTTAGCCTTGTTATCTTTACTCATAAAATCAGAAAACGAGTCCTAGTGAAGTCCTAGCGAAGTCATGAGGGTTCTAAGAGAAAGTGTCCCTACCACATGGGCTAGGTCAGCGTGAGGCTTCCCTCAGTCCTTTCTAGGGAGGAGTCGCCCTTCAGACTCTCAGTCTCCTTTCAACCTTCTCACGTGCCCCTCATTAAGTGAACACCCCCTTCCTTCCTCTCTCTGCCCCATTCCAAACTTTTGGCCCTCGTTGGAATCCTGTGCAAGCCTGAGTAGGGATTCTGACAATGACCTTGGCCTTGGCCTTGCTTTGAGTGTTGGTGCTGGTGGGTGGTGGGGGTGGACCGCATGTGTATCTATGCACTGTCTGTGATCCACTTTACACACGTGACAGGGAGCTTCCCCAGCCCCTTTGTCACGATTGTCAGCTCCTTCGGGGAGGGCGGTTGGTTTGGGGAATACGGGAAAGCTGCCCGGATAAGGACTCGGTTGCTTTTCTTCCCCAACACGGGGCCTGGATGGACGTGGGTCGAGGGTCCCTTGGCGGCCCTTCCTTCTGAGCAGTCGAGGTTTCCAGCCGAAGTCTCTGAAATTCTCCAGCATGAGTGTTTTTATGTCAGAGCTGCCATCGACCCAGTTTTTCCAAATGAGCAGTTATAGAAAATACAAAATGAGCTGCTAATTTAGTAGCTACTGATTTCTTTAAACAAACACTTCAGAAGCATAAATAACAGTGGAGAGCATTTGGGGAAACACATGGAGTCCCTGAGCCCAGGAGAAGGCCAGTTCTGGCTTCTCCCAACCCTGGGCACCTGCTGAGCCAGCCACACCACGGCGGGGCATCATTTCCACCCTGATTTGCACTGGGCTGTCAGTTTCTAAAGGGCAGCACGACCTTTGGGCTTCTTGTCCCTCATATGTTCACAGATATGGTTCCCGGATCAATTTTATGTTAAACCGTTTCCTTTGAGATAATTACAGATTCACACACAATTGTAAGAAATAACACTGAGCAACCCAGTGTGTCCTCCACCCAGTCTGCCCCTCCTGTGCATCCCTCACTGTGCAGAACCACGCTGCAGGGTCAAGGCCGGGAAACTGACTTGGTCACTGATAGGTTTTTGACCCTCAACAGCCACCATAGTTCTCTTCTCTCCTCTACCTCCCTTTCTTTTTTTTTCTCTCATTCTCTCTTGTTCTATTTGATCTGTCTGTTTCTTCTTACCAATTCCCCTCTTCTTCCGTTTTCTCCTCTCTTTTAGGGTCTTTCGGGTCAAGTGCTCTGGCCAAGCTGCCATTCTAGCTCTGACCCCCGGAGGGCCCGGGCTGGGGGCGTCCCTTACCCTGTGGGGAACTAGCCACCCTTTCTCCAAGATAACATCCTCCCATCCTCCACCCTGGGGCGGGGTCTTAGCCTGAGAAACGCTTCCAGGCCAGCTGTCTTCAGAGCCCACTGAACTCAAGGAGGACCGGTGGCTCCAGGATGGGGGTTTACCATCTGATTCGCACCAACAGCACTGATGGCCCCAAATCCACCCCACACATTGCCCCTGTCACCCACTGACTGCCCACAGTAGACATTACCATCAACAAAAGTCCACCTTTACAAGTGGGAGTGTTCTTACAGGCTACCTGATTCAATTTTCTCTTGGATGACCCACCCCTTTGATAGGAAACAGAGACTTTGAACGGAAAGGTTTGTCTAGGTCCCATGGCCAGGAAGTGGAGAGCTGGCGCTGGGAACTCACGTTCTGATTCCTTCTCCACTACTCTGCTCACTCACCAGACACCCCACTGCCTTTCCCCAGCCAGGACCAGATGGCACGGCCCTTCTGAGACCTGCAGAGCACCAGCTCCAGCCTTAGGAGTGCCTGCTCCGTTTAGGGGTCAGTAGGAAGGTGTTGGCCCCATCTTGCCCAGTACTCAGGTTCCCTTGGCTCCATGGACACACAGGACTTCTGCTCTGTCAGGTCTATGAACGGTGCCATAGTGATAAGGAGCACAGTGCTTGGAGTCAGACCTATAATCCCAGGACACTTGCAGACTGTGTGGCTTTTTATTAGTCACTTTATCTCTAAGCTTCCCTGTCCTCTTCTGCAGAGGGAAGCTAAGATCTTTGCCATGTGAATAGTGGGATAATTAAAAAAGACACATGCACCCTAATGTTCACAGCAGCACTATTTACAATGGCCAAGACATGGAAACAACCTAAATGTCCATCCACAGATGAATGGACAAAGAGGATGTAGTGTGTATGTATATACATATGTGTATATATATATATATATGTGTGTGTGTGTGTGTGTGTGTGTGTGTATGTGTGTACACAATAGAATATTACTCAGCCATAAAAAAGAATGAAATAATGCCATTCACAGCAACATGGATGGGCCTAGAGATTATCATAATGAGTGAAGTAAGTCAGACAGAGAGAGAGAAATATCATATGATATCACTTATATGTGGACTCTAAAAAAAATTGATTAAAAATTCTATTTTCAAACCCCAAACAGATTCACTGACATAAAAAACAAACTATGGTTACCAAAGGGGAAAGGGCGGGGAGGGATAAATTAGGGGTTGGGGATTAACAGACACATATTACTGTATATAAAACAGATAAACAACAAGGACCTGCTGTATAGCACAATTGAACTGTATATTCAATTTCTTGTAACAACATATAATGGAAAAGAATCTGAAAAGAAAAAAATATATATGTATACCTGAATCACTTTGCTGTACACCTGAAACTAACGTTGTAAATCAACTACACTTCAATTAAAAAGCAACAGCAAAACACCACTGAGAAAAACCTCGGGGCCTGAGACGCAGCTGCACATGGTCCTGGGGTTGGAAAAGCGCTAGATCGGAGGCCAGGGGACACGGAGGTTGGAGCATAGGGGCGGGGCTGCTGGCTGGCCTGGGGCAGACTCTCCTGGAAACCGAGACCTGGGCAAGTGTCACCTAGCAGGCAGCCTACGAGGCCCACTTTTGAGCGTCCTGAACACTGCTTTCTTTGGATTTGAACTTTTTTTTATACTCTGGTTCATTATTTGCTCACTTCAGTGCTACAGGTTCGAAGCGGAGACAGCAAGTGGGCCACGCCCTGTGTCTAGGCCATCACCCTGATCGCGCGCAGGAACTCCCTCTGGCTGGTGCAGGGGGCCCCCCGCCGGCCCAGCTCTGGAGTGTCTCCCCTCCCCTCCTCTCAGGACTCGTCTAGCTGGGTGCTGCCCAGGCCTGACTGCACATCAGAACCACCTGGAAAGAAGGACGGGCTTCAAGCCTTCCTGGGAATGAGGCTGTGGTCTCTAGACTCGGCTGGGATGGGGAGAGACACGCGAAGTGTCCAGGATGCCACATTTAAGGAGGCATCTGCTCTCAGGGTTGTGCAAACGCAGGACCTGCACCTGTGGGCGAGCGAGCACCTCCTTCAATTTTGTGTCCTGGGTGCCTTGTTTGCTTCTCCTTATTCCAGCCCTGTCTCTAGATCCCAACTTTTAAAACCTGGCCTTCCATTCAGGTGGGTACCTGGAGGGATCCTGGACGCCACCTTGTCTTGGCCCCTAATCTGAGCAGCTCTGACTGTATGCATCCTTGGTCCTGGTTCTGAGCACAGAGGCCCCTCTGATTTCCCCAAGGGCCATGGCCAACTCCCAGCAATAGCCTCACCTCCTGGGAGAGCAAGAGGGGAAGATATCCCAAATCTAGTCTTTTCTTCTTTGACTCTCCTTTTCTTAGTCACTAAACAATCAGTCGCTCTCCCTCCACGGGGAGTTATAGCTCTTTGGAAACTCACGTTGGTCTTGCGTCCCTGTTTCCTGTCCTCTTTGGAAACTCTGGTGTGGGGGTAGCAGTGCTCTAGGGCCTTCGGTCCCTTCGGGAAAGACGTACGGAACACTTCCTAGGCGCCAGGAACAGCCCTGTGAACTGCGGCGAGCGCTGTGATGGAGACGCACAGGGAGCCAAGGGCAAGGCCACGTCGACCAGAGGCCAAAGCCATTCCCGAGAGAGTAACATCGGGCAGAATTCTAAGGATGAACTAACTGGACTGGAAGCGGGGGAAAGAACATTCCCGATACAAGGGGTGGCGTGTTAAAAAGCCCCAAAGAGGGAGGAAACATTTAAGGAGCTGAACGTGATCGGTCGAGGTCAGAGGACGGGCACGAGTAAGACTACAAATGGAACCATCAAGGTGACCGGGCCCGGCGTCCGTGAGCGTCACGGTCTTTTCCTCCCAGCTCTGGCCAGGCCTTGGCAGAACTTTGGGCTGGTGAGCCACTCCGTCTGACTGGCTTTACAGAGACATCGCCGGTAGTGCTGCAGCTGTGAGAGCAGAGGACGGTAAAGCTGGAAGGAGACAAAGCTATGGATATGGTCAAGGAAAGAGAGGAGGGTGGCTTGGACCAGACTGTGGGAAGGAGATGTGAAGTGAAAAGCATGGACAAGGTCTGCTCCGAGCCAAGTTCTCCTGGAAGACTTTCCCCACTGCCCGCAAGGCTGAGGTGGCTGCCCGGCTCTGTGGTTCCACAGCACCGTGTGCTTACCTCTCACAAGGCAGACCGTCTTCTGGGGATAGGAACTCAAGGATAGGGACCATGTCTTTAATTTCCACCCGCAGAGCATGGGCTTTGTCCACATCTAATGAGTCACTGCACAGTATAGTTCAGAGATTTGACGTGACTGCCAGTTCCCCACCATCACCTGAAAATCCAAATGCCCTCACTTTCTAAGAGGCTTCCAGCGTGTGGGTTTAGGATGGCGGTGGGGGGGGGGGGTGGGTAGCTGCAGGTCAGGGCACAGTGACGTGGATTGTTTTAATGTTGTGTGGCCTGCTAGGGCGCCAGGCCACGGTGCTTGTCCACCACGGTGCTTGTTCTGGGCTGGGTGCAAGATCTAAGCTGGTTCGACTAAGGTGACAACTTTTGAAAATGCCACCTACCACGCATATGGCCACTCCCTGTTGGATCACACCTGAGGTCTGTCGCTACTTTTGTCTCCACAAGGGAGAGGTTTTCAGAGAGTGGAAACCACAGAGGGGAGGCGTTGCTGAGAGGTGCGGGGAGAGGAGCTTGGCCCTGGGGAGGTGTCTGCGTACCTGTATCCAGCCACGTCTGAAGCTATCCCTACTTCTAGACTATCGAGTTCCATAAGCCAGCAAATTCGTCTTGGCCTTAAGCCAGCATGAGTCAAGTTTTCTTCAACCTGAGACAGAAAGACTTTTGACTTGGCATAGTTTAATTTTTTTAAAGGGGGAGAAAAAAAAGTGGTTCCCTGGAAAGAGCCTGAGGTTGCATGCAAGGAAGAACTATAAGAAACACACAGCAGCTCTAGAAATCTTGGGAACTATAACCAGGGATACACTCTGCTGGCATGTTCTCTTTTTCTCTCATCCTCTTCTTTCGGCAGGGGTTTTCCTTCTGTGACAGTAACGTTCCAGCACAGTGATGTCACACCAGCACATGACATGGCCAACATGACATCTACCAGTTCTAGGATCACATCCTTAGAGACCCAATCAAGAATCTAAAGACAGTTAAAAAAAATCCCAGGTCATCACAGTGGCCTGCAGAATGTCTCCTCTTTACCTGTAAAGCATGGGGCCTGACTTAAAATTCTCTTTGAGTCCATTCTGGGTCTAATGTGCTGTTATTCCTCTTGTGGGAAATGGTAGTTCTACGGGCCATTAGAAGATATGCAAACAAAGGAGTTCTATGGTCAAATAAATTTGGGCAACCTTGGATTAACCAGTAGGTAGGTTTCCTGCAGGACTTCTCAGAGCCTTTACCATGCTGATATAGGCTGAGAATTCCAGGGGGTATGCAATATGCATGCCACATTTCTGAAACTTATTTCATGATAAAACACCTCTATCCCAGAGTATCTAAAGGACTGGTATTCCTTAGAGCATGGTTTGAGAAATTCTATATACCCCATAACAGAGGGGCTGTGTTTTCCGCATTTTTGTTTTGTTTTGTTTTCTCATCTGTGTCTACAATAGCATATTGCACCCAGAAGGCACTCAGAGGAACCCCAGAAGCTCCGTGTTGGAAGGGACCTCAAAGTTTGACTGGCCCCTTGTTCCATGTGGTACAGGGACATGTTTGATAGCTTCTGCCCACAGCACTCTCTGATATGGCCACACCTGCCCTAATTTAGTTGTTTCAGTGTCAGTGTGGTGCCTTGGAGGCCATGCCGTGCCCTGGATGAGACCAGCTCTCTGATGCCTCAGTGCTTCAGCAGGGCCACCTGACCTGCATGGAGAGCTGGAGGCACCTGAGTCCTCCAGGAATTCCCTCAGCCTTGTCTGTCCCTCAGCTATAAGCTTCTCTCAGTCCCTGGGGATTGTGAGTGCTATTAACGGCTGCATGATGCCGGCTAAATAAAAACTACTTTCATCATTTAAGAAGCACCCCAGCCACTCACAAAGCCATCCACTGTGTCTCATCATGTTCGGGTCTTGTTAGCTCTGCCTTGTTCCCAATCTCCAGCATCTCCGCTGCCCTAGCACAGGGATGTAGATGTGCCAGAAAATACAGATGAGGGAATTGGAAAATGCCAATGCCAGAGGGGACTCCAGTGGCCATTGTGCCCAAAACCCACCTTGCTCTTATTTGTCTGTTTTCACAGATGAAGAAACTGAGTCCCAGAGAGGGAAAGTGACTTGCCCAAAACCACCCAGCAAATAAATGGCAGTGTCAAAACTTGTCAGTGTCAGTGTCCAGGAAGGAGTTAAATAAATGTTTCCTAAAATGTATTTCTAGAGAACACTAGTCTTTTGGGATGGTCAAAACACCATATTCAATATTATTTACTTGAAGAGCCGATTGAAATTCTGTAGTAGAGAATTCTGTTGAATTTCTATTTAACCCAGTGTTTTCTGGATTCATCTGACCAGGGAACTTCACCTTCCTTTTGGTAAAAGGCCATCCTAAAGAATCAGTTCCTTAGAACTTCTATTTTAAGGGATGGACTTTGGGTTTGTCTGTGTAGTTGTGGTACTGGGGCGGGGGGCAGGCAGGTGGGGAGTGGGGAAAGCGTACGAGACTCTGAGAGCCAGTGGCAGGAACATTAACACTGGGAAAGACTGGGCCGAAGTGTTTCTTGCCCAACGGCTTTGACTGTTTGCTGACTGAGTGGAGAGTGTGAGGCCGGAAGGGAAATCCTCAGGGTGAAGAATGATACCAAGAGATGAAGTCCAAATGGGAGTGAGGCCAATCCCGAGAGTTCCAGGTTATTGTCTAAATCTGGGGGTGAGGGCCATCCCAAGGGGATAGGCAAGCTAGAACTGTGAATTCCAGCATCAGGAGGTGACATTATGTGGACACAGATACTCTACAAAAAGGGTGTGGCATTAAACAGGGAAACAGAACTGAGTTCCTGAGAAGTGGGTTGGCAAGAAGAAGGAGGGGTGTCATCCTAGAAGGGCCACGGACGTATTGTGTAGATGTTCCTTCTCTGCCCTCGGGGGCACAGACCCATCCCAGGCACCCTGGAGGTCTGGGAAGATGTGGAGTAATTAGGTACCCATCTTCTCCGTGGACATCTGGGGGGCAGGGCACCGGCATATGCAGTGTGGTAATCTGAAGGTCCAGCACAGCATGGAGCAAAGGGGGGGTTCCAAACTCCAGACAGAGGGCAAGGGCAATTAGCCAGTCCTCAACACTTGCAGGAGGACGCAGACTCATGCCAACAGACTCCCGCCAACAGACTCCCGAACACTGGAGAGGGCCAGATTCCAGGCTCATGGATGGGTGGCAACCCTGAAATCCAAGTTATAATCCCAACCATGCCGCTGCACAGCTCTGTGCCCCTGTGGAACAAGGCCTTCTCCTCTGGGTCTCAGCGCTTACAATGGACTGACCTCCACTATTTCTTCATTCCCTTCTGCAGCCTTTTCATCCTCTGGTCATTCAAGTGGAATAAGCTTGGATTGGCCTTCGGTCTATATGTGTTCCAAGTGCCCCGCACCACTCTTCCTGGTTTCTTTGTGGATCTGAGGGGAGCCTCTATCCCAGAACTGTAAAACGGGGAAACTGCAGCTCGCTCGCGAACTTACTGCATAACTCAGGGAAGATGCATTTCAGAAATACCGCTTTCCCAGGGAAGCAAAACCAAGAATACCTTGTGAGTCAAGTCAGACCTGGGTGTCAGCCTCCCCATGAGCTACCTCACGGGGTGATGGGGATGGGGGTGTTCAAGGGAGATGGTGAATGTGCACGTGGTTGATAAAGTATACACCCTGTAGGGTACTGTGATCGTGGGAGGGCGATGGGATGGGGATGAGAAAACGGTGATGATGGTGGTGATGGTAAAATTGCTGGACTACTGAGGTTCCAAGTTGTGATGGGAAAAGAAGTGAGGTCATTAAAGGCAAAACTTTGCCCCCTCTATCTAATACCCAGCCTGGGGCTGCTGTTGCTGGAACTCAAAGCAGTGACACCCCTGAGGGAGCCAGGGTGTGTGTGGGAGGGGACGGGGGAGGCTCAGCGGATGCTGATCTCAGGTGCATCCTAACTCCTTCTGCAGGTAGCAGGAGATCGAGGATTTTCCTGGAGTCAGAGCTCCCCAGGAAAATCAGCCATGATGTTGGCTCACTTGACTCCAGTAACAAAGGCAACTGGATAGAGAGACTTTGGGTCCAGTCTTCTCTTATCTCTGGCATTCAGCTGCTTCTCCCACAGTCCATATGCCCTGCCTTTTTTTTTTTTTTTTTTTTTTTTAAATTAAAACCCCTTGGAGGTCAGTGAGTGGTTGGGGTAGGAGCAAAGAGATCAGAAGACAGTTCGGACTGACCTCAGTTCTAAAGCCATCCTTGCTGCCAAAGAGCACAGTGACCTCGAGAAAGTCATACTCCTTTCCTGAAGCACAGTTTCTTCATTTGTAAATCATTGGATTCAGCTCCAAGGACAGTACCAGCTCCACATTCCAGGATCAGGATGAGAAATGAGGGGAGAAACCACACCAAACCCAAGACCTTGACCCCTCATTTCAGGGAAATTGAAACCAAAGGACCACAGTTTAGCTCCCATCCACCAGCCCCATTAGGACAACAGGAAAGGAGCAAGGCGGAGTTGGCTATTTGGGCTTTCCAAGAGGCAGACCTTCAGCCACAGAGAAATCGCCTAGGAATTGGGTGACTGGGGCGAGGGAAAAATCATAATGGCAGCAGTTAGCATTAGCTGAGCATCAGATTTGACAGCCGTCTCTCCATCTCTTCTCCTCTACATTTCCAGAATTTGTTTCTGGACATTCACCCCCTCATTTCTGCTCCTCTTCTGAACATGCTTGTATGGCAGTGCCCAGGGCTGAACGCTGGATCTTAGGTGGTGTTTAGAACAGTCCTGGCGGTCAGAGTTACCTTTCTAAACCTGGACACTCTACTCCTATTGATTCGGCCTCAGATTGTGTCTGTCCTGTTTTTTTAATGTGGCTTCTGTCTCACACTCTTGGTGAGTGCTTGGCTTTGGGCCAGCTGGCCAGCCACTCCCCTTTATCACTACTGCAGATCGGCCCTCCCGGGCCTGTCCTTGTGATTGATTCCTGGGCTCAATAATGTTGACTTGACATTTATCTCTGCTAAACTTCATCTTGTTGGTTCAGGTCCATTGTTCCTAGCTGTCAAGAGCTTTTGAATCTACCATGTTAGCCTTCTTTTCCAGCTTCAGGGGGTGGTGTGGGAGGCGGAAGGTGGAGCTGGCTGCCTCAGGGCTGGGTAGGGTGGTTGCAGCTGCAGGGCCTGGCTCAGTGAAGAGGGTGAGGGAAGCTGGGCTGCGGAGGATGCTGCCGAGGAAGTGGCCTGGCTCCGGGCTGGCCCAGGAGGCGGCAAGGAGTCCAGTGCCCCGGAGGAGGAGTGCTGCCAAGGACCAGGCTGGGCGCTAACTTGGACTCCTCTCCCTCCTTCTCCTCTCACGTCCAATAAACCACTAACACCTATTGGTCCCACCATCCAGCTATCTTGCAATTAGTCTTCTTTCCATGACTTTGCTTCTTCCCCAGTTTAAACGTTTCCATTTGTTGTTACCAGCTGATCTGCTTTTATTCTCAATCCATCCCTCATATGGTGCCATAGGTTCTTTCAAACCCAGGAAGGACACATCTCAAAGTCCTTCAAACTTTCAAGTCTGGTTGTATCACTTCCTAGTTAAAGCCTTTAATGGTTCCTGATGGTTATTAACAGCAAGTACCAACTTCTCAGCACGCTGCAAAGACCCTCTGTGATCCAGCTTCTGCTGCTTTCTCAGATTCGACTTAAGCCCCGTGCATGCCAAATGAATTTCAGACGCCAAATCTCGCTAGCCTTCCAGTCTCAGCACATCCTGATCCCTCTGGCGGGACTGCCCACTAACCCTTCTCTTCCTCGACTGTGAACTCTCTCTACCTGGTGTTACCTCCTCAGGGAAGCCCTTTGGGAGCCCAGGGTCCAAAGCCTGAGCTACGCCAGCACCAGGGCTAGCGGTTCTCACAACTCAACACATCAACTCACCACGCTGCATTTTTATTAGTTTGTCTGCTTTCCTCACTAGACTGTAAGCTCCTTGAAAAAGGGATTAAATTTTATTTATCTCTGCATATAGTATGTGACTGATAGGTTTTTGATGAAATGGAAATGAGTATTAAATTTGCCAGCCATGCAGTCTGGGGTTAAGGTAGGGTCCCAGGATATTGGGGTCTAGGAGTATAAGACAGAGTTGAGACCGAGCAAAGAACTAAGACATTAGGGTGTGTGTGTGTGTGTGTGTGTGTGTGTGTGTGTGTGAGGTTATGAAAAGAATCAGGCTTCAGGGCCAATAAACCGGGAATTTTGAGACTTGAACCAACTCTCTGGTCCTTTATATCTGCTACTTTATAGCTGGGTGCCTTTGGATAAGTTCACTGACCTCTCTGAGCCTCAGTTACCTCATATGTAACATGGGATTAATGATGCCAGACTCAGAGGTAATGTAAATAAAAGACACCTCACCCAGTGCCTGGCATGCAACAGGTACTCAACAGACAGCATGCACCTGGTCGCTGTGGTTGTTCTGCTGAGGAAGTGCAAGTCAACGCACCAGCTGACAGGACATCAGCTTCCCCGTAGGAGTCCAATTGTCATCAAATGCCCCTTTGGTTAATTAGAGCAAAGAAGGAGACCAGCTCTTAATAGCCAAACCAAGGAAGGACACATCCCAAAGTCCTCACTGGGACAGCTGCCCAAGAGGCCCGGAACACTGGGGCGAGCTGTTCGGGACCCCGTCGGCCCTCACAGGCTGGAGTCTCCCTCCTTAATTTCCCCGCGTCCCTAGTGCTTGTGTTAGTCCCTAGAAACAGCTGTCTTTACAAGGCTGCCTCGTGACGGGCAGATGGCAGCTTCCAGGATTTCAGTTTATCTCCTATTAGCTGCTTTGGAAATTGATGCCTTCCTCTCGAGAGGTCTCAGAGACCATATGTGGGGATAGAGAGGCTTCGCCCTGATAGATCACCCCTCTGGTGGTTTCCATCCTGTGCAGGTGACTCGTCTCATCTTATTGGTTTAAATTTCTAAGGCTGATCTTTCCTTTCCTCTCCTCTTCTCTCCACTCCCCTCCCCTCCCATCCCCTCCCCTCCCCCCCTCCTCCTCTCTCCTCCCTTCCCCTCCCCTCCCCTCTTCTCCTCTCCTCTCCTTTCCTTTCCTATCTATCTATGGCAGCAGTACTAGTGATTGAACCCAGGACCTCGCACATGCTAAGTACACACCGGACCACTGAGCTATATTCCCATCTCCCAAGGTTGATATTTTCTGACTTCCTACCCAGATTCTGAAGTTCACTCTGTTTGGAGAATGAACACCCTCTTTTGTTCCTTGTTTATGTCCACATGTTCACTGTGGCATCCTCTTAGGCTAGGGTTCAGCAAATTCTCTGTAAAAGGCCAGGCAGTGAATATTTTAGACTTGGGGACACCTGTGATCTCTGTCACATATTCTTTGTCAATTCTTCTTGCAACCTTTTAAAATGTAAAACCCATTCTTAGCTTGGGGTTGCACAAAAAGAGGCTATGATCCGGATATGGCCCCAAACTAGACGGTCATAATCTGCTGACTCTTGCCTCATACTATTCACTGAATAAGCCACCACCATTTATAAAGCATTTACTAGGTTGGGTGCTGTGCTGTGGCCAGAGATAAAAAGATGGTGATACAAGAACCCTTTTCTCAAGGAGTTTCCGATATCTGAGATCATCAAGCCAGTCACGGTAGCCTGCACAGGGCACTGGAAGGCAACTCAGCTGCGTGAGTTATGAGGGCGGTAAGACTGGGAGTGATAAGTGTGACCTCAGGCCACCGCCGCAGGCGCTGGAGCCAAAAGGAGAGGAGCGGAACCGTCTGCACGATGGAGCGGATGCCAGGGAGGCGGGGAACTGGGATTTAGACCTCAGAGCAAGAGTCTGCCTAGCAGTGCTTTCCAAGCAGGAGAAACATTTCAGCCAAGAGGTGAAGGCAAGGAATGAGGTGACTTTTTTGAGGAGAAGAATTCATAGGATGTCAGGTGGGGTCCAGAACCTTCTTGGATGATAGGATGATGCCCCAGGTGAGAGCATGAGCGCTGGTTCAGGTCTCAACTCACTCACTCGTGGGGCCTTCAGGCCAGTCGTTTAAGCTCCCTGAGCTTGCTTTTTTTTTTTTTTTTTCATTTGTCAAGTTAGAGATAATAGGAATGTTGGGAGGCATATGTGAGCTAATGAATGTAAAGAGCTTAGCACAGACTGAGTGTTCAGTAAATGTCAGCTGCTCTTACCGAAGAGAACACAGAGCAGATAACACTGGTAGAGGCTGCTGGAGCCAGATCACATCTGCCTGCACTGACTTCAAACTGTAACATGTAGACAATGGGCACCTTTTAAGATCTTGAGCCAGGGCATCGGACGTGGTCTGCCTTAGGCTCTAATCTCCTTTCTGACCTTGGACATTGGTAAAACCTCCGGGGTAGGTTTGATGATTCCCACTTCATAAGTGAGAAAAGCGAGGCTTAGGGAACTTGAATGAACTCTTCTTCAAGGTCGATTGGCTCCTAAGCAGCAGACCCGAGCCTGGTCTTCTGAACTCGAAGTTCTGTGCTTCCCCCGCCCCACCCTACTGCTCGCTAACCGACTGACAGACGGCATCACGCCAGCCTCGCCCCGGCTCCAATTAGCAGACAAATCAGAAGTGGCTGGCGGGGCTCCGTGCCTGCTGCAGTCGTGTTGATCATCATCAGAGGAGAGAAGTGATGTGCCAGGCTGGTGATTCAGACCCCCTCGGAGAGAAGATTTAAGGTGATGTGGCTTATGGGGCTGGTCCTGGGGACTGTAATTCGCATTGTCGGATATGCTTAGACGCAGAATATTTCAGCAATTCACTGCAAGCCGAATATAGCCCTCACCCGGGGAGAGCTTTGAGTCCTTAAGGAATGGGTGAAATTGAGGCTAAGACTAGAAGTTGGAAAGCCTAGGTTCTGCCTTGATGTTGCATGGGAGAAAAGTGTATCTTACTTTTATTTCTGGGATTCAGTCTCCTTCTGTGAAAAATGAGGAGTTTGGGAAAATTCAGTTTGGTAGTAGGTAGTGTTAGAGTGAGCTTATGGGAGAATTCAGATCTGTTCTCTTTAAACAGACCTCCAGCTGGAGGAAGTAGCTTCAGTGCAGTAAAGAGTAGTGGAGAGTCTGCGTTTGAGTCTGGCCTTTACCCATCACGCTCAGTGTGAACGTGGGCTTTTCCACTCCCGTCTCTGAACCCGAGTTTTTGCATCAGGTGGGTTGGATCAGTGCAGAAATCTCAAACTGATGAGCTGTGGGCTAAATCTGACTTGTGGATGAGATTTACTTGGTTGCCAGACAGATCTGTCTTTCTAATTATCCTCCATCTCTTTGGTGAGCTGACATTTAAAAGGTGGGAGATCTTGTGTCCAATTCTGGATTCCGAAGTCCTCTTGAAAAAGCAGAAGACCTAGTTACCCTGGCTCCTGCTCATATTGAAAGCACACACTGGAACTGGGCGGTGACTGCTCTCCCTGGGACTGGCAGTCACTGCCAACCCCACCACTGCCACACAGCCCGCTGGTCTCATTTATGTCACCAGCCTCTGGTAGCATCCCAGCGTGCCAACCCAGGGACCAGGGCCTGTTAACCTGCATTCCCTGCCCGTAAGCATGGACCTGCCACTCTGCTCCCTGAGGCTGAGACCCCACCCTCCTGGGAGCCATGAACCCTCCCCTGGGAAGGCCACAGAGTCTGGAGTCTGCTTGGATGACTGTATTGTAACATGCTTGAGTTATTTTCGTTCTTCATGTATAAATTTATATTAGCCTAGTAGACATAGTTTTCCAAAGTCTTGCACCCTCTTGGAGATATGTTCCTCTAGGGGATGTGAGCCTTCCCCAGCTGGGCACCCCACAATCATCCCCCCCTCCATCTACTCCTTACAAGTTCCTTGCAATTCTATCACTTCAAGACGGGGTGGCCACCCCAACTCTTTGGTCCACTAGCCACCCCCCGAGGGCTGACCCTCCATACAAAAATGGGGTGAGGGGGGCCAAAGCTGCAAGCAGTGACTCAAAGAGTGGATATTTCCCTGACTAGGAGCTGCTTTTACTTCTGCCTCCTGCTCCTTCTTCCTTCTTTAGTTTCAGACACGCATATCCACGCTCTCCTCCAACAGCTCCTTTGGGTACACAGCTGTCACCTCAGACCCAGCGGGTCCTGACGAAACCCACATTTTCTCCCCTGTCTCTGTCCCCAGGCCTTTGTCATTGTCCCTTATTTCAATACATGGTGCCTCCCAGTCACCTGAGCCAGAAGGCGGGAGTCGTCTCGATTTCTTCCCTGTCCCCTCCCCAGCCCACCAGACCCAGGCTCTAGAGATTCCACCTCTACCTTCCAGTGTGTCACTTCTTTCCAGTCTCTCGGCTCCATTCAAGTTGAGGCCACCTCGGTCTCACCTGGACTCCTGCAGAGCAGAGCCTACTAACACGGTCTCCCCTGATCCATGCTCCTCCCCTCCAGTGAGTCCCATTCCACGCGCCAGTGTGGTCTTGGGAAAACCCAGATCTGATCACAGCACATCTCTCTTTAAAACCTCTTCGGGACTTCTTATAGACTTTAGGACAAAGCCCTAGGTCCCTAACAAGGTCTATATGCTCCTAAGGATCTGGAACCTCTCTATGGAGTAGGCGTGGAGGAGTCCCCTACGTTCTTGCAAAACTCACATCACCAAAGGAACTGAGCTGGGGCTTCCAGGCAGCTGCTCGTGCAGCTGGAGTAACCCTGGCCACAGTGGGCAGGAGGCCCCATGGACAAGGTCACCTGGGGCTCCTGGAGCTCAGCTGACCCAGATCAGGGTGAGACTTTCCAGTCACTCTCGGTGCTGAAGGAGAATGGCCTTTTAGACAGGGCAGCCTCCTTAGAAGTCACCCCTAGAGGCCTCTAGGAATTGGCAAAACTTAAGTGCATCGTTATTTGGACTTGAGAGCAGGGATAAAGGCCTCTCCACATCCCAGATTCCAGAGCTAGCTGGTCACAGCTGGAGACGGCCTGTCCCCTGACCGGTTGCCCCTCATCTTAGAGCCTTAAGACAGAGGATTAGAACACTTCTTTCCAGTTTTTATCATTGTTCCTGCCTGGTACTGTATCTGGGAAGTTAGAAATTTAAGATAGATGAGCATTATGATCTAGCAATCCCACTCCTGGGCATATGTCTAGAAGAAACTCTAATTTGAAAAGATACATGCACCCTAATATTCATAGCAGCACTATTTACAATAGCCAAGACATCAAAGCAACCTCAATGTCCATCGACAGATGACTGGATAAAGAAGTTGTGGTATATGTATATACAATGGAATATTACTCAGCCATAAAAATGAAATAATGCCATTTGCAGCAACATGGATGGACCTAGAGATGATCATACTAAGCAAAGTAAGTCAGACAGAGAAAGAAAAATATCATGATATCATATGATATATGTGGAATCTAAAAAAGTGGCACAAATGAGCCTACTAACAAAACAGAAACAGACTCACAGACATAGAAAACAAACATGGTTCCTGGGGGGGAAGGGGTGGGGGAGGGATAAATTAGGAGTTTGGGATTTGTAGATACTAACTACTATATATATAAAATAGATAAACAACAAGGCCCTACTGTTTAGCACAGGGAACTATATTCAATAACTTGTAATAACCTATAATGATAAAGGATATATGTATATGTATAACTGAATCACTATGCTGTACACCAGAAACTGACACAACATTATAAATCAACTATACCTAAATTTGAAAATAAAGAAAAAAAGAAAAAAAAGATAGATGAGCATTTAGAAAAGTAAAAGGAGAAAAAGATGGAGGAGTGAGTCCAGGAGGAATTGAAGGCAATCCACTGTATTTTAAAAGAGCCCAGGGACCTGTCAAGTCCGCATCCTCTGCTCCCTCCAACTCAGGCTCCAAGATGCCCCAGGCTGCTTTCAGTGTTTGGGTTCATCCTTCCCACCTGGTGCTCCCTCTCAGGCCAGCCTTCTATCACGCAGCCCACGGGGACAGCTACCATTCCTCATCGCTACCACCATTCAGAAAGAGTTCATCAAAATGACCCGTAGGAGGGTAACCCCTTTCTTCCAAAGAGTTTTAGTCATGAATGGAATCCAGTTGACAATCCAAGTGCCAGCAGGTAGCCCCAGCCTCTACCTGTACAGGTGGGAAAACCTGAAGGCCAGGGAGGGGAAGTGACCTGACTGAGGTGGCAATGGTGGGCTTGGCTCCAGAACCATGTGTCCTGTTGTGCAGTCTAGTGCTTGTTGCCTTATATGAAATAGTCTTATGAATCAATTCTGTGAAGTAACAAAATGCATTTAGCTAACCTTTAACGTAAGAGTCTGAGAGGCTGGTGTAAGGGAAGAGGGGGCTGGCGTTGTGGGACTGCTGCAGGAAGAAGAAAAATTAATTAGGGCAAAAGTAGAATACTTTTGTCATTTTCTATTACATTAATTTTAGCTTTTATTTTCATTAAATCTCTCCTTCTGTATTGCTTTTTCATTTATTTTGTGGCTCCTTTCTAATTTCTTAGGATGAATACTTAGTGCAAGCATTTATAGTTTCCCCCCCCAAAATAGTAAAAGTATTGAAAGCTATGATAGGTCCTCTGAGTGCAGCTTTAGCTGCGTCCCTTGGCTTTCCTATAGACTGCTTGCTCTCCTTTTCATCGCTTTCTAGGTAATATAAAGTTTGTTTTCCTTTTCTGTTTGAGCCAAAGATTATTTAGAAAGTACTTCTTAATTTCAAAATAGTTCAGATCTTTTTGGTCAAATATATATTTTATAATTTCTAAAATGAAATATCCATCAATACTGATGCTTAGAAACAGAATGAAGAGGAGTTGGCTTCAAGGAAGAGAGGACCAATTAAGGTCAACTTCTCAACTTTTGGCTGGTGCCAGCTAGGTTGGGCATTTCAGTCCTACCTCCTCTGATCTGGTGGGGAGGAAGCAAGAGGAAATTGGGGAGCAGGACTCCATGATGTCCTCAGTTCAGTATCTGTTCTCTGGCTTCCTAGGCTGTGACCCAGAGAATTGCTTCCCCCTCTGTCCCTGTGTCAGGCATCTGTTTCTGCCCAAGGAGGTGTCTTCCCACGGGGCTGGGTGCTTGACTTGTGGGACTTACATCCCCCATGGACAGGCATTATTCCCATTTGGCAGAGGTAGACACTGAGTCCAAAAAGGGCGTAGACAATTTTTTCAGGTTATGCAGTGGAAACTGGATGCAAACAGATTTCTCTGGCTCCTGAAGCCTGGCCTCATGCTATTCTACCCTAGTCCAATCTTGACGCTCCCCGACAAGTGCTGCTGCTCCTTTTTCAGATGGGAGCACCAAGGCCCCAAGTTTCAAAGGATTTAGTCATAATTACAAAGCGAGTGCATGGCTCAGTGAAGCTGGAATTAAAACTCTGGAAGAACACGTTTTCCGCCCTGTCTTCCTAATTTCCTCTTCTCTCCAACCCCCCAACTTCCTTCCACATCTTTCTCTTCTTCATCCCAGTCCCTGGGTTCCTGACTGGGCAAACTGAGAAGCGTGGAGGGGTGTGGCAGGAGGAGGGCCAGCAGAGGGGGCTGCTCGCAGATGGCAAGCTTTGTTTTGGGACAGGAGGCTGACCAGACGTCGGACTCCTCCACACCGAGCCACCCCCATGGACCTTTGTACCACCCATATCGATCTTTCTAGGGCATTTCCTCAATGACCATGAATTATGGATCTTTTTTTGGAATGGGATCGCATATCATTATAATAGACCATTTAAGGAGTTTTATGACCACGCTGCTGGGAACTGGGATTTTAAAGCCAAAAGAGGTAATGTGATCTTGGAAAGGCAGCCTTGCGTTCCTCTTACCTTGTGGTCTGCTCCCTCCCCCTCCCTGAATCACAGTTTCACTTTTTCCCAAATTCACTTACTCTCTCACCCACTTGGTGTTATAAATGGGGGGCCGTGGAAAAGCCATTTACCCTCTCGGAGTCCTACGCTTTGCTCCCGCAGGAGCAAGTCCTCGGTCTTTTCTCCCAGACTTCTTTCTTGCTGCCTTCCAACCTCTGTGCCCACCCCCGGCATCACCACTCCCAGCGTCTGGCTTTCTTTTCTCCTGGGTGAGTGGATGTGGGTCCAGCAGGCCCTAGGGGCCCATGAACACTTACTGAATAAAGGCGTGAATGAAGGCACGAGCAGTTACATCAAGGGATTATGACTAATTGGCATGCGGTGGGGTGGGAGGGGCGAGAAGGGCAGAGAGATTGCTGGGTAGCCTTTCCCCAGCTCAGGTGCGGGCAGGGATGGCAGAGGAGAGAATGTCCTGTTCCCAGGACAGACCCAGAGGCCCCTGCCAGGCCTGCTCTGTCTGCCCACAGCTCCCAGGATCAGCCCTGGCTGCTCTGAGTCTTCCTCCCGGGAGCCGCAGGCTGCCTTGAGGCCTCGGCAGCAGATCCCAGGCAGCCAGGGATGTTCACAGGCCGGGTTTGCGGAGCACAGCTCTGGCACCAACTAGATTCCATGGCCTGTGGGCATTTTCAGGAGCCCGGGTTTAACCTCTTTCAACCCCATTTCCTCACCCACCAATGGAGGTAAGGATACCCCTGTGTTTCAGCGGAAAAACTCCAGATAAGCAATGTAAAGCGTTAGCCGATCCTCCAGGGCCCATCAATCTCTCTCCTTCCTTCCAGCGTCTATTTGCCATGATAGACTTCTCCTGCTTCAGGCCATTCCTGACCCTCAGCTTCGGTTTCCTTCCCCCATAGCGGGGGCTGTGGGGTCCTTCCCTGCCCGCTCTGTCTGCCCCCGGCTCCCAGGACCAACCCTGAGGTTTCAACAGCCCGAGACTCCCACTCGGAGACTCCCTTGTTGAGCCTGTCCTGACCTCTGCCCCTGTTCAGAATCCGGTAGAGTCCAGCCAGGTCCAGCTGGGTGGAGCCCAGAGCTGTGCTGGGAGGTGCCCCTGAAGCCACCTCGCCCCCACCGTGTCCATCTTCCCTACATACACCCAGCACATGTGTTTGTATCACTCACTTGGAAAAACAACCGAAGTTATTCCTCATAGATGAGTGTGTGTGTGTGTGTGTGTGTGTGTGTGTGTGTGTGTGTTACTGTGGCTATCTCTTCAGTTAGACTTGGGGTTCTCAACCTGACTATGCATTAAAATCTCCTAGAAAGACTTTTTTTTTTTTTTTTAAATGCCAATATCCAGCCCCATCCCCAGATGCTCGGATTTAATTGGTCTGGAGTGGCCCCTGGACACTGGGACTTTAAAGTAGCACCTTCAGGTGAAGCTGGTGCTGGGAAAGACTGCATTAGCTGTGAGCTCCCGAGTCAGGGAGGCAGCGCGCTCCATTCTGGTTTCCTCCAAGGGGCCTGGGTGAGCACCGGGAGCACAGGAATTGAGCAGGAGTGACTCTCTCTAGGACACTTTGCCTGACCTCCCCACCCCCTCAACCTTGACCAGACGCTGCTTGACCTTATTACATCGTGTTTGATTTCCTGTTTCTCCATCTGCAGCTCTCCATAGACAATGGGCTGCCTGCCCAAGGGCGCGATGCAGACTCTCCTCTCTGGACTCTTTGTCAAAGCCTTTACGCATCAGAACGTACCAGTACCACGAGGATCTGGGACATCTCACCCCTTCCTTACAGTCTCCCTGCATCCTTCCTTCTCGGTGCTGGCTGTCTGCTTTTGGAGACAGTCTGGTCCTCTATCTCTCATGGCCCCTGTGTTAATTAGCTCTCACTATGGAACAGAGTACCCTACAATTTAGCAGCTCAAAACAACAAATATTTATTATCACACATGGTCTCTGTGGGTCAAGGATCCGGGGCAGCTGAGCCAAGTGATCCCGGCGCAGGGTCTCTCAAGAGGATGCAGTTAAGGTGTCTGCTGGGGCTGCCGGACTTGGAGATCTGATTGCCTGGGGCTGGAGAATCTCCTTCCAAGCTCCTCACAGAGCTGTTGGTGGGAAGTTTCAGTCCCTTGTCATGGTGGCCTCTCTGTAGGGCTGCCTCTGACAGGGACTTCCCAAGGGCCACTGATCCGAGGGACAAAGGACGCAAGCAAGTGAAAGACCAACCAAGCCAGAAGCCAGTCTTTTCAAATTCACACCATCACTTCCTCCATAGGTCACAGGTCATGCAGCACAACCCTGGTACAATGTGGGTGGAATTACATAAGGAATCGGGGTCAAAGAAGGTCATTTTCAAGGATGAGCATCAGGGCCCCCATGTGGAAAGCTGGCCTGAGATTGCAGAGAGGGCATCCTGTCCTGGTCCTGCCCATTCATCCTCCTCCTCTTGAACCAAAAACATATACTGACCCTTCCTATGTGCAGGGAACAGTGCAGGAGGTGAAGTTCATTATGGCCTCTTTTGGATCTTTTTGGAGAAAAGCTAGTAAAATAATGCTTCCCTGCCTGTCTGTCCCAAACTTGGTTTCGTTTTTTGTTTTTTGTTTTTTTGTGACTGAAGTATAGTTGGTTTACAACGTTGTGTTAGTTTCCGGTGTACAGCATAGTGGTTCAGTTATATGTATATATTCCTTTTCATACTCTTTTTCATTATAGGCTCTTACAAGGCATTGAATATATAGTTTCCTGGGCTCTACAGTAGGACCTTGTTGTTTACCTGTTTTTATATATAGTAATTACCAAATTTCTTAATAACACCTGAACTTGGAAAACTTCTTCACTGAGACTCCAGCGTGAACCAGAAGTTCCAAACCTCTCCAGAGTGCGAGCTTATTTTTCATGGTTATGATATTTCAAGACAAGGGGAGTGGGAGTGGAGGGGAGACTGAGACATGCTGCCTCCGGGGCTCTGAGGGGAGGGGGGTAGGTAGGTGGAAGCCCACTTCCTGGGCTGCCTCTAAGACGTGCAGGACAGAAGGCAGGACAGGAGGCAGGGTCAACCCTGCAGCTTCCCCAGGGAGGAGGGGATGGAAGGCCAGCCAAGCTCAGTTAGATGTTGGGTCGGTTCAGTTTCTGCTTTTCACCTAACTGTGTGACTCCAGCAGCCCCAGTTCGTTCCCTGGGGCCTCAGTTTCCTCATCTATAAAATGAGTCCGTTGGACAAATATTCAGACTATTTTTTTTAAAATGGCACCTTCATTATGCCAAATTAAATCTCATAACCAATGGAGTGAATGGAGTATCACCACTTTATTACAATATAACACAGACAACATTATAACGGCTACCGTGCACTCAGTGCTTAGCAGCTTCCTAAGGCTGTTCTTACACACTTTGCACGTGTTAACCCACTGAATCCCACAGTGGATTGTTTTTTCTTGCCATCAGCCCATTTTACAGAAGCGGACGCTGAAGGACAGAGAGCTGAAGTAACCTGCCCAAGGTCACACAGCTTGTAAGCGCCTTGAACTCCCGTAGGGAGGCCCCAGGGTCCCTGGGCTGTACAAATAGAAGCACAATTGCACAGGAGGAAATGAGGGAGGAGCCTGGAAGCCCCTGCATTGGCCCCTTCTCCCTCCCTCTTCTCCCCATAAGCACAGTGACGGGCCCCTAGTGTTGGTGGAGACTTCCCCTTTGTTTCTGAGCCCCAATGGGGCTTTGCAGACACATGCATCCGAACCATCTGGGAGGCTTATTAAACTACAGATTTTGAGGCTACTTGGAAGTTCATGAGCTCTGATGCTCCAGGCGGAGCCCAGGGATCTCCAGGTGAGTAAGCACTCAGGTGAGTCGGGGCTCACCGACGTGGAAGGCTTGCCATATCATGAGTGAGGTTGATCACAACCATTTGGCTTAGGAAGGCCTGGATTTCGAAACTTCCTGAAGGAGGGGGGAGGCCAGGGTCTGACAGCGCAGCCAGGGGTCTGGCCTGATCGGGTCTCCAGGAAGGAGCACTGTTAGACCATCTGTCAAACATGGCCTCCCGCCGGGCCCACAACCTGGGTCGTGCCGTGGTCGCCCAGAGAGTGAGCCAGGAACTCCTTGCCCAAGAGCAAAGCCTGGGGCCTGGTCACTGTGACCCTCACTCCGGGTCACAATTAATCAGCACATCTGTGAACACGCCAGGTGACACGAGGCCGTTTTCGTGCTTTGGAGAGAAAACAATTTTCATTACTGTTCAGCACGGCCCAGAAATCGGAGAAACAAATGCTGTTCGACATTCACGTGTTAATGACTGTTATTCCTCGAGACCGTTACCACCCAAGCACTGCTTACAAGCTTGACCGCAGAGACTGTTGGCAGTGGGAAATCTGGCTTCTCACGGCCTCTCCTGGGGGCCGCCTTGGCTGTTAGATTTGGGCGGAGGTCATTAACAGATGTATCGTAGGCACAGGGCAATCGTGTCGTGCTTATGCGTGTAGCTGTTCCACATAAAAGAGACACGCCCAAGCGGAAAGAAACGAACACGAGCCAGAAAGACACGGACAGCAGGGCCGCGTTAAAATCGCTCATAGGTTCATCCGCGTGTCGGGACCAGGAGAATGTACTCTCTTCCACCACCGTTTAAGTCACAGATACACCGTGCGCTAGTGTTTTCTCAGGAAGCGACCCTCTAGTGGTTGTTGGATTAGCTGGGCAGTTCTGTTAACCAGCGGGCCCAACTGCGTTCAGCGCACGAGTCCACCTGCCCTCCAGGAGGGACAGTTTGGTCAGTGGCCACTAGAGGGAAGCAGTGAGTCCAGAGTCGGGCTAATCCTCTCACTCATGGATTCTTGCCCCACCCTTGGGTGTGTGGGTACCTGAAAAGCCAAAACCATAATGAAGTAGGAGAGTAAGAGAAAGTGTTAATGTTGGCACACTGGCTTACGTGAGCCAGGAGTCTGAATAACAACAACAACAACAACAATAATTATAAATATATAATAAAATTTATTATTATTACTACTACTACTACTACTATTATTATTATTATTATTATTATTATTATTATTATTATTATTTCATAAGGGCAGCTAACACCATGCTTGCCAGAGCATCGCACAGATGAGAGGTCTGGGGTTCGGGAAGGTCAATACAGCTGCGTGGCTAAGAGGTGGATTAAGTCTGGGGACCCAGGGCTGGCTGAGTTCATGTAACACTTTGCCTCCTGGGCAGGAAGTAGGGAATAAAGACCCCTGGGACTTGGTGAGGGCCGAACATCTCCATCTGCTAAGGAATGTATTTTAAAGGATAAAAATTAGGTGGAATTGAGTCATTCCTTGCTCCCTGCATGAGGAGGTGGGAAGTAAGAAAGGTCACCGGCTACTAAGCCGTGCCACCTGGAACCAGACACGTTGACAATAACTCATCCCTGAGTGCGGTCCACGCGGACACAGGAGGTGTGGTAGCCATGGTGACCGCAGGGGCAGGGACATCCAGTTCCACGGTAGTTGAGGGAATCATGGCCCCATCTGACCCCTGGCATCCTGGAGACTGACGGAGACAAGCCACCAATGAGTCATCCCTTCCCGGTGAAGTACATAGGGGTGGGGCTGGGGGTCGCACCCACCAGGACAGGAAGAGATGGGCAAGGATGGCCAACTATGCCATCAGAGCTGAAGGTGGTCTTGGAGAATCTTCTAGTCCAATCTCCCCACAATATGGATGGAGACACCCAGGTCTGGGAGAGGAAGGAACTGTGACATCACATCACCTGTGGATGGCACCGCCAGGCCTGGGTCCCAGCTTTCCTGCTCTCAGGATCATAACCTACTCCAAACACCTCCTCACGAAACCAAAATCTCCCTCCAGCTCCTCAGAGCCCTCCCGCATGGCCCTTGAAGTACCCAGGTTGCTGCTCTGGGTGAGCCCAGCAGGAAAGCCCCTTCTCCCATCACCAGCCTCTTTGGAGGCAGTGATGCCTGCTGGTGCCCCTGGCTGTGCGGTGAGGCCAGGACTAGGGGGCCCTCTGCTGGGCAGCTGCGGACTTACCCGTGGGAAGGGAAGGAATGGAGGGAGCTGCTGAGTGAAGCCAGCTAGCTGGGTTGAGAGGCCTGAGGGCTGGCCCAGGTGAGCATCCTTTAAACAGGATCAGTGACAGCAAAACTGGGACCTGAGCCACCTGTGCTGCCGTCCCTCGGCTCGCTTCTACCATTGTGGCCCCTGCCAGGCAGCCTTGAGACCTCTGCTTAGGACTCTCTCCTCCTGTCTAACCCTCTGGCCCATTCCTTGTGTTCTCTCCCTCTCCAGGTCCTGCTAATATGACAGTGACTCTTAAAGGGTAAATGGATTCTTTCCCCCCAGATCTCACCCCAAAGCTGTGACCAGAGGGGAGAGGGCCCACCACTCCCCACACAGGGTAAAGCCCACCAGTGGGCAGGCCCTGGTGTCTTTGCAGAGCCACGCTGGGCAATAGTTCCGACCTCAGGGAATCCTGCCCCTTACTAGCTCTTTGACTTTGAGTAACATTCTGAACCTCTCTGATCCTCTGTTTCCTCATCTGGAAAGTGGGACCAATAATTCTCATTTTCAAGCAATGCCTTGAATATTAAGTGAGATGACATAGAAGTGTCTGTCATAGGACTCGGTAACTATTTACTTCTTTCATGGAAATCCTGTTTTTTTAATCTGCAAAATTAGGAATTCCTATCTGCCCCACAAAACTGTTGCCTGGAACACTGGGCTTTGGAAATCAGGAATTGCTCCACCATCCTGCACCAGCAAACACACGAGAGGGCCACCTTGAGTGTAGACACCAAGGTTCACACCCAGTCACAGAGAAGGGAAGTGATCTACGCAGCAAGTCTGGTGACAGCAAGTGTCTGGACACGCCATCTTCTGAGCTGGACCTGGGTAACCTAGCAGGTGCCCGTCCCACGTGGGCACTGAATCGTGGTTCCACTTTCCCCTTGTTATAGATGTTCTCGAAGGCCCCTAGCTCTGTGCCCTGCCTCCCATACGAGAGAAGCCCCTCTGTGTGAACTCTGCCAAGCAGTCATCTAGTCACTGCTGATGCTCCTCGGAGGACACGAAGCTCACTGCCCCACCGGGCTGGCATCCCTGAACAGCTCAGATGGTGGAGATGTTCCTACTATAATGCCATGAATTCTCTCTCCATGTAATTCCCACGACTGGTAGAGTCTCAGATTGATAGAATCCTTCTTTCTCTAAATCAGCTGTTCAGTAACCCCCAAGCCTTCCTGTCTCTGTCATCCAAGCGCTCACATGGATCGGCTCCTTTCAGCGTGGAGTTCAGCATACCTCTTAGACTTTCAGGGCTGGCTTTGCAAATTCCAAGGCCACTGCCCACCTTGACAGCAGCACCTGTGTGGGCTCAGATCCATCAGGCTGGGCCCATGGATCCCTCTTACCACTCCAGGCTCAGCCACTGAGCTTCTGTCCCACTCCTGCTAATCCCTGCCTCCAACAGCCCTTAGGGATGCACTGGAACTGATCATTGTTGGGTCCCTTACTTACAAGCACTTTATATATGACCCCTTTTTCATCCTCCCAATACACCTTCAGGGTAAGTACTATTATTCCCCTTTCACAGATAAGGAAATGAAGGCTCAGAGAGATTTAGTGACTTGCCCAAGGTCTCACAGCCAGCAATCTGTGGAACTTGGAGTGGAAGCCTGATCTATTTGATTTGAGATGAGAGACTGCATTCTTCCCGCACAGGTATGAGGGAAATGTGAATTTATCCCAAACAAGACAAGCAAACTCTTACTGCTGTTGTTTCTTTATGTTCTGGATGAAGAATAAAAGCATCAGTAGGTGTGCAAGGCTGAGGGCTGTCAGAGCTCCTTAGGTGATTCATAGCTCAGACAACCAGGCAGCCCCCTAACAGTGCTGAGAAGGGCGGTGTTGAGATGCTGGCTGTAGCTGGGGCAGGTTGGCTGAGTTACCGGTCAGGCTACTGCTCACAAGCCCACAAAAGTTTGGGTCCAAAGTTTGAGTCCCTACACCTCCATCCAATTGGCTGCCTCCCACGAGTTTTTAACCTCGGTCCCACATGAGTCTGGCTGAGAGTGTGGACAGCACACAGAGTCCAGCAGCTCCTTCAGGAATGGGTTCAAGACAGAAGGTCTTAAGGGACCCCTGGAAGGCAGCCGTCACCGTGCTGACACCATGAACCCTGGTCTCTTCTGCTCTCCCCACACCCCAAACCTGTGTCATTCCTGCCTCCGTGCCCTCATCCTTGCCCTCCCCTCTGCTTGGGGTGCCTGCCCTGCTTTGAGGGGCGTGGTTACCCTGGGGAATGTGCAGCTCGGCTGGGCTGCACCACACTTCCCACCATCCCTCCCCTGACATTCCCAGTCGGGGCCCCTGGATGGGGGATCGGGAGGCGGAGGTGATGCAACAGCCACCTCGTGGCTCGCACACCTTGTGGCTTAGCTGCTGCCTGTCTTGTTGGTGGTCTGTCCTGCCACAGCTCCACCAGCCCCTGGAAACTTCTTAAATCTTCCCTTTACCAAAAGGACTGCTCTCACTGCCTGGATCCACTCTTTTCACCCAGTGCTTCTTTACTTGTGAACATTTGCTGCAAGCATTTTTGCCACGTAACTAATTGGCCAGGAGGCAAGTTTGCTGTGAAAGATAAAATAACTAGTTGCAGTTTGGAGTTTGACTGTTTGGTTTCAACTGGTTGGGATGCGTTAGCACTCGGTCTAGTTGGCGACGTGACTGATGGCTTTATCCAGCTAACAGATGAAGAGGATATGCCCCAATCACTGAGTTGGTTTCCTATTTTGAAACATACCATATTGGAGGAGAAGGAGGCTGAGGGCCTCGAGGTGGAGGTTTGAAACCCCCATTTCCCATAGAACTTTGGAATGTCTATCAGCTGACATGAGACAACGTGCCAAGAACACACAGCAGTGCAGAGGCGGTCACGACGCAGTCCCAAGCTCCGTTACAAACATGCCTCCTAGTATTTGGAAACTGATGCCTCTCCGAACGGAGGAAGAAATTTCAGCAAAAGAAAAAAAAAAGTGTAAATACCAAGCAAACAGGATGAATCAATAAGCAAAAAAAAAAAAAAAAAAAAAAAAAGTCTAAAATCCTATGAACTATGAACAGAAGCCTTGTAAGACAAACACGTAGGTAAAACCCACAAAATAAGATCGGCTGTTCATGCAGTATCGCCTTGAATCCATGCACAGTTAAGATGCATTCAAATATTTTATATTTTGCAGCAAAGTCTGTAATTTTCATTCTGTCCTTTTTAACGTCCTTCTTTTATTTCATCTTTCGTTATGTTATCTTTTACGGCGGAATTGCCTTACAGCCCATTATTTACCAGGTGGAAATGTTTGCGGCCAAGATGCTGATGGGGAAAGCACCCAGGACACTGGCCGAGCACCCCAGGAGTTCCCCTCCCCCAGCAGCCCCTTACTTCTCATTGCTCTGACTCTCCCACCTCCCAGTCCCCCAGGTTTGGGTCTGACAGACCCAGCTTGGACCCATCTCCCTTGCCTCCCCACTTGTTTCTCCAGCGCATTCTAGACCGATCCTGTGCCAAACACAGAGTAGGCACTCAATAAAACACAGGGGCCAGACTGTCCCCCGCTCAGGGGCCAGTCTGCCTTGCGGTCGGTGTGAGGACTTAGGAGCAGCCACTGGGTGGGGATCGGAGGCACTGCCAGGTGCGCTGCTGTTAGATCCTGCTTGCCCAGTGTCCAGGGGTGACCTGGGGGTGCTCACTGGCTCCCCTTTCCATAAAATTCTGGGCTTCCCCACCGCGATCAGTTCTGTGGCTGTGTCTGCTGGGAAGGTCAGTTCTGAAGTTCATGCTGGAAGCTTTCGTGTGAATCTCTGACAGTGGACACATCTGTTCCCTAATCAAAACACAGGCAGATTTCTCATGCTGGGCCCTAATTTGCTGAACTCATGCATAATTGAGACAGATTATCTCCATTTTCCAGCCAGACTCACTTACTCTTACAAGGGTGATGCTGGGCTGGCTCAGGGCATTGCGGAGGGAAGCCACCACCCAAGCCCTGTGTGAGAGGGCTGGGGCACACTCCATCCTGCTCCCACCAGGATCTAATGCATGGAGAGGCCAAATGGGTGCCTTATGCAGGAAGGAAGGGGAAATCCTTGTCTCCAGCAGATGTGTGTGCCAGGGAGGAGGGGCTGGGCAGTGGGGTGGACTGCCCAGTGGGCAGACCCAAGAAAAGAATTTTTCGGCTGAGTCTTCAAGGAAAGCCTGAATCTATCCAAGAACCAAAAAATATCCTAAAGCCTTTAAGCTCCAAACTGGAAGCAGCCAGAACCAAAGTGACTCTGGTTCTGGAGCTGTTGCTGAGCTAGAAACCCAGTAAGCCTTGGGCCAGGAGCCAGGATGGGAACAGAGGACCAGAAGCAGGGTGTGGGGTGTCCCACTTTACATATTTGCAACAAAAACAGAACGAAACTTGACTAAGGGGGCCCTGTGATCATCAAGAACATCTCTAAAGAGCACCCCTGTGCCCGCCTGGTATCTCTGGGTACCAGAGTTGGACCTGCACACTCATTTTAGGGACACGTGCCTAGAGGGAAGTGCACCTGTCAATCAAGGCAAAGGGAGGCTCTGTGGGAGAGGAGGGAAGAGCCATATGGGAGTCAGGGATCTGGTCTGCCCCTCCCCTACTGGGTGGCCACAGCAAACCACTGTCCTTCTCAGGCCTCGGACTCCCAGTGGCCCGAGGAAGGGACTGGATTAGGTGGCCTCTGAGGGCACTTCCAGCTGTGACATGGACACACATTCCTGGAGGCCCCACTGTGTGCCCAGTGTTCCTTCTTCATCAATCCTCAGTCCTCCCAGGAGGGAGGCCATACCATAATCCACAGGCCACAGCGCTGATGCTAACACGGCTGAGTAACACATCCAAGGTGGGAAAGTGGCAGAGCCAGTGGCTCCACCACTGGCAGATGGCAGGGGGCGTCTCAGACCCCCACCCACCCCTGTGTGTGTGTTGTTTCCCATCTGATCCTGTAGGCTGGGGAAGGCAGGGGCAGCCCAAGAAGCTCGCTGGGCTGATCCTGTTTCAAGTCCAGACAAAGCTTTGGGCCACCACCCAGACTTCCAATAGGGAAAGGGAGGCCAGTCTATTTAATTAGCACCCCGCCCGGCCCAGCCCCTGGAATCTTTCCTCCAGCCATCGCTGTCGCCTAAGAGGGAGCATCTGAGACCCTGAGAGCAAACCCGGGTTGCCCCATCACAAACCTTCAAGAAATTCATTTGCTACACTTATCAATATGTCAATAAAAAAGCTGTTTGACATAATTTCCCCAGAGGATGGAGGGAGGAAAAAGCATGAGTTGGAATCTCTGATGACCTCCTGTCATCCTGCCTGGGATGGCAGATAATGGAGAGTGGTGAAGGGGACTGGCTGGGGGGAAGGGGGAGTAACGTTTGGATGAAGATTGCCTTTCAAATGTGTCGTCATGCAACGGACTCAAAAAAGAGAAAAAAAAAAAAAAAAAAAGACAAGGCTAACTGTGCTTCTTGCCCCAGGCTGGCTCCCACCCACCTCTGGCCAAGTTGCAGCCTCTGATACGATGAGAACCCGTGATTGAGTCACCCGCTTGGTTTGTGCCTCTGCTTCCGCTTTCGTAGAGCTGACTAATTGGCCAGACACCGGTGGCTCATCATGAAGGTCTTAATTAAGGAAGAAACTGCTGCTCTGTGAGTTCCTTGGGAATCGATAGCCCTGAGGAAGTCTCTTTCTCCCGCTGCTCCGGGGATGGTGAGGAAAGAGGACAGAGGCAGGTTCCCAATCGCTGTGATTAAAATATTAGAGGTGGTGAGAGAGGAGCACACAGCAGGGAGGCTCCGCCAACCGGGGACCACCCAGGAGGAAAGAACAGTCGCGAGAGAGTCTGGATTCGGGCTCTACAGCTGAGTCCCACTGGCCCAGGGCTCCCCACGAGGAATTAGACAGGCGGGGCATCTGGGGATTGGGCTGAACTGTTAAGATTTGGTTTAAAGAAGATGGTAAAAAAGTATAGCGGTTGCTTACAACCCTGACTGCCCAGTAGAATAATCTGGAAAGCTTTGAAGATAGTAATGGTCAACCCCATCCACGTCCAGTCAAATCAGAATCTCTAAGCTGTGAGACCCAAATGCTAATGCATTTGAAAAGCTCCCCAGAACTCTAATCCAAAAAGATACAGGCACCCCGATGTTCACAGCAGCACTATTTACAATAGCCAAGACATGGAGACAACCTAAATGTCCATTGACAGATGACTAAGTAAAGAAGTTGTGGTATATTTATATAATGGAATACTACTCAGCCATAAAAAATAATAAAATAACGCCATTTGCAGCAACATGGATGGACCGGGAGATCGTCGTTCTAAGTGAGTGAAGTAAGACAGAAAGAGAAAGAAAAATACCATATGATATCACTCATATGTGGAATCTAAAAAAAGAAAAAAAGAAGACACTAACGAACTCATCTACAAAACAGAAACAGACTCACAGACAGTAAACAAACTTATGGTTACCGGGAGGGAAAGGAGGTGGGAAGGGATAAATTGGGATTCGAGATTTGCAAATACCAACTACTATATATAAAATAGACAAACAACAAGTTCACACTGTGCAGCACAGGGAACTATACTCAATATCTTGTTGTAACCTACAATGGAGAAGAATATGAAAACGAATACATGTATGTGTATGTATGACTGAAACATTATGCTATACACCAGAAATTGACACATTGTAAACTGACTATACTTCAATTTAAAAAATAATAAAAAGAAAAAAAAAAGGAAAGCTCCCCAGTTAATTCTGTGGTGCATCTAGGGCTGAGCCACTGGTCCCAAGGGGGCTGTGGATGCCTTTTCTTCCCCAAGTGTGCTTTCCGGACCGACAGCAGCTATTGGCATCATCTGGGAGATTGTCAGAATCTCAGACCCCACCCCACACCTCCTGAAGTGGAATTTGCAAGATCCCCGGGTCATTCTGATGCACATCAAAGCCTGGGAAGCAATGGTTTAGACCACAGACTATGCTGGGTTCTCTTCTGACACCAGCGTCCAGGGAAGGTACTTAACTCTGACTCTTTGACTCTACGTCAAATGAGAATAGTGACACCTCTCTGGCAGGGCTATCAGGAGAAGGAGATGGTGTCGTGTCTGCAAAGCACAAACATGGTGCCCAGCACACGGTAACTTCTCGCAAGATGCCGGCTGCTTTCCCCTCTAAATGAGGGTTGAGTGAAACACATCATGCAAGGCATTTAGAAGGGTGCTTGCTTGCAGTGGGTGCTTAATAGATGCGAGCTGTTGTTATTTCCTCAAGGATGCCCTAGGCAGACAGAGGGGGCCTTTGTGGCTCTCTATCCATCCGTTTCTTCTAGCCCTCAGAGTGTTGTATTTTAATCATCTATTTTTATAAATCCCTCCACCCAACTGGATCCTATGTATCTACAAGGTTTTAGTCATCTCCCTGAGCCTAGTACAAAACAGGTCCAGGAAATATGTATTAAATAAATGTGAAGGACATAAAGGGTTCCCTAGCTGGGGAACAGAGAGGCTGGGAGGTCAGTGAGTCTGGGGGTTCTGAGACCCTAGACCTACAGTTTCTTGGCTCTTGGGGCAAATCTGACTCTTCAGAAGGAAGAAGAGGTCCTTTGGGTCCATAAGTGGAAAGCAGCTAACAAACTGTCATAGAGTATTCTGTGTGTTGGATCAATTGCAACGCACATCACTAAGGGCTTTGCAGATATAACCGGGCTGTGAGCTTCTAGAAAAATAAAATCAGCTTTGGGATCAATTTCAGACTTTATTCCCAGCATGCTCTGATTGCAAAACAAAATGAGGGTCAGTCCCCTTCTGTGGTCAGACCCCGTGGCAGGTGAGGGGATGGCCTGGCAGATGGCGGTGATGCCTTCCTAATGTGGTCACCTTGGAGCTGCCCACAGACAGTGCCAGGCCTCTTAACGAAACCCCTTAATTGGCGTGAACACAGGTCAGGGAACAGGTCACCTTTGCTCTGGGCGGGGGCTCGGATGGGAGCGTGAGGTCTCTGATCATGCACTCAGTGTTCTTCTCAAGAAGACTGTTGCTACCAGGGCCAGCAAGAGAGGGTGGGAATGAAAATACTGAGAAATAGCTGACTGTCCTCCCTAGGGAGTGGGAGATGGGCCAGCTTCCCCAGGACACCAGGACCAGCCTAGCAGGTAGCAAGGGGTTGGAGAGCACCTCTCACAGCTTTCCAAACGTCAATCATGTTTGTTAATTTATGCATTCACTCATCCAACAAATGTTTTTAGGGTCCCTACTCTGTGTTAGGTATGGGGCATGCTTTTTTTATGTTGCTCCATTTTATTTTAGTTTATTTTATTAGACAAGAACTCTCTGAGGCAAGTCCTATCATCCCAATTTCCCCTATACATAAACAAAGGCTTAAAGAAACTAAGCAACTTAGCCCAGAATCACACAGCAAGAACCTGACGGAATTTAAACTTCCGACTGTCTGCATCGAGCTTTGATCAGTAGAAGAAGCTGGTAGATATGGCCTCCTGGCCCTTTAAGGCAAACACTGTGGAACAGCCTAGGACACGGTGACAGAACATCCCAGCAGGACCAGGTGTCACTGAGAAGAAGGAGGCTCTGCTTTGGGGATCACCGGGGGTTTCCAAGGTGGGTAAGGGGCACCGGGTCGGGTACACCAGATCTGAGCTACCCTTTCTAGGCCAACACCCTATCTCACGCAGACAGACCCCCTGGCAGGAAAGGCAATGGGGACTCAAACACGTGGCTCCTAGTCCTCTCTGCCTCTGGAGGGAGAGGTGACCTTGCAAAGGCCCTCAGTCCTCGCCATCTGGGGTTAGGGCCAGATGGCTGCCTGGGTCTCTGAGAATTAAGTTGGCCTGATTCCTTGAGCTGTGGGGTTGGTGTGTCCCAGGAGTTAAAGATTTCCCCTCTGCATTTCCATAGTGAGCACACATGACCACTCACCTCCAATCTGACCACGGTGGCCAAGGGCTTGTCATTGAGGGAGGTCCATTCCTCCATCCTCTACTTTCTCTCCAGGACCAGCTTCTTCTTCTATGACTTGTGGATGCTGGTAACCCCTCTCAAGTTTCTAATAGTGGGGTGCTGGAGGTGGTGGTGCTTTCCTCTGATTGTTCCACAAACAGGAACAGTCACATGGTATGACCAGCCCTTTGCCCCTCCCTTCAGCCTCACCCTCTGTGTTCCAGGAGGGAGCAGGAGCCAGCCTGGAGGAAGAAAGGTATTCCTGCGAAAGGGGTGCCCAAGAGGGGCATGCGAGGAAGGGGTTGTAGGATCACACAGGACACTGTCAGGTCCTATCCTATCTGTCCCTTCTTGCTCTGGGGATGTGGGTCCGTGCCCATCACTGGGACCTGGGGAGGGAAGCCAGAGCCACATCCATCCTATTCATCCCAGTGTGTGGGGATGAGGCCGTGTCCACCATGCTGGGATGTCCACAGCTTCCCTCCAGCAAGTGTGTGACGCCCAACCAAGGCCATTCATTCAGTTCATTTCTGAAGGTGTCTACTATGTGTCAGGCCCTGTGCCGGGCTCTGGGAATGCAGCAAAGAGAACGATCCACATGGTCCCTGCTCTCAGACCTTGCAATCGTGTGCTCAAAAGCGGCAGTAAGTGAATAATGGCACAGACTATCATAAGATCCAAACTGCAGGAAGTGCCGTGAACGCCTTCATATGCTAGTTCCTGACCTTCCCTCTCCCTCCAGGACTGAGTCTGATTAAAAGTGAGACAGTGATGGATGGACCAGTGGAGGATGTTGGAGGTGAAATTCAATCCTGAATCTCCTTTCACTCTCTGGCTCTTGGGACAGCAGAGCAAATGAATAGGAAAGGGAAAGGGAAAAAGAGGCTATAAAAAGGCAGCTTGAAGCCTGAAGGCTGCACGTGCAAGAGATGGGAAACCACGTTCTGCCACTTCCATCTCTTCTATGTCACCGATGTCAGTCCTCTCTGCTCTGTCTCAGTTCAGACTCTCATCACCTTTGCCCTGGATGATCACGGTACCTCCCTGCCTTGTCTTGCCTCCCACCCACCATGATGCAGCCTCCACAGAGGTCAGGAGAGAACCTCTGTCAGCCTAGAGCAGAATTTCTCAGCCTTGGCGCTGGTGATGTTTTGCGCTGGGTGACTGTTGTTCTGAGTTGTCCTGAGTGTTGTCCAGACATTGGACGTTTAGCAGCATCCCTGTTAGCAGTGACAACCAAAAATGTGTCCAAGGATCGCCAAACGTCTCCTGGGAGGCAAGATCACCCCTGGCGGTTGGAGACAGTATGTCCTTGAACTTGACATTCAAGGCTTTTCATCTATTCCTCTGTCCTTCCTCTCACGTTCTATCATACCGCCACCATCAAGTACATGAGATTTCCCGACAGGGCCCTACCCCTTCCTCTGGGCCTTTGGCCATGCCGTTCTCTCTGCGTGGGCTGTCCTTCTCCCTTCCGTGTCTGTTAGAGAAAGATCTACTTAGGTCACAAGATTCAGATCAAAAGCCACTTCTGAGAAGCTTCTCCAGATGTTTGGATTCCTCATCTGCCAAATAAGGATCAAAAATCTTCCCCATGAATTGCACAGAATCACAAAATATCAAGGCTAGAGGGGACCTGGGGAATCCCCACTGTCTTCTTTCAGGGAGGCAGGTGGAGGTGCAGACAAGTGGAGTGTCTTGCTGGAAATCACACAGCCCACTGAAGACGAAGCTGGGCCAGAACCCTGGGGTCTAAATTTCTAGGTCCATGGTCTAACCCTGCATGCCAGCTTTTGCAAGAAGAAGACATTCTCTAACCAACAGGAAAGTTAGTTCTGTAGCCAGGAGCACACAATCCTCTCTGCACCTCAATTCTCCTCTCTGTAAAACAAGAGGCTCAGCCATTCTAGGCAGCTCTGTGCCATTCTGAGTCCATTTTTCTTTTTGAGAAAAGAATGTCATCCAAATATAAAGTGCTCCCATTATCACTACTTCCCCAACCCATCCCCCTATGTTGAAATTGAACCCCAGAGCTGACTCCCGCGAAGGTTAACACAACGGTTTTGCTACTCATCATAACAAGGCTTCCCATCATGCCTTCCCATCACTCCCCGGCATCATTCTTCAAATTCAAACGCGAACCAGAAATGACAAATGATTCTTGTAATGCGCTCTTTGACACAAATCATTTCTGACTGCCCGGGACCCTGGACAACCTTGAGCGTGTACAATCAAGACAAGAGGGAGAAGTCTTGGAAAATGAACAGCTTCAACTTCGCGCCGACGAGAACCCTCTGCTCACGAGGCGGCAGCAGTCTGTGCTGATTACCAAATGGATCATTTTCAATACGAGGCACATCTGTTGGGGATCAGTCGGTGTACTGATGCGCCTCATCTCACTACCTCCTAAGTAGCCTTCAAAGTGCCTTCTGATGCTGCTAAGGAGACCGACATGCACACGTAAGGGCGCCCAGTTTGTGAAGCACTTTGCGTGCGATGTCTTCCTTCATCCTCCCAATGAGCTTGGGTATTTATTGTTATCTCCCTTCTACAAAGGAGAGAAGGGAGCCTTAGGGAGTTCCAGCAACTTTGCTGAAAGACCCAATATGTTGCTGTTCTATCTAGGACCAGAATTCAGGTCCTATGGCTCCTAAGCAAGTGCTGTGCATCAAGGGGCATGTCTAGGGAGTAAAGTTCTTTCTAAGTGCTTTTAGAGTTTGGCCTCAGTCCATGTGGGTTGCAGATCAAAGCCTGGGATCAAGGGTGGGGGTGTACATGAACATGAGTTAGGCGTGTCTGGAAAATATGGGGATGGGACTGGGTGATCATAAATATTCCTCCTGGTTCCAGTGTGGCAGAAAGCAGGTCAAGTGTTTTACAAGCGCGATTTCCTTTCAGCTGTACAGGACCCCCAGGAGATAAGTACTAGGACTGAGGAAACCGTGACTCAGGGTAGTTAAGTAACTTGTCCCAGGGAGAGCCGGGATCGGGGACAGAGGCAGAGATGACTGTCCACCAGGGCTCTGTGCTCCCTTCCAAATTGTGAACCTGTTGTTGGGAAGTAGTTCCCTGGCCAAGAGTTACACTCCTCAGCTCTCCTGTGACAGATGAGGCCATGCGGACCAGTGAGTTCTTAGCAAAGGATATGGTGGAGATAAAGATGACACTTCTTGGTAGAAGTGGTTACAAAGCTGGTACACCTTCTCCTCTCTCTCCTCCTGCCAGTGGACACTGATCTCTAGACCAGCCTCTGAAGCTATGGGTTGTACGTGGCATAATGTCTATCAGCCTGGATCCCTGAATGACTGTATGGATAAGAGTTCCCATCTCCAGTCCAGCCTCCACACACACTTCCAATTGCACTTCACACATAAAAGAGACATAAACTTAAATGGGATTTAGTCATTGAGGTTTCAGGAGTTATTTGTTATAGCAACTAGAATTACCCTGACTACTGCAGAGACAGAAAAAGAGTCTTGTCTCAGATGTGCCTGTTCATCACTGTTACATCACAGAGTGGTCCCAGGATTATTTACATGTATGCAGAGTGTAGATAATTTTCTCCTGTTCCCAAGACCAGGAGCAGAAACATGGTGAAATCCTTTCCCCTTGCTAAGCCTGGAGTGCCTATTGGAGTGGCATTATGGCATTCATGATTCCAAGACCCACTTAATCTTCCCATCTCAATAAAGGGCACTGCCAGGTTTTCGAGGGCTCGGCAGTCGGCCTGGGTCTACCTTACCAATATAACTGGTGGTGCGCTGGAGCTGGCGGTATCAGCTTCTGAGAGCTGGTTGTCAAGTTATCAGGAGTGTTGTGAGCTGCTTGAACATCATGTTGATAGCTTGAGGCAGCTCATGGTGGGAAGTATTTACCCCATGGGAATTGGTCAATGCTACAAACCAAGACTTCCCCCTTCCAGAGAGCCCACTGTTAAACAGTAGACAGGGCCTGGCAGGAGAGCTGGGGGAGCTGACTATGGCCAAGGAGAGTGGAGCAAGGGGGAGCCAAGGGAGGAGTCCAAACAGAACAGAGGATTCTAAAGGGCACCCAGAGGAAGAGTGAAAACTGGGTGTCAGGTCAACATGTCAATCAAGGGCCAGAGCAAGTGGAACCAGGAAGGGCAACTGGAACAGAATCTGGATAGACTTCTCTAAGGCCCCTTTGTTAGGGCATCAGAGAAGACCAGTTCCTGTACATAGCTTTCTAGCTGTGTGACACTGGGGAGGTTACTAAACCTCTCTGAACCTTGCTTTCTTCTGTAGGAAAGGTTTAATGCTATCTTCCCATGGCCAGGAATAGATGTATGATGCTTGGCATGAAACAAATGTTCAAAAAATGCCCAGCAACAGCTAATCTGCAAACCCTTTCCTGATTTTCTGCACATGAATGACTACTCCTTTTATTGTCTATATTCTTTACTTGGACCCTAGAAAACGAGGAACTGAAGGGCATGGAAACTAGAAAGGACCTAGGGAGGAAAACTCAGGATTGCACGACCCAGTAAGCATAGTTGGGATGGCTGATGAGACGAGGTCAGGAGGGATCAAACTCTCCATAAGACATGGCCAACCAGAGGACCTGGGGAGGCTCAGGTAGATGGATAAACCAGAGCCACGGAATCCATGTCTCACCATGAATATTCGTTAGAAACTGAAATGACAAACCCTTCTATCAGTAAATTGCTTTTCAGCTTACAGAGCCCATTCAGACCCTGGTTTCTACTCACTCCCCCAAACAAACAAACCTCTGGGGTTGGCACAGAAGAGAATACTGTTCCCATCTGCAGATGAGAAGACTGAGGCACAGAGGAAATGACCGCCTCTGATGAGCCATGTGTCCTTAAGCTAGAGTCTGAGCGGAGGTGTCTATTGCTTACTGTATAATACAGCCCTGTCACCTGAAGATGGAGCCTGCCATGCCCCCAATGTAGGTATTTTCTGATTCACAGAGTCTT
The DNA here is from genome assembly GCF_048773025.1 of Camelus bactrianus. Classification (NCBI taxonomy): domain Eukaryota; kingdom Metazoa; phylum Chordata; class Mammalia; order Artiodactyla; family Camelidae; genus Camelus; species Camelus bactrianus. The sequence continues at coordinate 35,968,409 of NC_133554.1, read as the reverse complement.
TCTCAGATACCCAGCAGGTGCCTTGAATTTTAATAGGCCCTGGATGCTTCCTGTTTGCAAAGAGGTCAGGTTACTCAGTGGATAGCCAGATGGAGAGGCCTTCTGGACTTTTCCTGGAGCCAGGTGAGGCTGCTCCTGCCATTGGCTCCTGTTTTCCTTGCCCTAGAATGGCCCCAATGCCTTCCTCCTGAGCCCCCTTCAGGGATCTCTGGCTGGATTCCTAGTGGGGGGCAGAAGGGCTGGAAACTAGCAGGGCAGCTCCAAATGCAAACATCTTATGGCCCAAATACAAAGTCTTCTTTTCTGTTTGCCAAGAAGACACACAGGCAACTTTAATAGGCAGAGCCTTGCAGAAGTGCGAACTTGAGGGTCCCCGTATAACCAATACGGTCTGTTAGGACACAAATAATACATATCCAGGCCCTGTGCCTACAGCTTGATGGCTTGCAAAGTACATTTGCAATCACCCTCAGACTTGATTCTCATAGGAAGCCAGGCTCTACACCCTTGATGAGAGTGGGTACTTGCTGAGTGCTGACCCTCCTGGGGGGCGTTCACCACCCAGACAGGGAGACAGGACATACCAGGGAATTACACGAGGGAGCAGGAGACCTGTGCGGTGCCATGGGGATGTGTGGTGAGGGACTTCACTTAAGGAGGTGATGTCCAGGCTAGGGGAGAGTTAGCCAGGTCAAGGGGGTGCAGGCAAAGAAGAGACACCCAGGCAGAGAGAACAGCATGTGAAAGGTCCTGGGAGTGAAAGAATTCGGGTCTTGCATTAGTTTCCTGGGGCCACCATAACCAAGGACCACTGGCTGGGTGTTTCATAGTTCTGGAGACTGGAAGTCCAAAATCTAAAGTGTCAGCAGGGTTGGTCCCTCCTGAGGGCTCTAAGGGAGCCTCTGTTCCAGGCCTCCCCCCTAGTTCCTGGTAGCTTCGGGCATCCCTCGACTTGGAGACGGCATTCCTCCCGTGTCTTTACAGCCTCTTCCCCCTGTATGTGTCTGTCCCTCTGTCCATAGTTCCTAATCCTTCTTATAAGGATACAGTCCTATTGGATCTGGACCCACCTCAATGACGTCATCCTAATTGGAGAATCTGCAAAGACTCAATTTCCAAATAAGGTCATATTCATAGGGACTAGGGGTGAGGAGTTCTACATCTCTTGGTAGGGGGGCTGCGGGGTGGGGAGCATCATTTAACCCAAAACAGCACTGCTCAAAGGGCTGAAGGTGGTGTAGCAATTGAAGAGGAGAGCGGCAGTTGGGGGTGAGGCTGGCTGTGCCTACCAGGGCTTTCTTAGGGAAGACTCACAAATCATGGTGAAGACTTTGGCACTGATCAGAGAGGAAAAGGGAAATTCATCTGTGCTGCCTTCACTTTAGGTTCTCAGGGCCTGACTCAGCTCCCTGAGAGCCCTTTCCTGGGTGGGTGGGTGTAAGTTTCATCACCTAATGTGCTGGGACCAAATCTTATCCACAGGGACCGCCAGAACAGTGCTCAGCACGTGCTGAAAGATGCTCGTTAACTGAACAGTTTTAGTTTAGGTCTGGTACCCACTGAGCGCAGCATGGCACCCCCATGTCTATGTGCTCTTCTTACCTTTTACATCATCGTTGCAGTAATACCCAATCCCTTTTGTACATCTTGACGCCTGTTCTTGATTTCTTAGGTTGAAATGTGTATTTCATTCCCTTACAACTGGAATCCTTCATCATGTTCTCCTAGACTCCTGCGCCTTATCACCTGTGGCTTGCGAAAGTGATCTGATGGAGTGTTTTGTTATTTGTCTCAGAAAAGGAAATTGACAAATTATGTGTGTCTCTAATGTAGAGGGAAATTAACAGTTGGGTTGCCAACTTGAGGTTGACAAGTTAACATTTAAAGTGGGGTTTATTTAGCCCCAGCACTGTTAGAGGTTGTAAGTTTAACGATCTATTTCTAGGATTTAAGATTTAAAAGATTTGCCTGTGTTCTCTCTCTCTCTTTCCCTTAAAAAAAAAAAAATTGACTCCTACAGGCTTACTCAGAGAAGCAAGATTTGCTAGCCCTGACCCAATCTTTGCATTTTCTGAAGGAAGAGGGAACAGGAGTCCCAGAATGCCTTCCCAAAACAGAGCAATTGAATGGTTGACAAATCAGTGGAAGTGTGAAAAGAAAGTGCAACTTGCTACATATTGCAGCATCCAAACCGTAAAGGAGCGCCTGAGATGGCTAAGGAGTCTCCCATTTTACAGATGGGGTGAGAGAGGCTCAGGGAGGAATGGGGACTCACCTGAGCTGAGCCAGCAGGTAACAACAGGCCCGGAAGAGAGATGCTTAGTGCAAACTCGGGCCACTGCTGCAAAGTGCATCATTGGTGGCAGTCAGGTGAGGACAGTCCTGCCAGGACTTTTATCTTTCTCAGGGCTTCAGAGCTTACCGGCCCCCCTGAGAAGCATCATGGAGAAGGGCAAGCAGCCGTACAGAATTGCCCAGGACTGCTTTCAAGGAGGAAGAAAGAAATACACAGCACACCCTGGACCCTGGACCCTGGACCCTGGACCTCTAGGCATTTACGTACCCCAGCACCTCTAATGCAAGTGCTCCCCCCACCCCCAGGAGCCCTTTCTCCAGCACATCACATCGCAGGTGCTCCACATCCAGGGACTGATCCCCAGGACGTTCTGCCCCTGCCCTGGGTCTACAGGTCCTTTACCTGGGCTAGTGGATGGTTAAGATCCATTGGACCAGGACTTTAGGGTTTGAATCCAGGATCTGCCCCTAACTAGCTGTGACCTTGAACAAGCCCCCTTCTCTCTCTGAGTCTGTTTCCTCATCAGCTTCATGGGAATAATCCTAGTTTCCAACTCATAGGGTTCATGCAAGAACGCAAAATGCTAACACAATCCTTGTTACACGCAAAACAGCTGATTCATTTCGCTGTGTGTGTGATTCAAATATTAGTGGGAAGCAAAAGTCAACTGAAATCAATCTTCCAAGTGTGTGTCAGGGACCGTGCTCAGCCTCCCAGGCATCTCTGGGCCCCTGTTTAAAATAACTTTTTCCCAGCCCTCTCTCCCTTTCTGTAAAGTTTCTTGAAGTGAGATGGATAGTGTGAGCAGTGGCCATGAAGGCTTGAATGCACAGACTGTAAATGGCTCAGGCTGTGTCTCCCTGGAGCCCAGATTTCAGCATTGTTTTGATCAGAATGATGGTTTCAACCACAAGCAATTGATTGGCCTATACAATTCTGTCATCCCAACAACCGATTAATTCCTCAGGAATGACACTGCCTGTGGTCCCTGCTAGCATGGGAGCTATATCATTGAGCATTCACTCCTTAAGTTCTCCAAATACTTTACATATATTATCTTACTTAGTTCCCTTTGCAAAGCTTTAGGCAGTAGGCCTCTGAATATGGGGAAGCTGAGGTCAGTTCAGAGAAGTTAAGTAAGCTGTCCAGGACACACAGCTAGTAAGAGGAAGACCTGGGATTTGAACTCAAGTGTTTTTCCATCTTTCAGCCACATTAAAAAAAAAAAAAAAAAACAGGTTTACTGAGGCATAGAGTTTATGCTTTTGAGGCAAACAATTCAAGGAGTTTTGACAACTGTATACAGTTGTATAAGCACCATAGTATTAAGGTACAGACTGTTCACTAACCCCAGAAGTTCCCTCTTGGCCCTTTGCAAGCAATCTGCTCCTTCCAACCCCAGTCCCTGGGAACCACTGATTTGTTTTCTGTGCCTGTAGTTTTGCCTTTTCTGGAGTTACATATAAATTGAATTACGCTGTCTGTAGTCTTTTGTATCTGACTTCTTTCATTTATCATAATACTTGTGAAATGTCTTCCTGTTGTCACATGTCATTAGTTTATCCCTTTTTATTGCCAAATAGCAGTCCATTGTGTGAATATACCACAGTTTGCTTATCCACTCACCATCTGATGGCCACTTGGATTACTTCCACTTTGCGGCCCTTATGAATATAGCTGTTATAGACACTCGTGAGTAAGTCTTGCAGGAACATACGTTCATTGTATTTCTCGTGGGTAAATCCCCACGAGTGGAAATTCCTGCGTCTCACGTTAAGTGGATGTTTAACTTTAGGAGAACACATTAAACCATCTTCCAGTCTTTCTGCATCTTTTTGAATTCCCACTAGCAGTGCATGAATAATTTTTTCAGCGACATTGAAACATTCTAGGCTCAATATCCACCTCGTTCTGAGTTGGGAGGATTGAGAATGACGAATGCCACCTTTCATCCAATCCAAGACGCCATCTATTTTAAGATGCACCATTATTTTATGTACCAATAAGAAAAAAAAAATCTGAAGAACTGTGACACAATGCTTTCCTATCACTTAGAAAAAAAATGTTTTATACTTTTAAACTAGCCTGTAGGTCCCTCCTATACATATATAAAATGGAAAATGAAATTGAAAAAAATATGGTTAGGGCATTCCTAACGTATTCATCTTTAGCATCTTCTGAACCTTTTTTTGACTCTGGGTCTTTAATGTCCACGTGTCTCTACATGGACCATAGCTGCCACCCAGCTATCGATGATGCAGACTTTTTCCTGTTCTGTTCTTGTTTCCAGGATTTCCTTTCAAGCAAACCTCGATGCTGTGAACATTCTTATTTGACTACACTCATATTTTACCCCCACCTAACCCCGTTGAATTATGTACCATCAGAAGGGAAGCAGCTTCTACTCAACTCCAATGAAAAGATTTTTGGCCAATGGATGTTCAGTGTCTTAAAGGTTGCCCCACTCAATGGGTCAGTCAGTCATGTTAGCCTCTATTGATTTATATTTCATTCATTTCTTTAAGACAATGTGACAATATTTCCTGCCCTCCGTAGCTATTATTCTACATGGCGAGCAATACACAGAACCCCCAACTGGACTTCTGACACTATTAACAGCCGTGGCACCAAGTCCACACACGTGTGAGCTACGATGATTTTCTCACGACTGACTGCCAGCCAGTGATTGAAAGATGCCTTCACTTGGAGACAGCCTGATTTGGGGATGTTAAAACTGAAAAAATTGTGCCTCTTAGAACTGATCAAATACAGCGTATTTTCCCCAAAGCTTGGGTTTCTGCTGTTCTCTATATTTTGCTGTCCCCCCAAATCCCTGTCACAGACCACAGAAACATCTGCTTCATCTTGACACCTCCTTTCTCCCTAACCACATCCAATCACCATGATTCTCCTCTTTCTTACCCTCTTCTATCGCTCATCCAATGCCTTATTCTTTCTTAAGCTATTGTAAACACCTCCTCAATTATGTTTGCCTTCTAGCAATTTCTTTGCCTTCAGTCAATCCTATGCATTACCCCTAGAGCGATCTTTCTACCACACAAATCTGAATGTGTAGTTCTCCTTCTCAAAACTCTTTCCCGGGTCCCCATTATTTGAAGAATAAAGTAGAAATGCTTTAGCCTGACATTCAATCTCTCCTGCATTCTGGGCTCGAGTCTGTCATCCCAGGTTTATTCCACACCACAGCCCGCTCCGGGCACAGCCGATTATTTGGAGTTTTCCCCACACGCCTTGATCTTTTCCTCTCTGGGATCCTGCTAACATTTTGTCTAGAAAATCCTTCTCTTCCTCACTCCTATTGAAGGCCATTCAGACCTGAAGCAGAATGCTCATTCGGTCACATCAGCATCGTGCATTTAAGGGTCAAGTTCTCACTGCTTTCTCAGTTGCCCACAGTGAGTTAAGTGTGCATGTACACACATCTGTCCAGTGTCTGTGTGTATATACTTGTGCACACAAAATAGACCACATTACACACGTACACACATTCACCCTGTCCATTCTTAATTGCTACAACCTTTAAGGATTTTTTTTTTTTTTTGCTCTTTGATTAGAATCCTTCCTTTAGGTTTCCTCAGCACCAGCCTGTACTTTTTTTTTTTTTTTTTTTTTTTTTTGGTGGGGGAGGGAGGTAATTAGGTTTATTTGTTTGTTTAATGGAGGTACTGGGGATTGAACCCAGGACCTTGTGCATGCTAAACACACACTCTACTGCCGAGCTATACCCTCCCCAATATTTTATTTATTTTGTTTGTGGGGGGGGAGTTGGTTTGTTTTGGGGGTTTTTTGGGGGAGGTAAGTAATTTTATTTTTTAGTTAGCTATTTAAGTGAAGGTACTGGGGACTAAACCCAGAAACCTCGTGCATGCTAAGCATTCACTCTAACCCCTGAGCTGAACCCTCCCCTGTACTTTCAAGTGTCCTCTCTTCTGGTGCAAAACGGATAGAGAAGGGCTACACAGGCCTATTTTAAGAAGCAGATTCAATTACGTGGTCTTAGCAGACAGGCATTTTGGAGGCACCCAAGTGTAACAAATTCGACCTGGAATTGGCATCAGGCAATCCTGGGTCAGGCTACAGCTCTGTCACTTACTATCTCTGTGACCTTGGGCAAGGAGTGTGACCTCTCTCTGACATCAGTGTCCTGAGTGTCCTGAGCCAGTGTGCGCCTCCAGGGGCCTTACAGAAGCCCCGTCCCCGGCACGGAAGGATGCTGGGAGCGCTGCTAAGTGCTATTCTGAGTCTTCATGGACATGACAATTCTGCCTAGCCCTTCTTCTCCTTGGGCCCCCGATTCATGTTCTGCAGCAGGAAAAATTCCTTTTTTCCTCTTCCATATGATGTACTTCTCGCTGGGAAGCCGCTGGCCAGCACGAGACTTTATCCCCTGCAGCTAAACATGGCCACGTGACTAGTTCTCACCAAAGCCGTGCTGGTGGGAGGGATGTCGGTTACGTTGGGGTCAAGGCTTTGAATCTGCAGGTGCCCCCTCCATGCTCCCTTTTTTACTTTGAGGGGCTGGGTGCGGACGACGAGGTCCTAGGCCAGTGGTTCTCAAACTTGAGCATCACAACCACCCGGAGGGCTTATTAAAACATGGATTGCAGGCCCCCCTCCCCAGCATTTCTGATCCAATAGGACCAGAGAGGGGCCCCAGCAGGAGCAATTCCATTTCTAACAAGTTACAAGATAAGATGCTGACGTTGTTGGCATGGGGACCACTCTTTGAGAAGCACTGCCCTAGGAGGTGGCAGATCTGCAATGTGGAAAGAGTCTGGGTCCCTAACTGACCTTGGAGGCAGGCAGAGCAGCCCTGTCAGTCAGGTACACCCACCTGTGACCATTTAATGAGCTAGCAATAAACTATTACTGTGTCTGAGAGTTTATAGATCTTGGTGAGTCTATGTATATCATAGCCGGTTAATCTATCCTTAAAAGCACCACTCCAATTCCTCCTGGGGCTGAGGCCCAGGCCCACTGCCTGGTTGCTGGTCTGTCTCTCCCTCTGGTCTGGACCCAGTTTTGGAAGCCCTTGTACCCTCCCAAATACAGGTTTTCGAAAGTTCACCTTATGCCACTTCACTTTTATAAAAGACCAACATTACCACCCATTTTCGCTAACAGGAAGAAATCCGAAGAGGATTTTCTCTTTTACAAAAAAAAAAAAAGATGAAAAAAGGAAACTGCATTGAGCATTTGTTTTGCAGTGAGTCGTTACAGAGGGACACACCCCGAACGGCAAGAAAGGCATCGCCAAGTTCCTTCCCCAGGAACCCACACCAGCATCTCAGCATCGAGTCACCATGGTTTTGAACTGTATCTGTGAATATCTGTGCTTTATCTTAATTTATTTTGTGCATCCGTTAGCAAGACATGTCCTAAGGTAATTGCTTCTTTGCTTTATGTCCTTTCAGCTTACACAAGATTTCATAGGAACGCTCTACTCTTGGATAGCAGAGGAAACTTGTGTTTTAACTGATCACAGTTGCACCATCACTCAGAGGTTGAGGTCCCCATCTCCTACAAGCCCTCCTGCTCCCTGCTGCCTAATGTATGGACAGCCACTCTATCTTGCAAAAGGCTAGCATTCCATCCCACCCACTGGACTTGGCAGTGAGGGTTCCGGTTCCCTGGCTGGAGCAGCTCATCCCCTCTGTGCTAATGAATTGCCCCTTGATTGCTGCCCCGGACAGCTTCTGCCCATCCTCCTTCTGTATCTGGGAACCCTGCATCCTCCCTGCAGTAGGTGACAGAAAGTAAGAGCAGGGCCTCACCCACCTTGTACCCAATTCCCCAGCTCAGCTCCTTGCACCAAGTAGGTGCTCAATGCCTACATCAAAGCCACAGTGAGCAACTCTGAGCAAGAAATTGGGACAAGTTACAGGGCGAAGATGACAGATGGCAGAGGGACACAGTCTACCCAGTCAGTGATCACAGCCAGGAACCAGATACAGGTCAAGTATTTCCCTGGTCAATTTCCCGGAGCCCTGTCTTATCAGAATGCAGACTCTCAGACATAACAGGGCAATTGTGTGATAATTATATATTAAAAAAGTCTAGCAAGTATTAAGAGATCACTAGTTCAATAAGCATATGAAAGCTCAAAGCAGGATTCATGCCATTAACTTAAATTACATGAGCCGTAAGTCTGCAATCGCCTTCCTTTCAACCAGCACATCAAGGAAAAGAGGAGCTTTCATTGGATTATTAAAAGGATTTAATTAACATGGAATATTTCACAAGCAGACAACCTATGACAGAATAATTAAAATATAGTTTGTTGAAACGCACATTAATTGGTTACTAATTATCACATTTCGTTCCCCTTTAAGGAATAAAGCTCTGCTCAGGAGGAGACATTGCTTTATGCAGATGCGCATCTCTCCTCATTCATTTGGCTCAGCATTTCATTAGAAGGAAGGACAAGTCCATCACTCTGCAATTCTACAAAACTGGAGAGGAAGTCAGAGCAAGCAAGCGAGGGGTGTCACTGCACATGGGCAAGCAGTATGGTAGGGAGAGCACTAGACCGAGAGTCTATAGGTCCCAGAGCACCTCTCCTGCTCTGCTCTCAATTTACCATATCTGTCTCCCCTGCTTAAAGCTGCCTGTGGCCCCCCGACCATGATATAAATTCCAAATCCTTGCTAGCTGGTAAGTTACAGTCAGGTCCTTGACTATCTTCCCAAGATTCTCTGCTTTGCTGACCCCACTCTAGCCAGGCTGAACTTCTTGCTATACCTTGAGCATACCAAGTTTGTAATGACCACAGGACCTTTGCACTTGCCATTCCCTCAGCCTGGATGTCTTTCCCCAAATCTTCATATGAGGCTTTTTCCCATCATTCACATCTTAGTCCACACAACTCCTCAGAGGCCTTCCCTGACCAACCAATCTAGTGTCACCACTTTTATTCTCTATCATGTCACACAATTTTCTTTTATTCACAGATGTAACACTATGAAATTATCTTAGACATTTATCTGTTCACTTATTTATTGCCTGTTTCTACTGACTGTAAATACTCTGGAGGCTGGAACCAATGTGTCTCCTTGATGCACTGCGGCTCCAGCACCTAGGACAGTGCCCGACACAGTAGGCATTCAATAAAAATTTGTTGATTGAATGAATGGAAATGAGGATGTAGAATAAGATCTTTGAGCATCTATCCAGCTTCAACATGTTAGGATGCTTTGAACTTACACAGAACCAAGAGAGACACAAAGGTGGTAGGAGACTTAGTGTGTCTTTACTCCTTTTGGTACCTCCCTTCTGGCCCTTAGCAAAGCCTTGCCCATGATGATCTTTCAGGAGGTGTTTATGGATAGGAATCCATCTGGATCTGTAATTCTAGAGTTTTAAAACATCTGTGATTAGGGCCATGACTCCTGTCCACCTCCCTTTTTCAAATCTAGAATCATGGGGCCACCAGTTTAAAAACTAATCTCCTCCCTAAACCTTTGTTACCTGCTTCATCAACCTGTTTCATGGGATTCCAGCAAGACCAAGGCTCTCCCTTCAATACCCACTCTGCAAACTAGCCTGGATCATGGCTGACAGACGCTGTCTGTGGCTGTCAGGTGAGCATTCCTGAAGAGTCCAGGTCCTTGGCAATAGGATAGTACGTTCCTGGTTATGCATCTAGAATCCTGTCCTTCCCTCCTTTAGGGAAATCTGAAATTCAGTGGGTGATTAAGCAGGTTTTAAATCTTCTTCCCAGAGGAAGGTGGTAATGCTTCAGCCTGTCTCCTCCATGGCACGTGGTCACATCTCCCTCCTCCACTTCAGCAACTTGATAAAAACAGGATCTACAACCTCCCTGCTTTAGGTGGATTCTCTCCTTCTCATGGGCTGCTAACCCTAGGCAGCCTGGAGCCTGAGGCTGGACTACTTTCACCCCCAGCACTTGGCCAGCTGCTTTCCTTTGCTCCGTGCTTCCAGCTTTTCATCTCTATGCAGCGACTCATCCCAGCAGAGTGGAAATTTAAATTTCAGAGACACAGGTGAGGGCTGAGATAAATCAGGCCCTCCACGTGGTCCTGTCCAGCTCAGCAGAGCTCTCTGCACCATCATCAGGGACCAGAGCCCCAGCTAATAATAAAGCATTAGTTTGCCTACTTTGAGTATATACTATAGAAGTGGTCTTTTTATGAGTCCAAATACTGGAAGGATCAAAAAGTATTTGTTCAAAAGTAAACTCTTAAGGCAGTATCTCCTTTTTAGGTTGGTAGTCACAGTCATTGCTATGAGCTGCCATGTGGGTACCAGTGGGATGGGCTGAGCAGCAAATGACTGGCTGAAGATATCATGGGAGGCAGGGGGTAATACGTGCGACCTGGATGGGGCAGGACTGATCATGGCAGACAACTTCAGTGATGTAAGGGGCCCTCATAGTTACCCACTGACTGGGGCAGTTGTTATTTATACTTTGGGACAGGTAACAACTATTCTAAAGCTCTCTTGTGTAGTAGTTAAATAGCAAAGAATCTAGAGCCAGACGGCCTGGATTTGATCCTGGTCATGTCACCTACTGGCTTCTATTGGGCACTGCATCCAGAGACAGGGTGAATTTCATCCCGCAAAACCTACTGGAGATGAAGTGAGGGGAAAGTCTTAGCAAGAGCTATGAGCTCAGAGTGCAGGAAACAATAACTTCTGAGTGAGGAGAATCATGATTTCTAGAAGTGGTACATTTGTAATGGGTCTCAAGGATGCACAGGAGTTTGATAGGCAGAAAAGGCTATGGTGAGGACGGGGGAGTAGGTAGTAGAGAAAATAATGGTAGTGGTAAGGGGAGGGAACTACATTTTAGGCAGGAAGAGCATATGTGAAGACTCTGTGAAGCTGCCTGTGAACTACAGTGCAACAAGATTATTAAAGGATAGACTAGGTTAAGGGCCAGCAAGAGCTGAATGCAAGGCTAAGGAATTTGGGATTTATTCTATGCAGGAGGATTGTTTTTCCCCTAGGTGATATTTTTATACCTAGAAAAATAAACAATATTTTTCTTCAGCTCTGTGCAGGCAACTCAGATGCCAAGATGGTGCCACGGGAAAACAATCACATGTATACTGCAAAAAATAATTGCTCTTAACATGCGGTCATTTGTCTTTTCAGCACTTTTTGGACGAAGACGTATGCTAATCTAGCTTTACAAAAACGCCATCTGAGGAACATTTTTGAGCAACAGAGTATCACAAGCAGGCTCACATTCCAGAAAGATGCTGCTCGTGGCCGTGGGGAGGAGGCCCGGCAGAGGCTGCAGCCTGAGGTCAGGATGCTGTTAGTTGTTGCTCTGGTCCAGGGGAGAGAGGAAGGGGGCCTGGGCCAGGGCAGGGCCAGGAGGGGCAGGGAGGAAGGGATGGATGCCTTCCCAGGTAGAAACATACTCATTAAGCGGGAAAACTGCTCCCTTTGTGAAGTCGAACCAGAGGTCAACGGTTCCATCAATGACTAGTCATCACTGGGCTGGTAAGATTCTCCTTTCCAGGCTCCTGGTCCACTTTCTAATCAGACACTGAGCATCCTGGAAAAACGCTCTTCTCCTTGAGAACAATTAGGTAAGAGAACTTCTCTCCTGGCACCTCCAGATCCATCCAAAACTCGACTGTGCCTCTTGCAGAGCTGCATGGAGGGGATTTGCGGATTGCTGGCCTGAGATGCCACAGCTGTCGGGACCCCTTTGGTGTAAAAGCCTCACAAGGAATCTTCGCGGTGGCGCGTCTGACTCAGCAGGCGCCATGCCGCTGGGCTCTCTGACCTCAGCCATGGGGATGGCAGCCCCGCTCTCCTCCCTCCCACGGCCATCCCACCACCGGCTGCTTCCACTGCCACCAAGCTGTGCTCCGAAAATGAAGGTTATCACGAAGGAGCCTGAGGCTGGTCTGAGGAATGAGATGTGTTGTGGGTGATGGAGGAAGATTGAGAGACCGAATAATTGAGGACCTGAGCACAAGGCTCTGCAGACGGCCAGGATGGGCTCACAGCGTGGACCACATTAAAACCCCATCACCCACCGCTTCCCGGCGGCCTCAGCTGCCTTGCTTCAAGTGCTGTTTCACAAGCGGTGTTTTCGGAGAGTTAACAGAACTGGAGGGGCTCTGAAAGGGAAAGGGCCTCTGCCGAATGGCTTTTCTCTTACCAGAGGAAATGAGAGATGGTTCTCCTTGTAACCCAATTTCCAAAGCCTATTATTACAGAGCATTGGGAAGATTTGCCTCCTGCCAGGCCAAAGGAGGCTGGGCCAGCTGCAAAGGGGAGCTTAGAGATGGGCCAGACACTCGCCGGGGGCAGGGGGGTGGCAGAGGGGGTGACGTCAGCACCACCTCCCGTTGTCGGTGACACAAGAGGCCTTTGGCCGACTCATGTGTTTTTCACTGATTTTCTTTCCCGAAACCATGGCGTGGGACGCCACATGGGAGAAGACAGACCGTAGGGGCTTGCTGGCCGGCAGCCCCGGGGCCCCGGCCGAGCTCCTACTTTCTCTTACCAGCCACCTGACCTGCCACATCCCCGTCTGGGAAAGGAAGGCTTGTACCTGCAAGCGGAAGTGCGAGTCTGTGCAGCGTGTCTGGGACACTCAGGCCCTCAGCAGGCTGGGTTCCAGTCCCCGCTTGCCCATCAAAGAGCCCTAGAACATCATTCAACTGAAGATCAACCAGTGTGATCCGTTCACTGTTTCAGGTAGCAATTTTAGGACAGCGACGTATCCAAAGGAGCCCAGGGAGTTCTTGACAAAGCTGGAAGCCAGGTGGCCAGGGGAATGCCACATCAGGTGTCCCGGTGGCTAAGACAGGCATGGTTATAGATCCCAGAGATGCCTCCCCGGGAAGGGCTGCCTGAGGGCTGGGATGGGGGTGGGTGTATTCACCGTGTGTCTCTTCTGCTCCCACAGCCTTGCGTCCTGGGCCCGCTGGACAGTGTCCCCAGAAGACGGGCTCTGAGCAGCAGGGACATTCAGGTCCCTTGTTCTTTAGGGCTGGGGCTGTTCAGAAGAAAGGGATTCCTAGAGCTCCGCCCACCCGGCCCCCTACCCTGGAGTGGCAATGGTCCTGGTGGAACTGGGGTTCTCTCAGGGGAGCCCCAGATCAACGCAGCAGATGCACTGCACGTGACCCGCAGGGCGAGGGGCTCCTCTGGGGCAGTGGAGGTGATGCCAAGAGGATGAGTGGAGACAGAGCTGGGCTGGCGTAAGAACAGGCGGGAACTGAATATGAGGCTTAAGTGGGCTATAGAATAATAAGGCATAATAACAACCACCAATGAAATTCTTCTCGTCTCAGAGCCTTCAGAGGCCCAAGACAACAAAATCACAACTTAGTGAGGGGTGAGCCTGCCCTGGGAGGCTTGCAAAGGGAGGCAGGAAAAACTCTTAACCTCTTACACCCCCAATTAGGGGGTGTGGGGGGAGAAAGAGCCTTTCTTACGAGCTAAACTTTATTGTGTTCTTTCCATGTACCAGGCATGAAACTCTGTGCTTTCTATGTTTAGCCCAAGTAATTCTCGCCATATTATGAACTAGTAGATTTTTTATTTTTTTATTATTATTATTATTATTATTATTATTATTATTATTATTATTATTATTATTATTTTGGTGACAGAGAAACTTAGGCTAAGAGAGATAAAATAACTTGTCCTCATGTCTCCAATGTGCTTGTGAAGCTTAAATAAGAAGCATCCAATGGATGATTCTTCTTCTTGTTCTGCAGGAAGCAGGTGGGAGTGAACCCGAGTCCTTTCTTTTTTGTTCTGCAGTTGAATTCTCTTTCCAAGCACAAGGCAAGCAGCCAGAAGTGCAGAGCCACGCAGTAATAGATAAACTGGGTGGCAGCGCTGGCAGGCAATAAGGGCTGGGGGCAGAATTATATATGGGTGGCCATGAAGACCCAAGGGGACTGTGCCGGAGGAAATACTTAGCAAATTGGAGGCTGATGCTTTCAAGTGCCTTGGAGAGTTTCCTAAGGGTGGAATTGTCTTGTTTGGAAAATGGCTTTAGTTGGAGGCACTGTTATTTGGGTTAGTCTGATTCTACACAAAAATGATGCAGAGTCTCCATCCTAAGTGAGCTTACTGTTTAAACCATGTAGCATGACCGTGCGCGCATGTGTGTGCATGTGTGTGTGTGTGTGTGTGATGGGTGAGGATCAGCTGAAAGGAGTGGCTGTGGAAACCTGGACTGATGATGTAAAATGAACAGCCTTGTAGATAAGACAAGCTTAGGGGAGATGACATTCCAGGAAGTGGGAAGAGTAGGTGGAAAGATGTGAACTAGCCTGGGGCTGCCCGTTCAAAGACCACAGCCTAATACACGGAATCCTTCTAGTTTCTGTAGCTGGGAACACTTCCACATGGATTCTCCATCTCCTGTGCTTTGTATGGAAGGAGTTGATGGACAATGGAGGTGAGTCTGAAAGGAAGGGATGACCAACCTGCCTGAGCAGAGGAAGCACCACCAGAAGGGACATACATTCCCCATCACCAGGGAGGACGCCATGCCTGAGGCTAGCCAGGGACGGAGCTAGTGGGAAATGAGGTTGGGTGACATTTCTGACCTTGCTTTACCAAGAAGTGACTGTCAGTGGAACTTTTGAGACTGAAACATATCTGAAATGTACAGCAGCCACTGTTGACCATGAAGGAAGGGGAAGAAAGATAAGGAGCCTACTACATGTCAAGGGGGGGCTGGGGGTTTTAAATACCTTCTTATCCTAATGCCCTCAAGGACTCTGTGAGCTAGCTGTTACTATCTCCATTGCTCAGATGATCAGCAAGAGACAGATTGAAAAATCACATCCAGGTCTGTCTAGCTCCAGTGTCTATGCCTTAAGTGCTTTATCCTCGTTCTTTCTTCGCAGTGCGTTTCACACTCGTTCCAGATGTCTCTGAAGGTTGCTGGGGGTGGAGGAACAGAATGGGCTCGGTTACCTAATCCACAATTCCCCAAGTTAGACTGGAGCTCTCCCCAGGCTATGTGTTAGGTGTGCTGCTGAGTGGGTGAATGGGGCTTGGAAGGCACCCCTTCTCCAGTTTGGAGGGAGTAATGGAATCCTGATGAGATAAAGGAAAATATATGTCATTATATTAACAGTGAACACCAAAATCTCTCAGGAATGGAACTCCTAGTTGGAATATATCACAACACATTCGCAGGGGTAGAAAGTGAGACTGGCTGGGGATGTGTGAACGAAGGAAACTGTTCTTTGAGAGGCAAGAAGATTTGCTTGTTACTGTATATAGGGAGTGTATTAGTCAGAGTTCTGTAGAGAAACAGAACCAGTAGGATAGAGATAGAGAAACAGAGAAAGCAGACCTCGGGAGATTATCATAGGAATTGGCTCACACAGTGATGGAGGTCAAGACGTTCCATAACCTGCTATTTGTGAGCTGGAGAACCATGAGATCTGGTGGTATAATTTAGTCTTTGTCCAAAGGCCTAAGAGCCAGGGGAGCCAGTGGTGTGACTCCCAGTCTGAAGCCAAAATCCTGAGAACTGAGGGGCTACTGGCGTCAGTCCTGACGTCCGAAGGCCTAAGAACCAGGAGTTCTGATTTCCAAGGGCAGGAGAAGATGGATGCCCCAGCTCAGGTAGGAAAAGAGAGAATTTGCCTTTCCTTTGCCTCTTTGTTCCACTAGGGTCCTCAGTGGATTGGATGATGCCCACCCACCTTGGTGAAGGTGATCTTGACTCAGTCTATGATTCAAATGCTCATCTCTTCCAGAACAGAAGCATCCTCAGAGACACACCCAGAGACAATGCTTTACTAGTTCCCCGGGCATTCCTTAGCCCAGTCAGTTTGACACATTAAAATTATCCATGACAGGAGGGAATACAAAGAGGAAAGAAGAAAGGTGATGGGGAAAGAGGGATGATGGAAATTGGAGACGTATATGATGTGACCACGCAAACTCAGCAGACTCACCAAAGTCATGAAATTCTTGGTCCAGATGGCTGTGTTGTAAACCTATGAAAGGATGGGGCTTATGCTCAGGTTACCACAGAGCGGAAGTCAGACCTCAGGTATGAGGCTCAGGAGCAGAGGTAAGGAAACCCAGAAGGATGTCAGCAGTCAGGAGTTCACGGGGATCACGGGAAGAGTCCCACAGGCTTTGATTTGATTGGAGTTGATCAGGCTCCCCTAAATCTCCGAGGGATAGAGATGATGTAGGAAGTCGCTAAATTCTGCCAAATTAAACTTCTAACATGCGCCAGAGCAAGACAAGATTCACTTGAGATAAAAGCACTGTGTTTCCAGAAGCCTAGAGTCCAGGCGTGTCATGAAGGCTAGAGGGAAGGAATTTCTTGGCCACAGTTCAAAACACCTCATGGAAAAGACACGTGTTTGGATATTTTAAGGATGACAGCTGCCCATGCCTACAAGGAGATGCCTTAGTGATAGGAAACCCTGGTTTTCCAGGCATTTCATCACGAGGTGGTTGAGCTTAACTGAAGGTAAAGGCCATCACCAGAGGTTAGGAGTGAGGCTGCTTCAGGATGGTACCACTTTTAGACTGTCACCCAGCCTTGAGCTTGCACCAGAGACTTGGGGACAGGGGACATCACTGGGAAACAATTGCACAATCACCTGAATAACTGAAGCTCCTGGAGGGGCAGAGAGCGTGAGGCAGGGGTGCTCTGGAGTTTCAGAGTGCTGACGGAGCGCAGGCGTGGCTGCCTCTCCATTCATCGTGGCCTGGGACTGAGCCAGTGGGAAGATCTGAGAGTTGGATCTAGTCGCTGTGATCTTGTAGTCGTAGGGGTCATCAAAAGTATAATTATTTACTTAAATACTTCCAAACTCAGGAAAATTGAACCAAGTCCTCTTCTAGCTGCTTTGGCAAAATTTTATACTTTTGTGAAACACAACTGAATATACTCTGCTAACCAAAAGTTTCATGGCTGCACCAAACACCCCAATCTGGTAGGCAGTGAGGCTGGTGCAAATAGGAAGTTGCTTACAGTCATATTTGAGGGAAAGCCTTTGCTTAATTTTTTTTTTCTTAATACCACAGTCCCAAGCACTGACCCAGCGGTGGGGTCCCCTCAGGCATCACCACCTCCCAACCTTGGCTCGCCTCCACAAGTCTTCCCAATAGCTTCATCCCCCACTCAGATAGATTTGCAGAAGAACCGACAAAATAGTTGTAAGGAGGATGCCACAGTCCCACAAGACTTTGCTGAATTTGTAGGCACGTGTATTGGTATTTGGATGTGAGTTAACAAGCAACTATCATTTGTCTTTTAATCGTCCCTTCAGTGACCTACATGAAAAAGAACACTCTCCTAAGCATATTCCC
Organism: Camelus bactrianus; assembly: GCF_048773025.1. NCBI lineage: Eukaryota > Metazoa > Chordata > Mammalia > Artiodactyla > Camelidae > Camelus > Camelus bactrianus. The sequence goes on along the minus strand of NC_133554.1, from coordinate 35,950,795 downwards.
AGCTCCCGTAAGTGATTTCCATAAGCCTGTCGCTGCAGATGCCACGTGCAACCAAACACATTTGGTCTGTGAGAGGTGTGAGCACAGCGGAGGGAGGGATGGTGGAGGGCCTTCCTGAGATTGGCTTTTCCCGGTGATCTGTGCAAACACCCTTCTTGATTAGCTGCTTTGGCAACATCCGCCCCTGCCTCCTCCTCCTCGTGTTAGCTAATGTTGATCGGGCATTTTTAGTGGGACATGTTCTTTGCTGGCACTTTCCAAGAATAGCTCATTTACTGTAAAGTGGTCATTTTGGGGTCTCCATTTTACAAATGTTAAGTCATTTATTCGATTTCTTGGCAAGAAAGTGGAAAGTTAGGTCTCCGTTCTGTCTGATTCCCAAACCCTTGCCCTTCATCTCAGAAATGGTTTCCCATCACAAGCCTCAGGGAATGAAATCATATAAGAAACTCATTTCATTCACTCACTCATTCATTTATTTGTTCTTGTAACATCAACTTGATACCTACTATGTGCTAAGTACATTGCTAATAGTCAAGAGTAGGAAGATGACCATGGCCCGGTCCCTGCCAATCAGGAAGCTCATGATCTAGACTATCACCTAGACTGTCTAGGTGTGGATAGATGTTATGAAAGAGAATAATGGCCCATAACAAGAACCTTATCAGGGTATTATGGGAACACTGAGAGTGAACAATTCTGCCTGGTGGGAGGAAGAATATTAGAGCTGAACTATATACAATAACCAAGACATGGAAACACCCTAAATATCCATTGACAGATGAATGGATAAAGAAGCTGTGGTATGTTTATACAATGGAATACTACACAGCCATAATAAAGAATAAAATAATGCAATTTACAGCAACATGGATGGACCTGGAGATCATCATTCTAAGTGAAGTAAACCAGAAAGAGAAATAAAGATACCATATGATATCAAAAAAAAAAAAAAGAAAAAGGAAGACACTAATAAACACATCTACAGAACAGAAACAGACTCACGGGCAGTAAGTTATGGTTACTTATGGTTACCAGGGGGGAAAGGGGGTGGGAAGGGATAAACTGGGAGTTCAAGATTTGCAAATATTAACCACTACATATAAAACAGATTAAAAAAAACACATTTCTTCTGTATAGCACAGGGAACTATATTCAATATCTTGTAGTAATCTATAATGAAAAAGAATATGAAAACATATATATGTATGTATACGTATGACTGAAACATTATGCTGCGCACTAGAAATTGACACATTGTAACCGACCATAGTTCAATTAAAAAAAAATTGGAGCTGAGGAAGAAAGGAACATTTGAGCTGAGACTTAAATAATAATTGAGAATTCTTGAGATGAAAAACTGATAAAATACAACATTGAACACAATTTGTCCAAAACATACTTCTCTAAGGTTTGCCAACTCAGTGAATGGCATCCACAACAATCTCATTTTTCAAGCCAAAAAATATCTAAGAGTTTTGCTTTACACATGCCACTCCATTATTCTCCATATCTAGCCCATCACCAAATTCTGTTAAATATTCCTTATAGAAATCTTTTGAATCCATCTATGTATCTCCAGAGGCATAACTACCATCCTAGTGCAATCTATCATCACCATCTCTCACCAGGGCCTTGGCAGTAGACTTCCAGCTGGTCTTCCCATATTCACTCTTGTTAGCTTCCTTTTATCTGCAAAGACTAGTCTATTAAACTCATTAGGATCATTTCCCCCTAATACGCCACATTTATAATATGTACTTTAAAGTCTGTACTAAATCCAACATTTGGGTCTTCTTGGAGTCTGTTTCTACTAAAGGCTTTTTTTTTAAAACTTGCTTATGGATTAGACTTTCCTGTCTCTATGCATGTCTAGTAACTTTTTACTGTATTCTAGACAGTAAGAATGATGTGACATGGTGATTCTAGATTCTGTTATCTTCCTCTGAAGAATGTTCCAGCAAACTGTTCAACTTCTGGCAGATCATCTTGAACTTTTAGAAGCTTGGTTTTATGCTTTTTGTTGAGGGGAGGGGCCTTCTGTGAAAGGTCAAGTTGTTTTCTAAGCTCCTCCAACTTCATAGGAATCAAATTGCAAAGTCCCCTGTGGATCTTGTTGAAGTTTGTTTTTAGGTCTTACTGGAACAGGTCTAGGGTAGTCCTTACTCTAGGACCAAGGTCAGGAACCTTTTTCTTAAGGGTCAGATAAATATCCTATTTATTTCTTTTTTATTTGGGGGTGGTAGGAGATAATTAGGTTTTTATTTATTTATCTTTAATGGAGGTACAGGGGATTGAACCCAGGACTTTATGCATGCTAGCCACATACTCTACCAGAGATACACCCAGCAGATAAATATTTTAGAAGCTTGTGGGCCATATGGTTTCTGTAGCCAAGAATCAGCTTTGCCATTGTAAACAAATGGGTATGGATGTTTTCCAATAATACTTTGTTTACAAACATAGGTGGTTGTGCTTATAAATTATATATTGTAGGAGCCATACTTTGCTGACCCCTTTTATAGAACATGACCCTTACTCCTAAGGCACGGCCTTTCTGGTGTCTTAACTGGATTTCCAGGTGTTAACAAGGTCTCTAACCCTCTGGCTGGGCTGGAACTCCACCACCTCCGGAACTGCTCGACCTCCAGTATTTCCGCTCCACTCTCAACCCTGTGACTGCCCCTCTTGGTAAGCGTTATGTAGTCTTGCCCTAAGTACAGGCATCCCAGCCCTCCTACCACACAGAGTTCTGGGGACCCCCATCTGCACAGCTCCCTCCTCTGTGATGGCCTGCCCCACAGTTTCCATTAACTTCAGCAGTCCCCGGATCGGATCCCTAGCTCCTTAGGTCCGTGGGAGTTGATAACTCTCTACAAGATGTTCTATACGAGCCCTACCTCCCTACATCACAGTTAGAAAATTGCCCCTAGATGGAGAACTGGAGAAAATGAGACCTTGCCTCATGATTTTTTAATCTCTCTGTTTTCCCAGGGATCGGGCTCTTGTGTTGCCCATTGCTGCTGCCAGAAAGCAGCTTTCTTGTGTATTCAGTCCAGTTACACAAGTTATTTTTGGCAGAGGGCTAGCCCAGTGGCCAATTTTTCTATCATGGTCAAAAGCAGAAATCCCCCACATTCACACCTGTCCTCTTCAATCTATTCTCCACTTGGCTGCCAAAATGGTCTTTCCCGTCTAATCATCTCATCATCTCCAGTGCCCTCCCTACAGTGGTTCAATGATTTCTATTGCTCTTAAGACAACATCTAAGGGACAGAATCTGTTTTTGCCCATCAGTGAATCTCTGCCACACAGCATGACACCTTCCCTACGGCAGGTACGTAATAAATATTTTTGAACAAATGAATGAATAAATGAATGAATGAAGGAGAAATGATATTTTTTGGCAGAGAGAATAACATGAGCCAAGGCAAGGAGGCATAAGACAGCATGGAGGATACTGTGTCATTCTGTAAAATTGCTACCCAGGATGCTAACTACCAATGATTCCATGGCTTCTTGTGTAGAAAATATGGCCATTGAAGACCATTGTGCTAAATTGCCATTTCTCTATTACCAAAGACCTTAAACCATTTCCTCATTGTGAAGCCTTTAAGATGGCAAGGCCAAGAAAGCTTTCCTTGGACTTGGGGTGACTGGGCTTACCAGCAGACAGACAGACAGACAGATGGACATGTGTGCAGGCAGAAGGAATCATCTATTTGCTAAAAATAAAACCCCAACCTGTTTGTCACAGAAACCCTAAAAGAAGAGAAAACAGGTCGATGGTGAGCTTACCATTTGTGTGATGTTGACGTCCTTTCCACATCAGAGAGCGAAATCACCTTGGAGATCAAGCCCTTCCTCAGACATTAGAGGAAGTGATGAAGGGAATTGTGACTTTGGAACCAAGTAAGGCCCCAAAGGACTCCTGAGTTGATTAAATACATTTGACAGCACATTTTTAGATACAGAAAATTAGCATCTGTGATATTCAGGGGAAGGAAAAATTGGGCTTGGGCAGAAATGTCCCAGAGACCTTGGAAAGGCAAGCTTTCAAAGATGTTTATAGGAAAGAGAGCTGTGAGCCTGTGGCTTGAGGCTCTACAAGAAAGAACTCAGAGTGGGTCAGAGGGTCTCTAAGATGCAGTTTTAACTGCACCAGCAACTACTCCCGAGGAGAAAGAAGCAACGGGTGTGACAGAGGAACGAAAGAGGCTGCTGGGAGCTCCGGAGAGGGCGGGAGAAGGGGACAGAAATTCACAGTCACTGAGCCCCCTTAGGGTGAGGGCACACTGCCTGGGGCTTTCCATGAGTTAGCTCATGTTGTCTTCATCATCATAAACCTGGTAAGGTAGGTCCTATTATTTCTATTTTAGAAGTGAAGAAACAGAGGCTTAGATAAGTGAACGTATCTATCCGAAGTCACAGAGCTAACATACAGCAGAACTGTAACTTGGACCAAGATGTGTCCAATTCCAAAGCCCAGCGGTCCCTCCCAAACACCAGATCGTCTCCCTGGTGTGCTGATTTTGTATGCAGTAGGTGGCACATTAGTGGGAAGTCTAAATTTTCAGGGGTCAGTCTTTTCTGTTTCCTGGGTAGTAGGATATTGAATGCAGTGATGTGGGTGAGAGGGAGCTTCATCATAATTGGACAGGGGTCACTTTAGGAACAAATTTACTGAAAATCACTCATTTACTGATGAGAATCCTTTACATTTCCCTACACTGGAGTCTCAACAGAAGAATATGTGTATGTATGCATAGATGTCGTGGCCAAACACCAACTTCTGGCTGCACCAGCAGGTCCTGAAGGAATTAACACACATCCTTGCACATGCATGTGTGTTTGGCTTGGCATACTTGGGTTTTAAAGACGAATTAAAGAGAGGCTTTGATCGAACACAGAACTGATAGCACTTGAAAATGCCCCCTAAGCTTAGTTCCCAACTGCATGATGCAACATTTATAAAATTCATTCCCATCTGTAGCAGGGCGAGCCCACTTTTCATTCATTTGCTAAGGGTCCTCAGCAAGGCAAACTGTTTGCTTTGAATGACCAGCCATGGAAACAGAAGACTCAACAGAAACAAACGTAGGGACCCACGGGCTCTTCTTCCACTGTCTGCATCATTTGGAGAGCTCCATTTTTCAGAACATCATCTATTACCTTGTACGCGCTGGTGTTTTTATTCAAGAAGACATGGGGATGGGAGGTAGAACATATGCTGGTGAGCTTGCGTGTGTGTTTTGAGAGGCGGGCGGGCAGGAGCCTGGGCAGGTGGGGAATGTGTAAAGCGGCAGGGAGCAGAAAGCCCAGCAGGGATGGCTGGTTTCCTAGCAATCGACCAATTTCCCTCTGGGACTATTCCCAGAAGTGCAGATCATTTTAGAAAGAGAAGCAGCCTTGGTTTCTTTACTGACATGTTTCAAACCAGGGCTGTGTGTGCACGCATCGCCCCAGTAAGATCTTAGACTCTTGGATCTGGGTTTGGATTCAGTTTCCTGGGACTCCATAGAATTTTGCTTCTCATTTGCCAGACTCTGGGTTTTATCCCAAGGCAGCTCTTCCAACCTAGGGTATTTAAACAATTTTTTTCCCCAGGAAATCAAAAAGGGGAAGTTGCTATTTTCAGGAGAGTCAGAACCACTCTCTAAGACCCTTTGTGAAGCTCTCTCCAAATTGCCTGGGCCAAATGCCCTTCCCATCTTTCTCTGCACTCCCAAATTTGATCTGTCCTTCGAGTGCATCTTTTTCCCTAGCCAGTCATCTTTGATGTGCACATGTGCTATTTTCCCCACTCGAGTTCTTGATTACATCTCATTTACCTGTCATTTTCCGTTGATGAGCACAGACCTAGCATATAGTAGGTGCTTAGGAACGCTTATTAAACGACTGAACACGTGGACAGAGTCACAGAGCTCTCCCATCTTCCCTCAAGTTGCCCGCCCCATCCCTAATCGTCAGCCCTGTCTTCCCCGATCTGGAAGAAAGCAGGCAGAAGGACCACTGTGAGGGACTGGACAGAAACTGGAATGTTACTGTCCTGGGGGCCCATCACCAACCAGGAGGGGGAGACCCTCACCCTGTGTGTCACAGGGGGTGTGGATTGAAGGAGGACATCATTCCAGGCACCAGCTGCCTAGAGAGAAGGAGTTTCTCAGAACAGAGCTGGCATCTGTGAGCCCTGGGGTCTCTAAGCTTGGCCTCTGAGGGGGCTGATATCTCATGAGGCAGCTCGTGGGTGAGTGAGGTGGCGTCATCTGCTTTGGGTTGATCCAGAAGTTGGGAGGTGGGGTATCAGACAAGGGGCTGGGATGGGTGGCTGCCTTCCTCCTATGGTGTGCAGGTCTCCTGCTGAGAACAGAGGAGAAGCTGAGTCTGAGTGTTGGCCTCTTGGTTCATCCTCTGCCCTCCCTTAGGATTTAGTCAACGCCCCTGCACACTCTGGCCCATCCCAGATGCTTTGTGGAGGAGCCACGCAGTTTGTCTGAGACCAGGCGGGAGCCAGTGGGCTCTAGGAAGAGCCGTTACAGAGAGAGAGCTCAAGGAGAGCGTAACTCTGGAGCCAAATGATCCACGACTGCACGGCCAGCTGCCCTCACACCCGGGAAGCTTCCGTCCAAAGCTTAAACTCCCTGGGTTTGTGCTACTTGAAATGATGAGGTCTCTCTGCTTCCCAGAGCTCAGGTTTTCTGAGAGGCTGGAAGATCACGGTGTTTCAGCTAGCACAGGATGAGAAGAGAGATGGTGTTTGCTTAACGCTTGTCCCGTATCGAGCATTATACACACCTGTCTAATCGAATCCACCCAGTAGCCCTGTGATGTGGTTATTATTTTTCTCATCTTAGGGTGGATGAAACTGATGCCTAGGGGAAAAAGCGCTCACCGGATAACTGTGCAGCAGAACTGGGAATTAGAGCCAGGCTTCCACCCTCCCATTCCTGGCCCCTTCTGATCCCTGCATTTGAAGCATCTACAGAAACGTCCTTTATAGCTCTTCCCCCTGGCCCGTCCCCTGGGCACTTTTCACTAAGTGTTCAAGGCACATTTGTCTTTGTGGGTGCCTGGTCCCAGGTCTGCTCCTGAGTGTTTCTGCCCGGACCCTCTGGAGAGCTTTGGGCTGGGTGAGAGAAAGCCCTTAGAAAGATCAGATTCTATAATCATAGCTCCCAATTAAAGAACCAGTGAGGGGTTGAACCGGAAAGGATCTCAGAGACCATCCAGTGGAAGCCAATATCTCTTAACAGGGGAACACCAAGACCTCAGAGAGGAGTGACCTGTCCAAGGTCATAGGTGGTAGATGAGACGAGTGGGGCACTGGGTCCAGGCTCTCCCATGGGAGTCATCTGCCCTAGCTCTTGGATGCTTTGGCCAACAGGATTCTAGGGTTTTCTTCCACTGTTGCCATTCAGAGAGCCAAATCCTGCACGTGGCTGCATACAGGTAGCCCTAACTCTGGTACCATAATTTTCTTTAACAGATTAGACAGCGAAGGTCCAAATCAGAGATATTAGGCCTGACACTCGAACCACCAACGCCCCACAAAAGGTCATGCCTTATTACCCTGGGAGCCACGCTGCTCCAGCCCCTTGACAGGCAAGGCCGGCGATACGGGCACGAAGCACCGCACAGTCACACGGAGCTAAGATGAATCAGGTTAGGGGCCCTGCTCCAAGTCGCTGCAACATGCTACCTTGTCTCTGTCTGTCTGCTTCTCTCCTTTTAAAGCCGGCATCCCCATCACCAAGTCAGCAATCCAATTAACAGATTTTGGAAGAAAGCCTCAAAATTGAAAAACTAAAATCTCAATTCGCAGGGCCTGCCCTGCCTCATTAATCCACTGGTTGGTTTGCGATGATTAGGTTGAAGGTGGCTTCCTCACCATCTCCAAGACATTCCTGGGTTGCTGATTTAAGGAGGTCGAGCCCTCCATCCTAGAGATAAAGATCTTTGCCAGTGGCACCAGCATAGTCCCTGGGTCAGTGGAAAGTCACAGAAAATACAAAATTCTGCTTGGATCTCCTGAATTCACATTCTTCGTTATTTGGTGTCTTTCTGCAAACAGGAATATCCCAGGGTTGAGGAGGGCATTCGTGTCTCCAAGGAGCAGCGTGAAAAAGCACAGCCTACCATTCCATTCACACCTCCAGGTGCCAGCAGCCACCCCTAGCCTCTGTCCCTGGCTCGCCCTTCACTTTGACTCTGCAGGCCCCCTCTCTCTCTCTCTCATTAATAATAACCAGCTTCTCCACCATCCAAGCCATCACACTCCTCAGGCTGGGAACACCTGCCTCCATTATTTCATTTGGGTTTGAGATGATTATAGAGTCAGAACAGGTATTTAAATACCCATTTTATGGATGGGAAAACAGATTCAGTGAGTGGGTGGCAGAGCTGGGATTTGAAAGCAAGTCTTCTGCCTCCACATTTTTGCCCTTCTTTATACAGGACACCACCTCTGCACTTCCTGGGCCATAACTTTCTCGGCATCTTTGTCTCTGTTGTTGTTGGGGGTCTCAAAGGATCCAAACCGGTTAAGACACCCATCCCTCCCCAACAGAGGCAACTATTTCAGGAGAAGATGACACCCCCACCCCTAGACTGATCTAAGGGTCATCCCATTCCCCTCAACCATGGGAAGGGTCATGTGACCCAGTTCTGCCTAATGAGGGAGCAGGCAGTCTTTTAGGAAGCTTCTGGAAAAAATCTCTCCTGTCTTCTAAGGGGGTCACAGGAGGAGAGCTTCTTCTTCCTCTTCTGGACATTATCCTGCCCATGGGTGATGTCCAGGGCTGCTGCAGACACCTTGCTACCAGGCTGAAGGTGAAACCAGCACTGAGGGCTGCTGGTCCCTGAGCAGAGAAAGGACGGGAACCTGAGCCCCGGGAGGCGTGATGGGTACTGACTGTCACAACCCTGGGTCCTGCTTAAGTCTAGACTTCCTGTTCTGTGAACTCCAGAGGGTCCTTACTGCTTATGCCAGTGGGGTGCTTTTTCTCTCCCATAGCCGGGAACATCCTTACTGATCTGGGTCATTCTGCCCTCTCGTCTCCTACCTGTGGGTAACCTGAGGCTTTCCTCACTCAGGGCTCACTTCCTTTATGCCTCTCTGCCCCTCAGCCAGGAGCTTTAAAGTCTACACAAAAAGAGGAAATATAAACAGGGGTACCTGGGGGCTCTGGCTAGCTCAGGACAAATACTTGGGGAAATAGAAGAAATTCCCATTTTGCTTTTATTTTTAGGATTACTTGTGTTTTGGGCAACACATATATCCTACGAGACAGACTCGGGGCTGGTGGGTCCCACCTCGCCTAGTAAAGGAACCACCCCATCCACGGTCGGTCCCTGCAGGTGCCACTGCGTTCAGGTCATGTGACCTTCTTTCTAACCAGACCACAGCTAATTGAATCAGGCAGGAACATCCGACTCAAGAGGGAAGCAGCCTGGCTGCCGGCTGGCCTTTAACGCGTGGCCTCTTTTAACAGAGAAAACATGAGTCGATCAAATGTCTCTCTGTCTGAGGAATCTGAACTAAGGACACCGAACTAAGTCATCAACCAAGTCATCAACCAGTGGAGGGACAGACACAAAGAGACCAGGGAGGGGGCACAAGGCAGCTGGGAGATTTCCCGTTACATGACAGCAAGGTGTGCAAGCTCTTGTGAGCCACCTTCAACCCCAAGGTCCTCCGGCCCCAGGCTCAGTGGCCTCTACCTTCGGGACGTCCTTAACCATTCCTTGCAGGAATCTCCCCTCCTGTGACGTGTCTTCTTGCAGCTGGAGATCTAGTCCCTCCGTGATCTGCCCTGCTCAGCCTCCCACTGCTCTCTCATGGGCACTCACGAGCCTCGTAACTGAGCTGCCTCCACTCCCACAGACGCGTCACGTTCTTCCACGTCTTTTTGCCTTGGTTTGCGTTTTCCCTCTGCTTGGCATGTCCTGTTCTTTGTCCACCTAGTCAGATCACATTCCTCTTCCAGAACCCAACCCTGGCAGATGTATTTACTCCTTCCCTGGTGTTTTCTCTTGCATGCATTCATTCAAACGTTACTTGTTGAGTACCTACTATGTGCACTATGTTATTCCTACGAAAAACAGTTGGATCAGGAGAGCGGAGCGGGGCTGGAGGGGTGGCTACTTCAGCGAAGGCATTAGGGAAGGCATCTCTGGGCAGAGTCTGCACGTGGTGAGGCAGTGAGCTGATGCAGGTCTGGGGAAGAGTGGCTCTGGCAGAGGGAACAGCAAAGGAAAATCCCTGAGGGTGGGAATTAGTCTGGTGGAGGAGAAAGCAAGTGTGGCTGGAGTGTCGTGAATGAGGGCCAGAGCAAAGGCTAAGAAACGGGCAGGAATGAAATAATGCAGAGCTTGGAATCTTAGTGGACCACTGCAAAGAATTTGGATTTGGGTCTAAGCATGATGCTCTAGTCGGGGGGATGGGAGGAATAACTGTCACAATCTGATTTGCATTTGGAAAAGGTTGATCTGGCTGCTGGGTTGTGGGAAGGTGAGCTTGGAAGCAACATTCCAGGCAGAGATGATGGTGAGCAAGGAATGGCAGGACTGGGATTTCCTTTGGAGGAAGAGCCAACAGGACATGTTGATGGATTAGATATGGGGAAGGGGGTGAAGGAAAGAGTGGAACTGAGTTTCAGACTGGACCCTGAGCAACTTGGGGAATGGAGGCACCATTTACCAAGGTGGAAATAAGTGAAGGAAAGAGTTTGGGGGTGGAATTCAGGACCAGGCACTTCTCAACCACTTTGCAAGACTTCGTTACAAACCTCAGACTCCTTGAGGGGAGGGTCTGTACATTTTTTCCACGTCTGTCTCCCTCACTCTGCTTAGCACAGGTCCTCACAAATAGTAGATAGTGCTCCATGGTTGATGAATGCTTTGATTTTCGCAGAGTCCTTATTCCTGAAAATTGCATATGGTACCCAGATAGCCACCCTTTCATTGGCTCACTGAATCCCCACCAAGCCGTTTCATTTCCATTTTGATGACTCTTCAAAGAGCAGTGACCATCACCCTTGCCTTCCAAGTCCGTCTGACCTCCACTCCCTTGCCCATCCCCTCTACAAGTCCTTTCACAGTCAAACAAAATCCAAATGGGCACCAGGGGAGCCCTCAAGTTAAAGACTCACTTCGGTAAGCTGTTAGCACGCCTTGGTTCAAGGAGGTGTTATGAACTGTTCCCACCGGGTTGTAGCAAATTGGTCCATCAATCATCACTCAGATACTCAGCCCCTTCTGTAATAAGCTCTTGCATTTGCCTAGACCCTTGTAGCTTACAAAGCATTTTTATATATCCTCTCTCTGGACTCAGGCAACCACCAACCTCCAAATCAACGGGGCAGGTCTCCAGACATTAAATTCCCTATTTCCCTTCAACTCCCATGACTTGTAACCAAGGGTCTTCACTAAGACAGTTCCCTCTGCCTGAAGTGTTCTTGCCCCTCTTTTTGGTCTGGGAAACTTCCACTTAACCTTCCGGAATCATCTTGAATATTTAATGACGCCTTCCCTGACACTCCGGCAGAGTTCATCACTCAGCCCTTCCTCCTCTGTGTTACTTGGGCCACGTGGATGTGCCTGTCTTTCTAGTAACTGTGCTGTAATGTGTGGCTGTAGATTACATAAAGGGTGTAGTGCAAGTGTGAGTATCTGCCTCCTTAGTAGGTAATATTCTCCTTGAGGGGAAGGAACGTATCTCATTCATCTCAGGGTCCCCACACCTGATATAGTCTCTCACATATAACGAGCAGCCAATAAATGAAGGATCATATGGGTATGTTTAAAGCTGGAGGTCAGATGGTGGGGTGACCTGAGCATATTTTGTTAAGGAATACCAACCCCAGCCTGTAGGCGTAAAAGATCCCACGGAAGCTTGATTTATAACATAAAAGGCAGATGGCAGGCTCATTTCATAGAATTTATTTCCCTGAATGCTGATGGGGTCTGATTTATATCTTCCGTTGAAGGTCGCGTTATGGACTGCTCAACTCACTGGCTCTAACAAGGGCTTTCGTGGGGATGGGATGGTGAGGAGGATGGTGTCAGTTATACAGAGAGTGTTTGTCCCATCCCAGGAACTTCAGGACATTTCTTTTCAACTCATCCAACTTTTGCTGAGCACTTACTATGTGCCAGGCACTGTGCTCAATGCTGCGGCAATAAGGCAAGGTGGTGGGGAGCCTCTGTGGCCAAAGCTCTGGAGGTGAGGCCCGGGAAGCACGTACAAGTGTGACGGGTCTGGGTCCCCCATCTTGCAGCCTTCATCTCACGCTGCTGGGATCTGCTCCCGGAACAGCTAGAGCCTGGCTATGATCAACGAGCTCCTGTCACCCTGGTGACACACTCCCCTGAACCATCTCACCAGCACGCGGGTGAGCCTGCGGGACTGGGCTGTCGGGATGGGTCCCCGGGGGTGGGGGCTGTGGAGAGCAGCGGCACTGATGGATGTAAGTGTCAAAGCTACTCACCAGAAGACTTAATTGACTTCCTCAGGCTCTTCCTTCTGCTACATATTCATCCGTTCATCCATCTAGTGTGTGTCTGTCCATGTGTGCACCCATTCATTTATTCATTTATATACTCATTCCAATCTTCATCTTTAAGGCACATACCTGTACGTCTTCATTGTTACGTATTCAACCGTCCATCCATTCATGCACCCATCAGTCCATTTATTCTTTCATCCGTATCTTTGTTTAAGCACACATCTGCCTGTCCTTACTGATGCACGATCATCCATCCATCCATCCATCCATCCATCCATCCATCCTTCTATCCATGCACTGATTCATTTAAATCTTTATTTTTAAGGTTCATATCATTTCTTTACTCAAAAACTCTGTGTGGCTCTCATGGGCCACCTCCTAGAAGCAAAGTTGCTTATCTTAGCATTCACAGTTAGCCCTTATTTTCTGATCGTGTCTATACAAGCCCTCCAGCAGCCAAGTGTATCTTCCCATCTTCCCCTGGCAAGCTGGACTTGTCTCCTCTCCTTTTCTCCCACCGTCTTCTTCTTTCCTAAGTTCCCTCCCCATCACTCCTAGTCGCTTCTTGTTTATTCCAGTCCAACTCTTCATTCACTCAGATCTTCCCTACACCCCCAAGGAGACCATCCACCTGACTCCTGCATTGTTTGTCTTCTGGGTGACGCATTCCTTCCCTGAACTAACGCTCTTAGCATCTGACCTTCCCTGTGGGTACTTGGCTTTGTGTCCTTGCATTTATCTTTTTGTAAGTGTGGTCTTTCTCGTGAGAGACCTCCCCTTGCTCAGTGCTACTGAAGACGAATTCCTTTGCCTTGTGCCCACCTCGGCCGGGGTCCATCAGGACTCAGAGAGAGGAGCCAGGAATGGGTCTTGCTACTTTAAGCCTTGTGCCCATTCTTCCAGGCCTGAGTCCTGGACACCTGTTAGGCTCTGACCACCAGTACATGCATGGAGAGTCTATGATGGGGCTCACCTAGAAGGCTGCTTGGCCTTGACACATGTATCACTCTTCCGGGCCCCAGCATTGGGATGGAACCTGGCTCTCTTACCCTAAGTCTGACGAGCACTTTCCGTGAACTGACAGGTCCCAGAGAACCATGCCACTGCTGTGTGTGTGTCTTTGAGCGTTACCTTCTGTGTTAGTCACTTTTTGCTGCATAACCACTTCAAAACTTGTTTCTCGTCATGCTGCAGGTTGTCTGGGTGGGTCTTCCACCGGTCTTGTCTAGCTTAATGCAGGTGACTACATTCCAGGTTGGGGCACCTGGGATGGCTCTACCCATGTGTCTGGGGCCTCAGCTGGGGTGACGGGGGTGGCCTCCCACCCTCCATGTGGCGTCTATCCCTCCACTGTGGCATCTCATCCTCCAGATTTCTTCAGAATGTGGTGGTCTTGAGGTTCCAGGGCCATGAAAACAGAAGTTGCCTGACGGCTCCAGGCCTTGGCTCTGGAATTCACTCAATATCTCTTCTGCCACATTCTACTGGCCCAAGCAAGTCACGAGGCCAGCCCACATTCAAGGGATGCGAAAAAGGATTTCACTTCTTGATAAGAGAATCTCTTAAATACTGGGCCCGGTTTTTCAATCCATCCACCTCGTCTACCTGGCCTGTCCCACCCACCAGCTTGGTCTCCCCTGGGTAGTACACGGTTCCAGGAAGCCTGCGTTCGCCACTTCTGGAGATGGTTTACAGCACCATGGGCTGCTATCTTGGGGCCATCCCTCCAGCTGGGCTGTCTTAGAGCATCCTCCTGTTATGATATTCCCAGCTAGAGTACATGGCCCAGGAGGGCAGGGACCGTGTTGGGGCCCCAGTCACTCTCTGCGTGCTCTCCTGTGGCACATTTTTTACAGCAGTGATCACTACTTAAACTCTGCCTTTTGTTGTTGTTTGTTGTTTTGTTTACTTGTGCATTGTTTGTCTCTTCCACCTAAATGAGACCTCCATGTATGGACTTTGTTTTTTTTCACTGATAAATTATGCAGGCATACTTATCACATAGTAGGTGCTCAGTAAATATTTTTTGAATGAATGAAAGCCTCCTGAAGACTGCGATCAGGCCTTAAACCCATTTCATAGCCCCTCTCCTGATGCCCAGGCACATTTCTCATTTGAGGATAATTCATTAATTTATCATACATAGTGTGAAATGTTATGAAGGTTGAAGAGGACCTCTTTATGCCCATTTAAAAAATGCTTTTAAGGCTTTTCTATGTGTCCTGAGAGGGTTCTGGTCCTTGAAAATGAGTAATTTCTTTGGCAAGATGAAACTTGAACATCTGGAAAGACAAGAGGATGTTGTCTGTTCTGTTCAAATTCCTTCCAATGAACTTAGCTCAAGCATTCAGATATGTGCTGGGTGGACATGAAAATAAAAAGTAAAAACCCCAGATCTTGAATGTGACTATGGAATACCTTTGGATCCCAAATCTTAGCTCTTCCAGAGAGACACATTTTGCTCTCAGAGTCTGAAACTGAAGACTTCCAAAAACACACAGATTCCAGTCTTTAGAGGGGCCACGTGAGTCAGCATAAATGTGATGTATGGGCTTCATGGCACACGTTTGCATGGAAAAGCCACGGTCACATAAGGGAGTAAGAGTAAGATGGACAGCAGATTCTGTCCCTCAGCACCCATCCCCTCCGCTCCCAGATACCTGCTCCAAGCTGGGATAAATGGGACCACTGGATTATTTAGAAGACTCTGCTGTTTTCTGTTGGCATTTCATTTTATGTCTATTTTAAATATACAAAAAATATAGAAAATAAGAGAACACCCACCACCCTAGGAAATGGAACATTGTAAATGATAACAGAAGCCCTCTGTGACTGTGCTAGATGGCATCCCCACCTACTTTCCTTCCCTGGAGACGCGCACCATCCTGAAACAGGTATTTTTTTCCTGTGCTAGAGTGTGTGCTTCTAGTACATGTGTGACAGCAAACATCAGAGATGTCATCAGTCTAGTTTGCCAGTTTTAAATCTTTTTTTCTGTTTTTTTTTTTTTTTTGGAGGGGGAGGTAATCTGGCTTATTTATTTAATTTTTTTCTTTAATGGAGGTACTGGGGATTGAACCCAGGACCTCGTGCCTGCTAAGCATGTGCTCTACCACCTTCCCCCTCAGACTTTCTAATTCCTGTTCATTTGACGGTGGAAAGCGGTGCCTTATCCTTGCTTTAACTTGCATTCATTCCCCTGATGGCCAGTGAGGCAGGGTGGGGTTTCATGCTTTTGGCCATGTCTGTTTCTCCTTCTTTAGCTCACCTCTCCATACCCTTTGTCCATTTTCTTATTGAATTGTTGGTCGTTTTTCATGTTGATTGACAGCAGGGTTTCTTAACAGCAGCACTATTGACATCTTGGACCAGATGATTCTTTCCTGTCACGGACTGTTCTGGATTGTAGGAGATTTAGCAGCGTCCCTGGCCTCACTAGATGCCAACAGCAAATCCCCCTCTTCCATCCCAGTTGTGGTGACCGTGTCCCCAGGCCTTCCCAAACCACCCTCAGCTGAGGATCTCTGATATATTGGAACAATTTATTTTTCCTGGATATTCATCCATTGTCAGTTACACAGATTGTAATCTTCAAAAAATATTCCAGGAGGGCCAATAGATCTAGTTCTTCTCTATTTCAGAAGCTTTGCTTTGGAGCAAGGAAGAAAGAACAGTTTATTTTTCATGTCCAGAGTCCTAGTTTGGGTGCCCTCTTCCCGTCTTTGTTTCGAATCTACAAGGTATGTGTTAATATCCTTATTTCACCCAGGAGGAAACTGAGTCTAGCAGTCTGCCCAAGGGCACTCGTCCGATAGATAATGGAAACAAGGTGTGGTTCAGTCTGTCCAGGGCTTCAGCTGAGTAGAAAGAATGGGGCAGTGCTGTCTGCAAAAACTCTATAAAAATACGTTTTAACCCAGAGGCTCCCAGGGATCAAAGGGTCTGAATGGGACTCTAAATTCACACTTGCCTTGCTTTTTTTTTTTTTTTCCCCCATAAAAGCTGTATTTGAAATGAGGGAATCCAGCTGCTCTGGACTCAGCAGAGGGGCAGAACACCAGCATCAGGGCCCGCCTTCAAAGAGGAGGCGAGGGGCTCTTTAAACATGCATGCCGAGAGAGTAGGGGCTGCCACAGCTAATGGCTCTGCAGACTCAGAAAGGAACTGCCTGCCAAGTGCGCCAGTAATTAGTTGTTAACACATGGAAACAAAAGCCGATTTAGAAACAGAGCCCATCATTTATTTATAGCAATCTAAGTCAAGTATTTTTTTTAATTAAAAAAAAAAACTGGACATAGTTCTCATCAACACCAAACCATCCATCCAAGGAACTCTAAACTCACCTCCTCACTCACTTGCTTTCTCTTTCACCTCCTCCTAGAAGTCCACCTAGACTGCCCTGGCTGAGCCCTGTACCCTTCAGCTTTCACGCTCTCATTCTGCCCCAAACTGTTGTGCATGCAAGGCCACCACTGGCTCATGTCCTCTGATCTCTTGCTAGCATGCCTCTGTGAGTCTTTGGTGAATGGAAAGAGCCCAGGCTTTAGGTCCTGGTCCTAGCCCTTTACAGCTGTGCGGCCTCAGGCAAACCTCTGTCCACACCCAGGCTTGTTGTAAATATCGATATTAAATGTGCTGAGTTATATGGAGCCCACGGTACATGCCCAGCATAGACTGGGCTCCCTTATTCCCTCCTGGGCAAGGCTTGCATCGTTCATGTCTTTGTCTTATTAATTTCCGGCAGAACGAAGCAGGAATACATGGAGAGTGCAAGCTGTGGAGCCAGACTGCCTCACTTCAAATCCTTCTCTGCTGCCAATCAGCTGTGTGACTCTGAGTGACTTATGTAGGCACACATGGTGCCTCACTTTCTTGAACTAGAAAATGGGACTGATAATGGTCCCTACCTCATAGGATGCTTGTGAGGGTTACGCGGGCCCTAGGTAAGAAGCCAGTGCATTCCAGTGTTCTCAGTACCAGCAGTGGTGACGTGGCAGCGGCTGGGGGAGGGGGTCTTTACACCTCACCGCCCGCCAGTGCCATGCCAGCATCATGCTGAGAAAGGAGATGGCACCTGCTTTTTGAGTTTGACAGACCTGAGCTGGGATCACATCAGTTCCACCAGTGTGGACCTAGGTGAGGTCTAAACCTCTCTGGGCATCAGCTTCCTTCTCTATAAAACATGGGGAATAACAGCACCTGCCCCCAATAAACCTGAGTAATCCTGGGAGCAGATTCTTCCCCAGAGACTCCAGGGAAGAGCCCAGGATGCCCTGACTTCAGACTTGTGAGACTCTAAACAAAGAGCCCAGCCAAGGTTCTTGGGTTTGTGACCTACAGAACCGTGAGCTAATAAAATGGATGGCGTTTAAGCCTCTGAGTTTGTGGTAATTTGTTACAACAGAAAACAAAGTTTACAAAATTGAAGACTGCCACCTAGAAGAGGGGTGTTAATGGATTTTGAGCTCCTGGAAGGCATAAACCAAATGTTGCTTATTTGGAACCTGATATATAGTAGGTGATCAGTAAATATTGATAGATGAATGAACCAATGAGTACATTTTTAGAAAATGAGCAAAAGATCCAGACGCAGTCCACAAGTAAGTAACTTTACAAAAAGCTGCAGGTTCCAGGATGTGCGTGACCAAGGGACAGGAGAGCTGAGAAGCGAGTGTGTGAGAGCAAGCAAGATGTCTGTCAGCCTTCCAGCTGTGTGACCTTAGGCAAGTCACTTAACCTCTCTGTGCCTTGGTTTTCCCATCTGCAAAATGAAGACAATGGTAGTAGTAGCCTCATAGGGTTATCACAGGATTAAATAAGAGAATACATAGCAAGCTCCCAGAACAGCAGCTTGCCCGTTATAAATATTCAGTAATATGTGGTGTGATTTCACAGATAGAGTCAGAATACTCTGAATTTAATCTTTGTTTTCTCAGCAACGTGCTTGATCCGTCTCCACACTCCACCCCCTCACGTATACTCCAAACCTTGTTTTTCTCCTCCGTAAAACAAAGGCAAACCTTAAGAACAGTCTCCAATTTTAAAACTTCTATCACTTTAAAGAGCATTGGACACTTTTTTAATCTAGGCAAATTCCCTTACTTCTCTCTACTGCTGGCTTTTCAAAATGAAATTCACCCGCAGACAATAACACAATAAGATGGGCGGAGTCAGGGTTGCCTGGCTGTCACCCTACTTCCCAGAGGGAAGGGTGCGGGGACACTACTGACTTCCCCAAGGCTAACTGAAAAGCCCAGGCCACAGTGCCTCAACCCACCCCAGCCAAAGCTGCTTTTTAGATGGTTTCATTGATTAGCTGAGTCTGGGAAAGGGGAGGGGGGTGGAGGACAGGCTACTAGCTTTGCTGTGGTTGTTTTTCTTTATTGGGCTCATGGTGCTTTGAATTCCATAACTCATAAACCAGAACTGGGGTCAATCTCATCTCAGGTATATGGGGACAGCTGATCTGCATTGCAAATTGTCCACAGCAAACCTTGCTCCCAAATTATTGTGAGATTGTCACTTACCCTGCCTAAGTCCATTTTGGCAAGAAAGATCCTATTTCTTACTGTTCATGGTCTTATATTAGAACTGTTTATGGTTGGCTGTTTCCCTACCTCTCTGGCGTCTCCCGACCTAGAAGACAAGTTCCTGCAGAGGGGGCACCTGGCTATCCAACTGTCAAACTGATTTTATGCCCTGACCATGAGCTTCCTCCTAATACGGGAGGAGGGAGCCAGCTCATCACAGCTCTGTTCATATTCGACTCTAAGCTTCAAGACTTAAACTCCAGGACGGTGCCTGTCCTGCTTCAGCCGGTGCTTTGCATCAGTGTCAAGGACAATCTCATAGTAGAAACTACCAAGGGATTCAGGACTGGCTCTCTTAGAGACGTTCAGGTTTCCACACCCTCCGGCTGCTTCTGGAACATGCCCAGAAAATTGTGAAGCCCAGAGCACTGAACACACCAGTGTTCAAGAGTAAATACTCAAGCAGCTCTGTGTAAATCACAGAAATGATGCTCTCCTGACATTTGCCAGTTTTATTCAACCACAGCATGGGCAATTAAGAATAAACTGTGTTTGATTTCTCTGCGGTTAGGAAAGGCTATTGATGAGACCACATCCTGGAGCTGAGTCGGCAGGTCCCGAGACAGGCATGTTCTGGGCTCCCAGAGCAGGGGCTGGGCTCCCGCAAGCCTCTGCTTGGGGTTAGCCCAGCCAGAGCTATGAGCCCTTTGAATTCTTTCCTTTTCCTTGCCCTGGCCCTGAACCCCTTAGCAAGGTATGGGAATCTTATTTCCAGAAAACCAATTTATTTTTCCATTTATTTAATTAATTGAAATTGCTAATACTTCGGCTTCCAGGTCATAAACACTGGGTAATAAACCCCCCGCTACATCTGTCCAGTGCTTTAGTATTCACTAAGCACTTCCACAGTCATTATCTGGTGTGACCCTTAGAACACTCCTGGCGGTAGGCAGGGAAGGGATTACAAATGGTCAGTTTATAGAGAGGGAGATGTGTGTTGCCAATGGTTACAGGAAGAACGGAGCAGAGCCAGGACAGAAGCTGGTGTTTATATTCTAAGTCCAGTCCTCTTATCAAGAGTTTACCCAGGACTGAGGGTATTCCCAGGATCTGGGAATTTTAGTTTTAAAACTGGGGAAGTCCAGGCAAACTGGGAGGAACTCGTCATCCTACTCCAGGACCTCAGGCTGTCTCTCATAATGGGGCACCTGTCACCCCCACCAGGTTCAGCTGAGGGAGGTGCCCTGTGACCTGGCGCAGGTGAGGCAGATATTGCATCTGGACTGTTGCAACAAAGTGTGTTACAGCTCAGTTGTGACAGCAGCCTGGATCCTGACGAGAGACCAAGCAGCACGCGAAGAGTTGGAGAACTCAGGTTTATTATTGCTGGCGGGCCCAGAGGAGTTAGCACTCCCAGCCCTGGACCCCGTCTGTAGGTTTACACAGGCTTTTATGGGTTGCCAGTCTAGACTTTGCAACATCATGTGCAAATAAGGTGTAACAAAGTTGACTAATCAGGAATGAGCTTTGTAGAAATGGACCAATCAGGAGTTATCTCAGGGAACCAATAGAATCTTAGGGGTAAATTCTGCTTTCCTAGAAGCAAGCCATTTTAGAAGCAAAAAGCAAGATAATGCCACTGGGCCAGGGAACTGGATGGTGCTGGCAGTAAAGTAGTGGCCCTGCCTGGGGGTCCTACCTGCCTTTTTCATGGGGCTTCCCATCTCAGACCAGTCTATTGGGCTGTGAGCTGACAACAGTCAACTGTGACTGACAGATGATCTATCTGAGCCAGAGCTTGGGTTGGGGCTGGTTGGTTGCACAGGGACAGGTGGTAGAGCCTGGACATATGAGTGACCCCTCCTGGTTGGGCTGCTCATGGAGAGTGTTCCCAGGAGAAGGATTCTGAGAACCTTAGGGTACTGAGCCAGAGGGGACACTGACAGGAACTGCCTGGTCAGAAGGACCCAAGACAGAGATACGATGATCTAAAGACAAAGATGGGGCAGAGGAACAACAGATGGATGGATAGGACAATAGAGGAGGAGGGAGGGATGAGGCAGAGGAAGAACAAGCAGAGAAAGGGGTGCATATGAGGTAGTCTGAGCCAGACACAAGGCTTGCCACGGTCAGCTGCCATCCGCAGCATCTCTCTCCTTTGTGGGCTTAACTCCCTCCCTCCCAGCCCAAAGTCAAGCTCTTCTTAATAAACTAGCCAATCCCATGTGGCTGGGGAGGGTGGGAGGAGAAATGATGTGCCCAAGGAAGCCTGAGCCTGAGTCTGAGCTGGGTAGGGAGTGCCTTTGTCTGGGTTAATGGGCATTTAGCCTTGAACCCCAGCAAAAACCAGGCGAGCCACCTGCTCACTCATCCACATGCCCCCTTGTTAGCTTCACTCTGGCCTGGGAACTTAGCTGCCTTCCCCTGATGCTTCGGGACAAGAATCCAGGGTCTCTGTTTGCCTGGCTTGTTAGCACTTTGACTTCCTTAATGTGGAGGGATTCAAATCTGATTGGGAAATCGTTAAGCTAAACCAAGCCCAGAACACAGCAATTGAGTAGGAAACTGTGGACCCCAGCTGCACTTTCTCCTCCCCCCGCTGTGTCTGAGATCAACTCACAGGCAGGGAGAGAGGGGCCCTTGGCATGGGCATCCGCCCTAGGTGCATGGAGACAGCCACCGGGCTGGCAAGAAAGGCCCAGGAATTGGAGTGAATGTGGGAAACTGTATAGTAATGCGGGAGGGCATGTAAATAACACAACAGGAGTCAGCAAGCAGATGGGGTCTCCCAACTTCTTGGTGATGGAAACCATGCAGGATGTGGTCACTTGTGTTCTGGTTTTTTTCTCTTCTACCTGCTGGTCTTGATCTTTCATCTGAGTTGGATTTTCCTTAGTCTTGATATATTTCAGCTGTATCTTTCTATCTTATTACATGTATTTCCTGAAAGTAGCCTCAAATCCTCTGTGGGACAAAGTGAGGAATAAAGAGGCAATCTGACCAGCCCTTCCACCAATGTCTTGTTTGGAGTATAGGCTGTGGGGTAAGCCGACGTCACAGGGGATGCAGAATGGTAGAGGGGGGAGGGCACCCCTCACCCATCCCCCGGCCCCAGCCTAGCTGCTGTTGGGAGCCCCCTCTAGGCCATGCCCCCCTTCCTAGTCTCAGAAGAACCCAGCAAGTGGGTAAGGCCCCCCCACAAGACGCCGGGGGGTAGAGAGGTCATTCACAGCTGTTGGCTTGCCAGGTTACCCTGTCCCAGGGCCTTATTACATGTGGCTTCCTGAATGTCTGCATAGACAATCCAGTCAATCTGGAACTTTCTTTCTAAGTTCCCCCAGCCCATCTCTACTACCCAGGGGAAGCCTTCATATCCACAACTTGAGTGAGTTGAGACACCCCTTAGAAAATGATTGGGCTGTGGAGAAAGCTTCCCAGCTGGGCTCCTGACTATGCCAAATTTAGTTCTGCCCTGGAGTCTTCTCATTGTCAGTTCCCATGGCCTGTTGCAGGAGCTTCCTGTTTCTTCAAGTCCCTTCTCAGGCTTTAGGTCTTAAATGTCACCTTCCCAGAAATGGCTTCTCTCACCAGCCCATCTAAACTTGGTCCAACCCCAATGCTCTGTCTGAACTCAGAACTCTCTGTCACATCATTCAGCTTCCAACCCAGCGTTTATCACAACCTACAACCCCCTTCTTTATTTATTCCTTTGCTTTTTTCTACGACTTTCCATGAGCAGGGCATCAGCCTTACAGGGCAGAGGCCTGGTATGTTTTGATCCCTGCTATATCCCCAGCACCTAGAACTGTGGCTCAAACACTCGAGGTTCTTAATAAATATTTGTGAGAGGAGTGTGTCCATCACTTAAAGCAGGAGTTGGCAAACTACAGCCTGTGGGCCAAATCTGGCCCGCTGCCTGTTTGTGTAAATAAAGTTTTATTGGAATGCAGCCTCATCATTTACATATTGTCTCTAGCCGTTTCAGTGCAACCATGGCAGACACTGAATACTTGGGACAGATGCCGTGTGACTCATGAAGCTGAAATTATTTACGATCTGACCCTTTACAGAAAATTTTGCTGACCCCTGGCTCAAACCATAAACCTTACAATAGCTTATTCAACAGAGACATTTAGTATTTCACTTGCCAAGAAACCAGAAACAGCAGGTTTCGGGGTCATTTCAGTGGCTCAATGATCATGGACTCATCAAGGACTCATGGTCCGGTTATTATGCACTCTGCTCGCCAGTGATAGCCTCCCTCAAGGTTCCAGGATGGCTCCTGCAGCCATAAGCATGTATGTCCTTGTAAGTCAGAGCTCCATGGAGGAAGGGGTGTACTGAGAGCAAAAGCTGGCTTTCCCTTTTCCCAGGGAGAAAAATCTCCTCCCCTAGAGATAACAATGGCTTTCTCCTTGTGTTTTATTGGCTAGAACCAGATCACATGCTCCTTACTCAGCCAATCGTTGGTAAAGGGGATGAGGGCCATCCTAATTGGCTCAGACCAGTCACAATTCATGCCTGGAGGCTGGGCATGCTGCCTTTAGAAATTGGAGAGGAAGAGGATGCATGCCAAGGTGCATGAGTGAAGCACACCCCAATTCTTCGCCCTGGAGATGGCTGTGATTAAGGACTGAAGTTTGTCCACCTCTCCCCTTGATAGAATCAGAAACAGATGGGCCCACTGTTACTCTTTTTCCCCTTGCTAGCTTTTAGGTTGATCTTCTCTCTCATCCTGTACCCTGTCTACCATTTTCTCACCACCAACCACCAGCCTTGATGGTAATGACTTCAGGCAAGCAGGTCCTAGCTGACTTTATGACAGCCCCATTTGATCCAGCTTTTCCTAAGGAGACAGCCTGGTTTCACGACAAAGATTTGAGGGCCACCCAAAGGGAATGTAAAATGCCCCAAATTATATTCCCCACCTACCAAGTCCAATGTTTTAAACCCAGTTATGCAAGACATTTTGGCTTAATGCATTGTTCTCCAGAATGCCTCTGTTAAAATGGATGAGACTTTCAAAAGGCCATGCATGGTGAGTTTATGACTTAATCTCAAAGGCATGAGGTCATACATCATCTTGGACAGCAGAAACATTGACTTTGAGGGGAGCAGGGAGCAGTGCTATGATGGAAGTAGCATGGGACCATGAGCCGGGACCACCTGGAGTCTAGTTCCCCTTTATCTATTCATTTTTGATGCACCCAGGAACATTCCCTTTCTCTCTCTGGACCTCACCTTCCTCGTCTATTCCATGGAAGGGCTGGATTCAGTTAATTGGGGTGGGGGGGGCCTTCCAGCTGGTTAAAAGGGATCAGCCATGCCCTTTGGCAGTTTCATGCCCACATTCTCGCATTCTTTCACTCACCATTCCTTCAGCCACTGTTTTGGCCCATATTTACTGAGTACCTCCATGTGCCAGGAGTTTTGCTGGATGCTGGAACTACCACAGTCCCTGCCCTCAAGGAGCTTACTGTCCAGTGGGGAGGACACTCCCCACTGCACACAAGCACATATGACACCACGTGACAAGTCTGATGACAAGAGCTCCTTGTAAGCTCACGGCAGCTCAGGGCAGGGAGAGCAGATAGATGTTACCTAGTACAAAAGGTCAAGGTGGCTTCCCAGAGGTGGTGATGTCTACATCAAGACCTGAAGGAGGAGTCTGAGTTAATCAAACTATAGAGAAGGAGAGTGACAATTTCCCTGGTGGGGGCAGGGCATCAGCACGTGCTAAGACCTGTTAATGAATATTTATTCCATATCTGAAGTTCAGTTTTTTTTTTCAATCAAGCCACGTGCTGTTGCCTATTTAAAATTATGGTGGGAAGATCAGACAAGTTTAAAAATAACCTGAACCTAGTTTATCCAACCAACCACCATTGTGATAATAGTTGATATCTGTTTCATTTATTTAAAACCTATGATATGCATTTCAAACATGCCACCTGTAACAGATCCATTAATTTAAAACAGAATTACTGAAGTGTCACAATGTGCTGGGCATTTGGTTAGAATCAGAGATGTGAAGGAGAAGAGAACTTGGCCCATACGCTCCAGGATCTCACAGCTGGAGACAGTCTAGTGCATTAATAATCAGAGTACAGCATGTCCCAGGTGCACAGGGGATGTTGTTCCAATCAGGCTGGATCCAGGAAAGCTTTCTGTAGGCCATTAGCCCTGAATTGAACTACTTGTCTTATTCATTTATTCATTCATCCAATCATTCATTCATTATTTTTAGTTGCAGCAAAATACACATAACAAAGTTTGCATTTGAGTCATATTTCAGTGCACAATTTAAGGACATCAAATCCATTGACAGTGTTGTGTAAGCATCACCACTATCCAAGCCCAGCAACCTCTCATCATCCCACACCGAAACCCTGTGCCCATGAGCAATAACTCCCCATCCTCACTTCTTTCCAGTGCCTGGTAACCTCTACTCTGCTTTGTCTCTATGAACTTGCCTACTCCAGATGCCTCATCTAAGCAGAATCAGACAATATTTGTCCTTCCATTTCACCCAGCACACCATCTTCAAGACTCACCCGCGTTATAGCATAGATCAGTATTTCATGCTTTATAAGGATGAATGATATTCCACTGCATGGATATACCCCATTTAATTTACCCATTCATCTGTTGGTGGACATGTGGCTTGTTTCCCCACCTCTGGTGAATAATGTTGCTATGAGCATCAATGTACTAGTGTCTGTCTGAGTCTCCGTTTTCAGTTCTCTTTGGTAGATACCTGGGAGTGGAACTGCCAGATCATACAGTAATTCTACTTACCTTGAACTTTGAAGGCTGAGAATGACTGGACAGGAGGAAGGGAACACACTGTGTGGGGTAATGCCAAGAGACGTCATGCTTCTGTGAGGTGACCACCCATCCCATGATCTCTCACCCCTCCTTCTCTTGCAGACTATGCTGTGTGTCCCACCATGATGACAGCCACCACGATCGATTCCTGGTTTCCCCAGGAGAGCGACTCTGTGGTACCCTTTATGAGATGCACTCCTTTCCCATCTCCTTCCCCAGTTCCACACAGCCCAGAACACCCCAGGTCTTTCCAGGGTCTGGTAAGTACTCTTCTGCCTACCTCACAGTATCTTCTTTTTATTGAAGTATTGTTGATTTTCAGTGTTTCAGGTGTACAGCAAAGTGATTCAGTTATATGTATGTGTATTCTATATATGAATTCTTTTTCAGATTCTTTTCTATTAAAAGTTATTACAAGACATTGAATATAGTTCTCTGTGCTATACAGTAGGACCTTGCTATTTATCTGTTTTATATATAGTAGTGTGTATCTTTTAATCCCACATATTATATGCTATCACTTACATGTGGAATCTAAAATTCTAAAATAATGGTACAAATGAACTTATTTACAAAACAGAAACAGACTTACAAGACACAGAAGAAAATTTGTGGTTACCAAATGGGAAACAGGGGCGGGGGAAATAAACTTAGAATTTGGGATTAACAGATACTCAGTGTGTTGTTTTGAAGATCAAAGGATGGTATGAATTTGAAAGTGCCTAAAGCCGTGGTACAGTTGTTTACGATCCTATCTGTCGCTATGGTCCTCATTGTCACCTTTGTTAGAACACTCATGGGCCTCCCAGTGGCCTCCCCTGGCCCTGGGGAGCTCACCACAGCCCCCTAACAGGTCCTCCTCTGAGGTGAGGAACAGGGTCCTTCCTTCCCAGTCAGGTCCACCAAGCCCATGGGGACAAAACCCAAGGATGAGACCTTAAGCAGCTGTATCTCTACACTACACCCGAGTCGTCCCGTCACTAACATCTGTGATGATAACAGAGAGAAGTGGAATTTACCCAGTACCTCCTGAGAGATGCGAAGGAAGCCAGGCTACTTTTCTCATGTCCAAGGTTGACAGGTCTGTCTAGGAGAGTATGTCCAGAAATTCTGCAGCAGCAGCTCCTACCTCAAAAAATTAATTCCCCCAGGCACGGTTTATTTGATTTCAAACATCTGAAACATATTTTTTGAGAAGCAAGCATATGCTTGGCACTTGCTAGGCCCTGTGGGGGTACAGAAGCCTAAGATCTGGGGTCTTAGCTTCCAGCCCAGTCATTGCATTTATTCCAAGGGCTTCAAAATGATAAGCGTCTATTTTCTGTCACCTCAGTTCCAATTATATCCTGCTGGTCTGGGCTCCAAGTGTGACTGCCTTCCTCTGCTAAAGGCTGTCCATATAAGTCACTGCTTTGCTTTAGCTTGGGGAAGTTGTCTCTTAGTTCCTGCCTGCCTGTCTGGTTTTTATCTATAGTCAGTGAGAACACAGGAACCTGTCTGACACAGTATATGATAAAATTCTAAATTGTCTGACACACAAAATCGCCCCCAGAGTCCCTGAACTACTCCAGACCTCTGATAATAAACACAGCTCTGGTTTCCCCTTAGGCTCAGCATGGCAAAGAGGTGGTATCTGTGCTTCCATTCCTTAGCCCCTAGCAGGCATGACTAATCGATCATGGTGCTTTTGGGCTGAGCCAGGGTCTGGCTTCTCACCTCTTCTCAATGCAATGCTCTAGGCAGCCACCTTAGAACTGATCCGAGTTGGTGCTCACAGTATGCAGTAGACACCGTCTGTGTCCCATGTCCTCAGCCCCCAGCTGCTGGAAGTATTAGCTATAACAGCCCGCAACGGCAGCTTTCCCCTGAGCATTGCCCTCTGCTGGCCCCGACAGAGCCACCTCACCAGGAAAGGGGCAATGTCATGCCTTGACTGACACAGGGGTACAAAGACCTGGCTCCTTTGCTACTGATACACAGACATATCCTTGGCATCAGGCTTGGCCTGGCTTCTTCCCTTGCTATATCCTGCTTCCCTCCCATGCTTACCGGTGGTATCTGAGAGCACACCTTCAACAAATCTCCGCACAAGCATCCCCGGGTCAGGTTCTGTTCCTAGGGAACCTGAACCAAGCCAGGTCATTTGTCACACTTGCCTCTGACCCTCTACCCAGGAAGGAAAAACCAAAGGCAAGGATAACTTGGGTGTATGTGCAAAGCTTTGTGTTCTCGTTCTTCGGCCCAATAAATACATAATCTACTCTCAAATACGTCCCGAGCCCTGGAAATTTGTTGGGCCCTGGGGACACACTGTCATACAAGACCAAGGTGGCCCCTGTCCTCACAGAGCCAGAGACTTTCTACTTCAGAACCAAGAGGAAGAAGGAAGAGGGTTGAACAGAAAGAACAGACGATTCTGAAGAATCTCTCAGAAGACAGACTTGGAAGCAAATATTTTGCTCTGGTTTACTATTACCTAGAGCAGGAGTTTTATCATTTGTGGCTTAGAGATTCATGGAAGAGCTTCAGAGGGTTGATAATCCCTGCCCCCGCAACTGAAATGCAAATCTTGGTTTTTTTGGTTTTTCAAAATGACCCATATTGTCCACCAGATTCCCCGAGGCGTCTGTGAACCACAAAAGTCAAGAATCACTGCTTAGGTTTTGTGGCCAGAGGATCCAATGGTCTTGAGACAAAGACAGAGAGAGGTTTTGGATAATATCAGAAACATCCACAGATGATGCAGCAACTGTGTGTGCTGGGATGCAGTGGAACATCTGGCTGATAAAACACTCCCTCTTTGCAATGGTTTTGAGCCATGCAGTGCCTGCAGTTTAGAGCTGGGCGCCCGCTCACTGCTGGGCACTTGGTGGTCCCTCTGGGCCTCCTCGTTGGTAACACAAGCAGACAATTCTCCATGGCATCCTCAAGGTCTGGCCCATCACTGTTGTGCTGCGGTTTTGTGAAGCACCTGAGAAACCATCTACTCCGGGCTCTACTTAAGAGGCTGCGGAGTGTAGTGACCCAGTGTGGGGCTCCAGAGCTAGGAAACCTAGGTTTGGATCTCAGCGTTGCCACCTGGGCAGGTTTCCTCTCGGAGCCTCTGGGAAACGGCAATATAATGGATAATAGTGACGTCTCCCCATAGGGTTGCTTTGAGAAGCAATACAGTCAACCATGAAGCGCTTAGACCAGAGCCAGGCACACAGTTGGTACTCACAATGTGCATAGAGGAGAGAACTAAAGGGCAAGGGATAATGACCAGGAGGTCAGTACAGGGAGGCAGGACTCTCCCTTGGATTCTGGTATCGTAGCCAGGGCTCTCCCCGCCGCAACCTCTGCCGTTCGCTTCTCTGAAGGCTGCGTGGTTTCTCAGTACCTGCAGGACCACAGCCTCAGGGAAGCCCACCTCCTGGGCCCGCGGATGCCCCAACCGTCAGAGAGGTTTGACGATGCCTCTAAGGACCAGGAAGTGCCTGTTGTTGTCATTTTTGACTCCCATCCCCATCCCCACCTCTGCCAAGTCCCAGGGCCCCAGCTTGGGGCTCTTGTCCCTCCAGGAAGATCCTGCTTTACCTCAAATGCAAGAAATCTCATCTTGCTGGATCCTAGCTCACTTTTCCCCCCACAAGGTTTATGTGATCTGTTCCACGCATCTGGATCCCGAGCTGCCACTGGCCACGTGCTGCGAGCTCGCAGTCCTGGCATTCTGCCACAGGCTGACGTGGGTCATCTCTACGTGTTCCCAGGCAGACGGTTGACTCAGTCTTAACCTTTCTGTTCACCAGCTGCCTGCTTCCAGAGCCTTCTCTGCATCTCTAATTTCAGGCCATTTTACACTAGGGGCACATGTCTATTTGGAAATGGGAGTGAGAGAAACCCAGAGATGGTCAGCATGGGTCCATAGTGAGTTAGAATACAATTAACATTCCTGTTACTAACAGTCTCCTCTTGCCTTCAGTACTTTGTAATTTACAAAGCACATTTATGGCTCGCTGTCCCATCTGTTCCTACAACAATATGATAAGGTAGATCTGATCTCCATTTAACTGGTTAGTAAGCTCAGGCCTGGAGAAGTTAAGGAACTTGCCTAAGGCCAGACAATTTTTTTAGAGGTAAAATGAAAAACCACGTCTGTCTGACTTGAAGTTCAGCATGCTTCCTGCTACACCACAACTGGGGTCTCCGAAGTTTAAGAGGCCCAGGGCAAGTGGAAAGAGGTTAGCAAGGTAGGGGAGAGGAGTGGGGTCCTCAGGAGACCAGGGGCCAGAGAACAGGGGCCCAGATTATTCTATAGCACAGCACAGTACACACCTAAATGAGCCTGCCAGCTCTCGCCTTCCCACCTAGGTAGCCGATAGCCAGATTAGGAGCCCCAGGGGCCTCACTTTAGGGATTCCCACCCCTGTCTCCTCCTTCCCATCAGAGCTCCCAGGAGCTGATGTTGTGTCTTAGAAACTGAGCTTGAGCTTAAAAACCAATCAGACCTGAATGTAAAGCTTTATTTGACTACCGAGAGATCTTGGGCAAGTTACACAGCATCCCCGAGCTCTGTTTCTTCATCTGCAAAACTGGAACAAACACATCTGCCCAGTAGGGTGGCTATGAAGATTAAATTAAATAATGGATGCATTGCTGTCAGTGATATTTGGGGAGTAATGGCCCGTGAAGAGGATTAGCCACATGGCCAGAGAAACCCGAGAGGGCTCGGTGCGGGGTGCCAGGCCAGGCTGGGCGGCGTCCCGCCTTCTCCGGGCTCCATTTCTTTTCTGGATCCCCTTCTGTTACAAGCTAAACAGTCCCTCCTCCTCACTGATAGCCTCTGGCTACAGACTGTATAAGGCTCCCTGCTTAGCACTTGCTTAGCCAAGCTGGGCCAATTAAGCTGCATTCCTCTAATTGTTTTGGTGGCTTTTCTCTGAACTCCCTCCAACTTGTCTACAAATCGGTTCTAAATTTAGACTCAAGTGCCAGATCTCGGTCGGTGCTCTGAGCCTCTCTGGTCTAGCCAGCCGTGAGGCTTGCACGCCTTGAGCGGCAGGCTTTAGGGATCTCTCTCTTTCTCTTTCTCTCTCTTCGCGATTTCCCCCTAATCATGGACATAAAGGCAAGCAATGACTTCGTGATATGATTTATTTTGTTTGCACGGTGCAGGTCCATACTTAGAAAACAGTTTTTCTTATTTGAACTTCCAAGAAAGTGATGGTAGAAAATTAAAGGGGGGGGGGCGGTTAATGGAAGGCACAAATTCTTTTTAAGCTCTGGAAACTGCACAGCGGAAACAAAACAACTTTGAAGCAGCAGGAGGGGAGGTAAAGGGGTGGGGGCTTGAGTAAAGTGGTGTCTTCCCTGTTTCTTTATGCTCCCCCACCAACCTTTCTGGTTTGTATTCATTAAAGCATCAGCCTTAAGCATTGTTGCTTCTAATAGACCGTGAGGTGTCTTCGTCAGGCAATTAGGACCCTCCTGACCCCCAGGAGCCAGGCTTAAAAGAGCCCTATCTTCCCTTCTCCTCTCCTTTCCTTCCTCCCTCCCCTGCTCTCCTCTCCTCCTCACCGTCTTCTAGCTCATCCTCCTTTCCCCCCTCTATTTCATCTTCCTCTCCCCTCTTCTTCCTCCCCTTCCTTCTCCTCCTCCTCCTGTCTTGTCCTTCTCTGTCTACAACAGATTTCTCGTCCCCAGCCATCTTTCACCCCAATAGAATGGCTTCCACTCTTGAAAGCCCTCCCATACCCCTAGTCTCAGTGGAGTTAACAGCCCTGCGTTAACTTGACCCCCTGCCCTGGCTCCATTTGACAGATGAGAAAATAAAGCCTAGGGAGGCCCAGCCACACACACAGCATCATACAGCTCACGGACGACAGGCTCTCAAAAAGATCCAGGACTTCTGGCCTCCGTCTTGGTCACAGTCTGTGCTCTCCAACATTTGTCGAATGAAAAAATGATCTCACTACGGGTTAAAGGATCAGATCAACACGGCCGAAGGCTTAATAAGGCTGCTCGAGAAGCCAGACTCTCCTGTCATCTGGAACCTTGCTCCGATCCACCCAGAGGACACCTGTTGACTCTCCCCAGCAAATCAGGCTACCTGCCTCTCTGCTGTCACCAAAGTCCCCAGGAGCATCTCAGTTGTAGAGGATGCCCAGGGGGTCCTGTGGGCACAGACACATGATGATTGGGTGGAAGAAATACCTCGACCGACAGCCAGAGAGTGTTTCCACTTACTGCAGACTCCAAGTCTCTTTCTCCCAGAGTCTCCAAAGGGTGTCAGCGCATGCATTTACATCTGTCAACAAGTGTGGGATGTAACAGTATTCTGGGCACGTGCAGATAAGGATCCTGGCCCCTGGACAGGTGACCTGTCCCTGCTACATAAAGCGGGCCTCTCCCTTCCACCCACACGACTTCAGTTTTGTCTCTGTAAGAACCAGGTGGGAGAATGAGGTTGACCAAATTTTACAAACTACAAAGTTTATATAAATACAAAGAACTCTTTTGCTGCTGGGATTACAAGCATCAAAGGAGTAGTGTTGGTCTGACACGGGATGGAATCAAAGTTGGCGGGCCACTCTGAGGCCACGTTGGACGACCTCTCCCCCTGACAGAGGCTGAGGACACTGAGGCCCGGAGTGGAGTGAAACCCGGACGGGCCACACTGCGGGTCACAGGAAGGGACGCTTTCAGAACTGGGCTCTGGGCTCCCCTCTTTCTGGGTGCTGCTTGTAATCTCTGCTTTTCTTTCCCTGACTTCCCCCCCTCCTTTCCTTTTCTTCCACAAAATTCAATTCATGCAAAATGCCTTCAAAATACTCCTTTTCCCACCACTTTTACTCCATCCAAACATATCTGGCCTCTGTCCCATTACCTCAAGATCCTGTGATGTGGCTTTAAAAAAATTTGATTAACGAATCCATGCTGAGGGGTTAAGAAAGAAGAAACCATGGCATCCAACTGTGCCCCTTCACCCGAGGACCGTTTTCACTTAGACAGAGGCCTCCGCAGACCTCAGAGAACGAGAAATGACTGTTAATAGACTTTCAGGTTCCGTGGCAGGCCACTGGAGACGCTGCCCTGATTGCCTGTTGTTCGGGCTTGATCTTCCGGGGCCGGGGACATGTCTCATTAAGTAATCCTCACAGTCTCTCCTCGTGATTAAATCTCTGGCTTCTTCCCCTCTGTCGGCTCATGGCTCTGCCCTTCTGAGCTCTGTGACCCTGATTGATGGCACTGACCATTTCCGATGGCTTCGACCCACAGGGCATCCATCGGGAGGCTGGTTTCTGACCTGGAGTGTTTGCAGGTCACATCCTCTTCTCTGGGTCAAGGATGCAGCTTGAGCCTCTTTGGGTACCTTCAGGAGTTAAACCTAGTAGGTTCCCGTTGAGCGTGGAAGCAGGGGAAGGGCATGTTCCTGGGGGCAAAAATTGTTTGTGATCACTGGGAATTTAAAAGAAAACTGCCCCAGGGGAAAAGAAACAAGCAGACAATTTTCCTCTTGGTACAAGGTGCCTGTTCCCTTTTTCCCTTCCCAGTTGGCTCTCGGACTTTCTGTCTCCTATACCGTCTTGCGTGCTTAGAGTCTATTACAAATGCTGACATTTCAGCATTTGATGGATACCAGTGCTGGACTGCGAGAGGCCTTGGTGCCTCCAGGACAAGGAAGGATGAAATGGCCAAATTTGGAGAATCTAATGTCAGCAATTTTGGAAATTATCTAATTTAAGCCGCCTTGAGTGCTTTGTCAGGAAGGCTAAGACTGTCCACAGGGTACTCAAGGATGTGGTTTGCTGCAAAGAAATAGCAACATTTAGACTGTGTGAGTGTATGTGCACCCGTCTGCTCCTCTGTGTGTGTGTGTGTGTGTGTGTGTGTGTTTGTGTGTGTATGTGCGTGCATATTAGAGTCATAGGAGGTCAGAGCTGAAGAACCAATAAGGAAGGTCTAGGTGAACCCTCTTGTTTCCTGGAAAAAGACACTGAAGCCCAGGACAGCGCCCTTTTCTGTCCAGTGAGACCCTTGATATCTGCCCTGTGTGCCTTGCAGGGGTACGAAAAGGGTCAATAAAATCATGAATATGAATTTGCTTTGAAAATTTTTTTTTAAATTTGAAAATGTGAGTGAATCCCCACTGCACGTGGGATTAGGTCCAGAACGGGAAGATGCTGTCCTTGTGAAGGACAGAGCTGCTTTGGGGTACAGGGAACAAAGGGCAAGGAGGGGTGGAGGGGAAGGCCATTCTCCAGGATCCCCGGGAGCCCCACCCTGATACACACACAGCTGAAGGTTGGACAGTCCGGAAGCCCATTGAGAAGGATTTAAAGAGGGCACGGGGAGGTTCACTGGAGTGGATGGGACAGTTGGCCCCATTTCAGAGCTTGTGCAAGACTTCCTAATAACCCAAGATTCTCACTTGGGGATGCCAAGGGGCTGCAGGCCATCAGGTCTGGGGCCCAGAGCGGCCCAGGCTTGAATGTCCATGTCCCTGGACCACAGCTGGCTAGAGCAGAGTAGCACGTGGGTGAGGAAATGGGCTGAGGGAAGGGTATTTGGCTGAAGCCACAGGGCAGGATATGTTGCGATGAGGGTTGAACCCAGGCCACCGTGGCCCCAAATGCAGGACTGCTTCTCCAGCATCACAAATCAGGTTAGGAGACAGAGAGAGGGGTGACCTGCACCGAGGAAGATTACAGCCCTAGAAAGGGCCAGCCTGGGCTCTGCCTGGGGGAAGCTCTGGACCCTGATGGCTTCCTTTCTCCTCTGAGGGGCATTGGGTAAGCACTGCCACTTTTCCAAAAAGGACAACTCAGACTTACTACCCCTTTATCCAGTTGCTCGAGCCAGAATCCTTCATGCAACCCTTTAATCGGCTCTTCTTTGGAAATAGGTCCAGAATCCAGCCAGTTCTCATCACCTTCAGTGCTCTCAACCATCTCGCCCATGGTCTCCTGCCCTTCCCTGCTTCCACCCTTGCTGCCCTGCCCTCTCATCTCTGCACAGCAGCCAGGGAGACTCTGCTCACACATCAGTCAGATCATGTCTTTCTTCTGAAGGAAACCACCCCCTGCAAATCTCCCTGATCACTCAGAGGACAAGGCCCTCCAGAATCGGCATCTCCCACCAAAAGACCACTCTGATTTAACCACTTACCGCTCCCCACATGTCCTCATTCAGTATGCTTCAGCTATGTGGCCCTCTCCTGCCTCAGGACCTTTGCATGGGCTGGTCCCTCTGTCGGATACTCTCCTCCTGCATAGCCACATGGCTCACACTCTCACTCCCTGCAGGTCCCTGTTCAAAAATGCCTTCCCTGTCCTCCCATACGAAATAGCTAATTCTCTCTCTGCCAGGCACTCCTTAAGCTCCCTGAGCCCACTGTATTATTATTTTTCTTTCTTTAGCTCTTATCTTCACATGCCTGGGCACTGTTATTTTCTGGCTGCTGCAGTGCACAAAGCCAGGGGGCACCCAGGAGGCCCCACAAGAGGGCCACCTCCCTGCGGGCAGGGCAGAAACCTGATGCCTTTGACTCACTGCAATAGGCCCAGCTACAGTGCCAGACTGGGGTCCAGGGAACGCCTGTCGAGCGAAGCTTCCCTCATCCCCCACCACAGCTTCTGCTTGCACCTGTCTCCTCGGTGTTTTCTCCTCTAGAGCACACCCTGGCTTCCTCGTGGGGGCTCTGGGAGGAAGGCCTGAGCCCTCTCCCAGGACCTCCTAGTGTTGCAGAGTTGGAGCCTGAAGGCAGAGAACGTGAACTCCATTTCCAAAATCCCCATGCCATTCCGTCCCCTGGTTCCGCACATCTCCACCACCTCCAGGAGTCCCATTTTCCTCCACCTGCCAGCTTCTCTCTGCCTCCCAGCAGGAATCAAATCACTGTTGCCATCATTCACTGTGCCTGGTTGTCATGGCAACAGGGACAACAGACATGCACAGAGCCCCTGGTCAGTGTGCACCTGGAGTTTAGCAAGGTGGCGGCAGTGGGCGAGGTGGCGGGTAGTGGAGGTGGAGGGAGGAGGGAGGGCGTTAGGCTGCTTGCATGAATGAGCATTCCCCGGGAAGCAGGCACCCAGAAAGAGAGAGCCGCCAGTCGCCTCCCCTCCCCCATCCCAACTCCTGGCTTATAAACCTGACTGGGACTCCCAGACAGTGGCAGGTGTGATTACACATGCCATGAAAGGAGCATAACTCTAACACAAAGGCACAATTAATGGCCTGGGGCCAGTTGCAGCCTCTGGGCAAGATCCTCTCTGCAGCGGGGGGCAGGCTCCCTTCCTTCCTCTGTCGGGTACTGGGCTGACCTGGCCAGCACTCGGAAGAGCAGATGGAGGGAGAAATGGATGAGAGAAAAAAGAATAGAGAGAAAAAAAATAGAGATTCAACAACAACAACCAAAAAAAAAAAAAAAAAAGAAAAAAAAAAAAGAAAGTGAAGAGATGGGGTCACTCACAAGGCTACACCCAGATATGGCCCTGGCTAACTGCTGGGGTCAGGTTCAATAAGAAGCCAGACTGGGTTCTGGATCCTTCTCCTGGGATAAAGGATTAACCTGGCTATATATATATATATATTAGTTTAAGTAATGTTAGCTGCTATAAAAGGCAAACTCCCAAATCTCAGTGATTTGGCCCAATAGGAGGTTACTCCCCACTCTGCGTAAAGCCCAGTCAGCATCATTGATGGCAGGGGGCACGGAGGAGTGTTCAGGGACACAGGCTGATAAAGGGTCTGCAAACTCAGGCAGCTTCCGAAGACCTCCTGGACCTTGACGTCCAACAGACAAACCATGAAGAAGAGCAGAGGTTCATGTGGGAGGTTTTTACAGCAGAAATGGAAGACTCGCTCTGCCCACATTCTGTTGGCCAGATCTCCATCACATGCCCCACCTAACTGCAAAGGTGTCTGGGAAATGTAGTCCAGTTGTGTGGCGAAGAATCAGACGAAACCCTTTTGATGAAATGGTCTCCAGTGCAGGCTGGAAGGGAGCCTACCCCTGCAGACAGAATGTGGTATCTGAAGGAGCGGAGTGGAGGCGAACATTGCCCAGTGCCCCCAAGGGTGCAAACAGCACCCAAACCTTTGGTTATTTGCATCGGGAGGCTTCCTCCCATAGGAGCTTCCTGGGTTCTGCTGAAAGGGGAGGGAGGGAAGTGGAGGAGCAGATAGGGCGTGGAGGGCAATAATGACAAAATGCACTTGTAGTTTATGTACTGGGCCCCTCGTCTAGCCCGTGGGTCATGCTAGCTTTACCCCCTATTTGACGCAGTTAGGTTTTCCTCTGGAGTGCCTTACCATCCTCTTTGAGGAGAGCTCAGGTTCACGTGCACCCCGGCAGGGTGAGAAACAGGTAGGGGAAGCCAGGGGTGGAATAAAATGATGTCACAACAGAATGGTGCCGGGAGCTCTCGGGCCTAAAAGACAGGGCATCCTATCTGATGGGTGGAGTGAGCTGGGATCCTCAGAGAAAGAGGAGAGGGAAGGATCTTCTACCCCAGGACTGGCTGGGGTGCGTGCAGGCTGGAAGCCAGGAGTGTGGGTACACAGCTGGCTGTGAGAGAGAGAGGCGCGAGGAGTCAGAGGCTTTGAGGGACGCCTGCATCAGACTCACCTGGGACCTTTGGAGAAGGACCCAGGCGCCCATCCCAGCCCTTCAGAGTCAGACTTGGCAGTGGTGGGGCTCCAGTGTGAAAAGGATTCCCGCTGTCCACCACCCAAACCTGTTCATCCTGTGGATGGGTAAACGAGGCTCAAGAGGAGAATCGTGATTTTTTTCCAAAGCCACAAGACAAGCTGGAAGCAGAGCCTGGCCTAGAACCCTCATCTCACGTCTCCTGGCAGGGTCTGTTCTATGCCTATAATTGCCCTGCACACGCACGCACGTGCTCACATAAACACACACCTCTAAGCCCCGAGGAACCCAGGTGGACTCACAATCTCCAGCAGAAGCTCTGACGCTCTGACAGCTGGAGGCTGATTTAGCCGCATGTTCCCATAATTGATCCTGCAGTTTGCACAGATCGAATCCATATTTATCATCTCACATTGGGCAGCTGGTACCTTCTGTGTCAGTTAATGCTGCAAGAGCCTGAGATGTAGTTTGCACATGTAGCAATGGAGGGGTACCCAGTCCCAGGGGGTAGCCCAGGAGAGAAGACCCATCTTATCTCAGAATGGCAGCCTTCTCACTGAGTGGCTCCTGCCCAGGGTCCATATAGAAACCCTCAATAATCTGGGGGGGGGGGGGGAAGGTTCGGAGCAAAGGTCCCTGGTCTGAATTATATAAGGTCTGAATTGCAAACTTGAAGACAGTAGTTTTTAATTGCTTTCAAGGCATCCAGGAACGAATTGGACAAATAGGGACAAAAGAGCCCAATGGGAGGGCTCTTTGGAGGGACCACTTTAATGAATAGAAGAGCAAGTCCTGCATAATTAACATGGTTTTCCATGTTTTGGAAGCCAACTTAAAAAAAAAAATAAATATAATAATTCAGAGGTGGGGGGCAATGTCTATTATTGCTTTGCATGAGGAACAAGGAATTTCTGCTTAAGAATAAAGCAGTTACACAGGCCCGATTATCAATCACACCAGCCAAGGACCCCATGCAAACGTAGGACACAGTATTCCCTGCTTCATGCTCCCCACCAGGTCCTCGACTGCTTCCCTGGCAGCCTGAAGATATTCCTGTTCACCTGCTCTGGTCCCGCTGTCCCCGGCAGCACTGGCATCCAGGCAGGGCTCTGAAGGCAGCAGCCCCCCCCCCCCCCCACCTCGGCCTGCAGCACAGGCACGGAACGCATTATGATAACCCTGCCGGGAGGCTGCCATTGATTTCGCGCTCCCGGTCTCTGCTTTAATCCATACTTTTATTAAACTTTTTTATGCAGGAAGGAACATTTAGGGAAAACCATGAAAGGCTGTCAGGCGTTGCTATTAGTCTTCTCAGCTCCCTCCAATGAGCTGTTCCAGGGCAGAAATATTTGCCATTGGGCAGTGGACCCAGGGGCCAGACTGGAGGCAGGAGCTCATCTGGCCAACAGAAGGGAGAATAAAAGACAGCACTCGAGACACCAGGAGGACAATGGGAGCAGCAGTTTCCAATTTATTTCACTTCTATCAAGCGCTTTTTAGAACCCAGCTCCCACATCTGGCAAGTTGGCACCTTCCCTTCGAATGGCTGAGGCTGAGAGCTGGGGGCTCAGAGAACATCCGATCCTCTCCACACAGCTTTGTTTGGGTCCTTCTGGGTGTGAGGCTCGGAGCGAGGCGCTGTGTGTGACAGAGACAAAACAGCCTGGCAGTGGCTGTGCAAAGCCCCCCTCTCCCACTCGAGTTCAAGGCTACGTTCGTCAAGATGCTCTCGCCCTTGAACTTGGAACTGCTCCTGCTGTAATGCTTATCACAGTGTTACCGTGGTCTGTGCTGCTTCTCCCACTAGACTGTGAATTCTTGGAAGCCGAGAATAGTATCTCAGTCCCCTTTTTATCTCCAGGCTGGCGCACAGTGCCTCGCACATTGCTAAGCACTAAGAAAATATCTATGAATGAATGAATGAATGAATTAACGAACGAACGAACAAGCAAATGGTTGAGTTCATGCATTGCAACTGACAAATCCTGGGGGACTTGTTCAGAAGATGGAGGAGATACACTCAAGGTAGGAAAGTTACCACTAAGGGGGCCAAGCTCTGCCAAGTCTGGTCTGGAGGGTCTGAGGACCACCTTGCCTACTTCACAATCCCATCCTCCGATCGTGGTGCCTTTTAGCTCACCTCCAAGTTCCCAGACCTCTGTTCCCTCCCTACCAGCCCGAGTGGGGCCGGGAAGTGAAGGTGCGGAGTGTGAGAGCCACACATCTCTTCCCTGGCCCAGGGCGGGTGGCTGAGCACCCTGCAGAAAATCTAGATGCTTCTGGCCAGCAGGAGGACTAATTCAGATCACAGGACACAGGGCACGGGACAGCCCCTAGGCAGCAGAGCAGCAAGGGCCAAGCATCAAAGTGGAACAGAGGTCCAGAGAATGGAGGGGACATTATAATGGTCTCTGGGTGCTCTCTGCCCAGGCGCAGCCTCCTGGGGGCACGTGCAGGATGAATGAATCTGGAAGAAACATCAACCCTGAGGGGCTGGGGAAGGAGGAAACACCCTGGAGAGCATGTGCTAGGCCTCCCCATCCCTCTCTTCCTGCACTGATTTCAAAGCCAGGGGCCCTTCTCACTCCACCCTCTGCAGCTGAAGCCAGTGCTCCCTGCAGGACTTGGAGACCATCTCAGGACAATGCTTGCTCTTTCCCTTGGGGGGTGAGCCGTGGTTATATTTTCCTCTTGAATTTTCTGTATAAGGATAACAGTGAAAAGGATGAGTGTGGCTCCCAGATGGGGGAAGCGCGGGGGTGGGGGGTGGTCATCGATTGTCACCGGTCCCTGCCTTGTGACTCTCCATCGGCACCAGTCAGGGGTAACTTTCATTCATAGAGAGAAGTGTCCTGGACTCTCATAAGAAGGCTTTGGACCACTGGCTGCAGAAATCTGAGCAACACTGTGGTCAGAATGAACTTGCCTTGTGACACCCCCAAGCGCCACGTCCTTAGGGCATCAGCAGTGTCCCCAGGACCCTAAGAGAAATTTCTGGAGGGACTGAGCTGGTTCCACCTGGAAACAAGTAGCCTCTGGAAGTCCCTGATCGTGTCTTCCACCTGAGGGGTCCTACATGTGGGCTGTCAGGCAAGGAGGATGGGGCTTGCTCTGTGTCACCCAAGGAGTGGAAGAAAAACCAATAATTACAGGAAATAGACTTGGGTTGTGGAGGAGAGTGGCTAGAACTCTTGATGCAGTTAGCGACTTAAGCAAGATAGAAGCTTTCATCTCTCTGAGCAAAATATCTCCACCAGCACGGAACAGCTAGTATTCCCCGGCATCTGTTTCTTCTAATTCCCCATCACTCCCATGAGGAGGTCAGGCTCCTATCACTGCCCCCATCCTCAGAGGGTAAGACAAGGTTCAGAAGGGTCAAGTGGTTTTCTAGAATCATCTTTGCAGCCTGGGGGTAGAGGTAAGTTTGAAGCAGAGTCTTTTCCCCTCTGGTCTGGTGCTCCTTCCAGTAGGTCCTAAGTCCTGGGGTTCAAATAAAAGTCTCCAGGACTTTAGAAGGGACTCACGTGATATGCCTAGTGGACTAGAGTTTCCCTCCTCCCAGGGCTGGTAGCGCCCTGGGG
The DNA here is from genome assembly GCF_048773025.1 of Camelus bactrianus. Classification (NCBI taxonomy): domain Eukaryota; kingdom Metazoa; phylum Chordata; class Mammalia; order Artiodactyla; family Camelidae; genus Camelus; species Camelus bactrianus. The sequence continues at coordinate 35,909,721 of NC_133554.1, read as the reverse complement.
CCCCGAGACCCAGGCCCCTGCTGACGCAGTGCTGAGAAGCTCTGAGACCTTGCTGATTTTCTTGGGGCTCACTTGGAAACCAACACAGGTCTCCTTTGCTCTGAGATCCCCCACATTGGGGTGGGAGGATTCTTGTGTTCCCTATACGGACTAGGTGGGTCTATAATAGGACCAGAGACCCCACTGGTATTATTAACCCTCTGCATCTGTCATCCCTCTCTCCCACCGGGGTCAGCCTCATCTCATTTCCTTCCCAGCCTGTGACATACACACCTGGATTTTGGCTCTAATCCAGATATCAAGGACATGACGTCATCACCCTCCAGCTCTACCCTGGCAATTCCACTCAAGCAGCAGATCTCACATGTGCCTGCCTGGGGAGGGTCCCCGGGTCACGGGAGTACAGGGGTGGGGGGGCGCATCTGTAACACTTCACATCATCCTGCCCCAAAGGTGTGTCTGGATGCTGTTTCTCTCCATCTCCTCCATCTACCCGCACACTGTTGTCGCTTAGCCACCAGCATCCCTTCACCTACGACCTGAATTGCCACAATGGAATTCTAAACCTTGCCCTCTTGGTTCCCTTCAATCTGTTTTCCCCAAGCTGCCAAATCCATCTCTTCACAATGCAAAGTGAGATCATGTCAATCCTCTGTTTAAGAGGCATCAATAGCCTCCACTGCACTTAGGATGAACCGCAGAATCCCCGCCTGCTCCCGCTCCCGCCTGCCTCTCTAATCTCATTGCGTACAGCTCCCCCCTCGCTCTCTGAGCCACGGTCATTCCATGGTCACTGCGGACTCTGTCCAGCTTCCCGAGGGTGGACCAAGGACATTCCTACCACATGCCTGTTCCTCTGCTTAGAATTTTCTTCATCCTTGATCCCATTTGTTCCTTCCCCGACTATTTATCCTTCAAGCATCAGGTTAAGTGCACCCCCTCCTCCGAGAAGCCTTCCTGTACCTCCACTCTAAACTAGATTTCCCTTGGAATACCCTCCCATTGTAGGACCCTTTTACTTCACTGACTTTTTTCATTGCTTGGAATTATAGTTATGACCTGTCGTTTCTTCTAGAAGATAACGCTCCACAAAGCAGAGACGGCTGTCTGTTCAGCCCTGGATCCCTGGAGAAGCTAGCCCCTTATCTTGAGGCACGGGAACAAGAAGAAAGGAGAGGGAGGTGGGGAAAGGAATGAGAAGTGGAGAGAAAATGTAGGTGTGAGAGAAGAGAAGGAAAGGAGGAAGGAGAAGAGAGCAGGAGGGGGAGGCTGAGGGACGGGAGAGGAGCTAGAGGAGGGGAGGAGGGTCAGTAAGAACCAGAGTCCTTTTAGCTGACCCCGCTTCCTCCTCTACCCAGTGAGCAACCTGGGGGTCAGCTGCCCTGGATTGTGGTGCCCTCACTGCCCAACAGGTGGCGCTCATGCACCTGCAGCCTCTTCCACACGACCCTGGAGGGAGTCACAAGGGCAGGTGTGCAGGTGTGTGTGTGTATGCACAAGTACAGGCACTCGCGCACACGTGGATGCACACCTTGGAGTCAGGAAAGAAGCAGATGCTTGCACTCTCCCCAGCTCATCTTTTACCCTGGGGTCCTTCCCCTAAGGGCCTGAGGCTTTTTTGGATATAATAACAGGCATAAAAACCCAAAGCGCAGGAAGCAGTTGGAGGGCATACCATACAAATGGCGCTTTGAGAAATCTGCACAGAGAAACTGCAGGCCTCCAGGAACCTGGCTTGCCATCAGCATGATTTCTGGTGCCCTAGCTGAGCAGGAAATCCACAGAAATTCAAGATCTCCAGGCTTTACCTAATCAGGGAGGTAAGAGGAAGCTGCTCAGTTCTCTGCGCTACCCCGCTACCCCCCACCATCGGTGGCCTCTGCTGTCATTAACTCTTCCAGCCCCTGCCTAGGCCCCTGCCTTTTTCCCCTCCCCTGCCCAAATCAAAGTGCAAGCATCTCTCAGCCTCAGAGCCTTGCTCTGTGCTGGAGGGTGCATGTCGAGTCATTAATAAAGCACTGGCTTGAGTTCTGCAAACCTGGTCTCTAGTCTTGGCTCTGTGACCTCAGGTATGTCCCCTTCCCTCTCTGGGCTCCAGGTGGCTCACCTACAAGATGGCCTTCATTAGCCCTACCACCCTGACCTTGCGTTGTCCTATGATTTCTTTGAAGTTAGCATTCCGTGGGGGTCCCATGTTAGTTTTTGTTAAGTCTCGGTGGCTTATGACAACAAACACTTACTTTCATGCTCACTGGTTTGTATGTTGATTGAGGTTCAGCTGATCTGGACTGGCTGGACTGGGTCAGGTCAGATTCAAATTTGTCCTATGTATCCTCATTCTGGGGCCCAGACTGAAGGAGTAGTGGCTGTCTGGAGAATAACTGTCTCAAGGCAGATCATAGAAGTGCAGGAAGCCAGTCTCAATCGCACAAGCACATGTAAAGCCTCTGCTCATACCATGTCCACTACTACTCCATTGCCCTGAGAAAACCACATGGCCAAGGCCAGCTCAGTGGGATGGAGACATATTCTCTGGCTTTTCAGTAGGAAGCAGTGCAGAGCCACGAAGGACTTGGACGTATCTTTCTATCAGAGGGAGGGAATGTGCACAGAAGTGACATGTGTCAGTGGGTAAGTATGTAGCATGCCCTCCCCACTGCCCACTGAGATGATGCCAAGTGGATCTTGAAGTCATAAAAGGACAGACCCAAGGTGGGTGCAGCCTCAATCCCTGAGTCACCATACGGCAGAGAAGAGCACAGCCTGCACTGAACTGTGTCATAAGCAAGAAATAAACTTGTGTATTGTCAAGCCACTAAGACTTGGGACATGTTTGTTACTCCAGCTTAGCACAGCCTAACCTGACAGATACACTGCTAACGCACTGGCTCCGAAGTCCATCATCTCTCCTTCTGTTCCTAATCTGGGCTCATACATGGATTCACAAGCAGACACCAGAGGCAGGACCCAGCAGGAGCTGGTGCAGAAAGATCCCATGCTTGGACCCAAAGAGCCTTGACCCTGGACAGGGAGAGGAGTTAGGAGAGAGCCTTGGGAAAGCATTTTCTGTTTTTTTAAAAAATAAAACGGTTGTGTATATGTGCATTTTAGTATAGAGAGGTAGAAAACCAACAAACAAAATGGACTACAATTTCCCAGATAACCCCTGCTTTCATCTTTAAAATAACAGTAATAGGTAGTTGAGCATTCAAACAAAATAGATACAGAATAAAAATAAGATTCTCCCTCTTCGCTCCCAAGGTGGCTACTTTAAACAGTATGTGAACAACAGTTCCTTGGATTTTCTTTTGGGGAAAAATGTGTATACTCTCAAATCTACATCTACAAGCACGCTCTTCTTTATTTTTGTTGTTATGTATTAGAGTGTGGTTAGTATATTTTTCATAAGAGATCTCTAGAAAACTACTCACATTCTCTGTTCATGCTTTAACTCTCAGCATTTTAAAGTTTGAACAGGCAGATTTGAGGCAGAGGAGCTGATACGGGGGGACGGTCCTTCTTAAATAGATAGACATACTGGTTGCCTCACTGTGTGTATAGTCTTCCTTATTTAAGACTCTGTTCTGTGTTTTGTTTCTCATCACTCACTAAGGCAGCATCCAGATCTTCCTAAAACACCACCTGCAGATCTTGCTCATGCCATTTAAAGCCTTCAGAGGATTCTATCATATGGTGGCATCATCATTTATTTAAAATGGCCCCGATTGAGGGACGCTGCTTCCAATATTATTTGTTTATTTATTTTTCTACTACCATCAGCGCTGTAATGACTAGAAGGACTAGCCCTGTACTTAATTTATTGGGCAGCTTCTCAGCAGTGGGAGTTTTAGGATAAATGGAATGTAGGCTTTGGATTTTGATAAATATTGCCAAATTGTCCTCCACAAATGGCACTCCCACCAGCAGGACAGGAGGATGCTACGTGGACAACCCCACCAGCACTGGGTTTCACTTTTGTCAGTTCTGCAGTTGGAAAATGGCATATTATTCCCTTCAGGGTGTGTTCTCTAAGGGAGGAGTTTCTCCACATTGTCCACTAGAAAACTATTTCTTGAGCAAACTATTTTACAGCACGCTGTGAAATAAAGGAGGCAGAGAACACGATGTAGTGTGCTAGGGACCTGGTACCCCATCAAGCTCCCCACTGATGCTCTCAGCATCCCTGAACTTCTGTCCCAATTCCCTTAACTGTTTCCCAGCCTTGTGAGTTGGGCTGTACCACATAAAAAGAAACCCAAGGTCACCTTTCCCTCCTTCCTTAGACCAAGCAAACCCTAACCAGCTAGATCCAGAGCTCTTTGTCAACAAAGCAGTTCAAATAAAGGCGAGTGATTGCTTGTTGGAGATGGTACAGAAATGGATTTCTGCACTGGGTGAGGGGCTCAATTACATCACGTCTTGGATTTATTTCTTTTAAAAAATGTAGCCACCATACTTTTTTTTTCTGATTAAAAAAAAATAATAACGCCCTTGAAGTGAATTCAAAAAATCCAAAAAAGAATACAGAAGAAAGTATAAACTGCCTGCAATCCTACCATCCAATGTTCATATGTTGGTATCTAGATTTCTAGTCTTTTATACACATACACACATTTACCAAAACCATTAGATGTTCTTCCAGAAGCAATGTAGCAAGGCAGTGAATAGGATGGATTTTTTTAAACAGACAGACTGGGTTTATATCTCAACTTTACCACTTATTAACTGAGGGAAGATGGGCAGATCACTTTTATTCCCAGGGCCTCAATTTTATCATCTGTAAAATGGGCATAATAATAGTATCCTCCTCATATGGTTGTTGTGCTTGTTACATACATTAATTACAAGTTAAGCTAGCAAATGGTAAGGGCTATATGTGTTATTATTTTTCATTACTATTAAAGATCGCTTTCCCTCAGCTGGATGCACCATAATTTATTTATCTAAATCCCCTTTGTTCGAACATTTGGAACATTTTTCCAGCTTCCTCGTCATAAGTAATACTGCAATAATCAATCTTGAATGTGGAACTTTGTGACCATTTCTAGCTATGGGAATCGTACATCTAATAATATAGATAATTTCAAAGCTTTTGACGTACATTGCCAAATTCTCTCATACAGATTGTGACTTTAACTTGCATCTGTATCAGCAGTACACGAGAGTACTTTTTCTCTTACTCTTACGCCAAAGCTGGATGTTATTATTTTTAAAAATCTACTAAGGTTCTCCTCTACTCCCACTGCCAACCCCAAATGTATGATTCAATAGACCTTTGAAAGAAGGAAAATAATTTCAGAAGAAAAAGAGTAAATTGTAGACATAAAGGTGAAGCTAAAACCAGGATATTTACAAGATACATTTTTGAAAATAAGAGCTTCTTAGATTAACTCGAGGGGATCCCACTGCTAATAAAGTGCTAAAGTCTTGGTTCCAACAATCCCAAGAATATGAACACCTCTAATTTCCCCGAGTTCCCGAGAGCCATGAATAAAGGGAGACCGGGTAGGTGAGGAAATGCACATATTGATCAGTACACATGAATCCCTACTTCTGAAAATCAACAGAAAGATGTACATGAGCCTTCGTGGGTTTCTGGGAACTAAGAAGAATGCCTTTAAAATAACAAATGAAACGAGCAGCAAATAGTTTATCCTGGTAAATTAATAGTTCTAGAATGTTGCCACTCGCTGGGGGCATCAGCTTGGCTAAGTCACGTCACCCATCCTGCACTCAGCATTACAGTGGGTAAAGGGGGCAGAGGGTCATAGACCAGGCTCTCAAAGATCCCTTCCAGCTCTGACATTCCACCAGCCTGCATTACCTGAGTTCACAAAAGAGGTTAGGAGTGCACACCACAACACGTGTTAACCCGTGGCCCTTGACCGCCACGTGTAATTGGAGGCACTCTTCAAAGTGACAAAATGCATTAGCAGGTCCTGGCCCCATGGAGTCTCTGTTACCACCAGCTGTCAGCAGTGCCTGCCGCCGGACTGGCTTCGGCAAAAGGAGTCCACCCTGTGTAGACTTTAGGGTCATCCCAGTTTCTCATCTCAGCCCCGTCTTCTCTGGGTCCATTGGATCTGGCCTTTGCCTCCTTCTTCCAAATGAGAAAACGCTTGGGAGAGAGGGAGCTGGTATCAGCTACACCCCAGACAGGGAGCCGGATGCAGAGCACAGGAGGGGAGGCTAATTCTAACAGCCCTGGGTTGGCAACATCCTCCAGGGTACAACCCATCCATACCCACAAAGCCACAGCTGAACGGGGCAGAGCTTATGCTGACGAGCTTAGGCTTTGGAGTCAGACTCCCTAGGGAGCCAAGCTGACTGCATTTACTACAGTTGAACAAGTCACTTTATTTCCCGTATCTCAGTTTCCTCATCTGTAAAATGGGAATAGTCAGTACTACCTCATAGGGTTGTCTTGGGGCTTAAATGAGTTCATATTTGTCAGGTGCCCAGAAGAGTGCCTGGCAAGTAGCATAAGCTTTCTATAAGCATTTGCTGAGTAAATTCGACACCTTTGTAAGCGTTGGTGTGGCCCCATAGAAGGAAACGGCAAGGGCCTCGCAGTCCACTCCAGCTCTGCCACCCCTTAGCTACGTGCCCTCGGGCAAGGTGAACAACCTCTCTCTGAACCAGGGGCTCTTCACCTGCAAATCAGATGTTACAGCACTGACTTCCCAGTAGGTCTTCTGGATGCTAAGCCCTGGCCACAATGATGTTCAGTCACTGTGACAGTTAAATTTATTTTGCAGTGTATTCAGAGATCACATGTTTGATTTTATTCATGTTGCTATTTTACAGATGGGGAAACCGAGGTCCAGATAACCAAAGTGTCTTGTCCCAGGTCATTAAGACAGACAGCAGCAGTCAGAGCCAGGACAGGAGCACTGGCTGGCCAGCTCCTTACACTATCCGGGATGAGAACTTCAACTAAATGAAAGGAGCCGCCTTAGAGTGAGGGGGTGGGGGCAGGGGAGGTGGGTTTGCAAGCAGGTTGGGGAGGGCCACAGAGCCCTGCCGGGTCAGAGGTCAGAAGCATCTCCTGCCATGAGAAGCAGTCCATCTCTCCAGGCCCCGTGTTCCCCAGTTTAAACAAGGCCCCAGATCAATACCTTAACTTTTTAATCGGCATGAAATTAAATTAGGACTTTACATCCTGGCTTTCCATTTGAAAAGATCAAGGCTAGGTGACTGGTTAGATGCCTCTAGAATATCTTCATTTTATCTTCGTGTTTCTCAGGGACATCAGTGTTGAAGGATGCTGGGGGCGGCAGCTTCAAGTTGAAGGGCAGTATGGAAACTGCCAGGGACAGAGAAATGGAGAAGCATCTAGAATGGGATGGGAAGGGGCAGGCGTTGCTTGCTCAGAGCTGACTCTGTGCCAGGACCTAAGCCAGGTGCTTCCACATGCTCACCTATTCTTAATTCCTCACCAGTGTATCATATCCTTCAAATCAAAGGTGGGGAAACCCAGGCTCAGAAAGGTTGAGGAGTTTGCCCATAGACACACAGTGACCAAAACTATTAGCTCTTCTTCCAGAAGTAGAACAAAGGAGAGTTTGCTTTATTCTTTGTCCAGAGATAACTGGACAGAAGTAGCTACATATATCATAAAGGCCAACATGGTACATTCTAAAGTCAGTTTTGCCAGGAACTTCGAGAACCGTGGAGGGAAGGAAAAGGGGGCAGGGGTCTGCAGGCAGAACTGCAAGTCAAGGGCATCATTGAATGGTCCCACTGCTGACAGGCCCTTGGGAGCTTAAAAGGGACGCTGAAACTCACCAGGCGTAAAATAGCATCCTAACTGTCTGCCCCAATCTGAAGCTGCTAATTAGAGCTCAGACTCGCCTAGTCCTTTCACTTCCCGGGGCCTCGGTCCCCTCATCTGCTAGGCAGAGTACAAGGTACTGCCTTATACAGCAGGGCTGTTGTGAAATTGTAAATAATGATAATAAGAGAAAGGAAAGATTACTGTAGCTCTGCAGTGTTGTCTGAAGTCTGGGAGGGTTATTCCTCCAGCCTCATTCTTTTTCTCCCAGTAATGCTCTGGCAATTCTGAGCACACTATTTCACTCTACAAGAATCATAGTAAGGAAAGAATGGCAAAAATAATAAGGCTTAAGCACTCACTGTTGAAACCTGTATCCAGTCCCAGCTATAAGCTTCTGCAGTGGAGAAAAACGCATGGGGAGTGAGCTCTCTACCACTCTACTTGCCTTTTACAATCACAGAAACTCGCACTCAGAAGTCAGGGTCACAGAGCCAGTGTGTAGTGAGTAGGGATGCAAACTCTAGTCACCCCAACCAGGAGCCTTTGCTCCTAACTGTATCTCTACCTTGCCTCTTACCTGGAGCTGCCTCACGTCTCTCCTCACCCCTCTGTCCCCTCTCCCCAGCTGATCCACCTTAGTACGGAATGCGCCCTTCTCTGCTCTTTCTTCCTCATTGATTTCCCAGCTTTGTCACTAGGTCTCGAGGAGGGAAAGACCACTGATCCACAGCAGAGTGTGTGGGAGGAGCTAAGATGCAGAAATCCACATTCGGGGTTAATGTCGCTGTTGACTGATCTTTATTCTCTTCATTTCAGCCGTGATTCTGGCTCATAACTGGACAGGATATGATCGTCTGTTCATAGTTTCATCCCTGCTTTTGTAAATGGTCCCTGAACCTCAGGGGCTAGAAGCCTGGAAACTACATTTCCCAGACTCCCTTGCCGGTAGGGATCAGCATGATTCAGCCAAGGAGAGGCCCCTGGTGTGCAATTTCTGAGATGGAAGAGAGGAAGGTGCCACCCTCCGGCCGCAGCTGTCGGGGCACAAGCATGACATCCAACAGACAGCAGACGGGGTTTTCTCCAGGGCATTTGGGACATCCTCCTCCTGCAGGCACTGAGATCTATAGTAGCTTTCCTGAGATTTCTGCATTTCCACGTTTTCTTCAGTACAGCAACACCTCCCTAACATCTTTCTCCCAGCAACCAAGGGTCGAGTAAGTCTCTAGTTCCCTAGATTAAATGCATTCTTATTTAAAACACCTGATGTGGCTTCTGCTTCCTGACCTAACATTTGCAAACATGTTAGATATGCCTCACACAGCAATAAGCAGAAAGCACCCTGTACTTAGAATTTAAATTCCTCTGTTTAACTTCTACTGCTGACAGTCCATGTGACCCTGGCAAAGCCATTTAGTTTTCTCATCTACAAAACAGGACAGAAAATATTTGTTCCTCTTATTCTACAAGACACGTGAGAGAATTAAAGGGCTAATGGATACAAAAGTATGTTCTGAATGGTACAGATTTCTACATGAGAAGGGAATTGCTATTTTTGTCTTCTTTACAGAGTTTCTCTTGGAGAAATCGTCTTTTTGTGTTGCCCATAAGAGAGACTATCAACCTCTTGGTCAGCCCCACAGCTGATCGTACAGAAATCATAGCTAGTTGCTCACACCTAGGAATTTAAGCCACTGCCCTGCCCAGATACTGGATACCACCATAATTAACTGTGATCCACAGGTGATTATTCAATTCCCCTAGTTTTCAACCACCTCTGCCACCCTCTTGATGGAGCCAAGCACATGCCTCAACAGCTCATTCTAGGATGGTCTGCTGTAGAGAGTTAATCTACTGGGTTATTGTTTAATGAGTACAGAGTTTCAGCTTGGGAAGAATGAAAAAGTCCTGGATGTAATACTGGTGATGGTTACAACAGTGTAAATGTACTTAATGTCACTGAAATGTACCCTTACAAAGAGTTAAAATGACACATATATTATGTACATGTTGCCACAATAAAAACAAGTCCTCCAGGAGATATTGATGCCCCAAACATTTGAAAAGGTTTGCTAAGATTATGTTATGCCATGTTACAAATATGTTATCATTCTATGGATCTTAAGAAGGATTCAAAAATCGTATTACTTTTCCTGTCAATGCCTGACATGTCAATAAATTTATTCATTTTTTAAAAAGAGAGATCGGTTAAGATCAACGGGACTGATAACTGCAGAAAATACACAGGCAGGAGATTTTCTATGCACTTAAATGAAAGTACGGGTTAGTTGAACTTGTCAGTAAGTAGATCTGTTTTTTTAAATTCAATTTCAATCACAATTTCAGTAATAATTGTCAGTTAGCCTTAATAGTAATTTCAATAATGATTTTTATTTATACTCAACAATAATTTCACTAATTCAATTTCAACTTTTGAAGAGCTACTTTTTTTAAGATCCTAAAAATGATGTACCAAGAAAGGTGTATTCTCAATAATAACATTATTTCCTCAATAAAGCACAATATTTTAAGAGGAAAAAAACTGTGGAAGTGCACCTCTGATGTAGTAGCTGCTCTGATTGCAATAATAATAATAAAAAAAAAAATTCCAGGACAAGGCTGGCGAGAGAATAAGAAGGGAAGTGACCATAATGTCTCTCGTAGCTCAGGGTTTCTCTGACTATGTCATAGTGAACACTTAAAATGAGTGCAAAACTTGAAGAAAAGCTGTCTGTTATTCTTTTTTAAAAGACGAAGCAATCCAAATTTAATGACCTTTTCCATAATGACAAGTGGCTGTCAGGAGTCTACTGCCTAGAAGATATTTTCTGAAAAAAAAAATGCACATTTAATCTGTACCTTCAAGGTAGAGGGTGACATTTTAACAACACATGAGAAAGTAATTGCATCTCAAAAGAGAGTCATGACATGGAAAGAGCATTTGGAAGAATGGATGTTTGGAAATATTGCCATTGTTATGGGGTTTTATTGCCAGAAAATGATGGGTTTTCCTTATAAAATTTTTCATATTTGTACCCTCAAAAAACATGGAAAGAGAATGTTCTGATCTGCTTTGAAATACCCCAAAAGAAAATTTCAGTGAAATTTGGAAACCATTTGTTAAGACTATAAAAATACAATACCTTTAATTTTGTTTGTCTGAAAAACTAAACAACTTGAAGAACTATTGAAAGGTGTTTAAGTAGGCTTGGATCTGAGCAAAGGAAAAAGGGACAATCACCTCCTGTGTTTTCCATACTAAACCTCTATTAATGCAACCAAAGATATCATCCACTCACTAGGCTCCCATAGCACACAGTTGATGGCAAAATTTCTCCAAGTCTCTATTTCATTTAATCAATTTTTAAAAACTTAGGCTTTTTGTGGTGGACTCCTCTGTATAATGTCAAAATCTCCTGACGAAAAGATCCATTTGTCTTCATTAACAATAGGGGTTTGCTATTATTTTTGTGCAGTATTTTTTGAAACTGGTAGTCTCTAATGAAATCTAGTGACAGCCTGTGAGAAATGAAATTATCCTTATTTTAGAGCTTTCCCATAAAACTAGCAACTTTGCTATTTTTCTGTAGAGAGATTGATTTTTATATGTCTCAGAAAATAATTCAGAAAACATTTTTAAGGCTATAGTTGCATCTGCAGCCTTCTGGTTTCTTACGAGGTAGATAAGATGATTTTTAATGAACAACATCTATTTGAATAAAGTCAGATTGTAAAGCTCAGTTCAATTGTGCTCCTTCAATTAATTCTCATGTTTCATCCACCCTGTGAATCAAATCCATGCCCATTCCAGGGGCTTCAACCTGCAATGACTGGTACCCCCAGCCTCTCCAGTCCATCCCCTTTCCCATCACTCATGAGCCCACACCAGTCATCTTTCTTTACTTGGAGCACACACGCTTATCCTGCCTCATGGTCCTTATCCTTGCTGCCCTCTCTTCTAGGAATGCTCTTCCCCCAGATCTTCCCAGAGCTAGCCCCTGCTCAGTCAGGGCTGAGTTCAAATGCCACCTGTCCCAGAGCCCTTCCTCAGCGCCTCTCCCTAATGCAACATCACCCGAGCCATTCCTATTACATTGTCTTGTTTTATAGTCTTTGGGTCTTAGCTTGTTTATGTGTTTGTTTGCCAGTTGTAGCATTAATATAAGCTATAATACAAGTGACATAACAATGTAACTGCTAGCAGAGCACAGACGTTGTCTATTTCATTTACCGCTGCATCCCCCAGCACCCATAATAGTACTTGGCACAAAGTAGCTTATCAATAAATACGTCTTAGATGGATAAATGAGGGGAATGCTGCAAACGTCTAAGGCAGATTCCTCTTTCCAAATCAGATGAGGAGACAAGAGGAGCTGCGGAGTGTGGGAGGTCCGCTGCAGAGGAACCGGGAAACTGACGTTTGTTGAATGCCCAGTGTGTGTTGGTCGATTCTGATAAGCATGTCATCCTCTCTCCAACTCTTCACGGTAGGTGGGGTGGCTTCCCTTGTCCAGGTGAGGAAGAAGAAGCTTAGCTAATTCACACAGTTAACATCTGGAGCCACACAGCTGATACCTGGCAAAGCCATGTCTTGGAGTCAGCGTGTCAGACTCAGGATCTGAGTTCTCCCCACTGCAAACTCAGAAGAGCACAGAGATGCAGTTCCTGGAGGGCTCTGTCACCAGTCTGCTAGGGTTCAAACCTCTTCTAATTACCTTCTACTAATTCGATCATTTACTGAAAGATTTCTTCTAAATCTTTTAGATTTTTCTTCTAAATCTTCGACTAGAAATCTACCAACTAGCTGAGTGACAATAAATAAAGCATATAACCTGTTAAATCAAGAGGATAATAGTGCTTAGCTCGGGGTTACTGTGAGCATTAAATGAGATGATGGTACACATTAAGCACCTAGAACAAAGCCTAGACTAACGTGTGTCCCACTAAATGCTGGCTGTTGGCGTTATGATCACTCTCATCATTGCCCTAAGTCTTATTGTTTCTGAAGCATCTCTTTCTCCCTTCCTTCCTTCAAAGAAATGCTCCTCTAGCTCCTACTAGGTGCCTGACCCCGTGCTAGGTGTCCGATATAAAAGGCTAAATAGAAGGCAATTTCCACTGTAGGTGGTGTATACAAAGCACAATGGGAGCATGGAGGTGGGCGTGTCTCCTCTTGCTTAAAGGAATGTTGAAAGGAACACTGAAAAGCTTTGCAGACCTGTTCATATCTGAGTTAAGGCTTGAAGGATGAAATAGAATTCTTCCAAATGGAGAAATGGGCACAAAGGAGAGCATCATAAAACTTCTGTCAGCACTATCTCTTAGAACTGAGTCAAAATTTTCCACTAGAATTGAGTCAAAATTTTCCACAGAGTAAGCAAACTAATTACAGTAAAGGAAAAAAAATCAAAGAAGCATACATACACAAACACACACACACACACACACACACACACACACACGCACACAGAGAGAGAGAGAGAGAGAGAGAGAGAGAGATAGAAGCTGTTTGAAGGCTGAGTGCAAAATATGGCTCAATTCACATCATTAACAAGTCCACAAATGATAAACGCTGGAGAAGGTGTAGGAACCTTCCTACACTGTTGGTGAGAATGTAATTTGGTGCAGCCACTATGGAAAACAGTATGGAGATTCCTTTAAAAACTGAAAATAGACTTACACTATTATCCAGCAATCCCACTCCTGGGCATATACCCAGAGGAACTCTAGTTGGAAAAGATACATGCACCCTAAATGTTCATAGTAGCACTATTTACAATAGCCAAGACATGGAAGCAACCTAAATGTCCATTGACAGATGATTGGATGAAGAAGTTGTGGTATATATACACAATGGAATAGTACTCAGCCATAAAAAAGAATAAGATAATGAATTTGCAGCAACATGAATGGACCTGGAGAATGTCATACTAAGTGAAGCAAGCCAGAAAGAGAAAGAAAAATATTGTATGATGTCAGTTATATGTGGAATCTAAAAAAAGTGACACAAATGAACTTACAAAACAGAAACAGACTCACAGATATAGAAAACAAACTTATGTCAGTGGGGAAAAGGAAGGGAGGGATAAATTGGGAATTTGGGATTTACAGATACTAACTACTATATATAAAATAGATAAACAACAAGGTCCTACTGTATACCACAGGGAACTATATTCAAGATCTTGTAATAGCCTATAATGAAAAAGAATATGAATATATATATATATATATGTATATACATATACACACATATATATATTCATATATATATATGTAACTGAATCACTATGCTGTGTACCAGAAATTAATGCAACATTTTAATGTATGACTATACTTCAATAAAAAAAGAAAAGAAAAGAAAGTGGCTAAATTCAAACTTTCTACCATATACTAGATCCAGTTTTACAGTGGCAATGTTTTTCAGGAGAAAGAAGTTGAGTTTTGTTGTCAAATAATCTGGAATCAGAATAACAATTAAGCTGTGTGACTTTGGACAAGTTTCTTCACCTCTCTGATTTAAGTCCCCTACTTGCTTAAAAAAAAAAGAGAGAGAGAGAAAGAAAGAAAAACAAGAAAAAATCAAAATAGAATCAGGTAACAATTCTTGTGTCACAGAGTTGTTTTAAGAATTAAATAAAATAAAATATGTAAAAACACTTAATACAGGATCTAGCAACAAGCAGATGTTCCGTAAATCTTTGCTTCCTCCCTTCCAAAATCTGGTTCCACAGGCACTGAACCACACAGTCAACCCAAACTGAAAATTGTCAAATGACATCATTGTTTTCACAAAACAAATCCATAGAGAAAACACAACCACTAACTCAGTTATCAGCTTAAATGGGAGGGAGGATTTTCATTCCTCAAAGTGAAAGCCAAGAAGAACTGGGGCCTCTGGCACTGGTAGTTCATTGTTGGCATTTTTCATTTGGACATTTATTTAATGCTGACCAAGTAGCAGATACCTTGGTAAGTGCTTGGTTTCTTTGTTCACTGAGTCCTCACAATAAATCTGAGGGTAGGAACTCTCCTCATTTTGTAGATGAGTGCAATTAAGCTTCGAGAACTTAAGTAACCTACTCAGGATTATGCTCCTGGAAAATGATGACCCCAGGGCTGGCTCCCAGAGATCTTTGGCTCCAACCCTAGGTGTTCATCCAGGATGCCTCTTGTAATATCTTTGGATGAGACAGTAACACATCCAACACAGGGTGCCCAGCTATGAAGAGGAGAGCACAATCAGACTGGAACTGTCCATGGTTCTTAATTGATCACTAGCATTATTTTCTGTGTATTTCTCCCAGTCTGCTTTTGTCTCTCAGTACCTCTCTCTCACCCTCTTCATATCTAGGCATATGAATAATATTCCTTGACTACATTTTTCCCTCTCTTTCTTTACTCCAGGTAGAGACACTGAGGATCACAATCTTAGAGGGAATTTCCAAGATTTAAAGAGTGTTGGAGCTGGGATCTGAGGCTTTCCCCCTACTTTCCCATCTGTTGCCGTACTCTGTCTTCTCCCTCTGGCATCAGACACAGACCTTCCGCTTTCCTGCCTGCCAGTCTGACACATTCCTCAGGCCCAGAACCACTTAGAAATAATTATTTTAAAAACAAATAAACTCTTCGCTCTGTGATCTTTACTCACTTCACATTTGCACCCAGCCGTGGCTATTTTTACTCACCTGAGCTCCTGGCAGGTCTCTTTGGAAAGTCACCATGACATTTCATGCGGCCTGGCCTGGCATTCATCTAAAATATTTTTTCAAAAACATCCTGCTCTAGAGAAATGTCAACATTTATGGTGCATCCACAGGGATGTATCAGCAGAGGGAAAGAGCCACTTAAGAAAGTCCCAGCCTGACAAGGAGTGGGTTTGGAGGCAGACAGAAGTATCCAAGCACACTGGAACATGCTGGGAAAGAATGGTGATGAATGCTCATGTCTGCGGCAAGGCCACAGGGTGAGGGTTTGGAGTCTGGAAAGAGGATAGATACACGGACTGACCAAAGTAGATGGGTGTTCAGGACAAAGCAGGGAGGGTATCTGCAACAGCGAGGTCCAGTTGGTCTTGGATATGAACAAGCCTTGTTTCCTCCATACCTCAGTGTGGGACCTCCTCTTAGATCAGGCATGGGTGGAAATTCTGGGGCCAGGATACACAGCACCTTTCATGTTGTTGCTGGAGAAGGAGCATGGAAAGAGGGATCTCTGATTTGGCTACTAAGTTACTGTTTGATCTTTAGCAACTCACACCATGTCTCTTGGCCTCTGGTTTTGCATCTGTAGAATGAAGCAGGGCACTAGATCGTCCCTTTTAGACCTTCAGTTCTTTGAATCAAAGACTAAATTATACAGATGATTGCTTACCATAGTGCCAAGCATTTGGGATGTAAGTAGTAACAAGGAGGTCATTTCACCCATCAATTAATTCACCCAACCGTCCATCCATCCATCTACCACTCATCCTTCCATCCATTTATCATCCATCTGTTTATCCACTGATCTGACAATCCAGCCATCTATCCATCCACCCACCCCCCATCCATCCATTTACCTCACCAAGAACTTCCTGTATGCCAAGAACTAAGCTAGGCACTTTGACATTGATTCAACCCAAGACTGATCTTCAAAGAATACATTGTGAGAAGGTGTGGTAGCCAGCCTCCAGCATCACTGCCAACGAGCCCTGCTTTCTGGTATCCACACCTTTGTGTAGACCTCTCTCACATGGCACCAGGGTTAGTCTGTGTGACCAGAAGTTATTGTATGTCACTCATGAGATTATGTTATAAAAGACACTGTGTTTCCTCTCTCTCTCTCCCTCTCTCTTTCATCTTGCTGCTGCTCTGGAACAAGTCAGCTCCATATTGCAAAGAAATTTAGACAGCCTATGGACAGGACCACATGGTAAGGATCTGAGGTCTCCACCTAACAACCAGTGAAGAACTAAGCTCTTCCAATGAACACATAAAGGAATTTACAAAAGTATTCTTCCCTATTCAAGCCTTCAGTTGACTCTAGACCTGGCTGACAACCTGATTATAACATTATGAGAGACTGAGCCAGAACCACCACCTAAGCTGGTCTTTGATTCCTGACCCACAGAAACTGTAAGCTAATAAATTTTGGTTGTTTTAAGCCTTGAAATTTGGAGATAATTTGGAGCACAGCAATAGAAAACAAATATGGAAGGGAAATGAAAATGTGGATGGATAGAATTACCACACAAACTTTTTAAACATCAGTGATAAACAAGGCCTAGTGCCCACTTTCAAGGAATATTCGATTAAAGTTAAAAAATGCTATAAAGGAATGAAATTGACAAATCTGCCTTGGAAGTTTTGAGAAGGACAAGCTCACAGTCAGCTGGAGAGGGAGCGGGGGACTTACCCTCCCGAGCTTGGGACTGTTTCATGAGTAAGTACTGTTGACCTGGATTCTGAAAGAGAGGTGAGATTCGGGAGGGCAAGTAGAAGGGTATTCCAGTTTCCAAGGTCATTGTAGCCAAAGCCAACCACTGGATAAAACTGGATCCACCAAGAATGGCGGGTAGTTTAATGTGGTTGTTACTTACGAGAAGAAAAGGCCTTAGGCATCCTGCAGAGATCTCCTTTAAGCCATGCTCTTCAAGTTCTAGTTTTTTTCTTTACCACCTTTATTACTTTTGATCCAAGTATCCCACATGTCATAATCTTTTTATTTTCAATTTAAATTGACGAGTCATTGATTTTGTTTCCCGAATAACTCCCTGCTCCCTTGTCTTCCACAACTTCCCTGGCCCAGGTTCTCATCATTTTGTCACACGTACCATTACAGTAGCTTCCTGACTTCCAGGACTCAAGACTTTACCCTCCTCCACTCTATGGATGCAATTCTGACCATGCAGCTCCCTTACTCAAATTCTTCCCTGTCACCTTCAGAATAAAAACCAAACTCTTCAGCCTTGTGCTCTGGATCCTTAGTGTCTAGGACCCTCTGTCCCTGTCTGGCTTCATTTCTGGCCCTCACTCACCCAACAACAGCACGTACACAGGCATGCTTTAGACTCTAGCAATGGGAAAGGATTGTACTTCCCTGAACAAGACTGCTCTCACATACACACCTCTGGGTCTTTGGACAGCCTATGCTCTTTTCCTGGAATGGCCTCGCTTGCCAGTCTGCTAGAACGAGCCTGCTCACCCTTTGGGGGTCAATTAAAAATTCCCTGATTTCTCCATAGAGATGTAAGTATACCTTTCCTGGAGCTAGGGTTCCATGGGGTACAAATCTCCGTATCACACTGTGTTATACATGTCTCTTGACAGTCCACCTCCAACACTAGACTGCAAAGCTAGAGTTGAGTGGGCTGTATCTATTCTTTTGTCTTCAATATCCAGCACACAGAAGACACTAAATAATGCTTCTCAAATGAATACATGGCTCACAGGGGCACAGGGCAGGTCTGTGGTTTGGCAAGAGGATAAACTAAATTCCAGCTCCCTCCTGCTGTTTCATCTTCCCTGATGAAAGGTTTCTTCCCAACAGGAACAATGAATGGGCCTGGGGTGGCGGTGTGCGTGCCAGGTGGCAGTGAACCCTGGGCAGACCGCCCCCCTCCCCACCTCAACCCTGGAAGGTGAGGCTCTGGTCAATGCTTCCTGATTCCCATCAAGTTCAATGTTTTTGACAGACACAAGCCAATTAGCTCTCTTCTGCCAGCGGCTGGTTTGCTCAACATGGTTTGCTTTTTTGATTTGAAAACCTAATATTTTTCATGGATTTGACTTGGGTCCACTAGGGAGCCGAGATAAGCCGTTGAGTCTCAGCTGCTGAGCCGGCTCTAATGGCCCTTGTCTGCTTCACATCCAACATCAAGTGAGTTCTCAAGCTCTGTCTCCAGCTTGGATGTGAGCTGAGGCCTCCTGTGCCGTGGGCTCACCTGCACGGAAGGCTGGGACAACCCTGATTGCGGCCAAAGGAATCAATCACCCCCACTGATTGAAGAGAGTGGTCCTGGGTGCCTGGGGGTCTGCCAGCTCCTTCTGTGTGGATCAACCCTAATTCAGCTTCCATTCCCCACCAAATGCCCTCTGATCTGCTGCTGGAGTGGGATCCCTACCCATCTGGCTTTTTTGAGGGCAGAGAACTCTGTTCCATTCATGTTTGCATCCCTGGTGTCAGCTTATAATGATGACAACCACTTCTGTCAACGTTTAACCTGTGTCCAGGGCTGGTACCCTGTTAAGCACTGTCAACATCCCTTATTATACTTAATCCTCAGAACAGTCCTCTGAGGTTGAGATGATTATTACCTCCATGTAGTAGAAGGGGAAACTTGAGTTTAAAAAGACTTAAAAAATGTGTCAATGGCCAAGCCAATGCTCCCTTCTAGCAAGAGATCGGACTGGGTTTGAATTCACGTCGGCCTGCTAACCACATCCCCTGTTCCTGACACTGTACTCCCCCACCTGGCACAGGATCTGTTGCACTGTGGGTGCACAGGGAAGTGTGGGTGAAGAAGGCATGGATGCAGGCATTCCCCCCACTCAAGCTTCTTGGCTGCTGGTGGTGGCTGCTGTGGACCGGCCGGCCTCCCAGAAGTGACAGCTGCCTTCACTCCAACCCTCCTCAAGATCCTGCCCACTGGATGCGGCCCCGTGTCGCCTGTGTCTATCTGGACCGCACTGGTGTCTGCTTTTCCAATTAAACCCAGTACTTGGCCCTCCTGGCCAACCTGGCTCCCGTCCCAGGAACCAGCTTCTGCAGCCGGAGAGTGAAACCCAGCCCTCCATCCTGCCTTTTTTCCTGCTCTCTGCCGGCTTTTCTTCCACGTTTTAGTTTGGTTAAGATCTGGAGTCTCCCTGGATCCACTGTTAGAGAGGAAGGACTCAGTACTCAGGAATTTCTGGAGGGGAGGCATTTCACTCCAATGGGGAGTTTGTAATCAATTCCCAGATCAATGTCCAGCTCTCTTAATTGGAGGAATCTGATGGAAATTACAAGGCCAACTGTTCTTATAAACTATAAAAAAAATTGATAGTTGAGGAAGCTGATCTGACCAAATGACAAGTTTGGGGCTGTGTTAATGCAAGCATTGTCCTGAATTAGCAAATGAGGGAGGTGACTGGCCCTGGACTTAGTGATTCCCCAGGTGATTACCTGGGAAAGGTAGGCAGTATTTCCCTAGGAAGAAAGAAAGGTAAAGGATGCCAGAGGGAAGGTAACATAGCTGGGACCCTCTAGTGCTACTTTCTTGAACTTAATGAGCTTGCATTAGCGCAGCACCTGAAAACAATAGGGGTACCATTCGGGGCCCCTGGCCAACTTCCAGGGTAGCAGAGCAGAGCCAGTCCCCCCAGCAAGCCCTGGCCTTTGGTTGTGCCCCGGGGAGAGGAGCCACAACCCCACAGCCAGGTTGGAGAGCTCGCGACAACCCCACTGCTGAAAATCCCTGAAGGGACTTCACGTGTCTGAACTGCGGGACCAAGGGGCCTAGGAACGAGGAAGGGGCTTGTTCAGGATTTGAGGGCACCACCTAATATTTATCCACTGAAGCTCAAGCTCAAGCTAGATGTGACTAGGATGCAGATGCCCCATTGAGCCTTTGATGGGACCAGGTCTCCCTGGGCCCACCTGCCCCAACCCTCCTTGCCCCCTCCACCCTTCACACAGGTACCCAAGGGATCTTTCTACAATTTGCATCTGATCACTGCTCTTCCCTGCTCTCAGTCTCTCCAGGGCTCCTCACTGTCTGAGGGCCTTTGGGAATCTCATTCCTGACAATATCTCTAGCCTCTTTCCTCGCCAGCTCCTCCCTTGCCCACCCCACTGAAGCCACCACTGGCTGACAGTTTCCAGGAAAGCCAGGCGGTGCCACCCCTCTGGGTCTTCGTTCACACTCCCCCCTCTGCCTGGAGTGCCCCTGAGCATCTATCTATGCGGAGACCCCCTATTCAGCTTTCAGTGACCCACCGACCTGTGTCTGACTCCATGAAGCCTTTCCTCACCTTTTCCCTGCCCTCCTGGGAGAAAGGTCCCCACCTGCACACACCCCATGGAGACGGCCAGCCTGCACGCTTTAGCACGCTCTAGACTCCTTCAGAGCCACGCTGCTCAGCTCTTCCTGATGCGCTACAGCAGAGTGGTCCACGGTCCAGGGCACCCGGGTCCACGCTGTAGCTCTGACCTCCTCTGCTGTGTCACCCCAGCAGTTTACTTGACCTTCTGAGCCTGTTTCCTCAACTATAAAATGGGAATGATAACAGCGCTTTACTCGCTGGGTACCTGAAAGCATCCACTGTGAACATTCACGCAAAGTGCTTTGCTGCTGCCCAGCCCCTGGTCAACACCCAGTAAACATGAGTCATTGCTATTTTTTTGTTGTTATCTATATCATGACTTGCACCACCACGTCTTGGGCTCAAAACTGGTCTGGCACCTATTAGGTTCTATAGTTAATAAATATAAAAATGAGGGGAGTGGGGTAGGGTATAGCTCAGTGGTAGAACACGTGCTTAGCATGCTTGAGGTCCTGGGTTCAATCCCCAGTACCGCCATTAACAAAATAAACAAATAAATAAACGAACCTAATTATCACCCCCCCCCAAAAACAGGGGCAGACATGGATGGTCCAACCTCACTGAAAGGGTGGGACCTTTATTAAAGTCTTATCTGCTAATAAATATTTGCTAAATGAATGAGTGAGCAGGAGTGGGTGAAGGACTTCCAGACTGGAATAACTTCGGAGAGCGAGCCAAGGGTGGGTAGAAAGTGGATGGGAAATTGCCCCGTTTCTGTGGATGGGACCCAAGATGGCACTACCACATGGTGGCAGGAGGGAGGGAGCCAGGGGCCTGGAAGCTGGGCAGCACACAGGTGAAGTGATGCCAGCCCCTTGGGTCATGAAAGTAATTATTGGAGGATCAGAAATCTGTTCTTGGAGAAACCGATTATCTTTTGCGGCTGGTGTTTTCTATAAACATTTCCTTTGTGCTCTCTTGCAGTCTTTAGCATAGTGTGCTGTTTTGGGGGCTTTAGGAGGGGGAGGAAGGGCTGTTTTTGATGCCAGCCTGTTTCACTGGTTCTAAGGAGAAACAGGGAAAGCAATGGAACTGGAACATAAGTGGAGAGAACGCAGTGGAGTGATGACAGCATGGGATTTAGAGTGAGACCTGCCTGGGGTTTGACGCTGGCTGTTTTGTGTCTCAGTTTCTTCATCAGCAAAATGGGGATAAGTATAGTATCTACTGAGAAGGGCTGTTGGGAATCCAAAGTGAGGTCATGCCTGGAGGGGGCTTAGCACCACACCTGGTACGTGTGCAGGGGACAAGCAGGAGTTCAAGGCATTGTGGGTGTAGCATCCTTGGGGGTGGGCATGAAAGGGGCAGAGGGACTTGGTGTCTGAGAGTTCCAAGAAGCAAATGAACTCTGGAGAGCTGAGAATCTGGAGCACTGAAAATCTCCCTCCAGGGTGTAATCTGTCTACTTGGACGGCCCTTTGTGCTAGGCAAATCAGGGAGGCTGTTGTCTCGTGGGGACCTGAGCAACATTTTCAAACACTTGATGAGTGGGAGGAGGGGCAGTGGTATAGGACCAGTTGAGCTGGATGTCCTTTCCAGGTCTGAGTTTCTCTGATTTGAGAATGGGAAAGAGCAGGGGAAGGAATTATATTATTGGTTCAAAGCAGGGCTCACCATGCAGGTCTTGGAGAAGAGGAGGCAGCAAGACAGAGATTACAAGTATATGCTTGGGGGACAGAACTGGGTTCAGTTCCTGGCTTTGCTACTTGCTAGCTGTGTGACTTTGGGAAAATTACTTAACCTCTCTGAGTCTCAATTTTCTCATCTGAAAGGCAGTAATGACACCACAGAGGGATTTTCTGAGCATTCAATGATAAAGTGTACAGAAAGTCGTAAAGTCCTGACCTTGTGCATGGAACGTGGTGATGGATTAATTACATGTAAGTATAGTAACACTTATAATAATAAGTAATTATTATAATAACATGATAACTTATAATAATAATATGAAAACATGCAACAACATCGTAATAATGCCTGCGACTGTCACTGCTGTGTCACTGGTGAAGTAAGGCACAAGTCTCTGTCGGAGGGTTCAGATTAAGTTTGGGGCAAGGGGGTGGGGAAACCCTTCACACCCTAGCACTCAGGGCTGTGCAGTGTTGGGACAGCATCTGATAGTTTGGAGGCCCATCAGAAGAATCTTGTGCCCCCACTCCCATCCCGTGAGCCTTGAGATTGTGGAAGCTGCTTTCCCTGGTGAACGGGGGAGAGTGCTGGTTCGCCCTTTAAAACCCCGTCTGCTCCTTTTCTGATTCCCCATCTTAACCAGCCTCATCTCTGATCTCACCGCAACAACACAGATGATCATAACAATGACTGCCATTTATTTTGAATTTGCTTTCACTCGCAGCCCACGCTAAGTGATGCATTCTCCACACATCACCTAATGTCATCTTCAAAAAACTATTTAAAGCATCCCCACTTTACAGATGGAGCTGTGGGAGGTCAAGTAACTTGTCCAGGGCCACAGGGAGTAAGCAGGAGGGCTAACACTCGAGCCTTAATAAGGGAGGCTCGGGGGGCCTTTCTTTTATCATCAGTGTAAGACAACATGAGTGTCAAGCATCACCTCTGGTCCGTTGCTCCTCCTGATGGGCACCAGCCCGAGGGCTGCCCCCAGGAGTGAAGGCACTGAGAGTTTCTCTTGATCATGCATCTCTTCTCCAAGGACTGGCCAGCATGAAGTTTGGGAGAGTCACAGGGAGAGCATTACTCCTTTCCTCACTGGGGTGCATTGAGACAACAGCCCGTGAAGCTCCAGGCTTGCTACGGCTCTCCTGGCCTCTGCGAGCGTGTTTCCCCAGGATCGGAGAAGGCTCTCGTATAAGCAGTTCCCCACCCGCTTCTCTAGGCAGCCCTGATACCTGGACACAATATTGAGGGCAGCCCAGGAGCAGATGCCAGGTGGTGGAGGGCAGTGAGGAAGGACTGGTTAGGAAGTGAACAGCACGTCCTCTCCCCGCTCCCAACCACAGTCAGGCTCACAGAGAGCCCCTTTCTGTTGGGTAGAAGGCTGGCTTCATCAGCTTCTCCATCCACCTGCTCACATCTCGCCTTTATGGTGCACCCTACCCCCGTCGTGCCTGCCAACTGGTAAATTGGTAAGGCTGGCAAGGCCAGCAGGAAGCAGCGTGTGCCCTCCCTTGCATGCACTGGGATTGTGCCCTAGGATCATGGCCAGATCTCACCCTCTGTAGAAACCTTACCACCGCCACCACCACCATCTGCCAATTTCTCAGCCAATCCTGGTCTACGGCGGAGAAGGTTGGAAGCAGTTCTGTCTTATCCACAGGGTCTGACATTGAGGGTCACTTACATAGTCACTTGGTCACTAATCTAGTGACCCTGGGATCCTGCCTCCTTCATGACTCCCAAGCCCACCTTCTATGTGAAGTCCCAGAGCTGGGGGCTCCCAGAGGTATTTCCTTACTTATTCTGGTGCCTTGCTCTGTGTCTCAGGATCCTGCCCTCACCCCAGCTTTCTGGGCTCCTGCCAGCTATTCCCCAGATTTGGAGGGCTCCCCTGGACCACCGCCTGTACTCCTGGGCCCCTGCAACATGCCTACAAGAGTCTGACTTTCAGCCTACTTAGATCCCAGAACAGAGCCTGCCCCTGGATTTCCCATTGCCAAGCCCCACATGTCCATCACAATCTCCAGTTTAGTTGAATGGATGGACCATATGCCAACAGCTTCCTGGGGCCGTCTCCTATTGTCCATCCTCCCGACTTCAGGGTAATTGGTTCCGACCGTTAGATTATATGACCCCCCCCTCCTCTTTGGGTCTGACTAGTTCCAGATCCCATCCCCTCCTGGCCTGCCCTGTCCAGCTGCAATCAACGTGGCTGTATCTGGCCTTATCCCAATGCTTACCAGAGCCTTCACCTAAGTTATTAAAAATAATGGCATTTTAAATAATCATCACATATTTATTCAAAACGCTTTTACTGCATTCCCGCGACACGCCTGCCTCTGATGCTTGATGCTGGATATTCAGAGACAGGAAAGCTTTTATCACCCTTGTGCTCCTGGAGCTTTGGTTTAGTGGAGGAGGGAGACGGTCCATAAACTGGCAAACAAGGAACTGAGAAGTACGCTTTGGCAAATAGTGATTAGCTTGGACAGAGGATTATGGGGAATTTCACACATTCCAAATCACACATTTCTACAATATTAGAAATTTTACAAGCCTCCAGTAAGCAGTGAAAAAAAAGTCAATATTATAAATAAACAAACGAATATTTGTCATCCAAGTCTAGGATTCCATCCCCAAGTCCCTGTTTCTAAATCAAACAACAGAGAACATAGTGATGCCATTTACGGAGATGAGGAAGACAGTGGTGGAGTTAGGCTGCGCTGTATCTGGAGGGGCTAAGATAAGGTGGCTAAGATTTAGTATGAACTGGCTACATCCCTGACACTGTGTTAACTGCTTTAAATACACTGCCGCATCGAACACTCCTGGCATTATTATCTTCATTTCCAGAAACCGCAGGTTAGGTTAGAACAAGTCACTTGACCACGATCTCCCAGCTGCGCGGCTGAAGAGCTGGGACTCTAACCAGGTCGTTCTGCTCTCAGGCTAGCAAGTCTGCTTCCCTAAGAATAACCGTCTGCATTAGGGGGTGTTAGCACATCGCAGAAGCGCTGGTGAGCACCTAAAGTGGGAGGCAGCATTTAATCATCTGCTCTGTAGGTGAATCATTAGAGTATGTAATTTTAAATCCCCAGGGATATGCTGAGAATCCTTAAGAAAGACAGTTTAATAAACAGAGTGATGAGGAGGCAGGTGAGTTTATTTTTAGCATCTCTTTGTACAGAGAAGGCATTAGAGGCAGAGAACAAGAAGTTGCCCTGCATATTTAGGGAAGCTAAGAACAGAGACTAGGGGACCTGGAAGCTGATGGTGGTCCAGCCCTCACTTCCTGGCAGGTCCCCAGTAGAGCAGAGCCTCCTCTCTGTGATCTTGCTGACAGCATCACACAAGGGCACCTAGGAGCATGCTCACTGCAACTGTTAGACCAACGCAGAAATGTCCTTCGTGGAGAGGCTGGATGAACAGATTGTAACCCACCCACACAAAAGGACAGTAGAGGGCCATTTCAATGACCACTTGAACTGACACGGAGGGATGTCCACGAAACGTTCTTTAGGGAAGCCAGCAAATTACAGAACAATGTTGTGTTGTTTTGTTTTTACAAAAAAGTAATAATGACATGTATACGTGTGAATGCATGCACACATTAGGTGCATATGTGTGTATGAAGATACATCCAAAATGCTAGTCTCTGCAAAGAGGACGGGTGGAGCGCAGGACATTGGAACGCTAACAGGAGCGTGGGGGAATTTCATGTTTGAAGTCATGCATTTCTGAAATGCTGTAATGTTTAGAAGGACTCAATGATTTGAAAAAGAAATGACCATTAAAAAGAAACAGAATAACCTCTTGCTCCCCATCAGGCCTCCAGCCAGCATGGGGAGGCTTGGAGAGAAGAGGGCTGCCTCCAGTCCCTCTCATTACCCTACCATGTGTCAGGCCATCTGGACCCAAACCTCGGTGTCAGGACACCTCCTTGTCCTAGAAAGCTAATAGGACACACCCTGGCAGGGTCAGGAGCTAGTGACAAGCTTGGGAAGACACGCTCGGGAAGATGCCCGCCCCTCCTCCTCCCGTCTCCATCAGGCTGCCCCGATTTCTCCCTCAGAGCCCAGGTTTGTGGGAAACACCTCTCTGGGCTGCTTTCTGTAGCTGAGAAGACGTTAACTGAAGTTTTCTCACTCACTCACTCTTCCCCTTTCTAGGGAACAAACAGGTTTCAGGGTCTGTGCCCAGATACACATTCACTCCCACACAACATACAGACAACTGCGGATACAAACGCACACGTGCACACACCTACGCACTTAGTGACCAAGACAAACCACCCCACGCTCACACAGCTAGAGATGCATGTGAATGACACACGGGCACAGGTGTGTACACATGCGCATGCACACACACACACACACACACACACATACACACTGCATACCCATTTAATTCTCTCCAGCTTTGAAAGAGAGAAAAGAGACGGGCGTAGCTCCAGCCCCTCCAGCAGACTGACCCCGGACCCTTGTGAAGGTGAAAACCTGTTTTCCTCCTCCCCTCCCCGTCCTCCCTCTCCTTGCTCTCCCCTCTCCCTCCTCCAACGCCCCCCAACCCCGTTCTGCTGCTATAGCCACTCAAGCCCTTTTTTAAAGCTCCCTTTTCTTCTTAGTGTTAAAGATGAACTGATGCACAGATAGAAGCAGGAGCTGGACCACCAATTAAAAGCTGCTTGGGGCAGCAAGGGGCAAGTTTTTCCTTGGCTGGTTGCTCCAACCCTCGGTCTGTCTGTCTGTCTGTCTCCCACTGCCCCTCCAGAGCAGCAAAGCGCCCTTGTTCTCAGCAGGCAGGTCAGCCGCAAGGTCTGTATCTCCCAGGTCTCCTCCCATTCCTTTTTCTCTCATGCAACTGGTCCCCTCTAGCTGCTGTGGCCATCTCCATAGCTCTGCCTCCCCACCTCCCATCCACACACAGGGGGTGGGCTGGGAGAGTGGAGGACCGGGGGCTGGGGAAGAGACCTTTCCATCAGGAAGGGTCTCATCCTGAAGACATATATTTTTTGCTGGGGTAGGTGGGAAGATCGTTTTTCACAGCTTTGTTCAAAAGTTCTAATGAAGGGTGTTCGGACCGATAAAGGATCTTTTCACTTCCCACACTAGTGGCTATTAAGAGCCATGCCTTTGTCAGCATCACTAAGAGGCTCTGATTGATGAGTATTATCTGCCAAGGAGCCAAGGATGTTAGAAGGAGGAGCAGAATGACACACGCACGCTACTTGCAATGCATGCGTGCCTGGTTCGCAGGCACACACCCATGCTGACCAAGACTGCTCCGGGCTGGACACAGTGCCAGGAGCGAGGACCTGTGCTGTAAGAGTCAGAGATGAATAGAGACGCATGGAGCAGACACTGCCCGTGCCCCACCCCCCGAAGACCACTTCCTGAGAGCCACAGGGACTGCCTGAGATTCCTTCCCGTATCTGCCTGTGACACATATTTCATCCCTGCACAGACAAGCCAGAAGTCCCCACGGAGGAGGAGGAGCCCCGGAACTGCCCTCGGCCAAGGATGGATGGGCATTTCGTGGGTACTTCCAGCTTCCTTGTTCTTCAGTTGCAAAAACCCCCGAGGGATGTTTCCCAGAGTCCCCAGTGGGACTGAGCTCCAGTAGGAACAGGCTTGGTAACACTCCGTGCAGTGCTTCCTTCCCTTCTCTGCCTCCTTTCCCCAAGGCAGGAGAGTGACAGGAGGCCTCTCCAGGAGACTAATGAGTGATGTGAAGGTGCAGAGAAGATGCCCTGGGAACACAGAGCGAGGGGACGCATCCCAGACTACAGGGTGTTGAGGAAGAGTGCCTGGAGGAAGGGGTGTGAGGCCGAGCAGCAACGGACAGAGGCAAGGATGCCGGAGGTGAACTTTGGCTCTCTCCTCCCACGAGTACCTTCAAGAGAGGTCAGCCTGCCTTGAAGCACAACATGAGGTAATGCTTGTGGAAGCACTTGGCACATTGGCAAGCCCTGGATCATGTGAAACTTCGTTACACAGAGATGTGACCAGACAAAGCTCTGACTTCATCCCCTTTGCCAGGGCCTGCACGCAATAAAAATTGCAAAATCAGGCAGTTTATCTTCAAAGCGACGGCTTCTTCTGGGCCCTTTTCCAGAACTCTGTGGTCCCGTCACCTTATGAACCTTTGGCTCTCTTAACCCCCTTGAAAATCTGCTCTAAGAAAAGCCTCTGATGATTATCCTATACCCATCGGGGTGAATTTTAAGTCAAAAGGTTCCCTCTCTGGCGTCCTGAGCAGCCTACTTACCACTGATCGTGAAACTCCCAGAAAGAAACTGCCCTGAGCAGCTGCCTCGGAGGGAGGGGCCAAGGGCTGGTTAAGGGTGCGATACAGGAAGTGTCAGGATATCCATATTTCTGCCCGATGGAGACCCACTTCCAGCTCCAGTCCCCATCAAGAACTGACCGTTCTCACCAAAGCAGGAAGGCTACAAAATCTCCCGTTGTGCCCCACGCTGAGGATGGATGGGAAACTCCGGTTAAGAGAAAAGCCACAGGGAACAAAGCTCCGTCTTGTTTAACAAATAGAGCCCACGGCTGGCATGTGGCAGAGCTTTTTGGAGGGAATAAAAGCCTCGGAAAAAAATCAATGGATAATGATTATACTTAAAGTGCCCTTTGTGCACTTGGATTAGCTGAGATGGAGAGTAGTGTAAATAGTAACAAGGACGCCACAGAAGGGAGAGAACGTAACGGGGATGAAGATTACCCCTGTATGAAGATTCCTGAATTCCCCCATGCCCAGCAGGAGAGTTTTTTTTTTGCTCCCTGGGTCAGATCCTGGACTCTTTTTCCTTGCTAGGATTTCAAGTAAGGGATGGAGTGGAGAGGATGCTAAGGAAGTCAGAGAGACTTTTGATCTACATACTAAAGATGTAAGGAAGAGAGAGAAAGAGACAGAGGGAGGGAGACTGAGGGCTCAGGGCTGAGGGAGACAGTCTGGGGGCACGTGAGCTCTAGGTGGAGATTTTGCTGAAGAGCCACAAGGGATGAAGGGATTTTTAAGAGATTTATGTTGGATTAAGAATGCACACTCACCTTTTGCATTTTATCAAAAGATAAGGAAAGAATTGAAACGTGTTTCATTATTGTTTGATGGCTAGACTGTATCTTTGAAGCTGAAACCACAGAACACCCCCATGATCTACCTGGATTACACAACCAGTCTCACACAGAGACAAGAGACCGTCCGAGAGCCCAGTTACAGAGCCCAGAAATGGAACTCAGACTCAGCTGGCACCAAGACTCTTGCAGGGGCTGCACCTTAAAGAGTTGCTACCAAGTCCTTTGTAAAGAGAAGCTGCAAGGGCCTCTCAGGGCCCCACCGAGTAATGTTGGGCGTTTACTGTATCCACATGCGTCAGTGTCAATTGCACAGTAAATTGCATGCGGTTCCTACTTTGGAGAGTTGAGTCAGCCACGCTCCGCAGACGCCCTGGCTATCTGCAGAGCCCCGGTAGGCAGCGCTGGATGAAGAGACGGGTGCCTGTGAGAGCCAGGCTTCAGCTGCTGGGAGCAGGCAAAGCCCCTTACAGGATGTGGTATTCAGGAAGCACGGTTCAGTCTCGGCTTGCTACACATTACACGTGCCCTGGGGTCCCTCCTTCGGAAAAATGAAAACTCCATCCCTGGCTAAAGGAATGGCAGGCAAAGTGGATCCCACGGGAGGGGAGGTTCTCTTTGTGTCATGGAGTCTCAGTTTGATGTTGAAATTACACCTGAGAGGGTCGAGCTGCCCGCTGCCCTACAAGGAAGATGATCCCGTCCCCCTTCCTTTCGCCGTAAGATAGCTATTCCCTTGGGCCAAAAGAGTGACTTCCTGGATTCTCACCCCTGGCCCCATTTTCTGCCCAGCACACAGACTGTTCTTCTGCCCAACACCTGCCTAGGGACAGGGCTCAGAGAGGAATTCTGAACAGACTGAAAAAAGTGGGGAAAAAAAGAAAGGAAAACAAAACTCTCTCTGCTGTTTTATAGAATGTCAGTGAGCAGCATCAGGCCCCACACACAGTTCTCAGCACGTAACACAAGCTCTGTTCTTATTCTATGCATGTGTGTGCACACATACGTGTGCACGCACACACACACACCACTGAACAGTAATGCTCTCTGCCTTCATAGATCCCCGAATTCTGGTGCTGGAAGGGCTTTAGGGATTTGACAGATGAGGAAACTGAACCCAGGGATGTTCAAGGACTGGCTCAAGGTGACCCAGATGGTGTGTAGATGATGGTTGACCGAGGACATGAACCAGAAACCAGCCTGTCTGTCCTCAGCTCGTCCTACTCAGATCATACATACGTACACACATAGTAGTGCAGAGCGTGCCTCACTTTATCATCCCAGAAACTCCCCCCTTTTTGGCAACTGAATGGAATCACTCTAGGATAAAGAAGATTGAGGGCTCCCCCTTGAAACTGCCAAAACCTCACTCTTTCCTGGCTGGGTCCATGGGGCAGGACAGTGAGGCATTCCTGGTGTCAGGACAGTTGAAAAGCTAGGCGGGTATGCCATTAGAACCAGTTAAGTGATACATGCAAAAGGAACTGGCAAGAGATAGAATAAGCCTCAGTCTCTTCATCTGTATGATGGGCGTATCACAGGCCAGGACTGTTGAAAGGATTAAATAAGCTATAGGGAGATGGCACATATCTTAGTACAGGACCAGTATATTTAGCCGTGGTTATTATTAGAGGGCACAGGGTTATTATCAGGAAGGGCAACCAGATCTCCTATGACTGGGGCTCACAGCATGAGCTGGACTTATGACTCAGAAAGATCTCAGGCTCCTACGGCAACAGAAGGACCCCAGCAGTGACAGCTGCCCAGCTGGTCTCCATGCATTGAAACCTGCAGCTTGATGCCCAGCTCTACCAGGCAGGGAGCAAAACTCTTCAGTCAGGGGTGGCTTGGGAGCTGGCACTGATCCGAGCATGCAGCCAGGGGCCCCTGAGGATGCCGTGCAGCTCTGGAGAAGGCAAAGTGGGGAAGCAAGGTGCAACCCCACAGACAAGGAGACTCCGGAGCCAGTTCTGATGTGACATGCTATTTGTGATCTCCAGCTGCTTAGGACAAAACCTGACCCTCTTGGGTGCTTTGTACATATTGGTTGAATGAATGAATTCATCCATAACACAGACCAAGGTCAAATTTGAACCCAAAGTTCTAAAGCCTTTACCCTCTCACCTTCCATCCCTCAAACTTCCTACCAGAAGTCAGAATTTCCCTTGCAATCCCTTGGGCCTTTCAGTTATCTTCCACAGCCTCCAGCTCGGGGCTTTTGGAGTATTGCCTGGGAAATGTCAATTTTCGTTTGATTTTCTCCCACACACCTCGATTAATTACCTGATGCTGTCTGGTCAGGACCTTCTCTCCGTATGATGTGAACCTGAGAAATGAACACCACTGGGCCGCTTCTTTGAAATGCCACGCACCTCCATTAACACTTGGCCCTGGCACGAGGTGGGTCACTCCAAGCCTTGTTGGAGCATGGCTGTCCAAGGGACAAGTCGCAGGGCACCTTGCAGCCCAGATGGCCTGTGGCTGCGCACACTGACTTGTTGGCCACACCAGGCACCCTTGGCGGGTCTGGCCGCTGTGTGGATGCCCCAGTCACCCTCCCTACCACGAAGGATGAAGGTTTTCAAACTCCACTGACCATGACCCATAGTAGGAAATACATTTTACAGAGTGACCCAGTGAGGATATGTATGCACTGTACTCCATCATTCTCTGACACAGGTTTCTTTTTTTTTTCTCCAGATTTTAACCTCTTGGAAATTTGGATGAGTCTTATAAACTCTGACACCTTGCCGTGAATTGGTGGCAATTTCTCTTTCTGGGTGGTGCATAACATTTTGTGTTTTCCGGTAGATTCTGACTTTGATTCAGTGAAGCGTGGCGTCTGCATGGCTGGGAAAACGCGCCTGCTCTTTACTGCCTCGTGCCCTGTGGCATTTTGCGTGCACTGCTTACTCTGTTTCTTCCCATTTCCTCTTACGGCTGACCCCCACTACCCATTTGGTCACGTTCCCCACCCTCAAAGGGGTCTCGACCTGCTGTTTTCACTGCACTGCCATGGAGACTGTTACGGAGTGAATGTTTGTGGTCTCCCCCAAATTCGTACGGTGAAAATCCTAGTCCCCCATGTGACGTTATTAGGAGATGGGACCTTTGGGAGGTGATTAGGTCATGAGGGTGGAGCCCTCATGAATGGGATTAGTGCCCTTATATAAAAGAGGCTCCAGAGAGCTCGCTCATCCCTTTCTCCACGTGAGGACGTGGCAGAAAGACGGCCATTGGTGAACCAGGACGTGGGCCCTCACCAGACACCGAAGCTGCTGGGGTCTTGATCTCAGGCTTCCCAGCCTCCAAAACTGTGAGAAATACCGGTTTGCTATGTAAGCCACCCAGTCTGTGGCATTCTGTTACCGCCTCCCGGACCGATCAAGACAGGGACAGAGGAAGATGCTAGTGAACTCTGTGACTAAAGAGAGTTTTCAATAAAAGAGTGGACCTGAGATTTACAAGGACTGAGCTCTCGGGCAGGTGAAAAGGTCACGTGACTCAGGAAGTGGGGAAGAAAAATGGCAAAGGACCCTGAATCAGACAAAGCTGAGTTTCTATGCCAGCTCCCTTATCTACCAACTGTGAAAACATGGAACAGTTAAGTTGGTAGTGTCTCAGTTTTTTTCTTTTTTAATCTGTGACGTATGAATCAGAACTCTTCTCATTCAGACTTATAAACACAAGAAATAAAGAGTACGAAGCTTGGACCCAGGGCCTGCATGCAGTAGGTGCTCAATAAACGGTGGCAATCGGGTCATTGGTAATGACAATGATGTGAATGATACCAAAGGAAGTAACTCAACTAACAGCAGCTGCTATTATTAAAAGCAGTAAAAGGAGTGGTACCCAGTGTGACATCAGCTGATGTAATGATCTTGACGATTATCAATAAAATTGTAACCTGTTTCATTCACTTAATCATATACATCCTTGTCACTACAATTTAAACCCTGATTCTTGTCTGATTCAATATTTGGTGAGTCCACCGTAGGCAACTACATTAAGAGTCACATGTGGATCCCCACTGATGGGGGCGCCACTGCCGGATTATCCTCTTGGGCAGGTCCTCCAGCTCTTTGGCTGTATTTCTTGCACAGTACAGATGCCACTGTCCAGGGGCTGAGTCAAAGCTTTCTAACATAACCACGTGAATCTTACATTCTATGTGTTAACATGCGCCTCCCGTAAATTGCTCTGCTGGCTCACTTGGTGATGCATTGTTCTACGCCATGCCTTCCATCATGGACAGTTGAAGCCTGCTGACTGTTGGAACCCAGTGCTTTTACTCTTTCAGCCCTACTGTTTCATGCTTTTCCATTTCCAATTGTTCTCTTTTATCAGTGGTCTCCGTCAGTCTTTGTCAGCCTAGGTACTCATTTTGGGTTCATCGTCTATTTGATCTCCCCTCTGATGTTTCATTAGCATTTCTTCCATCCTTCCTCAGGATTATCTCCCGTGATTCAGCCACTACACACTTCTTAAAACTTTGAAACCTTTAAATAACTGGGTGAATTGCTCACAGAAGCATAACCTTTTTTGATTATATAAATTAACCCTTGGAAATGCAGTCAACTGTCAGGAATGCTTTAACGCACAAATTAAGTTCAAAATAAGTGAGGTATTTCTAACAGTACATGCTGAAGAAATTCTAAGCTTAATTTTGAAACTATTAAGTAAGTAAGTGCTCAGAGATGCATGCAATTCTAAGAAACAGGTACTTCCTGTCACTTATCACTGTCAACATTAGGAAATTACAAGGATGGTTTTATGGAGAATACTGGGTACTTGTGTGTTCATTGGGTTCAGCGAAAATGTGAAGTATATCTGGACATTTTTAGCTAGAGATGGAAGAAGGAAGATGGGTAGGAAAGAAGAAAAGTAGGGAAGATAGCAAAGTAGGAAGGTAAGCAGGTAAGAAGGAAGGCAGGTGAGTAGAAAGGTATGTATGTAGATCAGTAGGAAGATAGAAAATGAAAAAGGTAGATAAGTTGAAAGGCAGGTTGATGGGTAGGGAAGAAGGTAGGGAGGTAGAAAGGTAGACAGACAGATAAAAAAAATTCAAAGATTGATAATAAGGATAATCATCATTATTATTTTGCTTTGGTTTTTGAAATTAGCCACATGAAATATTATTACAACCCACCACAGGTGTTTTAGTTTGCAATGAGCATTATTAAAGTAGTCAAACACAGAGACCATTAGACCGAGGTGACTAACACCTTGGGAGCCTACGTTAGCAAACCAAAACCTAATCCGCAGTCAATGCACTCAAATCTAAGAAAATGAAACTTGAGGGCAACTAACCACACACAGTCACCTGGGCATTCCCAAATAATGCAGCCGCTGAGGCTGTCGCCCATAAACAAGGTCCTTGCTTTGCGTTCTGTCTTCTCTACAAAAATCTCTCCCCGAGCTCCTGCTGATGGAGGGTCAGCTCCTGACCACTCCTGGTCTGGTGCTGCCCAGCTGGAACAGAGGTATGTTCAGATAAACTCATGAAAAAAAATTTTAATGTGCCTCAGTTTACCTTTTCACAGCATTTACCCTCATCATCTCCTAACTACTCTGTAATAGAAGCACAGTAAATATTCCCATTGGACAGAGGTGGACATGGAATCTTAGGTAAGTGAAGTGACTGTATCTAATGTGACGCCACAAATAAGTGGCAACTCCGGAAGCCAACCCCTGGCTTCCTAATCCAGCGCTCCTTCCACCACACCAGGTGGGCAGGGGGGCGAGAGGGAATGCTGGGAGCAGCAAAGGCAGTACTGTCTCCTCATTCCTTCTGTGCAGGGTGACTCTGTTCCATCAAGAACATAGAACACTCTAGAAGGAGTCACAGTCCTTGGCCCAAGCCTCTTTGGCCATCTCAGAAAGCAACATTAAAACAAAGCAGCCCTCGATCACCGCTTGCTCCGTGGTCAGCCTAGGTGAGCTAGGGAAGCAGAAAATCTTCTCTTCCAGTTTTCCTGACCAGCTCTCCTGGAGCCCTGAGCCCTCTCCTTCTCATGAGTGGAGACACTAAGCTAAGAACTGGGATGCGCTGATGCCTTGGCAGGGTCTTTACTCCTCCCCAGGTATCTGACACCTGACATCTGGACTGTACAGGCCAAGGTTCTGGAGAGTCCCGGGAGAGTCCGGATCTAGTTGACCCATAAGCACTCCTTGCTGGTCATCCCCTTTGTGACCGTCCTCCACCAGGCACTGGGACCACTTTATTCTAATCCCTGACTGCTGAAATGCATCTCAGTCTTCTAAGGAACAGGGCAGCCTTGCTCAACTGACTAATTTTATTGTATATCTGGCACATGCCCACACTCCCTGTTATGTAATTGTCGTTCTCACAATGCACACAAGGAGGCTGTGATTAGGCCCACTTTGTAGATGAGAAAACTGAGTCTCAGGAAGGCTCGGTGAGCTTATCCGTGGTACACAGCCTGTGCGCGGCAGGGCCGGAATTCAAAGCCACATCTACCTGATGCCAAAGTCACACTATCTACACGATGTTAGATTATTGACACTAATTTTCTCACTCTTTCATTAAGCACAGCTTTCAGACTGCCAGCCCACTAGGGATGCGGACGCCCAGTCTTAAAGAAACGCTATCTAAGTCAGTTCTTCAGACCAGGAACAAAGATCCCAAGCAGAATGAGAAATTTCAGCAGCCACAGCACAGAGTTCTCTGAAGCCTGATACAGATCAGGAACAGAGAGAAGATAAGCGGGGTGTGTGTTACAGATTACAGGTGAAAGACTGGGATAAGGAAAAGATTGCATGTATTGAGAAATGAACTTATGCAAATTAAGGGAGAGACACTCCACCCGCTGGCCAGATCCCCAGATGCCAGCCTGACAGTGAAGGTGGGCTTGGAACAGGCAAAGGAGGGGAGGAGGAGAGAGACAAGAAGGATGTCACCCCAGCCCTCCTCCTGCACCTGGGTGGTGTGAGAGAATGGAAGGAACTGGGGGTACTTTGGGGGGCACTTCTGGGGATAACAGAAGCAGAGATCCCATGGGAGGGAGAAGAGGACCCTTGGAGAGCGCTGCCCCCTTCTGCTTCTGGGGTTTGCATGGGGCAGGCTTTGTTCAGATATTCTTTCCTTGAATTCCAGGTATTGGAAGCAGAAAGAACAAAAATAGGTCTCTTCCACAATTTCAGGTCTCCTTGGCAAGCGGAGATGAGACTGTTGGCGAGGGGACAGCCCCTGTGATGACAACTTCCCAGTTCAAAGCAACTACTGTGGGAGGCAAGAGGCTCCGAGGGGAGGCCTTGCTTTTCTGCCCTGAAAGTACTTATAATCAGCCACCAGCCACAAAGGGCAGAGTGTCAGAGCAAGAGAGGGAGGGAGGTGACAGCCAGCCAGCAGGAGCTGTTCCTGGAGGCTGATGGGGACTGGAGCAGAGGGCAGAGCCGGTGAGGGAAGTGGTGGAGTCGGAGAAGGCTCCTTGTGGACTAACTCTGTGAGTCTTGGAAGATGAGGTAGGTGTGACAGCCCGGCAGAAGAGGGACAGTGTTCCCAGTGGGGATCCCTGCCTGAGAATGGTGCTGAGGACGGAGCCCACGGCCCCTGAGCCGTGACTTTTACCAGCATGGGGAGCTGCCTTGAATGGTGTATGAAAATGAGGTGGAGGAGTGCCGTAAAAAGCACTGCTAACCTCTCGCTACCTAGGCTTCCTAATCTACAAAATGGGGGGATTAACCCCTGCTTGATGGTGATGTCGGGGGTTACTGGAAGGGGCGGTGCATGTCAAGGGCCACGCCCACCGCCTGACATAAAAGACACGCTCTGGGAATGGTCACTTCCTGTGTTGCTTATCCACATGGGCAGAAAGTGGGCCCTGGGGCTCCTGTCATGTACACAAGCGGGCACTAGGGGTGACCCCGGAGCCCCTCTCAGATGTACTTTCATGCCTGCATCCCAGCCCTCCGTGAGAGTCAGGCAGGGGTTCAAGGGGCATCGTGCACGGCTCGGCTTCCCCTCTCCCCCCATAGCTTGCAGCGTAGAGAGGGTTGGACCTGAAGAGGAAGGGTGGAACAGCAGAGGTTAGGGCCCCAGGCCACTCACTCTGATGGCTTCTGCCCCACTGTGTGTGTGTGTGGTGCACACACTCAAGATGAACCACATGTGTGTTTACGCTCATGTATATAAATGTGCATCCTTCTCAGTAGCGCTAAAGCCTGGAGAATGACAGACAGAAGAAGGGCAAAATTAAAGCAAAGGTAATTGTCATTGATCGATCTGCCTAATGGCCTGAAAATGCCCAATTAGAACAGTGTGCATGGTTGGCTGCTGACCCGGAGGGCCAAGAGATGCTCCACTCTTACCAAGGTGCCTCGTGGACAGCCAAGGACCCCTTCCTGATTCCACCCCTGCCGGATCCCCAGTACCGGGGCCAGGTGGACCCCCACCACACTCTGCAGCCGGTTAGCCAGCTGTGGCCTCAGAGCTCCATCTGTGGGCTTGGCAGGTAAGAACACTCACCATCGTGAATCACGGGGTGCTCTATTTCCTGACTGCCCCATCCTTTCCTTTTGGCGGGTGAATGAAGGTGAGGGGAGTGTAGTGTGATCAGGATGAGCCTGGAGAGAGAGGCTCCATCTAGTGGCAGCTACGTGCAACTGTGGGGACCAGACTTGAGAACCAGGGCCACTACTGCTTGTTTCCTGGTTCTGCCTGCTGTGTGACATTGGGCAGCTCCCTCTGTCTCTCTGAGCAGGAGCAACACTGTAAGACCTGAGCATTTCCTGTCTGCTCCACTGCATTGTTCTGGCTGGAGCCACCATCATCTCCACCTGGGTTATTAAAAGATGAGGTCGTTGTTCACTGAAGTATCCCCATTGCCTCCAACAGTGCCTAGTACATACGAGGCGCTCAGTAACTATATATTGAGTAAATAAGTGAAAGGCAAACCAGGTGACTGCCTGGGGCTAATCTGCAGAAGTCCTATGGGAACGAGGGATTTTCTATGCCAGGGTTGCCTAGTGGGCCCAGAGTCAACACCCTCCTATAGGGGGCCTCTTGCATTGCACAAGTCCAGGGGTCCTGTTTGCATAGAACGCAGTGGGCATTGTGTCTCTGAGGCTATAATGAACATACGGGGATAGCTGGACCTATATGGAATGGAGAACTCTCCATCCCTGCATGTGACTGTGTCCTTGATTCATTTACACAGCTATGGTCCATGTAAACTATTCAATATGGATGCACACTTTTAGAAGACATGCTTGGAGGAGTTCCATCTTTAAACAGTGTAAAACTACATTGTTAAAGACATTCTGAGAATCCTTTCACAATAAAAACTTTCATAAAAATAGAAATAGAAGGAAGTTTCCTCAACCTGATAAAGAGCATATATTAAAAAAAAAAAAAAAAACCAAAGCTAACATACTGGATGGAAAAAGACTGAATGCTTTCTCCCTGACATCTGGAACAAAGCAAGGATGCCCGCTCTCACCACTCTTACTCAGCATAGTGCTGTACGTTGTCAGTGCTACAAAGCAGAGAGGAAACAAAAGGCATACAGATCAGAAAGGAAGAGATACAATTACCCCTATTTGTAAATGACATGATTATTTACATATAAAGTCCCAAGGAATCTACAAAACCCTCCTAGAACTAATAAGTGAGTTCAGCTATGTTGCAGGATACAAGATCAATATACAAAAATCAATTGTGTTTTTATTCACTAGCGATCAATCCGTGGACACTGAAATTAAAAATAAAGTACATTTACAATCACTCAAAAATGAAATGTTACATTCAAAATATGTATAGGGTGTGTATGCTAAAAACTGCGTGTGCTGAAGAAAGAAACCAAAGAAGATCTAAATAAACGGAGAGACGTAGCATGTTTGTGGATTGGAAGATTCAATGTATCAGTTCTCCCCAAACTGACATATAGGTTTGATGCAATTCTTATCAAAATTATAATGAGGTTTTTTGTAGAGATAGATAAAAATTAAAATGCATATGGAAAGGCAAAGGGACAGCTCTGAAG
Organism: Camelus bactrianus; assembly: GCF_048773025.1. Taxonomy (NCBI): domain Eukaryota; kingdom Metazoa; phylum Chordata; class Mammalia; order Artiodactyla; family Camelidae; genus Camelus; species Camelus bactrianus. The sequence goes on along the minus strand of NC_133554.1, from coordinate 35,870,159 downwards.
AGAAGAATTAAGTGGTAGGAATCAGTCTAGTGAATTTCAAGACATTATATACCAACCTAATTAAGCCTGTGGTATTGGTGGAAGGTTAGACACATACATCAATGGAACTGGACAAGGAAGGACAGGATACCCATAGGCAAAAAGGTGAATGTGGACCTAAACCTCATACCTTATATAAAAATTAACTCAAAATGGATCACAGACTTCAATGTAAAAGGTAAAACCATGCCACTTTTAAGAAAAAAACCCCAGGAAATTCTTTAGAATTCAGGACTAGGCAAAGAATTTTTAGACTTGACACTAAAAGCATGGTCCATAGAAGGAAAAATCATAAATCAGACTTCATCAAAATTAAAAGCTTTTGCTCTTTGAAAGACTGTAGAAAGATTGAAAATACAAGCTACAGAGTGGGAGAAAACATTTTCAAATTACATATTGGACAAAGGGCTAGCATTTGGTGTGGAGAAAGAACTCTCCAAACTCAATAGTAAAAAAAACAATTCAATTTGAAAATGGACAGAAGACATAAAGAGACATTTCACAGATGATATACAGATGGCAAATAAGCACATGAAAAGATGTTCAACATCATTCAACAGCTATTAGTAAAACGGAAATTAAAACCATAGTGAGGGATCACTATGCACCTATCAGAATGAATACAATTTTTTAAAAGTGAGAACACGAAATGCTGGTGAGAATGAGAGAAGCAGAATCAATCACTCATACATGCTGGAGGGAATGTAAAGTAGTGTAGCCATGCTGGAAAGTCGGCAGTTTCTTAAAAAGAACACTAATCATGCAACTACCGTATGAGCCAGAAATTGGACTCCTGGGCATTTATCCCAGAAAAATGAAGGCTTCTGTTGACATAAGAAACCTGTACACAGATGTTGATAGCAGCTTTCTTCGTATTAGAAAAAAAACTGGAAGCAACTCCTATGTCCTTGAATGGACAAATAAACTGTGGACCCTCTGTGTCATGGAGTACTACTTGGCAGTCAAAAAGAACAAAGTATTAATATACAAACAACTTGAGTGAACTGTCAGAGAATTATGCCGAGTGGAGAAAAAAAGCCAGTCCCCAAAGGTATGTATGATTCCGTGCTGTATGATTCCATTTATATAACATTCTTAAAAATGACAAAGTTATAGAAATGGATAAAAGATGAGTGGTCCCCAAGGCTTTAGAAGGCGTTGGGGGCTGAAGGGAAATGGATGTGGCTGTAAAAAGGGGACAAGAGGGAATCCTTGTGAGGATGCAAATGTTTTGCACCTTGACTGTATCCATGTCAATATCCTGGTTGTGAAATTAGACTATAGTTTTGCAAGATGTTACAATTGGGTGAAATACGGTAAGAGGTGCACAGGATTTTTCTGTATTATTTCTTACAGCTGCATGTGAATCTAAAAGTATCTTGAAACATAAGTTTAAATTGAAAAGCCAAGGGGAAAGAATCTGAAAAAATATACATGTATGCATATGTGTAAGTCAATCTCTTTGCTGTATACCTGAAACTAACATTGTAAGTCAATTACATTTCAACCTTAAAAAAATAATTTTAAAAAGTCAAGGGAAATGAAAACGATAAATATTATAAAATTTTATAGAGTGCACACACGAGAATATGCAAAACTGATGAGATCTGAGTAAAGTCTATAATCTAGTTAAATGCATTGGTCTAGCAAAATACATTTTATTGTGCTAATGTCAATTTCCTGGTTTTGATAATATAGTACGTTGTGTAAAATGTTGGGGGAAGCTGGGTGAGTGATAGGTATGTGGTTCCTCTCTATTAAATTTGCAACTTCTTGTGAGTCTGTAATTATTTCAAAATAAAAAAATTAAATACTGGGACCAAAAAAGATACGTTTTTTGAATGAGTACCGAGAGCAACAAAAAGTTCCAATAGTTGCAGTTCTGTTGGAACCGTGACCGCTCTTTTGGATGTGTGTCCATAAGCAATCCTGCCCGTGGTGTCAAATGCAAGTGCAGCCAGTCAGGTCTCGCCAAGGGGAGCTGAAATGATGCTTCCTCTCTGCAGCCTCAGAGAGCTGACACCACTCCTCTCAGAGCACACCTCAGGAGAGCTGGGGTTTGACTCTACCTCCTCTGAAGCCCAGGCTCGCTCTTCCAGACCATATGGCCAGGTTGAGTAAGGCAGACCCTTGCCCTCAAGGAGCCCCCAGTCTACTGGGAAGAGTGGGAAGAGAAACCAGATACGTGGTCTATTTGTAGCCACGTCCCCTCGTGGACCAGTTAACTTGACTCAGTTCCTAGTTGCAGACAGCTCCCTCGTACCAATCAGATGTCAAAGGAAATGAAAAGGAAGTGACAAGGGAGACGGAAGTGGGGAATACAGCCTCCTCTCTCTTAGACAAACTGCTCTGGAAAGGTTTGGGCTCTGAGACTGACACATCCGGGTGTGGTGTGGCTGGCATCCCAGAATTATGCGTGCATGTGTGTGTGTGTGCGTGTGTGTGTAGGGGAGTGCTGCTGTAACAGAAGGGGCTCATCTGCTCGCCCATCTGGGAAATGGGGAGGCTGCCAGAATTACTGTTTCCTTGGGTCCTAATAGGATCCCAGAAATAACTGGAAAATAGGATATGGGGGCTGATATTTTGGTCCTGGGACAAGAGGGAAAAGGATCAGGACTCAGGGATGTGGGGTGGCACAGGATTGCTCCCAGCCTTTCCAAAACTGCCCCAGGTGGGCTGGAGCCTAATCCAAGGCGGGAGAGACTCAGGTGCTGGATTCTGTCTGGGGATTCTGGCTGAACGATAGCAGGACCATTGAGTGTCCTCTGCCCCACCTCAAATTCTTACGCAGGAGGCACAGACAAGAGCCAACGTGCACGGAGCTGTAGTGACCTGCACCGTTTCTAAGCAGCGTGTGTACGTGGTCTTGTGTAATCCTCATGACAGTCCTGTGTGGTAGGTCCTATCATTACCTCTGATTAAAGACGAGGAAACTGAGGCACTGTCTGACCTAAAGGCACGTGTTAGTGGTGGAGCTGGGAATGGAACGTCTGGTTCCCAAGCTCATGCATTCAGCTGCAATGTTAGCGACCTCCTTTCTGTGATCTGCCTTCCTGCTGACACCTCCCGAGAATAGCCAGGACCAGTCACCACCCTCTACCCAAGCCCGACGCTGGTTTAAGGTGTGACATTGAAGCGGGGAGAACCTTCTCCCCATCTCAGAGACGCCACCACGTGGGCAGTGAGAGGAACACAAATTCATACAGTACACCTGCGAGCATCTGCGTCACAAATTCTCCACTGTAATGTTTATAGCAATGCCAGAGACTGGCTGGAAATGCTGGTCTCAGCCACCAGAGCCCTGAAGACCAAAAGCCAGGGGCTGGGACACATCCGGAAGGCCCAGCCTGACAAAGCTGAAAGAGAACAGGGATTGAAATCAAGAGACTGGGAGTCACATTCCAATGCTGCCACCTCCTGCCACCAGGACCTTGTCGGGCTTTCGCTCCCTTTGTGCCTTGACAGCATCTTCTGCAAAAGGGAATGCTATGTCTGTCTGACCCTCAGGGGTGCTCTGAGGATAAAGCAATGGACGGCAGAAGGCTTGGACCTTAAGCTTTATTCAAATGGATGGAACCACTGCCATTATTCCCGGGAGTAGAGGAAGCCAGAGGCTCAGAGGGTGGAGAAGAGTTTGCTGGCCTTCCTCCTTGCTCTGTCATCATCAGCAAAGGGGCTGCCTTTACATCTGTCCTCCAACCAGTAAGGCGGCCCTAACCATGGTGCTCAAAATAGCATCACCCCATCCTGACACGTCTCCCATCCCCCATCTTCCCATCACAGCACTACCATCCTTTGATTTAGCAGGTTTTGTGAGATGGTTATATAAAATAATGTGTAATACACCTAAAAACATTAGGAGTTCAGCACATGTTATTTCCTGGGGTAGAGGGAACCCTTCCTCCATGTAATTATAAAAATGTTCAGCTGGTGCAGTCTCCTGGAATGAGTGTTTTGACCCCAGTTTCACAGAACAGAAGTTGGGTCAGTTACACCTCAGCTGCCCGGCTCCCAGGCTGCCAGCAATCTCCCCATCTCGCATACTTGGTATTGCTCTTTTATTCGTTTCTAGAATTCAAGCTTCCCAGAAGTTTAAGGAGGCCACGGATTGCTTTGGCTACTTTCCCAGTCTTTTAATTAGGAGTGATATGCTTAATTTCAGAACATGTAGTGTAGAAGAAAAAACACAGAATCTGGAACCATCCAGAGCTGAGGTCAGAACTAACCTCCAGCATGTACTATCTGTAAACATGATTAGCACTAACAAAAGTGATGACTATGAATTGCAGCGTTCCTGACACAAGCAGGCAAATCGCACAGGACAATGTGGGGACATAATTTCATTGTTCCCTAAAACAAAGCAGAAAGACAAATATGAAGACCCTTTTTGCAGGTGAGGATTTTGAAGTTGAGAGAGTGCAAGAGTTGGAATTGGATCTCAGGTCCACAAAATCCATAGCTTTTGTTCTTTCTACTCCGGTTCAACAGTCACTTTGAGCCTCATTTTTTTATGTCTACAAAATGGGCCCATTCACACCTGTCTGACAGAATTATCACAAGGAAGACAGACAGCACCCTCTGTGAAGGACAGGGTGCTTAGTAAGGGCTTGATCCATGCAGTCTCTTTCCCTTCCCCACATGTCCAGAGGCTCACCGGAGCACAAGAGAGCTCGCCATGGCTTCTGGTTGAGGGCACAGAGGTCAAGAGTAGACTAAGAATTTACACAAGCAGAAGCTAAACTCAACTTCATTTTCTTTTCAGTGGAAACGCTGAACAGTCATTTCTCCCCTCAGCTCATTTGGTGAAAAGGAAAGGCCAGGAAAGACTTTGTAGCTCTCACCCTGGGTTCCGGCTCTAAGCCTTAATCAATAATCTGCTCCTGACCTGGAAGACGGAAAATTGCAAGGACTGACACACTCTCCCCCTCCGCAGTCTTACCAGGGTCCAGCATAATGATATCAGAACTGGGGAAGGAAAATTCTTTCTAGAAGCCATACTTCATAATGTCTTTGCATCTTTGGAATCCTAAAGCCAAGCTGCTCCGTACAACCAGCTGGCTTTGGTTTGGGATCCAGACCTCTCAGACCGAAACTGCTCCCCATTTAACTGAAGCTAAGTCCACGCCAAGCAAAGCAGCCTTAAGAAAAATTAGGAAAAGTGGTAAAACAGACAAGTGAAAGGTCTTCAGGATGCTAGAGCCATCCATAGGATAAGTTTTTCTTGGTCAAAAAGAAGACCTCCCAAGTCTTGGAAAAGGAACTTCAGGCAGCGTCTTGGCTGACCGCTCCCCACTTCCTATCGTTTCTCTGGGTCAGCCACACCCTGTAAACTGGGACGGTTTCTGACCTTTTTGGATAGTTTTGTAGCTCCATTTCACCTCCAGCACAATGCTAAGCAAAGAACCAGACAGACCTGGCACCTAGGGGAAAGTCCTTCTGCTCTAGAACCTTCCTTGGCCCTACTTGTAAAACTAGAATAATTCTGTCTGTCTTAGAGCATCACTGTGAGATTTAGGTGTAGAGAAAACACTTGGCACAACGCCTGGCATATGGTCATTGCTTTCTCTTTCGGCTCCAACTTTTCCTCCAGTTTCCCAATTCCTAGTGCCAGAAACCCCGGAGGTCTGTCTGGATTACCGCTCTGACACAGGTTGATCTGCCTTCCTCGATGCTGGAGAGCGGATCCGTCTGCTCACTAGACCCGTTCTAGCGGCCGTGCACATGACACATGCTGATCCACCGCAGCTCCACGCACCTATATCTCAGTCTGTAATTCACTCTTGGGCTCCACACTCCTGCTTGTCCACCTTGGGTCCACAGCGCCACCTGAACACTCCTGAATACATATCCAGCTTTTGCTCCATTGCATGGCTCTGCCAGGAAGCCCTGTCCCTTACTTCTCCCGTCTGGTCCATCCTGTCCAAACCTAGGTGTGATTCTGCAGGGTAGCACCTCTATTTTGGATATGATTACTGTTAGGATGATTAATTCTATTTCTCCTGTCCAACAAAATAGGGCAACAGTTAATCATCAGGCAATGAATGGAATGTTGAATGGTCTATTCACTCCTCATGTAGAAAAAAAAAAATCTCTGTGTGTTCTATCATGATACCTGCCATGAAAAGAGATCATTTTTCTTTTTCAGAAAAAATTTCTCAAGTTGGAATGGATATTAAACTCAGTGGTTCTGATTCCTGATTCAAACTGTGTTAGGACTTTCATTTTCGAGGGGGGGAAGCGTATTATAATTTCTATTTTTGTTGTTTGTTTTTAGAAGCCGCGTGGCAGAGTCAAAATAGAAAGAGGCCCTCAGGATGTTTGTAACATGTTCCCCGGACATTCCAGTCATGGGGTTCTTTTCTAGAAACTGAACCTGAAAGGGAAGGCAGAATGAGGAAAAAAGACTTTATGCTCAGAAATCTTCATCATAATATTATGGAATTACGGCAAAAAAAAAAAATTTGGTGTGGGGAAGAAACCCACAGTTCAGTGTCAGAAGTGCTGTCATTTCCTTTCCAGGGATCTCTGTAACATGTTCTGACATGAAAGTCCTAGAGCATCTCCCTACGATGATCACGGGTGACCCCTGCTGGTCCGAACGAGAAACCAGACAGAACAGCGTACCTAGGGCGGCTTTGCCTGGCAGGTGCAGTGCACAGGCTGGCTGGGGGTCTCTGCGTTTTCCTCCTGGCTGGCAAGCAAAGCACCCCCCACCCCTGGTGCCTTCCTCCCCAAGCCCGACCCTGTTATGACAACAGAGCTGCTACTTCTGAACAGTGGCCAGGAGGCAGCTGGGATTGGCTGACCCTGTCCTGGCTCTTCAAGTCTCAGAAGTCAAGCACTCAGACAGCATGTAAGAGAAGGGATGAAATTCAACAGGATGCAGGACAGAACATTTGGGGTCCCGAGCCAGCCTCTTCCTCCCAGTTCTGTCTTGTGCCAAGAATGAATAATCACCCCAATTACAAAGCAACCTAAAGGAGACAAAACCACTTCACTAAATGAGGCACTTGGGGAAAGGAAAGAGGAAGCTGTCTGCAAAGATTTCGGCAGAGGCTTCTGGGCCAGCTCCCCGGAAAGCTCATGTTAAACAAGCATCTCGGCTTTCGGGGCTCCTGAGTTGGTGGCCTCGGATAACTTTGGCAGTTTCTAGAAAATGTCTGCTGCATAATTGTCATCTCCAGGATGTTTAGAGACACAAAGGCTGAATTAAACTTAGTTGGAATCCAACAGCGATCTAATAAAGGGCATGATCGGAAGACGGGGAGGCGCTGCAGCTAATCAGAGCCCCGGGGAGGCGTGGGGCTTCTTCTAAAAACTCCTCAGGGATATAATTAGCTCTTACTGCTTGGGAGGCCTGCCCTACGCCTGCTACAGGAAGTCAGTCCAGGGAAGGGAGAGTGTGACAACCACTGTGGCAGGGACACCAGGGGCCGCCCCGCCCCCTAAACACTGCCTGTAGCCCGGGCTCCCACTTCCGCTCAGGCCAACGCACTCTTCTTTGGAAGCGATTAGCCCAGTGCGCAGTGAGAGGTGGGACAATGAGGTCTGTTTTTAAAACAAAGAGCGATGGAGAGCCCCACCCTTACCCAAAGTCCAGATCATCGGCAGCATAGAAAGCAAAGGATGGGAACCCAAAATTTCCTTTGGCCAAGAGGGCAAGTTCCTCCAGTCCTCCTTTCATGAGATGTTGGGGTGGAGTTTAAAGGAGCCTGTCAGTTACTGGTTCTCTCTTTTTCTGCTGCTCCACATAAGGCAGCTGTGTTCTGGGACAGGAGGGCAGGCACGTTGGCACAGAGTCCTAGGGTGGACACCACAGGGAGTATAGCCGGACACTCTTTGCAAATTCATATCTTTTACCTTCTAAGGATCCTGAGGGGCACTGCATTACAATAAGGACACTCTGCTTGATCCTAAAGACCCTGGATCCCAGCCTCTCTCCCCCAGCTCCTTCTTATATCCTTCAACACAACTCTTCCACTGCAGCCATGGAAGCTACAGGACCCTTTCAAGCTGACAAGCCCACGCTTAGGACGCAAAGCCTGCCTCACCTTCAACAGTGCCTCTGACTTCTTCACCTTGACCTCAGCTTCCATCTTAACCCTTCCTCAGGCCGCCCTCTGCTGGTGGGTCTCCTTCAGATTTTCCGGCTGGATCCTCTGCTGGCTGCGCTCTGACCCTGCCTGACTTAACTCCGTGAGTGAATCCAAGCTAAACTCCCATCCATTCCTTTACCCAGGCTGTTCTCAGGTGCAACTGCACCTTCCTTTCCTGTAACCCCTCCCTCAGCTGCTGCTGCACCTCACTTAGCACCAGCCTCCAAGAGAAAGCACCTTGTGCGCATGTCTGGCACGCTTCTGCGCGAATCTCAGGAAGCCAGAGCTCAGAAAAGGGCTCCAACACTGCTGAGCATTAAACCCTTCAAAAGTCAGACTCCCTGTCAGACGTTCCTGTCGTGTGGAGGAAGGAGCACGAGGCTAGGGGTTAAAAGACCTGGATCCAGGCTTGGCTGACTCATCCAGGGCTGTCCCATGGTCCAACTCCAAGGAGTACTGATTTTGTAGAATAAACATGAACAGAAGACCCTGAAGATGCATCACCGATTGGATCTACCTTCCCCCACAAGTTGAGCGGTATGGCCTCGGGCAAGACCACGCTTGACTCGGGCCTCAGTTTCCCCTATCTGGTTAGTTCCTAGCCTACTGTCTTCCTCCAGGACCTCGTGCTTAGACAAGGGGCTCTTAAGAGAACAGTCCGGACTGTTATCCAAGCTTTGTTGGATGCCCACCAATCACGGAGGAGGGGGACCTGATCTGGGGAAGTACTTTGAGAACTGGGGAATCAGAACCTGTTTGCAGTCACGCTGTTTGGTTAATCTTCACCGTGGCAGCCAAGTCCTGGAGTTGTTCTGAATCAAAATCTGGCCTCCCTTTTCTGTCTCATCACATTCATGGGAACTGAGAAGAGGGTTTTGGTGGAAAGTCAACCACTGGGTAGAAATGAAACTACCGCAGGACTTACCTTGACATCTGTTCATGCCCGGGGAGCCACAGGACCCTGCAAGGATTAGACCTCCTTGCCCTCTTCAGCCCACACTCTGCGAGACTCAACACTCCTGCCGTCTTTGAAACTCTTCCCTGTACCTGTTTTTTTCCCCCTCCCTCCTTTTCTCTTCCCTTCCTCCTTTCTTCCTTCCTCCTTTCTTTTTCTTCCTACCTTCCTTTATCTTTCCTACCTAGAATTCAAGGGTACTTCTAAGAATATGTAAGATACAATAAGATGTCATTAAGTGACTTGGCCAAGATCACAGACCAACAAGTAGGTCATAAAAATAACAGTGTTGAGAAGTTAAAAAAAAAAAAAAAACTTTCCAAAAGGGTTAACATTTGTCCTGGGCTAGAGGTGACATGTAAACGGGTGAAGACCTACCAGTTGTAGCCTCTTTGCTGCCTCTTCCTAGATGACGTCACGGAGCAGGTGTACGCATGCAGGTAGGTGTGTGTGGGTGCCATGCACACATGCACACACACACACACAGGTGGGGAAGCTCATATGCACTAGGGGTATCAGTCATTTATGCTCACTATTGCATTTAACCTTTATAATAATCCTGAGAGGTAAATCTATTTTCTCTCCATTTTGTAAATGAGGAAGTTGAGGTTTTGGGGACTCAGGGAAAGTTTCTGGATTCACAGAGGAGGTAACTGAGGGATCCCAGATTCAAACCTGGGTCTGTCTGATTCCCAAATCCTTGCTCTCTTGCCTACACAACACCGCCTCCCAAGAGCACAAATGCTTCTCAGGGTAAATATTAGTTTCTCAGTATGAGCTTTGTAAATGGCTTCCAGTGGATTCTAAGATATTTACCCAGAGTAAAGAAGTGTGTTTTGCTCACTGAATGTAACTGAGACTAATGCATCTTTTTTTTTTTTCCTTTTTTTCCCTTCCTTCAGTCTTGGCAGTGCAGTGCGTGCATGCTTAAGTGTGTTTGTAGAGTCTTCTGTTTAGATCTTAAGTGTAAGGTGGCATAAATTAAATGCAGGTTGTAAGACAATTTATGTTTCATTTTGAAAGTGTTCTCTGTGCCTGGAGGTTCTGGGCAGAGCCAAGCTGGGCTGTACCATGTGGTTGGGGAACAGATACATAATTTAACACTGCAGAGAGGGCATGGGGACACAGACTGTAATTTTAAAATGAGGGAAAGACCTGCCAGTGGACAGTGCGTTTGAGGTTTTATCGGCAGCTGCGACAGTTGCCGATGCACCCTGGCCTCCTCCGCACACTTCACTGCCTTTGTCATAACTAATCTCTCTTGTCTCCAGGATGTCCTTGGCTGAATCTCAGTGGGCTCAGAACAGCCCTCCTCAGAGTCTCTGGGCCCCACCTCCCCCCAGCTGCCCCAAACTTCCCCTCACCCAGGGATGGAGGGAGCGACCTCTGCTTACTTCTGCAGTTCCCAATCTCGCAGTGTCTCTTTATCCCGAGATATGTTCTCAGCAGCTCCTCTGAAATGTGTCCTACGCGGTCCCCAGTGTCTGAGAGATGTTAGGGTTTCTCTCAGGCCCCTCTTTTTCTGTGCACCAGCGAAGCCAGCCTCCCTTTGTGGATTCCCGTCATGGATTCTGCTTCCTCTGACCTCAGGGCCTTTGCACATGTTTCCTCTACTGGGTGTCTGTTCTCTGACTCTCAGAAACAATTTTTTTTTTTACTTTGGAGCTCAGCTCAATAGGCATTCTTAAGGGAGAAGTCCCTGATTACTAGGCAAAGTCAAGGCCTCCTATTCCATGCTCTCCCTCAGCAGCCTGGACTTTTTCCCATTGCATGATTCACAATTCATACCCAAACATATATCAGGGTGATTTTTTGGCTCACATGGATATACCCTACCCTGCCGATGGGCAGTTTCCAAAGGAGGGCTTACAAGCTAATCCTGAGAAGGTCAAATGCGAACATCCTGGTGTTTATTTTATCTGAAAATACGGACTGAGCTTCACTCAGATGTCATAAATACACTGACACCTGCATCCTGACTTAGCTCAGTGTTCAGTCAGGTGTGGCCCACGAGGGTCCAGGGAAGAAAAGTCAAAGCAGGGGAGGGAGGTTGACAGAGCCCAGCCTCCTCTCTATCACTCACAGACACGTCACGATGCGTTCAGCTTGTGTGTGTCCAGCTAAGAGAATCTGTATTTAGCCGTAACTCCACCATGCCTTCCAAAACAGACAAGCAGCCTAAAAAGATTCCTGCAAAGAAACCCTGGGTTGAAAATGATGCTTGCCATGCGAGTGCCACGGTCCTCCCGGTGCCAGCTCACCCTCAGCCTGACTTCTAGGCTGAAGACAACTCTGATCTCATCGGGTCTGGAAAGAAACGTCATCTCCAAAGGTTGCAATTGCCGAAACGACTATTTGAGATACGTAAGTGCCTCCCAGAGCATTCACAACGCTTTGTGATAAAAATGTGCTCTGAATGCTGTTTATTTCGCCTACTCCTCATTGTTGCAGGGCTCCCATTTTGTGCCTGCTTTATTATTTTCACAGGCCATTAGAACAGCAGTTGTCTTAGTTCTGGCTGTTATTACAAAATACTGTAGACTGGAGAGCTTAAACAACATTTATTTTCTCAGAGTCCTGGACTCTGGGAAGTCCAGGATCAAGGTGTCAACAGATGCAGCGTCTAATGAGAGCCTGCTTTCTAGTTTGCTGACAGCCGCCTTTGCACTGCTTTGCCTCTGTTGTCTTCTCACCCCCAGGGGAGACCATCTGTCTCCTGTCTCTCTCTGAAATAACACTAATCCTGACATGAGGACTCCGCCCTCAGGACCCAATCACCTCTCAAAGGTCCTGTTCCTAACACCATCACAGTCAGGATGCAGGCTTCAACGTATGAATTTTGGGAGGACACGAACCTTTAGTCCACAGCAGTGGTCCATGGATATAATTTATATTATATATGATATCATAAATAAATATCCATACATCTATGAGGGAGGTGTGCTCAAAATTATGTGCTGCGGGTGATGTCCAATTCAAATGCTGTGGGCAGCGGCACTGTGCTGTAAAACCACAGAGAGCAGAGACCATAACTGTCTGTTTATGATTTGGCCCAGAAAAGTGCCCAGCTGGAGAATGAGTGCCCTGCCCATGCTGAGAAGGAGGGTGACAGGGTGGCACTGTCCAAGAACTTAGGGACAGCATGTAGGTTATTCAGAGACAGTATTTCTACTTGAGGTTACCAGAGATGCTGAGGCCAGATGGTGAACCGATGAACAGTCTTTTAAGGAAAGCCCAGGTTCAGATGCAAAGCCAACATCCCCCACCACTCTTGACTCAAGCACCGGCAGCTAGGAGAACATCTTTTGCTGCTTGAACAGACTCTCAGAATCTGTCTTCACCCTCCCTGCCAAAACAGCTTATCCAAGTATATTTTCCAGACAGGTTCACTGGTCACTCCCCAGGAGGAATTCCGGTGAATACATCTTTCTGCATCTAATTACACAATGGATGGAGGAGGCAGGTTTAAATATTCAAGATCTCAAAGGGAAGGAGGGGTGGAGGCCACCTCCCCGTGGCTTAGAATTCGGGCAGTCCTCGCTACCAATCCAGGCTCTTCCCAGATGACCTTGGGGAAGTTATTTAACATTTCTGAAGCTGAATGTCCTCGCACAGGTCAGATAGATAATGTGTCACGTGCCCGGTGGTTGTGATGATCAAGTGAGAAGACTTGGATTACGTTCTCGGGACAGTGACTGGCTCAACAAATCTAATCTCCTCCCTCCCTCTACTCATGTTATCATGCTCTGCCCACCTCTGTAGTACCCACAACCTACAGGACAGTGCTGATGTCCCAGGACCCATGGCGGGTCCACCTGCCCACCCATGCCCAGCCCAGAGGGTCTCTTTACCAACACGGCCTCTGCCGATCCCCCCCCATCCAAGGAGCACTGAACTCCCATTATGACAAGTCCGACCAGCTCAGGTCACACCCCTGCATGAAGCCTTCCTGACCCCACCCCTTAGCAATGACCTCACCCCCTCCTTTAGAATCAGACGTCTGAATCCATTATCAGGTCTGCAGCCGTGGGCAGGGGGCAAATCACCCATAACCAGTACGGACTGTAGACCAAAGGGTCCTCCCCAAGCAGAGGAGACCCCACCCCCTCCCAGGGATTCTGAATAACTGCCACCTTCCATTCCGCCATGCTGCCTGCGGCTCGCCAAGGTGTCATCTAACACAGAGACATATTTCCAGCCTGAATCAGTTACATTACTGGGGAATATTGAATCTTCAAGACAGAGAGCCTTTCAACAAAGGAATCAAGGAAGAATGTGCAAGTTGCAAACAACTGCAAAATATGGTTCCTCTTCTTAATGGGGAGGAAGGCTTCCCGGACCCCGGAACTTGCTGTGGGCAGCGCCACGCTGAACCCCACGCCGCTGCCTCCTCCTTCAGTCAGGCCAGGAACTGCTGTAGCTATTTTTGGACCAGGGTCCCAGCCACCTGACTTGCTCCCTCTAACCCACCAATCCATCTTTCTGAAATGCAAACTTAAGCACATCTCACTCCCTCTGAAAATCCTCCCCGATGTTTCCATCCATCACCTACAGTGTTGTTTCTCACACCAGGCAGACAGGTTTCTAGTGTATATGGCAGGGAAGTCCCTCGGGTACACGTGGAGACTCTTGCCAGGGTTCCTTCATTTTTGTTTTTTTGCATCAGATTCTATTACAGAGTAGAACACAAACTTAGAATGGGTTTTAAAGATGAAATATGAGACTCTCTTAAAACTGTCAATCCTGGATAAAGCTTCTTTGGGCTTTGTGGCTAGATCCCTCAGATTCCTTGTCCCTTCATCTCTGCTTTTAAGTCACGGAAAGGTTGCACATTTGTCCACAGGTTCTGAAAATTCTGCAGGGGAGCCCTGCCTCTTGTCTGTATATACAGCTCCTTTATCAGTTACCCCACTGTCATACCCAGCTCTTTAGGATATAAACTCTGACACTCCCGTTCCCAATGCATGTCACATTAGCTCCCATCCTCAGCCTTCCTTGACCTCCTTTCTTAGTCTCTTTCGCAGCAATGTGCTAACTGTCTCTCCTTTCTCCCAACACACACACACACACACACACACAGCACACATCCCATCTACCCAGCATTGTCACCCTGTGGGAAAATTGGGAAGAATAACACGTGCCGTCATGAAGACTAACACTTACTGAGTGTGTGCCGTGTGCAGGGTCAGCTCCGAGCACTGCATCTGCACCGTCCCCAGGACCGTGTCCCACTGGATGGGGAGCTGTCCAACGCTAGACGTGGAAGGAATGAAAGCAGTTCTCTATGGCTGAGGCCCAGCACAGGATGGAGTGTGGGGAAGGCAAGGAGGACCAAGCGTGGAGAGGGGGATTATTTTGATGTACCCCTAGGGCAACATCTGGTAAAGCCCCCATGTCACTGAAACACAAGGATCCAGTTTCTCAGATGATGAGAACACCAGTTAGGAGCAGCAAAGCTCGCGAGAAGGCCACAGTTAACAAGGGCTTCTCTATAACTCAAGCCACACTGCTGGGGGGCAAATTCCAGGTCAGATCTCAGTGCCTTCCATAACCTGGCTGGGTCCCGACCACTTCATGCTTTCATCAGGAACCTGATCAATAAAGCCACTCTTTTTTTTTTTTTTTTTTTAAATGCTCATCCCTTCAAGCTAAAGAAAGAGGAGTGAGGCTGGAGACCTTGAACCTTATTTATTGACTAATTCCAGTCTCTTTCTGCAATCATTACCTGTGTTGCTCCCCACTTTAAATCAACTGAAATTGCACTCTTGTTGCAAATTGGAACCACTTCAGTTCACTTTTTTTTTTTCCCCTTCCCTATTCATTTGGGGATTTGAAAAGCCAAGACAAAAATTTCCCAGAATAAAAAGAAGGATCTGGGACTCGTTGCTGCACAAATGAAAAATAAACCTCCAGGTTCTTAACCCTTGGCAGTCATTTTTCAAATACCTCGTCCCCAAAGGCCACTTTTCGCACATGCCATTAATGCCGGCTGCCATTGGGACAATTACAGACAGACAGCTTTTCCCACCTGAGCAACTTCTTGAATTAAAAAGCAACTGTGCAGAAGGGAAGGCATGCGTCTGCTTTATCACAGGCCTCGTATAGGTGTTTCTTCTCCTCCACCCTCAGCACCCGCCCCGACACACACACAGGCCATGCCCACCTTTCCCACCAGGTACAAGAGCCAAATTAAAAATTGGATTTCACTTGTGTTGTGGCTGTTATTTTATTTTCATCCTCAGCTTTTTTCCAAAAAAAAAAATCTTCACTTTAATAAATTGCATTACCCAAACATTTCCTGGGATGCTGTACAAGGTTTGGCTCTGAACCCAGAGCCTCTGCTGGGGATGTTCAGCCTGCAACGCACAGTCAGGGTTCATTGCCTTGAGCTAGGGTGGAGTTGGCCCTGATTTTTCTGTTTCTTAGTGATTTTCCCCAACTTTTCACTGCCCCAAGAGACAACATCGACCCTCCACCTCAACCATCGTGTCCTGCCAACGTTATTTTCCTAGAGACTGCCACGTCCCGTATTACCAGTTTCCAAGCTCTCCTTCTAGGACCTGGGAAATTCAGCTGGCAGCATTCAGGACTGCCAGGTGGAGTCTTCAGTCTAGCACTGAGATGAGACATCTGCACAAACTGCCAGCATAGACGGCAGTCTCCGTGGGCAAGTGATTTAAGCACCCGGGGTGTCAGTTTCTTCACCTACAAGATGGAAACGGCAGTGGGAGCAGCAGCATGGGCCAGGGAAAGGAGCTAGGAAGCCCACGTAGCGCCCAGCACGTAGTGAGCGCTCCGTGAACGTCAGGTGACTGTGGTCACAAGGATGACAGTGTCAAGTCTGTCATGGAGACACGGAAAGGAGAAGTCACTGGACTTGGGAGAAATCGGGGGCCACTTCACAGGGGAGGCAGTGTTTGGGTGAGTAACCTGTGAAGCTCTGTAAAGACCCAGACAGGCCGGCACCATCCTTGAAGCCGGGGATTCTGTGCTGAGACCCGTGCATCTGTGTTTTCAATAAACTATTTACTTCAAAGTCCCGACATTCCAAGAAGATGCCCTTTCAGCCCCCGCGGCGGATCGTAGTGACTGCGCCTTGTTTTCTCTCCCTGTCTCGGGGACCATATATCTGAGATCTGAGTCATCTTCGAAATTTGCCCCCACCCTCCCAGCTGCGAGGGCAGTATTTTCTACGTAACTGGTACGAAATGAATAAAAATGAATAGAGAACCGCGCGAAGCGGTGAATAACAGCAATTGTAGCAGCTACTATTTTTAGGACTTGCTCGGTGCCAGAAACAGCTAAATATATGCGTTATGGCATCTAAACCTCGTATCCCTATGAAGCAAGTCCTACTCTCTTAATTGTATAGCATAGCACTAAGGCTCAGAAAGGTGAAGTGAAGTGTCCAACCTGGAGCTACCTGTAAGTTGATAAATACATTTTTAAGACAACCGGCAAACGGATGGATGGTTCCGCCTGGCCCGCGCCCTGCGAGGGTCTAGTGCCGCCCACGGGGGGGCCTGGAAAGAGAGCAACGTTGCTCTCTTCTGCCCTCTGCTGGCCCAATGAGGGGTAGCGGAAAGAGCACCGGAGCAAGTCCGGCTTCCTTAAAGGAGTCTGAGCCTCTTGTGGGTTTTAATTCCCTCTTCATTGGATCAGACATCCTGCTCCTACCTGAGACCTCCCTCTTGTCCAGCATGTCTCTCCACAGGCCAGGTTTGGGCACAGGCTCAAGGTGGGCTGCAGGGAGCTGTGGGAATGTGAGAGGTACCAGGCTGCCCGGGCACCTGAAATTCCCATGGGGCATCCCTGCCACTGGGCTCAGTAGGGACCCTGTCGTCCACCTGAGTGTATCCTAGGGAACCATGAGCTCAGAGTTTAGAGGCCCCTTAAAGACCCTCCTGCCTAGGGTTTTTGACGGGGTCCATGGATGAGTTTCAGGACATCTCAATTTTTGCTTGTTTGGGTTTATATCTATTCTCTGGGATGGGGAAAAGTTTTGATTCAGATCTCCACGTTATGAACCAGGGTGCCTAGTTAATCCCTAAACACACACACACACACACACACACACACACACACACACATCGTAGAAGTGAGGATGTCACAGCCTAGAAGGGGAAGGGATTGGCCCCAAATTGGCCAGAGGGTCGGGGGACTTTGCTGCAGCTGCTGACAACAGTTCACAGCAAACCACACCCCACACTCTCCAGCCCATCTGCCTCTCCGTTGCAAAAAGAAGCCAATTTTCAATCAGGACTGCCCTGTCCCAGAGGTTATGTCTCCTGGAGGCTGGAGAAGAGAGTTGGCCTTGCGCAGAGAACTCTGCACTAGCACAAAGGGGCAGCTGCACCCAGCTGGCCCCACAGAGGTGGCGAGAGTTAAGTGTGCTCACCTCCAAGGGGGTAGGGGCCCCCCATGGGCACCCCAGGTGCTGCTCTTAGCTTCATAAAAAGCCCCTTACAACTCACAGCCACCTTGGGACATGACTGGGCAAACAAGTATCTCTCCACTTCACAGATGGGAAAACTGAGGCCCTGAGAGATTCAGTAACTTGCTGGGACTCTCACAGCTCGGGGGAGGCAGAGCTGGCCAGCCCTCCTCTTAGCCCCATGCTTTCTGTCTACAGCCGAGCTGGCTCTGGATTTAATGCGTTCATGTTTCAGCAAGAGTGTATGTTCAAGGGTCAGACACCTCTTACCTCTGTTGAATAGTATCTTTGCAATCAGCCTTTCCAGAAATATGTCAAAAAAGGTAGTACAAAAACCAGTACCACATCATGCAGTTGCATCTGAGCCCAGATTAACTCCTACACACAGGAGGGTCGGGAAATACCCTTCACATGAAGAGTTCAGGTGTCTCACCAGCACTAACCCCCCCAATCCCTGCCCCAAGATGTCTCTCAACTCTCCTTGGCTCTTTTCTTTGCCAGGACATGCCAGAGGCTTAGAGGTCGGGAACCCCCCCACCCTGGCCTCTCCCAGGCTCTCCCTGGAGTAGTTGGAAAAGGCCCAAGGGAAAGGGGGGTGACTGTCAAGATGGGCCCCATCGTGGGGCCATGAGGGGATGGCTGGCGGGTCACTGAGCCACAGCAAAAATTCTCACTGGCTCTCCAGCTGCCTGAGCTAAAGGGACATGATACCAGCAGGGCCCCCTGATGCCCGGGCTCTGGGAAGGAAGCTCCTCTCCCCGCTGGTGAGACTCTTGCTGGGAACGCACAGGTTTTCAGAAATGGCTTCGGACAGAATGGGGCTAACTCTTCTAGAAGGGGCAGAGGGCGGATCCCGGGACAGCTGGTACCCCTCACACCTGCGCCCCCGCCCAGGTCTGCCTCCCCTTGAGGAAGCATCCAGAGGAGTTTCCTTCCCCTCGATGAAGAACAAGGGCAGTGTTGCCAAGGCAGGGCTCGTGCGGAGCTGTGATTGAATCTCCTGTCGGGACCCAGGTGGGAGAGTCATCAACTCCCCAGGAGCCCCAAACACGCGGGCCTAGTCTCCCCCGCTCACTGCTTCCCCCTCCGCGCACGTTCACGTGACTCCTTCCGGCTGCCGCACTTGTTGGTCTATTTTAAATGTTAATTTGTTTGGATGTGTTTTCCTCTTCTGAATACATAGTCAATTTTCCGTCTAATTTTGTAGTTTTGAAAAAGGGCTTCCCGAATTGTCTCAGCTTCAGCTGCGTCATTGAAATCTGACATTTGTGACCCTCCCTCCTGCCTTGGTTCCCACCGACAAAGTCACCTTGATTGGCCCCCAAGATGACACTGGCTCCCACCTACAGCGTTCACCTACGTCCGGCTTCATTCTAATCACCCATCATGAATTAAATTGTTTAATCACCACAGCGACCCTTTAAGGTAAGGACAGGTATGAACCCTATTTTTACAGATGAGGAAACTGAGAACAGAGAGGTGAAGAAACTTGCCCAAGGTCACACAGCTTGTAAGTTCAAGAGTCGAGTTAAACCAAGGCATTTTGGGCCCGGGGCTGTTGGCTCCAGTTCGAGTTGGCATCTACCCCCGCAGTCTTGTAAGTTCGATGTGTTCGGCCATTTACTGGGTATCCCGCTGCCTACAAACTCCCGGACTGCCTCAGGCTCATGATCAGCCCCTTCTGTCAGTCAGTGTCACCACGATGGTGAAAGACAGCGGTGTCTTGCTGCTAAGCAGCCTTCCCTGCCTTTGCCATACAGCGCTCACACCTCTCCTCTGGGGAACCAGTCTTCCCTCCCTCCATGTGGTTCTTGAGAGCCGCCAATCATGGAACCCTGCCCTCCAGCCATGGTGACTGGTCCAGGGACCAGCAAACCCAGAGCCTCCAGTGACTGCGTGTGCAGACACTCGCGGAGGGTGGCCTCTCTCCACTCTCGGGTCTCTGTGCTGGGATGATGTGACCCCCGAGCTCCCCACAGCTGGGTGCCCTCCCACTGCCTACAGAGGGCAAGGGTGAGGCCCGCATGGATGCTGAGGTGAGACTGGAGAGGATGGCAGGAGAAGCATGTCATGCACGTCCCAAAGTCCCCAAAGATAGCAGCCACCAGATACCCCAAGGATCTAGGTAGTTTCAGCTGGGTTTCTATCCCTTGCAACCACGCAATCTGACTCCAAACCAGAAAACTTGCAGCCCTTCCTATCACCTCTGTGTGATGGGTCCAGCCCCTTCTCAGAGGGTTGTGGCCCCATCCCCTTGCCTCCATCACTGTGGCTATTGCCCTGGTCTGGACTGTCACCATCCCTCACCTGAACTGTTGGCATAGTCTCCCCTAGACCAGCTCCCTCCAATCCAGCCTTCCTCGTCCCACCAGACAGAGCTATCTAAACACAAACACAAACACGGGCCAGACGGTCCCTCTCCAAAGCTTTGCAAGAATTTCCTATCATTTTCCAAAGATGCCCAAGCTCCTTGGAACAGCAGGTGAGGCCCTGCATGCCTGGAGAACTGGACTGTTCCAACTTTGGGCTGTTACTCATGCAGTCCCCACTTCCTGGAACCCTCGTCCATCTCTTCCTTCACCTGGTCAGCTCTCATCACCTTCCAGGTTCAGCTGAGTGTCCTCCAGAAAACCATCCTTGCTCACCATTCTAAAGGCCCCAAAGCTTCTGCTCTGGGCTTCTCTGGTGTCCTGTGCACATGTGCATCACCGTCCTCCGTCCCCAGTTAAGCCACGCCATCCTTGAGGGCAGGTAACACCACTCACCCTGACTCCCCTGCTGCTGGCTTGGTGGCTGGCACATGGACAAGCTTCAGTGAATGATTTTAACCTGCATTAACTTTCTGACCCTCACTTTCTCATCCATAAAAGGCGGAGCTTACACAGTGGGATCTCTGTAGAACTCTTCAAGTCCATAAGTTGGAAGCCAACTCGACACGTGACTACCTGGCTGACAGCTTTCCCGACTGAATTTTTGCAATTGAGTGGCTGGAAGGGGCTGAGCTGCTGTTTCCCCATTGCCTCTTCTCCCTGCATGCAGGAGACCCACGTGTGGCCTTTAGAAACCGCATTAACTCAATTAAAAAAAAAAAAATAACAGAATAATTTTCAGTTTCAGTCCTGGTAGTTCGAAAAAGTTAATCTCTTGCCTTTGCTCCTGGCTTCACGCCAGAGCCAGATTAGATTTATGAATTTAGCATGATTCCAAGTTAAAAGTTAACTCTACGTTCGGCTGAGCCAGTGCAAACCTTTAATGTTTAATCAAGAAGTGGAATTAGGAGTTAAGTATACCTTGCTTGGGATATTAAAAAATAAGAAATACCCCTAAGCCTTCTCATTACAGCCAACTTCCAGTCTCTCCAGCCTGCCAAGGCTACTCTCAGCTGGTATAATTTCAGAGAATAGTGCTTCCCAGGACTAAGGGGATGCGGTCCTCATTTTAACCACCAACTGAGGAATGGAGGAAGCCATACAGACAAGTCAAAGCATTTCAGCATCATCCCAGGGTCCCCATCCATTGCAAGAGGTATGATAGCTGGTGTATGAGTCTGCGAGGGCTGCAGAAACAAAGAACCCCTGAGTGGCTCAAACAAGAGGTATGTATTGTCTCCCAGGTCTGGAGGCTGGAAGTCCAAGATCAAGGTGTTGGCAGGGCCGAGCTCCCTTGGAAGTCACCAAGGAAGGATCAGCTCCTGGCATTACCTTGGCTTGTGACAGCGTAACTCCCCAGTCTTCACACAATATTCTCTCTGTGCGTGTGTCTGTGTGTCCACATTTCCCTCTTTCCAAAGACGTCAGTCATGCTGGATTCAGGCTGCCCTGCTCCCTCAAGACCTCAACTAACTACATGTGCAAGACCCTATTTCCAGACAAGGCTACCTTCTGAGGTCCTGGAGGTCAGGACTTCAAAATATGAATCTGGGAAGTGGGTGGCGAGATGCAATTCAAACCACAACACTTATCTAGATGGGAAAAGATTTGACTCTTCAGTCATGTGTATCTAGATGTTGCTTTTGTCTCTTTCCACGAATCTAGCTAATTGTTCTCAGGAGGTTTTTGCGAATAACCTTCCATCCCTTTCTGCAGGTAGCCCTCTAAGGGTTTACTGTGAAAGGCTCCAGGCTTGATGGCCATGGTTTACCAATTACACGGCTTGGCATCCTCAGAAGCAAAGTGCAAGAAAATGCAAGGATGTCAGAAAAGCTGCCAGGCTGGTGGCTGCCACGGATGCCTGGAGTCCTGGTCTCGTCCTGAGCCCCGCCCCTCTGAAACCTCTTCTCCACGGGGCTGGACATCAGAGCCGGCTTCTCAAATGCAGCAAGAAGCATCTTTTCTGATGTGTTCAGATAGCAGGGCAGCTAGAAAGGATGGCTCCTCTTTGCAGAACCCTCTGAAATAGTGATACATTAAGCCGAAATGAATATAATCAACATATAATTGCCTGCTAAACTGGTCATTATCTTTTCTCGATTCTGATTTTGACAGGAAGCAGCAGGCCCCTGCGGTTTCAGAGGGGAAACTAAAAAGTCTTAAAATTGAGGAAATCGTATTCATGTCTTGTGTTTTTAATTGTTGAAAAGATGTCCATGATCTGACTTCAGAAGAAGAACAAATTGGTCTGAGTCAGGAACACCAGAATCTCAGAGGAACACCACTGTGGCCTCTATCAAGTTGGAAAAACACAAAACAGAGGGTCCTGGGGGGAAGCTGGCCAGTCTTTGGAAGTCCAGGGCATGAGACAAGTGGAACCTTCACCCTGAAGCAGGGAACTGCAGCACCCCAGATTGTCCCCTCAAGCCTTCGCCCCAGCATCGAAGTGAGCCTTGAGGAAAGAATGCCTGCCAGCTGCATGACAGTGGATTTGTTCTCACCTCTGCCTTTTCCAGGGGGTCATAGTCTTTGAGGGTGAGGCATGACACAGGCGAACGTGGAGGTCAGGCTTCCCCCTCTCCCTTGGGCGGAAGATGGAGCCTACCACTGTCTAGGTAGATAGAAATCAATCCTTCACTCCCGGGCTTTGTCCCAAGCGAGCTCCCCATCCACCACCACCCCCTCCCATACCAGGCACGCACACCTCGCATGAAGACGAATGGCAACCCCCCAGCCCACCTCCCACCCCTCCATCCACCGCCAGCTGCCTACCTGTAGCCACACCAGCATCTTCAGCCTTCCCACCGCATACTCCGGCAACCCCCTCCGACTCACCTCTCTTGCCCAAGCTCTAAGTTACTCTGCCAGAGCGTCCTTGATAAGGAACAGCTCAGGATTAGCTTTCTGATCAGTGGCTGACTAGCTGTGGAATGCAAAGTCCACGTCCCCAAAGTGCGGGCCGTCTCCCGGAAAGGAAGGAGGGAGGCTAACCAGCCTGACAGGACTTAAATTCGAAGAGGCAGGAGACCGGCAGTTGTGATCATCATATCCGTTTGAAGAGAGTTATCAGTCCCTTGGTTTTTACTGTGCCCTTTCTAGTCATCTGTCCCTTAGCTGACCCTCTCATGCTTCAGGACAACAGAGTTCATGGGTGATATGGTATGGCCCCATTTGTCAGGTGAGTAGACTGAGGCCTCAAGCCAGCACTCCAACAAGATCTCATCAGCTGTCGAAAGGCCACAGTGACTGATCTGATGCCCACCTCCCTCCCCTGGCTAAGTTAAGCAAGGGCCAGGCGGTTAGGAGACAGTGTG
Source organism: Camelus bactrianus (assembly GCF_048773025.1). Classification (NCBI taxonomy): domain Eukaryota; kingdom Metazoa; phylum Chordata; class Mammalia; order Artiodactyla; family Camelidae; genus Camelus; species Camelus bactrianus. The sequence continues at coordinate 35,846,952 of NC_133554.1, read as the reverse complement.
GGTGTGCCCGTCCTCACCTGATGGAGTACCATTCTCCAGCAGGATGGTTGGCATGCTGGGAGCTATGAGATTTCCTCAAAATAATTGGTAGTTAGTCTCCTGAATAAGGCGAGGCCAACGCTATCTTCTCATATGACTACCTTATTAATTGAGTCCCCACCTCAGAAGGAGGAGACCCAAACCTGGGGCTGAGCTGAGAGGGAGTGGGTTTCTGAGTCTTGTGGCTGAAGCCAAGAATCCTACAGTGGTACTTCCAGGGGCTGTAGGAGTGAGCGAAGGGGAAGCCAAGCAGGAGAGTCGAGGTCTGCCATGCCTGGACAGGAAGAACAATGACCAAGTTTAAGAGAGACGAGGTGTCCCGTCTCTTAAATGTGGTCTTTATCTTCTCTTAGGAGTGAGAGAAGAAGGTTCGAAATCAGGGAGATGGAAGCAAGCCAAAAAGGGTGTAGATCTGTGGGAGCAGTGTTCGTCTGGTGTAACCAGAACAGAAGTTTCATCTCTCACACCAGCTCCGAGTGGTGCTGCCTGTAGCTCTGTCCCGAGAAGGACTCTCAGGTCACCCTGGCATTGAGCTGGGGTCAGGGGAGCTGTGATCAACTAGTGATGTCTGTCATGGGCACCATGTGGGAGAGGAGCCACACACATTGGGTGTTAACCATCCCTGGCCAGGAAGAAGGGCTTACATGTACATTTCCCATCCAATCAGTTGAACATGTATTTATGGAGCTTCTGCATGTGCTAAGCATGGAGGCCAGTCCCTGGAATACAGAAATGAACAATCCCCTCTTGTATTTGATGAGCTGCTGTTCCAGTGTGGGACACACACAAAGGGCCCAGCTCTGGCCCTGGAGTCAGCACGCCCAGCTACTGTTAGATGCTGGGATCACCTGCCAACCTGCTCCCGGGAACAGCTGTGCCCGCTCCCGTCTCCACTCTGTGTGTGAGCATCTCGCTGTCTCTGCATTTCCTTCCTGACTTCTTAAAAGCCACCTGCGGTCAGTTCCTGACTGTGGATTAGACCTGAGCAGCAGGACCTACTTAGAGCAGGCCAGAGGTCAGGATGGGAGTCACATCAGGAGGGCTGGTCCAGGGAAGGGCAGAGGTTGGGGAAACAAACCTAAATGCAGTCCAGCTGAGACCTGCACAAACGACTAAGGGGAACAAGTGCAAGTTTCTGGGTCCCCTAGACCCAGGTTTAAATCTTGGTTCTCACACTTACTGTGTGTCCTTGGTTGAGTCGCTTACCCTCTCTGGGCCTCAGTTGTCTCATATACAGCAAGGACAAAAGGTGTGCCTTCTTCATAGGATTATTGTGAAGATTGAATGGGGCAACACTGAAAACACTTGACACTGCTCCAGGTATCTATTAGGTGCCTAATCTGAGTTCTTTCTTCACCTTGCCCGGGTTCCACAGTCCGTAAACAGAGGGGGGTCAGTGCCAGGGAGCTGTAGCAGAAGCCTAGGGAGTTGGAGTCTGGAGGGAGAGGTTCCGATGGGAGTTGGGACACCTTCTAAGAGAGAAGGGGCAGACATGGCAAGCCACCACGAGGTGCTACTGGGACCTCATGCATCGGGATGGATTCCTGCAACAGCTGAGCCCTGCCTCTGCCTTATTACCTGGGAAGGTCGCCTCCCCACCATCCCTGCCACAATGGGTGGCAGCCCTCGGTGTTGTGGAACGAGAGAGGACAAGGGCGCTTAGGGACACTTCTCCTTCCTCTTGTTGCCCGAGCCCCCTCATCTCTCTCTCTGTACTATGTTCTCCTGCCCCTCCACCCCCAACACAGCCCTGGGTGGTAGGTGCCAAAAGAAGAATCCAGATAGTTTATGGGCCATTTCTTCTGCAGCCGAACAATCACAGAGGATAATTATCCATCGGATGTAGTTTACCTCATGGCATTGGGTTGCAGGTCCTGTGCCCCGGGATGGTCACAGCCCGAGCCTCCCTAATGACCTAGAGAGCAGAGTAAAGGATGCAATTATTCTGTTTATTGAGAATTCAAATAAATCTGGTCAGAGGAGAAGCCATCCGCTATTTGGCTCTTCCCAGAAGCAATTACCTGTAATTCTGCTGCTTCAGGAAAGAGAGTCCCTCATATTTGAGGCCCCAAACCATGACAGCAACCTGAGAAGGCTCAGAGGAGGCTAATAATAGCATTTTTCTCAGCGCCTCATCAACTACACTTCATTTTGATTTGGGTTCAATTTACAGCCTACGCGGCCCCTCACAGGTACCAGGAGGGGCGGAAGTGTGAGTGCTAATTGGAAAATTCTGCAAACCACCTTTATCAAAGGCGAGGCAGCCTGCTGGCCTATTAGCTCAAATGGTTTCATCTTGTCCAGCTGAGCTGTATTCTGGCTCTGGGACTTCTCGTTGGCTCTGTGTATTTGTGTGTGTTTAAATTAAAGATCCAAATGAAATAGGGCAGCTGCTGTGGCCCACTGGCACGTGGGGATCGATGGTGAGGTGGACGGCAAGGCAATTTTTACTACCAACAGGAAAAACACCGAGGTTTGTGAATAATTTACTGAAGAAATAGATTCCAGCAGAATGAAAGTCATCCTCATAACACGATTACACCCATTCACCTGTGAGGTGCTTGATTTAGCGGGAGATTATAGGTTGGCCTCAGAGCCAAGTCCTGGAAATGGCATTGAAGCCACTGCCTGCCTCATCGTCGCTGCATGAGGGGACAGGGGACCACAGCTACAGCTGCAGTGCGCTCTGCATCGTTGCTTACATAATAAAATGTTTTTCTTTTCTTTTTTTTTAATTTTTCTCTATGGAGGGAGGTAATTTTAGATATATCTTCTTGTTTATTTTTTTTTACACAGAGGTACTGGGAATTGAAACCAGGACCTCGTGCATACCAGGCATGCACTTTACCACTAAGCTATACCCTCCCCCCTGATAAAATTGATTTTAGATGGAATACCTTTGAATGGATATCCTGATGCCTTCATCCTTCCTCCCCACCGCTAGAGGCTATGTTCAAATCTGAGTACGTTCAAGTGACAACATTCCACATATGTGCATCGTTCTGTCACGTGAATCATCCACTCCCCGCCCCAAATTTCGGGGAGGGGGCAATCATCCTGAGTTCTTAGGTAGAGGAACAGGGGTTCTGAAAGTCCCTCTGAATGGCCTGTGCCTTTCCAGGTGTCTCTGGCGGTTGGAAGGGCCCTAAGTGACCTAATGGAGTTTGGTTGGGATGCTGGGGTCTCAGGCGCGCAACGTGCACTGCTGTCCCCATCTGTGCAGAGAGGATATAAAGGCAGTGGGGCCTTCATCTGACCACGGGGAGAGTTGGTCAGGACAACGTGGACACCATGAATTACAGGGACACAACACCGGAACTGAACCACACCCAGAACCGGCTGTATCTACCACAGGACTGCCTGCCACAAGAACACCTTCTTAACCATTTAAGCTAGTCTGACGATGGATTCTACTCCTTGCAGCCAAGACAGAACATCCCGAGCAAATGTGATTGGTGCCACTCATCTTCATGACGTGGACTGTGAACCCTAAGGAGCGAGCGGTTTTAGGATTAATAGTCCTTGAGTCAAGTGACCGTCCCTGGTCCAGCCAGCTGAGACAGTTTGCAAGGATGAGAAGCGAGACAAGTTAATACAGTGGCTTAGAATGAAGCTGGGTGCCCAAGTCCAGGGGCTGTTTTGGGGTTTTTTTTTGGGGGGAGGAGGGGAAAGGAATATAGATGGAGCAGACTTCCTAAATCACATGTTCCACACCCAGACAGAAGGGAACTGTCCCTCTCCTGTGGTGTTTTCCACTCCGGAGTCTAGTTCCACGTCTGACGCATTCTCAATCAATACTGATCTCATGGATGAATAGAACATTGTGTCCACCCGTGTGCTGCCCATTCCTCATGTGGATTACAGGTGCAGCCTCACTCCATCTTCTCAGCAACGTGCTAAGCAGGACTTTCCCACGTGTGAAAGGGGAAGGAACCTCAGCAGCCCTTTAAATATCAGATCCCAGCTTGTTAGAAAGAACGTGAGTAAACACACATCTCTGCGCTGGTCCTAAAGTGGCATCTCTGGGGAGAGGGTCTCTAGCCCTGTTGTGGCAGGGACACAGGTGATAACTCAGGTATGGCCTGGGGCCCAGTCTACAAGTGAGTTGCCCAGAAGCCTGAGTCCACATGTCTTCAACTTAGCAATGCTGACATTAAAAAAAAAGGCTAAAATAATGCCATTTGCAGCAACGTGGATGGACCTGGAGATCATCATTCTAAGTGAAGCAAGCCAGAAAGAGAAAGAAAAATACCATATGATATCGCTTATATGTGGAATCTTAAAAAAAAAAAAAAAAGACACAAATGAACTTAGCTACAAAACAGAAACAGACTCACAGACATAGAGCACGAACCTATGGTTACCAGTGAGAAAGGGGGTGGGAAGGGATAAACTGGGAGTTCAAGATTTGCAGATATACATTACTATATATAAAGTAGATAAACAACAAGTTTCTTCTGTATGGCACAGGGAACTACATTCAATATCTTGTAGTAACCTATAAAGAAAAAAAATATGGAACGGAATATATGTATATGTATGATTGAAACATTATGCTGTACATCAGAAACTGACACATTGTAAACTGACTATACTTCAATTTAAAAAAAAAAGCTGACCCAGGGACCTAGTAAAGCAGAAGATGTGCTGGAGACCCTGTGAGCCAGCAATTCTGTCTAAGGTAGCTACCCTGGAGAATCTTGTGCTTCTGTTTAGCAGGAAGCCTGTATGAGGATATTCGCTGCCACATTGTTTGTAAGCATGAAAAAGATGCAAGGAAAATAAGTTCTGATGAAGTCACATGATGGAATAAGACGAATGGACTAGCTCATACGTCCACATGGAGGGGTCTCAACATATTAGATGCATAAAGCAAGTGGCAGAATAATGCATGCGCTATGGTAGCATTTATGTCAACATTTCAAGGCATGAAGAGTAAATTAATATATTTCAACAGATATGTGCATAGGTGTGTGTATATGGAGTAAAAGACATATTTACAAAAGCATAGACCATTAAATTTATAATCCTAATTGCTTTTGGGGATGGAGTTTTTAGAACTGAAATGGGGGGACATCTGTCTTCATCTGTAAGGTGATATTTTGTGTGTGTGTTTATCCAAAATACATCTGAAGCCAAAACAAGCAAAACTTTTCATCTGCTTAATTGTCCAGTGAAAACATTATTCTCGGGAAGCCTCAGGAAACAGGTCCCTCTGCAGAGCACAGCTCACCAGGCTCCCAAGAACTCATCTCTTTATGAACTAAAGCTTCTTTAAAAATATGTAAATTCTTTACATTATTTCATGAGTTTAGAAAGAAAGCAATCTTTTCAAAGTAATACATGCATATGTTTAAAAAAATAAAAATCAACTAAAAGGCTTATAATAAATACACTAGCTGCCTGCACATTCTTCCCCCACCTCTCAGCTACACTAACCCCATACCCATTTCAATATTTCACTTCTAGCTGCTTTTTCTGGATTTACCTCTGTATTTTAAAGCATTTGCTTATATAGATCTTTCTGGATTTTCTGAGTTAGACATGAATTCCCGCTGTGAGCAAGTATTTAACTCACACCCACCGCTCACTCCCTCTGTCCTTCTCCCATTCCCCAGTATCATTTTATTTCAATGTTGAACTGAGACAGTGTTTACTGTTCACTGCTAATTAGAAAGTTTTATTATGATTTACTTCCTTTCTCATACAGTCTTGGTTTTCTTGGCTTAATAACTGCCTTTAAAAAAATGCTTAGTTCATAGCAGCATTATTTACAATTGCCAAGATATAGAAGCAACCTAAGTGTCCATCAGTGATGAATGGATAAAGAAGATGTACAATATATGTACAGTGGAATACTACTCAGCCACAAAAAAGGAATGAAACTTTGCCATTTACAACAACATGGACAGACTTTGGAGGGTATTATGCTAAGTGAAATAAGTCAGATAAAGACAAATACTGTATGACATCACTTCTATGTGGAATCTAAAAAGTGTAGCAAACGAGTGAATATAACAAACTATCATGTATAAAATAAACTACAAGGATATATTGTACAACACAAGAAATAGAGCCAATAGTTTATAATAACTATAAATGGAGTATAAGCTTTAAAAATTCTGAATGACTCTGCTGTACACCTGCAATTTATATAATATTGTTCATCAACCATGCTTCAGTCAATCAATAAAAATTTTTTAAAAGCTTAGTGTTTGATAGAGGAACCTGATTTTATCCCAATACTTCCTCAACTTCCTTAAATTCATTTTTCAGATGATAACTTAATGCCTTTTGACTAGTAGTAGTAGTGATAGTGAAACTAGAGACCTCATTTCTGGAGCATTCTATATTCTTACTCAGATCAAAGATGCTGCCCAGTTCACATCCTGGGACTTCCGTTTGCCATTCCCTCGGGAACCCCTTTCGTCACTTCCATCTGTTTTTCCCCTTGCCCGTACTCCTTTCCCTCCTCGTCCATGGATCACCCCCTCCAGCACGTGGGTGCTTTCTAAGAAAAAAAAAAAAGCACATGAAGGATTTGAGCCCTTGTCCATCTGAAAAATGACTTCAGTTTATCTTTCTAGTTGATCAAATCTTGCTTTGGCACCGATGCTAGGTTGCAAGTCATCTTCCTTCATAAACAGGAAGGAATTAACAAACGAATGTTTTAGCTTCTAATAGTGTTAGTAAATAGCTTTGATGTTCTTTTCTTTGTGTGTTACGTTCCCCCCTCCCTGGAGATGGTAAAGTTGAGGTGAAGCGTAGAGCCTTGGGAACATTCTAAGACCTGCTTTAAAATTAATAACGCCATGATAACAATTCTAAAAAGCAGGTGCCAGGGAGAGACAAACAAAGTAACCAATGTCAGAGTGGGAGCTATCATGTTGATGCCCAGTTCTCAAAGGGGTCAGTCTGCTCTGGCTTTAGAACACATTACTTTTGATAAAAATCACAACGTATCAGGGATAGTGAACAACCTGGGATTCCTCAGATGGAGCACTTGGGAGTTAGAGGGAGGGTCAAGGGTACCCTGAGAAGTGGGGTGTAGGGGTTTCCCATACTGCAGGGGAATGACCTCCAGTGTGTCTCTTGTCTCTTTGCTCAGTATTTAAATTCTGAAAAAAAGAATGCAAATGAAGAACCACCCAGGAAAGGGGCAGGGAGGGTGTGTATTTCAAAAAAAGTTTAATTTTGCACAAAGTATCTGATTGGCCAAGCCTTGGATCATCCTGTTTACAGTCGCACCTTACTGCAGCCAATCAAGGAATAACTAAACAGCTAACTAAAGAAGTAAGGAAATAATTGTCTTCTACAAGATGTAAAGATGAAAAAGAAAGTCATCTCTTTTGGTCACAGTGCTCAGCCTAATTCACTTCTCCATGAGAAACAGGAAGTAGATCTGGATCCAACTCCCGAACTACAGGCTGAACTCTGCAGGGTGTTGGTCCCAGGGTCTACCCTGCTTAGAAATGAGTTCAATGTGGAGTTTGAGCACCTTGACGCATATAGACTCCCTCCTGGTCAGGGGCAGTGATCACTCTATGCTGATACAGTCTTGGCAACACCACCCTGGATTATACATTTGGACCCACTTGATCATGAAGGATTATCAGCATGAAGTACTTGTAAGTCACTCAACTGGCTAGAAAGGCTTTGGATTAAGATGGCAATAAGCCATCTTCCATCAGTGTTCCCTCTCTAGGAATTGTCCAGCCTGCCTCCCCTCATCAATCTGTTTGTCTAAGGATCGTCATAAGATGGGTGCATTCACAGCCAATACTTCTGACCCAGTGGCCAATTCATCTAAATGACACGTGGAGATCTGCAGACAGTGATGCTGGTGGGGTGGGGTCTCAGCTGGGCCAGCTGGGCAGGGTGTTCCCACTGGCGTGTTGAGTAACAGGGCTCATTCTGGAAGGCAGCAACTCCTTCCTTCCATTTCACTCCAACATGGCATCATGGAAAGTGTTTCAGTGTAGGGACCAGGAAGATGTGAGTTTAGTGCCTTGACTCTGAAATAGACTAGCTTTGATGACCTGGGAAACTACCTCAGTTTTCTTGTCTGTGAAATGTCAGGGTCCAATCCTGCTGTAAGGATTGAGTAATTTTGTGTTAGCAAAGCACCTAGCATATGTCTAGGATATATAGGTACTCAGGCATAGCCAGCCCCTTTCACCTCCAGGGAGGGGATGGTCAGGCACTGATTTAAGCATAAGGCACACAAGGAAACAAGATTCCAAAGCAGGAGGAGGCGTCTTGTGAAAGGAGAAGAGATTTTTTTAAAATCTGCATTTCTTAACGTCCAACCATGACAGTCCACTAGAACTTGAAATCTGGGTGACCCATTAAGGGAGCAGAGCCAGAGGGATCCCTTCAGCTTCTGTAAGAGCCAACACACGCCAGTCCACTATAATTTTGTGCAAAGGAGAAGAAGGCCCTTGTCCTGAGGGAGGAATCAGAGAGATCCCTAGGAGTAAGGGACCTATACAACCATCCAGAAATACCTCAGATCCAGAGGGGTTGGCAGTTGGGTAGTAGGGAAGCACACACAGAATTTCTTGGTGACCATGATCTGCTTGTTAGAGACACTCCAACAACCACACTGATTCAGTGGCTGTGGTTAGCTTTCCAAGTGTCATAGGTTGCCTGCCCTGGAAATGAATCTAGGAGACTTTGTAATCGATGCATTTAACAAATACTTACTGAGCATTTTACCATATGCCAGGCAGTGCCCTAGGAACTGGAAGAATAAGTTCCTGCTCACATGGAATTTACATGCTAGTAGGACAGAGAAAGTAACCAAGCAAGAACAGATGGCGGTAAGTATCACGAAGAAAACGAGCAGAATTGTGGACTGTGACCAGGATAAGGAAGGGGTCAATTTTGACCAAGTGGCCTGGGAAGGCCTCTCTGGGTTGGTTACTTTAAGAGGATAAGTTGAAGATTAAAAGGAGCCAGGAAGGGAAAGGATCTGGGAAAAGAATGTTGCAGGCAGAAGGAATAGCCAAGTTCAAAGTCCCCGGGACAAGAATGACCTCGGTGTGCCTGAGGGACGGAAGGAACGCCAGGGTGTCTAGAAACAGCAAGACAGGTAGGAAAGTACAAAGAGCTGAAGCTGGAGAGCCGGGAGCCCCATTTTATACTGCGGCAAGCTGTCTAATTTTAATTAATTGAAATGCAGACTCTTTGGAAGGCGTTAAGCAGGGGAAGGTACATTCTGGGGAGAGGAACTGGGACCTTGAGCCGGCTCCTGCCCTCACAGCTGTAAGCTCCCATGTTCTGCTCCTAGACTCAGCGTGCCCCTAGGTGCATCTGATGCTTGGACTGACCACCTGCTGTCCTCTCCCTCAGCGAGAAGGGCCAGACCAATGCTCCTATGCACTGACCTCTACCCCACGACTCTCCTTGTCCCTCTGACTCAGCATTTTCCTTGGACAACACCTGACGCCTCATTCAGAATCAGGTTTTCGTGCCACCGACTCTCCAGTTCATTTTCTATTTCACCCTGAATCCAAACCACCCTACTTTCCCTGCTTCCTAAGCGTTGCTGCTACCAGGACTCCCCAAAGTACAGACAAGCGAAGGGCAGAGGTCCGTGGACTAAAAAATAGCACAGAATGCTCTAGATATCAGGGGTCAGGAGCCCCGGAGTTAAGTCTTGCCTCAACTGCCTTGGAAATCATTATTTCACCCCTCTGGTCCTCTCTGGATCCCCTAAGCTGTACCACGTTGGAGTTGGACCCAGTGGTCTTTAAGGTCCCTTTCAACAGTCATGTTCTAATCTAAGGCATAGTCATCTTCTGGAATCTAAGAAAAACAGAGAAAAACCAGAAGGTAAGAAGCAGACATGCTGTACGTTTGAGAGCAAACAGTTCTCTAGATTGGGTTTAGAACCGCTCCTTGTTGCTCTGAAACCCCACAAAACCTCTCTCCAGCCCCCCTGAGCTCTTGGATTCTGGTAGCTGCATGTTTGTAACACACATATGTCTTCCAGGAACCAACAGTAATGTTGGTGTCACTTAATTGGAGACTTGCCTGGTGTTTATATTTGCAATGAGACTTGGAACTAGTTGGTCTCAAATATATATCAACCAAAGCATGAAATCTTTTTCCCTGACTCTTTCTTTCTCACATACTAACACTTTACATGAGTGATATATGCTTATTATTCAAGAACTGCTATAGACATACGTGACGTAGAATGAAAGTCAGCCGCATAGCATTCCATTGATGACTATAGTAAAAACAAAAACATTGGTACATATTCTGTAATGCATGTATTTATGTTTGTACGTATCACACATAAATGTACAAAAAAGATCTTTTTAAATGTTTGTGGTAGGCTAAATATTGGCCTCCCAAAATATATCCACGTCCTAATCTCCAAACCTGTGAATGTTACGTTATTTGGGAAAAGGGTCTTTGTAAAAGTGACTAAGTTAAAGATCTTGCATTAAAGAGATTATCCTGGATTATCCAGGTAGGTCCAAAATGCAGTCACAAGTACCATTATAAGAAGGAGGCAGGTGGAGATTTTACACACTGAGAGAAGGCTATGTGAAGGTGGAACAGAGACAGATTTGAAGATGCTGGCTCTAAAGATTGAAGTCACAAACCAAGAAGTTCCGGGAAGGAACTCCAAGGAATTTCCACCAGAAGGTGGAAAAGACAAGGAAATATTCTCACCTAGAACCCCTGGAAGGAGCACAGCCCTGCTGACCCCTTGGTTTATTCCAGGATACCCATTTCAGACTTCTAACCTTCAGAACTCTGGGAGAATAAATTTCTGTTGTTTTAAGCCACTCAATTTGTATTTCATTGCTGCAGCAGCCACAGAAAACTAATGCAGTGTTAAAAAACTAATACAATGTTCAAGTTCTCCACCCTTCCAAAACCCCAAGTTTTGCTACCTAGAGGCAAATAATTACAATTTCATAGCAGATTCTTCTAGAAATAGCCCCCATATTTCCAACCAGGGTGCATATGTATTTTTTATATATTATCTGTTGACTTTACATTTTTTAAAAGGCATTTAAAATTTTTATACCTCCTAAATATATGCATGTATACACACATGCATGCATGTACATACACTTCTCATTGTGCTGTCAATTTCCAAAATAATTATTATATAACTTTTGGCTAAATTTACAGTCATGTTTTTTTATTTACATTGATATAAATTGTATTCATAACTGTTCTATGTGGTGTACTACGTTTACATTTCCCTTCTTGAACAATTGTTTTTCCTGTAGTTAATGATTACCTAAAGTTTTCACTTGCTCCTTCCAGTTATGTACAAATCACTATAACTGCATCCCCAAACTCTGTCAGAGGTAGAAAATGTCTCTTGACACATTCCAACACATGAGATAATCTGTGACTTTTGTCCCCCATCCTCTACCTTGGAAGCATTCTGCCTAGACTAGATCTCACCATCTTCCTAATCATTCAGAACTGGTTGCTTTTTAGGGATCTGCATTTCTGTTGTCATCTGTAAAATCCTTTTCACTGCTTCCTGTTGAAGACCTGGCTTCCTGGATCTTTTTTCTCTTTCTTCATTTCTCTTTGCCTCAACAAAATAATCAATATTCTAGTAGCTTCTGGAGAAAGGGTGCATGTCATGAAAATTCTACTGCAGATCTTTATTTTGACTATGGATAGCAATCTAGAAGAATCATTTTTCTTAAGAGTTTTGAAGGCATTTCCCTATGGTTGGGAAATATCTTCTGGCTTCTGATATTGCTGTTGATAATTTTAATGCAAATTTCATTTCTGATTTTGTGCATGTGATCTTTTTTGCTCTGGGAGTTTTTAGAATTTTCATTTTAACCCTATTACTCTGAAATTTTATAGTGAGTTTATTCACTGTGCTGAGCATAAAGTGAACCCTTTAAATCTGGAAGCCTTTCAATTATGGAAATTTTTCTCCTACTCATTCTTGGATGGTTTTCTCCAGCCCGATTGCTTCATTTTCTGGAAATTTTCTTAGACTTTGAACTTTCTGGACTAATTTTATATGGTGCTTATCTGTTCCTTACTCTTTTCCATCACTCTGTCTTTTTATTCCACTCTGGAATTTTTTTTCAAATATATATATATATTTGAAACTTTGTACTTTGGTTCTGTTAATTTTAATTTTCAAGAGAAATTTTGTTATTTTAAAAGATTTTTTTAAAGCATCAATATTATATCTTATCTTTCTGAGGATATATGCTAGTGGGTTTCCCTCCATAGTTCCCCCTTCTCTGCTTTCTGCATTGCTTCTATTTTCTTCAAGTTCCTTAATTTTGTTTGTCTATCCTTCATTTAGAGGCTTTATGTAAATGTTTCAAGTGCCTGGTATCCTTTCACATTTAAAAGTGAGGCATTGCAGAGAGGATTGGCTTTGTGTGCATAGCCTGTTCTGTTCCAGTCAGTGAGGGGCTCCCACTAGGATGCTTCTGCAGGTGTCAAGACATTTTGCTAAGAGAACCTCAACTTCAATATCTATAAGGCTATTCTCTCATGCAGGGCAACTTGTCTATCCTACAATCTTCTATTATAAAGAGGTTTTCTATTCCCTAATTCCCAGTTTTCAGTACAACAGTCTGCACCTCCCACTCTGCCCAAGCTGTGCATGGTATTCTTGAGTTCTATTTCCTCTAATACATCACTTCTCCAAAAAGAAAGCTTCCAGTCTCCTGCTTGGTGTGAGGAGGAAGAGTTATCTGTTGCCTAGGGTAGAGTAAGGAATCTAGGTGGGCTCAATTGTTCTTTTAGAGAGTTTCAACAAATCTTTTACTTTTCAGCCTCAACCTTACCTTCACCTTTAAACACATTTATGGGCTTAAAGTCCAGAGTATTTACAGGGTCCTAGAAGAGAAATCAGTTGACTTCTTGATTACCCACCCAAGAACCTTGTGGGCATTTTATTTCAGCTTTTTCTCTGCTATGCAAAGTTAAATTTTACTTATCCATCTGTTTTCTAGAATTTGACATTCTCTTGATGTTTCTCTGTTTCCTTTTTTCCTTTCCCAGTCCATGTCTGATACCTCCAGCCTTATGAGCAGAACCTGGACCCCATGCATTTACTAGGTACCCCCACAAACACATCTTTTTACATCTTTACAACAACTCTGTATGATAGATGTTTTCACCATTACGTGGATTAAGAAACTGAGGCTGAGAAAGTTGATGCATCATCTATCCAGGTAAAAGCACACAGCTAGTAAATGAGAGCTGCAATTCAAATCTAACTTGGCTCTTTCTATCACATCCTGGGACTTAATAGATGAGTATCTTTGCCTCCACACCACCATACTTACTACTCTGATATCTTCTACTCTGTGCCACTGTCACAAACTGATCACCACTACCACCACCACCAGTTGCCTGCACTGTCTCCCCTTGGTTGTGTCCATGTCTCAGCTTCTGGTCTAAACAATGGCTTAGAATCAAAGAGTCCCAGTTAAGTGATTCCTTTGCAATATCCTTTGCATTGGGTGAAGTCCTTAATGTGCAAATAGACAGAATAAGTTCAATTCACTTATTTTATGCCCTTGAACAAACCACTTAATCTTCTAAATAACTGTTTCTCTATCTGTTCGGTTTGATCTTCTGTCTGAGCATTTCTAGTTATGTAAGTGCTCAGGACTTTACAGGGCAGCCCACTCCATCACTGTGGTGTTCACATCCCCCTCTTTCTTTTTGCATTGACCTTGTTATCTTTGTCCCACTTCCCTAACATCTGTCTCCACATATGCCATGAATTAATTATCTCTGCCTCCAAACTCCATAGATCGTTAGAGCAGAAAGAAGATGAGCTCCCACCCAACCTCATGGGTCTGCACAGATCCTGAGATCTGACTTTCTGTACCATTTCATGCCCTTCTCTGGCCATATTACGCCACGGTCACCAGAAAGCCATTTGTCAAGCAAGAGATACAACTTCCCGGGCTGTGTCCTCAGTAGGCAGGATTCCCACCATGGGCAGAGAAGCCATTTATTCATTCATCCAGCCAGCCACTCATTAATTCAACATACAGTTTACTGGACACCTGCTACGTGCCAGGCTTTCTATTAGCTCCTGGGCACACAAAGAAGAGTAAGACACAGCCACAATGGCTGACCAAAGAGTGGAGAAAACAGATCTGTAAATCAACCATCACCATGTAAGTTACGATCGATGGACGTGTGCCTGGTTGTGCACCAGAGGAGCACTTCAATCAGTCCTGCAATCTGGTGAGGTCATGGAGGCTTCCCAGAGGAGGTAATGCCTGAGTTTTGAAGGATGAGCCCTATGAATTCTCACTTGCTTCTATTTTTTCCTAGTCCTTCTGATTATTTTATAAGGAATGACTAAATGTGAGTGTTGAAGAGGCCTTTAAAGATTATATAAACTAACTCCTGATTTTAAAAGTATGGAAAGGGAGGCAGAAGAAAGGTTATGACAAATCCAAGTACCCTGGGAGGGATGCCTGAGGATCCCAGTACAGTTTGGGTCCCTCTAGCAAAAGTGATCATGTCATAAGCCTTTCTCCTGGGTCACCAAATTGTCCTCCAAGTAGGTTGAAGGCTATGGGCCCCAGATTATAAACAAGATGATGTTATTTTGTTAAAAAGCAGTACCCTTGAGTTTAGTCATGGTGATGGTTTGAGTTGTGGGAGCACCACTGACTTTTTTTTTTAACATTTTTTTATTGAGTTACAGTCATTCCACAATGCTGCGTCAAATTCCAGTGCAGAGCACAATCCTTCAGCCATACACAAACACACATACACTCACCGCCACATCCTCTCTCGCTGTGAGGAGCATCGTTGACTTTTGATAACACAGTTTAAAGGTTCAGTGGGGCATATGTGCCTTGCAGCACCTCCAGCCCAACCTGGGCTCTCAAGAAGAGTGTGATGCAGCCAGGAGCCTGCCACTCTCTCTTCAGGACCACCTGGCAAAATAAGTCGCCCATGTTTGTCTGTGACGGGCTGCTATTCCTGCTGGAATGTCCCCCTCTCTCTCCTGGTACTCTTCAGGGACCCATGAGTTTCCATCGCACCTCCTCTCTCCACCAACCTCAATGCAATGGCCAGAGTTATCACCACCTACTTCAGCATCAGGAACCTCCCCCTCTTTCATACGGGGTCTAAGGGTGGTACGAGCAAACAGCAAATCTCGCTTTGGTTTTCCCCAGCCCTGGGCACCCTGTGCTCTTTGTGTAAGGACCTCTTCGTAGTTTTAACCTCAGAATAAGGAAATTAGTCTCCAACCTTTCTAAAACTCCTAGGTCCCTGGGGTAGTGAGTAACAGCCAATTTCAGAAATGAGGACTGCTGACTCCTCACCCAGGCACCTTTGCCCATTTCTGTCTACCTCCTTCCCTGCAACACTGGAGGGAGAAGGGAAGTCCCAGGAGTAAACAAAGGGTGACTTTGGGGAAAGTTGCCGAGTCTGTCTGAAACAGTCTGTAAGGTTACAATCCTTTGTCTTCCATCAGGGGAGCTCCACTGAAGCACACGGCCTCTGACAATGACCCCTTAATTCTTAGTTTTGAGTGGCCACCTTCTATGCTGGCACAGGAAAGCAAATATGATGTAGAGGATGGATGCTTGCACGCCCCCAGGAGCTCTGTCACCATCCTCCCCCCACAGCCCACAACACACACTGAACCACAAGGTGCCCCACTCAAGCTCTTTGATTTCTTCCCAAGCACCTGCTTTGATCTACTCTTCACATCTGTCAGTCGTCCATCGTTGCATAACAAATTACCCCAAGGCTCGGTGGCTTAAAGCAACAAACTCACAGCTTATTATTCCATCTTTCTGGTGGGTGAAGAATCCGGGCACGGTTTACTGGGTTCTCTGCCCCTGGGTTTCCCAACGTGCAACTGAGGTTCTGGCGGGGGCTGCAGTCATCACAAGGCTCGAACTGCGGGGGGAATCTCCGGCCAAGTTTGCTCATGTGGTCGTTGGCAGGATTCCGTACTTCACAGTTCCTTGTCACATGGGCTTCTCTGTAAAGCAGCTGATGGCACGACAACTAAGTGGATTTATCAGAGTGAGCAGGTTGGAATTCGGTCTTTTAGAACCCAATTTTGGAAATGACATTTCGTCACATTTATTATATTTGTTGGGAACAGGTGACTAGGTCCTGCCTGCCTAGGAGGAGAAGACATCACACTGGGGTGTGAACACCAGGAGGCTGGGTATCATGGCATCTTGGAAGGCGGCTCTGTCAGTTTCCGAGGGCTGCCATATTGCAGCCTGGGTGGCTTGGAACACAGAAATGTATTCTCTCATAGTTCTGGAGCCTACAAGTCCAAAATCAAGGTGTCAGCGGCACCACGCTCCCTCTGAAGGCTCTGGGGGAGTCGCCTTCCTTGCCTCTTCCAGCTCCTGGTGGCTGCCAGCAATCTTGCCCACTCCTTGGCTTGCAACTGCGTAAGTTCGATTCCTCTTCCACCATCACATGGCACTCTGCCTGTGTGTCACCATCATTTTCTTTCCTTGTTTGTTTGTTTGTTTGGGGTTTATATCCCCAACTGGGGGTTAATTAAATACCAGATTTCAAAAACTGCCATACCGATGGAAGAATCTTCAATAATGCAAATGAATGCAGTTGACTTCATGTAAATACAATCAGTGACACTAGACGAAAATACTTTTATTTCTGCCACCGTGACAATGAAGAGGTCCAAGTGAAAGGTGCAGAGGACACTTCCTGGAACGGTGATTTACAGCTTCAGGGGGAGGGAAGGTGTCCTCCTCTCTGTGTGTGTCTGTGTCTCGATGTCCAAACGTCCCTCTTCTTATAGGACAGCAGTCACGTTGGTTTTAGAATCCATCGTAATCCAGTCTGAGTTCATCTTAATTTGATATCTGCAAAGACCCTGTTTCTGAATAAGATCACACTGATGGGATGTGGATTTGGGGGGAACACTGCACCCACTAAAGCTGTCTATTACAACATGAATTCTGCCCCTTTCAGTCTCCCAGCGGTGGCCTCATTTCACACTCCTTTTTCTATCCTCTCATCACTACTTAGCCCAGATTCGGTCCCAAGGCACAGGATACAGCTACTCAGGAATGATTTGGCTATTCACGGCCTGATGCTTCTGCCTCTTAGAGAATCCAAGCAGCTTTAAGGTCATCCTAACTTGAGGCTGACCCAGAAATTTTCCGTAATGGAGCAGTTGATACCCGTGTCCCCTGTAATCCCACGGGATCTGGACAATATTTCTGCTGAGAACAAGGCTTCGAGGGATTTGGTAACTGAGGTGAAGACATCAAAGCAAACTGGCTATGTGTTTGCGATCTTAAAGTCAGTCACACTCAATCCTTTCTCTTCCAACACACCCGAACCTATGACACATCCCCTCCTAGGCAGGTGTCTCACTAAAGCAGTGGTTCTCCTTGGGAGTACACGCTTTCTTGGCGAGAAGAAGTGGCTGGTGTGGAAATGTATAAAAGTTACTGGGTGGGTGACATGCTATTTGAAGGTAATTCTTTTTTTTCCCTTAATTATTTATTTAATTTTTGTTTGCTTGTTTGTTTTGTTTGTTTGGGGGGAGGCAGGTAACTAGGTTTATTTTAATTTTACTTATTTATTTTTAGTGGAGGTCCTGGGGATTGAACCCAGGACCTCACGCATGCTAAGCACGCGCTCTACCACTGAGCTATACCCTCCCCGCTGTTTGAAGGTCATTCTTGTATTGACTCTTTCACCCCGACTCCCCACCAAGAGATATCTGGCAGTTATGGGATTGAACATGAACACGCTCACTAAACTGCCGGTTCACAACAATTCCACCCCCACATATACACTTAACAGACTTAATTCACCCTAGAGGAACTTGCATGAAAGCACAGAACAGAGCACATAAAAGGACATGCGCTGCAGCATTGTTTGTAATGGCCAAAATCTAGAAGCAACACCAAAGCCCTTCAGGAGGGAAACAGATAAGCAAATGCTGGTATATTTCTAGAGTGGAATATTACACAGCAATTAAACCAACTGGAGCAAATAGATCTAAAAATAGATCTCGACAACAAAACCAAGTGGGGGGAAGAAAAAGCAGACTGTAAAACATTACGTACTGAAGGACACCATTTATGTTAAATAAAAAAAAACCCACACCAAACAATACTGCATTGTGCTTATGGACATTTCTATGTGCGGTAAAAGTTTAAAAACCATGAACAGGAAGGAAATCAACCAAAGTCATGGGTCCTGATTGCCTTTAGGCGTGGAGGGAGGAGAATGAAACTGAAGACGGGGACAAAGAGAATCTTAACTTCATCCGTACAATCCTATTTTATATATAGAGAGAGAGATATATGTATATAGATATATGTGTATTTAGAAACCCAACACAAAACAACCAAATGTTGTTGTTTCACTGGTATCTGTTGTATTAGTATTATTAGCGATTTTCTGACTTTTACATTTTTAAAAATAAACAAGAACTAAGAATGGAGACGAGGCTCTGACTGGCAAAGACTGAATTCCCACAGGAATTTTCGTAGCCCCGTGCCTGGGAAGCCCTGAAGCTCTGGATACTGAGACAAGTGCAAAGTGTGAACAGAGTTTGTGGAGCAACTCCAGCTCCTGGTTACAGCTAAGCTGTGGGATCGCCCACATTTTCATTGTTGGGGTACTCACTAAATATCTGTTGGGGCATCCTTACCACAGAAAATCCTTAGACCTGGAGCAAGTGGAAAAGAGTGACCCTGACCTAGTGTCTTTCTCATTCTTAAGCCTGTCTAAATTGGAGTCACTGTTCTTGGATTCTGGTGGGATGTCGCTGTATCTGGTCACTGACATCTTTCGGGAGCCGTCTCCAGTGGACATTGCTTCCATGCAATCAAAAGAGCCACATCCAGAGCAAGATCACATCCCTATGAGTCTGTGTCATGAGAAGAACCAAATCAAGTTGTTGAAATTTACAGAGACATCATCCAGAGACAGAAACAAAGTGACTTGGAAGAGCCTAGAACCCAGTGTGCCTTGATCGAGCGTGCCATCTCTGGCTCCTGGTCCTCTATCCCATTTTTCCATGTCCCATAATAGCACCACCATCTACTTGATTGCTCAAGCCAGAAACCCAGGAATCATGATTAACACCTCTTTCTTCTTCGCCGCATACAATTAATCCAGTGACCACTCAGCGCGGCCCAATCTTCTTGCCGAACACCTGTCAAAATCATCCAGGTGTTTCCATCCCTTTTGCCACCATCTCAGTCCAGGCCTGGACTGCTCGCATAGATGGTAGTAACAGCCTTCTAACTGGTTCTTCCGGCCACTGTCCTGCTCTCAATCCATTCTCTGCTGAGTAGCCAGAGTGATCGTTCACAAAACAAATCTGCCCACAACCCTCCGTTCCTTAAAACCTTCATGGCTTCTCTGGTTCTCTAAGATAAAGACTCAGATCTTCAATGAAGTATGATGCCTTCCACGATAGCCTGACTGTCACTCCACCTGGATCCCTGCGTTCCAGTCCCACTGCAATTCACCTGCCCCCTTCGAAGGGCCTATGGTGGGAAGGACATCACCTTGAGCCCCTGATCCCTCACTAGGATGCTACACACTGAAAGCTGGGCTCTTGCCATTTTCAGACTCGAGCTCTAATTCTCTCTCTCTGAACTTGGGTTTACTGTCATTGATACTCCGTCTTTGCTACCCTTCAAGGTCCAGTTCAAACACCACCTTCTGAAGATGCCTTTTGTGATGGCATCTCCTGCCCTCAACACACACACTCAGAATTAGCCTCTATCTCCTGTGCTCAAATGGCATTTCGTTGATTCTTCCTTTTCAAGCCATCTGTCTGTCCTTCCTTCCGGGACTAAAGGCAGGAACAACGTCTTGCTCTGACTCAGTAACCAGTCACTTCAATATAGTAGGTAGCTCAATAAAGCTGTGTTGAATTGAGTTTTATAGCACGGATGGACTGGAAATAGTTCTTGAGGGTAAAGGAATGAACATTTATTAAAGATGCCAAGCGTTCCAACTTTTCTTAAGAAGCTCTGTAGCTCACTTTTAAATTCCTCTCAACTTAAAAACCACTGCCAGCCACTTCCCTGGAATCGTTTGGACAGATGCACTAATAATGATGATTTAAAGGGAGACTTTGATGTCTGCACCTCATTCACACTTCAAAAAAATGTGCATTCAGAGGCACACAAAAAGGGAGTAATTACCATTTCAGGAAAATATGTTAATTTGATGCAATGCATTATTGCTCAACAGCTCGCAGCCCTTGCATCAAATGATTGTAAAATAGATATTATGGGGGAAAAAGACGCTTTTCTTCCTGGTCAAAATCTAGGTAAGAAGCAGTGTCAAACAGTAGGAGCTGCTGTTAAGGGGGCAAGACTGGCAAAAGGCTTTCAGTGGCTGACAAATGCTGTGCACCCTTGTGATAACGTTTCTGGCATGGAGGAACCTGTCTGGGCAGCCTCCCCACTCACCAACAGAATTAAAGTCCATCGTAAGGTGGCAGCAGGCTGTCGTGCTGGCTCCCTACTCGGGGACGACCCACTGTCAAGGGTGGAGATGATGTGTCCCGTCCAGATTCCTGGGACCCCCAAGGCTGCCAGTGTCTTCCTATCCAGAGCCCCCCTATGGGCTTATAAGAAGCTGCCTCTAACATCCAATACAGAAAAGAGCTACTCACTGCCTACGGCTCAGAGGACGCGACTCATTGTCCTCTCCGGGCTGAGAGGGCATGACATCTCCCTGACGGAGTCACTGAAGCTACCTCCTTCCTAGAATGTAGGTGATTCCTCCTCCTGGCGGGGATGTTGTGAGAATTAAATGGGGGATGTGGATATAATGTGCCTAGCTTAGTGAAAATGCTTCAAAATGGCAGCTCTTCTTATGGTTATTATTATATGATCATCTTATTATCCTAGGAAATAAGCTGATTAAAAACAATAATCAAAGGGAGTGATAAGGTGACCCAGGTCTTAAGGAAGCACCCAGAGACTTCGAGAAGCTCTCAGTTTCTACCATATCAGGAGGAGCTTCTATTTATGGAAAGGGCATTTTGCATTCACCCATCTCCGGGTCCCTGGGCAGAGAGTGAGAGGGGTCTTGGGGGGACCCAGGACAGGGATGGCTGTCCTCCAGCTGCCGGATGTTAGGGGCGATCCGGAAGTGTGAGAAGATGCCCTGGTGGTAGACGCCCGTCCCCAGCGTCCTTGGTGTGTCTGGGCTGCTGCAACAGAAAATCATAGACTGAGGCTTACAAACAACAGAAATGTATTCTTCACGGTTCTGGAGGCTGGGAAGTCTAAGATCAAGGCATTGACAGATTCAGGATCCGGTGAAGACCTACTTCCTGGTTCATGGACACCTGTCCTCTCATGTCCTCCTATGGTCCAAGGGCTAGGGAGCTCTCTGGGGTCTCTTTTATAGGGGCACAAACCCCATTCACGAAGGTGCCACCTTCATGACCTAATCAACCCCCAGTGGTCCCGCCTCCAAATGTCATCGCATTGGGGATTAGATTTCAACATACAGATTTTAGGAGGACACGAAAAATCAGTTCATAGCACGCAATCAAACAATTTTGGGATAGGTACAAATTCCTGTTCCACTGACCATGTGGTGCAGAGATGGGGGGGACAGGCTGACTTAGGTTGGATCAGATAGAAAAGTCCCTGTGAGCAGAAGTGAGCTGGCTCCCACCTGATGAGAGAACGAGCAGGAAACCCTGGGGCTTGAGTTCCACCCGCCAGGGGGCAGGAGGGCGGGGCAGAGAAGCGGTGGGGGAACATTGAGGGTCTGCTCAGCAAACAGGACATGGGAGGCTCAGCTCCCTCCAGGATAGTCTCCTGCCTTGCCAAACATCTGCAGGAGCATCAAAGGAGGAGTCAGCTGGCTGCTCTCCACTGATCAGAGGAGGTCCACCAGAGCCAGGAGCAGGGCTCTCCAGGCATGCCAGCCATCCATGGCCTCCATCACTGAGATGCGGGCACCAGCAGAAACCCCGAGGCAGAGCCTTGTCAGGGAGTGGCGCAAAGCCAAGCCTGCTCAGAGACACCCGGGACAGCACCGGTGCTGGTCCCCAGTGCCAAAGCCCAGGCTCGCCGGCAGCCCTGGCAGTGGGTCGAGTCCGCCACTGAGACCTTGCTGAAAGTGATGGGAAGGGTCCCAGGAGAGCAGTGTGGCCAGAGTGGAAATCAGGCCCTCACATGAGTGGGGAGGGGCCAAGTCAGGGTGACAGACTAGCCCTCCTGCCTTCCGTTCACAACTGAAGGAGGAAGGATGATACAACCAAGAGGGCTTGGTGACCAGGAGCTCAGGGGAGACGCTGGAGAGCCAGGGCGCAGAAGGTTTAGAGGGGATTTTGTTAAGTTCTGCCCTTCCAAGCATCCTGGGCAACTGGTTCCCCTGCCCTGACTGCCCTGCCCCTCACCTCGCCAACCCAGCTGCATGGCTGCTGCTAACAGTAAAGTTTCTTTAGTGCCCCCCTTCTTAAGATGCTCACTTTGCATCTGTCAGGAACTTGTCACGATATACTGATTTTGTTAGGGCAAGAAATTTTACTGCCGTCGGACAGAAAACTGTCGCGATAAACACACACATCTGGGATGTCAGCACCATGAGAGGTCCACGTATGGTGTATAAACCACAGTGGGACGTGAAGCCCTCAGTCAGCGTCTGGGGCTGGATTTCACTGGGGTTAGAACCGGGAGCTGAGTTTTGCCTCAAGTGGGGTGAGAGGCAAAAGGACTGGCTCCCCAAAGAAGCTCAAGGCTGTTGTCCTTCCTGAGCCAGACTTCAAACTCACCCCTCGACCGAGCTCCACGGCAGAGCCAGGAGAAACACTCAGGACCCGTTTAGGACAAGGGAGACTTCTAGAAACAGAGTATTCCCCCAGCCCGGTTTGTGTTTTTATTTAAGGACTCTTTAAAAAAAAAAAAATATATATATGTATATATATATATATATATATATATATATATATATATATATATATATATATATATATATATATATATATGCAGAGTCTCCAGAAGCATTAGAATTAAGAAGACAGGAGGCTGTGATGTCAATAAACATGGTTACAAAACAATAATTGATTTCTGTGTCTCTCTCCAGTTTCTAAAATGCTTCCAAAGTCAGTGTATCATTTCATCCGCAGAATACTTCCCCGAGAAAGGCTGAGTAGGCAGTATCCTCATTTTGCAATGGAAGAAACTGCATTGCAAAGTTTGGGGATTTACCCAATGCCATGCATTTACTCGGAGATTCATAAACACACAGTCTCAGTAAATTGAGGATTGGGGCACTTGGTACTCAGGGGTCACCTCCCGAATGAAAAGGGGAAGAAAACAGGAATGAAGGGACAAGTTGTTAGGTTATAGCGTCAGTGAAGTGACCCAACTTGCCAGGCTGACCCCGTGTGGGATACCTTGGGGGGGTCACTGGGCTTTCATTAAGCATCCAACAGAGTCCCTCAATGAGACAATGCTCGTGACTCCAGCTCGTGACTCTACGTGGAGAGGTCTGAGGTGACAGAGTAGTGCACACTGGCACTGTGTCTGTAATTTGGCATGCTGTAGAAAGAGCACGTGTTCTGGTTTCAAAGTCTGGCCCAGTTAGCCGCAAGACACAGGACCATTTATTTCACCTCTCTAGGTCTTAGTTGGCCCAACCGTTAAATGAGGCAAATCCTATCTACTGTAGCAATCCACATAAAACCCTAGGCGTACTGTCCTGGAACATAATGAAAACACAGCAGATATTCCTTGCTGTTCCTCTGCTCCTCAGAACATGGTTCAAAGCATTATTCAGCCCAGCCATCTCTCAATGGAAGGCAATGTTGGCCCCATGATGTTGCATGGAACCCAGGTCCAGAGAAGAGTCAGGAATCAGCTGCCCAACCTCTCCTGCTTACCTGACCTCATCTCTTGATCTTTATTTCCTGAACTCATTCATTCACTCATTCATCCAAGTGCGTGGACCTTCATTCCTGCTCTCATTCACTGTGTAGACATCACTGGTGCTCAGAGTTTTCAGTTCTCCTCTGGATCTGAGCACATACCTCTTAAATTCAGGCACAGCCATGTGCCTTGCACTGGACAATGCAATGGGAGCAGGAGGGATGTGTGTGACTTCTGGGTGGAATAATTTAAGGGTCAGTCTATTTATTCTCCATGCGTTCTTCCTTCCCTGCGGCAAAGTGTAAAGCCTCTTAGGTTTGGGAAAGTGGCATCTAAAGTGATGGTTCCTCCATCAACCTGGATCCCTGAGTAACTATAATGAGTTATTATGATCCCCACCTCCGGCCCATGTGAGAAATACAGCACGAGTGAGCAACAAACCTTTGGGAGTTTTAAATACTGGGATTTGGGGTTATTTGTTACACCACCAAACTCGTACTTATTCTGACTGATGCATTCACTCAAGTTTTCATTCATTGAACAACTTTTTGGGGTACCCGACAAGTGCTGGGCACCCTTTAGGTGCTGGGGGCTCATGGGGAACAAAACCGACCCAGTTCCTGCTCTCAGAGTCAAAGTCAAGTGTGTGGGAAGCACAAACAGATTAGTCAATAAACATATATATTCGGTTATAGATGCTATGAGGAAAAATAAGATAGGGGAAGAGGCTTGAGGGAAAGCTGTTTTGGAAGCAGTGATGAGAGAAGTTCCTTGGAGAAGATGTCATCTGAGCAGAGACCCAGGTGAAGTAAGGGAGTGAACCATCCAGCATCTGGGAGGGAAACGTTCTGGAGAGCAGGAGGAGCGGGCACAAAGGCACTGAGGCACCGATCACGAGGGCATGTGGCAGGAGCAGTGTGTCTGGGACAGGGTGGGTACATGAGAGAGAGGGCCAAAGACCAGGTCACAATCACAGGACAAGATGAAAAGGCAAAACCACAGTCAGGAAGGAAGCATTTATAATGCACATCCAACAAAGGACTCATAGCCTGCAATATGTTTCTAAAAATTCCTACAAATCAATAAGGAAAAAGACAAACCACCTATTTTTCACTGGGCAAAAGATTTGAATAGGTAAATTACAACAGAAGTTATCCAGACTGCCAACAAGCCAATCAGAAAGGGTTCAACCTCATTATTCTCAGCAAAGCGAGATTTTGAAGCCAAATGAGACATTAATGTACACACCAAAAATGGCTAAAAAGACTGAAATGTTCCAAATATTTGCAAATGTCCATCAGCAGTAAAAGACATAAATAAATTGTATAGTCATACAATAGGAAAACTCACAGCAATATAAAAGGACACATTATTGACACAAGGACATGGGCAAGTCTCAAAAAATGATGTTGAATGAAAGAACCCAGATACAAAATTGTGCAAATTATTATTCCATGTACATGAGGTTTAAGAACAGGCATAATGAATCCACAGTGTTAAAATGACTACTGGTTTTTGTGAGTGAAGGTGGGTATTAACTGGAAAGAGATAGAGAGGAACTTTCTGGGTGATGGAAATATTCCATACTTTGATCCGGGTTGTGGTACACACAAAATTCCACTGAGCTGTGTACTTAAGATGTGTACTTTACTGAATGTAAATTGCACTTTGAAAAAAAAAATCACAAAAAGAGAGAAGAGAGGAGGTTGGCCAGGTGAAAGCAAGATCACGTAGGACCACGGGGCCACAGTGAGGATTTTGGATTTCTTTCTAAAAGAGGTGGGAAGGCACCGGAAGGTTCTGAGCAGAGCTGAGTCATGATCAGACTTAGCGTCTCAAAAGGATGATTCTGTCTGCGGGGTGAAGGTTAGACGTCAGTGGGATCCAAGTGCGTGGTGGCAAAGTCTGTGAGCAGGAGACCTACAAGAGCTGGTGGTGACTTAGCCCTGTGTGGTGAAGGAGCCAACAGAGCCACGGTTGGGTCCTGGGTAAATGGCAGAGGTCGTGAAGTCATGGTTTGATGACAGATTGAATGGGGAGTCAAAGAGAAGGGCCAGAATCTAACCCTGACTTTGGTCTGTGCACCTGGCTGAATGCAGCTGCCAATCCCTGGGACGAGAAGGACCCCAGGAGAGCAACTGGGGAGGTTGGGGCTGGAGGGACAAGAATTTACTTTGAACACGGTAAGTTTAAGATGCCTATGAGACACTCAACGGAGTGTTGAGGAGGCTGCTGACTGAGTTTGGATTAATAAGTAGCACATATCAAATCCCCCGCCCCCCATCACACACTCACATTGCCTTCCATAGATAAAACACAGACTCCTTCCCCTTTGCTTTCTTCTTACAAAAGGAAGAAGTGAATCTTAAAGCACCTTTGATGGGTTTCAGCCACAATCACTAAAGCTAATATTTTTTGGACTGTACCTGCCGGCTGCTGGGTCTGGAAAATACAGCTAAGACCTGAAGGGCAAGCGGCCACACGGTGCTTGTCACAACAGCCTTTCCCGGTCTTTCCCCTGCACCTCTGCTTTCAGCGGTGAGGTGATGCCAGCTCTGCTCCCCACGCCTCTCGCGTGGGGTGGGGTGAGGAGGGCGCACCCAGCTGGCTGGCAGGTGGGATGGCTGTCAGAACAAATAACCTCCATGTCCCTGAGTTGAATAAACACGTCATTAGGGAGCTGGAGACAGTAGGTGGAGGAGAGAGAAAATGTCATTTCAGTAAAAGCTTCAATTAAAAGGAAGAAAAGCCAGAGTGACAACATTAAATATTCAGGTTTCAGGCCTATTAGGAGGTTCTCCACGGGGTACAGACTCAGACAGAGCTGGCAGTCCCCCGGGGAAGTTAGAGGGGCAGCTTGGAGAGGTGGGAAAAAAAAAAAAACCCAAGGCATTAGAATCAGACCTGCTTCATTTCCAATCCCAGCTCTGCCACTCGGTAGTCGAGTCAGAAAAGTGAATTCACTTCTCTAAGCCTCTACATTTTTTACTTAACTTAAAAATAGGGTAAGGTCCTGGGAAGGATCAAATGAGATAAGGCTGGAGGCCTCCGTGATTCGCGGCTGCAGCCGGCACTCAGATACCTGCACCCTTTCTCACTCTTCCCACGCCATCCATTAATGTTGTTACGTAACCCAAGATTCCTTGGCATAGGGATGCAGTTATAGCACATTAATAGTAAGAAAGCACTTTTTTTTTTTTTTTGGCTTTTACTCTTACTTTCTTAATGCAGGATCCTGGCCGCATCGCCCCACCCTAAGACACACAAGAGGCTGCAGCACAAGGCTGCGCTCACCCTGCGCCTGCACTGACCCTGGAAAGCCACACGAGGGCAGCACCTCACCAGCATCACAGCTTCCTGCGCGGGGAGGGAGTGTGTTCCCTTACAGGCCAGAGTGGCTGTGAGAGGCACTGAGCCACCTCTCTGCTCACACGCTGGTGTAACCCCTTTCCACACTAAAGGTGGGCTGTCAAGCTCTGTAACTTGCATAATTGACGGAAGGTGGAGGCTGTGCCACTTCTGGGACTTCCACCTGCACGTCATGCTCTTAGGAACCCTGAGCCTCCCAGGAGGAAACTGGCCAACCCTTCAGGAGAGACCAAGTGAAAAGGCACTGAAATCACAGAGCGAGAGACCCAGCTGTCCTGGCCTCCCAGAGGAGCCTCTAGGTATCTCCAGCCACAGTTGCCATCCCACCACGCTGATGAGAGACTCAAGTGAGACCTGCAGCAGAACTTCCCAG
Organism: Camelus bactrianus; assembly: GCF_048773025.1. Taxonomy (NCBI): domain Eukaryota; kingdom Metazoa; phylum Chordata; class Mammalia; order Artiodactyla; family Camelidae; genus Camelus; species Camelus bactrianus. Next base: position 35,819,304 of record NC_133554.1, on the reverse strand, counting down.
CTGGGCCATCAACTCACAGAACTATGAGAGATAATAAAATGGTGGTTGTCTTAAGCCACTGGGTGGGTGGCTTCATCGAGAAATGAAGCAAGCAGCTGTGTTTGCCTGCACCTTCAGATGCAGAGTCTCCAAGTCCCTGGAGGCATGGGGAGAAAGCCCCTCTTTCACTTTGGGCCATCATGAAACAGCCTCCCCCCTCAGGGCTGCATCGCTTCCCTCCCTGGGGTTGCAGCAGGAGTTGCCCCTCTGCATTTCCTTTGCTTCAAGATCTCCTTCAAAAGATGTTTCTTCCCTCCCTCTCAGCTGAAAAGCCCCTCAGACAATTTAACACCTGCAGTCTGGCCCACCTGCCCCTGAGGGGTCCCTCAGCCAATCTCAAGCCAGGACTCTCTCCTTTGTCACAATTAAATGAGAGAAATCCAAGTGTGAAGTCATTTGTTAGTTGTGCAAATGACTTGGAAAGGTGAGGCCTCCTTGATCTGATTACAGATGACCACCCCAGGGCAGACAGGAGGCTGAGGGGAACCCCTGCTCTGTGGTCAGCCTCAAATGCACCAATAATTTTGGGTAGAAGAAGTGAATAATGCATCTTGCTTGCCTGCCTGCCACTAATTGGAAAATTAGCATAAATGTTCCAATGGATAAAATGTATTTGTACTTAAGGGAATCACTGAACCTCCTAGGAGCTTTTTGTCATTATGTATTCTCTCGAACAACGGATACCAAAATTAACCACAGAAGTGCATCTGTGAGATATTCTGCGCTCATAAACAGACCTTCTACTCCAAAGCGACAGGAACCCTTGATCTCACCTAACTCTCATTGGATGAAATGAGGAAACTGCAGCTAAGAAAGAAGAAATGGCTCACAAGAGGTGGGTCATCTTCAGAAGATCCCCGAGTTCAAATTTCCTGGCCTGGAAGATGCAGTGCAGGGCCCCACATCTGTCCGCAGGAACCTCCAGGACCTTTAAAATGCGCCTTTAAAATCTCGTTTTTAAAACAATCATCCTGAGCTGAAATGAGCATAAATGATTTGGTTTTTTTGATGCTAAATTTATTGCAACTTTTGGCTTGGGCTTCCTCATTTTCGGAGTGTTAGAGAAGGCAGATAGCTAGATATGAGCAGAGAACGGGGCACGTAGGCCAAATGGCAGGAACTGGGCCCAAAAGAGGGCCACAGGCCAAATGCAGGAAAACACACATCATGTAAGCACCAGGGGTCCCTGGGCAGAGAAAGGAAAGCAGGAATCTCTGGACTGATAAGTGGTCACATCTTTTGGGGTCATAAGCGGCCCGGAGGCTAACAAAGAAAGATGGGAGAAGGACAGAATTTCTAGCATCTGAATGTAACCTTTTGCTCATTATGCCCTCATTTCAATAAAATTAGCCTTGCAGATCAGAAGTCCCCATCATGCACCGACGCCATGATACTTCCCATCCAGACTAAATAAGGACAAAAATCCCTCCTCCCTTAGGGAAGGTGGAGTTGGGATGAAAATCAGGGAATATGACCCCAAACCTTTACCTCCCCAGTGAATATCCTGCCCATTCATTTTTACACCCTATGTGACCAACTTGCCAAAGAGACTCAGGGCAGCTGCTCCCCTGAGCCTGCTCGCTCTCCCCTTGAGAGTGGACTATCCATCCCTTAATAAATCCTCACTTTACTTTCCTAGCCTCTGTGTCTGGTCTCTGAATTCTTTCTAGGATGGGACAAGAACCTGGACACAGGCTACATCTACCAGCAACAAGAGAAGAGTGCTTCGTGGGAAGCTGCCTGTAGGCCCTCGGGGTGTGTCGCCATTTGTCCATGCGTCCCGTGCACCAGCAAACATTTACTGAGCATGTACTTTTCTTAGGTACCTTTGGAGTAAAGCCTTTACTCTCCAAGAGCTTACAGAAAATTAAAATGCGGTGAGATATGTGGTACAATAGAGGTAGCATGGGGTCCCGTGCAGACAGGCAGACATGCTTTGTTTATTCTGTGCATCCTTTCCCTGCCCCCTTCTGCATGCTTTGCTCCTATTGGCTCACACCTGCAACCTTTTTTTAGAGGTTACTCCCAGGCTCCTGGAGCCACTGTGCCCTACACAGAGAGCCAAAGTTCCTGGGAGTTTACGTAACCCCCAGGGTCCTAAAGCCAATGACTGGCTTGCCCTTTAGCAAGAGACAAATTCTGCAGTATGATTGACACTCCAGAGCTCCCTGCAGGATCAGACTGAGGCTGGGGCTTCACCTAAAATCTCACCCTGGTTTGGCTCTGTCCCCTTCCCCATCTTGCTCCTCTAAGGGTTGACCCCTGGGACTTCATTTGAACAGGGCAAAGAGAAAGCAAAGCTTATAGGAACCCAGCTCCTTCCTACAGGTCCCGTGCTGTGGGGACAACACCGTTTCCTCCCTCGTAGTTATTTATCTGCCTGACCTTTCCTGAGAGACCTTATCATAGAAGCAAATTGGTTTTCTCTCCGTATGCCTATAAATTAAACTCCAGCCCCCCAGGCTGTGATGGGATCTATATGGCAGAGCACAAGGTCTCTCTGGAGGAAACCTGTTGAGGAGGGTCTGGTTCCAGGGGTCATCTCCAAAGTGAATTAGGTGAATGAGTCAGATCCAAAGCTGTGATTTATGGGAAGGAATGGATTTTCAGGGCACATCCTGGAGAACTGGGAAGGCAGGGAAAAGAGCCATGAGTGAGGATGCCCAGGCAGGGCTACAAGGGTCTGTGTGCAGGGGCATCAGATCCAAAAGAAGGAGGGTGGGGGGAGATGTCATGGCTGCATCAGAATTGCCAAGGATGACTGAGTGCAGGATTCCCACTAGTTGGGTGAAGACTTGTACTCCGGTCTTGGCAGGAACCCTGTGTTCCACCATTCTCAACAGTACAAGTTGTACACATTCAAGTTCGCTTGTCTAACTCCAGAATAATGGAAAACAAGAAAATGACCCAATGTTGAATCATTAGATAATTTACACCCAGTGAGGGTCCAGGCTTTTATAAATGGTTAGCACGAGAGGAAGTTCAAGGAGTTCAGTCTCACTCACAGATCCGGGGGCCAGATTCTGGAGGTTTGAATCTTGCGTCTGCTCTCTGTCTGAGCAATGAGTGAGCTGGGGAAAGTCCTTAACCCACCTTCGCCTTCATTTCCCTTGTCTGTAAATCAGGGTGAATGAAACAAGCCTTGTGGAGTTGTGATGAGGAGTTAATATGTGTAAACCATCTAGAAAAAAGCCTGGGTTTGCTTATTAATGATCCTTAACACTTCACTATTATCAGCCCAATTTTCTAGTTAAGGAAACAGAGGCTCAAAGGTTAAGAAAGCTGACCCACACAGCACAGCTGGTTCTGTAGAAATGCCGCTTGTTTGATGTGTTCTTGCTAGAAAATGGTAAACACTGGCATTAAAGCAAAGAGCCTGTGGTCTTTTCATGCCTCACTGCTTCGTGCTAGACAGAAATGTGGGATATTCCATGTTAATTATTTCATTATATTAAGCGACATGCAGTGATTGCAGGTCATCTAAGAAAGATTCCAAGGCAGATCCAGCAGGAACAGACTTTATGAGTTCAAAGAATGACTTCTAATTAGGATGGGGACAGTTTACCTGTGAATGAATGACTTTAAATATGTGCTAAAAATCCTTCCTACCTCCTTTGATCAGCTAAATATTTCTTTTGAAACTGCGTCTCTTCTATTAATTGGCTTAATGAACTCCTGTCTTTGATTCTGAGCTCAGAGAGGGGTAAACCCGAACAGGCACTGCTCCAGAGACCACAGATGTCAAATTCCTGCGATGACAGTGAGGGCTCATTAATGAGAACTAATCGTGGAAAGATGAGGCTGAGTTAGTGAAAAGTCAGAGCTGAGAATCCGCTCTGCCACTTTGTCACTTTGCAAACATACAGTAATTCAAACCTGGCTCACCAAACTCATCCATCCGTTTATTCATTCTCAAGTTCTGGGGTTCCAGGAAATGAGCTTCTCGACTACTTGAATTCTACTTGACAATTCTAAAATGCTTGAGGGGGGGCCGGGAAAATGAGCTTTTTTAGGTATTTGAAACATTTCTCTCCCAAGTCTTGCTTACTTTGTTAATTTATTTCACAAACCCTTCTTTGAGAAGCTGCAAGGAAAATTTCAACCTAGCTTTTATTTGAACTCAGCTCCCTGGATCTCCAAAATTCCCACATTTCCCTTACTCGGTCTCTTTAACCTCTTTCTTAAAGGGTGCATTAAATAAATTATGGCACACGTGTTCAGTGGATTGCCAGGAAGAACGGTCATTCAATTCGTTCAACCCTTACTGAATTCCTCCTTTGCGTCAGGCACTGTTCCAGGTGCTGAAGCTAGAATGAGCAACAGGACAGTCACAAATCTCCCACCGCATCTAGCATGGTAACTGACCTATCCATCCTAGGTCTCTGTGTGGATACTCCTGACTGACGGGAACTCAAAGATTAGGAAATGGGGACCAAAGATCCAAGTTGAAAAACAGCAACCCCCTCACTCTGCTTCCTTACAAGAAGAGGTTTGATGTGTTCTCTGAGACCTGAAATTGGCCTCTTTTCTGAATGGTGTTTCTTCATAGTGGTGGCAATGAGGGTAGGACTCTAGATCTTCAGCGTTTGTTTTGTTCACACTGGGCTCTCCCCTCTATCTGTACTCTCTCAAAGTCTGCCTCAAAGTGGATGCTCACATGCCCCACAGAAGTGGACTGACTGGTCAAATGAGTGAATGGATGCGTCTGAAGGGAGGACTCGGAGCACAAGGACACAGGCACTCTGTTTATATTCCCACACCTCCAGACTCCATTATCTTGCTCCAGGCATGGGGAAATGGCCAGCAGAGATTTACTAAGGGGTGGGGGGTGGGGCGACAAAACCACTTGTTGCTCCTTTCTCAAATGTTCCCTGGGGAGGAGATACTTGGAAGTTTATAAGGATCCCTTTGCTGTCAAGCCAGACATTGACACAACAGTGCTAAATGTTAGAGGCAACTGAAACATCATTGAATGTTGGAAGGAGACCAAGTATCAGAAAAGGCAGGGAAATGGGGTTTGGGGCAAATTAGTTGAGAGTAAGAGTTTGCAGCATTTGAACCAATTTTTTTCTTTCACCTGAGGGTCAAAAAGAAATATCCTTGCTGCCCCCATCTATGCTAGAATTCTCCTGGGGCTAATCAATAAGTAATTAGAATGAGCTGGGAATTGAATACACAGAGAGACTGCTAGGAAGAACCCACGTGGTGGTAAATGAAATGGTCCCCTGGGGAAAAGTTCCTGAGAAAGCCCGAGCTAGTGAGGGTCTTTAGACAGCCCGATCTTTTTCCTAAAATGTTAGCACCTCAGCGGAGGCTCTCCCTTTGTCCCTCTCCCCCCAGGAATCTGGAACACCTGGATGCAGGTCTGTGACCTCTCCATGGTCCCCAATGCCCTTGGGAGGGCTGGCTTTGGAGCAGGGACAGTGCTCAGAATAGCCCATGAAACAAGGAACAGTCACAAACTGGAGAGAAACACTGCTATAGGTGTACTTGTTATGTTATACATCTGTATGCAACAGGGGAAGGTTGGATGAATAGAACATGAAGGTGGCTTAAAACCAAAGGAAAACGATGATACACAGTGTGCAGTAAAGGCATGGGGTAAGTCACGAAGTCATTGAAAATTTATACAGGGGGCAGGTAATCTGGCCGTATCCATCGAAATTACAAAAGCACATACCCTTGATGCAGGAATTGCACTTCTAGGGGTTCATCCTACAGATAGGCTCACACACGTGTGAAGCGGCATGTGTGTACCAAGTCACTCACTGTGGCAGTAATTGTGCGATTGAAAGTGTAGGAATAACCTAAAAGCCTAAAGGGCATAGCTAAGTACATTGTGGCACATGTGTTCGGTGGAATGTCATGAAGAACAAAGGATGCGTTCACTAAATCCAACCTTTACTGAGTTCCTCCTTTGTGTCAGGTGCTGTTCTAGGTGCTGAAGAAGGATATAATGGTGAACCAGAGTCAAAAATCCCTGCCCTCCAGAGCATACCTCCTGGTGGGAGATGCTTCTGTACTGATAAAGAATGATCTCTATGACCTTTTGTTTCATGAAAAGAGCGATATGCGGGCTTTACAGGGAAAAGGCAATATATGCTTTGAGCATCTTTGGAAGGACACACAAAAAACTGATAACAAGGTGGCCTCTGGGGAGAGGACAGGAGACTTTCTCTGTTTACTTGGTGTCTTTTGAATGTTGACATTTGGAGGTTACCTATTCAAAATGGGTTACCTATCAAAAAAAAAAAAAACATTATTTCTGGGGGGGGGGCGTTAAATAAAAATGTAGCATACGATGTAATTGTTGTCCCAAATTCTGTCCCCTCACTTCCAACTCTAACCTCTGCAGGAAAGGGCCCTGGATCACAGTGCGATTACCTGGGCTGGGGAGGTGGCCACAAGCTGTTTCCCTTCTGTTCCCTTTCACTCTTTTCTCACTCACACCCTCTTCCCCTCTTTCTCTCCTTTGCTGCTTTCAAAATACGAGGCTGCAGTTTCCTTCTGCTCAGAAGTTTCCCTTAGCTATAGAGGTGTAAGTGGGGCTGGAGAGGGCTGTGGAGATCTTTTGCACACAGCAGATAAGGTCAGCAGATTTGGGGTGTGCATTTGGCTGGGGCATCTGCTGCATCCTATTTTTGGCCACCTCCTACCAGCAGAGATATCTAGATGAGAGACAGGCCTAGTGCAGGAGAGAAGGATCCTCCATTGGTCTTGTGAGCCGGAGGCAGGACTAATCAACTGTAACTCTTTCTCCGTGTGTGTGTGTGTGTGTGTGTGTGTGTGTGTGTGTGTGTGTGTATGTGTGTGGTGGTGTACATGTGGGCTGGTGAGTAACCAACCTTGCTTGCTTGGGACTTTCTCAGTTCTAATGCTAAAAGCCCCATGTCCTGGGAAACCCCACAGTCCTGAGCAACAAGGAAGGTTCATCACCTAGTTTATTTATCAATAAAATGGTGCTAATAGTCTAATAATATCTGGTGCTGCTAAGAACCTCCCGTCTCTTGTCCATCACCAGTCTCACCTCTCCACTCCGCCCCATACTCAGCTGAGCTTCTGCAGCCCAGCCCCACTGTCACTCTCTCCCCCTCTTGTATTTATTTGCCTGGCTATCTCCCAACCTGGCTAAACTAATCACCTTCTTCCTCCTCCCTTAAACCCGAGAAGGGAGTGCATCTGGAGAAACACACACCACCTCGTTGACCGTCTCACTGTAAATGATGACCACAGACCTCTTGGGGCCCTGGCTCTGGTCCACAGCATTGCCATAGTTCCCAGATCGATGCGTTCTCTCGTTCTCCGAGATGACAGTTTCATACTCTTTCCTCTCCCCTTAAACCTCCAACTCAACGTCCACCTTTCAGTCTCAGCTGATGCCCTTGAGTCTTATTTTCCTGAGAAACTAGAAGCAGCCCAAAGAGGAATCTGCCACCCGTCCCTCACCAGATCTCCCGCCCCCACAAGCACACAGCTGGGCATCTGTAGCCATATTCTCGGCCTTCCCTCCTGCTACCCAGGATGAATGGTCTGCACTCCCCACTGAGTCCCACACTCCTCTTGTGCCCCGGCTTCCATTCCTGTCACCCACTCAACACCACAGCCCCTGCAATGGTCACCTCTCTCTGCCGTCCCTCACGGGCCCCGCAGGGCCCCCTCACTCCTGGATCACTGCCATCTGTTCACGGACTTGCTGTATCAACCTTATCTCGTTTCCCACCCCTCTTCCCTCGCTCACTGTTAGTAACTGATTGGCATCCCCCCACACACATTTATATGTTGAAACCCTAATCGCCTATGTGCCTGCATTTGAAGATGGGGACTTCAAGGGGTTAATTAAGGTTAGGCGAGATCATAGGTGGGGCTGTACTCTGATAGAACTGGGGTCTTTATAAGAAAAGAAAAAAGGCCTTGGGGACACAGTGGGGAGCCAGCACCTGCCAGACAAGAAGAGAGCTCTCACCAGAACCAACCCCTTGACTTACCCTTCAACTTCCAGCCTCCAGAACTGTGGCAAAATAAGTGTCTGCGGATCAAGCCACCCGGTCTGTGCTATTTTGTTATAACAGCCTGAACTGATGGATATACTCCCTGTGTTCCAGCCACACCGACCTCCTTGCTTTCTCAAAAAGGCCAAGCACATTCCTGCTCAGGGACGGCGTGTGTGCGATCACCGCGGCCCTGGGGGCTCTCCGCTGACAGCCCGCCTGGCTCTCCCCTCCCTCCCTCTGCGGCATTCAGATCTCGGCTCCCCTTCCCAGCTCGGGTAGCATCCAGATCCTCTTCCTCCGGCCTCTTCCTCCTCTCACCCTCCCCTGCCTGATGCATTTGCTTATCTTCTGTCTCCCTCACTGGAATCAGAGCGCCTCCGGGAAGGAACTCCTTCTAGACCCTGTTCTCGAACTCACGCCAGAACAGAGTGGCAGTGGAAGGTGCTAGAAAGACTTTCTCAAAGGCGTAAGTGGACAAATGGATGCTGCGAAGGGCCAGATGAGAGGTCCTCAGAGAAGAATCACTGTCTTATTCCTGGCCACTCTTCAGCGCAGCGACCAGGGGACATGCCCCAGGTGACCTCAGAAGTGGCAGATTCTCGCAGGGTGGAATCAAGGAAAGGTGCATGTTGGTGCATGGAGAGTGGGAAAGAACCTTGGCTTGGAGCCCCTGATGAGGATGGAGGTGGCCGGGGGTCCTGCAGGCCTGCCCTTGATGACGTCATTCCATCAAGGAAAGACCCAGTGGGTCTCGGAAGGTCGCAGCTGCAAGGATCTCTAATAGTATCTGGGGAAACCCCTCAACAACGTCCCCATGTCTACGGAGCTCTCCCGGGGAGGGATTCACACTGCCCCCTGCTGGTCAGTTCTAGCAATTAGCAATGTCTTCCCCTCTTCCTCTTCACCCTCTACCTTTTACCCCTAGACCCCAGTCCAGCTCTGCAGAGTCACAGTGAACTAGCCTCATTTTTCTCCCATTGCAAATTTCACCTCTAAGCTTTTTTCACCGCTAAGCTTAAGATCCTTGGTTTCAAATTGCCCTTCGGCACACATGAATAAATGAACGAATGAACAATTTCAAATTCCTCACAATCTTAGTCTCCTACCCTGGTGTCTGCTCGTTCTGTAACTTCACTTTTAAGCCTGTGGCCCAGAACGTTCCTTGGAATTCTTGTATCCTCAGTGCCTGATACAAGCAAAATCATAAAGATGGGAACAGTTCGCCAGCTGAATGAATGGACCAAACCCTGCTCTTGGTTAGTGCGTGGGGCTGGGGCTGCAGGGAGGCCACTCGGGGAATTTATTTTTCCTCCCACAATGAGAGCAAAGATTATGAAACAGAAAATCATCCTGTTGTTGCTGAGGAAAGTGGAGGTCTTGGTGGGGTCAGTCCAATGCCCGAGGCAGCGATAAAAGCTTAGACGGTGAATAACTCCCACCCTGTGAATTTATTAAAACCCTACATTTTATCACACAGACGTTTTGGAAAGGAAATACGTTTTCAGTTGCCACTGACCTCTGTGTTGCTATTGCAGACTCAGGCTGCCCCGCCTACTGCAGTGTGTTTAGCAGCCTGGGACAAGACAGCTCCTGCTCAGAGTGTCCCCTGCCCAGCCTGAGGGGGACACTGAGGTCCTGGGTGTACGTTTCCTTTGAAGAAAGTGATTTTCATTGGCCCAGCAGACAGGCTATACTTCAGTGATGATTCGCTGACTCTATTTTGGTTTGTCTTAACAGTTATTTTTATTACAAAAGCAATAGAAGCTTGTTAGAAGAAGTCAAATCATAGAGAACTATAGAAAGAAAAATGTAAGTGTCTCCATCTTTTTCTGCCAATCGTACCTTCCTCATCCAGATCGTTAGGGAATGACCTTTCACACTCTCCCTGTGCTTCCTTAAACACACATGTGAATTTGTATCCCATCGCGCCCTGGTTTTGGAAGCCAACCATGGTTACACCCCACACTTTACATTGAAGCTGGCTTTTGTTCACTAAGGCATATATCACGGGCATCTTTTCGGTCAATGCGCAGGCATCTAACACTCTCCTTTTTTGAAAAAAGCTTTATTGCTTTATAACTAACATACAATAAACTGCCCATATTTAAAGTGCATAATTTGGTATGTTTTGGCCTTTGTAACACAGTCCTTTTATGCTGCATAAGAGTCTGTCGTTTAGATGCATCACAATCTAGTTATCTATTCCTCTGTTGGTAGGTATTGAAATTGTTCCCAGTGTTTTGCTAATACAAAAGGTGAGGCAAACATGCACGCACACACACATGCTCATGCACATCTACCCTTATAAACAGAGGCTTTGTTTTGTAGGGCAGATTACTAACAGTAAGATTTTTGACCAGAAGACACATTCAATCACATTTTAATCAATCCCATCAGAGTGCCCAGGTCACAGTCCTGGCTATTGTGGACAGAGTGTGTCACTAGCTTGCTCTTTTTTATCCAGGACCAAGTCCTCAAAACACACTGGGACACCCTAAATATATATGTCCCTGCTCCAACATTCTTTGTACGACCTTCCTGTCTCTTTCCTGAATGGGGTAATGTTGGAAATGGCTTGGCTTGGTTACTTTACATCTCAATGGATTAGAGAAAATTTTAAAATGTATAATCTGGGTTTAAATCCTAATTTTGCCCACTACTAACTAGAAACTGAGGCAGGCTACAGGTTTACTTCTCTGCTCCTGATTCCTCATATCTGAAATAAGGCTACAAAGAGTGCATCACTCTTTGGATTCTGAGAATTAAGACAAAGCCAATCTGAAAAAATCCACAGACGATAAATGCTGTAGAGTCTACGGAGAAAAGGGAACCCTCCTACACTGTTGGTGGAAATGTAAATTGGTGCAGCCACTAAGGAAAAGAGTATGGAGATTCCTTAAAAAACTAAAAATAGACTTACCGTATGATCCAGCAATCCCACTCCAGAGGGAATTTTAATTCAAAAAGATACATGCACCCCAATGTTCATAGCAGCACTACTCACAATAGCCAAGACATGGAAGCAACATAAATGTCCATCGACAGATGACTGTATAAAGAAGATATGGTGTGTGTTCCATTGTACACAATGGAATATTACTCAGCCATTAAAAAGAATGAAATAATGCCATTTGCAGCAACATGGATGGACCTAGAGATTTTATAAGTGAAGTAAGTAAATCAGAGAAAGACAAATACCAAATGATATCACTTATATATGTAATCTAAAAAAAGATACAAATTAACTTGTTTACAAAACAGAAACAGACTCTCAAACATAGAAAACAAACTTATAGTTACCAGGGAGGGGAAGTGGAGGGGGAGGGATAAATTAGGAGTTTGGGATTTGCAAATACAAACTACTATATATAAAATAGATAAACAAAAGGTCCTACTGTTTAGCACAGGGAACTACATTCAATAACTTGTAATAACCTATAATAATAATAAAGAATATGAAAAAGATTATATATGTATATAACTGAATCACCATGCTGTACACCAGAAACTAACACGACATTATAAACCAACTATACTTCAATTAAAAAAAGAGAAAGCCAATGTGCAAAACACCTCAAACAGTGCGTAGAATATAGTTTGCTCAGTAAATGGGAGCTGTTCTTATTGAGTGAATTCCTAAACCAACAGGATGACATCTCCCTGCTCGGTATGTCCACTCCACCCAGGTCAGGGAAGGCATCATTCATTTCGAAACTTCACAAGAATCCCAGCTGGATTCAAAAGAAATATTTGAGTAGGAGTTTGTACATGTTCTAGACCGTAGTCTGACTAGATAGCAAACAACCTCTTTGGGCCACCTCTCCTACCCACTGCAACTTCCCAGAAGGAAAAAAAAGAACTCAGTTAAAAAAAAAAAAAAGATGAACAAAAGAGAGGACATGGAAAAATTGTTGGAAATTTAATAGCTCACTGGTTCAGTCACTAGTAACTGCGTCCAGTTGTCCATAAAAGCAGACATCTAGAAAACCAAGATGATTAGCCTCTAAGATAAAAGAACAGCTTGCATTTTGTGCCACACCGGGTAGACCTTCTCAGGCTTCAGCAGCATGAGGACCTTACTTTTAGTTTCTGCTTGAGAGGACATCTTACCCCTATTCTTACTCAAGGCAGGAACCCCTGCTTTGTCCATTTGGCCTCTTAGACATGACTAATGATGGAGAACTCACCACGCATAGGAGAGCCCACTCCTCTGTCACGTTGCTCAGATCATCAGACAGCTTCTCCATGGTGTTCAGCAGATGCTGTTAGTTCCTCACCCATATCCTCAGGATCCCTCGTATTTCTCTACATGTCTGAAGGTCAGTGCCTACATCTTCTGGTTTTCCCTGGGGCTGCCAGAATCGACTTCACCCACTAACACAGAAGAGCCTGGGATATAAGTAGCCAGCTCCCTACCCCTCAGGTGAGATGATTCTGGGCTGTGTATCTTACCCCGATTCCTAGCATTTCCTAAGGGCAGTAAGCTCCAGGCACCCACAGTGGTAGCTGGCTTAATATCTCACTCCTTATCAGCTGCCTTCCCTCCCCTGTACCACCTTCCCAGCCTCCTTCTGCTTTCCCCAACCCTTCCAAACCAACTGTGCGCACTCACATCTTGTCTTGGGTCTGCTTCTGGCATGAGGAGGTACGGGAGGACCCAGCTAAGGCAATGCCCGAGCTCTCTCTGTAACTGACACCAGCTGGCGCTGGTTCCTCTTCCATAAAACTGGTCTCACCAAGTCTTCGTATGACCGTCCTTTGGGGTGGTATAAGCCAGCTCTTGAATTTTTCTCTTTCCTAGACTGAACATCTCCATTTCCCTGACCTGATGCTCACACAGTAGGCAGGCTTGTCTCGGTCCTGGAATGTTCCTGAGGTTTCCAGGAAGGGAAAGACTAAAGCATTCTTTACCTCTGGTGATCCTTTCGGTCCTGGTTTGCCTGTGTCTAAGATGGGAATAATAATCCTAGTTCCAGCAGAAAGCTGTCAGGTTGACAGAATGACAGCACCGCAGCGGTGAGTTCAAAAAGAATAAGACTTCCAAGATGAAACACTCCTCATTGCACAATAGGAAGATACAGGGGGCCGAGAAGGTCAGCCCGATGCCAAAGTTCGTGTGACAAATGAGCAAGTAGAGACTGAAGTTAGTGGAAGAAAAGAACATTCTCCACTGTCATGTTTCTGAGTCTGTTCCCAAAGTGGTCCATTGGTTGAACCAAGGAAAGGGGATTAGAGCCTGAGTGATAACCAGCATCTTTCAAAGGGTGAAGGTAAGACCGTGTGATTCACAGCCAGGAGAACCTGCATCAGCTCTGGCACTACTAGGTGTGACCGCAGGCAGATCCCCTGCGTCTCGGCTCCTCCACCTGAAAACTTGATATAGTGGAGAAGGATGTGATGTAATGTCCTTAAACCACTTAGCACAGGTGGCAACAGCTCCTGACACAAAGTAAGTGATAATCAGCAGAGCAGTGGTTGCAGATGTACTAGTGGATGAAGCTGACTCCTTCTAGGATCATGAACTTGCTCCAGCCTTGTGAGACAAGCCCAGAGCTGCAATGCAGATGTCTCTAAGGAAGAGCAAAGGCTGCACCTGACCTCATCCCGAGGGTGTCCAGGGACTGTCACTGTGGCAGACACTGAAGCAGTTACCAAAGTGAGCAATCACCTCGAGAATCCCAAGCTAGGAGAGGGGCTGAGACATTTGTGCCATCACCACGTTAGTAAGATAGAAAATGAAAAAAAAAAAAAGATGAAGAGAGGGACAGTTGGGGAATATCTCTGGGACCACAAGACAGGGAAGAGAGCAAGGGTTTCAAGGTGGCAGCCAAGTTCAACTTCAGCCTTGAAGAACGGACTGGAATAAGCAGAGGCAGGAGCACAAAGCACACTTGAGGTAGAAGGGCTCACCCCCCAAGGGACCAAATCTGGTGACATACATTTCGGTTACAGCAAGGCAATGGCGGGCAGGGAGCAGGTCCTCCTACCCCCTCCCTCTGGCAGAAGGAAGATGAGATGCTTCACCTAGTGGCGCTGGGAGGATGCCTGCTAATTAACCCATCGAATGCTCCCTCTAAGATTCGGTGGCATATGATTTGGCCCTGCCCATGGAGTGTGGGTGTGGCTTGGGGACCAGATGGACCTGACTGTCTGAGCAACTGAATCCACCTCTCTAAGCCTCTGTTAGCATCTCTGAAAAATATGGTTTATAATGCCCTTCAATGGGGTTACTGTGAGAAGGAAGGAGATAACATTTTTTTGTCTAAATGTGGACCCCCCTCCATACTCCAAGGGTCTCTCTCTTGGCTGTTAACGCTCAGCACATCCAGCCAGTTCTGTGTGCAGGCCAGCAGATGAGGTCCCTGCTCAGGCAGACCAAGGGCATGGAGGAGAGGTACAGACGGTGTCTGCAGAGGGGATCCAGGCCCCTAAGTTTCCTCTATCCTGGCTCCTCTTTTCAGGCCAAGAGGCACTGGTAGGTTAGAAAGCATTTTCTTCTTGGAGTCAGAACATTTGGTTAGGTTTTTCTTCCACTAATGGCCGCCTATTGCTGACAGTCTCGGGGCACCTTTTTCCTCATCTGCGAAATGGGAGTATCAATCTTCTTCATGTCTGAATCACACAGGGCTGAGAGGAAGATCAAATCAGACAAAGGAGGCGAGAGGCTGCTTGGACACTAACGCGCTTGATGTGATAAGCCTGCTGTCCTGACCTCTTCCCTGCTGGGCTGCAGAATTCAACAAACGGCAGGTCCAAAACTCAACCCCCCTGAAGAGTTTGAGGCCACATAAAGATGAGAGAGCGCTGATGCTTTGGGGTGATGAAGAGTCCTCAGGACCCTGGGCGGGCACTGAATGGCATCCCTGAGCACTGCTGGGAGCCTGAGTTCTCCATCTTGGCTTCTAAAGCGTTTGTGTGTGCTATTGATAACGCTGACAGTGACAGACAACGCAATTTTCTCCTGTGCTAGTCAGACACAACCGCCACGAGCCCAGTGTTTTTGGAGGCTCAAACTTCCCGACTTCAAAACTTGCTACAAAACTGAAGTAATCAAGATAGTATGGTACTGGTAGAGGGGAGGCTTATAGTATATATGGATGGATTATTTTTTAAATTATATATATTTTATAGATGGATATTTATAGGTATTGATATGTAGGTAGAAGATAAGTAAATATAGACAGACATATAAAAGAATAAGTAAATAGCCCACTGTTACAAAGGACAAAGGATCTGAAGAGACATTTCTGCAAATCAGCTATGTGAACAAACAGCAAGCTCATGAAAAGATGCTCAGTGTCACGAGCCAGCAGGAAAATACAGATGAGATGCCACCTTACACCCTGCTAGGGTGGCTGGAATCAAAGAGATCATAACCAGTGTCGGTGAGGATGTGGAGAAACTGGAACCATCCTACACCACCCACGGGAATGTATGGCGGTGCAGTCACTTTGAGGAACAGTCTGGCAGTTCTTCAAAAGGTTAAAGATGACCAGCAATTCCACTCTAGGTATTGAATTCCACTCAAGAGAATGGAAAACGTGCTCCCGCCCCAAAGGTTTGTATATGAATGTTCATAGTAGCATTACTCACAGTAGCCAAAGAAAAAGGCAGCCCAAATGTCTATCACCTGATAAATGGATACATCAAACGTGGCGGAGCCATACAATGAATGTGATTTAGCAATCATAAAAAGAGATGGAGGACTGACACCTGCTGCAGCCTGGCTGAACCTGGATAGCATCAGAGGAAGTAAAAGAGGCCAGTCACAAAGTACCACATATTGTGTGATTCCAATTACATGCGATGCCCAGAACAGGCAGATCTATAGAGACAGAAAATAGATTAGTGGTTGCCTAGGGCTCAGAGGGAAAGCAAAGTGGGGGATGATAACCTAAAGGGTACAGCATTTCTTGGATGAAAATATTCCAAAATTGATGATGGTGGTGGTTGTACAGCTCTACCGAAAGCCACTAAATTGTACTCTGTACATGAGTGAATTGTAGATGTGCGGTGTGTAAATTATAGCTCAGTAAAGATGTTTAAAACCAACAAAGCCCCCTGGGCTCGGGGCCACGGGCCCAGGATTCAAGTCCTGCCTTGCTATTTCTCAGCTCTGTGACCTTGGGCAAGTTTCCGAACCTCTCTGGTGGTGACGTCCTTCTCTGTGATAACCCCTGCCCGGCCCATCTCCTAGGGTCCCTGTGCTTATGTCATGAATCAGTGGACATCTTCCAGATATAAAGTCTTAAGCAGTCTTACAGGTCAAAAGTCTCAGGACTCTGCCCTCCTGCAGGCCACATCTCCTGTCCCTTCCAGATGCTGAGAGGGGGCCCTTGGCACAGACTTTGTGCTTTAGATGCCCCTTCCAGACGTGAGGAGAGAGGAAGATGGCATGCACCCCCACTGCCACCCCAGCCCCTCCAAAGTCTCTTTCTTTGCATCCTGGGCAGGTGAGTGGGGAAGGGAGGAGACTCTATGCTGGGCTGCAGGAACTCTGAGTAGGAAGGCAGGTGATTCTCCCTCCTGGGGAGGCCTTTCTCCTCTGCTCCCCATCCATCCCTCTCTCCCCTTCCCCCCCCCCCAACACTGGCCCTTCTCCTTCTCAAGGTGCAATAAATCCCTCCTCCATCCTTGCTTAGCCCAGACCACGTCCTCTTCTGGGAGTAGAAAGGAGCCAGCTGCCCCGCTATGGACACGCTCAGCACCTCCCTCCGCCATCTCCAGGGCTCCCTCCCACACCACTGAGCTGCGAGTGGGTAGGTACAGGATGCTTGCCAGACTGTGGCTGATGGAGGGAGGGGATGATGGCTGGCGTCTCGTTACAACGTGCCAAGGCCAAACATAGCACCTGCTTCACAGCAGGAAGCCAGCAGTCAGCACCCAGCTCCCTGACAAGCCCGCCCTGCCATCCCCATCCTCACACCCAGTTCTTTATGCTCAGGCGCTCCTGATTTCTGAGCCCATCGCAAGGCAGTGTTGATTGAAGAAAGAGGTCTATTGGCAAGTATAGGATTTGGGGCTCAGGTGTATGCTCCCTGAAATCTCCCATGCTGCTGAAGGCTGTCCTGCAGGTGAGCCTGGGGAATGCCAGGAGCCTCCCCAAGCCCCTCAGGACAACCCCAACTGACCTGGACCTATGGCCTCCCCCCACCCCACATCAGTTAGAGCCCAGCTTGAGGCCCTGCCCCTCTCTTTGATCTAAGCACCACCTTTCCAATATTTCCCTGGTTCCTCATCTGTTCTCTCAACTCCTGTTTATTAACACTCGTTCTGTGCGGGGCACAGGGCCAGGACTAGAGGATGAGGTGATGAGTGTGTTTGCATGGCTCCTGAGGGAGAAACTGAGGCTCAGGATGGGGTGGGGGGCAAGTGAGAGGATGTGGTGGAGTCAGGAAACCCAGAGAATCCTGTCCCACCCTACAGAGGTCTCCCTGGGAACCCCTCCTTCTCTCCTGGAATTATAAATAAATAAGCATTGCCAGGTCTGGAGGAGATGGTGGTGCTCAAAGCTTAAGAACCTAATGAAGACATAGATCCCTTCCCTCAAAATTCAGATGTATTCATATGTGAGACATTTTGCAAAATAAATTAAGGACTCTCAGTTGACCCTAACCTGGGGCAAGATGGTCTCTAGGGGTTCCCCAAACTCCTAGGATGACTTAGTTCCCTGTGCCCTACAATTGATAACTCCAGCCCAGGACCCCACCCCGTACGGAGGGCATACATCTGGATGTCAGGTTTGCTTGTGCAGTTTTTAATTTTTCTGGGTGCTTCGTTTTGACCCAAGACCATTGAGACATCAGGCATTGTCCGATCGGATGGCAACAGAGCAGGACTGACGCCTGATTTCCGGAGTCTTCAGGACAGGCTTTCCCCTCCCTGACTATACGCAGCCCCAAGCTTACAGCAGCCGGGGGCGTGTGGGAGGGGACTGACTCATCTTCCTAATAAAACCCATCCATCCAGTTTCTTGAGGAAACAGATTGGAGGTATCCCCAGGGCTAGACCTGGGGAAATGAAATAATAGTGTTATCAGTCTTCACAGAGCTATTTAAATACAGCTTGGGTTGCTGGGGAGATGAGAGGGGGGGCCCTTTTGTTATGAAAATGAAGAGAAGTGGGAGGGTTGAGTTTGTGTTTTGATATGTTAATAAGGTTGGAAGCCACCCGGGTGGGGACTGCTGGAGAGGCTGTGTTGCCCAGCATATTTATTTGTGCAGTTTAATTTAACAGCTAAGCCACAACAGGGCTGCAGTCGGGCTTGTGTAAAGATAATTACAGCCCTGTTATTAATCAGACGCCTGCCGGCGGTGGCTTGCTAGCTTGCTGCTGCCTTGGCTACAGGCAGAGCTGCAGCCTCCCTGACGCAGCACCATCACGGTCTCTTTCCGCCATCTAGTGGCAACTGCAGGAATTGCCTGGGGGGGTACAAAAAGCAAACCATTTGAGTTTCTTTTGAAATGATGCAGCCACCTTCCAGAAGGAGCAGAAATTGTTGTCATTTCTGAAAAGTTAAGATATGGAAAGGCCTTTGGGAATCAGTGGCCAGTCTGTCCTTTGTACCGATGCTGAATCTGTGAGAGTAATTTGCCCAAGGATGGAGTTTTGGGCTGGGATTAGCGTTTTCACATCTAAATCCACTGATTTTCCTAAAGTATGAACACATATATTTCTCCAACCCTTACTTCTTTGTACTTTTTGTTGTTCAATCCTTTTGCATAATGTTTGTATTTATTTATTTAGGATCCAGTTTGGTTTCCCCCTGGTTCCTGTATAGAATGACAGGAGTGAGTGCAATTGAGAATTGAGCAGAGGGCGTGGTAGAGGAGACGCCGTGGTAGAGAAGGAACAGCCTTGCAGAATGGGTAGACTTGACTCCACAGTCAGTTGCTGAGACCTTCACATGGTGAACTTATACGGTTCTGATACATATAATTAACTAGAGCCCATAGTTTACATTAAAGCTTACTCTTTGTGCAATGAAAGCTATGGATTTTGACAAATGTGTAATGGCATATATTCACCATTACAATATCATACAGAGTGGTTTCCCTGTCCCCCAAATCTCCCATGAATCTACCTGTTCACCTCTCCCCTTCTCCCTCCTGAGCCCCTGGCAAGCACTGATCTTTCTATGTCTCCATAGCTTTGCTTTTTCCAGAATGTCATAGAGTTGGAAATCAGACATTATGTAGCCTTTTCAGATTGGCTTCCTATACTTAGCAATAAGCATGTAGGGTTCTGTCATGTCTTTTTCCAGCTTGAGAGCTCATTTCTTTTTATCTATGTATAATATTCTATTGTCTGGATATACCACAGTTTGTTTATCCATTCACCTGCTGAAGGGCATCTTGGCTGTTTCCAGTTTTTGGCAATTATGAAAAAAGCTGATATAAACATTTGTGTGCATGTTTCTGTGTGGATATACATTTTCAACTCATTGAGGTAAACACCAAAGAGCACAATTGTTGGGACAAATGGCAAGAGTATCTTTAATTTTGTAAGACATCACCAAAGTGTGTTCCAAAGTGGCTGTACCATTTTGCATTCCCACCAGCAATAGATGAGAGTTCCTGTTGCTCCACATCCCCATCGGCATTAGATGATGTCAGTGTTCTGGGCTTTAGCCATTCTAATAGGTGTAGTGGTATCTCATTGTTGTATTAATTTGCAACTCCCTGCATGACGTATCTTTTCATATGCTTATTTGCTATCTACGCTGATCCATACAATGGACTATCATTCAATGATGAAAAGAAACAGGCTATCAAACCACAAAAAGACATAGAGGTGGGGAGGGTATAGCTCAGTAGCAGAGCACACGCCGAGCATGCACAAGGTCCTGGGTTCAATCCCCAGCACCTTCATCAAAATAAATAAATGAACAAACCTAATTACCTCCTCCCCAAAGCAAACAAACAAACAAAAACAAGACATGGAGAGCCCTTTGAGATTATATATATATCTTCTTTGCCAAGGTGTCTGTTCAGATCTTTAGCCCATTTTTCAATCAGGTTGTTTGTTTTGTTATTGTTGAGTTTCAAGAGTTCTTTGTATAGTTTAGATACAAGTCCATTATCAGATGTGTGTTTTGCAAATGTGTTCTCCCAGTGTGTCACTTATATTTTCTTTCTAACTGCCCCATCTTTTTATTTCATTGGCCAGTGAAGGTTTTTAGAGTGTTGAGGATGAGAATAACTGAAGGGAAGAGAAAGGGAGTTATAAGAAGTGGTGCTGGGGTTCTGAATTAGATTCACTTTAATTTCCTTTGAGAGAGAGGAGTAAAATAGGAAATCCTCCCAATGTTATCAATGCAGGGGCACCATTTTTCTCCAAAAGCCAGGTTTCCGCTTATCAGAAGCCTTCAAGGTCTTGCTAGAAGTGAAGGAATAAGATGTAGGCTTTTGTGTTGGGCTCCAGGAGAAAGGATGTTCGGGGATTGCTATGTAATTCTTACAGGGACTGCAAACACTCCTGACCTGCCCTTTCCTTCCTTGGTCCAAGGAGGAGAACAAGAAATAAGATTCTGGCAGATTCTTTACACTGTGGCTGTGCTATTGTCCTTATGCTAATAGCAGACAAAGCAAAGACACTTTTCCCCTTGGGACTTCCTCGGGTCCCTCCTGTATCCTCCTGTTGGAGAAACAGCAGTGGCCTCCCTCCCTGGCTGGCTGTTAGTGTCCTGTGCTCTCCCTCCCTCTTCCCCCTGCATCTTGTACCCAGTGGCCTTGGTGATCATGAGACATGTACCCAGGCTTTGGTGGAGGCGAGGAGCTCCTTCTTTTCAAGCCCAGACAGGAAGGTGGACCCCATAGCTCTCAGCTGACCCCCCAACAAATACATCTCTTAGACCCTTTACCGTGGATCCTCACTTTAACAGACAGCGCCAAATAAACATATCGGGAAATTGACACATTGTAACTGACTATACTTCAATTAAAAAACAAAAAAAAACACATCAGAATGCTCTTGTGTATTCTGCCCTCGGGATCCACTGCTCAGCATTTATCCAGGACAACCTGTAACACTAAACATCTGTTCTGAGACCGATGCTGTCAGGTCCCAGGGAACACTCCTGTCTCTTGCCCTGTATCCTCCAAACCAAAGGCAGCTGTGGTGGAATTCCAAGCAGGTGTGCACTGCTGGGCTGCCAGCCTGAGAGAGGGAGCGTGCACTGGAGGCTGGGGAGGGTATGAGTTTGCAGACGCCTTTTGGTAAGCCAAAAAGGAAATTAATTGACTTGTCAAATCCTTCCTGTCAGACAGCATGACAACAATTAATTCTAGCTTAAAGAGAAAGGCCACGTTTTTGCTTCTTTTTGTCACCATGTGTTGTTCTAGTGGAACTAACTCATGACTTAGTGAAGTATTCATAAAATCACAAACATAGTTGTGGGGGGGAGCTGAAGGTCATGCTGCAATAATAAATAATAACTCATCTTATTCTTAAATGTGTATGTGTGTCGTGTGCGTGATATAAGCGAGTGTATTAGAGTCGGAGACAAAACCAATAGCACACATGTGGATGCACGTGTAAGGCGACCTAGCACAGGAACTGGCTCATGTAACTACGCTGGCCGAGAAGCCCCACAAACTGCTGTCTGCGAGCCAGAGAAGCTAGTGGTGTTGCCAAGGGCAGGAGAAGTTGGATGTCCCAGTTCATGCAAAGAGAGCAAGTTCTCTCTCCTCTGCCTCTATGTTCTACTCATGACCTCTGCGGATTGGATGAGACCCACCTGCACTGGGGAGGGCCATCTGCGCTACTCAGTTTATGGATTCCAATGCTAATCTCTTCCAGAAACACCCAGAAATAATATTTACCGGCTATCTGGGCATCCCTTAGGCCAGTCAAGTTGACATATAAAATTAACCATCAGAGGGATTTTTTAAAAATGAAATTCACATATTTAATAATGTCTTCTGAGAAAATAATTTATCATATGCAACTCCCCTGCAGTGCTTGAACACGATATGTAAAATTCATCCTCTTTGTTTGAACCTAAAATTGTTTTCGCTGATAATTTTTTTTGACAGTCCCAGTTGCTAAGGTCTCAGAAGAGCAATTTGTCCGAATTCGAATTAATCATAGTAATAATTTCTTAAAACTGAGTTGCAAAGACTCAAGAGAAGTTGACTAATTTGACATGACTTTCAATAAAGCACATGGTATGTGAGAGTATTGACTCTTACAACACAATCAGTGCTTCTGCTGAAATGGTAGCAGCAAAAATAAATTGTACAGAACAAATATATAGTATTTATAAACAAGATATGTTTTTATTTTATTACTCATCCAAACATCACTGTGTCATCAACAGAACTCCCAGACATGTTCAATAAAAACTGAATTCTGTCATCTTGATATAAAAAGCACATTGTATATATATATAAAGCAAGATACATGTGTGTATAAAGTTATATATACTATATATAAACCATAGCAAGATTTTATATATATACAAACATATTAAACATATATATATATATCCAGCTTTATATATATATGTGTGTGTACCTTTATATCTAGATATATCTAGAGATTTAACATCTTTCTCTACATATATACTTATAAAGGTATAGTCTTCAAGGTAAGAGCTTGTTTTATTTATTTTGGGAAGCACTTGATTCTTGCCCCTTTAATATTTAGACTTACGGTTTCTAGGTCTCCATCGCTCTCTTGCTTAAGTCCCCTGAATCTAGGAGTGGCCCTGCCCCCAGGACCTGACTTTGCCACAAAATGCACATATTGAGCCTTAAATAGGAGGAGGCTCCTCCTAAAATATTTGCTTAATAGACTGGCCTTTCATTCCACAGCAGCACTCTTTGGCCGACAGGGTGCGCCAAAAACACCATTAAAATGAATTTGCTTAACCAGCTGCTTTGGGTTCAAGGGAGACAATATGGAAGCACCTCCGGATGCAGGGATTTGATAACGGAACATGACCCTCCCCGCTTTACAGCCGCTCCGTGAAGCGACGATGCCCACCGCTTCCTCCCTAGGCCCACTTCTTTGAGACCCAGCCCACGCTTTCAGAACGTCCACTCCCACGGTCCTCACCGAACGGCCCCACGACCCCTCCCCCAGCCAGAGCTGATTGGACCAGCAGTGGAC
Organism: Camelus bactrianus; assembly: GCF_048773025.1. Lineage (NCBI taxonomy): Eukaryota > Metazoa > Chordata > Mammalia > Artiodactyla > Camelidae > Camelus > Camelus bactrianus. The sequence continues at coordinate 35,796,160 of NC_133554.1, read as the reverse complement.
ACAGAGCTCAGTCCGGGCCAATCGCATTCTCCCTCCGCGGGGCTCGGTAGCTGTGGGCGTGGGGCTTCGAGATGACGTGTCTGAGAGCAGGAGGCCTCCCTGGGTCCCGTTTTGGAGCAGCCCTGGTTGGGGTGACCGTACGGAGGCAGCGAAGCCCCATCAGCGAGGAGAGAGGAAGGTTGCAGGTGGGGCAGAGAAGCAGGGACCAGAGACGGGAGCAACCGGGAGACCGAGGTCCGTGACTTCTGCTCCCTTGGGCCTCGGCTTCCATCAGATACTTTTCTCTCCCGCCATCACCTTTCTCTGATTTAATTAAGCTAGTAGACTAGGCCCTGAACTTTGCAATAAGATCCCTGAATAAAACAGAAGTGAAGCCTACAGAGGAGAATGAACTTGACCAACGTCGCACACTAATTTCAAACAGTATCAGGCCTTCTGACGCCAAACCCAGAGCCCTTCCCCCTCGACCAGACTGCCCCTCCCCCCAATTTCAATTCATCTGATGGAGTTCTTGGGGTACAAGTCTCTTTGCCTGTGATTTCTAGGAGGTCAGGGACCATGTATCTTGTCAGTTATTCCCTCTGCTGCCTGGTGCATACATGTGTTCAATAAATGTCTGGAGAATGAATGAACAAGGGCTGAACAGAGGAAGACCTCAGCTCTCAGTCCATGTACTCATTTAATTCAGGTTGGCTCAGGGAATAGCAGGTCAGCCTGGGCTGCTGTGAGATGCTAGCTCCCACCTCTAGCCCTGACGGTTTCCAGTTTGCCATCTCTAAGCCCAAGAGCATCCTCTCGTTCCAGCTCAGAAGGGCCTTCTCCCTTCTCCTTGGACACCGGGACAGATTACATCATGGTCACTAATGGCCCCGTCCATCACCATGGGAGGGTTATTCCCTTCCATTCTTGCAAACTTGGGTGCGCCCAAGTGATGCCTGCCCTTTGGCTAAAGACATGAGAGTGGAGGAGTGGTGAGTCCCTTCTGGGTGGAAGTTCTGGGAGCCAGGGTACAACACAACACTTTCTTTTCCCTGTGCCTCGGTCATAGATCATGTTCCAAATAGTAACTGCTCCTTCATGCTGGGCCCCCAGAGCGAGGACAGTGCAGAGCAGAGCCCCCAGCCAGCCTGCGGAGGACTTATCTCAGGTCAACTGAGATGCGCTGGCTGTTTGTTACTGTAGCACAACCTTGCCCCTTCCTGACTAATACAAGCCTCTGGGCCTCACTTGCCAGAGCCCTTCTGCCCCATCCCATTCCTGGCAACCCCTCTGCTTATCTTTTTCTGTGCCGGAGGATTTCCCCTGCATCAGATCCATCCTGAGGATGGCACTCCTCCCAGATTCTCAAGCCTTTGCTAGTTGAAGAGCCACTCTTTAGAGAAAGTACCGCCCTGCTGCAGTCTGAGTCTGAGCAGTGCGTACAATGTACCAAACCCTCTCTTTCCCATCAGTACCCTCATGTGCCTGACATTTCCTCTTCCATTTCCCTCCACTGCTTCTGATCTTTACACTCTCTTCTGCTCACGGGCCATCGGCCCCGGCATCCTCTGATGCTGACCTACAAAACTGCCTGCCTGTCAAATGGTTATCAACCAGCACCAGTGTTAGCAGCCCCCGCCCCGACTCTCAGGACGATACCCCCGCTACCTGGAGGAGAAAGAGCAGTGGATGAAAATAACCACCGTGGTGACAGAGTGGGACTTGATAGGGTGCAACTGTAAAACGGCTCTCGTTTTTCCTCTTAGGACTGTCTGACCAGACTACTTTTTCGACCGGCGGGTCCCTCCATTTCCTGTCACTTTCAGGAAATGAAAAGTCCTCTGGTCGCTGCGAATATCAAAATAGTCTGATGTCAGCGATACTATGTTCGATCCCATGTAATTCTTAAAAGTTTGAACTGTAAGCTTCTCGCCAAGCCCCCACTCACCCCGGAAGCCTGGAGTGGGAAATGCCTGTGTGCTTGGGGGTCTTCTCTTTTTCTGCCTCCCCTGATGACTTCTGATCCCTCCAGTAAGAGAACAATTTGGGGAGAACAGACTGGGGATGGGGACATTTCTACTTCACTAGGGCTGTCATGATTTGGCAATGGAGCACAATGGGGTTGGAGGCTAGCCCAAGACAGGACTTTCCTTTAGGCACCTTTGTGAGGTCCTGGGGGGCCCCTCCCATGACTCTCAGACACGGATGAGGTATTACCCGCCATGTGGTCCCCTGTGGACACCCCCATCTTGCCTCCTCTCCCGGCACAGGTGCTTGGGAGGGGTCTTCTTGCATTAGCAGGCCACCCCCTTGGCAGGAGCCCTCCAAGAGGGGTCCTCCCCCTGCCATCACAGGTGGCTCCGACTCAAGACCACTTGCCAAGGGGTCTCCGTGAAGCCACTCTCCACAGGCGTGATGTGAAAGGCAGTGACACCAGCTAACATCTCTGCATAATACGGACACAACACGCTTCAGAGAAATCTCCTCTCTCTGACACTTCACCTTCCCCGCTTTATACCCTCCCCTGGGTGCCGAGCTGAGGGCTGAGCTCATTCGTTCGTGCTGGGCTCCTCTGCCTGTCTTGCGTGGGTAACGGAGCACTTTGCTCTGAAACGCACAAATATTTTTCTCCCCCTGGGGGAAGGGATGGTTTTCAGCCAAGTCTGAAGAAAAGGAACCGTTCATTAAAACGAGGTTAGATGTTGAGAGTTAAGCTCCGTGTCTCCAATTTGATCCTTGATGAAAAGAGTAAAAAAATCTGAGCTGTTTCAGCTCATTCCTGGGTCCTCTCCTCCCCAGGACTGCCACTCCACCTTCTACTTATCAGTTGATTTTGATGGTTATAAACTCTAATATATAGAGAGACGCTGATGGAGACAGACATAAATACACAGAGCCCTAGCCGGCGTTGCTTATGATAGTTATTAACCATCATTAAACAGAAATAAGTCCTTGCTGGTGTTTCCCCTGGAGCAGGCTGCTCAGGGGAGTCCATGCAAGAAGCAGCGTGAGAGCCCATCGGCACGTGTGACTCAGAGCATCTGTCCCTCTGACTTGGGTTTGCAGATCACATTTGAAAGCCTTGTGTGTCTTTTCCATGGTGTCTTCTGATCATTTCCCATGACATCCTTCCCAGTGGTCACACACACATCACCCCAGTGAGGCGTGGTTTCAGCCATTCTCTCTTTGTGACTTCCCCAGGGGTTTTGAAAGTTTATTTCCTGTCTATTGCAGAGTTTATGTTTTAAGTCAGACCACTTGAAACATCCCTTATGATCTTGGAAAGAACCCACTAAGCTTCTTGGGTGTTCCTGATTTGATGCCAGACAGACTTCAGATATATATACAAATATATGTTTACTTACTAGTTGACTTACTACTTCATAACCAGTAAGTGCACGAATAAAAAAGCCCCAATGTTATTTTTATCAACTCTGATTAAAATAAAACTTAAAACCACACTTTATTTTTATGCAGGAAATCTAAGAGGCTTTAAGAATCCATGACACAACTCTTTAGAATACAAAAAAAAAAAAAAAACCCTTGAATCAATTAACTGGTGTATAAATTTATAAGGAGAAGGTCAAAGGATTATCTCCAAACTAGTTTCCAAAAAATTAAGTTAAATTTCTACATCGTTTATATCAGGCCATTGTAAAGTTTCTACCTAATCTATATACAACAAAATACTTGTCTTATTGAAAAGTTTATTTTCAAAGTTCTAAAGCCAGTTATTTATAACCTTGAGGCTATAAATATTTCTTTTAAGGCACTGCATTTATTAGAATATTTGTTCTGAAAACTGTGTTCATTTTACTCAAGGTTGTAAACTTTGTTTGCCATAGGTGGTGGAATTTTATTCACCCCAATCTGGAGATAATTAACCCATTGACTGGCTTCAGTGATTTCCTTCTAATGAACTCAAGCAGTGTAACATCTGTATAGATTCTCTTAGAAGTGGAAACACAGTTAAAGGCATTCCTTATTGTAAAAAGTTACATACACATTTTTAAAAAGCAACTCTAACAGTTTAATTTAAAACACAATGCAGAGCTCTGCTTCTCATTCTGTAAGCCCTCTAGAATCTCAGAGCTTCAATGCGAAATCCTGAAAAAGAGAATAATTACACCACAAATTTACTCTGGCTTCATTTGCTCTGAATCCACAAATAAGCACTGAAATGGAGCCCAGGCTGGTGAAGTAAACCAGCTTTGAGACATGTGGGTTTTCTGTTGCTCTGAAGTTCACTAAGACTGAACCGCATGCACTGAAGTCTTACTGTGGCCTGGAAATGGGCCCAGGGACCCAGAGGTGAGTGACGGTGTCTGAGACGTGCTCTTTCTTTCTGAAGCTGGAACGCCTTTATTCACAGACCCTTAACCTCAGATACAGACATTTGCATATAGTGAGTGTCAGGGATCCATATGCGACTCCCATCTACCCAGAGAGACATGGAGAATTTACAGATCTTTCCTGGCTGAAGAACCTTGAGCCTGGAATAAGATGATCTACTATCAACAGTGGAGAAATCTTTTGTTTTGTGAATTGAATGAGAAATGGTGGACCAAGAGGTAGGTGGAAGGGGCATTTCTGTAGAAAGACTGCCTTCTTCGGAGACCGAAAGCCAAGATTTCAGCCCCACACTTGCCACTAATTTTCTACATGGCTTTTGACACATCAGTTTCCCGTTCTGGGGCTCAGTTTTCTCATCTGTCAGATGATGGGGTTGGACTGGATAACCACAAGGTCCCTGGATGACCCAAGATCCTATGTAGGAGGTTATGAAACACGACAGGTGATTGGCTGATTCCTCACATGTTTCCACATGCCTCTGGCCACCCGGATTCTTCCTTCTCTCACCCAGCTCCGAGGTGAGCTGTGCACAGCAGAGATGCCCGATCTTAAGCTTAACTGTTCTCACTCCAATAAACAGAGTGTGATGGAGGCTTCGCTTGTTAAAAAATTAAGAGCAAGCAAGCCCTTGGTGTCGGTCGGGCAGACCAGAAGTCCAGCTCCAGCCCTGCAGCGTCACTGTTCACTTCCCTGGGGCCCCACAATCTTCCCCTGTGGGATGAAAGCCGGCCTCGCACAGCTGGTATAAAAACTGAGTGGAAGAAACATTTGTAAAACACCTGGACAGGGGCTGGCCCGAAGCCCAGCTCAGCCTGTGCTCGCGTTGTGCTTGCTGCTCTGATGACTGCTTCCTGTTCTTTGTCGATAAAGCACCTGCTACAATCCCAGGCCACATCGTAGACGCACGCTCCATGCCAGCTCTTACTATGGTTTGAAGATGCTAATTTCTTTCCCAGGCAAACACCCCCCACCCCTTTCCAGGTTATAAATCTGCCTCTCACCCTTGTAGCCAGTTGCCTCTTGAGCAGGAACCAATTCTCTGTAATCAAGCCCGTGGAGATGGCAATTCCCCATCCCCAGATGCCGGGTACTCACGGCTTTATCACACTCCTCGGTTAGAATTGAAATACTTTATAGCAGGAATGCTTTTCAAATTGAAACCTGCAGAGTTGGCTTCTCGATCCCCCGCCCCTCCCCGGGACCATAGCAGAACTTGTCTTCTGGGAGAAGACAAGCTAATTGTGAGGTCTCTGTCAAGGTCCTAGACCCCACAGGCTGGCTGGGAGGGCACCTCTTGGTACAGAGAAGCATTTGTAATCGAGGGGAGACTTGGTCACCTGTGGTCGATGGGCCATGAGCAAGAACAACACCTGGGACTGGGACTGCTCAAAGGGCCAGCAGAGTTCTCACATTTATCACTTGGCCAAGCATGGAGCCAAAGCTCCTCCCCAAACAGCTCTGGGATTCAGAGTAAGAGTCAAAATACCAAATGACTTGTTATGGCAGACATGGGGCTGAGTATTCAGAATGGACGCTGACCAGTAGTCCCTTCCAGCATGTTCTGGGTGAATATCATCGCTGACAATGAGGGAGTTACCACTATCCCTCACTATTCTTCAATAGACTGATATGGAAACTGAGGACCAGAGAGGGTAAGCAACTTGCCCAAGGTCACCAAGTATGGAGCAGAGTCAAGTGCAGCCCTGATCTGATCTGTGTGGACATCTAGGCTCTTCCCTTTGCACCGCCCTCCCTCCCTGTCACTCTGCATTTTCTTTCTGACTTTGCATCTACAGAACATATTTTGTTTCCATCTCATTCTTCCTCTTTTGTAGGGATGTTCTCTGAGCCTGTGCCTGTGGGTAGAAACTGAATCCAAGCCAAGGCCCCACAGAACATCCATTAGCATTTTTCAAGGTGCCAGAGAGCTGGTTTTGCCTGAGGGCTGAACTTTCTGGAGTTTCCAGCCTGAGGGGGGCGGTGTGTGTGTGTGGGGGGGGGCTCTTTCCTCTCCCTCTGCACAACCCAGCAAAGTTTCTTGGGAGCTGTCAGCCGGATCAGGTGGTAGAACCCACTTTTCTGCACGCACACCCATGCTACCTGAAAGCTGACTCTAGAAGGGGAAGAAGAAAGGTAACTCATGTTTCCTGGGCTCCTGCAATGGGCCAGGCATTTGATCGCGCTAAACGTGAAAACCCACCTCAGGAGGGAAGTTGGGGGCTGGGGCTGGGCTCCGGATCTGTAAGGCTGAGAAGGAAGTTCCAGCTCAGACATTTACTAGCCGTGGGGTCTTGGAGTTACTTAAACTCTTTTTCAGTGGAAAAAAAATGGACAGTAATACTTCCTAACTAATGAGGTTGTTGATGGGGGCGAGGGTGGATGAAAAGGGGCAAGAAGTGTGATGTGTTTAGCATAATAGCTGGTGCATGGCAGGCACTTAGTAAATAGTGGCTCCTGCCATTACCCCCAGGGGGCTGAGAACACTGAGAAGGGTTCAAGTTCCATGCTCAAGGGCTTCCTATGCTGCCAGATGGTCTTTTCTGTTAAATTTTTTAAACTGAAGTGTAGTTGATTTACAATGTTGTGTCAGTTTCAGGTGTACAGCAGAATGATTCATTTATACATATATATACATGTATATTCTTTTTCAGATTCTTTTCCATTATAAATTATTACAATATATTGAATATAGTTCCCTGTGCTATACAGTAGATCCTGGTTGTTTATCTGTTTTATACACGGTGGTTGTCATCTGTTAATCCTAACCTGTTAAAATGTTTTCATGTATCTAATAAGTTTAAATTGCATAGGAATTGAAATTTTTTCAGAAAATGATGCTGAGAATTTAACTCATTTTTTTCTTTAGCATACAGTTAGGTACATCTGTAATTACTCTAGGGGATGGGGCGGTTAGGAGGAAAGCTGTAGCAAGAAGGGAAGAGCTGCTTCTTTCCTATTAACTTTTCACGCCCCAGCGTGCCATGAAAACCTCCACAGGCAGGCAGCCCGCTGCCCAGCTGAGCAGGGGATTAGCTCCTCCTAGCTTTTGGCAAAGTCACAAATTCATACATGGAGGTGGCAGGTTGGGAGTGAGCAGAATTCATTTTGAGAAAATGAGACCAATCTCATCCCCCGTTTTCTCAGTTAACGCTTTTCTAATTTTGGCCACTTTCTGTGGAATTGTACCAGACTGCGAGGGGGAAGAGAAAAGGAAGCTCACCAGGATGGACTGAATGTCATTTAAGTTCAAGGCCTCGTCCACAGAGCTGGACTTCACAACCATCCTGTGAGGTCGGCAACGCTAGCTCCGCATCACAGTGAAGAAAATCAAAGCTCAGAGAGGTGAAGTGGTGATCTCAATGTCCCACGTTGAGTGGTACCATCTGGATAAGGTCTGAGGGCTCTCCAGTCCCCAAATTCATATGCCTCCCACTGCATCAAGCTTATCAGGAGTGAGGGAGCTGGCTCCCAGTGCTGGCCATGACACTAACTCATTGTTTCAGAAGCTCTTTTTTCTTTCTTTTCTCTCAAGGCTCATTTTTATTCAAAATGATGGGTCAAGGGAAAGTTTGGGTTAGATCAGATACAGCTAATGGATTTCACAGAGAGGCCAACTGTGATCGATTGGTAGTGGCTGCTTGAAGCTCTGGGTCGAATGAGATTCTAAGGCAGCCACATCTGGGCTCATTAGGAAGAGTGCAGTGATTGATTTGTGATGTCTGCCTTGGGCATATCTATGGGTGGCTGGGAATGTTTCATGAAAGTTCCATGATTGTTATTCTTGCCCCCATAGTTCCTTGCAAGAAGGCGGCTCCTTCTCAGCACCCCCACCTCCATTTTTAAGCAAGAAGGAGAAGAAGGAAGGAGAAAGGGGGAAGGGAACATACCTGTATCTGGAAAGAAAAACGCTCCCCAGGAATTCCTAGCAGATTTCTGTTTGTATTTCATTAACCTAAGCTGTATGTTATGGTGACATTTAGCTGAGTGGGAGTTTGGAAAAGCTAGGGAAAAGATCACCGACTGAATACAAATTTCCTATGTGAAATTGTTAAAAGTCCTACTGGGTACCAAGTTTGAGGTGACTGTGGTAACAAGATAACCAGGTGGTACCAACTGCCCCTTTCTTCCCCTGAAGTGGTTCTTGGTACCACTTCTTGGAGGAAGCCTTCCATGATTACCTCTTTTTCCCCCCACTGTCCTACACTGACTCCTCTTGGCTCCATTGACTCTCATTTCCATGGTAGGGTTTGTGCCAGTGTGGGTCTTCCTTGGATGTTAATATCAATTCCCTTGCTCTGTAAATCCCTCTCCTGGGAAATAAGAGAAGGGTAGGGGGTTTGAGGCTGTGTGTCCTCAATGTCTCATTGGCATCACTGCTGAATCACTGAGCTACCTAGTGAGAGAGTCACTCATCTCAAGCCTGTTTCCCCCTTCCTCAAAGGAAAGGAACAGCTCTTGCTAGAGATCTTGGGCAGGAATTGAGAAGAGTTTGGAAATCATCTGTGAGTACTTCTGAAACCAGCTCTTGCCTTAGAACTAGAAGCATGAATGTGAAAAAGGAAAACTATAGATGCTGAACTCACTGGAACCAGACACCCGAAAGGGCACGGCTCTCATCAAAGCAGCCCTGTGCGAGCCACACCTGATGCCCATGCTGTCTCTCATCAAAGCAGCCCTGTGCCAGCCATTTGTTTACCAGACTTTGAGAAACACCTTTCATTCAGTTTATCAGCAGATATCACCCAAAACAATTTTCACACCTTATAGTCACACTTTTTTTTTTTATAACCTCAAATCCTATTATCCATTGAATGACTTGGCCTAGAGAGATTTTCAACTATTTCTGAAAATCAAATTCACCTCCTGGGGATAAACACTTGTCACCATTGAGACAATTCAAGAGTCAGTTTCCCCACAAATTTCTTCTTCTTTCTCAATAGACAGCCAGGCTTCACAGAAAGAGTTTTAGAGCCAGACAGGTCGAGATTGGAATTCCGGCTTCTTCACCTCTCAGCTGGGCAGCACTGGGCAAGTGACATAACCTCTCTGAGCCTCCAGGACCTCATCTGGGAGACGGGAACCTCTACTGTATCTTTTAGGGTCAGAGTGCGCATTAAGTGAGATAATGCTCAGACTGCAAGGTGGATACCCACAAAGGGTTAATCCCTTCCTTTTACCCCTTCCTCTGAATCCCACCGACCTCAGCCGCCACTGGCTAGCCCTCTGTATAGGGTGGCTAGCTACTCTGACTGACATTATTTATACCAAAGTCAGCTCATCCTCATTTTACTTATTCCCCCAGTGTCATTTTAAGCTGTATTCCCTCCAGTGCTGGTGTGGTATATGCACACAGGAGGTGCTCAAAAAAATAAAATAAAAAGCTTATTTCAATGAACCATATATGTCACAGGCGCTGAAACTACTTTCGATAAAAGAGTCCCAGGAATAACCGAGCCGTGCATCAGGGCCATGCAATCAGAGAAGGATGCCATTTCCAGGGTAATACATAATGACTGGAGTCATTTTGTAAACACTTTTGGCCTCCCGGAGTGTCTGCTTTGAACCTCTTATGGATTGCTTAAATTCTGCTGTTCCTTAAAAAGTAATCTGTTCTGTTCTGCCCTCATGCTATTCTGCAGATGCCCTCTGGGTGGCAGTGTTGAACACAGATAAAGCCCTATAAGCCTTTGGAAACTCACAGAAGCGGGTGGAGGGGAAATCTCTTTTTATTATCAATGCATTAAGAATGAATTTATCATCCTGGCTCAGCAAAAGCCGAGTTATTCGGTAAGACGCTTTATCCCCAGCTAACGTGCCGCTTAATCAGTTCAGTTACATACAAAGCCAGCTCAGGTCTTTGTCTCCTGCTCGGAATGAGTAACCTGCCTTCCTGAGGTTTCCAGCTTTCTTGGCAGACAAGCCTGAGGACCTCAGCTTTGCCCCAATATCCTTGCACTAGAGGGGATGGGGAATGAGCAGATGCAGAAAGTTCCACACTCTGCAGTAAGAATGAAGGGGGGATTCTTGCATTATTAATGGAATGATGCTAATGTAACTGACCAGGACCCTGTGGGGACTTGCAGGGTCAGACCCCTTCCCCATATCTGCTGCTGCAGCTCCTCTCTGAAGTGCCCAGATAATAGTATCTCATGTACATTTCCTGAGTTTTTCAGATGCTTAAAAACCACCACCAAAGGGAAGAAATTAACTACTTGATGATCAAGAGCCCATGGCCCCCAGACCTTCTGGCGCCTAGGGGTCGATAGTATCAACCACCCTGCTACCTTGACATCAACCAATCAGAGGATTGTGCATGAGCTGATCACATACCCTGCGACCCTCCTCCCTTACCTGGCCTTTAACTATGCTTTGCTGAAATCCTTCCAGGAGTTCAGGGTTTTCTCAGGCATAAGCCACCCCGTCCTCCTTGCTTGGCCCTGTAATAAACCTTTCTCTGCTCTGAACTTCGATGTTTCAGTTTGTTTGGCCTCATGGTGTGGAGGGCACATGAACTTGCCTTCCATAACACCAATAATAACTGAAATTTACTGAATGCCTACTTCATGCCAGGAACCATTCAAATGCCTTCCTCTTCCAACTCATTTAATCCTCACACAACGCTGTGAAGTATGACTCTCATTACCTCAGTTTTACAGACAGGAAACTGAGGTCCAGAGAATGAGTGAACTGCACAGCATCCCACTCTCGGGGTGACAGAGCTGATATCTGGGCTCAGACCTGGCTACAGCAGCCATGCTCTCAACTGCCAGGCCACGCTGCCTTATCACCAGGTCCCCCCCCCCCCCCCCCCGTGCAGCCAGTGTGTCCCAGCTCACAAGTGAGACAAACAAGGCAGTGGAAGAGCCCAATGCAGACTCACCCCCACACAAGTGCAATGCACACGGCCGTCAAGCTGGGGCAGGTGACAAAGTTGAGTGGCTACATGTTGTTGGGAAAACCTACAAGGTTTAGAGCCAGAGAGATGTGAACTTGAATCCAGGCTCAGCCCATGTCGTGGGCAACTAATTTAACATCCTAGAATCTCAACAAATTCCAAGTGGTGGGTGCAGTCCAATGGGGGATGGCGGGTGAGGCAGGCAGCTGCAAACCCTCAGGAGACAGGAAATGAGTGGTGGGCACTGCCCACAGAAGGCAGGTGCCAGGGATCAGCTCAGGCTCTACTCAAAAGGGGTAGGGGGCTCTCAGCAGGGCAGGGCAGGAGGGAGAGCGAGGTCTGCTTGGGCAGGGAGGCCATTTACTTAACAGTTGAGAGCTTTGGGGCCAGGCAGCCTTGATTTGACTCTTGGGCTTGAGCCCTTATCAGCCACGTGGCCCAGGCTGAGTTATTTCATAGCTCGGAGCCTCGGTCCTCTCATCTATAAAATGGATATAATAAGATAATGTATGTGAAGGGCCTGGCATGGGATAAGTGAAGATGGGGGTAATGGGCAGCATCACAGGAAAGGAATAATGGCAAACACTTTCTCAAAAGGAAACTGAAGACACAGACAGTGACACCTATCAGTGGGGGCTGGGGGGTGGGCGTTCCATTATCCTAAATCTTGCTCCCAGCTCTATTACCCAAACTACCTGTGTTCAAAGAGTTCTCTAGCAACCACTGGTCTTAAACTTCACTGCCTGGTAAGGGGCCTCAGGCCCCTCTCCACAGCATCCCTGAATGGCTGGCTTCTTGCTTTGCTCAGGGGTCTGTGTGTGCATTCCTTGGAATCCCTTTCTTGAACACTAAGATCAATGCTGTCTCTGCCGTTGGTCTTGGGAGAGGTTAAAGACGTGGCGGGACAATGGAATGGATGGGAGGAGGGCGGCAGGCCTGGAAGGCAGTGGTGTAAGTGAAGGGGGTGTGGCCAGGGAGGCAGTCACTCCCTTTGAGCCCATTCACTGAAAATTGAGCCATGCTGACAACTTTTTGGTAAAAATGATATACAGACAAGAGGGTCATTAACCCACAATGTGAAGACAAGAACACAGCGACCAGTCCTGTCAACACAAAGTCCCTTCCTTTTATGATGCTCTGTGAGAAGGTTCTTCCATTATTCTAGGTGTGGACCTGACTCTGGGCCATGCCATCTCCAGAGATGCCCTTGGCAGGAACTCACAGGAACCCTCTATCTGAGAGCCCAGGGTACCAAAAGCATCACTTTGCCTTTGAGTAGAATATGGTGCCAAGAGGCTTGGGGGGGGGTGGTCCAAAGTCTTGAATTAGGAGACTAGAATTTTGTGTGGATGATCATTAGACCAATGGTCCAACGGTCACTAAATGTCCTTTCAAGTGACTTTTCTTTGAGAAATTCCAGATTGCAGGTTCTCGAGGGGATGATGAATCTAACACAACCCAGGACCTTAAAAAGATGGCAAGACACCCAAGGAGATGGAAGATTCTACCACTAAAGAAAGAGCATTTGAATTGCACAAAGGGTTCCTTGAGCGGGACTCCGCACTCACCACCCAGGTTCACTCTTATCAGCTAAGTGTTAGTAATGTCACTGCAAGGCACTTACTGCGTTCCACTTTCCTGGTGTGGAAACTGAGTCTCAGAGAGAGGTCAAGGGGTTTGGCAAGATCACACAGTTGGATGCAAGAGAAGAAGCTGCATTTGGACCCAAGCCTGTACCACCACGATGGACAGACCAGGCAGGGTACCAGGTCATGGAAACACCTGTTTGACCCACTGGCAGGTTCAAGGGCCATAAATGTGACTCAGAAATGGAAGGTGAGGCCCGAGTTACCCTCTCTGAGGAAGAACAGGGCCCTAGATCCCTGGGTGATTTCTCAGACCTCTTCTCACTGGGACTCCCACATGGATCAGACAGAGTACAGGGAAGGGTGGCCTGGAACTTCAAGTTCAAATCCAGATTCTCAGACATCTAGATGTCAAGAACTAATAACATGATATTAATAAAATAAAAAAAAAAACTAAAAGTGCATTGGGGACCAACTTTATATTTTGCACTTAAAAAACTTACTATCTGCCATCACCATCATTTCACATAAAAAAAAGATATTTCCATCCACATCTAATTAAGAAGATTTTAATCTCATAAAAAGAATGGCCCTTTAAATTTAATAAATTCCATTTGATGAAAATTCACTACTCTTTCTTTCGCTTCATTACTCACTGTCAGCAGTTCATGGGAAATCTGGCCCCAGGCCATTTTGTCTTGTGTCCTAAGCTCTGGGTCATTTTGCTATAGTGAGAGAGAAAGAGGAAGACAGGGGCTGCGGGGTGAGGGGGGTGATGGCCTACCTCCCTTAGGTAGACAAGTCACCCTTTGGGCCCAATAGAAAATTAGGGCAAAAAATTGATCATTTTACACTAACTCAGTCTGAATTTAGTGAGAAGTGTGAACTATAGCCTGCTGTCCACGTGGGTTCATTTTCCTTTCTGCAAACATCTGCTTTCATACTGTGATGGGAAGTAATTTAGCAAAGAGTTGCTAATTAGACATCTTCGGAAAATTAGCTTTCTTGGACGGATAAGACTGATTTGCAGATACTGCTCCCGTTGCACGCCCACTAATAGGCACTTCCAAGGTGCTTGAGAGGACGGTGCTCGCTAGAGCAAGTTTCCCCCTTAAGACACTCACGAGCTCCCGTTACAGCGATGATTCCCAAAGTTGCCTGGATGAAAGACTGACCCCCTTCTGCGAGGCCCCAGGGGCCAGGGCTATTATTACCGCCTTCTTGGTGGCAGCCTTGGTTACTGGCCAAGTGTCCTCTACGGACCTGACGGCCCACTTGCAGAAGGTGTGCCTCCAGGGTCCAGCCCGGTCCTTCCCTATTAGCAGGAAGGGAGATGGGGCTTCCAGTGCCTTCTCCAGCACATGTAATAAAAAGGCCAATTAGGGGATGGAGCTACCTGTTTCAAAAGGATTCAGCACACTTATTGAGTCCAAGGAAAAGAAGTCAACAAACTTTTCCAAGCTTCTCTAAGATGCCAAATTCTGTGACAGGTGCCAGAAATCAGAAATAAACTGGACAAAGAGCCCTCAAAATGAACCCCATCAGGGCAGGGCGGGACGAGGGGGGGGGGAGACTGACAAGTACAAGTGGAAAGATGAAGAAGTCATCCACAGCGTCTGTGACAGGAGGAGCGCCACTGAGCATCGGGAGGTCGGGTGTCTCACAGAGGTGACACTTAATGTTGACATTTACTGATCACTCCTGTGGCCCAGACACCCGGATAAGCACAGCATTGATTTGCTTAATTCTCCCAACAACGTACTATTATCTGCATCTTATAGACACGGAAACAGACTTTTTTGGGGTGAGATTTAGCAAGAGGATTATGGTCCTACACAAGAGTGTACATGCACACATACACACACATACAGCATTTCAGGTGCCTAAGGGGATCCTTCACTCCTATGGGCTCCCTCCAATCTCCTGGAAAGCCCTAGTGACATCGTCACATGTTTTGATAAAATTTACAAAATTAACACATCTTAAGGGTAATCAGTTAAGACTGATCTGACTTTTTCTGTATCACACCTAGAGGAAAAGTTGAGGGTGTTGAGTGGTTCAGACAGTTAGGGCATCTGGCTACGGGGAAGTTGCATTTGGGATGCATTTATTTTGGGTTGAGTGGGATATATCTATGGGGATTTTAAAAGTCACCTCTGTGTGTAGTTAAGTTACTACTGGCCACTCTGGTGTAGGAATGGCCTCCGGGAATACACCTGCTGTCCGCCATACCAGCCCACTGGGTGTGGCGTTGTGAAGTGCGGAGCTGGGTCATAGAGTAAAATGAGCAGGTCCTGCAGCATCAGTGCCCACGTGAGTCATGGAGGAGGAACAACGTGTGACGTGTACAGAGCCTGAAGCTAGTGTGTAGAAAATCCAATGGTGGGACACATCAGGTGACATAAGAAGGTTCAGTTTCTACTGATGTCTTGTCAAAAGAGACCTTTCTTCCCTGCAGAAATGGGTTAGTGTGTACGTTGATACGTTTATAACATTATGTACTATATGTTTCTTTTGCTCTCTGAATGGAGTCTTGCAAACTAGAATTCACCAGAATTCCTGAATCTGTAAGGCACACACATGTAACAGGAGTGTGCACAGTTCCACCTGTGTTTGATGCCCCCCAACTCTCAGTAATATCTTTTGTGATCAACCAGGTGAGATAAAATTCTGAATTATACTTGTATCCACTCTTAGAATGCATCACAAAATTGTTGTCCCATGAAGAAGCAATCCCAGTTTGCAGCCGTAAAAGGTAAGGGGAAAGTATTAGAGAGCTGGGTCAAGCAGCTAATTCATAAAAAAAAAAAATTCTTATTTTTCTGGATATTGTGTTTGCAAGATGTGTCAACTATTTTTAAATTTAGTCTGTCGTAGTCATTTGTAATTCTCATTTTTTCTCCCACTTGCACTTAATTTTGTTATTTTGTATTCTTTTTCTTAATCCCAGAGGAACATCAGTTGCAGATTGATCTGCACCTGCTGGGGGAAGGCGTCCATCCTGAGTCTGGCACCTGCGCCATTGACACATCCGACTCTCCTGAGCCCTTCTCCCTCCTCCCTTCCTCTGGTGACAAAATCAG
The DNA here is from genome assembly GCF_048773025.1 of Camelus bactrianus. NCBI lineage: Eukaryota > Metazoa > Chordata > Mammalia > Artiodactyla > Camelidae > Camelus > Camelus bactrianus. Next base: position 35,780,264 of record NC_133554.1, on the reverse strand, counting down.
CCCAACACTAACAATTCCGATTTACACTTCTTCCTGAAGACTAGTGGCTTTCGAACTGGCATCTCCCCAGCCAGGAGCCACAGATTTGACAACCACTCTCCAGACACAATGAGCAGCGAATCAGCTGGGGGAGCCGAGCATCTTCCCTCATCACTTACTCACTCAGTGAGATTTAGGACCCACAACTCTCAGTCTGGTGGGGAGAAGCTCATGGCCTTATGCTTTGACAAGGGAACTGAGCCCAGAGAAGTGCCCTGCACTCAACCTGAGAGGTCAAGGAAGGCCTCCCGGGAGAACTTACACCTGAGCTGGGTCTCAGAGGCTGAGTAAGCACCATCCAGGTGAGGAAAGGTGCCCGTTGGGTAGCGTGCGCACATCGTCTCCAGTTATTCAATCAAACTCCAGGTGCTGCTGTGGAGGGATTTCGCAGATGTGATTAAAGTCCCTAATCAGTTGGCCTTAAATTAAGCAAAAGGGGCTTCTTCTGTTCATGGTGTCTAGTCAGGTAAGCATTTTCAAAGATGGTTTAGATCTTCCCTGAGCTCAGAGACTCCAAACAGCCACTGGGTCTGCAATACTTTCCCCAACTTCCCATTTTCCCCATCTTCCTTCCTGACTGTCACTGTGGACAACAAATTTCAGCTCATGCCCCCGGGATTCCAGGCTGCTCGTGTTCTTTGCTTGCCTGCCCTATAGAGCTTGCATTTACTTAGCCCCTACGATTGCAGAAGTTGATCTATTATAATAAATCCATATGTGTAATTAATCTGTTATCTAACTCCTATTTGGTTCTGCTTCTCTGAACGCTGACTGATAAAGATGATGATGATGATTGATATAATAATAATGATGTCAGCAACCCACACCGACTGAGGATTTATCATGTGCAGACATGATGCTTATACGTTTCATGTATTCTTCTCGCTTTTCCTGCTCAACAACTCCCTGAGATAGGTGTTAGTGTTATCCCTTTCTGTAGATGAGGAAACTGAGGCACAGGGAGGTTGAGTACCTTCTCCTATAGCCAGTCAGCCATCTGCCCTGGGATTCATGCCACATGAGCAGGTCCAGCCATCTGGTGTTTAGAATAGGGAGTGATGAGCAGTAAGGAGGGAGAAGCCCTGGGATTTCAGTAGGAGCTATAACTGCCCGGTGTGCCAGCCTGTTTTCCCCCTTGATTATGGAGTAGAGGTGGGCAGGAATCCTCACACACGAAACAGAGAATATAGGGTGTCAGGAGGAAGGCACTCCAAGATCTGCTAGTCTATGTCCCATTAGACAGATGGGCAAATTGAGGACTTGCAATGGTATGAGAAGCATCAGGGTACCAATAGACTAGCAGGCTGGTAACATCACATGGAGTAGGTTCCTTTCGATGCAGAATCCTCCCCAGGACCCTACGCTCCAGAGAGCAGGAGACTCTTCTAGAGAGATCTTGCCATGTCAGGAACCAGGCAACCTTCAGTGGGTTCCCACAAGGTCCTACCCACTAAAAGATTCAGCAGTGTAGCCAAGGGTTAGCATGAGGTTGGGATGGAGACAAATTTGATGTTTAACCTTTGGCATTTCCCAGGCAGGAAGGAGTGAGTCTCCAGATCTTGTATATAACAACACAGTTACCAGAAGGCTAAAGGGGTGGCCTTGTGCTTTGGCTCAATATGTGTGCCTGATTGTGCCAATGGCAAAGAGAGCATCACGGTGTCCACGCAGATAATGGTAATGCTAATGCTGGTGGTAATGATAATAACAGTGATAATAATCGTTTATAGTTTACAAATGACGTTTTACTTATTTAAATGTTTCATAGGACATCTTTCATCGCTTCTTTTATTCCAACTTCACAAATGGGAAGATTCAGGGTCATCAAGGGGTGGGTTCTGGTCACACAGTTCGTAGTGACAGAGCTGGTCCTGGCCTCGTCTCACCTGACCCCATTCTTCACTGTCCTCGGCTGCCTCCTGCTTTCGAGTGCTACACACACATCTCTGGGCCAGGGTAACAGTCCGTTCCCATCCCCTCCACCCCTGGCTCCCATTTCACTTTGTGAACACCAGAATACAGAGGTGGGGAGCGGCTGGAGAGCCAGCCGGCTTCCAGGCGGAGACAGATGATGAGTTTGCACCAGTGGCGGTCAAAATAACGGAGATTAATTACACTCCACCCAAGAAGTGGGCTTTTAGGGGCTGTCAGTCAGAAGGAAATATTTTGAAGTCAACAGTTGAAAAATGTCACAACTGGTGTTTTGAATTCATAGATATCTTGGGTGCCTTGTAACATCTTATATTTTTCATTTAGAGAAAAGAAACGCCTGTCTTTAAAAGTCATGGGCGCTTGGGAAACACTCACGCCGTGGTTGGGTTTTGAGTTCCATAGGTGCCGTAGGTTAGGCAAAGGTGCTCTTCTAGAAGATTCTGGACGACGGGGTGCAAAGGCCATGGACTCAAAGTCATGACTCCAAAGTCCTCCCCGTCCCAGCTCTGTGACCTGTGACCTTGGGCAAACCTATCGCCAGGCACCTGCTTACTCCTCTGCAAGGTGGGATCCGGATTAACCACCTCTCCCAGCTGTTGGGACTGAATGAGATACTGCAAGTTCATTAACTGCCCAGAACAGGGCTTCGACAGGAAGTAAGGTTTTCAGCTCTACCCATCGCCTTTGAAGCAAAATGCTTTTCAAACAGTAAATGTTACATGGGTGTTTGTGGAAAGAATGAATAAAAATGAGGGGGACCCTTGAAATGTTAATGCTATTACCTGGACAGTGACCCCTAAAATCTCTCCAGCCCGGTTTACACTTTTTTTCTGGGCAAGAACTATCTAGTGATTCGTAGATTTTCTAATAAAATAGCCATGAACCTAAACCATCCATTAGTAGGGGTAATAAATGACAAATACTTGTAAAGCACTTTCTGAAATTTTTGTTGGCATTCTTTCATTGTATTCTCACAATAATGCAGTGAAGTGCTGATTCGATCACTGCTGGTCCTGCTGCTGCCACTTCTGCGACCTGTTTGCATTTTTGGGGGGGTATCTGCCGCAGGCCGGTCTCTGTGCTGAGGGCCACGCGTACTTCATCCGTGGTAAATGCCCACGATGTAGGCTATTAACAGCGTTTTGTACGCGAGAAAACCAAGGCTAAGAGGATTAAAAAAAACAAGAGAGAGAGAGAGAGAGAGAACCTTGCTCAAAAGTCACAGAGCCAGTCAGTGGCAGCGCCAAGACTGACATCTGGGCCAGCCTGATCACAGCCACTGTCACAAAGCGATCGTCATTATCTCATTACACAAATGAAGAAACGCACTAACAGACATTGCCAGGTTTGCTCCAGTGACCCCTCTCGCAAGGGACCCAAATCCATGTCCTCTGGCTCCACATTCTAAGCTGCTTTCGTTACAGAACTGTCTCCCGATCTGGTGACGGTGAGAAGGAGGGGTGCCGCTGGTCTGCCTTTATCGAATGCGTCTTTCTCCCAACCATGCGCTAAGCATCTAATAAACTTTATCATTTCCTCTGCCCCCAGACACAAAGATATACGCGCTCATAAAACGAGGCTCAAGGGCTCAATATCCGAAAGGTAGAAGGCAGTCCTCTCAAGGTGCTAGGATTTCAGTTTACTATTGTTGCTATCATCGTAATTTTCTTCCTTGTAATTTTCATATGATTTGATTTTTTTTAATCAAATAAAGACAATGACATTTAAAAGCATGAAGTCCAAAACTAGGCTCTGTTGGAGGAGGCACGTATCCCTACTTTCCAGTGGAGGAAATTGGGGCTGGGAGAGGGAACGGGGCGGTGTGGTCAGAGTTAACCTCAGAGTTCCCGCTCATCCGTACCACTGAGCCACCCCCTGGGAGCCCCGATTTTCCCAGTGCAGGAAAGCAGTGTCCTGGGTGATTTTATAATCTCTCTCATGACAAGGACATGGCTTCTGCCACCCAAACTCAGTGCCTGGATTCGAAAGGCAGGGGGGCCCTGGGTGTTGCTGCAGACTAAGAGTAGTCACTGCGGTTCACGGAGATGTTTCCAAAATGCGGGGCTGCAGCCTTTCAGTTCAGGTGTCCTGTGTGTCCTGATGGCTCCTCGGGGTGTGAGGTGCCCCGTGTGACCTCACATTCATCATCCATCATTGCCTGGGAGGGTGGAGGTGGTGAGGATGCCTGGAGAGGCTGGCGACCACAGTGAGTGGCTGAGTGTGTTGTGTGTGTGAGCGTGTGCCTTGAGGGCGGAGCACAGACCATTTCAGTCACTGAGGGTGAGGCCTTAGGGAGGCATGGAAACACCTCTTAGATTCATCCTTCAGTTTCGGAAATCTGAGGCTATGTCCCAAATACATAAGTTTGGGAAATACTAATTTAGATGACTCGATAGAAAGTTCCTGGTGAAAAGTGACATTTTCCAGACAATATTGGGTGAGCCCTCAGAGACCATTAAATTCCAGCATCGTCCACAGAGGCAGGCAGGCCCTCTGTGATAGTAACAGCCGGGTCCGTTTGTGGAGTATGTTCGTTAAAATGGGAACAGCTCGCGGTTACCTTGCAGCCTGTCATGATCTAGACGCAAAAGACCAGGAGCAGGGAGCAGGGTTGGGGACAGAAAGCACTGGGCCCAAGGCCTGGATCAAGTCCTTGGCTCTAACAAGCTGTGCATCCTTGAATAAGACACTTGACCCCTCTGGGTACTTCATCTCTGTGAGATAAAGAAACGAACCAGATTGTCTGAAAGACCCAGGAGTACGCTGGGATGCAGTTCAATTCTACAGACATTGATCAGGTGTCCACCTGTGTCCAGCACTAAACTGTGGTGGCCAGGGAGCAGCTGGAGGTGGTCCAGGAACTTGATTCTGCACTACGGGAACATATTATTTGTAAAGCCTGAAGGCCCTATGCAGGGAATGCCCGGATCCCTCCTTAGGTCTGAGGCACTCAGCCCCCCAGGTAAGGAAGCTGCCTCACCCAACGTTACTCCTTCCACCCCATGACTGGTTGATACGGGGGTCCAAAGGCCCTGCCCTTCCCTTGGATGAGGGACAGCCTCACAGGACGACTTCAACTCCAGAGCTCCCGTGGGAATGCCAAGGCGGAGGGCATCACAGTTTAACCTCTCTCTCCCTGCTCCATCCGCCTTCCCTTCCTCCTTCACAGGCACTGTTCCCAAGAGCCTGCTCCCAAAACCTCCAGCATGCAAATCTCTGTCTCTGTTTCCTGGGGAAACTCAAACATTGCCACAGAATCCCATGGCCTTTGGGAACAGGGGCTCCACTCAGAATGGATGTAAGCACTCCTGGCTCCCATCCATTTCCTGGGATGCGAGCACAGGCATACTTCGTGTGGTTTCAGGAACATGGATTTGGTGGTCCCTGCGTTCATAGATAGCGCCCGTGAATACGGCCCAGGGATCTGACAAATGTTTACCTTTCCTTTCAAAGGAAAACAAAGAAAACCCAAGTCCTCGCTCCCTTAGTATCAAAGAGCAGTAGTCAGTGGCACTGCTTGTCTGGGAGCAAACTTCCCCAGCCTGACTCATCCAGGTAACCAGAAGCCCGACACTTCCCCTTGAAGTTAAAATAAAAAGTCTGGGTTGAACACATGGTAGAAACTCATGGATACTTAGTGAAATTGGGAGAATTCTAACAGAATATCAGAGCTATAAGGGGGCTCTGTGAGAGGCTGGAGGGCTGTGGCTTTGCTGCAGGAATCCCCGTGACTACCAGGGCACCCTCCACTCGATAGGAAGGGTGTTGCCACTAAAGCAGATTCAGAAAACCAGTTGTACCAGAGGACGGACTCCCTGCCTTCCTTCTAGACTACCGACGTGGTTAGTTCATGCTTTGGGAAAATCACGGTCGTGTTTAAGGTTCCCTAGGAAACGTGGGGTACACCCCGGAGCCCCGCAGCGTGGAAAGCATACAGTGATTCACATCCCCAATCTCGTGATTGGACAAGTTCACCTCTCAGAATTCTTGTCTGTTGACTGGTAAAATAAGGCCAATTCTTAACGTTCAGGAGTTTGGTTAGAATGAGAAATAATACTACATGGTCACCAGCAGCTTGGCCCTTGACTGGTCAAAATAATATCTAGCTAATATGGATACGACAAAGAAAATCAGCATTAGCTAGCCAGTAGAATGCAGAGGCTAACATCAGACTAAATGCTGAGTCTGGTTGATTGTTGAATTTAAATATTACGTAAACAGGGATTCTCTCATCATCCATCTGATGCTAGAAAATGATGCTGACATAATCATTAGTGTTTCTGTTTCTTTAGTTGTTTGGCTTCAGCCATCATTTGATGGCCAAAGCTTGGCTTGAGCTGCAAGCATGGAATAAGGGAGGTAAATGTGTCTCTGATGTACAGGGAAACTCTGGGCTGGCAAGGATGAGGGGGTGAGAACCCCGAACTCTGAGCTCACCTCAGTCATGCACTAAGAGTGTGATCTTAGGCAAATCATTTAACCTCCCAAGATTCAGTGTCCTCATTCATCTATTCATTCATTCAACTGACATTTATTATACACAGACGACTCAAATATGGTGCCTCTTGTAGAAAAAGAACAGCATGGTGGGTGAGCCAGAAGCGAGCGAGGTGCTGAAGTGCTGGGTGCAAGCGAGGGTCATGAGGGCTGGACTATTCCTCTGCTGCTCAGGGCTGTAGCCCCAGCACCTGGCATAGGACCCAACACCTCAAAACACTCAACAAAGCTCCTGGGTGTATATCGGGAGAAAACTCAAATTCAGAAAGATACATGCACCCCAATGTTCATAGCTGTACTATTTACAATAGTCAAGACTTGGAAACAACCTAAAAGCCCAACAGATGGCTGGATAAAGAAGATGTGGTGTATATATATATACATATATATATATATGTGATGGAATACTACTCAGCCATAAAAAGAATGAAATAATGCCATTTGCAGCAACATGGATGGACCTAGAGATTATCATACCTGAAGTAAGTCAGATGAAGATAAATATCATATGCAGAATCTAAAAAATAATGACACAGAGGAACTTATTTACAAAACAGAAAGAGATTCACAGACAGAAAACAAATTTACACTTACCAAAGGGGAAAGGGGTGGAGGGAAAAATTAGGAGTTTGAGATTAGCAGATACTAACTACTATATATAAAATAGATAAACAGCAAGGTGCTAACATATAGCACAGGGAACTACCCAATATCTTGTAATAACTTATAATGAAAAGAGAATATGAAAAAGAATATATATATATATATGTTGTACACCATAAACTAACAACATTGTAAATCAACTATACTTCAATTTTAAAAAATACTTGACAAAGAAATGAATGAGAAATTCTGCTGCATACATCAGGGAAAGCTTTCAAGTGGACGTAACACTTGGGCTGGATCTTACATGGTGAACAAGAGGTTAGGAAGAGACAATAGGAATGGTCCCTCCAGGCAGAGGGTAAGAACAAGTGTGAAGGCATCTCAGAAAGCTTCTGAGATGCTGCGGGACACACCTGGCGTGAGCAGCACGGAAGAGATCCCTCAGAGGCTTGGGGAGAATGAAACGCGAGAGCAATGTGCGAGTGCTTGGGGAATAGGTTAGGAGGTACATTTGCATCTTGCTATCTTGATGTATAGACGTTATAGATTTATCCTATAATTGTCGTTGTCATGACTTCAGATTTATGTCTAATTTTGTTGGTCCATGATTGATCATTAGTAAACGAGTATGCATGTTGACGTGACGCTCTGTTCTGTGTACAGTGTTTTCGATGGGTTCATTCATTCACCCAAGAGATATTTTATTCTGATAAATGCTAATTGCCTGCTCAGAGCGCCTGACCAAGGTAATTTGCTGAGGCATGAGTTTGCGCTTCCCTGGTTCCACTTACCTGCAGACAGGAGGCTGCTTGGGAGCCTGAGATTTGGATATGCTTTTTCTGCTCTGACGGAGTTTGTGTTCCTGGCCTCTGGGGACACTGCTCAGCGCTTGTACTGCGGAACGCGGTCAGGGTTTCTCAGTCACACATTAGTAGTGACTTCCTCCATCTGGGCACTCACAGAGGGAGCCTCTCTCATCCATGGGCTGGCTAAGCAGGGGCATCAAGGCCAAGGAGAGAGAGAACCCAAAAGAAGGGGAAATCACAGGGTGCAAAGGAGAAACAGAGGTGATGGCAGAAGATGTCAGCGGAGGAGAGGAAGGCGGGGCTGTGAGCGGCAGATGAGAGGGAAGACAAGATGCAGGTCTTATCAATGCAGGAAAGAAGAAAACGAAGTGGGAAAAGGACAAGAGAGATGAAAGGATTGGGGCGAGGAGGTACGGGAAAGAACTATGTCTCGGAACCGAAACTGAAGAGGGCAAGAAAGTTGGGGAAGGAGGAGGGAAACAGGGTAAATAAAAACGGGCTGAGATAATTGTGGAGAAAGACTCCCTAAGGGAGGGGGCCTCTGCAGGAATTCTGTGCTCAGGGAGCATCGCAGAGGAGAAGAAAGGAGACTGTCTGGGCCCCACTGGCTTGCCAGCCTGCAAACTCTCCAAAGCGAGGAGGTGTCGCGTGTCAACATATCCGGTGGTGACGCATGAATTTGTGTTTAAGAAATCTTGATGGAACACCCCAAAGCACAAATCAAAGCCATCAAGCGAATGAGACTGTTCATCCAATTAACGCACGTCCAGCACTTGGCTCTGGCTGGCACCCCGACCGGCAGCGGAGCTGGGTTTGTTTACTTATTCCCTCGCCTGTCTGCGTGTTCCATTGGCGGCGGAGGAAGTCATCTTCAGGAATGTGCTGTGAGCTCTGCTTAAAGGTCATCACATCCCTGGTTTGCAACAACCATAAAAAGAGCTCATCCCAAGGCTCTGTTTAGGCAGCAAACCCACAATGCTTTTTACAAAGGGGATTGACAGCCCAGCCACCCGCTCTCTCTCCGCGCTTCTCCAGGATCGAGGGAAGACCAGCCCTGGACTTAGAGGACTGAGCTTGGCATTGCTGTGGGTCCCAGAGACGCCATCAGGCTGGTTCCTGAGCAGACAGATCCCAGTAGGGGGGAGCTGGGGCTGGGGGCTCTCAGTGGGACCCACACACTCTGTATCCCTTGCATCCTTTCTTCCAGGACTCCTGCCTGGATTTCTACCTAGAAGTCCCAGCGGGGCAGAGGTTCTGCCTGAACCCCAACACATTTGACAAACACTTCGACTTTCTACTTAGTTCTTTCTGCTCTTTCTTGTTTGTAGGAGGACTTGTGCCCTGTACTCCCAGGCCAACGTTAGCGCCTTTGTTGAACTCAGAGACGTGTCTGTGTACCCCTCCCTCCCTCCCTCCGTCTTTCCGTCCTGCCTGCCTTCCTTCCACAGGCCACAATTATTTACTGAATGCTAACTGTGCACCAGGCTCTGGTTGAATTTTCATTCTAGTTGGGGGAAATAGCTTTAAAAATATATACCATATAGAATGTTAGATGGTGATAACGTCAAAGAGGAAAATAAAGAGGAGGGTGAGAAGGCTCCGACCACACATAGGACAGATGCTGTGTGAATCTCTGCAGCGTGAGAATCCCCGATGGCAGAGAGAAATAATGAACGCCCTCCAACTTGCTGTGGGTCAGACCTGTCGGATGCGGCTCTGCCTGCATCTGAGTGTGTCTGTCATGCTGGCCATCAGCCTGGGTTGGTTCTACAAGCTCCTGCAACATTTTGTTTTCTGCTTTTGCCCCTCTCCAAACTGCCGGCTTTCTGCAGGGGTCCCGGGTGCCACTGAGTGAGATGGCCTGGTACCTCTGCTCTGGCATGAATCAAAATCAAGCCACTCTGCCAGTCTCAGGGTGACCATGGTCACACATATGATTGTACTGTTTGCATAGCAGACAATTCAGAGGGGTGCTCTTTACATGGACTGCAATGCAAATGGTGCTGCCTAGGGTTGGGCAGTACACAACCTGCACATCCGCTCATGGCGGTTTACCTGGGTTCGTGCAAATGCTGGGTGGCTGTGCTGTGGACTCGGCGTGAAAGAGGGCATCAAGCAAACAGCTTCTACCCTAGAACTGGCGGTCATCAGGGCCTCCCAATGGCTGTGGTCACTTGTTCTCTCTACTCCACTATCCCAGACTCTAATCCACACCCACAGAGACCTTTGAGATATGCCTGCCCTTCCAACCTCACCTGGTCCTCCATGCTCTATTGCCCGCTTCACCATGACCTCTTCAGCCTCATCTCCATCAAGGCTTTGACCCCTGTCTCTCTCTGGTTACACTTACTCCCTGGCCAGACCCTTCTGAGCTCCTAGACCAGGACATTCTGTCGGCTTTGTTTTGCTGCTGCCACGCCCTGGGAAGGCTCAGTTCAGAGCACACCACTCCACCGGCACATCGGGAATCACAGGGGATCAGCTCTGGTCCACACAGCATCCATCACACCTCCAGGAGGTGAGAGTCGCCTTGAGGACCAAGGCCTGTCTGATTCCAGAGCTTCTGTGCCCCTCACTTTGCATCACTGCCTCCTTCGGTGTGTACAGATTCCCAGCACATCTTGCACAAGAAACAAACCCAGATTCCCTAAGGAAAAGATGGGAAACAACTCCTTCCCGCCGCCTTATCCTCTTCCGGGGGAACAGGCATGTTAGGGAAGGTATTCCTCCAACTTCTCTGACAATAAGAATTACAAGGGGTATTTGTTAAACACATAAATTCTAGGGACCACTCACATCCACAGTATCAGAATTCTGGGAAGACAATCCTGGAAAACGATGCACTTAAAACACATCCCAGGAGACTCTCATTCTCATGAAATTTTAGGAAAATTTGGGGAGAGGATGAAATCACTAGTGGACATCACTGAACACTTACTTCATGCCAAAAACTGCTCCAAGTGCTTTCCATATAGTATTTCTTTTTTAATCCTGCTAACACCTTCTAGAAGTAGGTATTATTATTCCCACTGGGTGGATGGAGAAGGGAATCAGAGTGGTTAAGAAACTTTCTCAAGGTTATACAGCTAACTTGGTCTGACTTCAGAACCTGCCCTTTAACTTCCATGCTGTGCTATCTCTCCAAGAAAAAGATCTCTTCTGCCAACTTCATACACAGAAAAAGTGAGCAACGGCCTAAGTGGTGACACAAGAAATCCTTTGGGAAAAGGACATTTTCAATACACTAACAGTGGCTTAGAATTCCGCTTCACCAGAAAGCTCTGATGTCCATCAAAATCTGGCCCAAAGGGCTACACTTGAAGCTGGTATCATTCATATAAGATCTGATGACAGAAGGAGGTAGTGACAGATTTTCTTGGGGGGAAAAAAAGGGAAGAAAAATGAGGATCCATCACCTGGTAGGAGGGAGAGGTGGTCCTCACGGGGGGAAATGTGCAACTTTTCAGGGGGAGGTGCTGGGACTAAACTGGACCACCTGGCTTTGTTCTGGTCCCACCAACCTACCTGCATGGCTCTGCTCTTTGCAGCTCCAGCTCCCAAAAACTCTCCTTGCCTGTCTGTTCTAAACAGCCCATCTTCCTCCTAATCCCTGTTTTGTCGCTTTTTATGACATTTATTTTTTTACCATTAGTTTCCATGCATATATGCATTTTGTTCCTTCTCCAACTCACTCATCAGACTTTAAACTCCTTCAAGATTGAGACAAAGTCCTATGTCCCTTTGCAGAGAGTGCTCAGTATGTTCCTTGTCCTTTGAAGAAGCTTGGTAAGTGGTTCATAAATAAATGTATAAGATGAGTGGCTGGGACACCCTGAGATCACTTCATAGACTTCAGAGTTCTGCAAAAGCTGCTTGGGAAAAGTGCTTCTCAAAATTTAACATGCAAAGGAGTCACCCGGGGATGTTGTTAAAATGTAGATCCTGGTTCTGAAAGGCTGGGATGGGGGCTGGAGAAGAGGTACTTCTAACACACTGCCAGGCGGTGCTGAAGCTGCTGGCCCAGAACCACACCCTGAGCAGCATGGCTTTAGACCATCACCTCCCTCTTATCCCACGTGCGCCCTCCCGCTGATCTGCTAGTTCAGAAGGAAGGAACTGGGAGCTGGGTTTATTTCTCCCGAGATGCTCTCTTCTGAGCCTGAACTGAGATAGGCTCCCTAAGCCAACGTTCCTATATGGACTGGGCACTGATATAAAAAATAGTAAATGTGGTTCGAGTCAATTCAATCCGATTCGTTGCCACATGCTGAAGTCCCTGTTTGTCTCATGGTTTTACCCACTTATATTATGACCATATCTGTCATCGCACCCTGTCACACATTTCTGCCCTTCAAATACTCATTCTCCCACCAACATATCCACTGTGTGAGATAATTAAAGAAAACTGTATTTTTTTTTACATATGCTCTGCCTCTTTTAGTCAAAAGCAGTCCCCAGCCACCCAGGCTGAATGGCTGCCTTCCTGTCTTCCCTGATAGATTTGGGGATTCCGGATTTGTTCTGCTTCTGTTACTCCTTTAATGATTCCCTGGTTCTGATGCCAACACTGGATGCTGAGGATGAATCAGAAAACTTCTAGCCGGATTAATCAAACTCTGAAGTCTATGAAAACATTGTGGAGACTGGTTATGAGGGAGAGCCACAGAATGGTAGTTCTACCTGTTGCTCACTGTCTCAAATTCTGAGAGCCAGGTTGTACACCACCATTTTTACTCTCTGCCTGCCTAATTCTATTTTCCACTCTTTCAAGCTAAAGATGGCATCCGTACAGCATCTGTTCTGGTGCCAAATGCTTACTTTGTTTCCATGTCCTCTTCTTAAATCTTCCCTGTGAAGGAGAGACGGTGCAGTGCTATGTGAATAAAACACATTGGCTTTAGGGGGGTTTGGGTGATCCCATCCTCACCAAAGATGAGTTTGAACTCTTCTGCCCAGCATGGGCTTGCAATTCTGAACTTTCAAGACCAGTACACTGCATAAAGGATTTGAAGCTGATCGTGTAAATAGAGAGATGTCATAAAAAGATTTCATTATATAAAAATCAAGATAATGGAAATACAGGCTTGGTGGAAGATTCAGTCAAAGGAGAAAGGTAAAACAGGCATATGAATCACAGCTTCCTACATAGTTTTTAAAAGGAAAAAAAAACTTGGCTCCGAGCTTCCTAGTGGCCAATGCACAAAGGGCAATAGAGTCAGTTGCATGACTAGCATTGGAAAAAGCATGCTATTTCCTTCAAGTTAACAGTACTTTTCTTGGTGCTTAGGTCTGAAAGCAATTTATCCCATGTATATGCGTAATGGGGATGGGGGATGTGGTACAGCATAACAAACAGCAGCCTTTCTAACATTCCCACAAGATGTGTCCTGCCATCTTGTAAGACACTTTCTCCAACACAAGTCAAGAGCAAAATGTTCAAGGACAACTCAGATAAAGCAAATTCTTAACTCAGCTGAGAAGGAGAGGAGAGTATACTGAAATTTCTAAGGGGCTATGGACAGCTTGATGAAATATTAAATACTGTAATACAATTTTATATTTGTTTAATTAGAAGAGCCTATTGTCTTCCTAATACAAACTGCATAAAGTGAAACCCAGTAGACTCAGTGTAGGCAGTGAGGAGTGGTCAAAGAGCTTTCTTGCATTTTGCCTTGATTTTGTGCCAAGTTCAACTAAAACATGGGGTGAAACACATAAGCTGGTTTTGAGTCAGCTAGACATGGATTCAAACCTCAGCTGTGCCACTTGTTATGTAAGAGACCCTGGCAAGTTAGGTGCCACCCTTAAGCTTCCATCTGCTTCAGTAAATTGGGGACATAGATAAATGTTGAAATGTTGCTATAAGGATTAAAGGAGATGATACACAGGAGATGCTCAGCATAGTGTCTGGACACACTATGCACTCAATGAACAGTAGCTCTTCCATTGGTATTATCCAGAACTGCACTGTCCAATATGATAGCGACTAGCCATCAATGGCTATTTAAATTTAAATTAACTAAAAGCAAATAAAGTCTACAATTTAGCTTCACATTTGCATGTGCTCAATAGCCCCATGCACTTTGGACAGCAAAGAGGTTGAGCCTTTCCATCATCACAGAAAGTTCTGTTGGGCAGAGCTGATCTGGAGGGATGTATGAACCCCATGTTATTCAAATGATTTTTCAAAATAGCATTTTTCGCAGGCTAGCTTTTGGCAAGAATTGGACAATTGATAGTTCTTTGCAAAAGGCCTGGAAGGCAGAGACGCATTTTGCTTTCCTAAGCAAATCAGATTTCTAGCCTTTAAAAACAAAGCCAATGTGAAGTCTGAGAACACTGGAGAGGTCAGCCTTCCAAACTACCTGCCGCCCCTTCCTCCAGAGAAGGAGAACCAATGGTTCATCTCTGAGCAGTGCAAGGAATTTCCTTTGAAATGAGTCCTGAGCCTGTTTCAATCACAGGAATGCACAAAGTACCAGCTCCTCAGTTTTCCCTGCATTGTTTCCCAATCTTTGCTCTTTTCCTGATTTGGAATAATAACGCCTTCAGTCAGGAGATCCTCTAGAAAGAGAAGGGGAAACAAAGAGAACAGTTCTGTGAAAACCTTACTCCTGCCTGCCATTGGCCCAGAAGCCAGGGACATGCAGCTGCTGACTCTTCAGTGTCCCTGCTCCATGGTCTCGGCAATCTCCCTGCTTGTCCTGAGCTTTTTCCGTCAGGGCTGGGAGTGAAAGGCAGGCAGCTCTGTGATGAATCTCCAGCCTCCTGAAGAAACTCCAGCAATAAACTGGAGTCATGTCAATAGCCCCAGGCTTCTTCCTCGATCTTGTTCTTAAGGTCAAGGTAAAAGGAGATCTTGACCAAAGTAAAAGAGATCCTCCATGTAAGCACCGCCTTTGGACAACTGGTAAACCTCGCTCTCTTTCACTCATCTCCATAGGTCAGTTCTCTGTTCTCAGTGATGGGGAAATGCTGAAGGCAAACGAAGTGTTCCTGAAGGTCTGGAGTCCTTCAGCCTGGCTAACAGTGGAATTCTGGAGGAGCAGGTTGGTAACTGCACATGGGAATTTCTAAGCACTCCACATCTCTGACCTTTATTGTTCAGTGAAAAACATCAGGAGTAGAGAGAGGAAACTTACATGGCTAAAAATTAGACATAAACACAATTCCAGCTTTACATGCATCAGTAAAACCAGGCAGTTTCCCTTTGTTTATGTGGTGCAAGGAGGGAGGGTGGAGGATCTGCACAAATAGGATTTCCACATCTTAGATCTTCCTAAACGGGGGCGCGCTGGCAGTGTAACACACGGCCGGAGAATTACGAGTATGTACCCCTAGGCGTGGCGGTGCACGATGGATGATGAGGGAGACACCTGATTCCACTCCTAGAAGATGAAATCAATGAAATAGGGACGTGAAAACCCTGGCCACGGCTGACACACTTTTTCAGGGATTTTGTTTTAAAGGCTTTGGCTTCAAATTTATCACAAGAACAGAAATCTGTTTTCTCTGACAGAAAATTCATTTCATCCACAAAACCCATATTTCCCTCGCCTGCTTTCCATTCAGACAAGCCCTGCAAGATAAATGTGTCCTCCAATGCACCAGCAGTAAGAAGGACAGAGGCTTGGAAACTCCACATGTATAGTCTCCTAATTATTGTAACTGGCATTTTTTTTTATTTGGCAAACCATCTATTCAGATTAAACTACAGCGCAGGAGTTTTTGATTTGCAGACTGCCAGCGTGGGGTGGAAAGGTAGCCCAATTGTGTGATTTCCACTGCTTTCACAGCCCAAAGAGAAGCATTGAAAGAGATCCCCGCATTTGCGTGCGAGTGATTTTTGTGAGGAAAGATCTAAAAATACTCACGGCAGCGTCCCTCCCTGTCCTCCCCACCTCGACATCAGCCCCAGCCCTTTTCCTATTTAAACAACCAGAAAGATGTGTCAGAAGTCGCCCGTTACCACCCTCATGTTCCGGTTTCCCCTAAGAACTAAGTAAACAAATTAGTCCAGCAAAGGTGTCAGGGGGCTCTGGCTTTGCTTAGCACTAGGAATATACTTACCATTTAATAACTGTTACTTGTCCAGACGTTTAATTGCACCATTGTAAACACACAGGGAAACCCTTGGGGGAAGGTAGCTCCATTGCTGAGATGAGACAGATATTTAAAAGCCCTGTTCCTGCAGCCCAGCCCCCTTCCAAAGCGAGTCTCCAGATCCGGGATTAGGGTGAGCTTTTCTCACATGCGGCAGGGACTCTCCACGTGGGGTCCCACCACGCGGGCACCACAACCCACTTAGCATGCTGCTTTGCACACAGCAGGCATGCCGTGCGTCCGCAAAGGAAGGGGTGAGTGAGCGTAGGAAGGGGAACCCAGAGAGGGAGAAAGGCTCTATTTAGAATGTACAGAGATCAAGGTCAAGTCCCCAATAAGCAAAAGCCTTCACTCATGACCAGGGCTTTGCGGGTGCAGAGGACGAGGGGGGCCGTACTTGACAAGGCTGCCCATCAGTCTAGGGCCACAGGACTCTGCAACTTTAAATCAGGCCATCACGGCAGCAGGTGCCCCAAAGAGGGTGCTCTGGGCATCCCTGCAGCACCACTGAATCCGTGAGTCCCTTCTCAGCTCTGCCCCTCACCTCTGACCTGTTCCTCCTCTGGCAGTCTCCTGGACTGGGGGGCTTTGGTTTTTGGCCCTGCATCAGTCCCTGGGACCTGACAACCTTCCCTTGGCCCTCCACACCCCTTCCTAGATAGATAAATTTGCATTTGCATTTGCCCGCCTTCTCTTTTCACCAACCTCAGGTCCTCAGTTCATCAGAGTAAGCTCTGGATCCTGGGACCCAATCCTGAGTTGACTCCCAATATTTTTTTTTTTCCTTCTGATCCCTGTTGCTCTGGTGTGATGCTTCTGAATTCTCTCAAGGGCCATCTTAGTTTTTCAATTATTCCTCCTTGTCTAACCCCTTCAGGGTGGTAGCTCAGTGGGCCTATGTTTCTGATCTGTGATATTGACTTTGCCCCAGGAAGCCTCTGCAGATGGTGGGGCAGTTCTGCCATGTCCTCTGATGGGCCAGGTTCTCAGAATCCTGGTAAATGTCCCAGATGAGGGCCTCCTTCTCAGAGAAGGGAGTTTGGTGGACAGTTTCATGGGTCAGTTACTTTACAGAGTAATGGGACAGTCTGATTTTCTCAGCAAAGGTTCCCATCTGCCACTCCCAAGGCTAGCTGGTCTCTAAAAGCCCCACCGCCCCCTGACAGTGAAACCTCTCCTTGAGATCACAGGAACCGAGGTGGGTCTTAGGACACAACCAGGATCAATGTCGCCATCTGACTGATGGACCAGATGACTAGAATTCCTCTTGCAATAGTCCTCCAGCTCTTTTATGAGACCCAGCAGTAGATGACTTATGGTAAATACAGAACATGGGTGCCACTTGGTACCACTGGATCATGTGATATCAAATATTCTCTGCAGCCAAATAGGTTGGAGAAAGCTGTTTCTGACATTCCCCTTTCAGAAAGTCATGATGGATATAAGTGTATCAAAGTCCCCACAAAGCTTATACGGAAGACACCTGCCTTCTTTTGCTTCCCTGGTGCTTCCCACGCTTACCTGACCACCACATCCATTTCTATAATGTCGCACCTACAATGTCCTAGGGCTAGCATTATCCAGAATGCACTTTGCAAAAATACCGACCTTAATCCAATTCCTTGCTCCATCTTGTACGCGCACACAGAGATACACCCAGATACACACACACACACACACACACACAGTTGCACACACACAGCAGTCAAGAGAACTTGTCAATGATATAGACATCAGTCTCCATCTCAACCTGCTCCTTCACAGACCCACACTCTTCCTGTAGACACACAGCCTTTACCTCCCTTCTCACTCGCCCAGGCACCAGCCACAGGGGCACCCCATCCTCACCGGAACACAGAGAAACACACATATTCATAGACATCGGAAGTGATCATGCCAACTGGGAATTCTCAAACCTCTTCTGTAAAGGGCCAGACGGTAAACGTTTTAGAATCCGCGGGCCATCCAGAAAATGCTGCTACTCAAATCTGTCCCTTTGCGTACGATACCTCAGCAAAAGGGTGTGGCTGTATTCCAACAAAACTTCATGTATGGATAGCAAACTTTCAATTTGATAGAATTTTCACATACTACAAAATATTACTCTTCTTTTGATTTTTATTTTCAACCATTTAAAGATGCAAAAGACATTCTTAGCTCACAGGTCATAGAAAAAATAGGCAGCAGGCTGATTTGGCCAGTGGGCCATAGGTTGCCAACTCTTGCTTTATGCCTTTAAGAGGTTCCTAAAAATTGCCTGAATTTTTGCCCAGGGAATCCTACTGTGACATGTAAGGAGCCTGCTCCTTAAGGGACATTGTGATGACTTCTTCAGCAATGCAGATGTCTCAGTTGCTAAATCTGGTGTCAAGCAGGGGCCTTCTGAACAAGGATGCTCTCCTCTGACATCTTAAGGGAACCTCTGTGTTGAAGGCTGGCTCTCTGGTTTCCCTGCATCCTGGATGGGGTCTCACACCAAAGGAGCCTCTCTCTTTTACCAACGTGAGTCCCCACCAGCTCTCTGCTGTCAGAGATTTGGCATCTGAGCCGGTTCCAGTTGGAAGCTTTCTGACCACAGTTCCGCTCAGGAAATTACATGTTGTAACAACAGTGACAGCATCTGCAGAACACCCAAGATGCCAGTCTCCTGTTTGCATGCTGTCACCACTGTGATAAATATTGCATTCCGCATCTGAGAACTGATTTGATTTACTGACAAGGCAGCCCCCTCCACCTGAAAGACAAAGCTGGCCACCTTGCCCAAACATCTGCTTTGCCATTAGCCCAGAGGCAGAAGGGAACCGCTGGCAGCTGAGACCGCCACAGACAGCATCCCTGCCCCCCTACACTCCGGGAGAACGTGGCAGTGCTCAGCTAGCCAGTCATTTTCCCTCCAGGATGCCAGCTTGAGGGCGCCTTTCCCTTGTGGTTTGGATGGGGAGCAGACATGGGTTTGGTGTGCTTTCTGAGGAAGTTTCTGGGTCCTGAGCGGATGGTGGGATTTAGAGGTGGATTCTGTAGAGCCAGAGGAAGTAGCTTATCAGCATCAAGTCTTCTATTCATCATTCACTCAGGCAGTCCCCACATCCTGGCTGCTTTGTGGCAGGCCCCATGCCAGGCGCTGCCGATGCCGAGGTCAGTGAACAACACAAAACTGCCCCTCTCCTGGGGTTCCCTGCCCAGTGGGGGAGAGGAGGCCCTAATCCATCAATTACAACCCAGAACACCTGGAGAAGGTGCATGATCAGCAGAGGGAGGGATTTGGTCTCTATTTCTCTCTCTCCCTTTCCCTCCCTCCTCTCCTCCTTCTCTTCTCGTCCTTCCCTTTCTCCTAAACCACCGAAGCCGAAGTCGACTTCTAACTGGTGTCCCCACTTCCGATGCTGTACCCCTCCCCGCCCTCCCCACCCACATCTGTTCACTGAAGCAACATTATGCTTTTTTTAATGACAATTTTCTTTTTTAAAAATTGTTTTTTAATTTTTTTTATTGAAGTGTAGTTGATTGACAGTGTTAGTTTCAGGGGTACCGCAAAGTGATTCAGTTACACATATATATACGTATAATATTTTTTCTTTTCAGATTCTTTTCCATTGTATCTTATTACAAGATATTGAATACAGTTCCCTGTGCGATACAGTAGGTCCTTGTTGTTTATCTATTTTATATATAGTAGTGTGTATCTGTTAATCCCCAACCCCTAACTTACCCTTCCCTGCCCTTTCCCCTTTGGTAATCATAGTTGGTTTTCTATGTCCATGAGTCTGTTTTGGGTTTGTAAATAGAATATCATTTTTTTTTTTAGATTCCACACATAAGTATATCATATGATATTTGGCTTTCTCTAAATGATAATTTTCTAAATCCATCAAAGTGAAACACATCTTCATCACAAAGTGACGGTTCGAACACCAGCCATTGCTTAACCTTATACTTCTTAACCTGCAGATGTAACTGCCTCCCTCACACCCCTTCAGTGAGAGGATGGCTATCACACTTAGAACAAAATCTAGAGCCCTTCCAGGGCCCACGGGCTCAGCACCTCTACCCTTATCTCTACCCTCTCCTCTTAGCTTATTATGATTTTTCCAGATCCTTCACGTGTGTTCTTTCTTCTTCTTCTCCCTCTAAGGGCGAGGAGTCTGGAATCAGATGGTCGGATCCCAGTAGTGACCTCCCTACTTATTAGCTGAGTGATTTGGGGCAAGTCGGTTTACCTCTCAGTTTCCTCCTCTGTAAAATAGGCCTAATGACTGTGTCCCCTCCTAGGGTTGTTGGGAAGGTTAAATGAGTAACACAAAGCAACTGGAAAGTGGTTGGCATGGAAGGGGCACGCAGTAATGGCAGTCAATGTCACTGTCACCAGCGTGCCTCTCCCTTCAGCTTGAAACGTGAACACCGCTCCCTCCAAGAAGCCCTCCTTGATGCAAAGCAACTAAGCAGACTTTCAACACACTGTCTACAAGTGGTCCCGGCATCACTATGTGCCTGACTCTTGGTTTATTATCTGTCTTCTTTCATTCTCGGTTCCAAGGGGGCTGGGCCCAGGTCTACCGTGCTTCCTACTGTGTCTCTGTGTCTAGGGGGGGTGCCTGGTACATCATGGGCATTAAATGAAAGGATGCTGAATAGATGGGTGAATGAATGAATGAGTGAATGAACGAAAAGGCCAAGGAAATTCTTCCTAGAGGAAATGAGTTGGCCTTTCGTAAACATCAAAATGAGTTTCCGGTTGGGTGGAGAGGCGGGGATGGTGGGGAGAGGAGATTCCAGGGGGAGAAAGCCGCAGAGAGGACCCTCAGGGAACCATGAGGGGGTGGCACGGGGTGAGACGTGGGATGCGCGGGCTGCCCATTCCTTCGTCAGCTTCCCCTCTGGCGATGAGCAGATCACTAGTCTCTCTGTGCCTCTGTTCCTTCATCTGTGAAATACGGAAGATACGACTTGACCCTGTCTACCGTGCCGTCTCCCTGGAGGCGGGGGCACGCGAGAGATGACACGTAAGGGGGGTCTCGCCAAGTGCTTGTTGGTATGTGATACCGACTCAGCCAGTGTCAGGACCACCTCCCCTCGCCCACCATCCCTCTTCCCCTGCTTCCCTGCCCTCTGATGTCCCCATCCAGAGATCCTGGCCCGCTCAGATCTGAATCAGCTTTTTTCTTATTATTTTAATTTTTTCAAAATGTTCATTCGTTCATTTTTTTTTCTGTGCAGTCTTGTCCTCCCCGATGGCTCAGCCACCCTCCTCTACCCTGTCCAGAGGGTGAGGAACGAAGTCTCCCTTCATCCTAGAGTCCAGCAGCTGGCCCAGGGCAGCCACAGTCCTGAGTTTCTTCCCTTCTAACTGGACTTGGGACTGAGAACATCTCAGAGTGACCTCCAGGTCTAAGGGACAGCCTCACTTGCAGCCTCCTTCCTGCACTGGCTTTGCCTGGTAGATTGATCTGCCTTCCAGCCCAGCCCTGAATACCTGCAGGCCCCTGGGGGCCTTGATCTTGAAGCTGGCATTCCAGCCCTCCTCTCTGCCCAGACCCCAGGGGAGCATGTGCGTTTGGAGCTGAGTGAACTGGGAAGAAAAGGGGACCCAGGAGCTGGTGGCTGCTGTGGTACATGCTTGGACTGGGGAACACCCCAGTAGCATGGTTTTACATGTGAAGACAAGCACCCTTTCCAGGCACCTCATGAACACACCTGGGAGAGAATCACCCCAGATTCACCCTAAGGCAGAATGGCTGGTTGAACCTTTGCTGGAAGCAGCCTTTGACTAAGAAAGGAAAGGATTCAGGGGCTTGGATATAAAAAGGGATGAGCACACAGCTTCTCTTCTTCCCTCCTGTGTGTAAGTATCTCTGTGTAAGTATCTTTGTGTGTCATTTGTGCACACAGGTCTCGTGCATTGACACGCGTATGGTAGAACAAAATATGAGGACTGACACCCCTCAGAAGTTTATGTAATATAGCAGGGAACCCAGTCCCAAAGCCTACGTATGACAGGTTCACCTTGAGGAAGCAGCAGCAGCTGCCACCCCAGAGCAGGTCCATAGACCCCTGTGTCATCCCTCCCTTTCCTGCGCACATACAGACATCAATAATAGATCACAGCACACGTTCCTGCTGAATCTGAACCAGTTCTCAGAATTCCTCTCAATAAAGCAAGAACTGCTCTCACACCCACTTGGGAACTGAGCCCCTTCTGACGATCTCACACTCCTAAGCGGGGTGGAGGGCAGCCCTGGGCAAGAAAAAACTTTAGATTTATCTTCCTCCAGCACAGACATTAACCTTCTGCTTTTTAATTCTCATGAGTGGACTAAATCTTTGCATTTGGGGAAAAAAATCACTTGTAGAGTCTGAGTTGTAATATATTTTTTAAGCTCATTCATGGTTCATTAGGAGGCAGATTATGGGGCCGAGGGCTGAGAAAGCTCTTGGCAGTGGGCCAGAGTCTTAGTAAGTTTCTGGCGGGGCGTCTCTTGGTATTTCAGGGAAATTGGAGGAGGCTGTTTAGGTAGGGGGTGGGAAGCAAAGGTCTTCGTCTGTCCTGGTGGTTCGCAAACTTTGCTGCACATTAGAGTCATTTAGGGAGCTTTCAAAAGTCTCAATGCCCATGTAACACCCCAGTTGTATCAGAATGTCTGGGGGTAGATGCCAGGCATCAGTAGATTTTGAAGATCCCAAGTTTGCAGCCAGGTTTGGGAACCACGGGTCTGGACACCATCCTGCTTTAGAGTTGCCCAACTCCCCTCTCCTTGAAGATGTCTTCAGGGAGCCTTTAATTCTCACAACCACTCCATGAGGCCACCTGAACAGGTACCACTACCCTACGGGACAGACTGGGGAATTCAGCCACAGAGAAGCAAAGTGATTTGTCTAAGTTCAAAGGATGCTGAGTTAGCGGCCAAGTCCTGGGATCTTTTCCTTCAGTGGTAAGTAACTGAATGAGAGACAGATGGATGTTTTCATAGAAGATTCTGAGAATATGCACTGAAGGTTTAACATGTGGACCCTTAAACCACAGTCCCATCTTGGAAGGACAATTTCTAAAACATTCCACACATACAGACACACACATCCTCCGTACAGCAACTACAGGCACAAAAAAGTTCCCTGTTTGGATTGATGTTTCAAGCATCAGTGACTCTCCTGTCCCACTGACTCTCCTGTCCCAGCCTAAGGACAGCCCAGGAAGCAGGGGTCCCTTTGCAGGAAGGCATCGATGGAGGGAAGTGTGTCAGTTGCACCGGGCTTTATGGAAGGGAATAGATCCCCAGCACACTGTTTTCTCAGGCCAAGTCACAAGGTTCAGTAGCTCACCTAATGAGACAGTTCCCACCCAAAGGCCAATTGGAAAAGCAATTACAGATCATTACAGTCCCTTTGCCTGGCTCCTTGGCCCATCTGACTCAGCTCTTCTCTGCTGGATCCATCAACCCTGGCCTTCCTCTTCATTCTGCATGTGGGGCCAGTGAGGAGAGGCTGGGGCCTGGATTCCAAGATTCCCAAGAAAATCAGATGGGCATTCACCCCTTGCTCAGTGATCACATGAACAAGCAACTCCTAGAGAGGGAAGGGTTCGTGCTCATCACAGTCCTCGGTGCGCCAGGCACCGAGAGAAGGTCTTTGCTGGCACTGTCTCATTTCATCACCATTAGCTAATGGTTAGTTCCTGTTAGTCATGAACCCACGGATGCTAAAGACTTGGTATGTGTTCTCCCTTCTCCTCCTGCACATTTGCAGACAGCATGAATAGATCACAGTGTGTGTCCTTGCTGAATCCAAACTGGGTCTCGAAATTTTCAAGAAAGCAGGAGGGTCTGTTTTTATATCTGCTTCAGAACCTGAGGCCCGGTCTGCTGGACTCACCCTCCCAGGGAATTTCCACTTTACTAATGAGGAAGCCAGGCTCAGAGTGGGGGTCGGTGAAGTAACTTGCCTAGGGTGTCTGGAAAGTCGTACAGCTGGAGCTCCAACCTGGACTCTAACTCCAGGACTGGCATTCCCAATGTCATGCTTTCTACTCATCCTTCAAATCCCAGTTATGGGTCACTTGCCATCTTTGTGAAGCTGCCGTGAGTACCTCCCTCCAAGCCCCCGAGACTTAGGTGTCCCTTTTTCTCCATTCCTGTACTACCCTGGGTATACTTCCATGGTCACATGGAAAGCCCTTTGTTGTAAGGTTTTGTTTTGTACCTGTATGACAGGGAATCATGACGCGTTAAAAGATGAATTTTTGCTCCAAGTATTTAGCGTTATTCCTGTCTTCCCACAACCCCATTAAGGGACCATCGGGGACCTGGGCATCCTTCACCAACTGCCCTTGAGGCCGGGACACTATGGCAGCATCACCATGTAATTGAGCCAATGATCAGCTTTTGAATTTCATTCGAGACTCCTGAAATCAGAAAGACAATAGCCCTGAAGGAAAAGGCCCTTAGAGCGTCAAGAGCACAGGTCCAGACTTACATGGACAGAGAAGCGCTACCAGGGCCACTTTTCCCCCTGCCTGTCCATGAGCTGAATGAGGAGAGATTCGGAGGGGAGAGCAAGAGAGCAAGACGCTGGTGAGTGTTCTGGGGAGGCCAGTGGGAACCTATGTTTGCTTCCAGAGTGGGAAGGGTTGCCTGGGAAAGTGGGCTGGGGAGGTGGGAGGGGAGGAATGATGGAGCCTGGGCAGGGAGGGCCTGAGTCTGCCCCCTCAAGACCCCTGGGGCCCCGGGGAGGCTCCGGAGAGCATCAGAAATTCCAGTGCCCCCAGAAGAATGTGGAAATGATTGAAAGAGCTCCTAGAAGAGACTGTGTGAGTGTAGCTTGGATGGTCTGACCAATCACATTTATCCATCAGGCAGATTCCCTCTCCTTGGGACCCTTGGGGTTTTCTACCCAGGCCCTCCTGAACCTGCCATGTTCCTCCACACTGCACCTCTGACCGGGGAAGGGCCTCCTTGGCACAACTAGTGGGGCATCCTAGGGTCTTCCTCACTCTCAAGTTTCCAGCCTCCAGGATGCAGGAGGTAAGGGGAGGTTTCTTGTGCACCCTATCCATTCTCTGGTCTGGTGCCGGGGTCAGTGACATCCTTGATGGGCAATCTCTGGAGATCTGGCACCTTGGTGTAGGACAGAAAACTTCATTTATGGGGTTCCCACCATGAGAAGCCTTCAGAAGACAATGACTGTTGGATGATCCTAGAAAGGCCTGTAGGAACTGGATTGGTAGAGAAGTAGGAAGGAGAGGGGTGCAAAGAACCCAAAGGCACACAGCAAAGAGCCCAGATTGGGGATGCTGGTGATGTTCACCGGGATGGATAGAACTTATGTTTCCTCAAAGGAGAAGTCAGCCTGAGCCACTCAGCTGCAAACTCTGTCCTAGCAAAACGGGGGGGGGGGGACATCCATTGCCCCCAAATGGTCCTCAACCCCATTCACTGAAAAAAAAAAAAAACCCAGCCCCCAAATGCCAACAGTAAGCCAAGGAGTATTTTCTTTCTTTTAAGCAGTCTTTGCCAGCAGTAAGGCGATGGAGGTGGAAGATGATCCGACACTTGACATTGGCATGTTCTGTGTTTTCAAGAGTAGTCAGTGCCCAAGAACAGCTGCTTCCCTGTGCGACCGCGATTAGCCGGGAGCCCACCAGCTTCAGAGGCTGAACAGGTGGTGGGTGGAACACAGCCGGGGAAGAAAGATGGCAGTCCCTGCAGGGCATTCTCTTGGTCTCCCTCCCAGTCCTAATCCTAGCCTCCCCTTTGCCTCAGATACGGGTGGATTCACAAAGCTTGCTCAAGGGGCCCTATGACTGGCAAGGAGTGGGGACAAGCATGGAGGAATTCAAGTCTTCAGTCTCTGAATGCAGACTCTTATCTCCTCTACGCAGTCATAGGGGAGCAGCGGGAGGCGAGTTTCACCGCAGTCACTATTCAATCATTTTTGCCTCCCAGGAGATACCACCTTTTAAGGTCCCGAGACTGCCGCCCCTTCAAGCCCATCATACATCTAGCTTCCTTAATGGGAGGCAAAGACAAAAAAAACGTAAGCAGGAGACCACTTCCCAGCATGACTAAAATGAGATTTCATGCAAGAGCGTGCGTGCACATGTGTGTGCGTACACGTGGTGCAAGGAAAGAGGCAGAGAGCTGAAACCTCCCATTTGGGGTTTGAGTCCTTGGGGCCCTTAAGCAAACGTGAGCCAGCCAAGCATCATTACAAGCAGTATCTAATTTATTGATTGAATCCCCATAAATGTCAGCTAACAATGTTGCCATAAAATAAGACCCTTATAAAAGAGCTGGAAGGCTTTTCTTGTGGGAATGAGGGCTGAGCAATGCTTCTATGTTGGGCATGCAGATGGGAAGAGGGTTAATGAATTCCGCAAACTGCTGGTTAGCAAGCCAAGGTGGGGTGGGTAGGACCCCGGGGGCTCCATTTGCTGGTCTACTGGGATTCTGTGTGGGATTCTGCCCCCATGGGTAGGTATGTGGGTGCATAACCCCCCGTGATCTTCCGTGAGCGTCTGCACAGGACTCTATGGGGACCTGCAGACAGGGATGGGTGTACACGCATTATACAACATCTGGGCCAGTGTCTTTGTGCACTGACGCAAACGTGTCCTCTGAGCTCCTTGGGGACAGAGTCTGTAGTTTCCTCATCTACGGGCCCCAACAGCTAGCACACAGACGGCTCATAAACGACAACCAAAATGGAAAAGAAGTGCACGTGTGTCTGGGCGTCTCTAAGGCTGGCCCTGTGTGTCAGATTAAGAGCTGGTGTGAGGGCTGTGCTTGGGCATCCGGGTGTGGCAGTGGAGGTGTGCTGTCGAGTGTGTTCCCCAGAGACACTGGCCATCTCAGGTCTTAATTCTCTAACTTCCCAGCTCCCCACAGAGGGGTCCACATCCATAGAGCTCCCCCACTCCCCAGCTCTAATAGGCTCTGAATTTCCCCGGAACCTGGCCAAGGCAGAGGCACCCTGGGGAGCGTCAGCCTCCAGGTTACTTTGACCCGGGGTGTGGTCCCTGCAGGCTGCCACCAGACATCACGTTGTTCCCTGAGTGTCAGCCCTGAAGCCTTGCTCATGATGGTCGTGGGTCATGGCTCCTTCGCTCAAACCTGTTCCAGCCCACCCAGCCATGTGTTCTGACTCTCTCTGTTCTGGTTCCTGAAAAGGTCTTGGCTCCACCTACCCCCCTTTGGAGAATCTGAATTCCTCTGACATACCTGTGAGTTCTTGGACAACCTTGACCACGGCTGCCTGGGGAGCATCTTCCCCAGGCCTGATGGCACTGCCCTGCTCCCCTGATGACATCCATGTCATGTTAACTTGCCTCCTTTCGTGGTGACTTGGTGTCAGCTCATTCCCACTTCCTAAATTAACTGATTTGTCTCCATTTCCTCTCTTTCCTCTCCTGGTCCTCTAGGTCCGTAGAGAGAGAGAGAGAGAGAACACGAGAGCTGGAACTAGTCCTAGAATACAGCCCTCTCATTTTGCAAATGGGGAGACCGAGGCCAGAAAGGGGAAGTGACTTTGGTCTGTTGAATAAGGTGTGGCACAGAAACTGTTCTGAGTGGTTGTGAAGTGCCACTCAGGGCGAGGCTCAGTCTCTGTGGGGGAAGGACATGCAGGAAGGCCACTGCAGTCCAGGATGATGGGTGTTATTACATAGGGGAGGACAGGGGTGTGGGACCACAGAGGAGGGACTCCTGCACAGACGGAGGAGACCGGGGGTGGGGGGGTCTTCCAAAGCAGGTAACACGTGAATTATTTCCCAAGTAGGTGCTCACCCAGTGAAGAGGCTGAGGAAATCTGGGCAGATGGAGAAGTTGCTAATAGAATACATTGCTCAGGGCTCCTTTCCAGGGCACCTGCTTCTCATTCTTACTGTTTCAAAGAGGAGGAAGTGAAGAAGTGTGGACGGAATAAAGAGACAAAGAATAAATGTATGAACGCATGAATGAATGAATGAATGAATGAACGCGACCCACAGTATCCGTGTGCCCCCTGTGCTGGTATATCATACACGTTTGCTCATTTCATCCTGACCATGTTCTGATCATTCCCACTGACAGAGGAAGCAACAGAAGCTCGGAGAGAGAAAATAAATTCTCCTGTCCTGGAGACAGAGAGATGCAGGATTTGATCCTGCCCGGCTCTACCACTGGGTTTTCCACCCCAACCTGCTGTTGACCGTAGCCCCTCCCCTGCTTTCCCTTTGGTAACTTTTAGTTTGTTTTCTATGTCTGCAAGGTATCACCTCATGCCGGTCAGAATGGTGATCATAAAGTCTATAAATAATAAATGCTGGAGAGGATGTGGAGAAAGGGGAACCCTCCTACACTGCTGGTGGGAATGCAAATTGGTACAGCCACTGTGGAAAACAGTATGGAGGGTCCTTAAAAAACTAAAAATAGAGCTACCACATGACCCAGCATTCCCACTCTTTGGCATATATCCAGAGAAGACAAGAGCTCTAATTGGAAAAAGACACCTGCACCCCAATGTTCACAGCAGCACTATTTACAACAGCCAAGACATGGAAATAACCTAAACATCCATTGACAGATGACTGGATAAAGTTGTAGGATATATACACAATGGAATACTAGTCAGCCATAAAAGAGAATAAAATAATGCCATTTGCAGCAACATGAGTGGATCTAGAGATTATTATCCTTAGTGAACTAAGTCAGACAAAGACAAATATTACATGATACAGCTTATAGGTGGAATCTAAAAAAAATAGTACAAATGAACTTATTCACAAAACAGACTCACAAAGATGATGTTCATAACCACTACCACATTATTGACATTTCTTCATGTCGGCATCTGCCCCCTCATCCCTTCTGCCGTTCCATTTTCTTCCCTAGACTAGCCCCTGGTTGGTGTTCACTCAACTGCTTTTGGAACTGTTTACAGCATCTGAAGTCGGGCATGCCTTCCAAGGCCCTGTTTTGCTCACAGGGGTCATACCCAGGTCTAGTGGTGGGTCATCTCAGGCTGCCTCATCACTGGGGATCTACCAGGTCCGGTCCAGCTGTGCAGAGAGACAAAGCATCACACTGGTGGGGTAGGAGCTTGTTAGGTCAGGAGTCATGTGCTATTTAAGAGAAGAAAATGCTTTTGGAAGCCTGTAGCCTAGGAGTTACTCCTCCCCCAAGAGCTCTCCGAAGAAGGATGGGCAGATGTGTCCCCCAGAGCCAGCAAGCTGGGGAATAACACTCTGCCACAGTTGCATCAATGTTTGTACAATTCAGTCTGAAATCAGATATTTTTAAAGCACTACAAGTTAGCCTTTAGCTCAAAGGTATGCTTTTTTTTTTTTTTTTTTTTTTTTTGCCCTCTCCTCTTCTCTCAACTGCTCACCAGCAAGCTGTCTAATGAGCACAGCTCAGATCCATTAGAGGCCGGGCAGATGCTGGGTCCAGCATGATTTCAGCCTTTGAAGGCTTTTAGGAAGAGCTAGGGAACTGTGACAATGGGAGAGGAGACACATTCATTCCAAGACAATAATTGCATTTATGCTCTTTACTGAGAACTCCATTAATTATGGCTGTGGTCAAGGCCTGGTATGCCAAGGGCACCCTCTAGAATTAAGTCTTCTTCTAATGCGGCCATAACCATGACAGGTGGACTAAAGGCAAGCTCAGGCATCACCGCATATTTGTGAAATTCTAATATTGGGACTGTGGCCTTGGCCACGACAGGGGAGGCAGGGTTGCAACAGTACATCAATGTTGGAGTCAAACAAACATGGCTTTGTCTCCTGGACCGGACACTCATCTGCTGTGTGGCCTTGGGCCAGTCACTTGACCTCTCTGAGTAACAAAAAGCATCAAATACGATGACACAGATTAGAAACTCAATGTATAGGCATTGCTATTATTGTTCTTAATCCTATTCTGCAGAAGCTACAGATCTGACCTGGAAAGAGAAACTACTGGAATTCCCAGGGTTGGGATTTGGAAATCTGTATGTTGCCTGAGGCTCGGAGCCCTGCCTCTGAGCTCCCTCTGCTGGCTGCTCTCCAGGGCTGCAAACTCGAGACCCCCCGCACCACACACACACACACCCCACCACCAGCCATGGTCAGATATGAGGCAATGATACAGACTTGAGGGGCCCAATATGGTAGCCATTAGCCACATGTGGCTATTGAGAACTTGAAATATGGTTGATGTGACTGAGCAGCTGAATTTTTAAAATTAATTTGAATTAATTTACATTTAAATTAAAACACTATTACTAGAGTCAGTTATTGGAAGACTTTTAAGGATGTTTGGAACAAGTCAGTACGTGAACCTACTTTTTCAGCTGTGACATTTATGAAATATAAATGCAGATCAAGTATTTTTATTGAAAACTGACATGAGCAGTAAGTATAAAACACACGCCAGATTTTAAAGACTTGGTATAAAAAAAAAGAATGTAACCTGTTTCATTAATAATTTTTTTATTGATTACATGTTGAAATATTTTGGGTTAGATAAAATATATTACTAAAAGTAATTTCACTTGTTTCTTTTTATATCATCTAAATGTGGCTATTAGAAATTGTAAAATCACATGTATGGCTTGCATTATATTTCTGTTGGCCAGTGCTGATGTAGACCACCCAGACAGCTTTAAATCTAGACCCCCAGCTGCTGCCAATCTAGGTACAAACAGCCCTGCCTGGAGTTCTGCACTGGGGTTTAGAACCAAAGCTTCCGGTGAATACAGCATGTGCTTTTGCTGACCTTGTTCCTTGCCTCCTTGTGTACATTAACCTTGAGGACCTCCTGGGAGGGTCTTGGTGGGATTTGGATGGTCTTGGATCTCTTAGTCAAATGCTATCTTATTATCAGCCCTTTTAAAAGTTCTCCATCCTCTTATCCACATCACTTGCCCTCACCTGGACGTGATTCTAATCTCCAGCTTTCCCATCTCTCAGATACCTCTGAGAACTCTCAGATATCTGGCTCAATTAGTTTATTGCCTGCAGAGAAAAATAAAAGTTCTCCATCTTACTGCTTTAAAATATATCTCCTTTAAGCTCTACAGGGAGCATTCTCATCCAAGTACTGCCAGATCTGAAGAGCCAGTCTTTGTGGAGTCTACTCCAACCTCTCAGCCCTTTACAGAGGCAGGGCTCTGTTCACTTCAATCTCAGTCCTCCTGGGAATCCATGTTTAGGTCTGAGCACATGACCATTTCCAGGAGAAGCCCATGCAGGGAGTGAGGAGGGCAGACAGCCGGTGCTACAGCAAGTGAAACAGAGAACAGAGCAGCCAGGCTTGCGTCCCAAGTCTAATTCACACAAGGCTTAGTGATATTTAACCAAACGTGGAAAGAGATTAAGATTTCCCCCATGTATCTCCATGTCAGGTCTGAAACACATCCATCAGCAAACTCATTTCCTTCCCAGGACTACTGGCAACTATTTCCCTTGTCAGTTGAAATGCGATGTCAGCGCCGACTGAGTTCATATGTGTTCTTGATCTAGCAGAGAAAGATCCTTAGTGGTTACTCTTCCAACCACTGCATTTCTCAGTGGGGGAACCTAAAGCCTGCAGATTAAAGTAAAGCAAGCCCCCTTCAGCTCCGAGGTGGTGAGACATTCTGGTCACAGTCTTCTATTTAGCCTGGAAGGTGGTGAAATGCAGGGGGCACATCACAGGATTTTGAAAGATATATGCCTGGGCTGGACCCTGGCTTGACGACACGATGCCCATGTATTTCTAAGATGTCTTGACTCGATGAGTCTCGGTTTCATCCTCCGTAACTGGGAATGATAACACCTCTTCCCTGGATTTGTTTGCAAGAACACAGAACTTGACACAGAGTAAATGCTTAATAAATGGTAGCCCAATCCTCTGAGCCCTCTTCTCATGCCCAGATGTCTGTTAGTGACTGCCTTACGCGCTCCCAAGAAATTAAAATGTGTGAACTCCCCGTCGTCTTTTGCTTTATTTCGCTACATTACCAAAGCACATCCTTCCAGATTTCTCGCCCTCTTCTTTTTCCAACATTCTTAGTCAGTGAAGGCAACTGAATGTTTGTAATCTTGAAGATGTACTGTATTCCTTTAAATAAAAGATTTCTAAGGTGTATTTCGGGTTGTTTTCTCCACTTCAGTAATAGACATAACTAATTAAATACTTGAAAGCCCATTTAATTTTTAATTCAAGAAGTCATTCACGATAGAGGCAATTTCAGCAACTCAGGAAAAACCTCAAACCCCAGTGAAATTCCATTAACTACGTGGATACTTTAACGGTACATTAACTAATGTTGAATTATGACGAGTCCGTGTAGAGGTACCTAGGCAGCCTATCAATTTCCTTTGGGGGAATCCAAGCTTTTAGCTTCTAATGACCAGTGCAGTTGATTAGATTGTTACAATGCAGTTATCAAGGTTACCTTTCATAACTCACTCCTCAGAGAAAGAACCCTGCCTCTGGCCTTCCCTTGAAACTTGCTGGTCCTGCAGAGATTACAAAATCGCGACTCCTCTTAGAACCTCCCTTTGGGTTCATGCCCGCTTCAGGGTGTGTGATGGGAGGCAAAGAGATATCCCTGGGCGTAAGGCATGATTGGGAACTGCTTCTAGTCCGTTTCTAAAATCAAGGCAATAGCATCTGTCTCTAACCCACTTATCCACCAACCACATGCATCGTCCAGGGGATCTTCACCTTGGATTTCTTCATGAGGGTCCCCTTTCCCTTTAACAGAGATAGATTCACGGGGCTGGAGGAATACCGAGGCTCATCTGGCTCCATGCCTTCATTTCATCA
This sequence comes from Camelus bactrianus, assembly GCF_048773025.1. Lineage (NCBI taxonomy): Eukaryota > Metazoa > Chordata > Mammalia > Artiodactyla > Camelidae > Camelus > Camelus bactrianus. The sequence goes on along the minus strand of NC_133554.1, from coordinate 35,747,518 downwards.
GTGAGGAAACAGGACCAGCGAGGGAGGCTGGCTTTTCCAATGTTACAGAGCCAGCTCGGGGGAAAGGAAGGGCTGAGACAAGGTGGCCCACTTCCCTTCCAGTGCTCTTTCCACCACAATTTATCGCTGCCGCGCCCCTCAGTACCATGGATAGCGCCAACTGGACCAGCTCTTACAATGTGACTGTCATGCCCTAGGGGTGAAAGTGGAAAAGGGTAAACCTAAAAGGAAAATTCTACCCTCGAGGATCTCTGTGATAGACTTAATAGAGAACCGGAACAAATACACTTGAAGCAATGAGGAGAATATTGTAAGACAACAGATAATTAGGCACTAAATTATGTGGCACAGAGAACGGAGAAGGATTTATGAATCGTAGGAAGCTGGAAGTCTTTGAGAGGGGGTTGGACACGTATTTGGGCTTTGGATCTTGACAGCATGTGGATTGTTGAAGGGACGGGGGTCTTTTCTATGTGTCATAAATAGTTTGAACATTTAATGTGGCTCTGGAGTCACACAGCCTTGACCGACTTACTGAAACCCTATAAGCCTCAGTTTCCTTATCTGTAAAGTAAGGATAAAATGCTATTATTGGGTGTGGGTTTGTCTAAAAGAAGATCATCATGGTTGGAAGGGCTAAACTGAGCTCCCTGCATGAGGAACATAGGACAGGGAGTCATGACTGTATGTTTTGCTAGTATCTACTTTAGTCCCGTAGGACCAGGTCCAGCTGCGGCCCAAATACGTGCCACTTACTGCAGACTTCTTTCTACCTGAGGACACATTTAGTGCTCACCTACCCCCTTACCTATATAGAAGGGTATATAACTCTGGTATGTCTTTGATCCATGAAGGTTTCTCTTTGGAGGTAGAGGTGGGAGATTCAAATGACACCATTTGTACCACAATAAAAAAAAAAAAAAAAAGAGCTCAAATCCGCCTGGAAACCAGGCTCTCAGGCAGGTGCTACACTATGACTAAAATATATAAGGAAGAGGTAAGCCTACTGGATGAGCACTCCAGGGAGAAGAATATATGAATAACTAACGAAGGCTGCCTGGCAGCCTTGGTGCCTCCTTCTCTGCTGCCTCTTAGCAGGGGATGTGAATGTGGAGATGACCTTGGCATGAACTATGAAACGATGCCATCGGAGACCATTAACTGGAAACAGAGAGTGCCCCAGGATAGTGTGACGTGTTTATGCATGGATTAAATATACCCCTCTTAGACCACTTGTGATGTTTCATTTCCCACCCCCATGATGTAAGTGAACACAATGCAGACGACAAAGATTCTGAAGATGCTAATCACCAGACCAGCCTTGGTCTTATAACTCAGGGGCATTGTCTACTAAAATTAAGGGAGAAATATTCTAGGAGAAGCAGCACCTACTTTTAGGGTCATTGTGGGGTCTAAATGAATTAGGGATATGAAGTGTCTGTCTTAGAGCATGGAATACAGTGGATATCTTAAAAATAAGCATTCCTTTCCCTGTACTGGGGTTTTCTGAGATGGGTATGATATCCTTGAAGCCAGGATGAACTAAAACAACCACTAGCTTCCATTGAGAGTTTGGCCTTGCCTGTGACTTCAGGGCTATGCATTGAAGAGAAGGAGCCTCCCTGAGAAAGAGACTCCGACATTGTCAAGAAAAGGGTGGGGGCACATTCATGGGGAACCTGGTGCTAAACCATTCGTAGACGACCTGCTTCTGGGCTGGGGTTTGTACGTAGCAGTGCAGCTCCCTCGCTGCAATCTATTGAAAGTCAGCCCTCGACACAAGGGTTTTTGTTTTTTTTTTTTTAAAGAAAGAAAAGGATGGGGACTGAGGGCAAAAAGAGAGCTGATTAGATCTACCCTCAGTTATTATTTCAAAAGGTAAGGTCAGAAGTGTCTGTGTTCCCTGCAAATCATGTAAGAACTGGAGACAGGTACACAGAAAATGACTCCATAGTAGGGTTCTGGAAACTCTGACTTTTTTCCCAGTTAGCTTGGATCCTTCCTGTCTGTGCTCACATTATGAGAAATAGGAAGAAATCCTCCAAAGAAGAAGGTCCCCTTTGTTTATTTTCAGAGATAGAAGGATGACTATATACCTGATTTTGCTGTGACCCACCCTGCCTTACCATCTGGAGGAGAGAAACACCAAACATGCAGAGGAGGGAAAGCAGTTTGAATCCCCGAGGTCGTCGGAAAGGGAGGAACAGAATGTTGTGTAATGGCTTCGAGGCAGGACATCATGTTAAACATTTTTACTCAGAAGCTGTCATTGAATTTTAAAATCAATAAGAACACAGTCATCTTAGAACTAGAAGATACCAGAGAGCATCAACCTTTGAACCGAAAGCAGAAATATTTTCTCCGGAATCACTGGAAGGGAGGGGAATTTTGCTGCAACATACGCCCCCAAAAGATGATTTCAGCATATTCATAGGTGGCTCTCTCTATAACTAATGTTTTTTTGACTCTAACATGACAAAAATTTATTTCTCACACACATACAATCCCCAAAGAGTATTCCTTCTTGTCAGGGGGCCCTACTTCAAATAGGGATATTGGAACCAAAGCTCTTTTCATTTTGTAACCGCACTTTTTTTCTTTTCCCTCATGCTTTATTACAGGAGGTTGAATACCCTTCCCTGTGCTCCACTGTAGGAACTTGTTGTCTATTTTATGGAGAGTAATTTGGGCTAATCCGAAGCTCCTAATTTATCCCTCCCCCACCCCCTTTCCCCTTTGGTAACCATAGGTTTGTTTTCTATGTCTGTGAGCCCGTTTCTGGATAACTAATTTTTTTTTTTTTAAGTTCCATCCCACTTTGTTAAAAAGCTCTTCCTTCTATTAAACTGAAAATTTTACCTCTTCAGACTTTCCTGGGCTTGTAGCTAAGGTCTACCCCCACACGAGGGCTGGTCCAGACTTACACATCTTCCATCTTGGCCTTTCGGTAGTAGCTTCTTCTAATTGCTTCTCTGGAGTCTTATTTTAGGGGAAAAGGGGGCAGGGTGACCCTCTTTTTCAGGCGTTAATTCCCCATCCTCCCTTTTGCCCTTTTTCTTCTGAAGTAAAACAAGGCCTTTCATCTGTTCTTGGCATGTGTGTGATGGGCTGGAGTCCCAGTTGGGACTGAGAGCAATCGTGTGGCCCTTCCCACCTCTAACAGCTCCGCATCTAGGGCTCTCATTTTTCCTCACAGCATCTCCCTCACGGGGTGCTAAAGCATATTTGCATTTCAAATGTAAGTGCTTAGAGATTTGGCTGTCCTTATAAGAAAACAGTGATGATCTCATGTATACATTTGAGCATAAATTATGTGGTACCCTTTCCCTTCCCTAGCCTGGACTTTTGGGGACCTGCTCACTGACCACTCGATAAGGGAGAACTTTCCCCCCACACATGAGATGGAAATAAGTTGTGAAAGCACTGCTTGGTGACCCCTCCTGGGATCTCTTGTGGATCCAGTGTCACCTTGAGCAGAGCACCTGGAAAGCCCCACAACAGCCATGGAGTCCCTTGCCTCAGCCCAGGCCTGGTGCTAGGTTCTGGGCCACCCTGAAGACCAGAACACACTCCCTTCTGTTAAGGAGCTTTCAGTCATTTCTCTTCCTTTGGCAGAAGAACACAACTGGGCAGATTGGTAAAGTTACGATTTTTAAAGTCTTTCTCTGACCCAAAGAATAAAAAAAAAAATAGTTCTGGGAAAAGTTTTGGTCAGAGAAATTTCTAGGTGCTGACTTAATTCAGGCGCTGTCAGTGTTTTGCGTCTGCGGGCACTCAGCTTCATTTGCATCCACATCAGACTCCTCCCTGCTGACACGGGGCCTCTCTCTCCCAGGGATACAGATGTAATTATCCTTTCGCAAGTGCGTGGCACACTGTCAGGATTTTGCTCTAGAAGAGAGAAAAGACCCAGAAACGAGGCTGGAGATGGGAGGAGGGGGGTGGGGAGAACAAGGCTCCCCGTTCTGCTGACTCGGAACCCCTCCCCTTCGGAGCAGCTGCAAACCACCCCTCAAGTCCCTTCCCAGCCGCTTTTTCCTGTCCTTTTCCATTTTGCCCTCTCTTTGCTTGTCCCCAAAGCCGTATTGTGGAAGATGGGGGAGAGGGGATGTCCTCTGTAATCAAGAGAAAGGGATTATTGATCACTGACTTCAGATTATCATCTCAGCTCCTCTCCAGGTACCTGTTTCTGGCCTTAAAAGAGGAAGAAGGAGCTGCATGGTTGGTTAAAGGTTTTGTTCTTTAGAATGTAGAAACAACAGAGTCAAGTTTTTGGCCCAGATACACTAGCAAAGTGGTCTCAAAATATAGCTGGTTTGGGGAGTGGTGGGAGAGATGGATCCTCCACAGTTCTTGACTTCTCACGTCCCCAAAGAAAATCCAGACACACATAGAACCAGGGTCCTGAATCATCAACCACTGGCCAGGATCTCAGTATGCTAATAATGCTAAACACAAGATTAAGCCCCTGGTTGACCAGAAAGCCTAATGAGATGCCTGAGATGCCAGCTTCTAGATGTCAGCAGTTCAGGACATTGGAGAGCTCCACTGGCTGCAAGATGGAGACTGCAAATCAGGGGCTGAATGCTATCAAAATCACCCTTTACTTACACCCAGCTAAGGAGTCTGGAACCAACTAGCAGACTGCTGCAAGGCTGAAAATAAAGGTTTAGCATGTGCCAGTCGTTACCACTGACACCTGTTACCTTTAAAAAGCACTATGGTGGGATCTACTCATTTAAAAATATCTAAAGATGAAATTAAGTATGTTTTTGCCAAGCGACCCAGCAGCCTCAGAATAGATTTTGAAGTATGTAGCAGGGAAATTCTTGTACAGGTTCTTTAAAAGGCAAGCACAACATTTTCTTTGGAGTGTGTCCGACTGTTATAGAGTTAGAGCCAACCTAGGTATCCATTGTTAGCATGTGGACAAGTAAAATACGATAAACAGACAATAAGAGATATCGTGTTAGTAGCGCAGGAGAAACTAACATATATATAACATATGTCTGTGTGTGTGTGTGTGTGCATGTGTGCGCACACATGTGTGTGTATGAGAAGAAGGCCTAGGTGTTGGAGCAGCATCAGATGTCATGGAAATGGCTTCTGGTAGAAGCAGCAAGACAAAAAGCAAAAGAAAACCAGACCAGGAATTAGTCTTGGCTTCTTCCCTCTGAGATTTTTTTTCTCCATCTCTAACAGGAAGATCCCAGGACTGCTCCTCAGGCTTGTGGGTGGTTTGAAATAAACTATTGCCTGTAGGCAGGGCAAGGGAATTGGACTTATTTGCCACACAATGATAGAAGCCATCATCATTCTTGCTGCAGTAGTGCAGTCTGCTGTCAGCATCAGTTTCTAGACAGCTCATATCCCAATCACCACCCTTTTCCTTCCAAGCCCCTTCTAGGTAGAGGGGACTTGACGGCAGAGCCACAGCATGGTGTTTTAACAGCTATCAGTGAATACCACACTGCACTCGTGAGGGTGCTGAACTTCTCCTTGGAACACCTTCTAGGCAAAGGTCCCTTTTAGATGAATCCACTTTCATCAGAGGTCTCTTGAAGCCCATTAAATAAAGTCCAGGACCTGTTATTGGTTTTCAATGGTTTCTGTTACAGATGGCTCTTGTCCGGTGGAAAGCAAGATCGATGCCAGCTCAACTGGCAGGGTTACGAAGGGCTATTCAGTGGGGGAAGGGAAAACTCTGTTGCCTGCGGTGGCTGAACAGATGCAGCCAGATTGAACACAGGAGATGGGAGAGGGGAGTGAGCCTCCGGTGCCCTCAATCTACGGCTGTTCCGAGGTATCAGGGAACCAATGAAACATTTTTGTGCTACTTTAGAAAGATATAAAATGACATCATTTCTATTCTTTCTCACTGCAATAAATTCATCTTTGCCCCACAAGAGTATTGTCACTGTCTCTCGGGTGGACCAGGCTAGCATCCTCCCAGAAATTTAAGAAGTTTCTGAGAGTCCTGCTATGCCCGGTGTTCTGGCCAGCACACGTGCCAGGACGCAGAGGTTTGGAAGGTTCTGCCTAGGACAGTCTTCCCCAAAAAGAGATAGCTCTGCTAGGTGCTTCCATTCATGTTTTCAACAAATATCTATTGAGTCCCCACCATGTGCCAGGCACTGTGGGTGTAATAACAATTATGACAGGTGTGATCTCTGTTCTCATGGAACTCTCATGTTATAAGACTGTAATTCAAGGCATCCCCATGTTTCTGGCTTGACCTGGGAGGCAATGTAGTGTAGTGGTTAAGGGTGTGGCCTCTAGACCCAGATACCTGGGTCCTAGTCCTGTATGGATCAATTACAGGTCACATGAATGTGGACAAGTTACTTTCCCTGTTAAAGGAGGTTAATTGCATACCCATCTCATAGGCTTGTTTTGAAGATAAAATAACTGAAACACCTAAAGCACTTAGAACTTCAGCAGGCACATAGCAAGCACTTCATCAGTTTTTTTTTTCCTAATTACATTTGAGCAAGACTTTTTCACTTCCAGGCAAATAGGTGTTATCTCTCTTGCACATGAATTGCTAATTCTAGTCATCAGTCCTTTATACATATTTCTCTATTTCTTCTCCATTAATTTGTGTCCATAAATTGCTCTAGGTGCAAATCTTGTCAACTCCAAAAAGTCTTTCCTAATCAAGCCCCAAGTTATTTTAATTGTTCCTTACTCCCTCCCCTTTCCACCCTGCAGTTCTGTTCCATCAACGCTTAGGTTTGAGCAATACCACTCTGGCCTGTACTCAGATCTAGGATGCCACCTTTGAGTTCAGAGAAGGCAAGTGACCAGCAGAAGATCACACAGCTACCTTTTAATGCTAGAGTCTGGGACTCAAATTCCAGTCTGTTTGATTTCAAATTCTATGACTCTGCTATGTTATTCTGACTTCCATCACATTGTAAAGGATTCTGATAAAAATACTATTTCAATTACTGCCATTTTATTGACCGTTCAGTATGTTCCAGATACTGTATAATATATATGTAATATAAATACACATATACAAATACATGTATACATATATTGTAGCCCCCTGACTGTGGGAACCAAGGAACGAGCCTTGGGCTGGAATGGTAAACAAGTTATAAAAAGCTGCAGACTCAGAGGTGAGAAGGCTGGTTAGCCAAGGACGGGTAAGATCCCCAGAGGGGGGCAACCTAAGACAGGCACAGCCGCCTGAGTCCAAGAAGAATGTTGTTAAGCAGCCGTTTCTCATACATTCCGCCCTGATAAGCTGTAAGGCTCGCTGGTGCCAACACGAAAATGATTTACCAAAACATAAAGGGTCTTCTGACCTTGAACCAGATGCTGCCTGTTAACCATTTCCCTTGTCATTCTTCTTTGCTATATAAGACTGTGCAACTTAATAAAGTAGAGTAGCCATCAGCTCTCTCCGCATACAGTGTGTATGTGTACATGATATTGCAACACCAACAATATATATGTGATATAAATATTGACATGGGCTTTATTAGGGAAGATTTCTTATAGTTGGCAAGATTTGAGCTCTTAGAGCACCTTACAGATATAAATCGTTACATATTATATAGTTACTAGCATTACATAAAAGTCACCATTAATAATTGTGTATATTATATACTTGCACTGTTAAATACACATATGTAACATACATATGTATATGCATATACAGTTATTTATTTAACCCTCATACAGCTTTGAGAGGCAGGCACTATTATTATGCCCATTTGATAGCTGAGGAAACTAAGACTTGGAGAAGTTAAGCAGGCTTCCCAAGGTCACACAGTAAAATACGTGGGATCTGAATCTGAATCTGTTCATCTGTATCTTTTCCATTGTTTGTACTTCACAGTACTTAGTATATCCAGGGCTCAATGGTTAAGGCAAAATAAATGCTAATTGAAGGGATCAGTAAATTCTATCTGTGTTCCTATAGCTCTTGTTCATTCTCTACACTGATTCCCTGAGCTGAAAGTTCAAAGGGCTTTAGCTGAGTGTGGATTTTCCAGCCTTCTGGGTCCTTCTGTGACGTGTGATGTAAGCCTTCATTTGAATAATAAGTTTCTATCTCTCCTTGGGTCTGTCAAATCCCCAAGTGATGATGAGGGCTGCTGCCTAGACCCCAAAAGCCTCTCACGGCTCATTAGTAGCTGGGACCATTCTGAAGAGCTAAAGATTTGGAGTTTTGCTCATCAGTAGCCTGAAGTTGGTCCTGAGCTTCTATTTGCAGTTAATTTTGCAAATATTGGGAAATTTGAAAAATAGTGCTGTCCAGCAATAAATTGAGCCAGTCCCAACACCCACAAAATCCATAATGGTGTAGATATCCAGACAGATCTTAATTGTGATTTAATAGTGTTCACTCTAATTTAGCTCCAGGGAAATGTACTTTCAATTAGCCAATGTAAACACAATGTCTACTTACCCCACAAATGTTTTCCTAAATGTGCTAATTAGGGCCTAGGTCCAATGAGTGCCGTATTGTGCCCTCCTTCCTTTCCCCCAAGTGTCACTCCACTTCAGGATCATGGTACTCCTATCTGGACTGTTGGCATAGAAGTCCGTTGCCTGCCTCTAATCTTGCCCTACATACTTTAATTCACCCTCCACAGGGCTTAGATCTATTCAAAACTCTTTAGAGACCATCCTGTTGGACTAACTACATCCTAACTTCTGGCCCTGGCCTACACACTTCTCCATAATACGGCCTCCAATCTACCCATTCGGCCTCATCTTCTATTTTTCACCAACATCACCCCACCCAGGTACTTCTACATCCATGTCTTTGCCTTCATACTGCTCCCTCTTTTTGAAGGACTCTTCGCATCATCTGTTCACATGAAAACCCAACCTCTTCTTCCAGACCATCCTCAAGTCTCCACCAAAAACACTGGGTCACCCACCTGCTTGTACTTGGATGTGGCATACTTCCCTCTAAGCCCATATTGATTTATCTATTCCTCCCTAGTGGAATTTGGGACACACAGACATATCTTTCACTTCTACCACTATTTGACTCTAATCAAGATTTGAAGCAGCAGTCCTGTGTTTTCACCTCAGTACCTTCCTAGGAATTTGCACACGGATGCTTCATAAATGATTATTGAATTAAACAAAGTTGGACTGAAGTGATAGGAAGTAGAAAGGGCAATCCTCCAACTGCTGGGCTCTTTATGAGACACAAAGGCTTGAGCAGTCACTACAGTCTCTCCTGTGCTCAAGAATATTTGTCCTGCTGGAATGACTGACTGCCCAGCTGAGTTTCTGCATTCATGATTCAACGGGATCATGTTCTTTACCCCTAGACAGATCTCCTAATTATTCAGGAACATCCTTAAGACTTGATTAAATGTCTGATGACACACCCCTAAAGCATCTTCTCATACATAAATAATTACAAATGCCGATAGAAATTCGGTGATAGTTATATGTCAGGACTTGAATCAGGAGGAGTCAGGAGACCTCAGTAGCAGCCTCAGACATATCATTAAATTGCTGTAGAGCCAGGATCTTGGACCTCAGTTATTGCATTGTTCTGCCCCTGTACATAGCAAACGTGAGATAATTGGATAGCTAACGGCATGGTGCCCTAGGTTCTCATTCAGGCTCTGGATCAGTGGTCTGCCCATTAAAATCACCTGGGGGGTCTTTAAAAATACTGCTGTCTGACCCACCCCAACCAACTGATGATCTCTGAAGTTACCACCCAGGTACCAGAATATCTTTAAGCTCCCCAAGTCATGCCAAAAGGCAGGCAGGTTGAAATCCTCTATTCTAAGCAGATGCTTCTCAGATTTTAATGTGCACAGAAACCACCTGAGGAATCTCTGTAGCATCCGATTCCTTAGGGCCGACGAGGGGCCTGAGAATTTGCATTTCTAACAAGCTTCCAAGGGATGCCAGGGCCACTAGTCCATGGACCACACTTTAAAGCGTAAGACTCATTTGACTCTATAAGCATTCCTCGAAGGGCTGTTCATGGGAAGAGCTATATAACTAACTACAAGCTGCATTATTGGCCCTAAGCGGTGCCTCCGAGATTCTTCAGACTTGGAGGAGCAACAAAGCTTGTCTAACTTCAGAAGAACCTAGGAAATGCTCCAGAAGGCAATCATGACAACAGGTCTAAACTGAGCTACGAACAGAAACAGATGTTTAAGCGACTGTAATGGAATAACTGGGCACCCAGAAACATTGGATGAAGGCTAGCTCAGGGCTTTAAATTATAAACTGGCCATCAGGCTCCCAATAGCCAGAGTCTCACAGTGCCTAGCATTCCCCAAATCATCCAGACAACGCAGTAATTAATTCAAACAACATTAACTGGGCAACCCCTGTGGCCGTCCTTTAGGCATCGTCCCCCAGCCCCAAATCCACCCTTCTATACCCTGCTGTATATCTCTGGGATTGGGGCTCTGAGAATTGCATTTCTCTTTTGCTTGCTGGCTCTAGCACAGAAAGCCCCACATCCCAGGAAACCTCTTGGTTTTGGGTGAACCAGGACAGTTAGTTATTCCAGCTGGCTTGCTCTCAGGTTCTGCAAATAGGTGACACTACGGGGAGACTGGAAAGGAGGGACAAGGGCTGCCTTCTTCCTGGTTTGCTTGTCTTTTCTGTCATTGCTACCCCAGATCGAGAAAGGCACCAATAGCAGCCCCAGTTGGTTTCCACCTCCTGCTCCTTCCAGCAGTCCAGACCCAGCCTCCTTGCTCCACTCAGATGCCAGGGCAGTTGGCCAGCACCCCTCCTCAGAGCTCATGGAAAGCTTGCAGGCAGAAGTGATAGTGGAAATGGATTTCAACTGGGACTTCAACAAAATGAAAAGAGCAATGGCCCTTCAGTAGGGAATATGCCTCATGGCAAGACATGAAGAAGTGTGAGAACCAGAAGTGCTCAGCATCCACTGGGAATAATGCTGCATGGCCAGAATGAGAATTATGGGCAGAGAAGTAGTAGACAGTGCATTCTTAATGGGATCTTGTCTTAGTCTGTGTAGGCTACCATAAGAAAATACTATCTCCTGGGTGGCTTAAAGAACAGGAATTTATTTCTCCCAGTTCTGGGGCTGGGAAGTCCAAGATCAAGTTGCAGGTTGATGTGGTTCCCCAAGAGAGTGCACTTCCTGGCTTGCAGACAGCTGCCTTCTTGCTGTGTTTTCACACAGCAGAGAGAAGAAACTCTGGTGTTTCTTCCTTTCCTTATACGGGCACTAATCCCATCACAGGGGCCCCACCCTCATAATGTCATCTGAACCCAATTACCTCCCAAAGACCTCACCTGCTAACACTATCCCACTGGGGGTTAAGGCTTGAACATATGGGAGAAGTAGAAACATTCAGAACTTTAGTGCTAAGTGAAAATGTTTGGAGTTTATCCTGAAACCTTTAAGCTATCAATAAAAGATTTTTAAAAGAATCTATGACATAGTCATATTATCACATCTACAGGTGGCTCCCAGGGCAGCCAGACAGGAAATGGAGAAGGAAAGTTGAAATCTGTGGGAACTCTGGCTTTTGAGTGAGATTTTGCTCAATCCTCTAAGCCAGAAATCCGTGGTCCTATGTTGTAAAAAGCAGGTGGATGCTTTAGATAAAGACCCAGAATATGACTTTGAATCTATGTAGGTTATTGCTTCAGGTACCTGGGAATGAATATCTATCACACACACACACACACACAAAGCCAAGATTAACTGGTTGAAGGACAAGAATGTTGTTTTCTAAGGGCACAAGCACATTAAGGTGGCTGGAGCATCTTTGTCAAGAAGCAACATGCTAGACACGATGGACAGCGATACAACTGTAATGGTTCCAGACAGCATGCGCAGGGGCTTTATAGCAAGTGGAGGATCTCTTAATTTTCGGCAGCCAGAAGCCACCTGGACAGAGAAGATAACCTGAAAAGAAATGGTTCATGACTGAGACAGGGTCCTTTTCATGGGCAAGGGGTAGATAACTAGCAATGCAAAGGCAACTGAGACAGAGAGAAAATTCCCTGGCAGGTGAGGGAGGTGTGACACAGGCTCCTTGCAAAGAGAATTTCTGGTTGTTTGGGGGGAAATGCTGTGAGGAAGTGAAAAGGCCAGTGGGAGGCTGGGGCCGCTTGACGGTACCTTTTAATATTTTTTCTTTCAATTAAAAGTCTGAAAGCCAGCCTGTAACCCTAAAGTGCTGCAGGTCGTTAGCCACCTGAGGAGAGGCAGCGGGGGACAGGCGTGCCGCCACCGCAGCATTACAATGAGCGCAAAGCCCAGGTCCAGAACGTCTGAAACACAGGCCCTGCTTAAAACCAAAAGGGTCCATTTTGAACCCCAGGAAAGAAAATGTCACTTCACACAGTCACAGGCACTGTCGGAACACACTGTCCCCAGGGAGGACGCGGACAGTATGAGGACCATTGACAGGCTCCAAGGGCCGCCTTTCCTGGCCTCAGTCTTTCTGAGTGGTCGTTACGGAGGTTGTGGTCCTCATCACAGGAAAGTAACTGAGACGACCCTGCAACGTCCTGCACTAAGGTTTAAACATAACACCATGAAATGCCCAGGAGATGGAGAGATATGTTAGCATCCCCACCCGAGAAGAGTCTGGGAAGTTCTGTTGACTGTATGCTAGAGAGGAGTCCATGGTAGGACGGAAGTGGAGGGAAAAGTGGATACAAGCTTGAGGGTGGAGAAATAAGAGAATTAAGAAGGAGAAGGTGATCGTTTTGTTCTGTCTTGATTACACAGAGAGTAACATTAGCCCAGGTGTGCAGAGACACAGGGAAGGGAGAGAGGGAAGCACTGGGGGTGTACAGGCTGGGGGAGAGATGGCCCGGCAGCCGACATCGCCGTGCAGCCGTCTGTGATGGGCTGTCTCGGGAAAGATAAATCAGACTTGTTCAGAGAGGCCCCAGAGAGGAGAATCAGAAGAGATGCATGGAATTCCAGGGAGACAGATTTCAGTTTGATGAAAGGAAGATATTTGGAAGCAGTTAGAGATAAGCTTTCCAACTATGGTTTTGGCTGCCTTGAAAGCAGCGCATCCAAAAGATGTGCAATGGAGAGAAACAGAGACCCTCCCTCCTTTGCCCCCCTCCTCGCAGGGGCTGTGACTCGCACTCTCCTTATTTGCGTTACATTTATCCTCTGGAATAGTCTCATTTGTTTCTCTGTTGACTCGCTCCTTGTCTCTCGTCCAGTAAATTGTACACCCCATGAGAACCAGGACCATATCTGTCTTGTTCGCTGCTGTGTCTCAAGACCACAGAACAGTGCCTGGCACGTGGTGGGTGGCCGATGAATATTGGTGCAATGAATCCGGGAAGACTAAGGATGTGGCTTAACCACTGTTTGAAAGGTAGTTCTTAGAATCACCTTTAAAGCCTTAAAAATAAATGGTTTTCTTGTATGGAATCTCATGCGGGACGGGAGATTCATGTTTAAGATATTAAACAGATTCCTGTGGTATTTTAATTGTACACATTTATATCGTAAGTCCCAATGTAAACCACTTCGTTTGACTTAGAATAAGAATCACCTAGGACTAGGAGATTGTTTTGATAAACAGAACAAAAACCTTTGAAATCCGGGCTAACCAGAAGACTGAGAATGTAATTGATTCCTCTAGCTTCTTTGTGCGGAACACTGAGAAAACCCTGATTCACGCAGAGCAGGAGCTGCACATGATTCCACTCTCCAGTAGCTCATCTGGCAATCTCGGGATAATTCTTCAGTTAAACTGAGGCAGGAGCTTGCAAAGGGAGTCATTGGAAAATTGAGCTTGGAAGTCAAACCTCTTACAGTTTGTGACAGTAAGTTGTGCCTCTCATCATGCATTCAGAAGCCAGACATGAGGGGGCAAATCTCACAGTAAGTGGCAACATGACTTTGATGTGTGACATTATCATGACCCTGCTGAGTCCTACAATCGGTTATAATTGCACAGCCAACCATCGGGCCACGGTGGGAGACAAGGACTTCTCCTTGCCTGGCTCTTCAATGAACACAAGACTGTATTTCTGGGCTGTGGAACTGTAATTCCATAGGCGTAGATGCTCAGGCATGAATTTATCTTTTTTTAAAAAAAAATCAGTGCTAAGATGCATCCTTCATAACCAATGACTTATTTTCCATAAGTTCTGATATGGATGCTTAACTGTGGGGGGGAGAGTTCTGAGAACTGCACAAAAGTCACCTGGTGGTCCAAACAAATGTATTTGTGGTTAAAATTTGATAGATAGCATATACTCGAGTTGCATGTTGTTCTTCTAAATGAACTTTACTAATTGAATATAATAGGGAAATAAAATGTGAATTAAAAAGTTTTACATGATTCCTGCAGCACTTGGACTTAAATATTACCAGACAAAGCCAAATTTCAGGGTTCCTTGTGAATCTGAGATTCTCCCAGACTGGCTGGGATGTGGTCTTAACCTTCATGACACACCGGAGGACCACACAGACTGAGATGGGCCCAATTATGGGCTGATGCCCAGCTGAGGATGGAGAGCCACCAGTCCCTAAACCTTCATTTCACAGAAATAATTGTGACACTCATTTTCGTATATTAGAAAAGGAAGAAACAAGTTCCCTAACCTAATTTTAGAAACTATCCAGATGCCAAATATAAGGTGTTATCCTGTTATTTAACTCTGTCAGGGATTGTAAAATACCAGATTATAATAGCTACCAACAATTTATTAAGCACTGTGTGCTAGATCTCTTCATAACTGGTAACTCTCCATAATATAGAAATTAATTTATTCTTTCCAGCAATCTCAGAAGTCCCTTTTTCTAAGTATCCTCGTTTTATAGAGGAGGAGACTGAAGCATACAGCTCGTATGCAGTGAAGTCATGATTCAGACCCTTACCAGCTGGCTCCAAAGAGCAAACCTTTAACTTCTTTAAAAATATCAACAGATCCGGGAGGGAAACAGGTCCAGGAGATCAAGTGTTGAGTCTTAAAATATCTGGGGCTTTAGAAAAACTTGCAGAGTTAACAGAAATCTCCAAAATCCCGTAGGGTTGGCAAAAGTCAAGTGCGTGCCATGCCGTGGATATGTAAGCCTATTATTTGATTGATACAAAGTTATATTAATTGATCCTCAGTTGTCACCATAGCCTGCAGTGAGATCTTTTTCCCTTTCATGGAAACTTTACTTTCAAATATATCATTTATGCCAAAGGGCAAACCGACTCGCTCTCCATCATTTTGCTATACAACTGACATCACCAGAATGCCTTCATACTGCTGAGTGAAGAATGGACGTGTAAATGCAGCCTGGGACTTTGAGATATGCAGTGAGTAGGGAAAAGAGGGGCCCTGAATGAACAAGCGAATGAGGTGTAGCGGGAAGAGCAGACATGTAGGAGACAGACTGTGGTTCTGCACTGAAGAGATGTATGACCCTGGGCTGTTCATTTAACCCCCAAGTCTCAGTGTTCTGCACTGAGAAATGGGGACAGTGTAGCCTCATAGGCCTGCTGGGATAATGGAATGATCATGGTTTAAATGTCAGCTACACAGGGGCCCTTACATGTTAGAACCCTTCCTCCCACATTCATCTTTCTCTTAAGATTTATACGTATGGCTAAAACAACCTCATACATTCAGTATAAAAAATAAAAGGAAGTCAATATCTTACCAAATGTTGGGACAAGGAATTGGAAACCCTGATGAAGTGTTTATAAATATCTGAATAAAAGGTTCTCAGGATGAGGCTATGTTACTTCAGAGCCTGCATCTCCAACCTTGCCAAAGCTCCTCTCAGGAGACAGCTGTTGAACAAAAGTGGACTTTGTCTTCCTTCCACGACTTGAGTTTTGGGGTGGGGGAGACTCTGGAGAATTCATGCAAAGCCTACCACTACTGTTTTCTGAGTGACAGACAAAAGGTCTAAGATTCCAAAGGCCAGAGGTGACAAACGGGGACCCTGGGCGTAAACATTATGACCTAAGTACAGAGTCAAAAGAGCATTAAAAAGCTTCCCCATCTGTGCCAGTGAGCTCAGGCTGTGCAGACAAGCTCTGGCCTTGGGACCCTTCTCCTGGACCAGACCAGGTGCAAGTTTTGCGAGTCAATGCCTCCCTCTTGGGATCCATGCGAAGGAACTCAGAGGAGGCTGACAGTAAACCAGGGCTATGGGGCTGGTCCCTGACCTTGGCTATAGAGAACCGATGTCCGATGTCCGTGTGCTTCACCTGCCTGGTCATGCTGGGTTGACCTGATGAGCCACTCCCCCTCCCCGGGGGTGCATCCCCCACTGCGGTGGCCTCATGAAGAGCTCTGCAGGCCACCAGCCTTGTTCTGTTGAATCTCGTGTGCAGAGTGTGCAGAGAGTGGGACCAATGACGATGAATGAGTTAGTTCTCAGTTCAGTAGCTGAATTAAAGACTGATGCCAGCCCACCGTAATGAGTATTTTTCAGCCAGCTTAACTGACATTTCCAGTCTGACTCCTTTCAAAGCGGGATGTTTTCCGTTAAACAGACATGCGCGCCCACCCACACACAGCAACACTGTCTACTTATTTCACTGCCTACACCTGTGAGCAGCTGGGACTCCTGTTGGCAACTTTGAGGATCCACGGCTTCTCTCTCCCCAAAGCAGAGCCCGGAGGACCAGGAAAGCACGCTTTTTCAAATCTATCAATGGTTCCTCCTCCCACACCAGGTAATTAACGTCTCTGCACCCTCCGGCTCCTGAATGCTCCCCCAGGCCCTCAAGCAAGTTCTGGTTTCCCCCAGGAGAGCCTTCCCCAGGTGCTGTGGGGAAGAGGCCCCCACTATCACCAGGCACATCTCAACCCAGGCACCTAGAAGATTTGGAACCCCCAATGACCTTTTTGCATCCAATGACTTTTTACCCAGGAACAGACCTCCGGGAGGCACTTGGGGTGGGGCAGGAAGAGAAGCCTCAAAAGAGAAAGATTCTATTAGCTTCAGGCTCTACCACTGCCATGGATTGTGGAGAAAACCCACCTGCTCTCCCCAAGCCTCAGTTTTCTCATCTATCAAGTGGGGAGAGTTCACCTGCCTTATCCGTCCAGCCCAGCTCTGCACCCAGCTCTCTGCAACAAGGTTACCACCTAGTACAAGCAAGTCCTTGGCCCATCCTCTGGCCTGACACTATTTTTGACCTCTTCCTGGAATCCTCGGCTCCGCTTCTCTTCCTGCCATGGCCAGGCACACATCAAACTCAGGCCTGAGACTGGTCTTCCTCCCCGGTACACTCCCCCTCTCTCTCTACTCTAGACAGCGTCTAGGGTCTACTGTGCCCTCAGTGTGCAACTGTAAACCAGCCACAGCCTGCTCCCCCCGTGAATTCATCAACCAGCATTCCTTAAGTGCCCCCACTGGGTCCCCACTGTTAAGGATCACCTAAAGGGTGAGGCAGATGAGCCAATGGGGAAGGATGGAGCCCTGAGATGCATGTCAGTGTTAAGAGCAGCACAGGGATGGGAGCCCAGGGGAGGGGAGTCTGGGAGGCTTCGAGCCTCCTCCCAGAGGAAGGGAGAGGAGAAGCATTCTCTGGGCAAAGGTGGGTGGTGGGGGAGGAAAGTCCAGCAAGCATTCCAGGCAGAAGGAGACGCAAATGCATGTACATGTGGACAGAGGGGCTCCCTCGAGCCCCTTATGACGTGTGTGTATTGTCCGCACTTGGCAGAAGAGAGGACCGGACCCCGGGAGGTGAAGACTTGCCCAGCCTCACAGCCAGCAGATGCAGCCAGAGCCCCCTCCAGTACCCGCTCTGCCTTTCCAAGAAGAGGGGGTGTCAGCACGGCCAGGGGTGCAGCTGTTAGAGAAAAGAAGTCACTGCCGCCTTTGCCAGAAAGCCCATTGGACTGGGGGTCAGATGCGCTAACTGGGTGTCGGGGTCCTTACTAAAAAGGATGAGAATGGCTATGGCTAGAAGCAAACCAAGCCCACAGCGCCATGGGGCTTATATTCTATCCCTGACCATTAAAAATTGCCAACTAAGGGGCAACCAGCTCGGGTCTCCCAGTGGGGACAGGTTCTCCCCTTTTCCCTTCTTTCACACACAGCCCCTGAGGTCCTGCTCCTCTTCATCCTCTGCCGTCCTCTCAGTAAGCCACGAACCACCACTTGGGAGAAATGGTCACATCAGGTCCCGTTGCTGTGTGAACAACGGGTGTTAGAACCTGAAAGCTACAGAGTCCAGTAGTGGGGTACCATCCCCTCCCTGCCTCCCAGCGGGCCACCCTTTAGAAGCTCTGGTGTGCTCAGGGATTTCTCACTCAGCCTTTCATCTGGATATTTATACAACATGCTTCAGAGCCGGCTTGCCTTGTGCTTTATTAAAGAGCAGGAATCATAGTGTCAGCATTTCAGGTCCACAGTCATTCCCAATTCGCCCTCCCCAGGGCATTCCGGGCAGCACCTGGGAAGGCAGACAGGCTCTAGTCCTGGGTCCACAGCATTTACTGGGCACCCCATTCAGCTCAGGGGCTCCGCCAAGCAAAATAGGAATACACAGGAAGGGGTTGTACGGGGAGGGAGAAAGTAGCATCTGTTAAGCACATTCTAGGCACGTGATCCATTTCATCCACGTGACAGGTAGACACTGTTCTGATTCTGCAGCTAAGGAAACTAGGCTTCAGGAGATGCTAACTCATCTGCCAAAGTTACGCCTCTCAGAAAATCTGCTCACAGATTGATTCCTGGATGATTTCTGCATTTGGTGTTTCAGAAAATTGGCCTAATTTTTGTAACAAATTTGTGTTAAAGTCAGAAGTAGACCTGGACCCCTCACTCTTCTACATCAGTGAGTAAATGCACCCATTCGTCAGTGTCCTTATTCACAAACTTGTCCCCCCAGGCGGACTCTGCGCGGGATCCTGGGCTGCATCCCTGCCCACCAGGAGCTCCATGGTAAGAACCGGGATATGGAAGCAGAGGAGAAGCATCTGGGAGTGACCTGCCTGGGTGCTAGTGCTCCGCTCACAGTCTCAACTGACCCTCACGCGGCCCTAGAAGCACACATCATTATCACACCCATTTTGTAGTTGAGGACATCGAGGAATCAGAGATGCCTTGTAACTTGCTCAAGGTGACATGTCAGTAAATGATCAAACCAGGATCCAAGACCAGGTCTATCTGACACCAAAGTCTGTTGTCTTAAAAACCATGCTATGTGGCTCCCAGATTCAGGGATGGGATGGGAGTCCCATGGAAGCCTTCCCCAGTGAAGTAATCTCAGCTGAGCATGGAAGGTTGATTCAGAGTCAACCAAGAGAAGAAAGAGGAATGTCAGATATTCTGCAAGATGGCCCTGGAGGCTGGAAAAGGGGAATAGCAATCTGAGTCTGGAGAAGGAAGGACTCGGGCAAAGAAAAATGTGTCATGTTGTGAAAAAAGAGACTGGAGTCTATCTCAAAGGCAACAGGGAGCTAAGAAGGGCTTCATTCAAAGAAAGAGTTGGTCTGATTTGTGTTTTAGGAAGGTTATTATGCTGTGGCATGGATTGGATTGAGGTAAGGCTGGAGGCAGAGAAACCCACGAGTGGTGGTATGGTCCTGAGCGATTACAAAGTCAGAGGCAGCTGGGACACAAAGTCTGTTTTGAATTCTGATATGTTAAAGGTGGGTTGTTTCTTGTAAGAAACACAGCCTGTAAGAATTTGTGGTACATTTATACAATGGAATACTACTCAGCCATCAAAAGAATGAAATAATGCCATTTGCAGTAACATGGATGGATCTGGAGATCATCATTCTAGGTGAAGAAAGCCAGAAAAAGAAAGAAAAATATCAGAGGATATCACTTGTATCTTGAATCTAAAAAAAAAAAAAGAAAGACACAAATGAACTTATTTATGAAACAGAAACAGATTCACAGACATAGAAAACAAACTTATGGTTACCAGCGGTGAAAGGGGTAGGAGGGGATAAATTGGGAGTTTGAGATCTGCAGATACTAACTAATATATATGAAATATATATACAACACATTTCTTCTGTATAGCCCAGGGAACTACATTCAATATCTTGTAGTAACCTATAATGAAAAAGAATATGAAAAGGAATATATGTATGTATATGGATGACTGAAACATTAGGCTGTACACCAGAAATTGACACCACATTGTAAACTGACTAGACTTAAATAAAAATAAATTAATTAATTAAAAAAAAAAGAAACACATCCTGAAAGGTGGTCCTGATCTTACTGCTGTTTAGAGTTTAATTGGGCCTACCCTACCCTCCATTATCGCTGCCCTCGGTGCTCCTAATGAGCAGGAATTTGGGCAGCCTGGGGATTGGGACCCAGTGTCGAGGATGGGAGGAGTGGCAGGGAAGCAAGGGATGCAGACAAACATTCCTGGGTCGTAGCCACTTTATCCCATTAAGCTGTATATTCATGAGAACTTCTCTACATCAATGAAATACAAAATAAAAGTGAAACAAAGTTTGAAATGCTATGACCTGGACCAAAGAATCTTGTGCTCAGTTCCCCTATTTGCTCTCATTTCCCCAACACACAGAAAGACAGTTAAAGGATACCATTTTTTTTTTTTCATGTTTAGTTGTTGCATAAATTTCCTTAAGCCTCTGGCGGCAATTACCACTTGTCTGCTAGCGTACCCATCGAAGACAAAGAGAGAGAACAACAGCAAATAGATATTAAGGGGAGAACTTAAAAACCGTTGATCTGCTTCATCTGACAGCCTGTTGTTGGGTTTTGTCTTTGGGGGTGGTGGCGCGCTTGTTCATGGACATGTTTCCTTTGGGTTGTGATTGGAGAGCACACATATAATAGAGTCATATTTTCTGTGGGTAAAATTGTTGCTGGTTCTTGTGACAGAGTGGAATCTATCTAAAGTTGCAGGCTCCCTGCACTGAGCCCCAGGCATCCAGGGCTGCCGTTGCAGAACAAGTCTGAGTTTCCTGCTTGGGTCATTCGATTCCATTATTTCCTGGCACTCGGGGTGGGCAGGCAGCATCTCAGTGCCATTACTTGAGCCCAGAAACCCAGTCCCAGCAGAATGACTTGGTCCTGGCCGTTCCAGCCTATTAAGCTGGGACCAGGGTTGGGAAAGCCACACCCAGCACCAGACAGTGCCGGGGCTCTGGAGAACCATGGGCAGAGGATGCTGCAGCAAGATCCCTGGTCCAGGAGTTAAGAGACGTGGTTCTGTTGCTACCACATGAGCTTGGACCTCATTTTCTTCATCTCTAAAGGGTAGCGATCACAAAAGGGGTGCTGGGAATCAAATGATTTCAAGGTTCTCTTCCAGAAATGGAGGCTTCTTGGGGGCACCACCTCCCATGGGAAGGGACAAGTGCTCACTGTGATCCCTAGTGCCCAAAGAGAAGGGTCCCTTAGGAGCAGGCATCACTGAAGGGGAGGAACCTCGGAGAATGACACCCTCTTGTACTTTTTTGTCACCACCCAGAAAGACAGGGCTGACACAGCAGAGACAGTGATGCTGGAGAAACCGAGGGGGAGACAGCTTTACTGACTGGGTATCCGGCATGAAAGGAAGGCGGCTTTCTTGCCGAATTCAGTGCCCCATTTTCAAAAACAAAACAGCAACCAAAAAAAAAAAGAAGAAGAGGAAGAGGAAGAGGAAGAGGAAGAGGAAGAGGAAGAGGAAGAAGAAGAAGAAGAAGAAGAAGAAGAAGAAGAAGAAGAAGAAGAAGAGGAAGAGGAAGAGGAAGAGGAAGAAGAAGAAGAAGAAGAAGAAGAAGAAGAAGAAGAAGAAGAAGAAGAAGAAGAAGAAGAAGAAGAAGAAGAAGAAGAAGAAGAAGGAGAAGAAGAAGAAGAAGGAGAAGAAGAAGAAGAAGGAGAAGAAGAAGAAGAAGGAGAAGAAGAAGAGGAAGAGGAAGAAGAAGAGGAAGAGGAAGAAGAAGAGGAGGAGGAAGAAGAAGAGGAGGAGGAAGAAGAAGAGGAGGAGGAAGAAGAAGAGGAGGAGGAGGAGGAAGAGGAGGAGGAGGAGGAAGAGGAGGAGGAGGAGGAAGAAGAAGAAAGAAAAAAGAAAGGTCTTTTTCACTAATCCTTGCGCCTTTTGCTCTAGAAGATGAGGTTTGAGGGTGTGTGATCTAGATCAGAGCTCTCAACCTTGAACTACGGACCTTCTGGACTGTTCACTTCTTTGTTGTGGGGCCTGCCCTATGCCTGGTAGGAGGCTTAGCAGCATCTCTGGCCTCTGCTCAGTAGATGCCAGTATCACTCCCAGGGGTGACCACCAAAAATGTTTCCAGACACTGTGGTGTCCTCTGGGGCGAAGATACCCACAGTTGAGAACTGCTTCTCTAAATGGATGATCAGCTTTTCTAGGAACCTCAGTTTGCATGTCTCCCAAATGGGATGATACCCGATCTGCTCAATTACTCAATTTACAGAGTAATTGTGGGAAACTGAAAAGAACTACTCAATGAGAAGTCCTGCTGCTGTTCCCACGATGGAAGCTAGAGTGTCCACCTCCAGGGGTCATATAAGAGACACCCTCTGGCCACCAGTTGCTCTTGCACTGGGATGCACGCCTAGCACTTGGCAGTTCCCTGTGCCACGAGCCTGCGTCAGTGACTCAGACCTGCCCTGCGTCACTTGGACCAAATCATCCCAGCTTGTCTCCTGAGTGTCAGATGGAGAAAGGATGCTTGACAGCAGCTGGCTGTACAAGCAGAGAGAGAAGCCCTGCCTCCATTCATCATCAAGCATGGCTGTTTTTAATAAGGAAAACAGAGAGAGCTCACCTTCCTTCCAGGAGAGCAGCAAGGCCCTTTGCCAAAGCAGTTAACTCCTTCTCGAATCTTCTAGACACACAGAGCCCTAGACATCAGTGGCACAGCAATCTTTCTTTGCGTCTTGATCACTGATCACTGTGGATTGCGATCATGTGTAGGTTGGAGAGGGTTAGAATTTCTACAGGGTCAGGAGGGGACAGGAGGTTATCAGTTTAACCTTCTCCACTGGGCTCAGGATGACCTATGCCCCCACTTCCGGTTGAGGATCAAAGGCTGTTGACCACCCAATATATGTGGGGAAGGGATGGCAGAAGGGAGTTGGAGTCTGAGCACCAACAACATGAAGGTGCCATACTGGATTTGATATGCATTGTATCAATCCACACACAAGTCCAATGGACATTAATAATGCTGACTTTACAGCCTAGGAACTGAAATACAGAAAGGCTAAGTGATTTGCCCAGGATGCCTGGGGAGTCAGCATTTGAACTCGGGGCTGTCTGCCTGCAAAGCCATGTCCCTTTCCCCACGCCTGCTGCCTTCTGATAAGGACACTGTTCCTCCAAAGGGGAGAAACAGCTTCCCCAAATTCACATAGCTCTTCACATAGTGGACTCTTCTGAGGGGTTCACACTACAAAGTCAGTTGTCTGTATCATCGTCTGAGGTATACGATGTGGCATTTACAGGTGTGGGTGTGTGTTCTGTGCACATCCACTTGTGTGTATATCTGTGTGCATGTGCACACACACACGTGCTTCTGCAGTGAGCATGTGTACTTAGCACAAGTGTGACTACATGCTGCATGTGCATGCATGGGACACGTGTGTATTTGCATGCCTTTGCTCCGTCGAGGACAGCAGAACACGGGTCTGGGAATCATGCCCCAGGACTGCATCATGCATGGGACAGAGGGGTGGAGGAAGTGGCTTCTTTACCGGGGGAGAAGCTTGCAGAAGGAGCAGAGTTGCTGCACTTGCTGTCTAGACACACCAACCTCGCAGACACTTGGGGGGCATCCCCTGTGGGTTGCCCTAATGATGTGTGTGCACAACTGAGTCAGCAGGGGCTGAGATCCTGGCACCCCTGTCACACAAATTTCCAGCTCCCATTTGTCATCAG
Source organism: Camelus bactrianus (assembly GCF_048773025.1). Lineage (NCBI taxonomy): Eukaryota > Metazoa > Chordata > Mammalia > Artiodactyla > Camelidae > Camelus > Camelus bactrianus. The sequence goes on along the minus strand of NC_133554.1, from coordinate 35,723,711 downwards.
CTTCAGATGAGCCTTCCCCTTATGGGGTGTCCTTCCCTGCAAGTGTGTGTGTCAGCTGGTGGTTGCTGATGTCCGGAAAGTTCTGTGCTGTCTCTGGGGCCAGGGGCTGCTGCCCCCCGCCGCCCCCCCACCACCACTTCCCACTGGTAGCTGGGCATGAAGCAGGAGGAACCTCTGATTCAGGCTCCTGCTGGGAGGACAGTCAAGTTAGGCAACCTGTGATGGTGGAAGGGCGTGGAAGGGGACACTGGCAGCAGAAAGTCTGGCCAAAGGAGAGATGTTTGTAGGTAACCAATTGGGCAAGGCAAGGAGCTTGGGAATGTGGGGTGGATGACAGGAAGAGGGAGGGATGGGTGTGGGAGATGACCCCTGCGTGCATGAGCAGAACTGGGTCCTTGCTATAGCAGGGAAAGAGCCGGGAGCTAGCCAGCCCCAAACAACAGATCCTCGTCTGCTCCCAGACGGCTCTGTGAGCTGGGGTTAGTCATGCACCCTCTCTGGGCTTTAGAGTTCTGGCTCTCCTTTGCTGTAGTCCCTGGAATTACCTGGAACCAAGCTCCGATTTAGCAAATGTTTATTCAAGGTCAGAGTCCTCGATAGCAAAGCGCTGTCCAGCTCCTCGGGCTTGCGGCCAAGGGTCTGGTAAGTGAGTGCCACAGACAGCTCAGGTAATATCTGTAGGGGTACCGAGTCCTGGGAAGGTCTGAGCTCTGGTCCTCAGCAGAAGTCCCACGGGCAGGTGGGTCAACAGTGCTCGGTCTCCCCTAAGGCCACCCTCCTCTCTGGGCAGGCCCCTACCCCCACGTCCGCACTTCTCCCTCGTTCTGAGGCCACCTACCTGAGTAGGTGGAAGACACTGAGGAAGACACTGGGCCACACGCTTTGCATGTGTTAATTTGTGCAACTAAGCAACCAACCTACAAGGGAGAGCAAGCAAACCTCACTCGACAGGTGACAGGTGAGGGACCCACATCTGCGCAGGGAGGCGAGGAACACCTGGGCTGCCAACCCCACCGTAGCAAGGTCCCCTCTCTGCACCCTTCTGTGCAGCCGCCCTGCAGGGTCCAGCCTGCTGGTTACAGAGAAGCGGCTAATGAGGGGCTCCGCGCAGCTAGCCCAGGAGCAATTCCCTCTGTGCTCTCAGCTACAGATACGAATTTTGTTTAGTTCAAAGACCTCATTAACACCAGGGTTAGTGGAAGCAGCTTCACAGCTGATTCATCTTCAGGAATCAAAGATGGCCAGAGCCCCCCCGGGCAGCCAGGGGCCGAGCTGATCAGCAGGGCATCTCTGCTGCTCTCTTACCTCCCAGGGGCTCTGCAGCCAGCGCGAGGACCTCAGTGCCTCTCCCGGGGCCTGGATCATGGATGAGCACATGAGAGAACTCTGCCCACGAGACCTTGGGGCTCCCACTGGGAAAATCCAGGGACAAGATGCATTTGCATCGGCCTGGCCCAGGTCCTCACTTCTAGACAGTATGAACAGGTGGTCGACGGTCATGGCAACCATTGAACCCCGTGGGGCACAAGGAGAGGATACATGTTGTGGTTGTAGGGAGACTTAGTTCTGCCACTAACTTGGTTTGTGACATTTGAGCCCCTGCTCAGCCACATGAACAGATTGACTCAGAGGTTCATCAAGGTCCCTCTGGCTCTGATACTGACATGCCCCAGACTGTCCAAGAAACTGTCATTGAGACGACAAAACATACTCATTCGTGGAATCAGCATTCATGCAGTACTTACTATGGCACTCAGTGTGCCAAGTTTGGGGGCTGCAGGGGTCACCGGGTCCACATGCATAAAGTACCTCTAACAATTTTAAGCAGCATAGGATAAGAAGCAAAGGAAGTGTGAAAAAAATAAATGCCATGTGATGTGAATTTTGCCTCAGTATAAGAAGCAGTAACAGTGAATGACCTGCCCCTGATCCAAAAGGTACCAAGGGGTTCTCCAGGTCTAGAAGCAGTGGCTTCAATTCCTAGTTCTGTCTGCAGCAAAATACAATCCGACCCACTGGACTGCAGCACAGTCCAATCCAGGGCTTGGTAGGCATCCAACAAAGATGTACTGAAAGAAGGAGGGGAAGAAAGAGTCAACGAGAAGAAAGGTGAACAGTAGAAGGAGGCTTGTTCAGGAAAGAGAGGTAGGGGTCTCACTGTTTCCTGTTTCAATTTTAAAAAAGTGAAGTTCGGCCAAGGGGTTCAGTGGTTCACCCATATCACACTGGGAGCAGCTGACAGATCTTAAGTGTAGAACGAGGTCCCTGGTGAGTGGGGCTTCCAGGAAAGCCCTCATGAAGGCAGAGTAAGTAAGAAGGTAATGGTTGGAATTCAGCAAATCCAAAGAGCTGGAGTTGGCAGTGAGAAGGGCAATGTGACCCAAGGATAAGGTGCGGAGTGGATTTTCTTATATATGTTCCTTACATAGCATCAGAGGGACCTGGGGACAGCAGCTTGGGGTAATGGCATTAGGAACCTGGCTTTGCCATCTACCAGCGTGGGGGATCTGAGGAAGGCTAAGCCTGGGTTTCCTCATTTTTGACCTGGAGATCACGGTACCTACACTCTAGATTTTTTCTAAGGATGAAATGAAATAAGGCATACACAGCACCGGGCATAATCTCAGCTCAATACACACGAGCCCTTTCACTTTCTTCTCTGCAGGCAGAGAGGATGGAGAAGGGAAGGGCGGGCTGCTCAGAGTTCTTGAGCTTGGGGTACAAAGTCACACGGGCTAAGCTCTGCCTTCCTTTCTGTAGCTGGTCCCCTCTCTGGGGGGCAGAGTCAGTGACCATCCAGGCAGTCAGATTCAAGGGATCTAACGCCCCTCCTTCCTGGGAACCAGGTAGCCCACCCAGAAATGGGAATGAAATGCTGGAATTATTAAAAAAGCCTGGGCTGAGCAATCATTCATCTGATCGCTTCTTTCTAATGGTAAACTTGTCTACCTCGCACATAACAGGGAAGTTGCTTCTAAGAAGCTAGACCAGGGGCTGAGTAATTCTCCAAGCAGAAGGGAGTGGCAGCTAATACCGGAATCGTGTGACTGTAGCAGAACCTTCTAGGACTTCTTGCTATGCTTATGTTTTTATCTAGTTTTGCTTCCACAGCATGACTTCACTCTTTCAGGATATACTTTTTGCTGCCATTATGAAGTTCAAAGTTAATCTGTCCTGTAGACAGGAACATGCCTGAAGAGGTAGACCCCAGTGGACCATTTATTCTGTCAGCGGAAATGATTGCGTTCCAATGGCATTCCCCACACTGCGTTGGACCCTGTAGGCACAAGAATGAGCAATTACGGCCGGGTCCCCATCCTCAGGGGTTTACAGCCTCGGTCACCAAGGATCCAGTGCCCACATTCACGTGCAACCAGTGGGAGCATTCGTGAACGAGCACCATCCTTTTGAAGAGCGATCTGTCCATGTGTATCCAGAGTCTGCCAACTATTCATTTCTTTTTACCACAATAATCCTTCTATGTCAAGAAAATCATCTGAGATATTAAAAAAGGAGAGAAAAAAGTTCTGTATGTACAAAGGTGGGTATTTTTCTACGTCTTAAGAGCATAAAATTGAATGAATATATGTACATATATGCAAGACTGGGACATTGTGCTGTATACCAGAAATTGACATATTGTAAATGACTGTACTTAATAAATAAAAAAATAAAATAAATTTTTAAAAAGAGCATAAAATTGAAAACAATCTCAATGTCCAATACTGGGTAGTGTTTAATTTAGGATATATCCACTTTGTGGAACAGAAGAAAGACATTAAAAAGACAGTACTGTATAAAGAGTTTCCAGTAACTCTGGGATCTGCTTAGGGCACAATATTAAACGAAAAATGCAGGACTTGAAATTCTTTATTCAGTGATATCACAGCTATGGAATGCTTTTTCCCCCTATCGATATGGTATTTTACAGCTTTCAAAGTAGTTTCATATGCACGGCTTAATTTTGAGACTCACGGCAGCCCTCGAATAGAAGTCATCCAAGGATGATCATTCCCCTTCTAAACAGGAGGAGACTGAGGTTTTCCAAGACTGATGCATCTAATAACCAAGCATTTCACTTGCTTAGAAATGCAGAGGGTACAGGAGAATCATTACGAAAACTTTATAAAGCATGTTGCCTGTTCTTTATGCAAGAACTCTGAGCCGCCCGCCTCTTCCCTTCCCATTCTCTCTGCCTGCAAGAGGAGGTGAGAGGGTGACCGCTGACTGGGGGAAAGAAATCATTTCCCCCACTTCTCTTGCTGAGCTTCCACTACTGCTAACCATGCAGCAAAGTTCTGCACTGTCCGGCTGGTACTGCTGTGACCAGAAATGGTTTCTTGCTACAAGACATAAAATATCCCTGCACAGGGACCCTCAGTGACAAGTTCCTCTGACTCAGGCTCAATGACAAAAGCAATCAGGGGCAGGTGGAGACAGTGGCATGAGCAAGGTGACAATTAACTCTTTGTGCAAGCAGCCTCTCCCCACCACTCCGGTCTCTCCTGCATTAGCTGGACCCTTAAGCTCTATGCTTGAGCTGCAACCCTCTGGACCCTGTTCCTTGGACTTATCTCACATGTCCCACCTCTTCGGCTCTTCTTCAGGCTCTTTCTTCTTCCACTCAGTATCTCATCTCTATGATCTCTGCCTTGAAAGAGGGCCCTCCCTTCAAGCTCAGCAAAAATGAAGCCTCTTCCATCCAGCTCAATCCTCTGGGTTCTCCAACAGTGTAGCATCCTCTCTTAATAGTTGTAGCCCACTGTATTCTGGTTTAGTTCTGTATTTCAGCCTTTCCCCCAAAGACTGTGAATGCTCAGGACCAGAGAAGATGCAATTTCACTTAATCCTTACAGAAGCATCTCAGATATAACTCTTTTTAATCTCAACCTCATAGATAAGAAGTGGGTGCAAATATGTTTTTAGGGTAAACGGCAGGCCCATCTTTGAACTCACATGGACTTTGGTGTCCCCAGCTCTTCCCATATTACTCAACCAGGTCTTTCATAGCTAAATGAATGAATGAATGAGTGAGTGAGTGAGTGAGTAACTAATCAAAGACCTTCTTTCACAGCAGACCCTCCCTGGGCACCTACGCCCACAGGTTGTCAGAACTCAGAGAAGAGACTGGTGGAAACTGATTCAATAGCAACCCCCGGAGTCTGAAATCGGCCTCTGCTATGGTCTCTTCTCCCATGATGGCTAGAACGAGAAAGGACTTGCAAAATTATCAAGGTCCCTGTTCTTTTTACACTATCTTATAATCAGGTGTTGACTTCCTTCTCCGGTCTCTTTCAGTCCTTCTGGTGTTGTCTAAGGAGAAAGTCTCACCATGGTATTACCATGCGTCTTACAAGTCTCTAAACATTTGCTAATTTTCCTTTTTAACAAAGAGAGAACAAATGTTGGGCACAGAGCCTTGGCAGAAAACAACATCTAGCTAAAAGCTAGCAGTACTGTTTTCTTCTCATTATGCTTATTTTTACAGTTACCTTCTATTTACGGTGAATGATAATGTTCCATCATTTACGTGCTGATTTAAAGTTCCCATTATAAATACACATGTTTAGGGGAGAAAAGAGAGTCAATCTAAAGAACAATATTGTATAAAGAAAAGTATAGGAGGCATGCAGTTACTAAACAAATAATGCAAGTGTGGCAAGAACCCAATGTTTGGGAAACACTAGTTAAGTCCAAACACCTAATCACAGGTAAAACAGAGGCCCAGAGAGGGCAAGTGGTTTGCCAGAGATCGCCCAGCCAGCTCCTGGCTCAGTCTTCCCCCTCTCCTTTGCCACACATACCTCTCTAAAAAGCTCTTTCTGTATGTATATTGTGACTATTAGAGAAAATGACCAAAAAAAAAAAAAAAAAAGAAAAGAAAATGACCAACCAAAGAGTTCTGTTGATGGTCAGGGGCATGAGGGCTACGGATTGATTGGGTGGTGGGGGCTGTGTTCTCAATTCCCCAGCAATGAACAGGCAACCGATGTTCTGGGTGGAGTCAACAGGGTGGTAGGCCCCTGAGTCACTGGTCATTTGTCACTCAGTGACTGAACAGAAAGAACATGGGGAGAAACAGGCCATTGGGAGCTTACAATGCAGAGGAAAGATCACAGCTTATAAAACACAGCATTAATAAAGACTACAAAGATATACCTAAGAGAGGAAAATGAGTCTCTCTGCCTCTGTAAATAAATCCACGGCTTGCAAACAAAAACACGCCAGAAAAACCAACTGCAAATGCACTCCTAGAAAAGGAGACCAGATGTCCCTGGAATCTTTTTAATTAAATTGTGAGTCAATTGCAAGCCAGAGGGGTTGGGGGCAGGAGGGAGTGAAATTTTGCTTTCTAAGACTGCCAGATGCAAAGTCCAATTTCCAGGATAATATATCCAGGGTAGAGGAGGCTTTCCAAAATTTAATTACATATTGCCTAGCAACTGAGGAGATGAACAGGAATAAAGTTGGGGGACCTGGGGTGATGCATTAAAGATGTTGATGCCCCAGGTTGGAGAGCGCACATCGACACCAGGCGATGGTCAGGAGCTACAGGAGGTGGTTTCAATACGTGAATTATAAGCCTCATTCTGCTCCGTTTCCCTTGGGCTGACCAACCTGGCAACCTGGCAGAATTAGGATCCTGCTTTCTTCATCTCTTACAATGGCAGCATCTCCTATACTTGTATAAAGTAATAGATATTGTTAAAAATTCAACAGTATAGAAATGTCTAAGGCAGCAAGTGAAAACTCTCCTTCCAACAAGAACCACTCTTAACATCCTGTTGCATCTATTTCCAGAATTTTCCATGCAGAGCTAACCTCTCCCTTTCTAACCTAAATGAGATACTACTACATGTTGCTTTATCATCTACTTTCCTCCAATTGATGGTGGACTTTTATTTAACTTTTATTTTTTATTGAAATAGAACAAAAATAGAGAAAAGTCTACAAATAATGGAACCACTGTTGATAACAAGACATAGAACAATGCAAGCTTCCCCCTTCTTCCATCTAGTTCTCTCAGACCCCCTCCAAATCACTACTCCATCCCTGCTCTGCGAGGGTAATCATGCTCCTGACTTCAAATATATATTAGTTTTGCCTGATTTCAACTCCGTATTGAAGGAATTATATACAATAGATTCTTCTGTGTCCGGCTTATTTGCTCAACATTTTGTGAGACTCATTTATATCGTATGAGTAGCCGCCCTTCATTTTTACATGTAGAATACTCCAATTTATGGTTATATAATAATTGATTTATCCATTTCAATGGTGATGAACTTCTAGGCTGTCTTCAGTTTAGGGCTGTTAACAAATAGAAATGCCTCGTGCATTCCTTCTGGCACTTTTCTCTGGGGTAAATGTCTAGGGGTGAAATTGGCACTTTTCTAAAATGCCTGTAGCAATTTACATGCCCAACATCAGTTTATGAAAGTTCCTAAATTCATCCTTTTTAATGTCTTATTGTAAAAAAATAATGTTTTATTATATGGATATCTTCATAGTTCTCCACTGATGGAAATGTTGGTTGTTTCCAATTCCACGCACATATTTTTTTAAAAAATGCTTCCATTGTTTCATATTCCATAGCATTTCATATTTATCTTTGAGCACTGACATGATTATTCCTTAGAATGACTTCTTCGGAGTGAGATTTTGGAGATCAAAGAGCATGTGCATTTAAAATTTTCCTCTTTCCGAGTTTCCTTTCTAATTTCTTGCAATCCCATGCTCCTTTTGGCTGTTCCTGAATTTCATTTTTCTGTTTGCTTCCTTGAACACTCTCCATTTACCAGCTGTACCATAAAATGTTGGCTCCGAGAACACTCTCTGTACCTCTTGGGGCAGCCTTGAATGAATTAGGTGAAAACATGTGGTCTAGAAATGCCATGGACCTGGATACAGAGATCAAAAAATCTACTTGTTTGAAATTTGTAGCTACCGACAGGCATCTGTAGGATAGATAACAAGATTATACTGTATAGCACAGGGAAATATATACAAGATCTTGTGGTAGCTCACAGCGAAAAAAAAAATGTGACAATGAATATATGTATGTTCACATATAACTGAAAAATTGTGCTCTACACTGGAATTTGACACAACATTGTAAAATGACTATGACTCAATAAAAAAAGTTTAAAAAATCTACTCCAAGTCTTAAGCAGAAGTCAGTCTCTGAAGTGTGCTTCTTGAGTTTTATCTGAAAACCTCAATAGCTTAGAGTAGGCAACCTTGGATTCAAAAAACATCATTCATTTGGATTCCAGTGATTTCTGGATGTGTGGTCCCTTGGACCCATCAGTCACGTGGGAAGAAAAGAACACATAACATGAATGCAGACACTCAGACATTGACTGAGAGCCTTGCATGCCAGCTACTATTCTAGACATTGGTTACCCAAAGACGATTATTATCTTGAGGACAGAGACTTAGGGCAAAAATTCTGTAATGGAGACATGACATGTCATGCGAGCACAGAAGAGGGAACAAATACTTTCAGAAGTGACAGAAAAAGGCTTAATAGAAAATGTATGTATTTTCTGCTATGTTGGGTCAGGTTGGCTGAGGGCTACCCAGTTTTAAGAGGGATATGAATATCGTCAATAATTCCTTTTTCATGATCCCCTCCAATGCACCAGGACCTACGTGATGATGTTTTATTTAGTCTATTCCTGTAACTTTTAACAATACCCTTAATATATTTATCATTCTCCCCTATTTCTCAGATGAAGAATTTAAGGCTCAAAGAGAATAAAATCAACTTGCCAAGGGTACAGAGCTAATCAAGGAGGAATAAGATTGGAAGCCATCACCATCAAATTCCAAAGACCAGGCTCTTTTTGCTTCTGCAAGACATCTGAACAAAGAACAAAGCAAAAAACCAAATTACAAATAACAAATTACAATTTACAATTACTAAATAACAAACCAATTAGAGAGGTTTTTGAGGATTATTGCAGATGCAGGCAGGCAAGGGGACACAAGAGAAAGGGTCCCGGTTTCCAGTAGAAGAACTGAGGTTCCACTGGAGAAACAGCTCATGGAAGGTGAACACATTGTATTTGGGAGCCTCATGGATAGGTCTTGGTCACAGCTGCTCTGACAACTGCCCGAGGGCTTCTGGGACCACAGGTAGAAGTCACGGAGGTTGCCTCCCTGAACTCTCCCCAGCATCCTCACACTCTGGGCATTCTGAGAGGAACACCTTGACAAGGCAGCCAGGAAAGGGTGAAGAGGGATGTAAATGCTCCCAGTCGCACCAGAGGTCTGCCACTGCTATCTCCTTCCAAAGTAGAGCAGGGGCGTGGGATTTAGGGAGGGTGGTCCTAATGGCTTCTTCGCAAGGAGACTTACATCAGGGGCAAAGCTGAGACTTGAACTCACGGTTCAAAACCTGGCCCATGGTTTCCATGTGAGAAGGTTGGTCCACTCTAAATCATTGAAGCTGCTTGCTCTTAGCACAAGCTAGGGACCTTTTTTCTCTAAGCTACAAAAGTACTATTGATAGTCATAAGTTACATATTAATTAAATTTCATTTATTCATTTATTTACTTATTTGACAAATATTTATAGCAGGGGCCAGTAACTTATTTATTTATTTATTTGGCTGTAGATACAGTAAATATTTGAAGCTTATGTGCCTTATGGCCTCTGTGGCAACTACTCAATTTGGCCACTGTATCACCATGAAAGCAGCCTTAGATAATATGTAAATTAATGAGTGCCTCTGTTCCAATGCAACTTTGTTTACAAGAACAAATGACATGAGACATAGGGTAGCCACTTGCAAAAGAATAAAGTTGAACCCCTACCTCACAATGTATAAAAAAATTAACTCAGAATGGATTCATGACTTAAATGTCAAAGCTGAAACTATAAAATTCTAGGAAGAAAATATAGGCATAAATCTCTATGACCTTCAATCAGACAATGGTTTTTAGACATGACACCAAATGCACAAGCAACAAAAGAAAAAACAGGTGAATTGGACGTCATCAAAATTAAATTCTTTATGTGGCCAAGAACACCATCAAGAAAGTGAAAAGAATCCACAGAATAGGAGAAAATACTTGCAAACCACGTACCTAATAAGGGTCTTGGATCCAAAATATATAAAGAACTCTTAACAGCATAATAAGAAGAAGACAAGTTAGCCAATTTAAAAATGGAGAATCTGAAAAAAATATTTCTCCAAAGAAGATATATAAATGGTTAATAAGCACATGAAAAGAGGCTCAAGATCATCACCATTAGGGAAATGCAGATCAAAACTCCCAAGATACCATATCACAAAGAGATGGCTGTCATGAAACAGACAAAGAACAGCGAGGGCTGGTGAGGACGCAACACTGTCGCTCATACCCTCTTGTACTCTGCCTGTGGGAATGTAAAATGGTGCAGCTGTTTTGGAAAACAGTGAGATGCTTCATCAAAAGGTTAAACACAGAGTTATCATCTGACCCAGAAATCCCACTTCTGGATATATATCCAAGAGAAATAAAAACACATTTCTCTATAAAACGTGGGCAGGAATGTTCATAGCAGCATTATTCATGACAGCCCCAAAATGGAAACAACTCAAATGTCCCTCAGCTGATGACCAGATAAATAAAATGTGGTACAGCTATTCGATGGAATATTATTTGGCCATGAAAATGACAAAGTACAGATACACGTTATAACATAGGTGTACCTTGAAATTAATAAGCTGAGTGAAAGAATCCAGTTATACTGTGTGATTCCATTTATATGAAATGCCAGGATTAGGCAAATCTATAGAGACAGAACTCAGAAAAGTGGTCGCCTAGCGCTGCAGGGGAGGGGAACAGGGGATGACTGCTTATGGGTTTTTTTGGGGGGGGGAGGTGATGAAAATATTCTAAAATTGACTTTGGCGATAACTACACAACTCTGTGATTACACTAAAACCCACTGAACTGTACACTTCAAGTGGGTGAACTGTATGTAATGTGAATTATATCCTTGTATCTCAATAAAACTGTTGTAGTACAAACACCTGAAAAGTCAGATGGCAGACTGTCAGGCTCAAGGGCTCTTGTTGGCCAACCCCTAATTTACAGGATGCCGGATACGGTGCTTGATGTGGGAACACAGCAGAGAAAATGAAACCCGCCCCTGCTCTGATGCAGCATACGGCCTGGTGGCAGAGACAGGGGCTAACACAGAATCACTTCTAATTGGTATACAATTAAACACTATGACAGGTGCTTCCCAGAAAAAAATGCAGAGCCCGTGGCCATGGTGAGGAATTCTGTTTTGTTTTGTTTTGGTTTGTTTTTCTAAGTGCTTATTCAAAGGCTTTCTCTGGGTGCTCTTTGGAGAAGGAATGGTTTGGTTTGGGAGAGGGCAAGAATGGAAACAGACCAGCAAGAAGGTGAACAGAATGAGAGAGATCGAGGAGAGATCTGGGGCAAGAAGTCATGAAGATGGATCAGATTTGGAGGGGCCGAGGGAGGGAGAAACCAAGACGCTTCTCCAGTTTTCTAGCTTAAGCAGCTGATGGACGGAAGTACGATTTTCTGAATGAATTTTTTGGGGTGGGTGGTATGGAGGAAAACCGCAGCCCAAACCCCTCAAAAGGGAAAGAGAGGCAGCATCTTATCAATTCTCCAATGCTTGAGACTCCCTAAGATGGTCCAACTGACAGCAGCTCTCCGAACTGATTTTCTTCATGGGTATAATTGGGTTATCTAGAGGGCTGAATGAGTTAACATCTGTAGAGCTCTTGGAACAATGCTTGGAACAATGTAAGCTCAACATAAGGGCTAAACAAAGTATACTTCAACAGCCAAGGATTGCGAAGAGTCTGGTTCAGGGGGAAAAAGGAGTTAGGAGAGGCAAGACCCCTCCACGCAGAGGGTCCTGGCTGCCCGCCCCCGCCCCAGTGAGATGCAGGCACGAGGCGTGGGTGCCTTGGCCTCAGCCACCGTGGGTGAGGGGCAGTAGGATGCCTTTGTTAACAGCACATCCCTGGAGCTAGGCTTCCTGGATTTAATCCCAGCCACGTCTCTTTCCAGCTGTGAGACTTTGAGCAAGCTACCTAACGGCTCCGTGGTGCCTCAGTTTTCCTCCTCTATAAAATGAGCAGAACCGTACCTATGTCACTGTGAGAGTCAGTGAGTAAATACATGCCAAGTTCTCAGAGCAGCGCGTCACTCTGCTCTGGAATTCAGGGCTGGTCCTCGCTCAAGGCCGGACGCACGCTGCTTTGTCCGTGGGGGAGTCGTTGCCCCTGCTGGAGCTGGTTTCCCTCCTGTGTGAGATGTGGGAGTCCACGATCAAGTGCATTGGTGGTCTCCTCCCTCTCCCTTCCTTCTTGGAGGCACACAAGCACCCAGGCTCCCCTCAGGCTCTCCCAGACGCAATCCAGGTCTGCGGCTCAAGGTCACTTCTAGCTCCACCCCCTCAGAGGACGAGTCCCTCGGCTGGAGGGGTTCTGGGTCTGGGTGGGGCTGGGATGCTTCCAGAGGGTGGGGTCAGCTCAGCTGGGACAGGGAGGGGCGGGGGTCAGACTACAGCAAGCCACCACCTTGGGATAATTAAAAGCGCACTACGCATGGAAAGTATTTCGGGCAGCACTTGAAGGAAAGCACACCGGTCGATGCTAATTGACCACAGCGAGGTGGCAGGGCGCCCTGTCACACCCCTTCCAGCTTCTCCCCAGGGCTCATCCAGCCTCCTTCCTCCTTGCTAAGCCTGTCTTGCTGACTTTCACAGTTTCTAGGATTGGCAGAGTGGGAGAAGACCCCTGTGGGCAGCGAGGGGCTGGGACGGAGGGAGGGGTATATGGCGATGCTTTTCCCAGACACACACTTGTCTTGCTCAGGATCAGGACAGTGTCCCCGCCTACCTCCTCCATCCTAGTCTGAAGGCATCTTCACTCAAGGCAGCCTCCTCAGTAAGCCAGGGGCTTCTGAGTTCTCAGAGCCCTAAGAGGAGGAAGACTCAGCTGCCTGAATGATGGGGGCAGGAAGAGAAAGATGGCCACAGGAAAGAGGGAGGCTGATGAATTATGCATTGTTGGAGGTGATGGTAAACATCTCTGGATGGCTCTGATGAGCTGACGGCAGCCAGGCGGCAAGGGGGAGCAGGACGCTGAGTCACAGCAAAGGGGGTGATTAGTCTGTCAGCCGCACCCACCTTGGGGTGCGGTGAGGTATCAGTCTGAGTCACATTCTGCAGAGGGAGAGAGAGGAACGTGGACCCTGGAAGGACCAGGGAGGGAGCGCACCCTCCTGGAGAGCCGTGCTGTTCAGGGAACCCTTCTCACCTCCCAACTGCAGGGTCGGTCCCCCTCCCCAGCCCCACTACAGCTAACCACCCTGGACCAGCCAGATCTCAGCCAGGAGGGGCTGGGACTTCTCTTCCCTCGGCCGGGAGGGGATGCAAATAGTTTTCTGTTGCCTCCTGTGTGTCTGACTTGTCTCCTGGACAGCCTCCAAGCCCAGCCTGGGAATCTTGGAGCTGGGCCTGAAGTCAGGAGTGGAACTGACTGACAGCACATCACAGAACATAGCGCCGTGGAAACCCAAGATGGAGAGAAGCCAAGGCCCCACAAATAGCCGGGGCCCAGGATCAGTCTGAGTGCGTCTTGCAGGGAGATGTAAAGGCAGATGAGACAGCAACCAGAGACACCAAGGTGGATGGCTGGATGAATGGATTCATTCATTCATTCATTCATTCATTACCTGGTACAAGCTTATTGAGCACTGTTATGTACCAGTCAAGCCTCCCTATATATTGGGGATACAGGGATCACTAAGATGATCAAGATATCTATTTTTTTGGAACAGTATGATGGGGAGACAAAATGCAAGTAAGCAATGAACACACAAGGAGATTTCAGAGAGTGATAAGTGCTTAGGAGAAACTAGAATGGGAATGGTGTGATTGGGGAAAGGCTTACATGAGATACGGTGGTGTGGGAAGATCACACTGGGAAGGAGACATTGGAGCTGATGCTTGGACATGGGAACCTGGAAGGGCACGGGAAGGGCCCGAGGCAGGGAAGAGTTCGTACATCATTCAGACACCTGGAAGGCAGGTGTGGCTCCAAAGAAGCGGCAGAGGCTGGGAGGGGGTGTGGGGTGGGTGGGAAGGTGATGGATGGAAGCCAGGAGGGGCCAGATCACACGGCGCATGTTTCAGAGACAGGATTTTCAGTGCTGTGCCAAGCTGTGGACGATTTCCCACGGGGCAGAACTTGGTGTGGGTAAAGCCCAGGAAAGTGGCTGTCCTGGACGGGTTTGTCACTCTGCTTTGGGATTCAGGGCTGGTCCTCGCTCAAGGCTGGAGGCACAATGCTTTGTCGTTGACAGATGGTGTTCACTTACCCAGAGCCTGCAGGCTAGCCTCCAAGTGGTAGGAACTTCACAGCACTTGAAGACAAAGGATAAAAGGACTGTTTAAGAGGCACCATTTGTGTGTTGCAGATTCACATGCATGGTCCCTTTGATTATTTCTAAAAATTCTCATCTCATCTTGAGACAAATAGAATTCAGAGTTTAAAAAAAAACACATCTACCAGGAAGTGGTAGGATTTGACCTCTGACCCAGAGTCCCTGATCTTAACTGTGTGTCTCCACTCGAAAAACCTAGAAGGCTTAGTTAAGATCTTGCATTTCAACTTGAGCATCTGACCTGTGAGGACGAGGATAGACTGTGATGAGACAGCTGGCTGCTGGTCCAGCAGAGTCAGGATGCAAAGACCGACACCTTTGGACTTGAGGTGTGGGGCTCCCCCACTACACCCGTGACAGGCACGTGGCGTAGCAGATAAGGGGGGATTTGGGGTCCTTCCCATGTCATCACCTAACACGGTGTGACCTCGGCCAGGTTCCCTCTCTTCTCTAAGCCTCAAGATCCTTATCCGCAAAATGGGGTATTCGTATGGATTTCAGTCTCAGAAAGGATAGTCGTAAAGATGAGAAGGAGTAATACCAGATGTAAAAACCCCTGATGCCATTCATTATAGCCTCAGGCAGAGCCAGGATTCAGACCCAGGCCCGTCCAAGCCCGCTCGTGGTTCAGTCTGCCTCCTGGTACCCATGCCTCCAAAGGCTGAGAATTCTGTGTGTCCGTGACAGCACCCGGAAGCAGATGCCCCAAGCTCCCCTTTCGGGAGAGGGTAGTCTGGGGCTCTGACCCC
This sequence comes from Camelus bactrianus, assembly GCF_048773025.1. Lineage (NCBI taxonomy): Eukaryota > Metazoa > Chordata > Mammalia > Artiodactyla > Camelidae > Camelus > Camelus bactrianus. The sequence continues at coordinate 35,708,532 of NC_133554.1, read as the reverse complement.
CTCCAGCAAGCCTCGGGCTCCTGGCATTTGGGAGGGAGGGCCTTGAACTGATGTCTTAGCTGGTTGGCTGGACTTGTCCCACTCTGACCAGTTCTTGCCTGTCCTCTTCCAGGATGGTCCTGCTTTTAGTCTTTCTGGCCTCCGAAGATTTCCCAGCCTGGAGACCTGGGCCTCAGCCCCACATCTTTGGGTTTGGCATCTTCTAGGTTCTTACATCAATCACCCTGCACTTGAGTTTGCCCCTCCCCCTAGGATTTGATTGACAGAAACATCTAAAGATGCCTAGATGACAGGAGAGGATGCGTCTCTGCCAGAGCTGACTGGGCCCCCTTTACTCTCAGAACCCCTTGCAACGGACACCCTTCTGCAAGCTGACCATATAAGCAGAAGGAACAGAAGGACCTTAGGTCTCTCCTTTGGGTAGGTGGCCAGATAATACAGAGGACAGCGTTAAATTTGAATTTCAAAGAAGCAATCCATTTTTAGTATAAGTATATCCCAAATATTGCAGGGGAGATACTTACGCTAAAAATTAATCTGTTGTTCATCTGAAATTTAAATGTAATTGAGTGTTCTCTATTTTCATTTGCTCAACCAAGTGACCCTAGCCCCCAGTCAACCATCCTTCCCACCATGCCCCTCTGACCTTGAACCTCAGTTCTGATAGTGGCTTAACCTGGTCTGGGACTCAGCCTTGTACCAGATTTGATGGATGTGTCTCCACTTGCCTGTGATTGACCCTCCACAGGACACTCTCTTTCCTAGTGTCCCAGGCACCCTGACTTCCTCGATCTCTTGCTGTCCCACTGGCACTGGAGTCTTCCTCCTCCTCTTTGCTGGCCACAGACTTCCCTCGGGCCAGCCTTCTGCTGGCCAGCACTCTCAAATATTGAGTGTCCCAGCACCCTACTCCCCCTGCCTGAAATTCCGTCTGGGGAAAGCCACCCACTGCTGGTCGGCACATGCTCTTCGGACAGCTCGCTCTCCCTGTCTTACTAGGGAGCATAGCTGTTACTAATCTTGCCCCTTCTTCTCGGCAGTACTCCTGTCCTGTTAAGAGTAACTGCCCTCCTCCCCCTTGACCTATGACAAGCTTTGGTGACAGTTAGTCTTTGAGCTCTAACAGAGCAGGGATCACGTGTTTGAGCCAATATCTACCAAATTCTCCATCACCTAACAGCACCAGTCCCATAGTACATGCTTAGCAAATAGTAGCCAAATAAACGAAAACAGAAAGGATAGGGAACTGAGGCTCTGAGGATAGTTGGACTTTCAATTATTATTATTAAAAACACAAATTGCCCTGAGAGATGACAGAGCTTTCCAGAATGATGTCGGCCGATTTCGCCTGGATCACCACCCCATGGTTTTCTTACCACAAGTATCTTTATAACCCCACAGATAAGCACATATGAAGTGTGTGGTTCCTTTGGCCATAGTGGCTCAACGTGAAAGACATACCAAAACGGCAGAGAAAAGGACAAAGGAAGAGATTATTATTTAAGCTGCTGGCCCCTCCCAGCAGAATTCTCAGCTCAGAGTGAGGATTCTGTGTCTTCTTTACGTAACAGGCGCTCACTCCCTGAGGCCTTCAGGGAGCTGTCCTGGGTTAGTCACTTTCTTGCATCTCCCCCCAGACCCTCCTCCTGCCCTGGCCCTGTCCTCCCCAACCCCCAGCTGTGCACTGAGATGTTTAATGGATGAGGCTGAATCCCAACTCTTGCCTGTCATATTTCATTCCAGCCAAAAGAACCCAGACCACAGGAAAATGATTCACTGGATGAAATTTTTTTCTTTCTTTTAAGAATAATCCTCTTGAAAAGAACAAGGGCCCAAGAGGGAGCAGATTAATCCCCAATTCTTTTAATACCACTCAACAGAGGTCTCTTAATTCTAGTAAAGAGCAACAAAATCCTATTGATTATCGCCAACAAAAGGGAGAAAATGCTTAAACTGTGAAATTTTCTCAATTGTGAGATTCTTTTAAAGAAAAGAACATTTCAGATCATACATATTTAAAATAAAAAATAAAAATAAAGAATTTTTAAAATGGGCCTAAATGAGCAGCAGGAACATTTTATTCAAAGGATATAGGACCAAGATTCCAAAGACTTTGATTCAATGTCTCTCCTTGGGGCTCACTGGCTGTGTTATCTTTGTCTTTGTACCTCTGTATTCATCAGTAAAATGGGACTAAAGTTATGATCTTCCTGAACTCACAGGGTCATGGTGAGGGTGAAATGAAGCAGGAGATGGACTCACTCAACTCCTTGAGAAGTCGTGCTCAGAGGGCAGAGGGTGTCAGCGTCCCCCGTGTGGAATCTCCCTCCTGGGAAGGCCCTTGGGGCATTGCCACTGTGGGTGCCTAGGACACCTGGTCACTGTGTATTTGACATGTGGTTAGGAAACAAGACTTTGACCATCACTTTCAAACCAGAACATCTGTGACTAAGCAAACTTTTTAAAATAAATCTTGCAAACAATGATAAGAATACTAATAGTGCAGTACGTTATATTTTTGAAATTTTTTTCTACTAATCATTGACCAGGAACCAGCCCTTTATTGCACTATCTCAGTCCTTTTAACAACCCTATGGGGGTATTATCCCCATTTTACAGATGAGGAAAGTGAATCACAGAGAAGTTAAGATGCCAAACTCTCACAGCTTAATAAATAGTAAAGTCCTTTTTCTAATAAACAGTATATTTTATTAAATATTCTATCTTAAATTCCCTATTATCTTCACTCATTCAACAATTACTTGCTGAGCACCTACTACATTACCAACACTGCACTAGGCACAGGGAAGGCTATGGAGGAGGGGTGTAGAAAACACACAGTCCCTACCAGAATAGAGTTCATGGTCCAGCTGTTACTGAACTTGAAATTTAAACCAGGCCTGCTTCTCACACTCAGTTGGATGGGCAAGAAGTAGAGCAGTCCGGTCCAGCCCCACAGGTAAATTGTGGCATCCAAAAGCCATGTGCTATTCAAAGACTTCTGCAGAATGGATTCTCCATGAATCTAGCTGAGAACAGCCCCTTCCCTTGAAACATTCCAGTTAGCCAGTAGTCCATGTGCTGGGTCTGCATGCTTTGAGGACATAACTGCTGTCATAGTCATACGTGCAATCTCAGTGACCATCTCAGTACCTTGCATAAAGTAGACAGGAAGGCAATAAATACACAGTAGGATTTATCAGCCGGGATAAACTAGTGATGTTTCAGTAATAAACAACCCCCCAAATCTCAGTGGCTCTTTCAAAAACAGAAGTTTGCTTCTCACTCATTTAATTTTCTCCTTGCAGAGTGGCTGGAGCGTGACTCCATGTCACATTTACTTTGGGACCTTGGCAGAAGGAGCATCCTGGCTCCCTTATTAGTCTCATGGAAGATGGATGAAGAGAAAATGGCATAAGACACACCGGCCCTTAAAGCCTCAGCTTGGAAGTGATACACATGTTTCCACCCACATCTCACTATTCAAACAAGACAGGTGGCGACTCCTGATATCAGGGGCAGGGATGTAACTGTCTTCCAGAGAGGGGTTCTAAATTATGGAGAAAAAAGTCTGGATTTTCAGACAGAGCAAACAGTGAATCTTGAAAATGGCTCCATTTAGCAGGGAATAAATAGCTAGCTATTGAACACTCACCACAAGTCTGGAAGTATATATTCGACATGGAATTCTCATTCACACGCACACACACACATACACATAACAACGGGGGTGCATATTATCACTTCAGTTTTACAGACGAAGAATCCAAGGCTTTAAGAAGTTAAGAGAATGTGTTAAGATCACACAGATAGTAAAGCAGTAGGATCCAGATTTGATCTGAGTCTCACTCACTCCAAAGCTCACTTTCTCTCAAAGCACACTGTTCTCTTTGGGTTTTAAGGCTTCAAATGAGAAAATAACGCTCTTTCTACAAGAAGTGGAGTAAATCCTTACCACCTGAGGTGTCATCCCTGAAACAGCAGTCTTGGCATCATCACCTAGGCATGCAGGCTCTCAGGCTCCACCCCAGACCTTCTGAACCAGAATCTGCATGTTAACAAGATCTTCAGGTGATCTGAAGGCATATTCACATTTGAGAAGCACTGACGGAGTTACCAAAGGAAAATGAATGCATTTCTCTGTCTCTACTGCAGTCAGGGAGCAGGGGAGAGCTGTCCTTGGTGCTACCCACTATGGAGAGCCTCGTCATGTTAATTTTGTAGAAACAGGAGAAAATGACACAGAACCGGCTCCCTGGTACCCATGTGGCAGCCGTGTTAACAGGTGCTCCTGAAAGCCCATGACCTTACATGCATCATCCAACACTCGTCTCACCATTCACTCGTTCATAACCAAAGCCAGAGAACATGCTTTGTGTCCTGTGTACTAGGAACTATGCCAGGCACTGGAACATGACAAGCGACCCTGTCCTCAGGTGGCTTACTGTTTAGTGGAGGGAGACAGCCATGCAAATAGATACTCATTGTGCAGCGAAAGTGGGGTTCACCTGGGTGTAAGCAGTGTGCTTTGAGATCCCAGGAGAGGAAGGCTCTAGGGACGGTCTTGAGGTGTCAGGGAAGGCTTCATGGAGGAGGCAGTCTTTAAGGTGTGACCAGGCGTTCACTGGGCAAGGGCTCCAGAGAGCCTGGCAGGTTTCAGGCAGTAACCAGCAGTTTGGAGATCACTGAGGCAGCAAAGAAATACTCAGTATGGCTGGTGCTTGGGGTTGGGAGGAGGAGGGGTGAGGTCTTCACTGTTCCCAGGTATCATTTCCCGAAGGCCTAAGTCTCAGAGCCTGATGAGATGTGCAGCAGTGGGATGCAGAGGGATAGACTCTGGGCGGGAATGAAGCACTGGGTCAGCCCCCTCTGCACCTCTTGGTTTTGACCACCTGTAGGCTCAGACCCCATCCTGTTTCTGAGCTAACCCAGAGTAAGGCAGGCAGCGTTTTCAGTGGGACATATAAATCAATTATTTAAATGTCGAGTACTTTAATTAACAGGTTATTTTAATGAAATGTACTTTTAATTTAATGCTAATATAGATATATAGATAAATAAAATGATTAAGCAGAAGGTATGGCTAGGTCAGGGAAGGACTGCAGGAAGATGTGGTAAGTGAGCCGAATTCTAAAGGAGGAAGGGTTAACTGGATAAAGAAGAGGAAGGGCACTGAAAAAGAGGGGGTGGAGTTCGAGGCAGAGGGCACAATAGGAAGAGGGCAGTGAGGGGCTGCAAGCTCGTTTGGCTGGAAAACGAAGTTGGAGGCAGGAGGGCATGGTTCCTTTGCAGCATAAGATCCCATGATCTCAGTTCAAACCATGAAGTCATTTTACCTCCTATTTTACCCCCATCCATTCTACATCCCATTTAGGTCTCCAGGCTCTGGGATTCCCAGAGGCAAGGGCAAAAACAGCATTGCTGGCCATGCACGGAGCATCAGGACTGTCTGGACCAGAAGGGGAGAGGGACATTGAAGCGTGATGCTGGGGGCCGGGCAGAGGCAGTGTGTCGATGAGACAGCTCTGGAGGCACTGAGGGGCCAGAGGGTTAGTCATTTGTCCTCAAGCCTCCTAGTCACAAGTGACAATGTAGGTGCCCCTATAAGAAGGCAATTAAAGTACAATTAACCTCCCTGAACTACAGTTCTGAGTGCACGGCAGATAGAGATTTGGAGATCATTAAATATGGGGGTGGGTGAGCAGAGGGGGCTGCAGGGTGAGGGCAGAAGGAGAGAATCCTCTCTCTGAAGCTGTCAGCTATCTTTCGGGGTTCTGTGTCACGATCGTTCCCCAGTATGGATGGGGTAGGAGACCGCTGCACAGGGGAAGCAGAGGGACATGGAGGGTCTTCTTCCCCCTCCCCCCGACCCCTCCTCCCCAAACCTGGTCTCAGGAATATGTAGCAGCTGCAAATTCATGTTGCTGAGTACAGATGCTTCCTGAGTGGGGAGGGGAGGGGAGGGGAGGGGATCCACTCCTGACAACTGCCTCCTAGGAGCCCGCTCAGTTTATTAAATTAGCAGGTTTCTATGCCAAATGGATCAGTTTCACGGAATCTGGGACTGATAAATTTTCAGAGCAGGAAGGCTCCTTGGAGAACATCTGGTTCAACCCCCCTCATTTTTCAGATGAGGAACCTGCAGGCCAGAGATAGGAAATAACTTCCTTAAAGTCACAGTTGCTACTTGAAACTCAAAACAAAGAAGCACCAAATGATGGAAGGTGAATTCTCTCCGTAATTTATCGTTTCTGCATGTTTAGTGTTCTTTATATTGAACTGACTTTTGATAAGGAGTACCTGCAATCTCGGAGGTAATTTACTGTGAAAGATAATTCTTAAGATTTCCCATCATTATTAACATTGGCTTGAATTATGTTGCAGTTTATATTGGAACATGGGTTTAATTTAACCCGTGGCAAAAAAGTCTCTCAGCTTAAAAAAAAAAATGTCCCCTTTGCACAGTGAGAAGGTAGCCTGGCTTCTTACAGAGATAATACTAATGTAAGTTGCAAGTCCTCGCCTACATCTGCCTTTTCAATCAGATATTCACACCTGTCTTTAAAATCTTCATTAGCACCCATTGTTAGGCTGGGCACCTCGGAACAGGTAACCCGTCCTCACTGCAGCACGGATGTGACAAGCCCTGCAGATGAGAGAAGAGTTAGCTAGACTCGATCTGAGTTTATGAACATCAGATGCTGGGCTCTGTGCTCAACCCTGAGGATGCAAAGGTCGAATCACAGTACCAAGACCCACTCTTCCAGGAACTCACCCCCTCAGTACTGATTGCCTTCATGCAAATCAGAAAAGGGGGATGGAGCAGGGTAATATTCCCTAAAAAGATGTAACCTTCTTCTAGCATTTGCCTGGAGCTGGACTCAGCCCATGGCCACATCCCATGACCCCAGCATGGAGATCAACTTTCTCCTTCTAAAGGTACACTGTCCAATAGGGTGGACACTAGCCACAGGGGGCTATTTAAATCTAAATTACTTAATATTTTAAAATAAAATTCAGTTCCTCAGTCTCACTAGTTACATTTCAAATGCCCAAGTGGCTAGTGGCTACCATACTAGACAGTGTAGGTTTAGAACATTTCCATCATGACAGAAAGTTCTATTGGACACGGTTGGCAAAAAGGCTGGCTTTATTTGGATAGTCCTCCCTCCTCCAAGGAGAGATCTTTCTGCCTAAAAGTTGTGAGAAAGAGGTCAAGAATTCCTTAGATTTAGCCATTAGAATGGCTTCTGCTGGGAACAGGGCAGGCAAAGGCAGCTCTCCACTTGCTGACTCCAGGGTCTGCTATAACTCCAACTGGACCCCACTCTATTTCCCCAAACGATATTGGGGTGAACCCTCAAACTGTGTATGTCATCTGCATTTCCTCAAAAGCCTTGCCAATGTCTTCTATTGCAGCTGAATTCTATCCAATACCCAGGACGGGAAATAATGGTGTCAACCAACATTCATCATGTGCTTACCATCTGCTACCATGATGCTAAGCGCTTTCAAAGCAACCCTGCTCTTGCTGCTCAGCAACCCCTGGGCTTGCAGTAGGCAGATGACCGGTGAAGACCTTGCACGTGCTCCCCAGCCAACAAGTGGGGAGTCAGGAACTGGACCCAGGCAGTGTGCTCCAGAGCCTGGGTCTGAATCACCATCGTGCTGCTTTCTGGGAACTGGCTCTAGCCCTGGCCCTCCCCTTTGCTGAGTATTTCCTGGGGGAAAGAGACCAACACTTCAGTTCTCACTCAGCCCACCCATCCAGTGAGAGAACCTACTTTCCACTCTTCACAGGGACTTCCTGAGCGTCAGATGGAAGGGTTTGGTGGGGAAAGTGCTTTCTGAACTTTCAATACCCATCTGAGTATCAGGGACCATGATGGAAAAAAACAAAACCTGATTATTAACACTGTCCTTCAGGTTAGTACTATTTGGGCTGAAGAATTACCTAGAGAGCTTGTTAGATGTGCAGCATCCTTGGCCTCACCCCAAGCAGGGCAGACTGTGTCGGTCCAGGGCACAGGGGTCTCCATTTGTAACAGTGCCACAGGGGGTCTGATGCAGGGATTCTCAGGCACCTCTGGAAAACACTGATTTTAGGTCTCCAGCTTTGGGGCCCATTTATACGTGGGTCAGAGCAAAGCAGAAACTTTGTCAAGAGAAACTCTATCCTGCCTAGTGGGGAGGTGGGGTGGCTGGCTCCCCAGATTCCTTCACAATCCTTAATTTTCAACGGCAGGTGCCCATCCTATCCTGTGTGGGGCGGAACAGAGGGAATTACTCCCAGTGGACACCAGTGTGCACACCCCCAACACTTTCAGAGGGGAAGACCAGTCTGCTTACCTCACCATCCAAATCTTATTTAGAACTCACTTGGGAGAAACTGTCTAAAAGGTACACAGTCTTTCCATTCCTCTGCACCCCCAAGCTTTATTGAGATATAATTGATCTATAACATTGTACAAGTTTAAGGTCTGCAACACGATGATTTGATACGCATCTATATTGTGAAATGACTACAATAAGGCTGGTTAACACCCCCATCACTTCACATAATTACTTCTGTGTGTGAGTGTGTGATTGAGTGAGTGAGTGAGTGAGTGTGTGTGTGTGGTGAGAACATTCAACTCCTTAGCAATTTTTAAATATATAATGTTGTATTGGGTTTTTCCTTTTGTTTTGTTTTTTATAATACATAACCATATGGTTAACCATAGTCACCATACTATACATTAGATCCCCAGAATTTATTCATCTTACAAACTAGATTTTGGACCCTTTGACCAAAATCTCACCCCTTTCCATCAACTCCCAGCCCTGGGCAACCACCATTCTTCTCTCTGTTTCTATGAATTCAGTTTTTTCAGATTGCACGTGTGTCTGTGTCTGACTTTTTTCACTTAGCATCATGCCCTCAGAGTCTATCCACAAATGGCAGGATTCTCTTCTTTTTGTGGCGTTTTCTTTATTCATTCATATATCATATCACATTTTCTTTATTCATTCGTATCTCCGTGGACACTTGGCTGTTTCCATGTTTTGGCTATTTGAATAATGCTGCAATGAACAAGGGGGTGCATTTACCTCTTTGAGACAGTGATTTCATTTCTTATGCACGCCTATCCAGAAGTGGGATTACTGGATCATATGTATGGTAGTTCTATTTTGGATTTTTTGAGGAACTGCCATACTGTTCTCCACAGTGGCTGCACCCATTCACATTCCCACCAACAGTGCACAGAGTTCCCTTTACTCCACGCCTTCACCAACACTTGTTATCTCTTGTCTTTTCGACAACAGGTATTTTGACAGGTGCGAGGTGATATCCCGTTGTGCTTTTGATTTGCATTTTCCTGATGATCAGTGATGTCGAGCATCTTCTTCATGTGCCTGTTGGTCATTTGTGTGTCTTCTTTGGGGAAAATGTCCATCCAGTTCCTCTGCTCATTTTTTAATTGCTTTAGTTGGGTTTTTTTTTTTTTTTTTTGGTATTGAGTTTTATGAGTTTCTTACATGTTTTGGATATATATTAACCCTTTATCAGGTAGACGGTGTGCAGGTATTTGCTCCCATTCCATAGGTTGCCTTCTCGTTTCGTTGACTGCTTCTCTTGCTGCACAAAAGCGTTTTACTTTGATGTAGTCCCACTTACTTATTTTTTGCTTTTGTTGCTTGTGCTTCTGATGTCATATCCAAAAAAATCACTGCCAACACTAATAGCAAAGAGCTTTTCACTGTTTTCTTCTGTGGGTTTTACAGTTATGGGTCTTAAATTTAAGTCTTTCATCCATTGCAAGTTAATTTTGGTGGGAGTAGTATAAGATAGGCGTTCAATTTCATTCTTTTGCATGTGAATATCCATTTTTCCCAACACCATTTATTGAAGAGACTATCCTTTCTCCACTGAGTATTTTTGGCTCCCGTGCCAAATATTAGTTGACCATACATGCAAGAGTTTATTTCTGGGCTCTCAGTTCTGTTCCCTTGGTCTATGTGTCTGTTGTTATGCAAATCCCATATTGTTTTGATATTACAGCTTTGTAAAAAAAAAGTTTGAAATCAGGAGGCGTGACTGCCTCCAGCTTTATTCTTCTTTATCCCAGGATTGTTTTGGCTATTCATAGTGTTTTGTGGTTCCATAAGAATTTTAGGATTTTTTTTTTCTGTTTCTGTGAACAATGTCATTAGAATTTTGATAGGAATTGCACTGATCTTTGGATGACTTTCAGTAGTATGGACATTTTAACAATATTAATTCTTCTGACCAAAGAACATGAGATCTCTTTCCATTTATTTGTGCCTTCTTTGATTTCTTTCATCAATGCCTTATTATTTTCAATGTACAGGTCTCACACCTCCTTGGTTAAATTTATTGCTAAGCATTTTACTGTTTTAATGCTATTGTAAATGGTATTGTCTATTTATCAGATAGATGTTTGTTGCTAATGTATAGAAACACAACTGATTTTTGTATTGTGATTTTGCATCTTGCTACTTTACTGGAGTTGTCTATCAGTTCTAACAGCTTTTTGGTGGCATCTTTCAAGTTTTATATGTGTAAGATCACATTATCTGCAGAGATTGTTGTAGTTCCGCCTTTCCCACGTGGACCCCTTATTTTTCCCTAACTGCTTTGGCAAAGACTTCCAGGACCAAGCTGAATAGGAGTGGTGAGAGTGGGCAGCCTCGTTCCCACTCTCAGAGGAAAAGTTTTCAACATTTCACCGTTGAGTGTGATGTGAGCTGTGGGCTTTTCATCCACGGCCTTTATTATATTGAGGTGTTTTCCTTCTATACCTAATAGAAGTTGAGTGCTTATTATGAAAGGATGTTGAATTTTGTCAAATGCTTTTTCTGCATCTCTTGAGGTGACCATATAATTTTTTTAATCTTTCATTTTATTCATGTGGTGTGTCATATTTATCAGTTTACATGTGTTGAACCATCCTTGCATCCCAGGAATTAACACTACTTGATCATGGTATACGATCCTTCTAATGTGCCACAGATTTTGCTTTGCTGGTATTTTGTCAAGAATTGTTCCATCTCTATTCATCAAGGATACTGGCCTGCAATTTTCTTTTCTTGTAGTGTCATTATCTGGCTTTGGTATCAGAGTAATGCTGACCTCATAAAATAAGTTTGGGATCATTCCCTCCTTTCAGTTTTTTTGAAGTGTTTGGCAAGGATTGGTATTAATTCTTCCTTCAATGTTCAGTAGAATTCACCAGGGAAACCATCTAGTCCTAGGCTTTTCTTCATGGTGAGGGTTTTTATTACTGAGTCAATCAGTTAGTTATTCATTATTGATCTATTCAGATTTCCTGTTTCTTCATGATTCAGTACGTTTCTAAGAATTTATCTGTTTCTTCTAGGCAATATGATTTGTTGACAGATAACTGCTCATAGTCTCTTATGATGCTTTGTATTCTAATGTCTGCTCTTCCAATTCTGGCTTTATTTAATTGAGTCTTCTCTCTTTTTTTAGTTAGTCTAGCTAAAAATTTGTCAGTTTTGTTTCTATTTTTCAAAACACCAGATCTTACTTGGTTGATCTTTTCTATTGTTTTTCTGGTCTCTATTTATTTCTGCTTTGATCTTTGTTATTCTTTTCCTTCTACTAATTTTGGGCTTAGTTTGTTTTTCCCACGTTCTTTAAGGTGTAAAGTTTGGTTGTTTATTTGAGATCTGTTTTATTTATTTTTTTAATGTATGCTTTTAGCTCCATAAACTTCCCCCTTGGAACTTCTTTGGCTGCATCCTGCAAGTTTTGGTATGTTGTGTTTCCATTTTTCCCTTGTTTCAAGATATTTTTTTGATTTCCCCTTTTGATTTCTTATTGACCCATTGTTCAGGGGTGTGTTGTTTAGTTTTCATATTTGTAAAATTTCCAGTTTTTCTCCTGTTACTGATTTCTAGTTTCATACTATTGTGGTTGGAAAAGATACTGGGTATGATCTCAATCTTCTTTAATTTGTTAAAGCTTATTTTGTGAACTACATAGGATCTATCCTGGAGAATGCTCTCTGTGTGCTTGAGAAGAGTATGTATTCTGCTGCTGTGGGGTGAAGTGTTCTGTATATGTCTGTTAGGTTCATTTGGTCTATAGTTCAAATCTGGTGTTTTCTTGTTTATTTCCTCTTTGGACAATCTGTCCAGTGTTGAAGTCCCCTCCTATTATCTTATTGCTGTCTACTTCTCCCTTCAGATTTGTTAAGCAAATATATGTAGGTGCTCTGATTGGAAGCCAGAAGTATCATGAATAATCAAGGAAACATGACACCACCAAAGGAAACTAATAAGATTCCATTGACTGGCCCTAAAGAAGTAGAGAGGTCTATGAACTCTCTGACAATGAATTCAATCTAACTCTTGTAAAGAAATTCTGTGGACTTCAAGAAAACACAGATAGACAACTAAACAAAATTATTAAATGCATGATCAAGTTGAGAAGTTCAACAAAGAAAGAGAAGTCATGAAAAAATATGTAAATCTTGAAGAATACAGTGATGAAACTGAAGAACTTAATAGAGAGCTTCAATAGCAGACTCAATCATGCAGAATAAAAATATCAGTGAACTAGAAGGCAAGTCATTTGCAGTTATCCATTCAAAAGAGAAAAAAAAAGAATGAAAAAGATTGAAGAAAAGCTTCGTGAATTATGAGATACCATTAAGAGAAGTAATCTATGCATTATTGAAATCGCAGAAGGAGAAGAGAGGAATAGAGAGAGAGAAAGCTTATTTAAAGAAGTAATGGCTGAGAATTTCCCAAATCTGTGGAGAGATTTGGATATCCAAGCTCATGAAGCTCACAGATCCTCCCCAAATTTCCAAGAATTCCAAGAATACCCAGCAAGTTGTCCTTCAGAAATGAAAGAGAGATAAAGCCTTTCCCAAGCAAACAAAAGCTGAGAGAGTTCATTGCCACTAGACCTGCCTTACAAGAAGTAAGAAACAGAGGTCTTCAGGCTGAAATGAAATGATGCTAGTTAATAACATGAAAATATAAAACACGTAGGTAAGACTAAGTATGCAGTCAGGTCCAGGATACTCTAATGCTGTAATAAGATGGTGTATTAACTGCTTAACTCCAGTGTAAAGGCTAAAGGACGAATGTATTAAAAGTAACTACAAGTACAATAGTTTGTTCATGGATACATAATATTAAAAGGTAAATTTTGACATCAAAACATAAAATGTGGTAGGGGTGTAAAAAGGTAGAGTTTTTGTACACAGTTGGAGTTGGTACCAACTTAAAATAGACTGTTACATCTGTAAGATGCATTCTGTAAACCTCATGGTAACCACAAAGAAAAACCTGCAGTAGACACACAAAAGACAAAGGGAGGGGAGTCAAAGCACACCACTGAAAAGTCATTGGTTCACAAAGGCAGACAGCAAAAGAGGAAACAAAGCAATAAGAGAGCTACAAAATTGTCAAAAACATTACGAAGGCATCAGTACACTCATTACTCTAAATGTAAATCAATTAAATTCTCCAACCAAAAGGCATAATGTGGCTGAAGTTATTTAAAAAAACAAGACCCAACTATATGTTAACTACAAGAGACTCCCTTCAGCTATAAGGACACACATAGGCTCAAAGAGAAGGGATGGGATAAGATATGCAGTGGAAATAAAAACCAAATGAGAGCAGGATTATCTATACTTATATCAGACATAATGGACTTTATGTCCAAAACTGTAAGAGACAGAGGTCATTGTATAATGATAAAGGGGTCAATTCATCAAGAAGATAAAACAATTTTAAATATATAGGCATCCAACTTTGGAGCACCTAAGTTTATTCCATTTTCTAAGATGTTCTCCATCTCATCCTGGTCAGCCCATCAGAGATAAGCTTAAACGGCATGGCCTTGACTGCTTGTTGAAAGCGCAAATTGCTCTTTGGCATTGGGTCACTAGCCTGCTGTAAGAAAAGATGCTGTAGTGAAACTCTTTCGAATATGCTTAAGGGATGCTACTACATTACAGCATCTTCCCCCTCTGAGGACCAATGGGGGAAATTTCTCTCAGGTTTCAGGTCCAGGAAAACCTGAGCTTCTTTTGAGCAATGGCCTTGGGTTTATCTCCTAGACACTGAGATTTGAACATTATCAAATTCCATCTTTCTCTCTAGGAAGCTCAAAACCAAATTTGCTGCCCACATCCAGCAGGAGGTTAAGGCCTATAAAATCCATACATTAACACCACTCCTGGCTTGGTGGGTTTTTTTTTACTTGTTTATCTACTTTAATGAACCATGAAGACTTAACTAAAGAATTAGAGGGGGAGGGTGAAGAATGAAGCTTGCGGTGCATGTTCCACAACAAACAAATTGTAGATTCTTTATTAGGCATTTGTTTACTCCCATGTCCTTCCCTGGAGCTATTTGGTGGTGATTTTATTTTTCTGCCCTTATTTTTCTTTTGCTTTGCCATCTTCATGTGCCATTTTCCCTTCTTACCTCACACACAATTTTATAATCTGTTTCAAAACAAATTTCTCTTAATGAGCCAAGCAATTTCATGAATTTTTGCTTAGAATAGTTACTGATTGTCCATTAGGTACCTGGAATTGTTCTAGGTATGGGCACAACAATAGTGAATGAACTAGACAAGTTCCCTGTAACAGCATTCACACTGCACTGGGAAATGAAACAGAAACGATGGAAGGAAGGAAATAAGGAAGCAAGGGAGGGAGGGAAGAAGAAAGAAAGGAAAGGAAGAAAGAAAGAAAAGGAAAGGAAGAAAGGAAAGGAGGGAAAGGAAGGAAAGGAAGGAAAGGAAAGAAGGAAGGAAGAAAAGAAAGAAAAGAAAGGAAGAAAGAAAGAAAAGAAAGAAAGAAAGAAACTTCACAGAGTGGCCAGCTTTGTAAAGGGAAATAGAGAAGGTAATATGACAGCAAAAGCATAGGAAAGAGAAACATGAGGTAGGGTGAGAGATAAGGCCTTCCAAGGATTTAATATTTGAACTGAACTCTGAATGTGGAGGTGCCTACCACTCAAAGATCTGGGCTGAGTATTCTGGGCAGGGCAACCAGCAAGTGCAAAGGCCCTGGGGCAGCGATGCACACAATGTGTTGGAAGACTGTTTAAGCCCACCTAATAACCTATAGTCAGCTTTTAAAACCCTTCTCGCTGCTATCTCCTTTCTCATGCGAGTAATCTCCATCACTCTCTACGTCAAAAGAAGGTCAACCACTTTATGCCTACACTCCTATACCTATGCAATCCACACTGAATTGTACATGTCTGCTTACAAGCATGCCTTCTTCATCGGATCATGAGTACCTGGAGCGTCCTTGGGTAGGAAGGAAGAAGCATCTTCCTTGGCTCTGGCACAGTCCTGGCATGAAGAAAGCACACAGTCTTACTTCTCAAGAGAAGCCTTTACTAAGCTGACAGTGCAGGCAATGCTCACAGTCGAACCACATCTACAGGCGCTGCTCTCAAGTACACCTTTTCCACTGGCAGAGCCACGAGCTGCTTGTGAAATGAATAGGTTGGCAGCAGAGAACCAGCCACCCCAGTGCGTACAGCCAGCCTCTGGGAGGAGGGAGCCCACTGCTTCCTTCCTCTGAAGAGCCCCTTCTGGGAAAGGAATGACTCTTCCAGCGGTATTGGATTTCCCTGCAAGATTTATGACCCAATTTAAAGTTATGGGGCTTTTATTAATTATAATAAACACCAATTTCATTACACTTCAACTTCCAAAGAAATTACATGCTAGGGAAGGGAAATAAAATGCTAGTTTTGTGCTAATGCCAGGCACACATTAACCGGCTGGGTACCGTGTTCATCCTGGCTGCTGGAGCTGAAAGGGGCATTCTGGAAAGAAGAGACGAAGGAGCTTTTTCCAGAATTTAAATCCATTTGGTCAAAAACAATGGAAATAAGCTGTGCTGCCCCAGGAGGCTTGCAGGATCTCTGCCTTAATGAGGATCTGCATTGGGTAATGTTCTTGGGGCCCTAAGCCCTGTGTTGTGACCCATCTGTCTCTTATTCCCTGTGTGATCTTCAGTAGGTTACTGCCCCTCTCTGAGGCTTCATAGTCTCATCTTAAAAATAAAGATTTGACCTAGGTCAGGTATGGCAAAGAGAGTTTATCTCTTGTGCTGATTCTAAAGTATATGACATGGTCACCTAAAGAGCTATTTTGAGAAAGATTCTGAAGTTTCATCCAGAATCCCTGGGAAAGAATAAGATGTTCCATTAGCAACATTCAGCCAGGGGCAGAATCCCAGAGGGTGGCTGGACATAGGCTGGGTATTCACTGTTTCAGACGATATGTGTTGATCTCAAAGCCCATTCTACATTTCTGTAGTTTAATTTAAGGCTGTGTAGCCAGTTAGTAGCAGACCCAGGGCAAAAATCTCGGGATTCTGGATTCTTAGTCCAGAATCCTTATCTACAAAATAGATAAAATGGATCAGACTTGACGGTGTCGTAAGGATTCAGTGATGCTACATATGGTGTGCATTTTGCTGTAGAAGACACTCAACAAACCTTTTCCCCAGCCTTCTGCATTTCCATCCTGCCATGAGTTCAGAAGACCATGCTGACTGGTGGCCCTTCCCATTTGGTGTGGGGTTTGGAGAGCTTCCTCACCTTAGTCAGTGTCAGGTACGTGGAGTGTTGTGGGGTTTTTTTGTTTGTTTTTTTTTTTAGCTACATCCCCTTTTGGGCAAAACCTATAGCCCCATAGATTCTTGAAGGAGAATTTTGTTCTAAAGCTGCTTGATTTGAGGGTTTTATTGTTACGGACTTTCCAACTCTGTGCCACTTTTGTTTTTGCTGGGGAATGGAAAATATTTTGACACTTCTAGGATGATGGGGTTTGATGAGCCCCCTAAGGGGGTGGAGAAGAGGATTCAGCAACTTTGTGCAATTGCTTCCTGCCAGATGTGAGATGAAGCTTCTGGGGACAAACCCAGAGTACATTTGGATAATGGGTGGGAAAGTCTGCTCTGGAGGCGGAGGAGAAGGGAGGAAGACCAAGAGAAGCCGTGTGTGTGTGTGTGTGTGTGTGTGTGTGTGTGTGCGCGCGCGCGCGTGCACATGCACGCGCTCTGGGCTTCGTAATGTCTGTTACTACATATTTATTTCTGAGTAGAGAACAGACCTCAGCAGACTGAGTTGTGCCCTCCTGGCTGCTCTCATCTCTCCCCTGGTGCCACCTTTAAGGAGCGTCACACTGACATCACTTCATGATTAAGAGGCCACATTTGGAGTTATCCAGACCTGAGTTTAAATCCAAGCTTCAACAGGCACTAGCAGAGTGAACTTGGGCAAGTCCCTCCACTTCAGTGGGCCTCAGTTTCCCCATCTGTAAAATGGGGTTCATCATAGCAGAGTGGATAATCAATTGACATAGGGCACGTGAGTGAGGGAGAATTGCTATATTCAAGATATCTTGGTTTTTTAATGAAAAAGAATATATGTATGTATATGCATGACTGGGACATTGTACAGTACACCCAAAATTGACACATTGTAACTGACTGTACTTCAATAAAAAAAAAAGTCATTGACTTGGGGTCTACTTAGCCCTAAATCACTGCATGATGATGGACAGGACACTGACCCTTGCTGGGCCTCAGTCTCCCCGGCAGTTCACAAGGGAAGTGGGGCTGGATAAGCTCCCAGACCCTTCCAGTGCTGACAGTTGATATTAATGGTAAACCCTGAACTCCTGGAATGCACAGAGCCCTGTGATAACGCTTTCTGCTGCCCATCCTGTCATTCTGGCCCATATTGGGAAAGGTCAGACTCTCATGTTGGACTCCTGGATTTTACATCCAAGCTGTGAGCTTTCTAAATGCATGGCTTTGAGCAAGCCATTGAAATCCCCTACCCGCTCCTCCCCCATCTGGGTAAGCAGGGGCTCATGGCAGTATTGTGGCAAGGACTGAAAGTTTTCCTCCAAGCTGTGTGCTTACCCTGTACCTGGCCAGTGGCAACTACCGAGGCAGTGGGCACCACTTGCAGGGAAGATCCCCATCCGTGGGAGTCTGGACTTAAGAAAGGGTGGAGAAAACCTGCCGCTTAGGAGGCTGCCTAGTTGAGTTAGGGCCAGCAGGCAGAGTTTTTTCAAAGCCCTCCTAATTCGAACATGGGTAACACCTGGATATCTTCCCGGGTTGAGTCTGTCCCGATGGAGACTCTTCCCTGATTACCCTCCAGGATGCTTTGAACCAGTGTCTACCCCACATGTCCTAAAATATTGGGATTCTTTTAAAATCATGTCAAAAGCAGCAGAAGAGTGGGGCAAGAACATGAACTTTAAACCCCGAGAAACCTGAATTCAAATCCTGAACCCACCTCTTGCGAGGCGTGTGACTTTGCAGCAAAGACACTTAACTTCTCTGAGCCTCCGTCTCTTCATCTGTAAAATGGAGGCAACAGTAGCTGCCCCGGCAGGGTAATTATGAAGACTAAATGAAATTTAAAAATGCAAAGTATTTCACATATAGTAGGGACTCGATAAGGAACAATATTTTTCAAATGTGAATGTGTTGCTGTCTGTATATAGTTTTCCAACCAACCTCTAATTGCCTCCAAGCAAGGGGACTATTTATTTGTATTCCTTTTCTGCCTGAGGGTAGAGGGTAGAAGGCGAAGGAATGGGTGAGCAGGAGCTCTCGTTAACCTACCTTCAGACCAAGACTTTGTTTTGCTCCTTGGTCCAAAGGTTCCTTCTCCCGGGGTGGCCCCTTGCAAGCCGGTGCGAAAATGGAAGTCATTTCTGCAACGTTCCTCCCGTTTTTCCATCACCAGCTTTTTTCTCCCCACCCGTTCAATCCACTCTATCAGACGTTTCTCTGGGGGAAACCTCCCTCCCTGCCGGTCCAGGTCAGTTCTGATTTTGCATATGCAGAGTCAAGTGACTCTGGCACAGCCAGGGGATGAATATTCATCATCACTCCTCAGCTGTGCAGTGGACACGAAATGCTGACAGAGGAGGACCGGCCGGGTCTGCGCACCTGGCCCGCGGGGGCTCAGAGCTCCCAGAGGATGCATTAGCCCAACGGCCTGGCTCCTATGGGAGCACAGAAGGGCTTGGTGGAGTCTGCCTTTGGGAGTGGCTCCAACCTCACTGCGACAAAATCTCAGCTCTCTGGGCATCTCACTAATCTGAATCCCCTCAGGACTAAGATGTATCGTGTATAATACAGGGAACATCTTACCCCGCTAGATTACAATCCACACTGTCGCTCGGACCCAGGTCTGCGAGGCCTCCACCCAGCAGGCAATGCTCACGTTGTATTCGGAGAGCCTGGCGCCCCTGGGGTTGTACAGCACGGTGGCCCCGGTGCTGCCTACTGTTCACTCTACTCTGCTCTCTGCCAGCGCCCAGAGCAAGGCACACCGTCTTGTTAAAGGGTGACTGGAGGACGTCCAATCCTGAAATGAATCAGACACTAATAAGGGGTAGCTCCTTCATCCCGTTGAACTGGGATGTTGGGATGGCTGGGCCGGGGCTTCGGGACTGTGAAGTTTGACTGAAGCTCCCCTAGATGATGCAGATGGGCAGACACATTGGGGCGTCAGTGGCACACCATTTTAAAGGAATATTACCACTTAGCAGGTTACCTGCATGTGTGGCCAGGAGACGGACACTGAAAAGGAGGAACTTTGGAGAAAACCACGAGCTGTTATTTCAAGTACTGTGCACCAAGATGAGACACACTCAGAGACCATTTCCTCCTTCCAACCTCACTGATATTCTGCACAGCATCTACCAAATGCCCTTTCGCTGCCCCAGGAAAAAAGGTGATTTTGCCCAAAAGCCTCTCCCTCCGCCCCTCCCTCCCCCTTGCACATCACACTTCGTATTGTGGCATATCACCCCACCACACTGTGTGCTGCTCAAGGACAAAGACAATCTCTTAATCAGCTCTGCGTTACCATGGCATGGAACAGCATGTGCTCCGTGGCGGTATTTAACAAATGGGCTTGAATTCAACACAGCGGTCTTTATCCAGCTCTTTTAATTGGTGCTATTGACTTTAACTGGAAACCAAGTTTGAAGCTGCTTGTAACACACAAGAGCCTTGGTTGTAAAGTGGTGAAACTGCATTTTCAGTAAGTGTACCCATACATGATAAAGCATGCTGCATTTCAAGACAATCTCCTTGGAAAGCTACACACTATGTTCAACAATACTGCTTTCACTCAAATTTCACAGCTGTTGTCTTCTGGGCTGGGCTGAGGTCTGACTGGGCTGCAGCTGATGGATGGCGCAGCCCTCCAGAAGCTGAAATCTAGTTCCAGGAGGGCAATTGTGGGAGGGCTTCTGGGAGGAAAGGGGACTGCTGAGTGGACGATTATGGCAACCAGGAAAACAAGTCTGAGAGCGAGGATAGGCAGTGGAAATGTATTTACACCAGATGCCAGGATGGAAATTGAAAACGGATGATGAATACAGGTTCTTGGGACAGACACAGTCATGTGGACTAGTTATTCTCAAACCAGAGGAGTCAGGGACAGAAAGATGCTCTGGGTTCACGAGATGGTGATGTATTTTCCCTTCGATTCTACAAGATACTGACAGGCAAAGGGATTTCAAATAAGATGACACTTCATTTCATTTTATTCCCAGTGGGGTGCCCTGCCCACTTTTCTTTCTTTCTTTTTTTTTTTTTTTTTTTTTTAGCTTTTTACTTGGAAGACTTTTATGCTTACAGAGAAAGACTACAAAAATAGTATAGCGTTCATCTCTGCCCTTCACCCGGCTTCCTCTCATGTTAACAACATACAGAACCACAGAACAATGATCAAAACCAGGAAATTAACATAGTACAATCCTATTCCCTACACGCTAGACACCATTTGAATTTTATCAGCTTTTCTCTAGTGTCCTCTTTCTGCCTCAGGATCCAGTCTGGGATACCACGTGGCACTGAGTTGCCATATCTCCTTAGTTTCTTCCAATCTGTAACCACTTCTCATTCTTCCATGACCTTCCATCTTCCATTCTTCCATCATCTTGGCAATTGTGATGAGTATCGGTCAGTTACTTTGAGGACTGTCTCTCAATTTTTTGTCTCCATTCTAAATGGAGAAAATCCGTAACCACTGACAGGTTATACAGGGCATCCAGAAAGACTAGTTCCCCTTTTTATAGTCACATCTTACTTTGACTGACTCAATTTCCCCTCTTCCTCCAATGACTTCTGTCTGTTTCCCAAATTCCTATTCATTCTCCAAAGATAGAGATTCTCAAGTCTGAAGAGACTTGAGACTCAGAAGGCTGAGTCCAAGCTCTAAAGAAACTCCTCAAAGAGAAGATGCAGAAAAGTTTTCAGCAGAGGCAGCACCATCCGAGTATTTAACCTCTTCACATCCTTGCTTAGCCACATAATGGGGCGAGACCACCGCCAGCTGTCAGCACCAAGGCAGGAGTAATGAAGCTGAAATTAGGGGTGAGCTCCTGAAGCTAGCCTCAGGAAAATGTGAGAATCAAGCCAGTGTGGCCAAAGCCAGATGATGGCCAGGCTCTGACACAGACAAAGCAGAAGGGGAGGCACTACCTCTGAGCAATGAATGAGTGAGAGTCAGAGCCTACAGAAGGAGCCAGAGGTAAGTAGGATAAGGCTGGGGTCGTGATGTTGTGCATTCCCTCTGGAGAAGTCCCTCCTCTATAAGAGGGCCTGGGAGACCCAGCATCAGACACCTAAGATGACCATCTCACTTAAATTTCAAATCCTGAAACTTGTGCTCAAAATTCAATCACAATGATATTCTATAATATGCACTTTATCTACAAATATCTTCTTTTTATGTATATAAGGTTGTTTCTCCCACTCCCCTACCCTCAACACTTAATGTATTTCACACAACTGTGCAGGTTGTAAACCTCAAAATTCCAGATTGTCTACATGAATGGAGCCCTTTAGAGTTGTGCAGTGTGCAACCTGGACAACTGTACAAGGCAGCCTCCACAGATGACTGAAAGAGAAAATGGTGCAGTACTTTTTGGTGGAGGTCCCTACCTTAATTCCTGGGAGCCTAATCATTGATCACATGAACATGGCACCCCCTTTTCCCCAGGGTTATTATGCATTTCAGAAAGTTAACCTAGGTAACACATGGTACCCAGCACATAGTAGACCCTAGCAAAGCTGGTTTATTTCCTCTCCACGCCACCCTCACCACACATTAATAATATGCATGTGCCTTCTTCAAGCATAGGAGGGGAATGGAGCTAGTGTGTGTTCACCAGCCAGTCAAGCCCAGGAAGGAAGACAGCCATTACGAGCCCCCGGATGGCATCTGCTCTCACTGTACCAGCAAAAGAAAGTTATTAGTGACTTTGCTTTTTTGTTCTGAATATTATTCCAGAGGATTTCTCCTGAGACACTCATGCCCCTGTGAAGCATGGGATTGTAAGAATGTATTTCTAGTAAACACCCATCCAGGTACGCTCCCAACACCGAGAGCCTGAATGTGCTCATTAAAATAAATGCCCTACTGTGTATTATTTGCAACTGCTGGGGTGGGAATGAAAATCCAAATACTAGCCGTATTATTTTGACTCATGAGGGGTGAAAAAGATCCCTATTGGGGTATTCATCAGCCTGGTGACAAGTACTTAACCCCAGAACAGCAATGCTTGGTTAATTTTCATACAATTTCCTTACCAAAGTGCAATAAAGTCTCACTAATAGACAGTTGTATCCATAGCCAGTGAGGTGTAAGGCAGCCCATAAGACGCTGGAGAAGGTTATAAGGGGAGGAATCTAGGGGATAAGCTGCCCACGTAACCACTGAACTGTCGTGCGAGCTGGGTCGTGAGCCACAGCAGACTCCTATGCAGAAGGGTGTTAACGTCCACCTGTGAGCACCATGCCTCTCCCTTTGATCAGGCTGGGCTACGGACAGCAGGAGGTAGTACAGAGCAAGCTGGAGAGACAGGGAGACGGGCTCACAGCCTCCCGGTACCCGGACCCGGGAGCTGGCCCTCTGTATTTCAGTACCTCCTTCGCGCATCAGGCTCCAACAAACCCAGAGGGAATCCAGCTGAGAGTGACATCCCTTCTCAGCGGTGCCACCAGGACCGAGCCCTCCCTTTGGCTCCTCTGACTCGCTGCCCCTTTACCTCTTCTCTCTGCATTCCAGAGTCCCTGGTTTTGTACTTGGGTTTCTGCATCTTTCAGGGAGGGAAGGGGTGACCTTTTTTTTTTTTCCCACAGTAAACGCCTCCCTCTGGCTCACTCGGGCCTCTTCCTAGCCTCACGCCCTCTTAACCCGGCACACTTCTGGGATTGCAGCAGCAACGGTCGCCACAGACGGCTCTGGAAGGGCGACGTCCCTTCAGGAGCCTCATCACTGTAGCCGTTTATCCCAACCCTGAGCTCCCCCCAGGGAGGGAAGATGCCATCCAGAGAAGGGGCGCCTGGTCATTCACCTGGCTGTTTCCCAGAGTCCGTGTGGGTCAGGCCCCAGTCAGGTGAACGCTCCTCTGTGGACCTCGGCTCCTTTCCTCCACTTTCCCCCTCTTCCTTCTTTGACCGTGTGGCACCCACCATGCACCAGGAACCAAGCTCAGCGCTGGGGCTCGAAAGATGACTAAGACACAGTTCCCACAAACCCGTATTTTAAAAAGCTGGAAAGACAGGTTTTGGAAACGAAGACTTAGCAAACTATGTGATGAGCTCTACAAAACAAGGGGTCTCAACCCCAGCGTCCCCTGAAGTTCCAGAATTATAAAAGGGTAGCATTTTCACGCTGCAACAAATATTGTGATATTGGTAAACAGCGGTGTAGTGATATTGATCCAAATCTCCAGAACTTTGTGAAATCGTCCTGGTAGCTTTGTTCCCAGCAGCGGTTCCAATCAGTGGTCAGATGTTTGCCTCGCGGTTATAATAGGTTTCACCATCGTTTAATGACAACGTTATTGTGACTATGCATTCACACCAGGGATGGATACGGGAGGTCTGCTCTCCTGGCAACTGTTCTGACTTGCCTTCCGTGTGTCTTCTGGCATTGCAGAGACTGTGAAAGTCACACACTATGCTTCCCGGACTTTCTTGTGCCTGGGGATCTAACGGGGGGCCAGGTTCTCTCGATCGGATGCATGCGTACAAGACCTAAGTTGGAGCCTGAGTTCTTGGGAGGGGAGAGGCAGGGAAGAGCTACTGCAGCAGGAGGTCTGATTCTGAGGACGGGGAATCCTTGCTGAGAGCTTAGCCTGTTCCTTTGGCACCAGTTATTGTATAAGCCACCTAAGATCTAGTGATACATCCCTTTCCCTTCAATTACCCAGCGTTGTTTCTATTGCGTGCAGCTAAGCCTTAGCCAACACAGCACCTGAAAGGGAAATAAATCCAGCGTAACAGCATGAGATCCAGCTGACACTAAAGCAAAGAGAGCGTTCTGAAATGTACACCTTCCCATTCACCTAGTGCCAGAGGCTCCTAATTTTGAAGTTGTCTCTGTTTGAAACAGGCATCACAGTTCCAAAGAGGAGTGTCCACTTCAGCCATGTGGTGGGCAGGGATGACACACCAGTGTCCTGACCTCCTGGCTCTGTGTCCAGCAGGGCCCAGACAAGAGCATCTGTCTTGCGCTGGGGCAGGTACCAGGGTTGTCCAGCCCCAGTCGGTGAGTAAGCAGAGCTCCAACAGTCAAGTCAATACAAGAGAATCACCATCTGGGCTTTCTACCCGTGGGTAACAGGTTCCCAACCTCTGGCCGGAATTCACTAGGAACCCATGTTTGGGGGGAAAAAAACATTAAGACTTCCGACTCTTCAAGGAGCAAAAAATATAACAGCTGAAATTCAGCCAGAACTGTTAAGATGCTGCATTTTCCCCAACTCATTAATTTCCAGGAGATTAAAGTCAAATCCACACGAAGAAACAAACATCACAGCAAGCATCCTGCCACATTCTACACAGGATGTTGGCCCACGTACAGCAGGCTGTCCTGCCTACGTTCCCTGTCACAACTCTAGGCATCTTTCATATTTCAAAAATAATAAATAGGAAGAGAGGAAATTATATCCTCAGCAGAGCAGCATCCCTTCCCTTGGCTCATCTCCCGAGACCTTTGACTTTGCAAGAATATTTTAGCTTCAACCTTTCTCCTCGGTACCATAAACACAGCAGCAGCAATTTATTCCTTTCCAGTAGCCATAAAAATTACCCCCCTTATTTCTCAAAATCGTGGCAAATTAGCACCTTCGACGGTCGTTTTCTCAAGCCCTGTCCTTCTCTCTCACGGCCTCAGACTCATGAACAATTTATGACGGTCCCGTGGAGGAGTCTCCCTTTCTTGCAGGCTGATAGAAAATTCCAACCAGCAATCGCCATATTAATCTAGCCCTGTGCTGATCACAAGTCTGTAGGAATAAATCTAAAGTAACATTTTTCCAAAATGGGTTTTACAGCTCACTAGGTCTACGAAATGGTATTAGGTGTCCCACAAATAAAGTGTTTTGTACTGAAAATAAGTTTGGGAAGCGCTGCCTGCTTTAGATTTCAGAAGACGTATTTGCATATTGAAGGATCTGATAAATCCTACGGTAAAGAAACCTATGCAAATTTGAAATTTGGTTTGCCCAGAATTTCTCAGTTTCATTAAATATGGAAGAGTTTTATATCTGCTTCCCAGCTATGATAATTCTATGCAGCCATGTTCTATGGGTACCAGTTTGGGTGCATGATGGCCTTTGGGAACAGAACGTTGAATTTTACCACCAGGGGGTTGGACATGGGGTGAGATTCCAATTTCTGAAACACCTGCTGCCAGTGGGTGAGACGTAGCCAGGGGACTGGGCATTGAGCTCCAGGAGGGACTCAAGCTGGTAGGTTTCTCCTGCTCGTGGTTGGCCCTGAGCAAGAATGCAGAGCTGAATCTGTGCATAGAGTTTCAATAATTACAGCTATGATGAGGAGGAAGGCTGCAGAATCTGCTCTTCAAAGTGTGTTCCCAATTCAGCATCACTAGAAATGCAGAGTCTCAGGCCTTACCCTAGACCTACCAAATCAGGATCTGTAAGATCCCCAAGTGATTTGTACACACAGTGCGATTTGCAAAGCACTGGCAATAAGCTGTGGTTTTCCATCCTGCCTGCACTTTAGAATCATCTGGGGAGCTTTAAAATGTAGATCCCTGGGACCCACCCCCAGAGACTCTGATTCAGATGTTCGGAGGTAGACCCAGGGCGTCTGTGTTTTCTAACACTCCTCATCATGCAGCCAAGGTTGGGAACCACTTGTCTAACCTGGTGGAGGGCTGTGGGTAATGTGGGTAAAAACTTAGGAGTGCTAGGAAACGCCAAAAGGACCACCACATTCAGCCACCATGTCCCGCATGCCCTCACATTGGGCCTGATGAGTGGTGCCTTTGGAACCGGTGGCATGATTCCCCGTGATGTGAGTTAGCACCACCTGAAGAACACTCCACAGCCTTCGGGGAGGCTCGGCACAGATGCTGTCAGATGCCCTACCCTCTGGGCTCAGTTACTGTGGTGAGTTCTTCCCCGGGCATTTTAGGGCTGTGCCACTCCATCAGAACAACTTTCCTGCAGGCAGGAATGCACAGGAAGCAGAAGGCTAGTGGCCGTAACTACAGAATGTTCTTCCCCTGGGAGCCGGCTGGAGCCATCTCAAGCCTTCTCCTGGGTGGGGAATCTTGGGTTGACTAGGGAACTTCAGAAAGAGGAGTCACCCCAAATGAGCAGACGCTTAGAGCCCCATTGCTGGACATGGATGCATCTTATGGGGATGAAGACAGTTACATATATTAAGGACTAATTCCATGTATGGGGCAGTTTGCTTGCTGTCTACATTGAGAGAGGATTTTCTACCAGGAGGTAATTAGCACTCCCCTCTTTGAGAGAGGAAACCAAGACTCGCGGAAGGTAAATGATTTCCTAACTGTGAAGTGGTAGAGCTGGGACTGGAACTCATGCAGGGCTGACTCTTAAAGTCCTGCTTTTTCTACTACACCACTGACCAGGGCATTCACACAGCACTGTCCCTAACAGACACTCAGACCAAGCCTGGTTCGGACCCAAGGCAGCTGAAACTGATTCCCCATCACACCGGAAATTCTGATATTGGATAAATAGAAAACTCTCACTCATCAGAGGCTAGAGTTACCCATCCACCAATGCGATGTTCTCTCCTGCATCATAGCTCATCCTTTGCTCCCGGCTTCAGAGACGCGTGCTGACACAGATAAGGAGTGCTCGGTGCGTGTGCTCCAGCAGAGGGATGTGTGAGGACAGATAATATGTAAAGGAGGGACCCTGGAGAGGGCGAAATGCGAGTGAGGCATTTGAACGTGTAAATACAGGATTCAGTCCAGCACCCGTTATCGGCAACGGCAAATGGGAGGAAGGTGGTTGTCACCGATGCATCCTGGAGCCAGTCCCCCCACTGCTGGGGCAGGGAAAGAAGCGGGTCTGCCGACAGACAAAGGAAGAAATGACCCAGGACGGGTCTGGGAGGGAGGACATGGACTGATGTTCTTAAAAGAGGCTGACACTCGCCTGACATCTGTTCCCTTGTCAGGTGCCTCGGATGCCTTCCCAGCCAGACCTGTGGTAACCCGAAAAGTTCACCCAGTAAACTTGGGATGTCCCATCCATGCTGATCCAATATTTCCCCTTTAAAACTCCAGGCAACCTAGGGAGGTCCTGTCATGATGGAAATACCTCTGTTCTGAGGCTGAGGATGTACCCTTCTCCACGTATCTGAATACGTTCAAGGTGGAGGCACTGAAACTGGCCCCTCAGTGCATGTTCTGTAAACACCTGGGAGTGTATTAGCACATGCTGTTAGCAAAACAGTGCACTCACTGCCCACCCCCTCCTGAGACTGCTGGTTTCATCCGTTCTCTCCCATGGAGCTGCGGGAATGGAAGTATCTTGCAGGACCCTCTGAATGTCTCCAGGACTTTGTATCTTTTAGATGAAAACAGATCTGTAATCAGCTCTGTGGCCTTGGCTTGCTGAGACATGCTAGTTTCTTAAAGGAGAGGCTGCTAGGGGCAAGAAGGTCCTTTGGCACTGAGTGGGGCCATGGATAGAGTGACTGCCTGGCCAGCAGGCCCTGCATTCTAAATTACAGAGTCCTTGAGGCATGCCTGAGCTGGGGGCACCACCAGCCTGACTGATGTTCAGGGGTGTCTGATCCCTGGGGCAAGATGTCTTTCCAATCAGGTGGAAGATGCTCTCTTGGTTTTAGGTTCTATCGAGGATGTTATCTGCCCCTACCGAGAGCTGGGCACACAGAGCTAAGAACTGGTCCTTGGGGGAGCAGGCTGCCTTAGGTGAGGCAGGGAATCCGGTTCTTGACCCAGCTGGCTGGGAATCAGGGCAGTGGGAGCAGGGGGAGTGTCAGGAACCCCAGAAGCGGAGGCCCTGCTTTCCGCCTCTGGCACACAAAGGCTGACGGGATGAGGTCTATGCTCAGCGGGCACAGGGGTGCTGGGGCTCAGCCAGCACGACGAACTGCAGTCCCTCCTCATGGGAGTGGGGCACTGGGCAGGATTAGACCCTGCAGCTAAGCCGAGTCGGGGAAGGCAGGGGCTGGCAGCCTCCCTGTGCAACTGCCTTCAAGCAGTTCCCTCGTTCCGCCCATCTGATCATCTCGGCCGGCCTCTCAGTGGTCTCTGAACACGACTTCTCTTTCGACCTTGCTTCCCGCAGTGACCCATCACTCATTCTCTCCCTTGTCACCCCATCTCCTGTGAGCACACCAGACTCAGCCCAGCTCTGCCCCAAGTCTTCATTTGTGCTGTTTGTTTGTCTTGAATTATGTTCGTTCTTCTGGCTGCCTCCCCAGACTGTATATCTTCAAGGCAACGTAGAGATCCTTCCCTTCCATAAATGCTCTGCCAACTGCTGTAGCCGACTGACCACCGCATGGTACCCCTGACTGACTACGGTGTCTTCAAAGTGTGCCCTAAGATTTAGAGTTTAATTCCACACTGTCTTTAGTTTCATCATAGGGTCTTATTTAATGTCATCCTTCTCATTCAGTTCAACTCAACAACCATTTATTGATCATCAACAGTCAGCCAGGCACATTGTGTTGCAGACTTGAGTACAAGACGGGGAATCCTTGCAAACAAGAAGCTACTTAGTGCAGGACACTGTGTTGACACCCGATGCACATGTTCATTTTCCCCCCACACTGAATTTTCAGCCTCTTTTGCAGTAGATTTTGTGAGCACACATGGAGCAATGAGTTCTCATAGGCTCTACTGAGAAATTTTTCATCATCTTACTTACTCCTCGCAGCGGCCCAGTGTGCAGAGTTGTCTCCCATCACCCTCTGTCCTGACACCTCTTCTTAGAAAGTCTGCCCACACTCCCTTCTGCTGGCTGCTGACGCCGCGGCCACACTGAGTGGGCAGCGGGCCACATGGTTTGTCCAGTTCCCTGACCAAAGCTGGGCCAACCAGGTCCTCTTTCTTTGGCATTTGTAATTTGGACTCAGAAATTTCCATGACTGTTGGACTTGTGATGATATAGACCGAGAGGTGCAGGGTACCACGCTGGAGTACCTATTTTTCTGCCGTGTATAAAGAGAAGGAAAGAGAGACAGTCAGAGAGGCAGAGACAGGGAGAGACAGAGAGAGACAGACAGAAAGATATGAAGTAAGCAAATACATGGAGAAAAGCAGAGAGAAGGTGAGAGAGAGAAAATGCAGAGACTGAAAAAGAGCAGCGCTCCATTCCTAACAGCATCTCAGTTCCTGATTCCACGCCCCGTGAGACTGGCAGTCCCCCCTGCCCTTGTGTTCCTTAAGTCACATCCTTCCAGCAGGTTCTGATTTAATGAAGTTGACTCAAATGGGTTATTATCACTAGCAACCACACTTACAGGCTAAGATGCACCATGAGAAAAACAATCATTCCATTTCACAGATTAAATAACTGAGTCTCAGACAGTCCCACTGTCTTCAATAAATGGTTGGAATTGGAAATTGAAACCAAGCCTTTGGATTCTAAAATACTGTCCTAGGCTCAAAATCCAACTCAGAGTTAAACACCTAGTTGGATCTCAATGAATACTTAGTCATTTATTGGCTTGTGGGATTCTCTAGTGAAATGGTCTTGGTGGCTCTAGCCCTAGCCCCTTACTCCTTCTGTCTATCTCCCCACTGCTTACCGGATGTCCCCTGTCTGTCCCCTTAGTCATTTCCTCAACTCAGGATCAGCTTTGAGTCACAGAAAGAGCACACCCATCAGCTGTTGAGCGGGGAGCCTGGAGATCACGTCGCCATTTGACAGTGCCATCTGGGGTTGCCAATGGCTTGTCTCCAACAGTCCCCCCGATGCCCTCCTTACATAATTGGATAATTGGGATACGCGGCGAAAGGCAGCTATATCCCCACACCTTGGAAAACATTCATCAAGTGAACAGCGGTGGTGTCTGCACTCTTGGCAATTTATTACAATTCCTGTAACAAGAGGAGCTGTGGGTATGTAAGGCATTATCTCCTCCCGTCGTTTCTAACAAAATATCCCAGAACAGCAGGCCCACAAGGACAAGGTAAGGCCATTCTCCATTCCAAATAACATACTTTTTTTTTTAAATAAAAGAAGCAATTTAAGCATTTTGGCTTCCCAGGGTGAGTTGGCAGGCACACTTCTCATCTCGCAGATGCCTTTGGGTGAAGGTGTTTTAATAAGAGAAAAAGTGGGAATAAGACAGCAGAACTCGCCAGAGGCCGGGAGGAACCACGGAGCATGCAGTGCGGAGCCCACAGGCTGGGGAGAGGTGGGGGTGGTGGGGGGCGAGGCAGGAGCGGGTGTGGGAGGATGAGCTTGGGGAGAGACGTCTTGCTTCTGTTCAGACACACGTGCTGTGGAACCCAAAGCCCCCAGGAGAGTCCCAGTAATGACAGCCAAGAGGTGAAGAATCCAGTTCTATTTGTTTCACCTCTTCATTCACAACAGTTAATAAGAAGGTGTGAAAGTGATTGTTATGTAATTGGAGGGAATGCATTTCAGTAGACGTTCTGGGAGCATACACCCTAATACAGACAGGGACCAAAGGAGGCTGCACTTCTCTGAAATGATGGATAGATTTCTTTCATCCACTGCAGAAGCAACATGGTGTAGTGGTTCTGCAGCCAGGCTGCTTGGGATTGGGCCCTAGTTCCCCCAGGTGCTGATCGCGTGACCCTGAGCAATGTGATCTCTCTGGGTCATCAGTAATCTAGGGTGACGGTGGCACCAACCTCAGAGAATTGTCATTAGTGTTGAATGAGTTAATGCTCACAAAGGGCCAAGAAGAACAGTGCTTGGCACCTAGGAGAGTCCAGTAAATGTTGACTATTATAATTCCAATGACTTTTGGGGATGCCAATGACATCTCCTCTGCCCGGGATGCAAAGAAGAATAAGGAGAAGAATCTATCCTCAGAGCATCCATATTCTAGATGGCTGGTAGATACTCAGAAATAACAAGAGATCACACTTACTGAGCACGGGCTGTGTGCCAGGCACTGTGCATTGGACTTAATGAGTCAGATGCTATTACCTATCGTGCTCAGAGAGGTAAATCAACTGGCCCGAAGTCACACAGCTAAGAAGAAAGGGTGCAGCCAGGGTGCGGACCCAAACCTGCCTGGTACCACCAGCTGGACTCTCAACTGTTGATTCTCAGCATGAAGACCACTTCATCAGAGAGAATTTGCATTACCCTTCCATTAAGATGAGACAAACATCCCATCCCCGAGCTGGCTCTTCTTCCTCAAAGAATCCCATTCTCTTCTCTTTCAGAAAATCCATCACAGGTTTTAATTGCACTTGTATTGGCTGTCTTTCTTCCCAGGCTATAAACTCCATGAGAGCAGGAAACAGATCATCTGTTACGTTCATCATTATCTACCTAGCAACCAGCACACAGCCTGGCTCCAAAGACACTCCGTAAATACCACTGGGTAATCAACTGTGATCGACCGCCTCTCTGAAAGTAAACACACAGCTGTACCACCTTCTTAAGTGCTTTAATAGGAGTATGAAGAAAATGTTGTGGGGTTTTACTTCAGGGCATTAACAGAGGCTTCTCTGAGCAGGGGACATATAGGCTGGATCCAGGAAGAAGGGTGGTAGGACGAGTGGAGAGGGGTTGGAGGCAGTTCTAAGCACCTACAAGAGCATGCCCATGGGCAAAACCACAGAAAGCGGAGAAAACCCGGCTGAAGGACGAGCAAATGCCAGCAATATCTTGGAATCCGTGCTTACGGACCCAGTAGTGCCCAGAATGAGTGCCGGCTGGCAAGGTTATCATGCATTCCCCATGTGAGGCTGAGTGTCCATGCTGCAGAAAGCCCTTTGAGGAGCCCTTTGAGAGAGTGAAAAAATAGAAAGGACTTTTCTCACCATCCAAAGAGAGAGGGGATAACACTTTGATTAGGAACCTCTGTTTAATCTACAAATGAACATACCAGTTAGAATTCTGTTGGCTGAAAGAAGAAAACCCCACACTAAAGGGTGTTGAAATGGGACAGACACTGGCTCCCTCAGGTCCAAGTTCAGGGGTAGGCAAGACCCGGCCATCAGGTCCCAGGGACCAGGCAGTCTCTGGTTTCCTGCTTCACTGCCCTGAGGGCACCATCCTTGTCCTCATGGTCCAGGATGTGCTCTGGCCATTGCTCCAGTGTTCCAAGAAGCAGGGCGAAGGGCAGGGGGTGGGGATGAAGCAACTTCTGGGACTGTTCTGCTTACATCCCATTGGCCAGACCTTGGCATATGGCCATACCTGTCTACAAAAGGGGGCTGAGAAATGTGGTTTAATGTATGCAAGAGATAACGCGCTCAGCTAAAACCCAGGAGCCCTAGAAAGAATGAGAACAGATCCTGGGATGGACCACCCAGAGCAGACGCAGCCCTCTACATGATTTCCCCTTACCCTCGGCATGTGCAGTGAAGTCACCGCCTGGACCAGGGATGCATGTATTCTCAGGCTAGCTAACATCTACCAGCGGAATTCCATGCTGGGCCATCATTTCAAATATTGAAAGCTGTGGAACTCTGTGTTCCAATAAAACTTTATATGGGATTCTGCTCTGCTAAATGCTTGAACACATATTTCTCTACTGAAATCAGAGGCAGGAGGGCTGGAGCACCACCCGCATCCCCTCCCCTAGACCGCAGACCCCCCTCCTTCAGGGCCCCGAAAATATAATGCAGAAACCTCTGGCTTAAGACAACTGTCAGAGAAACTACAGGCTGTCAGCAGTACTTTTAAAATTACATCTAATTGCTCTCCCTTTTCACCAGAACTTCCAGCTTATCACTTTTCTAATCAAAGGCATCCCCCTGCCATTTTTGCCGATTCTCACAGATTTCTGAGCGTCTATATCAGGACCAGTGGGGAGCCAAGACAGCTAGGCACCTTCAGGCCTTTTTAAAGGATGAAATGAGATAGGGTGTATGAGCTTAGCACAGCTCCTTGCATGTAGTAACTTTTCAAAACATGTTAACTATTATTATCGTTTCTCAAAATTTCTTCTGCTTAGGTAACAATGTAACTTTGACATATATTTTAACCAAAAATGGCTTAAGGATAAAGCTGTTGTACGTATCCGAGGTCAAGCCCCACTCGTGACTAATAAAATACACTTTGCTTTTAAATCAAATTCTTCACGAAGGGACTTTCTTTGGTTCTTAACTTCTGCTCTTCTGTTGCATCAAAAGGGGAAAACATCTCCGTTTTGACCCACGCCGATTCTCCTGCATCTTTTTTTACGATGAACTGAACTCTAGGGCATTATTATCACCAGCCCAGTCTACCCAGTTCTAGTCATGTCACAAGCCTGAAACATCATCGCCTTCCTTCTTAATTATTAGACGAGATTCCCAAATAGGCTGCCTGTGGATCCCTCTTCACATGTGTCATTAAAAAACTGTACTTTGTCTTATTCCCCATGCTTAAGATGCTCTTGGTGCCAACAATGATAAAAAAAAAAAAAAATGACTGAATGTTAGGCAGACATCAGCCCCTCCAAAAAATGACAACTCTCCTTGTCACGTTGTGATTGCCAATAACAGTACTTTTCATACTTATTGGGCACCTACAATGTGTCCCTCTAGGCTCGGTATTTAATACATATTATGTCATTTAATCCTGCCAACAAGCCCCTAAGATAAAATCTCATTGATTTTATAAACAAGGAAACTAGAGCTCAGAGAAGGGGTTGGGTTTTCTAGAAAACAGAGCTGGAGCCAAACTTTCTTGCCAACACTGTATTGGGTGGGGAACATGAGCCCAGGGGAGCATGGGTCAAGGAGAAGGGACGCGGGGAGGGCAGGAAAGGAGGCAGGTCCAAGGTGGTACATAACCGAGCAACCACAGCGTCACAAGGAAACACAGCTGGCTGCTCCATCACACAAGACAGTTCTGGAGTCTAGCTCGTATACTTTGACCTTGGCCCATGAGCAGGACAGTACGCAGTTTACTGGCTGGCTTCTTCCACTCTCCTGCCTCCCATGGCTCCAAGTTGACCCCATGAGGCGTTAACTCCTCCAACCTTCCCTGTTATATTATCCAGCCTCTCTGGGCAGCCAGTGGGAGGCCAGAGCCTCTGTGGGTCCAGCTGAGTTGGACCTAGATGTCTGTGGCTCCCTCAATATCAGGTTCAATGGAGACCCTGACAAAGCCCAACTCTCGGTCCCAAGGGAATCAGTCCATCTGTGATATTTGCAAATCAGGAGACGGTGATGGCCACCAGCATGACTGAGCTAAGTGGCTCGCTGGATTCTTCCAATGGAGAAGCCAAAGAAATGCCTGCGAATGAGGGACATCTGGGGCCAAATGGATGTGGGTGGCACCACATGGCAGCCAGTACACCCAGCGAGCTAGAGTAACCAGCCCAAGGTGACACAGCCATGGCAGCCAGCATTCAAGCCCAGGCCAGTCTGACTCCAAAACACTTTGACTTTTCCATGACACCCGGATGTCCTGCTCTGCTAAGATTCTGAAAAGCTCAAAGAGGGAACAGTGGCTTTTCTGAGCTGTCTGTTTCACGGCCACAAGCAGATAAATATTTATCAAGTAGTCATGGGTGATTTTTCAACAAGAATGCCCGGAGGCTCGTGTTGTCCTTTTCTGTATTCTCAGAACAGACACTCCCAGAGGGAACAAGCCACTCTTCCCACGATCTGCCGTGGCTGCCTTCACGCCACCCAAAGGGTGAGCACCCAACCAGACCCCAGCGTAGGCAGGCAGCCTATGAGTGGTCAGCACTCTCTCACCCCTGCCTGCCAGATGTCAAAGGCGTCGGCAATGAAATCAAGGGAGTCTGTTCCCTTGAAGCGTGAAGAGGAACTGCCACGTGATTCACAGGAAACAGCTGGTGTGAAGGCTCATGACAAGACCAGGAATCCGAGACGTGAGGCCCAACAGCTGTGCAGAGCTGAGACTTCTGTTCAAGAAGATGTTGGCTCTCCCAGGTGGTCCTCGTGTTAAGAAAGCCCACCGCCCACCACGAGCTCCCCTACATGCTGTCCTCCATCCCCGAGCCCCTCCTCAGAAGCATGAATGGGCCCCATCCCTCCCTAGAGCTGTCTCTGCTCTGCCTCCTCCCCGCTCCTGCCTTCTCTTGGGGAGCAGAACTCGTTCTTCCACTGTGGTCCTGGCATCTCTCACATTTTCAGTGTCTTCCTCTTCTGCAAACGTGCTCAGCTTTATGCACATCCAAGGTGACCTTTCCCCATGTCTCCTCCAGCTCTATCCCACTTGCCTGCTTCTCGAATGAACACCTATTGGATCTCAGCCTCACGCTCAATTCTTAACTTTCTCAGTGCCGGTTCTCCTCTCACCGCCCTACTGAAATCCTTTCTCCAAAGGTCGCTGCAGTAAACGTCTGTGGCTTTCGCCACTCCCCACAGCTCTACTTCTCCTTCTGGTCACCATCCCCCAGTTCTCCCCCTACAGAACCACTTCTTTTCCTGCTCTCAACCTAGGACATTTTCCCAGGCTGCACATGTAACTCAAGGGCAAAGGATATGACCTGCGCCTACACCAATGAGTGATCTGTCTGGGGATGGGCACACGGGGTTTTCCTGGGGCAGCTGATGGGGAGACTCTTACTCTTTGATGTTGTATTGAAACCTGAGCGAGTGGAGGTCTTGAGCTGCTGGTGGCTACTTGTCTCCACAAGGGAATGGAGCCAACGGAGAGGAGATGGAGCCGAAGGATGAGGGGAGGCACGAATAATCTGGTCCTGGTGACATGATACAAATCCTTGAACCATGTCACTCCTCTTGGCATCCCTGTCCGCTGGCCCCTTTGGTCAACTGAGCCCTTTTGCTTAAGCCAGTTTGTTGGAGTTTATGTTACCTGCAGCAGAAAGAACCCCAACTAATACGGAAATCTAGTGTGGTCATCAGTGACCTCTGAAGCACCAATGTCAATGACCTCTTTTCCATCGCCCCCTGAGCGTGACCCCGCGCCTCCACTCGGGGGAAGTGCAGGTCTCAGCTCCAGCACTCGCTGCTTCTATGCCTTATATAAGTTACTCCCTTTCTCTTTTTTTTAAATTTATTTTGGGGGGTATTTATTTGTGTATTTTTAATGGGAAGTACTGGGGATTGAACCTAGGACCTCATGCATGCTAGGCAGGTGCTCTATCACTGGGCTACACCCTTCCCCCTTCCTCCCTTTCTCTGAGCCTCAGTGTCCTCACCTGTCAACACAGCTACACTGAGAAGTGTCTGCGGAGGGCCCTGAAGAAATGGCAGCATTCTTCGGATGCTATCAGCAGACGGCGGTGCAGAGTGGTCCCCACGGAACTGTCCCTCTCTGTGTATCCCACTGCTAACCTCACTTGGCTCCTCTTGACTCCTGCTTTTAGGGTTTCTCCACCCACCTTTCTAATCAGACCTTTTCTGTCTCCCTTTCTTCCTCCAAAATGTGGATATTTTCAAGTTCTGCCTGGGCTTCTGGTATTCTGTTTTGATCCTCTCTCCTTGGGCGATTTCAGCTTTGTTTTCCCCACGACGTGCAGGGCGCCATCCCTCTGAGCCTCAGTGAGACTCAAGCCTCAGCGCTCACGAGCGCTCCCTCTTCTCCAGAGCACTCAATTCCAAACTTGCTTCTCTGCAATGTCACTCTTATGCTAATGACACCTCTTTCTTCTTGGTCCTCAAGGCTTAAAACCTTGAAGTCATTGCAACTCTTTCCCACCCTTTGCTTCCAAATCTGTTTCCAAGTCCTCTCAACCTCAATCATCTCCTGCATCTTTGAATATCTCCCCATCTCCTTGCCCTTCCTGAGTTTACCACTCAGGTTCCTGCCACCCCAGGTGGGGGGGATGGGGGAGCATCCCAATAGCCCACTGAAGGTCCCTTAAAGGTCTCCCAGACCCCAGGAGCTCCTCCTCTCATCTATTCTTACTTCTGAATGGGTCCTGTGAATGCCAAAGCCCTCATAATTAGCCTCTACCCCCAACCTGCCATGATTGCCCATTGCCTTTTGAATGCAATAAGCATAGCTCAACAAAGATTGATTACAGCATCTCCTCTGTGTCAGGCACTGTGGTGAGCATTGTGAGAAAGACTAATGAAAACAGATATAGTCGCTGACGCCCCAGGGCATTAAGATCTAATTGTTCGGGTGACTGGACCACAAAGCCTGGTGCTCGCTGCGAGCGCGCAGGCGCATGCGGTACTGAATAAGGCATGCTTTCTTCATTCGATTTTAACCTGTCTTCCCAATTTGAATTTTCCTTCTTGTGCCTTCTGCTTAAACTGGGTTGAACCACCTATGTTTCCATGTTCTTCTACCTCCTTCACTTTGCTTATGCTGTTTCCTTCCCTGGAAAAGCCTTCTCTCCAATGCTGCTTGGCCAAATCTTGTTTATCCTTTACAGACTTTCTCAAAGGATACCCTTTGCTGATCACCCTACTCAGTTGCAATCTTTTTTTCCCCTCACCTCCCAAATCACCTTAGATGAAGCACCATCTTGCATTTTCCATGTTTGGAAAAAAAAGACATTTATGTAGTAACTTACCTGCCCAATTAGATAGCAAATTCATTAAGCGTAGAAAAATTTTTTAATATCTTTGCATCCCCAACAACTAGGAAAGTGTTTCCAAGGATGCATTTACCTACACAAATCACATGTATCATTTAGAAGCAGCTTTTTTCCTGCACTGAGAAAGAATCCTTTACCTAAAATAAAATTTTTAAAGATTTCCCACAGGTTTTTTAAAGTAAATCTTCAGATTCATTTAAACTTGTTTATGGATTATCAGCTATTAGCCTGGAGGAGAACTGCGGCTTGGGAGAAATCAAACAAAAAAGTAAAATTGTTAGAAACCACTGCCCACTAGTGATTTCCTAGAAAAGAGGGTAGCTCTTCCCTGACTATGGGAGCTATTTAGAAAACAGGATTCTGTTTTCAGAAATAGAATTAAAGCATAGTATTTACTTTCCAAAACCTGTATTGGAAGTAAGAGCTAGATTTGGAGGAGCTGGCATTATGGGAAACACTCAGAAAGATGCTATCATACACACGAGTGACACTGGGGTCTTCCGGGAGTTCCTGGAGTCCTGGGACATTGGCTAGGAGTTAGCCTGGGGTCCTGGTTGCCAGTAAGGGCCTGTCTGGGCACCTGATGGACAACCTGCCCCTGCTGCTTTGTGATGACATGAAGTGGGGTGAGGATGGGCCGTGATCTCCGTTAGGTCCACCAGAATTCCTGGGCAGAGCAGGAGCTGGGGGTTGGCCACCTGGATCCTTGGGCAACATGAGCACAGATGGTGGAAGACAAAGAAATAGCAGATCGTTTCACACCTTCAGCCAAGATCTGCGTTCCTTCCAGTGCTACAAACAAACAAGGTACAAATTTGGATGCAGGTGGCCTTGAAAATATGTCAGTTGGCCTATGATTTTCTCAGGATCAGGATTCCTGCCCGGGCCCAGTTTCCAGCTGGAGTAGACTTGTTTAAAAAAAATTATTTTTTAAAAAGACATCATGGTTGCCCTGATGTGGGTCCTGATGCAAAAAGATGTCCTAGGATCTTCAAGCGCCCCAACTGCACACCAGCATCCTCCAGACCCCGGTTTCACCTCGCACATTGTCAGGGACCCTGAGGGACATCCAGTCATCAGCTTTGTCCCAGCCCTAGATGTCCAGTCTGCCGCAGTCTAAAGACCGTGTTCCTAACTCATATAGTGCATGGGAGGATTCAGGAAACCTCTGTAGTACTAGCTGACGTAACACTAGCCCTCAGTGACTATTAGCCAATGTCATTCGTCCATTTATTATTTATTTGATCATCCACGTCCTGTATTCACTATGCTGCGAAATACAGTGACCCTCCCTGGAGAAGTTAGGGAAGTTTAGTAGGTGAGACCATTAAGTCAGAGAGACCTGGGTTTGAGTCCAGACTCTTCTACCTACTAGCTGTGTGACTTCCAGCAAGTGTCTTACCTTCTCTGAGCCTCAACTGTAAAATGAGCATAATAGTATCTACCTGGATATACTGATATGAACATTAAATAAAATAATGCAGACAGAGGTCCGAGCATGATACCTCCTGAATGATAAAGCAATATCAATGATAATGTTAAAATATTAATCATTGTTTTTCAGGATGTGTTTTGGTAGGAGATATGCTATGGTTAGGGGATGGGACAATTTATAAGGGAGGCCAAATCAGTGGTATAAGCTATACATGCTCAAGGAGTTTCCAGGCAAGAAGAGCTGGGTGGGGCAGGAGGCAGGTGAGGCTCCCTGGAGAGATGGGCATGGGCAGAACTGGGACAGCAGAGGGGAGGAGAGGTCCATGTGGAGAACTCCAAGCCGAGGACTCGGTGCTGGCTCATTTGGGAAAGCTTTTGTATTTAAGGAGGAAAGATGATAGAGTTGCTTTTAATTATCTTAAAGACCCAGCGCAAAATGGGTTTTGGAGTTTGGATGGGGAATTATTGCCAAAGCATCATTAGTCCTGATGGCCTGGCATGTATCTCTGACAAAATGGGGAGTCTGCAAGATAAATGACTCGAACCAAGCTAATTACAGGGAACCGTCTCGGGAGAGAGGGAGACATGAGCATTCTCAGCCAGGTTCTGCCTCCATCCCGCCTGAAGCAGCCCCTCTGTGCCTCCCACCACCCAAGAACAGAGCAGAAAATGACAAAAGAGCAATTGATGATGCTCAGGGCTAGCTCAGAGCTGCTGATGGGTCTGGAAACATTCTCAGGCTCCTCAGTGACTGCTGGAGCTCCCTAAGGCTGGGGAGGCCACAGGCTTTCGTCCCTGCTAGCATCTGAGTGCTGTCCCAGACTCTCATCTCACAGCTGGGGAAACTGAGGTCAGGGCGTTCACTGTCACACAGCAAGATGTTAATGGACCTGCTACCTCCTATAGCTTCCATGTTGCTTGGTGATTAAGACGAGCATCAGATTCTTGCTCTGCTGCTTGCTAATGGTGCGGTCGTAGACAAGTTCAATAAACTCTCTGAGTTTTGGTTTTCTTACTTGTAAACTGGAAATTTCCTTCCTTCCTCCTTTCTTTGCAGGGTGACTGATGCATCCCTGTTTGCCCAAAACTTTCCTGGTTTTAGCACTGAAAGACCAGCAATCCAGGAAACCACTCCATCTCTGCCAAACGCTGTTTCTTTGTTCAGTGATATTGCCTGATTCGGTTCCAGGTTCTGGGACAGCAGCCATTCAGAGGAGATCCCTGTTTTTCAGGAGCTAACATCCTAATTCTATCAAGGGAAGACAGACTTGGATACATTGATACATTCATAAAATAACACCTATGCGGCAAATATGAAACTGAGTGTCCAATTCTATACTACGTATGTTATAAATGTTGTATCATTGTAAATGTAAATAATACTGGGAAGTAAATATCAATATACGCCCTCCCTAATTAACAGATGGGAAACTGAGGCTTGGCTTTATTAACTAACTTTCCTAAAATCACACTGAGAGTAAAAAGTAAAGCCAGCATTTAAACCCTGGAGTTCCAAGGCTCATGTGCCCAGCCCTGACACTCTACCACCCCATGGGTGGCAAATATAGGATTTAGCCTGAATCAGGCCACAGGGAAAGCCCACTTCTTACTCAGGCTGTTGATTAGCTCTTAAGAAGGTTGGGTTTGATTTCCCCTCCCAGCTGGTTTGGGATCTGTGGTCCTCACCACCAGGCCACGTGGCAGATGTCATGAAACTTACCCCTCAGAGGCATCTACTCCAGCTCCAAGCACCCAGCAGACATGGGAGCCTTTCCTTACCATTCTACTTCCATCCAAGAGAACCATCCGGGAAGAGGGTGGTGGTGTTCTGACCATGACGCAACTGACCCATCAAACCAGGAAAGCACAACGGTACAGAGCCTGCAGGATTCCTGGGGTATGGGGATGCTCTGGCTTTGAGGAGTCTGAGGCCAGGAGCATCTACTAGCAGAAGATGGAAAACGGGCGATGTCCCAGTGCCAGCCAGAGCTCTGTGCCAAGAGAGAAAATGGAACCCATTTCTCTCAGACCTCCGGGTCCCCTGGCAGATGACAGGCTGATGAACGAGGACCATGCCTGAGGAATATTGCCAGTTTCCAAGGAGGCTGACTGGTCTATCCATCTACCCAACCCCACTTATAGGAAATGTACAGACTGGTACTATTGGAAGGAAATTTATCTGTCACCCAGTACAAGGGCCTCCTTTTGTAGATGAGGAAATGGAGGCCCAGCTTGGAGAAAATGACTTCTCAAGGTGATACAGGACACCAAGAGACAAATCTATGCCCCAGATTGCCCGACTCCAAACACATGCACTTCAACAAAAATTTATGGCTCCTCCATATGGCTGGGCTCTGAAACTCTTTATGGAGAACATGACTCCCTTTTCTATACTTTCCATCTCTATAAAGGAGGCTTAAGGGTGGAAGGGTGGAGCCCGAAGTCTATGGGTCACTGGAGAGCATCAGCTGGAGAGGGAAATCTGGCAAGTTTTTGCTCAATGTGGTCCAAACAGGTCTAAAAAGGATCTTAGGGCCACCCATGGACATCAGGTGTGTGGTGGGCAGAGAGAAGGTGGGAGGAGGAAAGGGAGAAGTAAAAAGAAGGAGGAAAGAGGGAGGGACAGAGAGAGACTGTCAGTGGGTTGTCAGCCCGGGCTGGACCAGAGCGAGCCTTAGAACTATATCTGTGGCACCTGCCTTCTATACCTCGTGCCCACCCAGCACGTATGTGGCAGAAGCTGTGGGGAAGGGCCCAGAATTCACAGGCAGGCTGAGCTGAGCCAGCATCCAGCCTCGCTACCACCTGTGGTATGACCTTGAGCAGATCCGAAGCCCTCCCTCTGCCGCCCACCCTCTCGATCTGTTTCTTTATCTGTTAGAAAGCTCAACAGAGAGTGGGTTTATAAAATGCTTGTCACAGGGCCTGGCCTAGAAAGCTCCAAATAAATGGCAACTCTCACCACTTTGTCATCGTTGGTGGGAACATTTTGCTATCTGCCTCCCGGACTGTGTTATGAAGAGCTGCCAGTTGGTGGCGCTCCTCAACTGCCCCCAGCCCTGCAGGGCAGCCATGCTCCGGTCCCTCAGGCTCTGCTGGCTTAAGCAGGAGCCGCGTCTGCTTCCCATTGGTTCAGGACGGCATTTGGAACAGAGCATTTACAGTCCTCCTGGTGTAGCTGGAACGACACTGACAATAGCTCAGCATCGCAAAGCAGATAAATTAGAGGGCGGAGGAAACGCAGTCTTGCTACAGAAGGATTCACCATATACTTCCTTTAATTGGGAGCCTCTCCAGAGCACTAAAAGTCCAATTTCCATTTGCCGAAATTCTCTTTCCCTGTAGCTGTCTAGGAACGTGCCTAGGGTGAACAGGAGGACTGGGGAGATTGGTGCAATCTTTCCCTCCATCCCCTCCTCTCACCTTCTCAGAAGGCTCTTTAATTTGGTCCAAGTTGCTGACCTGCAAGGAGCGGCAGCGAGGGGGCGTGAGGCACAAAGCTGCCCGCTATCTCCGGCTGTTCAATTCACTACTGCTGCTGCTGCCTTGGGCCGGTGAGCACCCTGTCACTCTAAGTCACTCTCTTCTGGAGCTCAGACCCTGCGGGGAGATGGGGACAGTGAAGGAAGAAAGGGCCACCCTGTGACAACCATGCAGACACATGCCGTGACTATTATTTCTCGTTCAGTATCCCCTAGCTTTCAAGACATCTGGGAGTCAGCAGCCCCTCTGTCCATCACCCCAGCCTCCCAGCTTACTGTCCTCCGCCCTCAGCTGGGCAGAAGGGCTGAGCTGGCCTTACTCTGCTTCTCCGGCCACCTGCTGCAGCACTGGTCTCACAGACCTTTCCAGAAACCAAGCT
This sequence comes from Camelus bactrianus, assembly GCF_048773025.1. NCBI lineage: Eukaryota > Metazoa > Chordata > Mammalia > Artiodactyla > Camelidae > Camelus > Camelus bactrianus. Next base: position 35,665,215 of record NC_133554.1, on the reverse strand, counting down.
CAGCGTAGCAGCAGAGGAAGGATTGGGAGGCAGCAGGCTCAGGTTCAAGCCCAGCTGTGTGACCTTTGCCTGGTCCTTCAACCCTTCCAAAGCCCAGTTCCTCATCTGTAAGAGGGTGATGGTCACGCCGCCATGCTGACTTGCGTGGAGGACCACAGAGGGAAAGGATGCATGCATCCAGTGCAGCACAGGCACTCCGCGCAGGACACGTCCCTTCCTCTCCTCCAGGGATGGCGGGTGGTACCCCAGACATGTCCCTTCCTCTCCTCCAGGGACGGTGGGTGGTACCATGGACATCACTAAGCCACCACATTCAGGTAGTCATGGAGTCCTCACTTCTGGTGTATAGAACAAAGAAGAAGGCCACAGAGACTTTCTGCCTCCAAGCATGCAGAACAGGAATTGGGTCTCTCAGGGGAGCCTGGTGCCGGTCACAGTAGCCCTTCACCCCTCCAGAGCTGGGACCTCTCAGCCTCGTCTGCTGATCACCCTCAATTTGCACAGGCTGGCCTGCAGGGCCCCAGCTCCTGGGGCTAGTGCAGCTCCACTCCCACGACCCAGGTTCAATCCATCTTCCTCCAAATCCAGGAAACTGGCCTGATTCCCGGGGCTCTGGTTTGACCTGCCCTGGCCCACCTTGGACCCCTGGTATGGAGGCTGTGATCCACTGACAACACTCTCTCTCCTGTTTTCTCCCACCCTCACCCTACCTGAGGCTGCATGGGTGCCCTACCCGATTTCAGAATACTGCCCTGGCCAGCGCAAGATTTGACTCATTTCCATATTTATATAAGACTTCTATATAAGACTTATTTTTATATTTAAAAGATCTTAAGAATTCTCAAAATGTTTGTGTGTGCCCCCAAAGGAGGAGATTCTTTGGATGCAAAAGGCTCAAATTTCAATGAATTATTATCCAAATACAGAGAAAAATAAATTTTAATGTTGGTCGATCTCTTGAAATGCTGTTTTGGGAACCCCATAAATGATACTCTCAGCAAGGAGTTTTCAAACTTGTTTAGGTGATTGAGTCTCTGAAAGTTTATTTCCTCTTTCCAGAGGCAAAAATACTGTTATTTAATTCAACTGAGAATTATAAAAACACTAATGTAAGTTACTCCTTTTCTTGGTATATTTTAAGCATGGTGCTAAGTGCTTTACATGGACTAGCTCACTCAATCCTCACAATAATCCTGGAGGAAGCATAGCTACTACTATTTATTGCCATTTCATAAATGAGCAAATTGAGGCTCAGAGAGGTGAGGACACTTGTCCGATGTCACTTTGCCAGTTGGCAATCAGTGAATCAATCCAGAAAGTTAGATCGGTCCCCAGCTTTTATTTCTGCCCTCTCACCCCATCTCTGGAACTCAGAGACAACGTCACCAGTTAGATGTGACTATGTTATGTGTAAGTCACAGCGAATTAGAGCCATTAACCCGTGGGCTGATTCAGACACCAGCACGACAACAAATCCAAGCATGAGTTATCAGCTGTTTGATAATATTTGGCTACTAACTTTGCTAATTGTGCACTCATTTGTCATCCGCGAGTGAGTGACAGCAGGCAAACAGTAGGAGGCACCAAAGGTTTAAGCAAAACATATGGGAGAAAAGCTTCACTGGGAGGCATTTCGATGTCTCAGCCTACTTTTCCCCTCCATGCCAACTGGAAAAAGTCACCACTACTGTGTATCAGAGGCAGAACATCCCAGCCTGGTTCGTGGAAATCTGTGTTATTTTAGAGATGTCCGCCCGCTGGCGATCCTTCTTGGGTTCCCTCCTGGCGTTCTAACCCAATATTCTAGAGGGGTACACGCCCTTCTCTCCAGCTCCAGTGACCCTGTGCCGTGGGGATTCTCAGCAAGGGGAGGAGGCACCCCCACGGGGACGGAAGTTTACCGGAAGCACAGTTTCGATGTGCTTCCCAGCCTTGTGGAATGGTGGTTCCAGGGTGACCCACGCTTCTCTCCGTATACTCCACACCTACGCCCTATGGGACCGGAGCGCCCGCCCCTTCCACTCTCTGATTGGATGAGAGCCCAGGCGCAGCCAAACCACAGACTGGACAGAAAACAAGGGCTTTGGGTCTCCCTCCAAAAGATGAGCTCCTTCATCAGATCCCTCTCTTCAAAATGTAGAGCAACAGGCTCCAGAAGAGGAGCTGGCACTGAGAGGTGCAGGGGGATGAGCTGGATGGTGGCTGCAATGGGCCAGAGTGACAAGGATGCAGGAACTGTGATTCAGAACAGGGAGTCAGGTGGGGCAAGCGGGAAAGTGGAGCAGATTCCCAGAGAGAGGAGGGGACTCAGAGAGACAGGTGAGACCCTCAATGATCAGCTCCTGGGGTCCATAAGGTAAACATACTTTGACAACTACTGTGTTATAAAATATATCATCAGATGTGCCTTGAGAATAAAATATGTAACATTTTTTTAAAGTTGCTGGCCATGAACAGTAAGTTTATACTGTATAGCACAGGGAACTACATTCAATATACTGTAGCAACTTATGGTGAAAAAGAATACGAAAACAAATATATGTATGTTTATGTATGACTGAAGTATTATGCTGTATACCAGAAATTGACACAATATTGTAAACTGATGATACTTCAATAAATATATATGTATATATGTGTAATATATATCGATAGATAGATACACACACACACACACACACATATATACAAGAAAAAAAAAGGTGCTGGCTTAGAAAAAAGTCTGCCCTTTGGGAACTGTCCATTGTTTGTTAAATGTATTGTCACTTAATACAAAACCTGCCATTTTTCATGATTACCACCTCCTATATTTTTCTCTCTACTTGTAAATAATTCCTCCCAGAAAGTAAGCCTTAACCAAAATGTGTCAAATGATCTTGCTTAATTTTATTATCATAGTGTACTCCTTTTATAGACATGTACATTTAAAATATCATTAACTTGTGCTAAATGTTGTAAAAACATTGTGTACTGTTTTAAAGGAAAAGTGCACACTATATTTAACTGAGATTGCTTCCTCTCTTAAAAAACAAAAACAACAACAACAAGAAGAAAAATGCCTGCCCTGTTGCTGGCCCTGGTGTCTGAGAGGTGGGTGGTTGCTCTTGGATTCCCATGAATTTCTCCTCCACTTTCTGAGCATCTTTATCACAACCCACCCAACTCCCACACTTTTACGCCAGCCAGCCTGAGTGAACCTCTGCTCTTTGCAACCAAATAGCACCTAAGCCCTTGAAAGAACAGCGCTTGGGGGATCTGAACTGCTTTGAGGTGCCTCCCTGCATCTCCGGGTTATCAGAAACCTCTGAAACCTCAGGAGTGGTTCCATTGCTTCCCTCATTAGCTCCATCACGTCCCCGCCCTTGCTCCTCCTCCACGAGCTGTTTACAAGGCTTTCTACCTTTGCTTACTGCTCACTCCCAAGTTCCCAGCCTCCTCCTTGACTCCATCTCCCACTGTGATCCTCTCTCTGGCTCCTGCAGAGCTGGGGCTCATTTACATTTCACTCACCAACCTCATTTAATTTTCTACAGTTAATTCGATGTTCACCTAGTAGCCCCGGATTGCATTTTTATTCATCACCTCTGGGGCTCTGAAGGGTATCTGCGTGCTGGCTTCCCCGCCGAGATGCCCACTTAAGCGGAGACGACCACACAGCTCACAGGCTGGGAGAAGCTCCTGCTGGAGGGACAGCTCAGTAACCCCTACTCTGGCAGCAGCCCTGGGGGTCAAGCCCCTGGAGGGCGGGCAGCGCCCTCTGCCTGGGCTGTTTTACCTGTGGAAGCGGCACCAAACTGCGCCTTCCTGCCTGGTAATGACTCATTGTGCATCCATCTCTAGGTTGACTGCCTGCTGTGCAAAGCATTTCCTTCACCTTAGCCTAAAATAGCTTAAGCTTCAGGGGATGCTGCCTAGTGCCTGTATTATCACAAGGTTTGAGAAGGAGAAATTAAGATGAAATAAGATAAAGTAAGATAAGGTAAAATAAAATAAATGCTTCACAAAAAACACAATGGAAAAGGTGTGGTGGTTTTGAGACAGAGAGCCACAGAGAAACTTTGGGTCATAACAAGCAAAAGGCGGAGCAGCAAATTACCTCTGTAGTTCCTCGCTCTGCCAGCCATACTTCAATTAAATAAATAAATACGTAAATACATAAATAAATAAGGCAGTGCAGGTACTTCCTCGCCATCTCCACCTCCATCTCCACCTCCACCTCTGCCTCCACCTCCATCTCCATCTCTATCTCTGAGTAGCTGGCTCTAGGCGTGGGCTTCCTGGCGGCGTGACTCTCAGACCAACAGGGAACCCACCGTCAGTGGGTGCTGCATGGGACCAACGTTTTGTTTCAGGCCGTCTGCTACTCTCCAAGCTAGTTATGGAACGCTTGCAGCGAGCAATAGTGACTGAAGTCTGCAATTCTGTTAAGGAGCGGAGGTTGCAAATATTGGCCAGTGATCCCGTCTTCAGCCCTGAAGCAGTAAAGACGGGATTCTATCACCTACAAATTTCCACTGCATTTGTCCTATCTCGGGATTTATTGGGAAGGAATGGCCTGGCCTGTTTCCTTTCATGTTTCATTTGGGCCCCAAGGGCTATCCATAAAAAGGAGGTCACAGCGGAAGTCCAGCTCTCTAGAAACAGGTCCAGAAATCCACCGGTAGGTAGCTTGTACATCAGGCCTCCCTTTTACAACCCTGACTCAGTTTGCTTCAAAATTTAGATCCAGCATCCCAGGAGGCTGAGGTACAGATTCCCGAGCACCTCAGGGCTGTATGGCAGGGGCTGGGACCACAGCCCCGATCCGCCACCTCTGTCTGTGAGCATGCGAAATGCTGTAAGCTGCGGAATCCAGTTTACAAGAGTATCATTCTCCCTGTGGGCAGAGAACCCTGCCAGTTCCTTCCCTCACTACCCACCCTGAGCCCCGACTGGCTCTTTGGCTGCTCCCGTTTATTTCGGCTGCCTTCTCCAGTTTTGTTTAGCATCACTTCCTCTGGCCCGATGCATGGGAGGGCTGGCACAGCTCTAAGGAGCCCCCTTAGCAAAAGCAGAGGACCTCTCCACCCCAGCAAGCTCTCCTGGGCAGCTGGTGTTCAGGGCCCTGTTCTGTCGTTGTCACTTGGGCAGGTCCGAAGGTTCCTCCCTGCCACCAGCCAGCCGGCAGTTGCAGTTTGGGAAAACGAACCCTTTGATAAATTGTTCTTCATTAACCAGGAGGGACCTCTGAAGGTGGGCCAGTCTCCCTCAACTTCAAGGGGAAGGCCATGGAGTGGACCTCCTGCAGATGACACGGGAACACCGCTGTTCGGCAATCTCCACGTCCCCCTTAAGAAAGTGACGTTGGAGCTGATTCCAGTAGACCTTTAAAAAGGCACTTTATTAAAGTCTCAGAACCGATTAGACACAAGTCATGCTGGGTCTGTCGGGCTCAATTTATGTCCTCTCTCCTTCCCCAAAAGGAGCTGAGCCAAGCAGATAGGTCTCCCTGGAACAGGCAGGGATCAATTCCAAGGCCACCTTACCTGGGTGACCCAGAAAGGGCTCTTCCCCTTCCTCCCTCCCTCCACCCAGGTCCCCCCTGCAGAATGGCACTCAGTGAGCCATCTGAGTTCACTGTCTGACCCAGGAGCCACTGGCCACATGGAGCTACTGAGCACTTGAAATGTGGCTGGTCTGAACTGAGATGTGCCTAGCGTAGGGGGAAAAAAAAAGGGTAAAACATCCCACTAATATCTTTGCATTGATTGCACGTTGAAAGGATAACATTTGGGATCTCTGGGATTCAAGAGAATAGTCCAAAAATTAATTTCACGTGGCTCGTTTCACTTTTTAAACATGGCTGCTAGAAAATTTTAAAGTGCATTTGTGACTTGCCTTCATTTTCTATTGGACAGCGCAGTCCTGGGGCAGTGTCGACTGGAGAGGTCAGCAGAGGCTCTGTGTGAATAGAGGGGGAAGGAAGGGTCCACCAGGCTTTGATTCTGCCACTTTCCTGCTCAAAATGCTCTACAGGCTGTTCATGACGCCCTCCTGAGGCTGTGCACAGGTGGCCGGTGTCCCCTGCACCCCATCTCATCTCCTTCAGCTCTTGTTCCCTGACCTCCCTCCCTACGCTCCAGCCATCCTGGCCTTGCTTTCTGTCAACACAGCCAACCACGCCCCATTGCAGAGCCTTTGCACATGCTGTTGCCTCTGCCTAGAATGTTCTTTCCCAGATCTTTGCTTGCCTCCCTCCCCCTTTTAATCTAGTCCTCAACTGGAAAGTCACCTCCTCCAGGAAGCCACCCCTGATTCACCCCCCTAATCTCAATTAGGACCAATCACCGCCCCCTTGACTCTACTTCCCTTTTCATCAAAGCTCTTATTACTGCCTGACATTCAGTTACATATTTCCTTTCTGTCCCCTCCAGACAGGAGGCCTCTGTCTCTTTTGTCCACCACAGTGCCTGACATGTACTGGACACCTGCCCAGTAAATGTTTGCTCAGTGAACACAAAACAGCCCTCCCAGGTCAGTGGGATCAGACCAGTTTTCAGATGAGTAAACTCAGACTTGGAGTGAGGTTAGTGGAGGACAGAGCAGGGACTGGGTTCACTGACAGCCCAGGGCTTCAAGAGGATATTAGCTTGGTGACTTGGAAATCACCTTCCCCAGGATCTCAGATACCAGGAATGTGCCCCAACCCAAGAGGCCAGGACCAGCTTAGTATGGGAAGAATACAGGTCAAAGGCAGCAACTCCCGTGCTCTAGAGAGTTCCTGTGGGAAATGGACATGTGGGTTAAAAGGAGAGAGGGGGTCTGAGGCCCCACCTGCTGCCGCAGGCCCAGATACGGTCTGGCTTCACAGTCATCTTTGAGAAGGCATTCGTGGGCAAGTTACAGAGACTACCAGTAACAAAGTCCTTTCTGGATGCTGGGAACAGACCTGACAGCCTTTGAGCTGTCTCCACGCCATCTCCTCGACGGGACACCACTCTGCCCGGACACATCCAGAAATCAGGGGCTCGACACTCCCACAGCAGGCCAGCTGGTTGTCTCTGGGATTGTTTTAATGAAGAGAAAACACAACACTTGCTGCTTTCAGGCCAACAGCTGCTTCCTCGTGGTGGATGCTTTTCAGACTCTTGCTCCAGTTTCCGTCCTCTGCAGCCGCCCTGAGCAAGACCAATTCCTCGTCCCCAGATCAGCCCTTCCGAGATGGGAGGTCACAGCGGCTTGAGAAGCTGAGCCTCCCCAGGAAGCGCGCTCTTGGCAGGGCTGTGATCTGACCCTGTGATCTGTCTCCCAGGCCAGGACTAGGCAAACAAGCACGATTGTTCCACGGTGACTCACTCCTGGGGGCTGGTTCTCTGAGGCCACGGCCGCCTCCCTGCTCACCCAGGATAACCCCGGCTCGCCTCGGCCAGCCTGACTTCTCTTCTAATTCCCAAACTCAAATGCGCTTTTTCTCATTACTTAAGCAACATCTATTCAAATACCTGTGTGCGCCAGGCACTGTGCTACACCCTGGGGGAAAGAATGATGGAGAAGACACAGCCCCTGGTCTAGTGGAAAGGCTGCCCATTCACAGGGCATTAAAACCCAGAGGGCCAGGCCTGTGATGGAGGCAAGTGCCAAGGGTACGTACCACGGGCACAGAGGACTTGCCCCATCCTGGGGATGCAGGGAGACCATTCTAGAGGAGGCGTTCATACTGCCAATTTCCAGTTGCCTCCTGGGAAATTCAGTCTGTAGGGCCCAGAGATGCTTCTAATAGAATCCAACCCCCAGTCTTCTTAAGCAAGAACCTTTGAAATCTTCACTTCACTTGTCTTTTCCACTGTAGCCTACACCGCATACACACCCAGTCACTTCTGTTTCCTTACTCTTTTCTCAAGCCTTTCCCTTCCCTCATTTTCTCAGGCAGTCCCTGCTTTTCGGTCTCTCTGCCACTCCACCCTCAACAGTGATGGGAGGGTCTTAGCAGGTACCGGCCCACAAATGGAAATGGAAACTTACTGCCTAAAGGCAAGACTCCCAGAAGCCTGCTGTGTAAAGCACATCACAAACTGGTCCCAACCAGCCATCCCTCCTGGTCCCCAGGAACCCTCACCTAGAAACCCCAAGCTCCAGCCACACAGGACTGCTTGCCCATTTACAAACCCTCACTTCCATTGACTGCCCCTCTGTGCTCCTTTACATGCACTGTCCCCTTCCCTTTCCTCTTAGCCCCACAAACTCCTACTCATCCTTCAAAACCCACTCAAATGTCACCTCTCTCTAACCTCCCTTTGGTCAGTCAGTTGTTCTTACCAAGAAAAGAACATTATTTTGTTGTAATGGTTCTATCCTTGTGTGGTGATCCGACAACTTGCTGGGTGTTTCTCCCAAACTCTGGCTTGGGGTTCTCAGAGTGCAACGGTGGCGTGGTGTAATTCATCTTTGATCCCAGGATGTGGTGTAGAATCCAGGAATAGCATTAATATCTAATGTTACTATTTATTAATAATGAATATAACAGTACTAGCAATGAATAATAATGGTAACGAATAATAATGAAATCAAACAGCACCATGATGCCAAAACAGCCACTGACTTTGCCAAGCCCGCACTAGGTACTCGATAAGCAAGATTTCATTTAATCTCCCAGCATCCTATAAAATCTTATTGCCCCCTTGCAGATCAGGGAACTACAGTATAGAGAATATAAATGTCTTTCCTGAAGTCAAGCATCTTATACATGGCAGAGGCAGGATTTGAAGCCACAGTTTGACCCCCGACCTGAGCTCTTACCCACCGCGCTACTCTGGGACCAGTAAAGGTACAGAGTCGCTTAACTCACAGGTGCCAGAGAACCGGCCCCTTAGCACCCCTTACTGCCATATTCCTGTGACCTTTGAATAGAAACTCAGTCATCAGCTGCATCCTGTATCTGGGGAGGTGGCATGACAGACCAGCTCAGTGAGACCAGGCTCTGCCAATCGCAGGCTTTGTGGCCCCAGGCAGCTTACTCACCTCCCTGAGCCTCAGGCTCCTCGTCTGTAAAATGGGGAAATGATGGCTCTAACCCAAAGGGCGACGGTGGGGTTACAGGAGATAATAGAAGCCAAGGACTTAGAATGGAAACAGCTCATCACAGGTTACCTACTGACATCACTGCCAACATCCTCGCACTCCCACCTTCATGAAACCGAAGAACGCTCCCGCCCAGAGGAAACTCTCCCTGGGTAGGTGACAACACTGGGTGGAAGCTCTGAGTAAGAGGGTGGGGTGGGGTGCGGGGGGCAGTGGCGGGACAGGAGGATGAACACTCTGGAAGCAGGGTCTCTCAACAGGGACAAAACCCACCCAGAAGCAGGCTCCCGTGTACCCTGGGAAGTGCAAGCTGAGCTGGGGAGCAGGGGAGGGGTGGGGGGGGGCAATTCATGAGCCAAAGGATGAGCCAGGGGTTAGGACTTCAAAGTCAGCAAGTGGCTTAAGGAGCCCCACCTCAGGTGGCAGTGCCCCCTAAAAGTCTGGCCTCCTGGGTGTCAGGCTCAAGAGAACAGACGGAAGGAGGCTGACCTCACCATCATCCTGGGCTGGGCTGTTCTCCCCTGGCCCTTTTTTTTTTTTTTTTTTTTTTTTAAACTTTCTTCTAAGGCTGCCCATGATTTCAGGACAGTGCTGGCCGGAGTTTCATGGGAGTCGCTCCTGCGAGCAAGTGGTCACCAGGCAGGGCCCGAGGTCACCCACCTGAGGCAGTATTGAAAGGCAAGAGAGAAAACTTGCAGGGCATCCAGGAGAAAGCTAGGCTTCAGCTGGGTGGGCCCGAAGGGAAACTAACCAAGCACTAAGGCTGAGAGGACAAAGGAGGACCCCACGAGCCACGTGATGAGCTGAATTCCCACAGAACGCCAGGCTCTCGCTGGGTGACTTTGAAAAACGTTCTCACCCTCTCTGGGCCTCATTGCCTCCATCCTAGGACGAGGGGGTGAACTCCAAGATCACTTCTCTATCAATCATTCTACAAAGGTACTAGGAGACAGGCATTACCACATCCTTCTGAGCCTTTGTTTCCTCATCTGTATGATGGGGCTAAACATAGCTGTCTATTACGGTGACTGTACGCAGGCGCAGGGCACCCAAAGTGCCTCGCCTAGGAGCCAGCACACATGGGTGCTCAATTACTTCTCACCACCCCCTTCCACCAAGGGAAGTGGACATTATAGGAGCCTCCTGTCTGGCCCTCTTCTTGCTTCAGTGACTCTGGGAGGCTGGGTCCTGGACCCTCATCAGCAGGTGGCGACCTGGCCATTGGACCATCCTCGCTGCTGGCCAACCGCTCTTTTCAATCAAAGCTTGCGTTCTGTGTTTGTCTTTATCAGAATGCAACATAGACTTAGGACAGAGAATTTGGAGCAAATTGAAGAAAAAGAAGAAAAAGAAATCCCTTGTGATTTTCTAGTCCCTAAACTCTCAAGCACTCCCTCGCCTTTCTCTTTCCATGCAGAGGACCGTCCAGTTGGGGTCATCTTCTATACACAGTACTCTTTCCTGCTTTCTGCTACTTCTCGTTAGAACAAACTTTCCCATCTTGGTGTCAACGCTGTTTTACTGGTGACGCTGAGATCTACCTACCCACCCCAGCCCCCACTGTCAGGCATTCATGACAATTGCTTTCCAAACATCCACGCTTTTAAACGAAATGGCCAAGGATGTTTAATTCATAAAGGACTTTTTTCCAACTGCTTTCAGAATTTTGTTTGCAGAACCAGAGGGCTTCCTGGTGCAGCAGAGGTCCCTCACCTTCCTGGTGATTTGGGGTGTCTGAGAGTCAAGGATCAGAAAGAAAAGAGTTTCCTAGGGAACTGAGTCTTGGGCTTGGCCCAGATCTCTGGGGAAGCATCACGAGAGCCTTGATGTTTACTTTTTCCTTTTCTGTCCTAGTTTGAATAGACCCCCAGGGCAGATGGGTTTCCAGAGCTACCTTAACTTTAAATATCTGCCTGGGGCTTCTCGTGCTCAATCCTATACCTTCCTTCCTTCCTCTACTACTGTGGGAGTTTGGAAGGCTGCCCCCCAAAAGAGGAGAAAATGGGCCTTCCTTGGTGCCGTAGGGGCTGGAGGCCAGGAAGGGGGAGCTGGGGTCCTGACACACGTGGGCCTGGATGGTCTGGGGACAGAGTCTTTGGCTGGGCTGCTCCCTTCTCGGCCTTCTGGCTCACTCCACCCTTCCTCGGTGCTCCTCATGGCTGTTGCCACCACTTGGGGTCCTGGAGATAGTCCATTTCTGCTGGTGGGGGCCCTGAACCTCGCCCAGTTCCTACTAGCTCTCCCCTCCCCCTTCTGAAAAGGGTGCCTTGCTCGCTACACTCTTAATAATAACCACTGGGGTTTGTAAAGCACCCTCATGTCCTTCATACGGTGATAAACCTGCCTTGCATCATTTCCAGTTATCCTCACAGCTTCCCCTATGATTAACCCCATTTTGCAGGTGGAGAAATGGAAGCCTTAGCGATGTAGGGTCATCTGCGATGGCCACACAGTTAAAGAAGGGTGAAGGTGGGATGTGAACCCTGACTCCGGCCGGTCTCTACTTCCTCCCCACTGTCTGGGGTCCACCGCCACCCACAGCAGACCTGTACTTCTCATGACCTCTGTGGGCATCACCAGGGGGCCAGCCCCCGGCACAGGTCATCCCAGCTGCTCACTGGAGGCGCCCTCTCTGCCGTCCCTGCCAGCCCACTGTTGGGTCCTCAGCCCTCTTACTGTCTCAGTACAGCTTGGGACATAACTTTCGGCTGTCCTCTAGACCCACTGTCACAAGATGGAAGAATGAGCAGATTCCTTGATTACTGCAAGGACACCTTCTCTCCTGAGTGTCGAACGTCTCACAGGTAATACCCAGTCACACCATGATGTCCTCATTCATCTTCCCAAGGGTTCTATGCAGTAAAAGAAGGAATCAGAGAAGTCAAGTCACCTTCTCAAGGCTACACAGCCCATCGGTAACTGAATCAGGACTAGAAGCAATGCCTGCTGGCTCTAGGCCCAGTGATTTCGCCTTTTTTCAATCTCTTGTTTTTTAAGTGACACAATGGAAGTCCAGAGAAGTGAAGAGGCTGTTTAAGGTCACGTAGCATGTCAGCCGAGAAAGGCTGGGACAAGACTCCTCCAATTTCCTGGCTCCTCTTCATAAAAAGCAAACAGAGCGTGAGTGAGTCAAGAGAATGCCCGTTCCAGTGTGCGGGTCCCTCTGGACCCTGGAGATGAAGTGGCTCTGATTGCTGGATTCTTACATAGTTGGGTAAATTCCATGGAGCCAGTGAGACCCACTGGGAACTTCAGGGCTGGAATGAAGGCCAAACGGATGGCGAGTGGGCACTAGGAGCCAGAGCACTGTGGTTTCAAGAAATGTCCACCCGCCACTGCCCAGAGCAGGGGTGTGGTCAGCCATGCCCCCAACCCCAACTAACCTTGACTTCAAGAAACAGATGGGCCCAGTCATCTCCACAGTGGCGCCCTTCACAGATGGGCTGTAAATAGGGGTGGAGGAGCAGCTGGAAGAGCCAGTCACCACTGGGGAGACCAGGGGTCTCATCTGTCCCAAAGCAGGCCAAGGTATCAATCATTCAATCAAGGTGCTCTTTAGGGCTTGATATAAGTGATGAAAGGACTTAAGATGAAAGGATGTTAGGAATCGACGTAAGTGGCAAAAGGGCACGGGGAGGGACAGTGCCAACCCCTGCACTAATGCCTCCTCTCTTTGATTTCCTCGCCTCCACCTGCTGGGAGAGAGATGCTGTTCTTGGTAAGTGACTGTCCAAGGTCACACGGGGCAATCAGCACAAGCTCCAGCAAGGACCATGAGGTTTCCACACAACTGCCCGCCCCCCTCCCAGTCAGCATGCCATCACTCAGGAGGGTCGGTCAAGTGAAGGTTTACTCCGTGATCTCCGTGGGCCCCTCTAACACATTCTGGCTTCCCCAGACAGGCTGGCCAGCCTGTGCCATCACGTGGCTGCAAAGGGGTCACCTGGAAGAATCTCTACCGTCTAGAGCTTCTTCTCATTGAACAAGGCTGTTTCAGGACTGGGGACTCCAAATTAAAGCCCAGAGGCAGAGCATGGATCAGTTGTGGCCAGGGTCTGCGACAGTAGCCCCATAGAGATGAACGGTGTGTCCAGCATCTCCCTGAATCAGCACTCACCTTGGACCCAGCCAGCCCCTCCCTCCTTATATCACTTTTGCCAGCACAAAGCTGGGCATTTCGGCTACACAGATAAGCCATTCACAGTCCCCGCCCTCACCCTCCCTCCCTCTCCCTCCAAGCCCCCATCCTTCCTTCCAACAAACATTAAACTGAACCCAGCAATGCGCTGTCCTAGGTGAAGTGCTGAGGGTGAAACAGTCAAGAATCTAGTTCCCGCCTTCACAGAGCTTAGAGTCTAGTGGGAGATATATTTATTCCTCAAAGCATCAAGATACAAATCATTGCAAACAGACAGGACTGTGAAGGCAAAGTCCAGGGTATTGTAAAGAAACACACCAGGGGACCTAATGTAGGTGGGGGAGGGGAGTAAGGAAAGCTTGCCATCTGACCTGAGATCTAACGATGACGGGGTCTGGAGGGCAGTGCACGGCAGGGCATGAAGGCCCAGAGGCCCTCGCCCCAGAACGTCAGAAAGTAAGCCATGGCAGTTAGAGTCCAGAGAAAAGTGGATGGTGCAGTGTGTGCAGTAAGGGAGAGAGAGGGGTGGGGAGGATCCTGCAGGGTCTGAGGGCCAGGTGGAGGTGTTTGCGATTCATTTTTGGTGCAGTGAGGAACCGTTGAAGTTCTCAGCTGAGGAAAGGTGGCATCAGCTGAGAACGCGGCACCCATCCACTCCGGATGGTGTGGAGAGCGGAGGGCACGGGGGGAGGAACTGATGCAGGAGGCTAACTGCCGTAATCCAGGTGAACCCAAGTGGTGGGACCCCCCCGCCAAAAAATGGACCAGAAGAGCCTCGGCCCCTGCAGGCAGCCGCAGAGAGAGGCTTGGGGGATGAGCTGGAAGGACCTTTGCAGCCAATGCAGAGAGGAGGTTCTTGGGCTCATTCCCCTGCCAGACTCTCTTGGAGAGAAGCAATGAATCTGCTCTGTCCCAGATGGGAGCCCTGCAGGGTCTGCCCAGAGCAGCAGCACAGGGGGTACAGGCACCGAAGGGAGGCTGCCCTAGTACACCACAGGGGCTGAAAGGGCATCCCAGCCTATCCACAGCAGCTCCCCGGAGCCAGGTATCTCATCCCAAATGCGACTGCCCCGCCAACCGAGGAAAGTCAGCAGAGACCCCCTGAGCTTTCAGCCCTGGACTTAGAAATGCAGCTACATCCAGGATAGTGGATTAGGGTGAAGTTGGGGGTCTCTGGCCCAGTGTCCCCTCCACTGTGGGCAAAGAAGCTGGGGCGGCAGCAGTGGCCCAAAGAGATGCCCACCCACAGGGTAGTGGTTGTTTCTATGTTGGCTCGGAGTGGAGAAGAGGAGGAGAAGAAATCCAAAGGAGGCGGGAGGGAGTCCTGGAGGGGAGCGGCCTCTGATCTGATGCGTGGGGCAGAAGAGAGGTTGCACAGTGGCTGCAGCCCAATCCGAGAGCTGCCCAGAGGTCAGAAAGCCCTGAGCCAGGACCTGCGGCTCTGATCCTGCAGGTTCTGCCCTGAACCCGAGAGAGGCCATGCTGTCGTCCCTGTGACCGCAGGGCACGCAGGTTGAGAATGGGGGTGTGGCTGGGGAAATATATGGACACAACGTTCCCATAGGGCCTTACCGAGGCTATCTGATAGGAGGGCCCAGGAACAAACAGAGGAGGCTTCCACAAGGCCGGAGTGGCAGGAGAGGGGTTGAAGAAGACTGCAAGTGGAGACAACAGCCGGACCAAGTGTTCAAAGTTGGATGGGCGGTCCCCTGTGGGGGATGGGGAGAGAGCAGGAAAGGTACCAGAGGTGGTAGCAGCAGCCTGAGCAAAGAAGGGAACTGCGCAGACGATGGAGAGCAGCGTGGCTGTAAGGTTGTTGGACGCAGCTTGGCAGGCGTGGTCCTGAAACAGCATCTCTGACTGCTGCGTCTGTCCTGCTCCCTGTGAAGGAGGGACCCAGCTTCCCTCGGCCTGAGCAGCGACCTGCCTTCGATTCTGCAGTGTCTCAGAACCGTTGGAAGTCACCTAAGGATGGAGAGCTCCTTTCACAGAAGAGGAAACTGAGATCCAGGGAAGCACAGGGCCTCTCAAGGTCGCACAGCAGGCAGCGGAAGGGCCAGGGCAGGGGCCCAGGGCTTCTGCCGCCTAGTTCCTTTTCTGCTTTACAGAGTCTGTCCTTCCTCTGACTGGGTGATGAAAGTCTGTGCAGAAGGCAGGAGTTGGATGGGAGACACGAAGCCATGGATGAGTGAGTGGCTGGTCATCCCTCAGTGCTGATCACCATGGAAACAAGCGGCAGAGACAGATGGGGGCCCTGAAGTCAAGGGTCAAGCTTTTTTTATTCCCAAACTCACATTTTCCCGGAGGAAGAGAGTGTGTGTTGCTAAGACGTAATTCCGGGCGGACAGCTCTGGAGGCAGGGACTGTTCTTTGCTTCATCAGCAGAGCGATGGAGGCCAGCTGCCTCTGCAGTTTTAGAAATTGTGCCTCATGTCGCAGGGCTGACACCAAAGCACCACGGAGGCCCTCATGCTGGCTGTTTCCAGACCCAGGCTCTCCCCAGTAATAACCGGACATGGCTTTTCCGGAAGCATTTCTCTCTCCCAAAGCCACAGGGTGTTAACTTCAGCAGGAGATCTTCGAGGGTAGTATAAGTTCCAACCTTTTCCTCTTTCAAACAAAATCCCGTTTAATTCTCACAACCTCGTATTACACACGGGAAAACTAACGTTGAGAAAGAGGAATGACTTAAGTTCACACAATGAGGAAGTGACAGGTGGGAGTGTCAAAGCCAGAACGTCTGAACTCCGGACCCCTCTTCTGCCTTTATCAGCCAGAGGAGGGAGACTATCCTTCGGCCCCCGCCAAAATCGCCACCTCCTCACGCACCTTCATCACCCCACCTCATCTTGGAACGTTCCACACCCCACCTGGCGGGATAGAACCGTCATGGGAGGGAAGACGGAAGAAATGGGTGGAGTATCTTACCGTCTGCAAAACGCATTCACAGCCCTTAGGCCACCTCATTCTCAAACAACTTGGCACAGTAGGAGAATGTGAAAACACCAGCCCCCGATTGACAGGCAAGGTGACAGACCCTAGGGGTCCATGGACTTGGATTCAAATCTAAACCTCCTGATACCACATCCTGTGATTTTTTATTTACATCACTTTTTTTTTGTCTGTACGTGAATGAAAATTTAGATGGAGGGGGCAACAGTCACTGAATGATAATATCAGACAAATAGAGAAAATAACCACAGCCACCCCCTCTCACTGGGCACCCGTCATGCACATCAGCCTAAAACACGTGGGTCACACTCACTTCCCCTGCCCACTGCCTGGGGAAGGTGGGAGTTATGATCCCATTTTACTGGTAGGGAAACTGAGGTTCAGGAAGTGAAGTCCTTGCAGTGGCTTCCTCTGATTTGCTCTCAGGGTGTCATGGTACCTGGTAATGTAGTTATTTTTAACTGTAGGGTGTTTGTTTTCTTGGAATTTTATTTGTGGGGACCGTTTGCATCCCAGAACAAAGGCGGGTTCCAGATAGGATTTGCGTTCACCTCTGACAATCCACATTTACTCAAAATGCAATTCTTGTCTTGAGGTTCTCAGATCACCCAGGCGGTCTAAATTCAATCTGAAAACCTATATAAGAACTTGCTGATGGTTCTAAATTTTCAGCAGCAATTTATCGACCCCTTCCGCTCGGTGCCTACGTTTAAGATTGTTTACTTTCCTGGCACTTCTCATAGGGGTATAGTACCTGATTCATCTTTGCCCGGCGGGTATGGCCCTTTAGGGTCTGAGCTTTATGGGGAGGTGAACACCGATTAGACCACCCAGCCCTGGGCTCAGCGTAAAGACTGGGACAGTGGTCGTCAAAGAAGGAAACAGCGTCAGCTCAGCAAGAGCTTTCATATCCACATCCTATCAGACGCGAGAAGCCTGATGATCAGGAATGCACTGAAACTTCCATTTTACTGAGAGGGCACTGATGCTCAGAGAGAGAGGCAGACAGATCAGAGCTGGAGGAGTGGCTAAGGAGGCGAAGCTGTGGCAGAGGGTAGGGCTGGATGGGAGAGGAGAACTTGCAGAGAAAGGAAGGAGCACCTAGAGAACTAGGTTCTAGCCGGTGTTGACCATGGGCAACCCCCTCTCTCTGAGCCACACTTCCTTTACATGGGAATGTTTCTGCCCTGCCTGCGCCTCAAGGTTGCCTGCAGGAGACACTCCCTGAGAGTGAGATGATCCACCAGTGGTGAAAAGTCCTTTGCACACTAGAGAGTACTCTCCGGACTCGAGGCTAAGGTCACGGCTATCCCCATCCTTCTTGGCCGGCATCCATCCCTCCAGGACCTGCCCGGTGGCCAGCCTTCTGCCTCCCTAGCTCCTCCCTGCATCTCTCCTGAAGCTGACCGCTTGGGTTCCCAACAGAATGAGACCACTGCCCTGTCTAGGGAGGCTGAGGAGGATTCATCTGAACCTCTGTGCCAGCTCCCAAGGGATGGGCAGATTCCTAGTCTTTGACACATGATTGCATGTGGCTGCCGCTGCCTGAGACAGGGCAACTCTGTAGATGGCAGGAGCCAGACTCCAGAGACGGGAGCTTGGCTTTGAAGCTGGCATGTGCCGCTTCCCCACGAGGGGTCTTGTTCTCAAGTCACTTAATCTCCTGGTGCCTAGTTTTCCCATCTTAGAAAGCATCACGATGTCTGTTTCACAGACTCGTTGGCTGTATGAAATGCGTAACAGCTTTACAGCCTAGCCCGGCCCAGGTGAGAAGGTTTACTATCATTCTTGGTGGTCTCAGGACGGATGAGCTCCCTGGCATGAGGCAGCACTGGGGGAATGAACCTGGAGGGTTGTGGACAGGGGCATAGCCAGAGGCTCCATGGAGGCATCACTACTTTGGCAGAAGACAAGATCAGGGCCAGGAAAATGGTCTTAGAGCAAGGATGCACAGAGCAAGAGCAAACAAAAATGGGAGACTGGGCAGCGAAGCTGTCCACCAGGAAGACCCAAACCAGCAGGATCAGATGCTAAGAGAGCAATGTGGCAGGAAGACGGAGGTGGCCGCCCCAGCCTGGTGGCTCCACAGTAGACTGCGCGTGGCCAGGGCGGCCAGGAAGCCACGGTGACCTCGGTGAGTCCCATGAAGGTTCTCCAGGTCTGTTTAGGTCTCCCAGAAAGTTTAGCAACAAGAAGCTCCCTGAGAAAAACTAACTGATCTATCTTCCAGCGATCTGTGTGCTTTCAGAGTCAGCCTCAGGCCTAAGCAGCCAGCAGTGCAGGGGAACCTGACAGCGGGCCCTGACGCATGGAATTCATGCCCCACTGGCTGCCAGTCTCAAAGAGAACCAGACAACGAGATTAGAGCATAAAGATACATAATTGGACTCTGACAGGGAAACCCCACTCGTGGCCCTGGGGAGGCCTCCCCCAGCAATGAAGGTGAAAGTCAGAGAGCATCAGACCTTAGCCTACGACGTGCCACTGGGCATACGAATCATTAATTCTGATGATGGTGCTACACACCTTCTAAGTGGTGAGTGGGAGGGAGGAAGGGACCAGATCTTAATACCGGTCCCTTGGTCTCTGCGTGTCACAGCCAGGTGATTCCTTGAGCCCAAGCTTGTGCACACAGACCGGCACGATTGCAGGGACTCTCTTATTTAGAGCTGGGCAGAGGGCAGGTGATGTGGCCATCTGTCTTGTCTTTCAAGAGAATCCTCCCTTGCTGCCTCACCATGGGTTGTGAGAGGATGGAACGGGGGAGCCCAAGGCTGGAGAGAAGCCATGGGTTGCCAGAGGTTCAAGAGGCTCCCGGCCATAGCAGAGACGCCAGCGTGTCTTTGAATTCTAACAGGAGGTGGAAACTGATCAGCCTGGTCTGGCATCAGACCTCGCTCGTCTCAACAGATAGAGACCTATTAGAAGTATGGTCATAAAGACAGACTCATTTATTCATTTAACCATCAGTTCATCTGCCTTGTGCCGGGCACAGTGCTTGAGACCATGAGATCATACAGAAATGAACAAGACACACGCTTTACCCTCTAGGAACCCACAGTCTAGGTGGGGTCACCCCGTCTCTGGTAGGGGAGTGGGTGAGGAGAGATGGAGAAGGCCCTTCCATCCAGGGAATCCAAATGAAGAACAAACATGAAGGCAAAGCTCACTAGAAACAGGCAGTTCCAGGCAGGGCCATTGGGAAGGCTGACCAGGTAGCAGTTACATGGATGTTACTGGCAGAGATGGGCCGACACACAGGAGAGGGTGGCCGAGAGAGGGCCGAATAACCAGACGTGAACTAAGACTGGAGAGAGCACAGAAGGACAGAGGTCGTAAGTGTAGCAGTTTGGGGAAAAGGAGGATATGGGGCTTTATGTCCTCTCCACCCCCAACCCTATGCCCAGAGACCGGCCTTCCCCTGCACCTGCACCCTGGTGATTATGGTGCCAAGTTCTGACATCCACTGAGCAGAGGAAAAGATCCGGAAGTTTCAGATATCCAATGAGACGTGAAACATGAGAGGATGTAAAATCTGATGTGTAGGTTGGAAAGCAATTCACAGTTCTATCTGCCCTACAGCAGTGTAAACATCACATATTTTTAATCAAGATGGAAAGTAAAATCAAAAGAAAACTATGCAAACCATCTCATGGGAGACCTATCATGGCCACTTCCCCTCCTTGCCTCCCTCCCCTCTGGCAAGAGTCCTGAGAGCACTGCCTGCCTGTGGAGGCACAGGCAGACTCTCCGGGAACATGGCACAGCCCCACTGGTCTTTTATCATGATTACTGCTCTGAGTCAGCCTCCACTTAGGCCTTAAAAGTTCCAACATCAACAGTGAACCAAATTACAGGGGACTAATGCTCTAATAAGGCATCTAATAAGATACAAGCTGTTGTAGGACACGGAAGAGGAATTGATGAGGGTATAGGGGAAACTTTCATAGAAGTGGTTATAGTTGAGCTGGGTTTTGAAGGATGAATAGGAGTTCATGAACCAGAGAACTAGAGAAGGGTCCCTCAGACATGGGGACATTCATAGGCCAAAGTCACACAGAATGAAGGTGCATAGCAGATCCGGGGGTAGTTAGTAGTTTAGTTGCTCAGGATCCATTGAAACTGGAAATGCATGAATTTTCCATCCACCCTTCAAAGAAATGAAGTTTCAAAATATTTAGAGGGCCTTAAACACAAAGATAAGCTGCTGTGTATATTTTTACTTTCTTGTCACAGGGGACCATCAAGGGCTGACATAGATATAAAATTTGTTTGGATGGGTTGGTTTTAAGTTACATGCTATGTGTCTTTACCGCTCAAGTATTTTTGGTTTCCCATCACTTTAAATGTGAATTAAGGTTATACTTCATATTTACAGGATGCTGCCATGTGCTAAGTGATGATTTACCCCATGTCACCTTTTTGACCCCTAAGTGGCAAGTACTATTATTATTTCCATTTTGCAGAACAGGACATGGAGGTTGAAAGAACTGAGATCCCTTGCCCCTCAATCTTGTAGACTCTAAATGGCAGATTCAGGACTCAAATCTGGGTCTGTCTGACTCCAAAATCCATGTCCTTTCCACCGCCCGTGTTGGGTGGGCACTGAGGCTGGACTGTAATGGGACCACAGGGTAAATTCTGCATGGGGGGAAGAACAGAGGTGGTGGGTAACCTTTAAGCTGATCTCAACCTCTGCTCTCTCCAGGTGGCTTTACTTCAGTCTGGAGAAACAGCTTCAACACTCTACGAGTCCCCACTCAGAACCACAGAGCTACAGAGAGTCAGGCTGGGGCATGGAGAGCAGGGCCCCATCCAGAGCCTCGTCTCATTGCTGGAGGCTTTGGAGACGGCATGTGGCCCAGGCCTCTGCAGCACTGGCCAGAAACCACTCAGCTGTGGCTCAGGGAGTTGAAAGGGACCTTAAAGGTCGCCTCATCCTCCAGATGGAAGTCTCCTGCCCTGTGCTGCCCGCCCCTGCCAGGATCACAGGCTCACACCTCAAACACCAGCTGGCCTCTGATCACATGGTGCCGTGGCCTCAAGCACACTGTGTGTGCCGCACAGGCAAGGTGAGGGGGGAGGCGCAGCCCTGGCTTTAAGAAAACCTGCAGTCCAGGGCCTGGTGGCTCCCTTGTCTACTAACTGTGCACTTGGGCAAGTGACTTACATTCTTGGATTCTCGGTTTGGTATTTGAAAAGAGGGATGGTTAGTGCCTAACTCACACGGAGATGGGGAGGAATAGAAATAAAGGGGAAATAGTACCAATTGTGTATTTAAAAAAATATATGTATATTTCAAAATATATATATATATATGTACGTGTATATATATATATACACACATATATGCATATATATATATATATATATATATATTTATATATATATAAAATACACACACACACACACACACACAGGAGTAAAGGCCCATGATTAAGATGATGACTTACAGCAGAGGTTGGCAAGCTTCTTCTATATAGAACTCAAGAGCACATATTTCAGGGTTGGGGACCAGAGGGCCTCTGTCACGACCACGCACTCTGTCACTGGATTATAAAAGCAGCCACTGACAATATGTGAGTAACTCAGTGTGACTGTGTGCCAATACGTCTTTACTAAAGGGCACTTGAATGTGAATTTCACATAAATTTCAGGTGTCACAAAATATTATTTTCCTTCTGATTTTTTTCAATTATTTGAAACTGTAAAAACCATTCTTAGCTAGCGGGCTGTACAAAGCCAGGTAGTGGGCCAAACTGAGCTCTCCTGACTTCAGGTAGGAAAGCCTTTCAGGAGTGGAGGAGCTGTGCTATGATACAAACATCGGCGTGCTGCCTACTCTGGGAAAATCTCCTTGGCGCCCTCCCCGGCCCTGAGGGGCTGGTCACTCCTCCGTGGACCCTGGTCCACATGGACGTCACAGTGCACAGTGCCTGTTTGCTGGCCGGAGGCCCGGAGCTCATCCAGGACCAGACCCTGGCTTGTCCACCTCCTGTCTGCAGAGACTGGCACCACGATGGACACAGGAGATGCTCAACCTTTGCTTCTGTAGTGACCGTCTGTCTTTAGAAATTTCTAAATTTCATTTCAAAAACATTAAAGATCCTATACACTCTTCCTATGCTGCCCCAGATGCCTGTGATTCCGTTTTCTGTTCCAAGAAACAAAAAGGATTCGTGAGGTTATTTAAAAATACACATTCGTTCCATTTTCACAAAACATGTATTATCTCTTCCTTTGGATTTCTTGGACCTCCCCCCCTCCCCAGCCTTACTTGGCATAAATGCAAAGTTCTGGGCAGATCTGAGCCTCAGTTTCTTCATCTATAAATGAGGGGTTGCATTTGTACCAACACTGTCCAGAAATTGTGTGAATTGGAAGAGACAGTCATGTAAAACACTTCGCACACTGCCTGGCACTTAGTAAAGGCTCACCAAGAATTCATTATAATTTTATTATCCTCCAAGATAGAAATCTCTGTCCACATTTCTCTATGGGAAATGGAGGCTCAGACTTCAATTTTTTAAAAAAGATAAAAAAAATAAATAAAAATAAAAAAGCTTACCCAAAAAATCAAAGCATCAGTGTCTGAACCCTGCTGTAGTCAACCCTCAACCCTGCTCCTTGGTCAGTGGCTGAATCTGGACTCAAACCAGACATGACTCTGCCTCCTGCAAACAGCCTGGAGTCTCGGAGAAGAGCAGCCCCAGAGTCACCAGGGACAAGCGCTCTAAGAGGCTGAAGCCGGGCAGGAAGCAGCCACCCCTGAGAGCAGCTCAGGGCCATCTTTCTTAATCAGGCGCTCTGGCTGCAGGCCTTCTAGGGAACTACAAATTTCCCCTCAGCCCATGTACCTCTGGAGTTGATGACCAGGTAGGGCCTCCCGCGGCCAATGCCAAGCTGGGGGTGCTGGGAAACTCAGCCCCCATCCCTCCAGCCGAAATTGACCTCCAGGATGACTGACCTCCACCCTGTACGCGAAAAGCAGTGACACCAAAATGAAATCAGACTCTCTAATAAATGCAGACCACGTTCCCCCTGCCGGTATCAAGACAAAGTCTGTTCTGCTGCCTGTCACTTGAAAAGTAATAAAGTAATAGTGAAGTAAGTGACTTAAAAAAAAAAAAAAAAAAGCAGCAACACCCCCCCCCACCCCGCCCCTGAATACTGAAGGGAAGGTGGGCTGGGGAGCCAGGCAGCGATGAGCAGGGACCTGGAGTCCCAGCCAGCAGAAGCCAGCGGGGTCCTCGGACATCACCTCTGCCATCATTTCCCAGCCCTGCTGCTTTCACTACGTCAGGCTGGAGCCCAGGGAGGGGAAGGCAGAGATGGAGACCCACAGGGTAGGATAGCAACGAAGTCTTTATGAGACCTGGTGCCCCAGCTCCAGGGCCAGTGCTTTCCGGGTGTCTGCAAGGGCCAAGGTACAGGGTGGCCCTGAGGGAGACCTGGGTCTTCATCGCCATCCCTGCTGCCTTTGGTTCTTTCTTGTTGGGAAGAAGAAAATGCTGACTGCTGGCACCAGCTCGCTGGCTGCTTAGCAATTACATCTCCTGTTATAACACTGTCAGTGAACAAATTGATCTTCTGAGGTATGATTTAGTCTCCCATTTGTCGGGACCTGATCGATTCATTGGGAGGCAATAAGTTTAGAGTCAGAAAAACCCAACTGTGAATCCTGGCTCTGTTGCTTAGTGGTTAAGTGTCATAGATTCCTTTTTCTCCCAGGCATCTGTTTTCTCAGCTGTAAAGTGAGACTAGCAGTAACGCCTAGCTGGCAAGATTATTCATAGAATAATAATAATAATGGGTCTCAAGGGCACACTATGAGCAAGGCACCATAATAAGTGATTTACATATATGCATATATGTTATCTCCCTTCAGCTTCACAGCAATCCCAGGAGGTAGAACCTATTATTATACCCCTTGCACAGATGCGGAGACTGAGGCTCAGCGAGGATAAGCATCTTGCTTAAGATCACCCAGGAAGTTAGAGGTGGAGCTGAGATCCCAATCTAGGAATGCTTCTGTGCTGGGTATTCTTACTGTGACCCAAACTTCTTTACGCTGTATGGCAAGTCTCTTTCTCCAGCCTAAGGGAGGGAGCAGGGCCATAAGATGATGTGGCAGGTCCTATGAGTGCCTATCCTACCCCTTTCTCACCAGAAGAACTTCTATTTCATTCAGTATCACCCTCCATATGTTTCAGGGGAGGGGAGCTCTGATGGCGCACCTGTAAACAATTTGTGGGATTTCATCAAATTGTACACACATGAGAAGTACACATTTTGCAAGTGTATCATATTTCAATTTAAGAAGTGGAAGAAAGAGAGACAGACTCATGATGTCTTCAAATTGCTTTCAACTGGAAGAGAGACAGAGAGAAAGAGCACGAGATAGAAAGTAAACCGAACATGAAAATGGTTAACAATTCATGACTCTAGGTGAAGGGAATACTGGGGTTCATTGTACCATTATTCCAAGTTTTCTGGAGCCTTGAAATTTATCAGTTTCAAAAGGTGGAGAAGAGACACAGGGAAGAGCTACATCCGTCCCTGCTCCCTAGCAGATGGTGTGAGGATGTGATGCCTGGAACCATAGCAGTTCCACCTCTTATGTGCTATGTGATCTTAGGTAAGGTACCTCACTGAGTCTCAGTTTCCTCATCTGTACAATAGGAATAATAATAAGACCCACCTTCCTAGGGTTGCCACGAAGATGAAAGGAGATAATATATACAAGTCACTTGTCATGATATCTATTCACAGTGTGCATTCACGAAAACAAACTAGCAGAATGATGGAAGCCACTGGGTCCCTGATAAGGTCATCGAGTTACTCAACTAACTAGTCCAGAAACAGCCCTGCCTGCAGACTTTCCATCGTGTGAGGTAGTATACCTCCTTATAAGCCACTATAAATAGGATTTTTCATTACTGATAAAATTACACTCTCTCTTTCCTAAGGAAAGAATCTGAAACTCAGGCAAAAGTGCATTCATAATGGGAAAAATATTTTTAAAATCCTAATTATGGAGGAATAAGGGTAGAATTAAACACATTAGGGTACATCTGTAGGATAGAATACTATGTAGCCATGAAAAACTGATGTCTGAAAATTGTTTCATGGCCTAGGAAAATGCTCTTAATCTAATAATGACATGTGGAATGTGCAAAAATGCAAATATAAAAGGTTAGAAGAAAATACAGCCGAATATTAATAATAGGCTAGGTTTAGGTATTTAATTAAAAGCTTTGATCTTGTCTGTATTTAAAGTGACTATTATATAATATTTTTATAATAATTTAGCTTAAACAGTAGGTTTCTATATTTGTGACATACACAATTTTGGAAGCAGAACCATGTATGAGGTCGCCGGTATAAAAATGCTTCCAAATTGGAAGACACTACATCATCGCAGGCCATTACCATTGAGTTGGGAGAATACGGGTGACTTTTTTCCTACCTTTACACACACACACACACACACACACACACACACACACACACACACACATTCACATATTATAAATTTTCTACAGTGAGAACATGTTACTTTATAACTTGAAACAATAAATCCAATTCTTAAAAATATACACTTATACGTATCTAGTTCCAATATCATTGCCTTCAGACCCTATATCTGGTCCTTCAATCCATTCAACAGATTTTCATTGAGTGCTTAATGTGTACTTAATACAGTGCAATAATAATAATTATGACTACCTCTTATTAAGCACTAGGATCATCACTTCGTAGACAATATCTGTAATCCTTTCAACAGCCCATGAAGTACTGAAGGAATTGAATCAAATTTGTCTAAGGCCACAGTTTGTCGGTGACAGAGTCAGGATTCAAATCCCAGCCTACTGTATTTACCTGGCTGCTCACCCTCCTCCACCTGTCTTCGAAGAAATATAAATCACGGCAATTTAGAAACCCTGCTAAAACATCAAAAATCCCAAGGAGGCCCAGAGAAGGAAGAAAAAATATCAGGCTGGTGAGATTCAGGGAAGTTTCAAAAAGGAGGCAGTAATGTGCTGAGCCTTCAAGGGAGGATGGAGAAGTGGGGGGCAGCCTTCTAGACAGAGGGAACATGGTGGACGATGGCCCGGATGTTGGAATGTGCCACCCATTTCTGGGGACTGCAATGAAGCCAGTATTGACTAGGGTAGACAAAGGGGTTAGGCAGAGGGAGCAAAAAAAAAAAAAAAAAAAAAAAAAAGGAAAATACAGGATGTGAAAAGCCCTTAGATCCAAGCTTTGGGATTTAAATTTTACTTGCTGGGCAATGGGGGACCACTGACCATTCTTGAGTCTGCACCAAGCAGTAATGGGTCTAGGAGTAGTGTGCTTTGCGAAGAGTATTTGGGAGGATAATGAGGGTATCCAGGGAGACAGGAATCCAAGAGGCAGGGGTGGGGACATTTGGGAAGCGCCGAGCTCAGCCCGTCCACATACCTTACTTCTCTGGGGGAAACTGACATACAGAGGTTTAAATGAATTGTCTGAAGTCTCAGGACCAGGAAAGAGCTGAGATGCATTTAAATCCTAGTCCATGTGTCCCCCTGCCCACCTGCCTTTGTGGAGGTGGGACACAGCAGTGGTCCATGAAATGCAATGCAGGACTGTCGTCTGACCCTGAGATGGGGAGGGGGAGGAGGCTTGTGCCATGCCTGAAGTCCACAGGCGTGTGGGACCCGTGCCCCAGTCTCTCCACCGGAGCGTGCAGGACTGTCCTTTTGGGCCCCTCCCCGCTCCTGCCTGCTGCTCCACGGCAGCTTCAGTGCCTAAGCTGGGAGCAAGCTCTCAGTCTCAACCAGGGGCATCCCAGGAGGCTTACCTCGAAGCAGAGAGCAGAAACATCTCTGTTAAAGCAAAACATCATTAAGATGAGAAGAGGCAACATCTCTAACGCCCACGCGGTGCCAGTGGAGCTGTAAGGCGTGCCTCCAGATTAGACGTGGAGAAGAGCATCGCCAGCTCTTGCTATTCATCCCCAAGGACCGGGGCAGCCTGATTCCCTCCGACTTCCCACCCCCAGCTCCGCCACGAGGCTCCCAGTGTTTTGTCTGAATCTATTTGAGGTGTCTTATGCAACAGAACCTCATCTCTGCAAAGAGATGGTTTGCTTTATGTCATACAGTGTTCTCATTGTCAGGGAAGTTTCCTGACATAAAGCCTCGTTTCTGCCTGTTAGGAGAAGAACCTTGAAGGTGCCAAGGGATATGTGCTTTAAGAAGATGTTCAAAGCCCTAAATAGACTGGAATTTTCTTCTGTGGGGAAGAATTTATTGAGCATTAACTCACTACCTTGAAAGTTGGCTTGAGGGGCAAAGTCCTTCCGCATCCTTTGTACGCTGACTTCCTTACTCCCATCAAAGGTAGGGAGGTCAAGGGCTATTTTCCCATTTTACGGATGAGGAAATGGAGGCTCAGAGATATTGATGACCTGATCAATAAGTCACAATGCCATTAAGCAGTAGATCTGGGTCCAAGACTCCAAATCCAGTATCTTCCCAGTACCACCCTCTAGCCAGCCCGGCCCTAGGCACTGTGAGGACCATGGGCAATGAGAAGTCATGTGTCCCCCTTGTGCCCATTCTTAAGTGCCTGTCTCTTAGTTTGAAACCTGCCCTTCTCTGTTCTTCTTTGTCTTCGGGCTGCAAATCTAATTTTGCTTTGCCAGCTGGGTCCCCATGAGGTTCCGCCAATAGGGGGCGCTAGAGGAAGGTGGCAAGGCTGGAAGCCGACTTCTCCCCGCTGTTTCCCAGCTACTTGCTGCTGACCTCTACTCCTGTAAACATCGCCCCAGCAGCTCCTCTTCATCCTGGAAGAGGCAGTTCCTTCCTAAAGCAGCAGCTGAACGCAGTGTGCAGTCTTCCCCAGATTTGCGGAACCAGCTGCATACACCCCACTCTCCGCCATAACACCAGCCCCAGGCTGTAGGCTCCCCCTTCTCAGGGGTCTGGGTCCAGCCCCACAGTGTCTGAGCTCAGAGATGATGGCTTCGGTACTAGACAAGCAGCACCTCCGGCTGGAGATCCGAGGTCCAGCCGCCCCGGGCCCCTCCTCCAAGCGTCTACATTTTAGTGATTCCAACTAGTTCCCTCTCTTCCCGCAGCTCAGGGGCTGGCCGCTGCTTCCCGCAGTGACTACCTCAGTGTTCTATCTTACTCTTCCACCAACCTAGATAACAATTTTATATCTAGTTAAATTTTCTTCTGTTAGGTTCTCTCGGCTCAAAATGACAGATGTAGTTCCTAACTCCTGAGTGGCCACAAGGCCAACGGCTACATTCTATAGATGAGGGGCTGTCATTAGGGTGTAATGAGCAATGAGCCCATGAACCGAGGCAGAAAGAAATCTCAGATGGAGAGCCCGGCACTGAGTAGGGCCTCAAGAAATAGCTAATGAATGGGGAGGAAGGGAGAACGGTTTTAAAAAAAGAATAAAATAAAGGAAGGCCCTGGTGCTGAAGGAAAGTTTGAGCAGTGACCCAAGCAGGAGAGGCAACCAGAGAGGCAGTTTTAGGTAACAGCTCTTCCAGAAGAGTTTCAGCCGTTTGGAAGACAAGGATTAAGAGTGAGCAGGGAGAAGCACCCCAGGAGTGGCCCCCGGAAGGCGGGTGTGGGGCCAGGCTGGGCTTGTGGCCTGACTCAGCCTCCAGAAGCATCCAAGATTCCCAAACAGTGACATCACAGCAGACCTTGACCTCCTCCCCAGCCAGGAGAGCCGCTCATCTTGGTCCTAATGGCTCCCCCTCACACATCCTGTGGCTTGAGAGGGGACTGCCATGGGACAGTCGCCTGTCCCTGAAAGCAGACAGGCTTCCAGAGAGAGGCGAGGGTCACGTGTGCCTGTGGCCACCACGCCATGGACCTGGCGGCAGCTGCCCGGACTGCTCTCCCAGGGTCTAACAACCAGAATGATGGGAGTTTGCTGTCCCCCTCTCTGACAATCTCAGAGAGAAAGAACGAGCATCTGGCAAAGTTCAGAAAACACCCCAAACCTAGTCTGGATTCTGGAGTGACCTCCTGGGAATCCAGCCACTGTCCCACAACCTCCATAGCATCCCTACTCACACATCCATCTGTCCCTACACAGCTAAAGCTTTGAATTTGATCCATCTGGATGCTAGGACCGTCTCCTCTGATCCAGGGGCATCCTGGCCAGGCAACTTCAAGCATAAAGGCTTAGAGACCCCTTAGGGGCCCATGGCATATGGAATCTAGCCTGGCTGGAGTGGAAGGTCTATGTTGAGGATTTATGAGAAACCATTTGCCTGCAGTCGACGCCTGCTGTTCTTGCGCATCCAGCATCCATTCCTCATCCTTCTAATCATGCGCCCAGTGTTTCCTTTGGGGGACCACCGGTCTTCAACTCTTGGTCCAGGGGCTCTGCCTGGGCCTACTGAGGGGCTGATATGTGACCCAGCCTGATCCATCAGCTGTTTCACCCACTGGCTCCAGTCTTTGGTTTAGGAATAAACAGCTAAACATCAGTGGGACAAATTCAGAGTCCCATCCTATGGCTCTTAATGGAATTACGGAGAAAAGGTCGTGCTCTTTCTGCTGTTGAAGCCACAGTGTTCGCCTGCAACTGCTGGCAACCATCTCTGCCACTCTGGGAGGAGGGTCTGAGAATGGAGCCAACACAGAGGAAATCAGAGCCAAGAGATGGAGGACATTTGAGCACCTAGATCCAGCCCTGCCTGAATGCCTCAATCCTCGAACTCATACATTTTCTTTTTTCTGAAACCATTTTGAGTTCGGCTTCCATCACGCGAGACTGAGAGAGTCCCGACCAACACACACACATTGGGGCAAACAAGTTACCTCTTAAATGCTCAACTGGGGATCTATCCTGGATCATTAGACCGATGGAGAAACATCACCTCTGACAAAGCCCTTCACAGGCCATCTGTTCTCAGGATAAAACCCCAACTTCCTAAATGTAGTTTCAGAGCCTTGCATGGTCAGGCCCTTGCTGACCTCTCTGCCCCATCACACACCACTTTTCCTCCCAATCTCTACCTCCTGACCGCACTGCACTTCAAGTTTCTGGAATGAGCCGTGGTCTCCTACCTTGGGCTTCTGTACACGTTGCCTTCTCCCTTGAGCATGTTTTACCTGCTTACTTCCTACTAATCCTTCAAATACTGCTTCAACTCCCACCTTCAGGGAGGCGTTCCTTGGCCCCCGGGGGGCTGCCTCCCACTGTTAGGCCCTCTCACAGCCATTCTTTCTTCTAATACTCAGCCCACTTGGGAGCGATCGTTAAACACCTACCCCACCTTAGAATGTAGCTCCCTGAGAGTCAGACCCACGCCATCACCAGGGCCAGAAGTGATGCCCAATAAGTACCATTTGCTGGGCACCTGAATGAGATCAATGAAGCAGGCAGCCACGAGCGTGTGGACGTGCAGGACCTCAAAACCAGGGCCACAGAGACCCGCTGGGTCAGCAATCTCGGTGTGAGGTGACCAAAGCCAGGCCAAGGCCATGACCCCAGCAAGAGAAAGGACAGGGGAAAGGAAGGGAAGGAAAGACTACGTGAAAAGTGGGACTGGAAGCGTCAGAAGAATTTGATCAGCTTTGATGACAGCCGGAAAAGAATCTCTAAAGAGACACCCAGACCATGAGCCATGTGGGTGAGGGGAATGTGTAGCCACTAGCAAGGGGGAGGTCCCTGGTGAGAGGGGATGCTGTCATGCTGCTGTGAGGAGGGGCAGACAGAGCCTAAGTGCTGTGCAGGATCCAGCACAGACGGCGGAGGCAGAGGGCAGCGCCTGCCACTGTACCATGTGGCGATCACACAGTGGCGGAGGCCAGAATAGAGCAGGGAGCTCGTGGACTTGTGTCCCCGGGGGTGGGGGTGAGGGGAAGGGGCATGATGGGAAAGTCCGCCCTCCAACACCACCTGGCTGATGTGGAGCGGCATAGTAATGGGGGCTCCCATCGGCCTCATCCTCCCAGAAGCAGCCAAATGGGTGTTTACTATTTGCCGGCTTGCTGTTCTGAAAAGATCGCTGGGTAGTTTGCATAATTGCCTGCTCAGGTGGTGACTGCTCAGACCTCAGCAGAATTTCACAAAGCCCACCCCCCGATCTTGCGAGACAGTGTAAGAGACATATCTGGGAGGGAGGACAAACCTCAATCAAAGGGAGCTGGGTAGCCCCCTGCTGCCCCTTCACACAGGGAGGTTCCACAGAACCTCAAGCCCAAAGCCTCTCCCCAGACCTGCTTTCTAGCCTCCACATCTGGGAAGGAGTCAGAATCAGCCAAGGAGAACCCGACTTGGGAAACAGAATCTAGTTCTGTGGGCCTTTCAAACACTCCTTGAGCTCCTATGGTTTGCCAGTGAAAGAGATCAAGGAGCCCACAGTCAGATGAGGAAGCACAGACACAGAACATGACAAGATAGGAAACAAATGTGGGGGGAGGGGCTTTGAGACTAGCAGAGGTGGGAGTGGGTATCAAGGGAGGCTGCCTGGAGGAGGCGACATCCGAGTAGCATCTTGAAGGAGTGTAATACCTAGTACACAGTAGATGCTCGAATACCAAAGAATGAATGACGTACTGGAAGGCTGGATGAGGAGGGGGAGGACGTTTCAAGGATGAAAGAGCTGGCTCAGTCTGTTCTTCATCCCAGAGCCACAGTGAATTCTGTAGCTTTCTTAATGCCTTATAAACTGAACATTTTGCAGGGTGTGAGAATGTGGGGTGTATCCGCTGCTATGATTTTGGGTCAGGAAAAAAGTGCTCGTGTCAGCTTGTACTGGGGCTATCGAGAGAGAAAAACCAAGGCACAGCTGCCTCCCCCTCAAATCAACAGGATGCTCTTTAAATATGCAAGAGATTCACCGGGGCACTGCCAGCACTGTCTGGCTTTCTTCAAAGTGTATGAAAAACGTGCTTAATATTCATGCTCCATTCCAAAGAGGCACAGATGGGGGCTAAAGAGGAGAGAACAATTTGGGGTAAAAAATGACTAGTGTCATTTCACATCTCCCAACCCAAACGAATATATGCCTTGAGGCCAACCTTAAGCCACCCCCTACAGGAAGCCTTCCGCAACTACAACCCTTCTCCCTCTCTTTCCCAAAGGTCCTTCTGCTTGACTCATTGCCACATCTGAACCTGGGGCGCCAGTTACTGCACTGCCCACCGAGCCTGCAGGTCTGTGCCCTTTCCACCCTCCCAGCCCCTCCTGCAGCATCTGTAATGAGAGCTTGGTTTTACATGTAAGAAAGCTTAGGCCTAGGGTAGGGGGTGCTCAGTGACTTCTGGCCCAAGGTCTCACAGCTAGTAAGCAGGGGAGTCAGGCTTCAAGCCTGATCTGATGCCAAAACTCTGCTCCCCACCACGTTCCACCAGCCCCCTTCCACGCCTCACTGCCGCCCTGTCTCATTTCTGGCCCATCTCTCTGCGCTTCAGCATCACTTTCTGGGTGCATTCTGTCATGCTGTCTGGCTCAGTGCTTGTAGAGCAAAGAGCCACAGACTCACGTGTTGGTCTCTGTCCCGTGCCGTTTCCCCACTCCTGGGCACAGAGTAGGTGCTGACGGTGTGAAGCACAGAGAGGAAACGTCAGCCCAGGGAGGAAGCATCTGTTCTTGTGTTTTCATTACCCAGATGAGAAAACTGAAGCCCAGAGAGGGAAAGTGACTTAAATAAGCATCGCATGGAACTGAGCAGGAGGCAGGCCCTTGTGCTTAACACAGAATAGGTGCTAAATTATGTGATTGCTACATTATGTGCACCACCTGTAAAAAATATGTACCATATATACACCTATATGTTGCATATCATATTATATATAATATATATCACCTTCATCATCATTTTTCAGTGTCTAAATGGGAATATTAATGCAGCACATCTTGGTAAGGGGGCATTCTGAAGATTTCACAAATGCAGGTCTCTGGAACCAGTCAGGAAGACTGCAGATGACTGATTTTCAGGCAAACAGAGGCCAACAGAGAAAGACAATAAGGCCTAGGACAGCTGTGAAGTGTTTTATAATTGACTTCTTTTTTTAATGGAAA
The DNA here is from genome assembly GCF_048773025.1 of Camelus bactrianus. Classification (NCBI taxonomy): domain Eukaryota; kingdom Metazoa; phylum Chordata; class Mammalia; order Artiodactyla; family Camelidae; genus Camelus; species Camelus bactrianus. Next base: position 35,632,016 of record NC_133554.1, on the reverse strand, counting down.
GATCATTGAATTTGGCACTGGAAAACCTAGGATCGGGCCCCTCTTTGTCACTCAGTAACTGGGTGATTTTGACTAAATCATTTGTTTTCTTTGAGCTACAGGCTCCTTCCTTACAAAATGAAGCAGTGAGATTAACTCCGAAGAGAAACCTACACAGCACGCAGGCCCCAACTCTCTGTTACTGTGCCCATGGCAGCCATCACTAATCGATCACCGCACTCTTTGTGCTATGCCCAGCAGAGGCCTCAGAACACTTCCAAGGCTGGAGTCAACATGTGAGATGAAACCAATGAGCCATGTTGGAGCAGATGTTTCTAGGACTCCCTCCAGCTCTGACCTTCTGATTCCATACGCTGACTCACTGATAAAGCAGCCTGATGAGGTCGGTGGAGCACGTATTGCCCGTCCCTGCACTGCACAATGAGCAATCAAGATCAGACAAGATCCAGTCTAGACTGTTGGTGAGTGGTGCTGGGATCAGACAGTAGACCTCTCTGAATTGACCTGGTGGGGACAGTCCATTGCCTTGCATAGTCCCCAGCTGCGAAGGACTCCCAGTCCCTCGGTCAGGGACCAGGGTCAGAGGAGGTGATAACTAGAACTTCATTCTCCATTCACTGGCCGAGTGAGACCCTCTCCTCTGGACGAGTGAGACCACCCCACAAAGCCAGGACGTGGGGGACGTTTCTGACTCCCCACACTTGCTCTTCCCCCTCCTGGGAACCCAGCTCCTTTGACAGCTCTTATCACCCACCACCCTCTCTCCTGCTCCCACCACCCATGCTCCTCAGAGCATCTCCAGAACCTTCTCTCATTTGAAAGGGGAACTTACTGATAATGGCTTAGAGTGAGACGTCCACCCGTTCCAGGCAGTCGTCTGGGATGGTGGGAAGAGGACCAAGGCTGGAGTCAGAACACGGGCTTCCTGTCCTGCTGCTGTGGCCACAGGGGAAGTGCTGTCCTTTCTTGGTCTCAGTTTCCCTTCCAGCTTGACCTTCTATGACCACCTGCTTGTGACTTCCAGGGGAGAAATTGATTCCTTGGCTAAAGGGACTAAGTGCTGATGGATCTCACCCCTATACTGGTGGTTGGATGGGTACTGAGGGAACAAAGGTTCCCAGAACCTCCGAATTCCACTTCCCAAACTCTGCTTAAAATGCACGTAGTGACTGAGTGATCAACATGCTGTGGGAAAGTGAGAAATGAGAAAGAGCAGAGGAAGGTAAGTTGCCTTCGTTGAATGCCTGCCATGTGTCCAACACTCTGTCAAACAAGCCCATATGCGCTCAAGGAGAAAGTCCCAATACATCACTTATAGATGAGGTAATCAAGGTTCAGAGAGGTTAAGCAACTGGCCTCAGATCACACAGCCGCTGAATGGCAGAGCTGGGAGTCATACGGAACATTTCTGCCTCAAAAGCTCACGCCTTTCCACTCCAATGTGGAGATTCTCACATAGTGTGAAACACGGAGATAATGAGGCACCCCCCCCTGCCTCCCAGAGCTCTCAAACTATCAGGGTAACAAGCCAGCTACCCAGATCATTGTCCTCAAGGCCAAGCACGAAGGGAAGGGTGCAATCCGGGAGGCACAGACTTTACGGAAAAAGTGGCCCGTTTTCAGGATGATCAGGCCTCCTGATGATGACAAAGAGTAATAATGACACAAATTTACTTGTGCTGATTCTCTTACCTATGAGATTGGGTACTATTCTTACTGCTGTTTTAAAGAAGAGGGCACCAAGGCACAGAAAGGCTAAGTAACATGTCCAAGGTCACACAGCTTGGAAGTGACAGGGCCTGGATGAGTTCCCAGGCAGGCTGGCTCCAGAGTTCACACTCTCAGGCAGCTGACTCTGTCACTTCTCACAGCATTTCTTCCCAGGGACGGTTTCCCGAGGAAGTGGCAGGAGACCTGGGGGAAATCACATGATGGCATCTGGGTGACCTTCCTCTCTTAATGGGGAAGTGACTAGCCCAGGAGGAGGGAACGGTCTGAAGGAACAGTGTTGTGCTCTCCTCCTCCCAGCTGAGCCCCCTCCCCTGCTGCCCCCTCCTCCTCCCCCTCCTCCGGTGATGCCGGTGAGACGCCAACCCCGCCAGTCCCTGAGGAGGCAAGCTTTGGACAGAAGAGAAGAACCTCCGTCCCTATGAGTGGCCCATTGTTCAAGGCACTTTGGTGCCATGGTGATAGCAAATTACCTACAATGAACAATTCCGTAGAACCAGGTGTTTACTGGTCTCCATCCGTGTACCTGTGCGGATGGTATTGTTAGCAGGTGGGCTGGAGAGGAGCCAAGCTTTGGAGGGTGAGGTCTTACAGGTTGCTTGACCTGTCTGTCCTGCTCCAACTATGTAATGAAGACAATGTGAGCTTTGGAATGGGGCAGCCTTGGACTGGAGTCCCACCACGCCCCTTGGTAGCTGTGTGACCTTGAGTAAATACCTAACATCTCTGAGCATCCCATCTGTAAAGTGGGGTACCAACAGTCCATGCAGAATCCTGTGAGGATTAAAGGAGACAGTGTATGTAAAGTAGCTCGTGTGACACCCAAGTCACTCTAAAAACAAATAGATCTTGACCACCGTGAGAATCAGTAATGCAATAGAATGTAGGTCACTTAAAAGATCCAAAGGTCAGAAGTTAAAGTGGGAAAGAGACTAAATTGTGATGCTCGTGAACAAGTACCCAGTATTACGACAAATGCTTTTTAGGCATTTTCTCGTTTTACCCTTTCAGCAATGAGCAACAGTGTACTCATTTCACAGATGAAGAAGCTAAGGATTACAGAAGCTCCGGGTCTTTCCCTACAGAAATGGCACTTTCTCGACTCCTCCTTTTCTTGGACCAGTTCAAAGGTCCCAGAAGCACTTGCTAATTTTGCATAGAGTTGACTTCCGGTTCTATTCCATCCCTAGTCCCTGCAATCTGGAAACGGGTTCTGCACTGATCACTTCATCTGTTCTGGTACATCAGCCACTGCCCTGTGGGTCTCCAAGAGAGCCCCTCCCACTCCCCGACCACCAAGTCTTCATCCCAGCCCTGTTTTATATCCACCCATGGGGGCCCCGCTGACATCTCAGATGCTACGTGACCAAAAGCAACTCCTCCCACCGCTAAACCTCCTTTTTCTGATTCCCTGTTTCTGTGAATAACATCTCCTGATCCCCCAGAAGGGCTATCTTGGGTGTCTCTAATTCTTTTCTCTCCCTGAACATGCCCCCATTCTATCCCCAACACGATGCTCCGATTAGAACCCTTAAACACACTTTGAAAGTGGCCCAGCTATCTTCAGCAACTCCCCACTGTTATCCCAAAAGTCTCAGTGCTGTCTCCTGCCATTGGAAGCTTATAAAATCTGATCTCAATCTATTTATTTCTTCCTATCATGTGTGTCACAGCAAAATAGGTAACTTAAAGCTCCCACAATGTATCTTACGTGTGATAAACACCGTCAGTGTCAAAAGCACTTTGCATACATTGTCTTATTAATTCCTGTGAAGCAGATGAAGTGTAACCCCTATAGTTGCACAGGGTCCTGGGCTCAGCAGGATCTCATGCTATCACTGTGTTGAAATTTTTAATAATTTTTGAGTGGGGACCTTGCATGTTCATTGCGCCCTGAAACCTGCAAACTGTGCAGCTGGTTCTGAAAGTAGGTGCAGTTGCATCCCCATTTTACAGATGTTTAAAACGAGGTCACACAGCAAATAAGCCCAGGATCTCTTGCCAAAAGTCATGCTGCACTGAGGACCTACTAGGCGGCAGAGGTCTGCTAAGTGCTTCTCCCATGCTATGCATTCAAGTCCCCTCCCTTCATCCTCACACAGACCTTGCCCAAGTGGGTGGCATTTCCCGACTTTCTCACAATCGCAAAGCGTGTTAAGCAGCAGAGCCAGGATTCCACTCCGGGTCTGCCTGACTTCCAGCCCACAGCCCTTCCCGCTCTGCTGTTCAGATTAAAAAAGGTGGCCCCGCCAGGCCAGAGGGGGTTCTAGCCACTGGGGAGCCCCGCACGGTGGGGGAGGGGGCAGAGACTCCGCGGAGACCTCTACAAATAAAGCCCGCCTGCACTGTGTTCTGAGACCTGCTTCTGCCTCCTTCCTCGTCTGAAAAGCTGTTGCCATCTCCGAAAGCAGCCTCTCCCCACGGGGATGTGGCTGCAGCTCTTCCATGCGCTACAAGGGAGGAAGAGAACAGATTGCTAGAGCAATTAAATATCACATGGGAAGCCCAGAGAAGGCGGGTGGGGAGAGGAGAGGCCGTTTCTTAAGGGCCTGCCTCTATATTTAGCCTGAAAAATCTCAATCTCTAGCCCTTCCAGGGGGGCAGGTAGAGGTAAGAGGAGAGATGGGGGGCTTCAGCGCCATCAGACTTCAGTACCAGGAAGCGCCCCCCTCCCCGCCCCTGGCCAGGGAGCAGCCATCAGCTCCGTGCCTTACAGGGGCTCACCAGATGGCAGGACAGGAAACCCCAACCAGAAAACAAATCGTGCAAACCGCAGGACAGCCTGTCTAGGTGAAATCTGGCAAGACGATTCTGTAGGGACGTGCAATCAACCGTGGGGAGCTGGCCCGGCCCACAGGGTACCAGCCTCGCTCAGGATGGAGGAGGCATGATGGATGATGATATATGGTCAGCCCTGGGTTTCAGCCCCACTCATGGAAGGGGCCTCCTCCCTGTCCCTTTCTTCATCCTGGAGTCATTGCCCCCAAGTCAGGCCGTGCGGTGGGTGCACAGACTCCCTACTCTGTGTACCCATGTGCTTTAAAAGGGCTTCTACACATACGGAAGCCAGGGCCCCACTCCTAGAGACGGTGATTCACTCCAGAGTGGGGCTCAGACATCTGTGTTTATGTAAAGCTCTCCAGGTAATTCTGAGCACAGCCAGCTGAAAAACAACTGGCAGGTATAATGGGCAGAAAGTGCATTTGGGACTTCTGGCTTTATATTCTAGTCTAGTTTGGGTCCTTTACTTTTCAAGGGACTTTGAATTAGTGTATGTGTAACCTGGAGCCTCAGTTTCCCCATGTGTAAATGGGCATGAAATCCTCAGTTCCATAGTCTGTGCTCAATAAGTGTTGTGGACCAACCGCATGGATGAACGGACGGATGGATGATGGACAGATGATGTCAGGAGATGGGTAAGCGCATCCTCAAACAGCAGGGTTCATTCTTTCAGGTACTCAGAGATCACTGCTTATCTTAGGTCAGGCTGTCCCAGAAGCAAATGCGAACACAGGAATGAAGTGGTCTGTTTGTGAGGTGGTCCCAAGAAGCCTCAGCAGAGATGGGAGGTGAGAACAGGAGAGGGAAGCAGCATTAGAAGGTACATCAATGAGCCCATGACCTCTGTGGACAACTGAGGCTCAGTCTCAGTGGGATCTCTGGGAAACTGCGCAAAACACGCTGGGGCATTTATCCCCCAACTCTCATCATCAATAGCTGAGGGCTTCTCCTAGGGGACGTGAGCTCTGCCCTGTCCTGCTTGTGGGCTGAGAGAAAGTCGCCAGTGGAGAGCTGGAGAGCCACAGGTGTTGGCTGTAAGATACCATCAGCAGCTAGTGCCATGGTGGGCACCAAGGGGCGTGGGTGAGACCACCAAAAACATCCGCCCCACTGCTCTGCTGCGAAGCACCCTCCTGTGTGGAGCTGGGGAGGGGAGGGAGGCAGGAAAGGAAAGACCCACTGGTGACCAGTGGCCCAAGTTCCCTTGCACCACACAGCTGCTGGTACCACAAGGGTCTAGTGATGCCAAGTCCTGTTTATCTCAGCCTCGCCTGTTTGCTCAGCAGTTCTGCGGATGGATCGGTGTTGCTCAACTCTGGCACTTTTGACATTTTGGGCTGTTAATTCCTTGTATGATTCCCATGATCCTGCCACGGATCATAGAATGTTAACAGCATCCCTTGTCTCCACCCCGTGGTGACGATAGCATCTCCCATGATGACAACTCAGCTTTTCTGCAGACATTGTCCAATGTTCCCCCTGGGTGGCAAAGCTGCCCCCAGTGGAGAACCACTAGGGTAGAGGAGTGCATTTCCTCTTCTCCTCAAACTTGGCAATTTCTCCACTCAGACTTTCTGAGCTCTGGTTTCATCCTGACCCGACCCCGGCTCTGCTACATCTCTATTCAGATGGAAGCTGTGCTGGGAACATATCTCAGAGACAGGTGGAGCCAGAACCCAGCTGTGAAACATGCTGCCCCCCTGCTGAGCTGAGAGCCTGGAGCTCAAGGTAGGGAAAATTAAACAGTGCTGATGGCATCCGCATCGCAGTTGGGTTGCAGGGACCACACAAGGAAGGAAAGTCGGGCAGCTTCTGGCTGAGCAGCCCACACAGCCATTGGTCCCAGAGGCTGACAACACGGCATCATCAAACCAACCTGAAGACAGCCCCCGGGGGTGCAGAGGGCTGACCCAGCTTGGGTACTGATGAAGTGTCCTAAGTGCTCAGTGAGGCTCTGTGCATCTCCTGAAGTTATAAGGGAAGCAAGTACAGAGCCAGCCAGGAAAGGAGCCCAGGCTGGCAAACTTCAAATCAAATGTCCTTTCCATTACAACAGCTAGCATCCTGCTGAGAAGGGAGGGCCTGAGACCCCCTCCCCCAACAGGCCAGGAGCAGTGCTCAGAGTACTGTACAGCACAGGGAACTATATTCAAAACCTTGCAATAGCCTATAACGAAAAAGAATATGAAAAGGAACATACATATGTATGTATAACTGAATCACTGTGTTGTACACCAGAAATTAACACAACATTGTAAATCGACTAAACTTCAATTAAAAAAAAGAAGTTAAACACCAAAAAAAAAAAAAAGAAAGAAAGAAAAAGAATAAACCCCAGGCATCCTGAGCCACTCGTGCTGACAGCCAACTCACTAGCCCTCAGTCCTCCAAGGATGTAGCCAGCCTCCCTCTGGCTCACCTATTGTCAGTCAAGTCTGAGAAGCTAAGCTTGGGCACGTAGGCTTTAGTTTCTCCCCTGGTCTGCCCCCTCCACTCCCTTTCCTTTATGCTTCCCTCCAGGACGCCCGTGCAACATGCACGCCACTCAAAGGGCACACTGTGGCAACCAGTCCTCTGGCAGAAATGATTCACAGCCAAATCCAGCAGCCGGCTGAGCACAGAGATGTGCAGTGAGGCTCCAAGCCTGCTGTGCTGTCAGCACCCCCACTCCTCCTGCCTTTGTCTCCTGGTTGGACCGTGCAGCAGCCGACCTGGTCTAAACAAGATGAAGCACCGAGCAGGAGCAGAGAAACCTCTGTCCCTGGGCCCGGCCCCTGCTGCAATCTTCAGGAGGCCTGAGCAGAGATGCTTGGCACCTGGGGAAAAGCTCTGGCCACTCCAAGGGCTGCAAGAAGTATGTTTCACACACATGTGCTTGCACACACACGCTTACACACCTGCCCACACACACGCACACACTCATCACATACACATACATACACACTGAAACCAGCTGCAAAAAGTGGCAGTTTTGTGCGTTCCTGTCCCTGTCCTGCCACTTACATGTATAATTAAAATTCCCCTGGGAGACAGGAGACATGAGGAGGAAGCAAGGGACCCCACTGGCTGGAATTAACTGTCTAGAAATGCAAGCTTGGGTGGAGACATGCCTACAGAGATGCAAGGACACAAAAGCATAAGCAGAAATTAAAAAGTTGTCTGTCTGTGAATCTACCTGTCTCATCTGTATGAATCAAAAAATCACGTTCTACAGAGATTAAGGGGCTCTGATAACACAACACAGTGCTAGAATTCAGACGAGGGGTCTTCAGACCCAGACCTGGCTGTGGATTTAGAGCAATCTGCACCCACAGTTTAATCAGGAGACGGGGAAGGGATGGGAATTCTTGGCCTGTCTTCATGTAATATATATAATATACAATTATATAAATATAATTATAGAAATTATGTGATATATATATAATTATAGAAATTATATCATATACAAATTATTAACAACAAATTAATATTTAATATTAACAATAAATTACAGTTTAACAAGAAATTATTATTTAATAATATTATTTCAATAAATTATTTAATAATAAATAAGTCATTTATATACATTACAAAATAATACAACATATCATGATAACCAGGCTTGCGGCACTCAGAATTACCAAATGCTTTCATAGCCACCATCTCATATGATCTTCATAACCATACGGGGAGGGTACAGATGAGGAAACTGGGGCTCAAAAGGTTGAGTAATGCCAGACACTATAAACTTCAAGCGATAGATTTGCAAATGTGAAGCTAATATTATCATCATTGTCATCAGCACTATACCCTCTATTGCCAACCAGACAACGAGAGACCTTAAGGGAAGACAGCCATGCCTTATCCATGCGTGATTCAGGCCCCAACCAACAACTTGATGTAGAGAAGATGGATACACACCGGAGGATGGGTTCATTTACACAGTAGAAACCCAGCAGGAGGGAGCAAAAAGTAGTCATATCCTGTCCTTTGATGGGCTCTCAACTCTCCAAGAGTAATTTCTTATTCTTTAGAAACCAAATAAAACTAACCAATTGATACTGCAGGAGCTCCAGGTATCTCCAAGTTCAAAATAATACTCTCTAAGTCTGTCACATCGGGCTGGTCCAGCCTTTGTGGTTCCCAAATAGATGGCATGATTTCATGAGCGCCAGAAAGCATTCTCTTTCCGGGAAAAAAAGAAATCTCCTTTATTGTCTGAAATTTACTCCTTCCATTCTATCAAGCAAAGGCAGTAAAAAGTTCCACGAGATGTATGTGATCGGCCCATCACACTTTACCAAATTTTAGTTTATAAGACCAGCTCCTGTCTCACAGCTGATCTCAAAGAAGGGAACACAGGTCAGTTTTGGTAAGGGGCAAGCATGTTAACAGCAGAAAGTCTTAGGTATCATAACATTGCATGGGGTTTGGGACGCCCCCTCACTATAGACAGTAAAAGGGCCCTAGCCAGCTAGAGCCAAAGAAAAGGAGACTAGAGACAACCCTTGTGAAACTCCTTCCATCTCGGAGTCAGAATTTCCTTCTACACAAATTAGGAGTTGAGCTTGGCGAGGAATGGTCCAGCAGAGCTAACCCAGGTTACATGGCCGGCATCTGAGTGATGACTGGGGCCAGCCCTGGACGTGACTCACCCCCAGAGAGAGGAGGACTCTCATGTCCAAGAGAAGGATGTTCTGAACCTCTGTCATCCCCTCTCTGGCTTAGCCAGTGAAGTTTCTGGGCTTGAAGACCTTCCCAGCAGAGACGGAGGTAGGACACACACAGATCAGCACTGAGTTGGAGTTCCAGTCCCAGAGCTGCCAAAGGAGGGCCAGAGGTTGCTCAATTTATGGGGTCAGAAGCAGATATCAAATGCCAAGGATCCAGGACCCCGATAAGGGGCAAGCGCCAGCTAGTCAAGTCATCAATGTGGGTGCTACGGTCCTCAGCCTTCAGGTGGCCACGGTGGGGGTCAGGGTGACAAGAGTGGAGAGCTGTGCTTAAAGAGTCCTGGCAGGATGGCCAAGCCACAGCACTTGCTGTAGAAGCAGACCCAGACTTGGGGCCATTAGGCACTTTTCTGTGCTGCCCAGCAGGACAGGGATGCAAATTCTAGAATGAAGCGGGAGCGCTCTGATTTTCAGTTACTATGTTCATGCCAAATGGAGCTCTGCGGCTCTCCCTCCACTCCAGGGTGTATTTGACTTTGCATCATGCGGGCTCCTAAACATACAGACACAGAGCATTGGCTCAGCCCTGCTCACTCATCCGACCAGGCTGCCACAGGGCGTGAGCCGCAGCCCAGCGTTTACACACAGGCTTATGAAAGCAAGTAAGATTTGGTCTGGATTGCAGATAGGCCCTCCTTCCGGTAACATCTGTGCTGTAATCATGGGGGCGCTGCCTACGGAGCACGCACCTGCCACCAAAATAGGGCCCTCTGGGCTGCACTGAGCCTCAGAGTTACCTTACCAGGCCCTGGGCCCCAGAGATCTGTAAATGCTTGTTTAAGACAAGGAACATTTTCCATGCATCATCCTGCTACCTGGTTCGGGGAAGGAAAGCTCTGATTTCCCCCTGCAGAGACAGGTACTGCAATTTCCCGAGATCTTCTCTCAACTCTCTCAATCTTCCTGCCTTCAGTTTCCCCATCTGAAAAATGGGCAGATTCCATGGGATGCCTGCAAATGTTGCTTCCTCCTCAGACATCTTGGGCTCCCTGGGAAGCACTGGGAAGTGGGGAGCATCCTGGGTTGGGAGTCAGGAGCCCTGCAGTCCAGTCCCCAACTGCCCCCTCCCACAGTGAGTGATCTTGAGGAGTCCCTTTCCAATTCCGGAGTGTCAGTATCTCCAGCAGCAAAGTGAGGGAGCAAATTCAATGATCTCTGAGCTTTCTTGTCTCATGTGCTTTTCTCCAGCAGCCACTGTGTGTGTGTGTGTGTGTGTGTGTGTGTGTGTGTGTGTGTGTGTGTGTGTGTGTGAGGGAGTGAGTGAGTTAGCCACTTCAGCTGTCTATGCCTGCTGGCCCCTGCCTCTCCGTGTGCCTGCACCCCTCTCCTTGGGGAGCCAGCTCCTGCGGCATGCCATCTTGGTGGGAGTGCCCATCAATGCAGCCTTCCCAACAGGTGGGTAGGAGGCTCGTGCAAGCACAGGCAGCTTCTCTTTTCCTAGAAGCTGACTTAAATCGAGTGCTTTTTGACAGAAAGATTGCAGCCCGTCCATCCACAGAGCCCAGCCGTGAAGAGTCTGCCCATGAATTCCTCCCTCCTTCCTGGATCCTTGGAGGTTCCTGATGCCTCTCCTTCCTGAGGCCACCTTTTTAAGCCTTCATGCTGATTTTGTGGGTTGCCTTGTATCCACCCACTCATTTGTGTGCGTAATTCCTGTAAGTTCAGCTCAAATGTCACCTTCTCAATGAATCCTTTCTTGGCCTCTCTATTTCTAATTGCAGCCTCTCCAGCGTTGCCTGTCCTCTTGTCTGACTTCATTTTTCCTCTATCGGACTTTGCCTCCTTTTTTTAATGGGACTGTCTAACTGACTTCTATCCAATGTGCCTTGGTCCTCCCTCTTCACTAGAGCACGAGCTCCCTGAGGGCAGGCATTTGTGTCTGCTTTGCTAGCTGCTGTTCACTCAGTGTTCCGAACAGTGTCTGGCATGGCAGGTACCCACTAAACACTGGTTCAATGAATGAATGAATGTATGAACTGATGCTTGCAAGTTAACCGCAGTCGGTCTTGGCTCTAACTCTAATATTGTCTTCCTGTTCCCCCCTCTGGATTCTTGCCCTGTCCCTGCCTGGAGGGTCCTTTGCTGTTGAAGAGCACGAGAAGCCTGAACAAAATCAGGAAACACAGTCCATATAATGGGGGGATCTTAAGCAGAGATCCCAGCCCAGACCTCCTCCAGGCAGTGCAGCTCACTCTCCTCCCCCGAGCAACCTCGCCTCCCCTTTCAACCCCGGGTCCTGAACCAGCCTCTGGAATCTGAACCACTTTCATTTAAAACAGCTTCAAAGTCCTGATCTGCTTGCTAAGAAAGTCAGAGTCAAAGAAGAGAAAAGGAAAAAATGCAGACAGGTCTCAGTGGGCCAGAACTCGAAAATCAATTTGATACACCAATTTTTTGGACTTAATAACTCATGCTCTGGTGGAATCCAGGTCATAAATAGTAAAGAGAGTTGCAGGCAAGCCCACCAAAATCCATCTGACTCAGCTGGAGCCCTTGATCCCATCTTTCTGCTCTGGTCCCATCAATCATTTCCTCTCCCACGTGCCCCATCTCTGTGGCAAGGGCCCTGCATCACTGCCTTCTCAAGCTCTGCCTCAACATCTGTCTGACTCTTCCTTCTCAGTATCTCCCCTCTGCCCCTTCATCCTCCCTCAAGGCCCCATCCTTAGCCCTCTGGGCTTCCCCTCCACATTTCATCCTCAGGGATTCCATCCTTTCCCTTGATGTAAATCAAGTTGAAGTTTTCCCCAAATCCTTCTCTTCAACTCCCAAATTTCTACCTATCTGATGGCCACCACTACCTGAAATCCCCTTGGCTCTCTGCCAGCCTTGATGCTTTCTTCCTTAACTTCTCTGTACCCCAATCTGGGTGGTCCCTCTAAGGTCATCTGTAAAGTAGGGTATTCATCCCTTTCTCAAATAATTGTTCAGTGAGTAACAGTGTAACAGCTGACGGTGCTTTGTAAATGGTACCCATTTTGCTTGGTCTAGTTCAGCCTCAGGCTGTGAAATAGCTATGAAATGCTTGTCAAATGCCTGCACTGTATCTCCTCAGCTCCACAGAGTACAACCAGCCACACATTCAGAATCACATCTGTGCCCCCATCTCCCCAGCAGCCTTCCTAGACCTGGGACCCATGATGCAACCCTTGGTTTTCATCTTGCATGGACTCCTGGTACAAGCTGCACCTGCTTCCCCCCTCCCCCATCTGTGCAGCATCTTTCCAGAGTAGACCCAAGGAGGATGACAGGGGTAGGGGAAGGAGAGGGGCATCGTTGAACCCTGCTCCTGGTGATGACCAAGTGTGAGCCCATCCAGTCCTCAGTGGCTCCAGGAGGAAGGTGTCATGATCCTCAATTACAGATGAGCCAGTGGAGGCTCCAAGGTCAGTGACATGTCCAAGGCTCCTTTGCTTTCCCGCCACATCAGGCTGCTTGAGGAGGTAAGTCAGATACTGGCAGCCCCCAGCACAAACTTGCTCTTGCTACAATATCCTTAAAAACCAAATGGTGGGATTAGGCAGTTCCAGGGGTGGAATTAGGCAGGGAAGGGAGACGTGTCTGCGTCAAAGAACAGGGTGATGGGGGTGGAGGTGGGGAGGAGGGTGCTTGTGCTTGGTCATGCTAATTTTGACATTTTCCTGCACGTCTGCTTGTCATCATCAACTTATAATTTAACCTCGTTGTGGTGATGCCTCTGGAATGTCAACCAGCCTTGCTGGAATTTCATTACAGCCCGGCAGCTGGCCTTGGTATTTCGGATACAAATGATGTGCAGCTGCATTCTGGCCCTGCTGTCTTTATCCCCTACCTCGCAAATGGCGGCATTAGGCACACTGAATCCGCAGAGATATTCTGTGCACCAAGAAGAGGGCTGGTGGGTTCCACCAGGAGCCTTTCCCATGGATTCTCTGCCTGAGCCAATTAACCCAGAGTCATTGCTGAAAAGCATGAGATGCTGACGATGGATCTGGGAGGCCAACCCCAGGGCTGGATGGAGGGGAAGTGGCAAAGGATGAAACTTCCCTATATCTGTTGTTTTCAAAGCATCGTGGCAATGGTCTGGTGACTTACGTAGGCTGGGGAGCTGGTGGTGTTCCCATCTCATAAAGTGAAAGTTACACCCCAGAGAGGGGAATGATTTCAGGTTCACCGGGATAAAGTAATACAAAGGCACATACTCCACGTCCAGATTTTGCACTCATTCATTTATCCATCCAACAAATATTTATTGAGCACTTACTCGGAGCCAGGCATCGTGCCTGGCAGATGATACAGTTTCTCTATCCTTTAGACATGAGACATTTATCTGTAGCATCTTCCCCTTTGGGGACCTCTCCTAAGGGACATCCTTCCTCAATTCCCGACATCCTATAGCCATTTTCTTCCCTTGGCCCCTCTGGCCACATCAGAGTCTCTCTCTGCTAAGGCAGGCTGTGATGTCCCTCGATTAGACCTGAGTGTACCTAGGTTTCCTTGTCTGCCGCATTCCAACAGCAGCCTCGTGACACAGATCCTTCCCAGGGAAAAGAGGCCCGGTCCTGATACAGGATTCCTGCATCTTGATGAGCAGGATGGAGAGCCACTGGGGGCCGGGGGACTTTCTTGGTCCTGAAAGCACTGTGTCAGCAGCTGCCCGCCTGGCCTGTGGGTTCTACTGGCTTTGCCAGCCCTTTGCATCATAGTGTGGTCTGGAAATCCCAGGCCATGATCCTGCCAGAGCCATGAGACTCTGAGATGCAGAGTCCCAGCACCAGGCCCGAGATACTGAATTGGGGAAGGGGCCAGTAGGCACAGGAGTGAGTTCATGGCTGAGACCACGCTGGGCCCAGATCTTTCCCGGGTTGAGCGGTTCACTGCACCAGTGGCTGGGGTGGGCGTCTTCCCTGCTGGATGTGTCCACCCCGTGATGCTTGAACTGCAGCTTCACGAAATCTGAATCTCTTAAGTTCTGCCCCACTGTTTCTAAGCTTCTCAGGAAGAGGTTCATTCTATTGAGGTCAGATATTCAGCTGGCTTGGGAGGGGTTGAATTCATGGAGGAATTTCTAGAATCTAGTCTGACACGGGAACTTCCTTCCCCTGAACCTCTTTTATTTTAACCATGAAAGTTCAAAAAAAAAAAAAAAAAAAAAAAAAAAAGCAGGGCTCTTTTCAAAGCTGCAAGTACCTGGGAGTACTGGGGGTGGCCAGGGAGGTAGATAGAGGGAAACACACGGACAAGACCCATGGAGACACACAGACGGAGAAGCACGCACCCTGCCAGCCAAACACACACAGGCACAAAAGCAGAGAGAGAGGTCGCTGCAGAGTCAGGATCTGGGAACCCAGGGCCGGATGAGGGCCATACAGAGCAGATGGCCCCGAGCTGCCCACAGCACAGGCAGGTCAGTCCAGACCAGTCACCGGGGCCAGCCTGCCTCTTCGTGGCTGTGTGACCAGGACACCCTGCCCTGTCTCTAGACTTCAGTTTCCCCAGCTTTGAAATAAGGACAGGGCTCACCTCTGACTCACACGTTTGCTGTGATGCTGAGATGAACTCCTTTCTTACAAAGCGCGTGCAGTCATGCCCGTCGGAGCGTCTGCATTCACAGCACACGGCAGGGGTGGTGCGGGCTGGGGTGGGTGGGCAGGGCGAGTCTTACGTCATGGTTTTACTTCTCTGACAGCGCCCATGTCAAGTATCCGTGTCAAGTACCCGTGCCGGTCGCAGCGCGCTGGGAGAGCCAGGCCGCCCCCAGGTGTCAGTCCTGGGCCAGCTCCTATCAGAAGCCACAAACCCTGCCTTGGGGAGAGGGGAGGTGTGGGCCGTGACAGGGAGGGATGGGGGTTTGGATGGAAAGTGTTCTGACCCCACCAGTGAATTCTGGTGTGTTTCGGCGGAGGTAGCACATGTGAGGGGTCCCCTCCCCTCTGCCCCCGCTCACTTGCAGGCCTCCTCAACATGGGAAAATCAAAGAGAAGAAACACTCAGCTGGGACCGTGGCCTTGGTGCTCTCCAGCAGCAGCTTCCCCACATCCATGGGCCATGGCCACATGTGACCAAGGTGGGCAGCAGGTGGCAGGAATGCAAGACCACCTCAGAAGCCTGAGGCCCAGGCTCCCCGCCAGTCCATCAGAGGGGACCCTGGGCTGGCACTTTCTTAGGAACAGGAGAGTGACCATTCACGCTGCCGCCCGCCTCTCCCCTCCCTTCTGTCCCATGAGATGAGAGCTGCTCTGTGCCTGGCAGTGGGTCACGGAGACCCCGCTCACGGGAGCTCACAGTTTCCCGGCGACTGCTGATCAGAGGCCATCAGAGAACTCACCTTCCTCACCTCCACCCAGCCAGGCTCCACCAAGCCCCAGGCACTCTCTGACCCAGGTGTCCCCTCCCTCCGTGTACAGAGCCCCTTGGGGAGCCAAAGAGAGTCATCACGCCCCAAGGACATCATGCTGAGTGGGAGCCAGCACCAGCCCTCCCTGCCATGACCTCCTCAGGTACTAGGGTGGGTCCTACCTGGTCCTCTCAGGGTAAGAGGGGATAGAAAGACCCCAGGTGTCAGGAAAAGATTTCAAAGCCCACCCCCTCCTGCAAAGACCCCCCACTTATTCCTCCTAACAGCATTCCTGCCACATGAGGGCCAGTCACGCTGGCCCCTGTGAGAGGGGAAGTGCAGGGGTGCCAAGGTCATTTCTCTAGGTGACACAACATAAATGGCCAGCCCTTGACTTACAGGGGCCCAACCGCACATTCCGTCTTCACACCGGGTCCTCCATCCTTTACTCACTCACAGCCAGCAACCAGGAACTCGGGAAACTGTCTCCACAGAGAAGAGCTGCTGGAGGCCCAGCACAGCTCACCCCACCCCCCGGTGCCCATCAGGCACCCTCCCCACGTCTGCTGGACGCAGCCACAGCAAGGGCCCGAGCCTCTTAGTATGCCTGGGGCTCTGAGCTGACCCCCACTCACGGTGAGCTTTGCAGAAGATCAGACACCAGCACAAAAGGTGCAGGCTCGAAGCCAAGTCAGATAACACACACACATAATAATAATAATAATAATAATAATAATAATAATAATAATAATAATAATAATAATAACAACAACAACCACAACAATAATAATAATAACAAATAAAATAGAGACACCAAACACCAGGACGTTGGAACAAGCATTAGAGGTTACAGCCACAGACGCAGAGCCAGACAGGTGCTAGAGTGGGGACAGACAGACTTCCGCCCACAGCCACGTATCCTCAGGACAAGAGCCCAAGGACAGACAGAGCTCCAGCAAGGCTCTCAGTAGGGGAAGAGGGACGTCGCTGAGGATGAGGGGCTGGGCTTCCCCTCCAACCCTGCCACTCAGCCAAGGTCAGCTTTTACAAAACAGAGACATCTCCCTGTGGAGATTAGTGTAACCAGAAATGACTCAGGGGGTCAGAAGCAAAGGAGGATGGGGATGTCAGGGGGAGGGGCTCTCAGGAAGCGGGGAGGGGCTCTCCCTAGAGTCGGGTAGGTGAGGCAGCAGCTGATGGGGGATGCAGTGATGTACTTCCCAGGCCCCTCCCCAGGAAGGAGGGACTTCCGCCTTCAGCTACTGGGCACACTGCCTACAGGAAGCCCTCCACTGTAGAGAGCAGCTTGGTCCAAGATCACACCCTTTCCCCAGGGTGGTCCAGATCCAGTGCCTGATAGACAGGAAGGTACTGAGGCCTACATCCCTGATCTCAAATTGGGACAACTCAGAAGGCTCACTGCATATCCATACCTCCTCAAAGCATGGGTTCAGGTGTCCTGAGGCACCGTCGCATCTCGGCCTTTCCCTCTGCCCATCCCACTTTCTCCCCGCCCCTTCTGCCACTGTTACCTGAAGACTGTTCCCTATTAAACCTGCTGCCAGTCAATCTCCTTTCAGAGCCTCCTTCCTAGGGGTCCCAACCTGTGACACTGGGTTAAACTCTGAGCAAGAAACTCTCTTCTTGCCTGGCTGCCGTTTACCAAGAATGTCAGGGTGGAGACACCATGTGATCTTCACGATGACCTGGCAAAGAGGTGTTACTGTTCCCACCTAACAGATGAGAACACTGAGGCCTAGAGAATAAATAACTGATCGAGGGCTTAAACAGTGAGTAATGGGTGCAGCCAGGACTCAGATCCAGGTCTCTTGTGCTCCAAAATGCATGTTCCTTCCTCTCTTACACAACTGCCTTAGGAAGGAAAGAAGGGAGGAGGAGGGAGGAAGGAAAGGAAGAAAAGGAACAGGAGGGAAAGAAAAACAGGCAGGATTACCTAACATGTAGCACTCACTCTGAACCAGGCAACACAGTCAGCATTTTACACACATCAGCTCATTTAATCTCCCCAACTTTATGACACACGTTTTTTTCCTTTTTTATCTACATGTCATAGATGAAGTATTCTGCTGAGAGGTGCAACAAATTGTCCATGGTCACACAGCCATTAAGTGGCAGAACCTTGATACAAACCCAATTCTATGTGACTCCAAGCCTGGCCATCTTCACCACTACTACTAGGGAGAGTCAGGGCCAACCAGAAAGCTGAGGGACCCTGAGGTGCAGGTGGGGGCTGAAGTACTGGGGAATCCAGGGCAGCTGATCAAGGCCCTGGGCACCTGAGTAAAGGAAAAGCTTGGACAGATCAGCACCCTGGTTCTCCTGGGAGCAGACAGGGCCTGCGTGAGGGATGACCCAGTTCAGACCTGGAACCACTGCTTAGAAATTGCACCAAGCCAATCTCGAGCCATAATTACCACCATGCTCACAGCACTGGGCTGAGAGCTGGAAATAGCTCTGTATTTATTTACCCTGCAATTACATGCTACATTAAATGCTCTGCAAGAACATGGTGATCACCCTGCAATTAAATGGTCCCTGCTTCCTGGGCAAGAGAAGGCTGGAGACAGTTGCCGGGTGAAATCAAGTGCCTACTGGTTTCCTAATGGGCCTGCAGGTCACCTTGTAACTTGCGCTGTTGGGAGTGGGAGCTGTGTGAGGTCCTGACATCCTGGTCAGAGCTGAGCCAAACTTTGCCATGAGTTGTGTGAGGGGGCCTGGCATATAACCCTCTTTGAGCTGAGAGCTACCTAGCTGATCAGCTCCAGCTCCTCTCAAAGCACCTGTGATCTCCCTGCATTTCATTTCTGGAATTCCTAGGTCATCACCGCCCCCTAGCCTTTGGATGAGTTATTTCCTGCTATGTTTACCCAGTAAATGCCTATTGACCTTCTCAAGATTCACCTCAAATATCACCTCCTTTATGAAATACTCTTTGAAAGAAGGTTGTATAGGGTCATGAAACTCAGATAGACTTAATATCAAATTCAGTTTTATTACTTAAAAGCTATGTGACTTTTGACAAGTTACTTGACCTCTCTGAAACCCATTATATAAATATATATATATGCCTGTACACAAACGTCACATGGATATGCACCATGCGTCCATATATACAGGAATTCAATGTCTTACCGTTAAGGACAAATTTTAACAGGATGGAAATCGCATGGTGCCTGACACACAGTAGGTGCAACACGAAACCTTTGTTGAATCAGGGGACCAAGGAGCAAATCAACCAATTAATTGAGAGTCAATTAGGAGCTGAGAATATATGTGCACCCATGTTTATCCTTGTGGCTCCCCACTTAGCTTCCTACACACAACCATGTATACATGTTATTCAAAAACATAATATGCAAACATGATGGTAATTGGTTTCTAGTTGCCTAGAGATTTCAGAGAACTAGTTTCTCAGGCTGTGCAGCTCGATTAAGAATGCCAGCAAAAGGCATTAAGAAAAGAGTTAATTATATATTTACTACCTCTGTCATGTTCTCCTAATTATGTCTTGGCAAGCGCAGTCTCCTGGATGAGTCTTAAATCTCAGTGTCTTTAAAAATATAATAATAAATCAATGTGAAATGGAATGTTCCCAACAGCCAAAAATGCCCAGGAAAGTTTTCAATCAGGGAGAGCCCCAGTGAGCCAGGCTGGCACCAGTTCTGACTGTGTTTGGGCTTTAGAGACCAGATATGGGGCCAAAAAAATCAGCAGGAGAGCAGGACGGTATCTGAGCCCTGCCCCCCGGGGGCACATCTGAGCCTGATGAGGGCCACCTGGAGTTCCTGTGGGTACCATTTGCTGCCAATTTCCCATGAGGCAACGGGAGGAGGAGGCTGCACGTGAAAACTGACAAACCATCCTCATGGCATTTTGCTTGGTTTCTGGATTGAGAAGACAGGGACCATTTACCAAGCACTCTCTGTGTCAGTGGTTCTCAAATGGGGGTGAACTTGCCCTAAGGGACATTTGGGCAGGTCTGGAGATCTTCTGGGTTCTTACGACTTGGGATCGGTGCTGCTGGGATCTGGTGGGTAAGGCCAGGAATGCTGCTAAACAGCACAGGATGCATAGGACAGACCTCACCCTCATCCTGCTCCCCAGCAATCAGGAATGATCTAGTGCCAAATGCCAACAGTGCTTGGGGCTGGGCGTTCTCCATATTGTCTATTACTGACCGCTGTCACTCAGTTTTCAGAAGTCTCTATGTACCCGTCTACTTTGGTTTCTAAAGAAAATGGAACATCCAGCATCCACACACTCGGAATAAATATACCGACTTCCTTCACTGAAGCCCGCATGACTCCTGGACTTCAATCACATTCACTGAAAATTAGTAGGCCTGCACTGTGGGACTCTCCAATGGAGACTCCGACGGCCCATGGGCACCTGCAGGTGCCAGACCTTTCTGTCCGCTGGGGGGAAGAGACCACGCTTCTCTCACTGGCCCAGTAGGCCCAGCAAGTAGGCAGCAAGGCTGGGGAGTTAATTGCTCTCCATCAAACTGACCGAGGTGGGAGGGCCAAGGCATCTCCTGTCAATGAGATGACCAGGAATCGCTGTGTTTCTCATCAGGCGCCACTACCGTGCCCAGCAATTTCACTCTATTTCATCCCAAGCCATCAAACACACCTACAGCATCCAAGCAATTGTTAGCCTTATGGCTTCTATGATTTGAGTCTCTTGTCTGGGATCTAAAGGTCCCTGCTACATAAAAGGTCCTAGAGGGATTTCCCTCACATGTTCCCACATAGTCTTCACAACCACTCTTCAAGGCAGATATCTGTACATCGCTCTCACAGCTGGGGGAAGGGGGCTTTAAGGAGCTGAGTGACTCAAGGTAGCACAACTAGGAAGTAAAGAAACTGATGTGCAAACACCAATCCATTCAACCCTGAGGCACATGCTATTACCACTACAGCCGGGTGCTGCAAAGGGATGAACGAAGGAGAGACAAAGAATGGAAAGGGTGATTTTGGAGCTTTGTAAGAATGGAGGAAATAGGAAAGGGCATGGGTCACCTCCCTAACCCTGACCTCAGCTGTGACCTCTGACCTAGTCCCTAACACCTGCATGTCTTCCTATAGAGTGCCAGGAACTCTGGACACTGAAAGAAGGCAGCCTAACCCATGCAGCCATCCCAACGGTGTACCCTGAAGGACGTGAGAGAACAGGATACTGGCCCTAGATAGCTGGGGTGCATATCAAAGGAATGAATTCAATGAGCCCAGATCTTTACATCTTCCCTTACATAGAAAAGCACTAAATTCCTTAACTTGGGATATCTGGTTTTCTTTCATTAACAGTAATCTTCTGATGTTTTGACTACATGGTCTTTGTTGCAAAATATTCCTATACATCCTGGCTTCTCCCTTGCCTGAGGGCAACAGTCTTTTAAAGCAATCTGAGAGGTGGTGTCCTGGGCTTGAGTCCTCAGGAAGTCCACCAAATAAGACATAACTCTCACCTTTTAGGTGGTGCCTTTTATTTCAGTCGACAATATATATAAAGATGTTAAAAGGCTTTATGGGAAACAAAAGCGGTTCCATGGCTAAGTATTTGGGTGGAAGAGGGGAAGCTGGGCTAAGTTAAAGAAGTCTCTTTCTTTTCTGCAGGACTTCTCAGTGCATTTACGCTATCTAAATCAGATCATGTCAATCCTCCATCTGAAGCTGGTGGGGCTGAAGCCCTTACACTGGCTGACAAGACCCCCCAGGACTGTATTTCTTCCTTTTCCCACCTTCACTATCTCCAGGCACACAGGTCTTTTCTGGGAACAAACAGCTACACTCTGGCCTCAGAGCCTTTGCTCCTGGTCTCTCCTCCAGCAGCCAATTGACTAATTCCCTTGCCTCCTTCTTTGCCCTAATGGCACCTTCAAGATGAGGCCACCCAATGGAACATCACAGCTTCCCTATCCCAGCATTTGCTATCCCCCTTAACCTCTTTGACCTTTTTCTCAGTGCATTTTCACCTTCAGATGCACCGTTTAATGTCATCACCTACGATGTTTAGTTGTGTACTGTTTGTCTTCCCCACTAGATTATAGGCTCCATGATGGTAAGAACCATCATTTTCTCATCGCTGCATTACAGGCTCCTAGCACCGTGCCTCGGCATACAGGAGATGCTTTGAATACCTGCTGAACCAGCAACTGAATAAAGGTGAAGGTCCCAGCAGACGTGGAACACAGCAAGCACAGTTCCCCAAAGGCTTCTAACCACAGAGATTTCTTTCTGATTTCTTTTCCTGCAGAGCCGCTCAGCATGACCACGATGCCTAAATGCACATTTCCTACATTTTCTAGGAAACGGCTGCTAAAATAACTCCTTGAGGATCCAGCCTTCATCTATTTTCCTAAATCCTTCTGGGCCTATTCATATTCATCCCCTGCCAGGTCCCAGGGCGATGAGTTCCATAAGTTTATTACCCACAGTATAAATTTATCTTGATATCTACCAGAACAATGTCATGGGAGGGACCTCGTGGCTCACTCTCCTCTGAAGCCCCTGGGGCGCAGCTGGTGGGGAAGATCACATGTACATATTTAACCCTCAAAGTAATCCTCCAAAGTGAGTCTTAATCACGTCTTATACAAGTAAGGATGTGCGTCTCAGAGGATGAAGAAGCCGTGGGACCCGGATGCTGATAAGGTCTGCCATCCCTTAAAGCTCACGCCCTCTCCACCATGCCCAAGTGGCAAACCTCACAAGGCAGGGTCAAGCAAACGCCAAACTGCAGAACCAGAAAGGCAGGCGGGAGCCGTGGGTCTGTCCAGAGTGCCGTGCTGAGCAGCAAAAGCAGCCGCAGCAGTAACAATAGCTAATGCTCCTTCAGGTTTTACTAGATGCCAATTATGATTCCAAGCACTTAACATGTACTAAGTCTTTTAACTCCTTCAGCCCTGTGGACCTCACTTTAAAGATCAGGCACTTGAGAAGTTATCTAGTGCATTCACTTGCCCAAGGTCACACGGCTATGGAGTGGCAGAGCCCCTTGTGCCAGAATCAGGGGTAAAGAAGAGCCAGGCAAGCCCCAGTCCTGAATCAAGCTGTTGCTCCTGAGTGCCAACTGGACCTCACCCTTCTCTTCTTCCTTCAAGCCTTTCCTGTGCTCCATCCTGATCAGGCCCCAGCCTCTGCGTACACCTCCCAGTTCTCCTAGGCACCTCCTTTCTTCTGGCAGGAGGACTCTCATACGATGGGAGTGCGATGTACAGTCTTCTATCCCTGCAAACCCCCCAGCATCCCTCTCTCCTACGGCCTTCCCAGATGGTCCAGGCTGGGAGGGAGGGCCTGGCCGCAGGAGGGCCCTTCAAGACCATCATTTGACACTTAGGGAACCTGAGTCCCAGATGCACTGCTGATTTGCCTAAGAGCACACAGTCAGTAGTGAATCTGGATGAGGATGCAGGCCTGGGAATCCCATTCCGGTCCTCTCATCCACTCGCCAACCAAGCAGCAAGCACTTAACCGGCACCTGCTACGTACCAGTGGGAAGGGGCGACCAGGGGATTCCGCTCCACCTTCAACAGGCTTATCGTTTGTGTTCACCCATACTTTCATTTCTCTCTCCATTCATTACATCTTTAGGCTCCAGAAATAAAATGACAAAAAGGCAATCACTTTAAAGGAGACATTTCTAATTAATCAATTTTTTTCCCCATTTTACTGAAAAAAGCTTATTGAAAACTTCCTGGAGGAAGTGGCATTTGAAGTGAGATTTAAAGACCAGTAAGAGGACATTAAGCAAGAAAGGGATTGAGAGGGAGAGCACGTGTGAAGGGAGGCCCTGAGACAGAAAAAATCCAGCACATTTCAGGCTATACCATAACCGTGCAGCATGATATGGAATATATATGCAACATAAAATAGAAGACTCTCTCTCCAGGGAAAACAATTAACATTTACAGAGTGACTACTGTGTCGGTCTTTTTATCCTGCCATGATGTAGGTATCAACCCCATTTTACAGCTGGAGAAACTGAGGCTCCGAAGGATTAAGACACTTGCTGACCAGGCAGGCCAGCCTGGGCAGACACTGCTGATGCTTCACGCAAGTTGCTCAGAGTCCTCTTTCATTTCTGTGTGCCTTTTCTCCAGCTGTTGTGGGGTTGCTGGGGGGTTTTGTTTGTTTGTTTTGGTTTGGTTTTTGGTTTTTTGGTTTTTTTATGGGGTTTTTTTGCCCCTACTATTCCCTCACAGAGGCCCATCCCGGGGCTACTAGATCCACTTTGCCATTGCTCCCAGAGCTCTGTAAAGGGCCTGGGAGTTAAAGGTTCCCAGAGTGACTCTTAGACAATGATGGCTGGGGGCACGAAGGCCCAGCAACCTTGCCTACAGCGGGGACACGCTCTGAGGTGTAATCTACCCTCCGGGGCTCCCCTGTGGGATCTGGCTGAGCCAGGATTTAGCCCTAAATTGTTCCCTTGTCTCACTCCTCCCCACTCTCCTCCTGCCTCCCACCGTTTCCTTACGGTTTCTCCTGGGAATCCCTTCTTAATAAAATCACTCAGACAGAAATTCTCACCTCAGAGACGGCGTCTGGGGAACCCCACCTAAAACATAATCCACGTCTGTCTGAGTTTGAAGCCCTTTCTCTTACTGGTAAGACATGATGATTAAACAGAGCAAGCCCAGTCAAGGGGAAATGAGCAGCAATGATAAGGCGTTCGAGAGCAGGGAGAGGTTTCTTGGAGCTTAGAGAGGAAGAGGAAAGTCTCAGACAGTTAGCGAAATACCAGCTAAACATCCAAGGACGTGCAGGTTGTAAGCCCAGTGGGAAAAGCTGGCACGAAGGGCGGGGAGATGTGGTGTTACAAAGAACGACTTCACCAGAACAGAGGGAGTTGTGCCGTCCGGGTGGACTCGTGTGGGAAATAGGGCAGGAAAGGAGATCAGGGCCAGACTGGGGAGGGGTTCTTCAGTGTCAGGCTAAGGAGGAGTATGGGATGGTGAAAAGCATCCGCCCTTTTGTGGTAGACACACCAGGGTTCTACACACACTTCTTACAGTCACTGGAACAGGTACTTCGGTTCACTCCACAGCAAAATGAAACAATCTACTTTCGGTGGATATTTGGAAAATTAAATAAGAATATTACAAAGAAAACCCCTGGCCCACTATTAAGAGATTCAAATGATGCTTTATTTTTCTCATTCTAGGAGTTTGGGCTCGATTCTGTTAAAGGAATCACTGCAAAGACTTCGATCAAGAAAGTGAAATATTCAAAATAACATTTTAGGGAAACTTGCATTACAGTGGAGGGCAGGACAAACTGAAGAGGCAGATGGGAGATCTGGAGACCAAGGAGGAGGAGACGTGTGCAGGAGACGTCTGCGTTTAGCGATTCCTCCTAACCTGGGGAAGTGGAGGTGGGCATCAGAGGGAAGAGGTTCTTCAGCGATATTGACAAGGACAAGTGAGCAATTGACTTGAAAGAGGGAAGGAGAGCCAGGAGCCCAAACTGTCTTAATGACCTTGTGTCTGGATGAACAGGAATGAAAGAAGAGGCACTGGTTGGCCGGGGAAGGTGAGGAGTTTGATTTGATGCCTGTTGAACTTGAAATCATATCTGAACACCCAGAGAAGCGACAGTGTAGGGTCAAAAGAGCCAGACAGATCTGGGTTCAAGTCCCAGTTCTGCCACTGACAAGCTGTTTGATTAGCTAAGTTTTAAGACCTCTCTGAGCCTCTGTTTCCTCATGTACAAAAAGGAGAAAATGAATACAGGTTGCTCTAAGGACTGAGGCATATGAAATTGTCTGGCAACTGATAAATTGATGGATGCTTGACAAATGGTAGGGTGTTGTTTTTGTTTTTTTTTTTTTAAGTTTATCAGGCTATTGGGATTGAGTCTTGCTTGAGGTTGGCCTCAGAGCTGATATTGTAGATTCGGGAAGCTTTGGACTAGAGGAGACAGCTGAAACTGAGAACAGCTGCGATCACGTATCTTTTGGAGGAAGATGTCCTATCGAAGATCAACAAGCACTGAAAATAAATTTGCAGTGAGTGGGATACTCCCCTTCCCCATGAGAAGCACAGCTCAACAGAGTTGTACAAACCTTTACGAGCCGGATCCAGTGGAAAGGGGAGCCCTGAGATGAGTTAAGACTCGGTTTCTGCCCTAGAAGAATGCATATTTTCTTGGAGGGGACAAACACATAGAAAACCAAATAAAGTGCATCGTGGGAAGAGTATATGAAAGGCCTGAGCCAACAGCTTTGGGTACATCCGGGGAGGGAGCAATTCATTTTACCTAGAGGATTTTGAGAGGAAATAGTTGGAACGCTAACTAAGATCTCTCCCAAAGCATTAAATCATTTTTAAAGAAATGAATGATGAATAATCTTAATCATGAGTTCAGAGATAATAGTCCAAAGACAAGAATGCTACCAAAAATCCTAACCTCAAACTTCTAAGTCATCGTGTAAGAGGATAAAGAACGTAGTTTTGGAAGCAGGGAATTCTCTAGATTCTGACTCAAGCAGTTTCTAAACTACCTGGATGACCTGTGTGGTGTCGTTAACTAGAGATGGTCACTGTTACACAAACATTCTGCTATGGTTTTATGAGTTCCCGGTGTAAAGCTTGGTGTTGACACAGGAGAAAAAAAAATCTTTTTCCTATTAACTGTAGCCACTGCAAAGACCAGAATGATGGAGCCGAAAAGGAACCTCACAGGTTCAGCTAATTTCAATCCCTCTTCTGCCTTCCTGATAAGGAAAAGACATCAGGCAGGGGAAATGACTCATGCAAGGTCACCCAGCTTGGGAGGGCCAGGATCAGAGTTTCTAACTCCCAGCCAAGTACTCTTTCCACCCTGCTTCTTGAATGAATCAAATCCAGAGCCTTCAGTCCCTCCTGCCGCCAGCTACATGTGTGTATACACACACACACACACACGTTCCCACAGTGACCCTAAGTGGGCCACCACCTTCTCTTCATGGAGTAAGGAAGAGTCTGCTCTGGCCTTGGCAATATCCCACAAGTGGGGTGCTCAGAGCCAGCCCAAGGGGTCTGGCCTCCAGGGAACGATACCCCAGTATGGAAGAATCCTCTAAGAAAATGGACTGCTGGCTTCCCCAGTATTCTACAAAACAGCCTCATCTGCTACTCTCTGCCGACCGAGGCAGGAAGCTTTGCTAATTTCATTAATAACTTAATGACATTATTAACCACTACCCAGTGGGGGCAAATTTGGTCTTTCCTCTTGGTTATGGGAATGCATCTATTTTTCACACAATTGCAGCCTGAGAGGATCATCACTGGGGCTGCCAATGCGGGCTTATTAGGAGCAATTTAGACGCAAGATTGGATTTCCTTTCTGCAGATAACCTTTTGTTCGAAGCAAATGAACTGATGTTCCTCACATTCGTATATTAATAAAATGTTGTCCGGGAGGTGGTTGATCTTTAAGAACGGCCCTGTGGTGGAGTCATGAGGACGTAGTTCTGGGAGGCAGGATGCCTGGCCTCTCCTTCCAGCCCCAAGGCCCCAGCACAAGTCAGTCTGGGTCTCTGGGCCTCAGTTTCTCATGGTCGCCTATGATCAGGGTGGACTAGAGGCCCACAAACTATCCACAACACTTTAGGCAATATAACGGAAGTGTGTATATTACTGATCTAATGCCTCCCAGACTAAGCGGCTCATGACTTCCCTTGGGCAGAAATACATCTTCTCAATGTGAAACCCCGGTTAGCTCAGCCCGGTCAGATGCTCTGATGGACTGTCAATGACATCATGGGGACTTGGATGTCACCAGGGAAAAACAAAAGCGGGGACCACCGAGGAAATTGATCTCTAAGGTCCGTCTCTGGTCACCTATTCATTCGCTGAAGCTTTAACTTCCCGGACCCTGCCAGGCGGAGCTGACCTCCATCCATCAGGCACTCCGTATTTGGGAATTTCTGTTAACGGTGCACACATACATCTCCTCGCTAGGCTCTGCCTGTTTTAAGGATGTGGGGTGAATTCCACTGACTGCTCTACCCAGGGGCATGCTGGAGCTGGCTCATACCAGCTCGAAAAAGCCAATTACGGGCATTATTCCTAACTCCGAATTCAGTGACCATGAAATGGGTCATGGTGGGAGTATTTATCACAGGGAAATCGAAAAACACTGCAAATCAGGCCTTTGTTTCCTCCCAGGAAACTGGTAGTTAAATATTTACCAGCACATCACTGACAATATCCCCAAAGCTTAGCGTTTAGGGTCTAACGACCAGAGTTGAATTTTGATGAATCTATAAATGACCAGAGGCAGCAATCCTGGGGACTGACAGGTTTCTGGAGGGCTGAGCTCTGTGTCTATAAGTGAGACAGAAAGATGCCCGAGTAACCTGCAGAAGGGGTACAAACAAGAACAGTGGACTTTAACCTTAGCTGAATGTTAAGATCATTGATGCCAGGTCAGTCCCAGTCCTGAATCCCTGGGGTGGGTCAAGGACACTGGTATCTTCTAAATAGTCTCATAGGATCCCAAAACACAGCCAAGTTTGAGAGCCTAGATAAAATTCCTCATCTTAGCTCATCACACTACCCATCTTCAAGCACCCAAAACGTCCACCATTGCCCACCATTTTGATGCAGGGAGACTGAGTCAGGTAAAGGGAGGAAATTTCACGGGTAGGTTAGCGGCCATCCAGTTACAGGAGGCGCTCCTCCGTACTCAGTATGATTTTGGCTGTTTGGTTTATGCCCAGCAGGATGATTTAGTTAGGTTGCCATTTTTTAAAAAAGCATCTCTCAACTCCATCCAAGATCCTAGTACCCACAGCCTAGAGACAGCTTCCCTACAAGTCACTAGCACATGCCCATTGTCACCACATCCCCACACTTGAATGCCCCTGCCATTCCCTTCCCTCCACAGCCACGTGCCTGCTATCGTCTCTCTTTAAAACGACAGCACAAGCACCACCTCTTCTCTGGGGCTCTCCCTGATCTCCGAAGCCATCAGCAGGACACAGTGGCAAAAACATGGGCTTTGGAGTCAAACAGGCTCTGAGTTCAAGCGCCAGCTCTGTTTAATAGCTGTGAAAATTTGGCAAGCCACTTGGCTTCCCTGAGCCTCACGCTCTGCCTGTAAAAACGAGGTTGACGACAGATAAATGGATAGAACATATCGGGATGGGTTTGGTGCTGTGTGTTGGAAACAGGAGAGAACAGAAGCATGCTATTTAGGCGAGTCCGTTCTGCCCCTCACTGGCCATTCATTTTGTCACACCCCTCTCTGATCCGCAATTTCCCTCCTCTAAAGATAATGGAGTCTGGCTAGATGCTCTGAACAGGCCTTTTCAGTTCTGGAGGGACTTATTGTTTCTGCCTCTCGCTCGGCATTTATCTGCCTTCACGGTGATTGATCTTTATCTAGATGCAACCTGTATCCCCAACCAGATTAGGGGACCTCAGAGAGTAGTGAGTGCCCCTTATATGTCTGTGTATCTCTAGAGCTCAGAACAGTGCCCAAAACTTAGGATATTTATCGCATCAGGCTTTCATCACCTTGGCTCCTTCCTGCTTTGTCAGCATCTCATCACTTGAGGGGGCCAGTGTGAGCCTATTACGAAGCTGTCTGCTGCTCCAGCCTCAGGGCTCTGTGCCCCAGCTGACCTAAAGCTTGTAAATTGCTCAACAGTATCAACCACCGGCAAAGACCACTGGATAAGTTTCCCAAATTATAAGAAAAGCTAGGTAGTCTTTTACCAATGGATTCGTCATGGGATTCGGAGAACGTTCTGTCAGATGTCACCCACCTGGAAAGAGGCATAAAGGACCCTGCGTGGTGTCACCTGGATGGGGTCAAAGTAAACCACTGGAAGTCACACCAGGCTTTGAGGCCAAAGGCACCTTCCAGCCACTCTGCCCCATTCCTCCTTGAATCCCTGAGTCATGCATTAGACTCAGCAATCTCTACTCAGTAATTGCTCCTTTCCCTAAGTGATGCCAGAGCCAATGTGTGTTCTCCTTCTCCTTAAATGAGGATTTGCTAGCAGGCCTGTAGTTTTTCTCACCTAATAACAAGTGACAGCAAAATGTGACATCAGCTATAACAGACACCAAGGACTGAATGTTGTAAACTCCCAAGCAAGCTGAGAAATCAGTAGCTGGCCCTCAAGATCCAGTGGCATCGACTGGTCTCCTTGACACTGAGCCCACTTAGAAGGGGAGGGGCTGGGTTATTTTCTGGTTCCAGACACCCATCCATTTTTGGAGTTGGAAGCTGGTAAGTCTCTAACTACCGGGAAGTGTTACCGATGCTGACGCTGGCTCATTTGATTGAAGCATCCCAAAGGAATGGGGCTTCTGGAGATCAGATTTCAAATACTGCTCCCTGGAGAAGTGGCTCTGTATGTGTAATTTCCACTATTCATATACAGAATCTTTCTAGCACAGGAGGAATAAGAAAGATCCTGGATGTGTACAAGGACCCCACCCTCCTCATAACTACCTTGCCTACTAGCTTCAGGGTCTCGGAGTAGGGCTGCCCGCTGCAGCCAGGCGGGTGAAACCCCGCACACTGCCAGACTGCACCATTCTCAGAGCGACAGCACCCATGGCTTTCTCTGGGACTGTGCAGCATGGTGGGGACATCTCTCTCTGAGCCTTAATTTTCTCATTTGTAAAATGGAGACAAAAATATCTAATCACAGGACCACTGAGATGATAAAATTAGGCAAGTGTATAAATTAGGCCATTTTTCTGTCCTCACCTCAAAATCCAATCCTGAAGTCTTAACCTCCAAGGCTTGAGACCCAAAGCGGAGCAGAGTGAGACACCCCCCCTCATCCATCCCTTGTCCACCTCTCCCACCTCATCTCCTCCCCTCTACCTGGCAAGCATTCTGGCTCTCTGGCTCAGTCCCACTCCCATTCTTCAAGATTCAGACTCTCTTCTGAAAATGATGTCATGTCTTCCAGGAAGGCTTCTCTGGCCCATTCAAGAGTCTTGGTCTCTATTCTTGCCCATGACTGTCTCTCGACTTCGAATCCACCCTCTTGTACACTGCTTAATGATAGGATGCTGCAAAACCCATTTCTGCCTTGCCAGCTGGATCCCTGTTGGACCTTGTCAAAAGGGGGAACTAGAGAGAGGCTTGCTTCCTGTAGGCATCCCGTCTGCTTCCTCCTCCTGTCAGCATCAGCCCAGTCTTGCCCATCTGCCCCTGCAGAAGCAGTCTGGTCCAGTAACACTTGGATCCAGGCTGCAGTATCTCCAAGCAATTTCAGAACACACTTCGTTGTACTCCCTCAGAAACACCAGCACCAGCTGGTTGGTGGTTGCTCCTCCGAAGTCCCAACACGGCATGTTCCCTTCTCCGTGCTCAGAGCCACCGGCACCAGGAGGGAAGGGCCCTCTCCGTGGAGGGCTGAGTTTCAACTCTCAAGGATCCTCTCCCCAGGCTTCTAAGTTTTCATTATTCCAACATCTTCATTTTGTTCCCCTAGTGCTAGGGGTGGAGGCTGCTTCCTGGAGTTGCTCCATTTGTGATTACTTATCCTCTCTTTGTCCTTTAAGCTACCCAGTTAACAATTTATTATTCCCAGATGATAATTCTTTTGATTTAATTCTATTGGTTAAAAAAAAAAAACTGGCACAGGTTCCTTTTTCCTTACTGAACACTGATGGACACATCTACACACAACCTATGACACACAGCTATTAATGTGCGCAGCAAACAAACACGCTACTGTTTTGTATCATTCATCTCACTGGTCTTTCTTCTTTCTAGCCTTAGGGCCAAAAGTAGTGTCTGGCTCAATGAACACTGGTGAATTGGTGAATAATAAAACAAATGAAAGAATGAATGATGCCTATGGGAGTCAACACAGTTTAAGGTATGATTATTAGGACCTCTGCCCAGACCCCCTTGCTGAGATGGTAGTGGGGCAGATTGCATGCAAGAATGTTCCAATGCAAAAGATGTCAAGAAGCTTTGGAATCATTACCCCAGGAGTTCATGAGAAACTTCATTGTTAAAGAATGAGCCCTGGAGTCTTGGGATCAAATCCTAGCTCTCCAAGTTCATCACTGTAAGAATCTGAGCAAGCAACTTCTTTGACCTTGGTTTTCTCATTCGTAAGATTTGGAATGTAAGACATTTCAAAGCATTCTCCTGAGGATTAAATACAGAAAAACATGTGCAAATGAGCCTACTGCAGTAGATGGTACAGAGTAGGCTAAATATTTATGTCACCCCTCTTCTCCTTCCCCACACAGCTCTCGACTACTGCTGCCTAAAGCTTTAGTGAGAATCAGGGATATTTCATTTTCCAAAGATGCCCAGGAGAAGGGCAGACTGTGATCATTCTTCATGATCAGCATGATCATTACCGTTATCATCATCATCTTCTTCACCATCATCACCACCACCATCACATCACCACAGCAGCACCATGGTAATGATCATCACCATCATCCTCATCATCACCATCATCACCATCACCATTATTCTCATCATCAGCACCAGCATCTTCATTTCTTCCTCTTCTCCCATCTCCTGCACTGCAGTCCTCCTCCTCTTACCAACTGGGCATCCAGACTGAGAGCAGATCACCATCATCATCATCATCATCACCACCACCACCACCACCATTATCATCATCAAGTGAAAACTCAAGCAAAGCATGGTGCTTTGCATGCTTTCCTTTATTGACTCTTCAGATCAACATTTTCCTTAGCATTTACAGGTGAGAAAATTTTCAGAGGTTAAGTTGCCATTAAAGGTCTCATGGCTAGTCATTATCAGTGCTGTAAATTGCATCCACGTGTATCTGGACCCAAGCCCACTGCTCTCCCCCTACACTGCTTTCTGACCCCTGTGAGCAAGAGTCAGACTTCTCCTGTGTCCTCCCGTTAAGCAGCCATTGGCCCCAAAGCCAGTGGACTTTATTTCCATATCACTGGCACTTGGCCTGACTTGCAGCCTTCCCTGGCCTCCCTTCTCCTGCCTATATCCAAGGCAACAGCATCTCACTGCAGCCTAGATGCGATTGCCCACCTCATGCCTGACCCTGTGGTAGACAGAGAGAAGGTAGCATCTGTGGTCTGAGTGCCTGAATGTGCACCTTCCTCAAAGACCTCCTTCTCCTAGTCATTCCTGCTCAGGTTAATAGGGGCAGAATGCTCTATGTGAGACTTTATTGAGCACATTTTTTCTCGCTCTCAGCCCGGACACCCAGTTGGTAAGAAGAGGAGGACCGCAGTGCGGGAGATGGGAGAAGAGAAAGAAACGAAGACAGTGAGGCTCTGCTTGTCATTTTGTCACCATCTTTGAAGCCACCTCCCTAGGAAGAACCTAAGCTCTCCGGGGCCAGAGAAACAGCCTTTTCTAGTTCTGCAGCCACCCCTGCCTCCTACCACCTCCCTCAGTGAAGAACCAGGCACATAACAGGCACTGACGAGAAACGGCCCAGGAAGCAGTGGTGTGCAGGCGGAATTAAGAGACCTGGTTTGTTCTGCCCTTGGATGGCTTCAGGCAAGCATTCTCCATCTCTGCAGCCTTGAGTTCATTCCTCTGAAGGAAGACTAGTGTGTAGTGTGTAGAGTCAGAAAGACAGACTTTGAATCCAAGCCATGGTCTTTCCT
The DNA here is from genome assembly GCF_048773025.1 of Camelus bactrianus. Lineage (NCBI taxonomy): Eukaryota > Metazoa > Chordata > Mammalia > Artiodactyla > Camelidae > Camelus > Camelus bactrianus. The sequence goes on along the minus strand of NC_133554.1, from coordinate 35,598,874 downwards.
GTGACCTTCTATCAGATACTTCACCTCTCCTAGGCTCAGTTATCTCCTCTGTAAAGTGGGAGTCGGAGGAATACCTGTCACATAGAGTTAGGATGAAGGTTTTTAATTGAATGCCAGGCCTGGAGCAGATGTGAGCTTCCCACCCCTTCCTGGATAAGGGAGTGGACTAGGTGATTTCTGAGGTCCCTTCTAAGCCCGCTCTTCTGATCACCTGGATGGCCTATCAGGTCCACGTGGCACCGGGAGCATCTGTGCACGCAAGAATGCCCCCTTGCTTTATAGCTGGCCCGAAGCACAGCAGCTTGAGACATGGAAAGGGGCTAGGAAGGCAGAGTTCCCAGGGTCAATGCATTTCATCCTCCTACCAGGAATTATGTTCCCATGATATGCAAGGGGCCACAGGAGGTGTCCACAGGCGACATCAAATGTCCACGTCTGTGACTGATGCTGGTAAACAGGATGCTCAGATAAGAGATTCACCCTCATGAAAAGGTCCATCATTCTTTTATATAATCAAGCCAGACACAGGGTAATCATTCAGATCCCTTCCTCGCCTCCTGACCTACATCCAGTTGGTCCCCATATCTTCATCGTCCACTCATTGTCTCTTTTCAAACTCCACCCCTTCTGCCCTGGTTCAGTCCTCACCATCCCTCCCTCTTTACTCATAAAGGGCTCCTCTGCCTCCTGTCATAGCGGGACAGCGATGCCTGTGTAACTCCCCTGCACCAGTTCAGTTCACCTGCTTCTTGATGTTTCCATCACCTTCAAATTATTCTAGAATGGATATGTATTTTTAATATAATTTTGTAAATTTCTTTTAAAGTTAAATTCAAATCTGATCATTTCTAACACCCTCTCCTCTTTCATCATTACTTCAAGATGACATGGGGTCTCCTGAGCTCAGAACAGGCCAATTCTTCTGCCTCAGCTCCTGAAGTTTCCCCCAAGAGTTCCTGTGCACACATCACATAAACACACTTGCTTTTTTCCAAATGTCTCGTTCTTGCTTACTCCAACACCCCTGGGCCATCATTCATATGGATCCCCCTGCCTGGAAAGCTGTGACCGATAAATCCCTGTTTAGTCTTCAAGATGTTAATGAACACATCACCTGGGAAGCGTCCCCCTGACTACAACACAGCGGTCCACACCTGCAGAGTTAGCAGCTGTGTCTTCTGATGTTGTAGGGTCCCACCTATGACATCCACTAGAGAAAAGATGGATGTCAACTGTGAGTGTCTCTGTGTGCCTCTCGGTGATTAGATCATGAGATTCTTGAAAGCAAGGACCTTCTTGTTAGTCATCTTTCTATCCATGGGGCCCTCCAAACAGGCCTGCTTTCCACGTGTGCAGGCGCTGTGTTAACTACCGGGTACATCCAAGTGAATAAAGTCACGCCTCTGCCCTCCTGGAGCTTATAGTCAAGGGGGAAAGATGGACCAAAAAAAAAAAAAAAAAAAGAAAAAAGAATGAAAGTAACTCAATAAGAAATTTAAATCATGAGACGTGTTATGAAGGATGCAAATGGTACCTTGATAAAGACGAATGGGTAGAAGGGAATTACTTAAGAGTCGCCTAAGAGGACTCTCAAGGAAGACGGCATGTTAGCTGGAATCTTCAGGATTTGAAGGCGCCATCCAACTGAAGGGCTGGGAAGAGCTTCCCAGGAGGAACACTCGGCATGTGCAGGGTTCATGAGATGGAGAGAGCTTGGCGGGTGTGAGGCTCTGGCAGAAGCCAGGGTGTCTGCTGCACAGAAGGCAGGGCTGAGCACAGGGAGAGGTGGGGAGAGAGGGGCACCGAGCGACGATTCACTTGAGGTGCAGCGGGAAGGCGTTGACATATTTTAAGCTGGGAGACGACATAACTGAATTTGAGTTTTAAATGGTTCCTCTGACCTTTAGGCTTCTCGCTTGAAAATGGGACCAAAATCACCTCCTTTTTAGGTTTTTCAGAAATGGGAGCCCTTCTTCATGATGTTCGCCTCTGAGCCATGACCAGAATTCCCCCCCAGCTCTGCATTCACCATGCTCTGCAACCTTGGTTCAGTCTTCAGCCACTCTGTTCCTTTGAATGTAAGTTTCTAAATAGTCTATTAACTCCTCTTGCAGCTGGGTGGGGTCGGGAAGAGTGTGTGTGTGTGATGTTTCCTCATTCAGCTCTCAGAACACTCAAATGAAGCAGTTATGATTATTCAGCCCATTCACAGACATGTACATTTCATCAGTCCTCAAATATTTATGCCATGACTATGGGCCAGACACCGTGCTTCGCAAGACCTCTGTTCTCATGGAGCTAACTCGGTATCAGAATGGAGAAACCGAGGACCATAAAGCAGAAATTCACTAGGAAGCCAAGCCTTGAACTGGGGTCTCTTTACTCCAGATCTCATATTCTCTCTACAGCACTGAGCCACTGAGCCGTGTCTTGTTAAGAATAAAGATTGAAGCTGGGACAAGAAGATCCCCAGAGAAGAAACCCATTTGTCTTCTTCATCCTTCTGCATTTTAGAGTGATTCTAGGACAAGAGGGTCAGCTCGCCTTAAAAGTGACGGGCAGGCAGGAACTCCCTGTAAATCACGCCATGATCAGGTGGGGAGAAAAGGTCAACCAGCTGACCCCGTGTGTGTGTGTGTGTGTGTGTGTGTGTGTGTGTGCGCACATGCACGTGTGAGAGAGAGAGAGATAAAGAGAGAGAGAGAGAGAGAGGCTTAGCCACAGCTGAGGCTTTGAGAGAGAGGCTGAGACCCCAGCTGCCTTGGCAATTCCTCCAAAGCATGGGAAAATGGGCCTGAGGGGCCAGAACTACCTAGAAGCCTCCATTAGGACCAGGAGAGGACCTCCCTCCCTTGACACGTGCACTTAGTCCCCATCTGGGCGGCCCCTCTTTCCATTCCTCCCTGCTTCGAGAGTTCCAGAAACCTCAGAGTGCCCTGGGTGGAGCATGGGGCAGATTCGGCCTCAGTATCAACCCACAAGCAAGCCTCCAGCTCCCTTGGTTCTTCCTTACCGAATATGAAGACCCCGACTCTCCCACCCGTCCCAAGCATGTGCACTCCACAGTCTGCAAAGAACATAAGTATTTGTTTTGCAGAGAGAGAGACCCTGAGGTGGTGGGCAGCAGACAGGGGACGCCGGGGGAGGATACTTACCTGGGGCCTCATATTCAGATGTAGCCTCAGAGTTAGACTTCGGCTTTCCAAGTGAGGTTATGTAAACACATTACTATTTTAGGGTGTTTGTAACAGTCACTTTCTAAATGCAACTGTTTCACACAGTCTACCATTCTGTGACCTTGTTTTCTCATTTCTCAGAAGAAGAGCCCTAAACATGGGAGAGCTCAGGGCACCTGACTTTGAGAGACCCTGAAAACAGCCCCAGGAAGTCAAAAGAACAAGGAGCATCACCCCTACTTCACAGATGGGAAAACTGAGAGCCAGAGCCCCTAGCTCTGAACTCTCTAGAACAACCTCATTCCCTGTGGCTGGTGGCATCAGAGAGACTCTCCAAGGCTGTGCGCCGTCCAAAATGGGAGCCACCAGCCACACGAGGCTGTCGAGCACCTGCAATGTGGCTGTAAATGTAAAACGCATGTCAATTTCTAAGGCTTTGATACAAACAAGAATGTTCACTATCTCAAGTATCCCATTAATTTTTATATTTATTACACATAGAAATGATTATATTTTGGATACAATGACTAAATAAAATACATTATTAAAACTAGTTCTACACCTCCTTTCCACTCTTTTAAATGTGGCGATTAGAAAATTTTAAATTACACCTGAGGCTTAGATTTCTATTGGCTGACACTGCTCTGAGGGAAGTAAGTACCATTTATCCCAAGTCCATGCTGACTAATATCACAGCACGGGGCACTCCCGCTAGATGTTCAGAAACAGCCTTGAGGATTGAGAGCCGCTCCTGCCCACGGCAGTGGGGAATGACTTGAATCTTGGGGCCGGGGCAGGCTCAGGCTTTCAGACCCCGCTCCCTGCCCCACTCAAGCCATATTTCTGAACCCACAGACAGCCACTGAGTGAGGTCAAGGCAGAAATGCGAGGCGACATCACGGGCGAGCACTTTGGATGAGAATGTCACACTAAATGCAGGCTTGCTCCCTATAAATCACCTTGATTTGTCACCAAATTAGATGGCAGAATGAAACATCAAGGCGGAAATGAAATTCCAGCCATAGCAGCAGCATGAACACCCTCTGACCGGCTGCGTGAAGAGGGTCTGTCTCCTGTGAGCTTGGAGCGCTAGTGTTTCGAGAAGGCTCCAAGTACCCGATTCCTTCCCTGGGCAGGTGGGCAGGAGGGAGTCAGCAGTCAGCTGAGGGGCTAGGGGGCAGGGGGCTGGGCTCTGGGTCCCTGATCAACGGGTCATTCTGTTCAGGACGGGTGTTTCCTAAGGCCCAGGCCAAATGAGAATGAGTCCCCATGAGGTGACAGCCTGCCTGGGCTGGGCCTCTGGGCTCAGACTGGGGACAATTTTATATGTAACTCAAGTGAGTTCTGGGAAAGAAAAGCACCCACCCCTGTGGTTCCAGGAGGCCGCAAGACCTCTGGTGGCCTCCCTTTCCAAAGACATCAGCTGTGGGCCCCTGTCCTGTGAGCTTAGGACATGCAAAATATATCTGGAGACCAGGGTCCAGCTGATGCTGCCTTTTGCACTCTGTGACCTCAAAGGTGCTTCTCCACATCTCTGAGGCTAGTCCCTGCCTTTGAACAACTGGGGTGATGTTAGCCTAGATGAAGTCTCAGGGTCTCTCTAACTCTGACACATGCTCTGTGATCTCACCCCAACACATACAGACACACAGAGACACACAGACTTACAGACACAGAGAAACACATGCACAAGCATGCTCAAATACGTGTACACATAAAAGCATACATGCAGACACACCCACACAGACACACCAAGACACATGGATATCCGCACAGACATACCTGTACAGACACATATAAACACACACACAGACCCGTGCACAAACACATACCTAAACAAGTATGCACACAAACACGCACACAGCCACAGCACACACAACACACAGACATACACACATAGACATACACAGACACGCAGAGGCATACAGACACACACCCACGGACCCACGCATAAATGCACACATACACTCAAACGCACACCCACACACACACTACCCCACATAACCCAAGTTGCTCAAGTGATTATAAAAACCTGAACATTTCACCAACGAAACACTCCAGGCACCAAAAATCCACTACGATCTAGTCCCAGAGATGTCATGATGCCTCCAGACAGACACACACACACACACACACACACACACACACACACACACTCTGTGTAGCCCCTTTTGTTTTCATACCCATCATCTACTCATATTTACTCCCTCCCTTCTCTCCTCCTATGGTCTATACTTTGGCTTCCCACCCAAAGACATGAATGACCCTCTCTGCCTGGCCTGGGAGTCCACAGCATCGTATCCGGGTCTCTGGCAACCCTGTCACTTCTCGGTCTTGGTCCACAGCCCCGTGTTTTCAACCTCCCCTCCAGTGAGTTCTCCTCTGTCATCCACAAACATACTGGAGTTTCCCACATATCTGAAACCCTTATGCCCGGCCCTCCTCTCTAGCTGGGCTCTCCATCCCTTGGCAGGCAGCTCCTTGAGTGAGAAGTTAACACAGCCCCCCTCCACGTCCCCCCTCCCGGCACCCCTCAGCCCCCTGCCTCAGGCCTCTGCCTCCACGGACACCTCTGCAGCAGAGTCGCCCAGGGCTCTCTGGAATGCATTCCTTTTAGTCCTCAGATTACCAGCCTTTTCCGTAGCATCTGACCCCAGGGCTCACTCCTGCCAGGTTCCTGTGACGCCACTCACTCCAGCCCACTCCTCTTCTCTGAACGTTTCCTTCTCAGCCTTCTTCAGTTTCCCCTTGACAAGCTCTGTGGCCCAAGGTCCTGGCCTCAGCTGTCTTGCATACCTGGGCCTCTCATCGGCCATCCCAGGTCGAGAGCTGTCTGCTGGCATCTTCCGCCCTGCATCCTGCAGGCATCTGGAGGAGTCCAGACTGAACTTACCACCTCTGCTCTGCTGGCCCACCACCTCGCCCTCTTCTCTCTCCCCTTATCCCTGCCTGGCCCTGAGCTCAGAATCTGGAAGCCAGTCCCCATTTTCCCTCCCATTTCCTTCAACTCGTTGCATTCAAGTGGTCACAGAAGCCAGAACACTTTACCAGCAAAACCCTGCAGGCCACCACCCCCATCCATATCCACACGGTTCACGTTCAGAGCTGTATCCTAGGCCTCCGACTGTCACCTGCCACTCCCTCCCTTCCATTCCCACCGCAGCTTCTCCTCTCTCCCGAAGGACGCAGCCCCCCGGCTTAGACACTTAGTAATCCAACCTCCATTACCATCTCAGCCTTCTCTCTTGCCCCTCTCATACGTGCCCAGGACCATGGATATTCCAGGCGACTTTTACCCCCAAATCCTCTGCTGTTGCACACCTCCAGCATTAGCTGGGTGTTTCCAGAAGCAGGGCAGCCTTCTCCCTGGTTATGCCTCTTTAAATATTCGGCACCAGTGTCGCCCGCCCCCCCCCCCATTATGGAGTGTTGCCTGATGAGCTGGCTCAGCCTCCAGGAGGGTCAGGTGCCCCTGCCCTGGTGTCTCAGTGCCCTGTGTTCTCAGTGCCCTGTGTCCATTTTCAGTGCAGCCCTTACAGTTCAATATTCCCCTCTATTTGATTTTTTCTCCCCCACTGTTTGAGCTCCTTGTGGACGGAGACTCATTTATTTATGAATTCCCAGAGATTTACATAGTCCCTGCACATAGACGGTAATAAACAGATGTTTATTGAATAAGTGAATGAATGAATGTGAATGAATGAATGAATGGAGACAGACTTAACTCAGTCCAGAGAAAGAGTTTAGGTCCTGCTCAGAGCCCTGCCTTGCTCTCCCACCCGCTACCCAACTCCCCGGGAAAGTCAACCTCTAGGGCCGGTTCCCAGTGACACCTAGCAACCGTCACCATGACAACTAAAAAGCCCCATTTTCCCAGGGCAATCATCCCTCCCCCTGCCTTTCCCCACCTGGCTCTGCAGATCAGAGGAGGCAGACCTCCTGCTTCAGGAAGCAGTGGGGGGAGGTGGCCTCCCTGAGACAGCTGATCTCGGGGCCCAGCTCAAACCCCCTGGGGAGGGGTCCTGATGGAGAGGGAGAAAACTGGATTTGATGGAATCAGACATGCTTGGGAGATTAGGAGGAGGGACAGATTGGGCCAAACGTCCGTAGGATCCTGGGGGCAACCAGGAAAGGTTATCAGAAGGGTCTCTATTCAACAAGGAGCTGGGGGAGATGCTGTCTCTGGGGGTAGGTGGGGTGCAGAGAGACTTGGCCTGAGGGCTCCACCCAGAGCACGGGCTGTGGAGCCAGAATGTACTGCCTCCCAGGCCCATGCCCTTCAGGGACCGCACCAGGCCCCAGCTGCCCTTCCTGGGGCAGCTCCAGGCCCCACATGTGGCCCTAAGTTCCTAACACCACACTTGGACTTAGAGTCAAGGTCAGGATGATCCTGAGGGGAGAAGCTGTGTCTGTTTTCATCATCACCATGTTCCCCATGCCTCCCCGCGCCTGGGACATAGATGTATGAAATGGGGGTTATGAATGGATTAAAAGCTCAAGAAGAGGGTGGTCCCAGGTCTGGGAGGCCAGGAGGAGAAGCCACCAAAGACCTGGGCCAGCTCTGGGCTGGTTTCACTGAATGCATGGATGGACGTCTTTATGAAAGAAGAGGAAACAGGGGCTCCCAGAGGGCAAGTCATTTGCCAAGGTCACACGGAGAAAGGGATCGAGTCAGGATCTGAGGAAGCCTCTGGCTGCAACCCTGTGCTCATTGCTCTACCCCAAACCAGAGCCACTGGAGCAGAAAGATGCTGCCCACCTCTGGCCCCACCACTCCATCGCCTCCGCCACTCCGTGTACTGTCCAGGCAGGGAGCACCTGAGCCTGCAGCTCACTCCCACAGATCAGAAATCCTCCGAGTGAGAGGGCTTAGTGTTCTCGTGGCCCTTGTCACTCTCAGTGTCTGGCCCTGATGGATAAAAGGAGCTGAACGCATTCTTGCCCGAGGGACCCTAGGCAGGTTCAGAGCAGAGAGAATGCCAGGATCTCTAGCAATGAGATGGGGAACAGCCTCCACCCAGAAAGGAGAACCAAATCCTGAAGACATCCTCCCCTCCCTTTCTCCCCTCTCAGAGCTGGTCTTGCTTCCCCCACCGGCCCGCTTGACGGAGTCACGAGAGTCATTCCTTATCGGGTGCCCACCTTGTGCCAGGCACTGTTCTCAGCTCTTTGTGTAAATTAACCTACGTAATGCTCTCAATAATCCAGTGAGGTTGGTACTATCCTTATCATCTTCCCAAGAAACAGGGAAGTTAATTGGGCCAAGGTCACTGTAGTTGCCACGCGGCGAAGCCCCAGCTGTGAACTCAGGTGATCCAGCCAGAGCCTGAGCGTCACCACACACCACTCTGCCGGGCTTATCTGGCAGAAAGCTTTCAGGCTTTGGATTCAATTTTGGCCTCTACCACCCGAAACTAGAGACCCTGGATATGTTACCTAGCCTCCCTGAGCAGGACGCAAGGCAGTAGGATATAGCCAAGAAGGATGCCCTGAAGATGGTCTGCCTTTCTCGGGTGTTGGCTGGTTTCCAGTCTCAGTCCCACGGCATCCAGGTGCAGGCTCAGACCTGCTCGGCTCCTAAGTACCAAATATGGTCCCAGGCAGGCAGGGGTTAACAGTTTCAGGCACAGAGTCCCAGAACACCTGCTTTGGACTGAATGTTTGTGTCCTCCTAAATGTGTATGTTGAAATCCTCACCCTCAGGGTAATGGTGTGGAGGTGGGGCCTCTGGGAGGTCACTGGGTCTTGAGGGAAGAGCCCTCAAGATGGGATTAGTGCCCTTCTAAGAAGAGACAGGGAGAGATGATGTCTCTCTCCATCAGGTGAGGACACAGGGAGAAAGTGGCCACCACAAGCCAGGAGGCAGACCCTCACCAGCCACTGAATCTGCCATCCCCCAATCTTGCACTCCTCAGGCTCCAGACCTGTGAATATGTGCCGTTTGAGTCACCCAGTCTCTGGTACCTGTGACAGCAGCCTGAACGGACAACACGACCCTCTAGAAGCCAGTCTGGCCCAGACCTTGGGGCCCAATTCTAAACACTGGGCTTTTGAGCCTCAGCTTCCCTATCTCTGAAATGGGATAATAACGGCTCCTCATGCTTGATAGGAGGCTCAAGGGACAGTGCGTGTAGATGCTAGGCACAGAGCAGGTACCCAGTGTTAGTAGTTCCCTTATCCCCATATCCCTCCCCCTGAACCTCCCTGGAGGTTGCCTCTGCTCTTCATCCAGTTAAATCTGGGACTGGAATTGGGGTGACAGAAAGGCCCTGCTCCTGAAGGGTCAGGGCAGAAACTCCAGTATAATCCCTTATCATAGGCCAGTCCCCCTGGGAGGGCCTAGGCTGCCCTGCAAGGCCCAGGCTCCCAGAGGGATGCTCCCATCTCTCAGAGAGCTTCCCCCAGGAGCCAAGCCCCAGCCGGAATCCAGGCCAAGGAGCACTGCATGGTCCCGCTGGGGAGCCATCTGGCCAGACCTGCACGGCTCATCTCCCCCGCTCAGGGCCTGGGGGCAGGGCTCTTCCACGAAGCATCCTCTCCCTGCCGATCCCGGCCCACTGCTCCCACTCGCCTACCATGAGTCTACACCTTCATAATTTCAGACTCTCAAGTTTTGGAGAGATCAGCTCTGCACGTAAGACCACAGAGGAGTAAACGGATGAGACAATTATAACTCTATACGCCTTCTGGAATGAGATTTTCTTAGTATGTTTTCAGTTTGGATTTTGCCAGCCTCTCTAGTCCCAAGAGGACGGTTAATGCTTTTACTTTTTTTTTAAAAGGCCAAAAAAAAAAAAAAATGAACTAGTTGTGTGACCTTGGGCATGTGTTCAACCTCTCTTAAGATTCAGTTTCTCCTTCTGCAAAAATGGAAGGAGGACCAAAGTCACCTGCTATGGTGGGGCTCACGTGGGACAATACATTTGTAAGCATACAGAGGCAGCTATGGTTATCAATGGTGACAACTGATATTGGAGTCCTGAAATAAATGCAACCATCAAAATGTAAAATGAACATGTCCTTCGATCCAGAATAGGTAAGTGATACCCGTAGCTGTGTAAGCAAAAGGACATCAGGGTGTGTATATGTGTCCATTCAAACCCGGAAATGGCACAGCTCCCTTTCATGAAGCCATCTTTACATCCCTGTAAAGGTGTCCCTCTGAAACAGGTGTCACGTGATGTTTGAGATAAATCGTCAGCGGGAAAAAAAAAACAAAAACCGAAAAACAAACAAAACGCACCAACGTAAAAAAACAGTGCAGATATCACTATTGCTGCAGATGAAAAGGAGATTGGCGTCACCGTGGCCAAGTGTGTATATAATCCATCCTTCCTGGAAGGACCCAGAAGAAACTGCTAACTGCTTTTCCCTTTGAGGAAATGGATTGGGGAATCCAGGGGTAGAAGACAATTTTGACTTGTTTTCTATCCTCCGGAGTGTTGGAATGTTTGCACTGCGTCTACACATTACTTTTAAATGAATGGAAGGATGGAGCCCAGGTACAGGAAAAAAAAAAAAACTGGAAGGGCTTTTCTACATCTACAGAGCTAAGATACTTATCAGAAAGTTTAACATTTCAGTTGATCAGAATGAAAGGAGAACCTGAAATGTACCTCACTGTTTCGGTCATCCACTGCTGTGCTACAAACCACTTCAGAACACAGTGGCTTACGACAACAGCGGTTTATTATTTGTCGTGATTCTGGGGACCAGCTGCGCAGTGCTGCCCTGGTCTTGCTCAAGCCGCTGCATTCAGCTGAGGGTTGCCTAGGGCCTGGGCTCTGTTGGGACCTGAGGTGACTGGCCTCTCTCTCTTTGCGACCGTTCATTCCAGACTTCTTCATGGTACTGACTTTAGGTGAAACAGAAGCCATGAAGACTCTTAAGACCCCGACTCCAGAAACATGTCCCTCCTGCCACGTGCTTTGGTCAAAGCAAGTCCCAAAGTCAGCCTGGACCTAAGGGATGGGGGAAAGATCTCACCTCTTGATGAGGGAATTTGCAAAGAATTTGTGGTCATATTTAATCTATTGCATTAATGTTATCAGCATAATTGCAGTTTGCATGACCAAAGTCATTATTTTTTATCAGCGCATTTTGCCCTATATTCTAGTGTCCAATGGTCCTGGGGCCATGGGACAAGGTAGACCTAGATTATTAAATAATTGTTGAATGAATGAATGGCTTCAGTCCCTCTAGCAGCCTCTTTGCTTTAACTGCTTTGATATCGTGGATCATCAAGTGTCATCAGCTCTGGGTCAGTCTTCCCTGGAGGGCCACTGCCCCAAGTGCCTGCTGGCGACTGTGGCTCTATGATGGGTGAGGTAGGTCATGGGGAAGTAACTTCCAGAGAACTTATCACCGCCTACCCACCTCGTCACCCAGACTGCACAGAATCCCTACACGTGCTCTTGGCTTTGGGCTCCATATATGGAGCATCTCTTGAGACCATCCCCAAGGCCATGAGCTCTTCACATGGAGTCTCTTTTGCCTTCTCTCCTCTCCAGGTTTCTCCAGGTTCAAATGGTCACCTCTCCCTCCTCCTCTATCAGGTAAGTCACCCCACTTAAGGAAAAGGGCACCATACGAGGAGTCAGGAGCCAAGCCTTCTAGTCTAGGCTCAGATTTTATGACACTACGACCATATTAATCATTTTCAACCAATTTTAAGCCACTCACAAGGAAAGACAGTTTTTAACATGCCTTTTAGCTGTGACACATTGGGGTCTGAGCATTCTCTGAAGGTGGTGATGGTGGGGGAGGAGGGGGATGTTGGACACGGGAGCCAGGCTGGGCCTGTGGATAGGGGAGGGACGCCAGAGCCTGGGAGAGGAATCAGGTGCTTGGCATGCCCTCTGGTGACAAGGGGCAACTGGTCCTTGAGTGGCAGCCACAGCAGTGACAGCTGCCAGCGGCAGGGTCTCTCTCACACACACAGAGCCTTCTGCGGGAATAACACTGAGTAATTAAGCCTCCCTTCCATCTCTCTCCCAGGACCTACAGCCAAATACGATGTTTGTTTCATGTATTAAATCTAGAGAAAGCCTATCTGAAACAGGCTGAAACAAATAAATGCACTGACAGACTTGGTTACAGGGGAACAGAGCTATCCTGCGGCCAACCGCCCACCTCTCACACAATCTCGGAGCCCCAGACCGGCACTCGGAGCAGCCATGGGGTAGGGGAGCAGTCTAGATACACCCTCTCTCTTCTCCATCAGTCAGCTGGTGACGGGGCTCTGCTGAGCATCTACAATGGAAACCGGCACATTGCCGCAGAATGAAACCCTGGCTGGGTTTATAACTTAGCTTTGCAGCTCGCAGCTGTGTACACTTGGCAAGTAACGTAACCTATCTGTCTCTTAATATCTTCAGCTCGAAAGCAGGCATCATGATGCACACCTCAATTAGATCATAAGTACAAGAACACTTGGTACATAGTGGCACTCGACAACTATAATTTCCCCATCCTCTTTCCTCCACTGAGAGCAAGCTCTGAGCTCAAAGCTATGAGCAAGGAGAGAATGAGGGGAATCTCTGTCCTTGCAAGCTTCCAGAATAGTCTGGGGGAAAGAGAGACAGGTGTGTAACAAACAACCTTTGAGGGTCAAGGTGAAGGACAAGAGGACTGGAGAAGGTCACAAGTACGGCTGCCATCCGCATCCCATCCAGCATGGTCTCCTCACCCCACAACCTGCAGCCCCGTCCTCACTAGCCAGCCCTGTTCTCTAGTGCTATGTCACCTGCAGCTGCAGTCAAGCCCAGCCCCTGAACCAAGGAGAGCCTGATCCAGCAGTGGGGTAGGGACGTCTTTGTCAGAAGTGAGGGGACCCAGTGCACCACCATCACCACCATCATCACAACAGAACACTCCCCCCAGTGATGCCCATGCTCTAATCCCTAGAACCTGTGAACACGTTACCTGGAAAAAGGAGTCCTGCTGATGCAATGAGGGTTACAGAACTCACAACAGGGAGAGCAGCCCGGACTATCCAGGTGGACTCACTCAAATTCCAAGTGCACTCACAAGCAGAGAACTTTGTGCAGCTGGAGTCAGGGACATGTGGCAGAAGGAGAAGTCGGAGAGATCTGAAGTGTGAGAGGAACTCCACCTGCTTGCTGGAGAGGATGCTATGGAAAGCATGAGAAGGGGTGCCTAACGCTTCTAGGAGCAAAGAGCAGCCCCGGCCAGCAGCCAGCAAGAAAGGGGACCACAGTCCTACAGCCTTAAGGAATTGTATTCAGTCAACAACCCAAAGGAGCTTGGACATAGATTCTTCCCCAGAGCCCCGTAAGGAATGCAGCCCTGTCGGTCCCTTGATCTCAGCATTGTGAGATGCTTAGCAGAGGACACAGTGGGGTCCACCCAGACCCCTGACCCACAGAATGAGGTACAAAGTGGGCATTATGTTAAGGTGCTAATTTTGTGGTAATGTGTTACAACAGGAAACGAATACAGTTGCCATCAGTCCACTACCAATACCTTGACCATCAAATTACTCTCGCCCAGGACCACCATCACCACCACCACTTCCCCCATTACTGTCCCCACTCCCAACAATGTTAACACCACCTCCATCACTCCCTGCCACATTCCACCATCTTTATCATCACCCCCATCACTGCTATCAGCCCCATCCTAACACCTCCACCCTCTTCCCCACCACCTCTACCCCTATCCCTCCAGGCCCTGCACTCTCATCTATATAGTAGAATTCCACCTGTCCAGAAAATCTCTCCCTCATCTGCATCTAGTCTGTCATCAGTCTATAAGGCTTCTGCCCTAGATTTGCATCTAGCAGCAACATCTGACCCAGACACACAAGAGGTCCTGCCCCCTAAGCTGAGTCTCGCCAAGCCCTTTCCCTTGAATGAAGTCTTTCTGCTAACCAGGCAGGTCTTTCGGAAGCTATGGACCCAGTGTCCACCTGAAGGAGGAAACGCTTGCTTCCTTAAAGCCCCTACTGTTCCTGCATGTCTCTCCCCGTTCCTCAAAACCTGGGTCAGAACTCTGCGATGTTAGTAGATGGGATCAGAGTTGAGTTTGCAACACCTCAGAGCAGAGAGTCACAGCATTAGGTTACTCGGGGGGATCTTTTTAAAATATCGATGTCTAGGCTTAGTCTCCGAAACTCTAACTCAACTGATCTGGGATAAGGCAGGTGGTAATATGTTTAACCCTCCCCAGGTGGTTCTAGTTGTGCACCTAGGACTGAGAACAATTTCCGCTGGGCATTGTGACAAAGACGCCTTTCTATCTCTGGTTTGTTTCCGCCATGCCTAATCCTAGTTGTTTTGGGATTGCTTCCTCCTCGCTTGAGGTTCCCAGCCTTCTGTTCAAACTTCAGCCAAGACGTTGATGACAGCAGACCTGCTCTCTAACATGGCCCCTCTGGCACTGGCAGGGTCTTGGACACAAATACCCTACTTTCAGGGATCTCCTCCTGCCCCACCTACACCCCCTACTCAGAGCCAAGGGCATCCCCTAAATGAAATATGACAAGGAAGTAAAATGGTTGGTGGCTTTGATACAGATAGTCTACCCTTGAAATTGCCTATGTCTTTTAATAACTACCATTTATTTGGTATCTATGTGCCAAGCACCGTGCAAGACACTTCGTGTAACCCAAATATAATCTGAGGCCCCACATAATCTGGTCTGTGTGTGATCCCATGAAAGAACAGAATTGGAAAGCAATTACAGTCTTTACTGATTTCTCGATGTGAAGTGAAGCGGTTCATTAACAACCCACAACCACCCTTGTTAAACACCTCTTCTTACATCTCTCTTACCCTCGTCGGCCACACCTCCTAGCTCCCTTGCAGCCTCTCTGTCCAAGCCTCAAGTCAGCCCCTCTGCCCAAAGTCTACCCCAAACTGGGCCTTTCTGCTCCATCCATCCTTGCTCCCTTCCCTTTCTGCTTCTGTTTTTCTTTTCTGAGTAATTCCTGGCTCTTTGGGATGTAAATTCCCATGCTTTCTGCCTCTCTCCTTCTTTCTCTCTCTCTCTCTCTCTCTCTCTCTCTCACACACACACACACACACACACACACACACACACAGCAGATTCTAAGTCTGAGTCACTGCCAAAGTTCACGATATGAGCTGGTAGATTGCAAAGACAATTTCTTTATTGGGTAAATATGGGCCGATGGGGCCAGGGAGGATGCAGGACTGCACACACATAGTTTACAGTAATTTCATCCCTATGATGTACAGACATGCTCTCACTGAACCCTCAGGACAGCCTATGAAGCAGGTGCTATGAGCCAAAATTCACAGACAGGAAAACTAAGGCAGAGGGAGACTAACCAACTCAGTGGAGGGAGGATTGGAACCCAAGCCCTGCCTTACTCTTAACCTGTAATCAGCCACCCCCTCAAGGGGCTTTAGAGAGGGGTTCCAAAGCCCCTGGGGTTGGTATATAAATAGCCAGACATCCAGCAAAACTGGGCTGCCCCGCACCCGCTGGCTGTGTCTCTGATTTCACCGAAGAATAAACTGCCAAAACTCCCCTTTCAGAAGTAGCCTCAAACCCCTCCTGCTGCCAATCACCCAAGTTAATCTCAGCCCTACTTAGCAACTAACGAGGCCGAAAGGGTTAATTCTGGAACCCCCCCCCCCCCAGTATACAGATACGGAATTCCCTCTGTACACTTAAAAAGATTTTATTTTTTTCCCCCTTCCTTTTCTTCCTCTTTGGCAGACCATGGTGGCCCCCAGGGAAGGGGCTCCTGCAGCCTGGTTACTGTCAACAGCATTAGCAACTTCGGGCTGTTTTCTTTCCATTTGCCTTCCCTCCTGGCACTAAAAGCTCATTAGGGCTCGGACAGAAGAGAAATGGCTGGAGTGGGGAGAGAAACTCTCCGTTTCCCAGAAATTCTGCTCTGGGCTTCCATGGCCTGTTTCCTAGCAGGATGGACCTGCAGTGACCCCCTGAGATGGTGCAAAACCTGGCCAGGGTGAGGGACGTGTGCGGTGCAAGCCTGAAGTCCATCTGGCCCCAGGCAGTGCCTTCCCCATACAGCACGGGCTGGAGCTCAGACCCCAATCTTCTGTGGTTTAGCAGCATTCACACCTGGAGAGGGCTGCGATTTTCCCATGTACTGTCTGGGAAGCCACAGTCGGCTGAGCCAATGAATAGTGTAAATGAGGCTGGGGAGTGGGGGAGTGTTTAACCTACTTAAGAGAATCTCTTTTCTCCAGCACTTTGGCATCTCCCTTTGCAAGGAGGGGAATGACTTATTGAATACAAGCCATGCCAAGCTGGCCAATGCAGGGCTTCTGGAGCCTTCCACGGACAGCAATTTTTTCTCACTGCGGGAGGCCCTGAGAGCCACGTCGGAGAGGCAGCACTGCCCAGAGGGAGACTAAGACCAGTTCCTAAATCCTGCTCTGGCCCAAGAGCACCCAAGGCTAACACCTTGCTCCTTCTGGGCCCCGGGTCTGCGTTTGGAAGGAAAGAAAGCGGAATAGAAGATTTCTGAGCCCTGCTGTTGCTCTTGTATGCATCATAGTTTTTTGTGGCATCACAGAACCTTTTAAGAACCTGATTAATTCCACCAACATTTACTGAGCACCTGCTGTATGCCAGGACCGTGCTGAATGCCTAGATATCCCTGTGCACTGGAAAAATCACAAACCCTCCCATCACCAACTGCACCACCCAGTTTAATTTCTTTTTACCAAGTGAGGCTCTTAGGCACATTCACACTTGAATTTGCGTAAAGGGTCGGGTGGACCCTGGATCCACTGAGTCCCTCCTCAGATGACCAACTCCTCCTTTAGATTATCTCTAAGGTGCTCTCCAGCCCGATTATGGTATAGGAAAATGCTTTTCTTATTAAATACTCTTTATTTCCCACTGTTAACTGTAAGACAGCATGAAGCCAAGGTGGGAGGAGAGGAGGAGTCAGACTGGAGTTTTAGTTTGCTAATCATGTTAGCCATGACCTGGGGCATTTAGCCTCTCAGGGCCTCAGTCTTCTTATCAATAAAATGGAAGCAAAAATGTTGCCCTTATATGAGACTGGGGCTTACACGAGACTGCCTATCTAAAAGGGCTGCAGAGAGTATATAAATGTGGATGCACAGAAGATGCTGACACTGTCTTTACTGGGGCCATGTCTATTGTACCAGCCGCACAACTTTGTCTAAGAGGCATCACGCCGCAGCGTCACTTTCCTCATCTGTGAAATGGGCATGGTGGAACTGATCTCACAGAATTCTCAGGGTTAGACTTAGCCTATGCGAAGGTTAGTTTCTGAGGGCTCACAGTTTGCAGGTCTTTTCTGCACAGACTGTGGAAGGCAGTCCTCCTCCCTCAGTCACCTTCACCCCGGGACTCCAGGAGGCAAGGCATGTGTTCCCAACAGCAGCACGCCTGCCCTGGGTCTTAATGAGAACCAGGAGCCCTGCAGAAGTTAGAAGGTGCAGCCACTAGCCAGGCATGAAGTTAATCTAGCTTCCGTGAATGTCTGGCGGTTTGGGGAGCAGGAGACAGGCTGGGCCCTTGTGGATGATTCGTGCTCTGCCTTGGAAATGAGGGGGGAAACGGCCCTCCCAAACAGAGCAGACTCATGCCCACCATGACTGCGCTGGAACCCGGGGAGGCTCATTGTCATCTTGGGTTTGTTTTCATCTTAGGTTGGAAAGGTTTCCAAAAACAATCATTTCATTGTTTTTCTACTCCGTGCAAACTCAATAAAAATGGTTCTTTTAATTAATTCTGTTGTTTCTCGACGTGCTATCTTTGAACTAAATAAAACTCTTCTTTTTACTCCCTCCGTGGCTCCTGAAGCTCCAAATTTTTGTCAGCTTCCATCAACTCCCCACATGCCAGAAGCAGATGAGGTCTCAGAGCTCATTTGGGCCAATCAACCTCGATTACAGATGAGGAAACTGAGGCCCTCAGACGGACAGTGATCTATTCAAGGTCGCACCTTGAGTTAGTGGCTGCGTTGGGAACTCAAGCCCAGGCAGAGAAGGCTCAATGATGCAGGTGACATCTGACGGGTTTTTTTCTCAGACTACACTAGAACACGTTCTCAAAGATCTGTAGTTGAAAAGAATTGGCTTGGTGAGGTTGTTTTAACTTAAACAGATATGTGCTTATGTGTATATACTCACACATCCATAAGAGGTGATCATTTTTATAGCTGGAGCTATTCTCCCATTTAAAAATGAATAGATGAGTTCCTGGATATTTTGCTATAAAGCAAATTTCTATTTCAGCAACCCCTTTCTTCCTCCAGATTTTCTTCATAAAATCAAAGCAGCAGACCGTTGTAAAAAAGAAAACTGGCCTCTGGATTTAATAAAATTACCCAGGAATGTGGCAATCCACCTAAGTACGTGTTTAAGGGGTAAACAAAGTGCTCCAGTGAAATATTAATAAGGACCCTGAAAATATTAACAACACCTGATGCTGAAAAGATAAAGCAAAAATAAGAAAGGTGATCATGTAGTCCAGCACCAGAAAATGAGGCCGTTTTATATCCTGCCTCACCCAGTTCCCTACTGTCCTCCCTCTGATGAAGAAACACTCCTGGGAGAACCAAGTATCAGCAAACTTTCCACCCCCAGACTCAAATATCTCAACAGCCCCAGGTTTCCACCTGAAAGGATGCTTTGAAGCATTCTCCACTTTCCCCATCATTTAAATTCACCGGCATCTTTCCAGACATCCTTGTCTGGTTACGTGGCCGTGGGTATTAAAGCCGTCACTGGCCAGACCTTAACAGATGGATACTCTTTCTTTCTTTGCATGCAGAACCCACCTCTTTGAAGGAACCTTCCCTGATTCCTCCAGTCAGACTTTGTCTTTCCCTCCCTGGCCCGACCTGAACACTTTATCTGTAAATCTCTAGGGATCCTCTATTATTTCGGTTCAGATACCTCTTTTACGTACTGCAAGCTCCTGCAGGACTGCAGGCACACCTGATTTCCATTTAAGGGGATAGTGGCATCGTGGGTTTTATCCTCAAGGTCTGCCACTTACACATCTGCCATTGTCTTACTGGTGGATTTGTGTATTTCATTATCATCTCTGTCACGTGGCAGGGCAGGAGTCTTCCCTCTTTAATGCACTGCTATATCCCCAGGACCGTGCCTGCCCCATAGCAGCCCCACAGTAGCCACATGTGGATTAAGTTCCTGAGAGCACATGCAGATTTGGACACAAGACTTTGTTTCTCCTGATGACATACCTTCACCTTTAATGTGGGAATAATAACTACCATTCCAGATATTCATTATTTTACACCCATGAGTCCATCTATGCTTATAAACAGCCCAGGGAGGTAGGAACTGCTATTCTGAGTTACAGATGGAAAAAAATGAAGTTTGGAGCGGAGTTGACACAAACTAAAAATAATGAAGCAGAGTCACTGATGCCAAATTTGTTGCATCTGTGGCTGTCACCTTTCATAATGGATGAGAGAGAGAAAGTCAAAGCAATAAAGCCCCAGTGGTAGAATCAATT
Organism: Camelus bactrianus; assembly: GCF_048773025.1. NCBI lineage: Eukaryota > Metazoa > Chordata > Mammalia > Artiodactyla > Camelidae > Camelus > Camelus bactrianus. The sequence goes on along the minus strand of NC_133554.1, from coordinate 35,579,213 downwards.
ATCCTCTGCTCTTAGAAGAGGAGGTATGTCCGTCGAGAGGGCTCCCCTGGGCACAGGTGTGTACAGCCCCCTCCACCTCCACTGGGGGAAGCACTGGACATAAGCCCTGTGCACTCGCAGAACTGGAGACTCCTCCACGCTGCAAATCAGGAGACTCCCCTCTGCTTTCCTTTCACTGCTAATCGACGCTTCTTCTTAGAGAAATTCTATTTTTCAGCAGACGTATTTTCAGAACCTACCATGTTGGTAGCTCTGGCTGACACAGCCATGTCCCAAACTTGAGCCCTGCACTCAGGGAACTCCCAGTCCTCCTGGTGTGTGAAGGCGCTGCGCTGAGTTAACCTTGCTTCGCACAGATTCGCTTCCAGCTGTGGGTTTACTCTGTTAATAATGCATGGATGCTCTCATTTACATACTCTGCTAGGAACATTTTTCTACCAGCAGCCATTAACCATAGCTTCACAGAGGGAGATGTCTGGAGTCACAAAAATATTGAAAGGAGTTTCAGAGCGGATGAGAACTGGCTCCCACAGGTGTTCCTGGAGACAAGCATTGATCTTCAGTGAATCAAGGAAGTCTTCCCCTGCTCCTCTGAAATGTTCTCCTTTTCCTCTCGCTACTGCTGTCCTGCCCTGATCACAACCAGAGAGCGGATCCTCTTCCTGGACTGAATCTGGCCCCATCCCCTCCTCCCCTCTCCCATCACTCACTCAGCACCAGCTGTTCAGATGTCACCATCGTTCCCCAAACACACCCAGGACTCTCCTACCTCAGGGACTTTGCACAGGCTCTGCCCTCTGCCTGGAATGCTTTCCGCAAGTAATCACGTGGCTCGCTCTCCTCCCTCCTCATGTCTGAATGTCTTTGTGCCAATGAGGTCTTCCCTGAGCAACCCCTCAACTTCAAATTTAAACTATTCCCTATGATTCTCGAATCCCTTTCCTTGCTTTATTGTCCTCCACACCACATGTCCCCATCTTATATGTTCTACGTGTTCTATTGTCTGCATTCTAGAAGGCAGGCTCTATGAAGAGAAAGATTTATGTCTGTTTTCTCTATTGCTGCTACCCTGGTGTCTAGAATGGCGCCTGGCACAAAGAAGAAACTCAGTCAACCTTTGCTACATGAATAAATGGTTACCCTGAGGACGGTCTCACAACACCAGGACTTTAAAAAAGATGATCCCAACCGCCACCAAGTGGGCACAGCTCTTCGTAGTTCATGAAGCAGTGTTGTGTCAATAATTCCATTTATTTTCTGTACTATGAACTGAACTGTGTCCCACCGAAATTCATATGCAAAAGCCCTAACCCTAAATGTGACTCCATCTGGAGGTAGGTAGGGGCCGTAGGAGGTCATTAAAGTTCAATGAGGTCACAAGGGTGGGGCCCTCATCTGATAGAACTGTGGCCTTTTAAGAAGAGGCTATGATCGAAGCATTGTGCTGTACACCAGAAATTGACATAACATTGTAAATTGACTATACCTCAGTAAAAATTTAAAAAAAAAATTTTAAAAGAAGAGGCTAGAGAGAGTGATCTTTTTCTTTCTCCCAGCCATGTGACAACACAGCAAGAAGGCAGCCATCTGCAAGCCAGGAAGAGAGCTCTCGCCAGAAACCGAATCAGCCTTGATCTTATACCTTCAGCCTCTAGAATTGTGAGAAATAAATTACTATTGTTTAAGCCACCCAGTCTATGGTATTTTGTTAGGACATCCCGAGCACACTAAAATACCCCCGCAAAATAGACCCTGCCAGGCAGATTTGATCATCCCATTTTCAAGATGCAGCAGCTGAGGCCCAGAGAAACTGAAGGATTTTCCCCCAAGGTCACACAAGCAGTGATAAGCCTCTCATTCCGCTGCATCAGGCTGCCTGGCCCCAAGCACAGTCCGCCCCCAAAGCCCAAGCCCCACTCACTTAGCTCTTCCCTTCACGATGGTACCTGACCACTGGTTCCACCTGCAAGGAGCCTGAAGAAGGAGGCAAAAACGCCTCAAACACAGCCCCTATGGCAAGAAAGTTGCGAGAGTTGAACCTATTATAGATGCCCAAGAAAGAGTTCACATCTTAACTGGGTAACAAAGATTTCATATGCTTCTGCCTAGTTCTCCACCATCTATGCCATCGTCACTTTCAGCCATGTTTGTTTATCCATCCTTCCAACCATCCATCCATCCATCATCCATCAACCCATCCATCCATCATCCACCCATTTAGTATTTTTGAGTGCCTACTTTATGCGTTAAGACCATCCATGCAAATTTGAGTTTGATCAAGGGGACCAGAAAGGAAGGATGGCCCAAGGACGCTCGCTGCCTGTGGCCCAGGTGTTTACACCTGAATTTGTGTTCTCACTTAATCATCAAGCATACCCATTACAAAGATGGAAACCGAGACTGAGAGTAAAGGAATTGGCCCAAAGGCACAGTGGCAGAGCCATCATCACTGGGCTGCGCAGCCTGAGTTTTCTCCATCACATGGCGCTGCTGGCGAGAACCATGAAACTGCACCCACTTCAGGAGTAACATCCAGGTTCCTTGCCTCCTGCCTCCCCCAGCCACGCCTCTCATCCTTCTAGAAGCAGCTGATTCCTGCCATAATTAGAGTAGGCATGTAGGATTGAGGGAGAGCCACCTAATGGAGCAACAGTAACAGAAACATAACAAGAGTGAATTCACGCCATGAGCTACTCATTGTGCAGTTGCCACGACTGTCCCAGGAGGGAGGGAGCTATCACTATTTCCATCATGTCACAGATGATGGAACAGAGTGTCAGAGCAATTAAGTAGTTCGCACAGGGGCACACAACCACTGCGTGACAGGGCTGAGATTCAGATGCTGGTCCTTTCAAGAGGCAGCTGGAGCTAATGGGAAGGTGGGGAAACAGAGACCCACAACAATGACAAACACCAAATGTGGCTACCATATGTAAAGCACGAAGCCAGGCTCTGTTGGTTGGGGGCAGGGGACCAGGCCGGGCAGCTGCAAAAGGATTAAGGGAGCTTAAGGTGTTCTGCAGAATCAGAAGAGGATTTTCCCAACTCAAGAGCTGAACATGGGTAATGGGAAGTGGCATTTACAGGGCATCCTTTCAGGTTCCAAGTGCTGTACCAATGTGACTAGGGAGAGTTCTGTCCCAACCATCCTGGATCAGGGGCGGAGAAAGAGATTGGATGGAGAATAATCCCTGGGGACTTGTTCATCTCCCTGAGCCCCGGATCCTCCGCTGTGACATGGGGATGTTACCTTTCCTCCTAAGGTGCCAAAGACAAAAATGATATAACACATAGAGAAACACAGTACCCAGGTGACCGTCAAAGCAGGTTAGTCCTCTCCAACTCCCAATTGGGATGGCACTTGATGTGGGGTACTAGGGAGAAAAATCATGAGTTGTGATGCTTTTTCTTTCTTTTCAGTTTATAATTTAGTTGGAATGCAGGACACGGGGAGACAAAAATGAACACACAGAAGAGAATAATAAATACGGCAGTGTCTCCTAAGTGGCCGCCTGCCTTCAGCATTGCTCCCTCTACTCTGTCTTTTGGAGCACCTCTGTCCAACACAGATCTGATCCTTTCCCTTAGGACCAAAGAATCAGTCTCCTAGGCATATGCTTGACAGAAATAGTCCAGATGTCCATGAACAGCCATGAAAATGTGCTCCACACCATTTGTATTAGAGATGTATCAGGTAAAATCACATGAGCATCTACTGCACAGTTACCAGAGTATCTTAGATCAAGCAGACTAATATTCAGCCATAAAAAAGAAAGAAATGATGCCATATGCAGCAATGTGGGTGGACCTAGAGGTTGTCATACTAAGTGAGTCAGACAGAGAAAGACAAACGTTATATGATTTCACTTATTGTGGAATCTGAAAATTGATACAAATGGACAAAACAGAAAAGGACTCACAGACATAGAAAGCAAATTTATGGCTACCAAAGGGGAAAGGGGGGAGGGATAAATCAGGAGTGTGGGATGAGTAGATACACACTACTATATACAAAACAGACAAACAGCAAGGTCCTACCATACAGCACAGAGAACTATATACAATATCTTGTACTAGCCTACAATGAAAAAGAATACATATTATATATTACATTATATTATATATTATATGTAATAATTTATATTATATTATATATTATATACATATAACTGAATCATTATGCTGTACATCAGAAACTAACACAACATTGTAAATGAATGGTACCTCATTAAAAAACTAAATAAATTTAAAAAAAAGACTAATCGTGACAAGTGTTGATGGGGATGTAGAGCCCCTGGAATTCTCATCTGCTGCTGTTGGGAATGTAAAATAGAGCAACCACTTTGGAACCAATTAGTAGTTTCTTAAAATTTACACATGCACCTATGATACGGCCCCGCCATGCCACTCCTGGGTCCTTACCTAGCAAAAATAAAAGTCTATGTCCCCGAAAGACTTGTGCATGAATATTCATAGAAGCTTTAACAGCCCCAAACTGTAATAGCCCCAAATTGGAAACAACCCGTGTATCCTTTGACATGGGAATGGGAGTGACAAGCAAATTGTAGTACATGCAGACAATAGAATTCTACTCAGCAATTAAAAAGGGCCAGCTATTAACACACACACACACACACACACATATCAACAGGAATAAATCTAAAAATTACACTACATGCAATAATCTAAACCAAAAAAGTACACATTGTAAGGATTCCATCTATATAACATTCAAGAAAATGCAAAGTAGTACACAGGGATGGCAGACGAGCAGTTGCCTGGCAACGGAGGTGGGTTATGGGATGGACAGGAGGGAAGGATTACAAAAGGGCATAAGGGAACTTGGAGGGGGGTAGGACCATGAATCTATCCACTCGCCCGATCGCTGTGATGTTTTCATCATATATATATGATCTTTATATATATGAATCACTTATGTGTCAAGACTTGTCAAACTCTGCACTTGAAATGTGTGCCATTTATTGCTAATTTATAACCGTTATAACTCAGTGAATCTGTTTTTTTTAAGACATGTATGAAAATGTTTACAGCCGCTTTAATCATAATAGCCTCAAACTGGAAACAGTACAAATGTCCATTAACAGTGGCATAAATATATAAATTTTATTTACAAACCAGAAATAAACTCACAGACATAGAAAACAAACTATGACTGGCAAAGGGGAAAGCTGGGGAGAGGGATAAATTGGGAGTTTGGGATTAGCAGATACACACTGCTATATATAAAATAAACCACAAGGACCTACTGCATAGCCCAAGGAACTATATGCAATTTCTTGCAATGAGTTGTAATGGAAAAGAACCTGAAAATTTATGTGTGTGTATATATATATATGCATGTATATGTATAACTGAATCACTCTGCTGTACACCTGAAAGTCACACTGTAATTCAACTACATTTCAGTAAAAAATAAAAATTAAAAAAATAAGTTTTTTAAAGAGTAGTGTAAATAAATATTGATACATTCATGTACCAGAACACTAAACAGAATGACAGCAAACTGCGGTTACGTGCAGTGACACGGACTGCTCTCACAAACAAGGATGAGCAACAAAAGCAAGATGCAAAAGAATACACAGCATGTGATTCCACATACAGAAACCTCGAAAAATACCCCCAAATAAATCCATGCTGTCAGAAATTAGGGGAGTGGTGACTTTTAGGGGAAAGGGAGGGAGGTGATGGCAGGGGTGTCGGGGGAGCTCCTGGGAGGCTGGGGAGACTGGATTCTTGATCTAGGTGATTCGTTTATGGCTGCATCCCCTTGTGATAACACATTCAACTGTAGACTGAACGGTTTCTCCATTTTTCTATACGCATGCTTTGCTTTAATAAATAAGATTGTTTTCCAAGAGGTTATGATAATGGTATGTGATAATGGCAGTGTTGAGTGGGGCTGAAAGAATGGTGCAGAGGACAGTGCAGGAGATGAGAGGGGCTGGGGGTCAGGGTGGGATGGAGCAGGGTGGGGCGACCAGCCATGTGATCAGGAACAAGGGAGAAGGGAGTCTGAGGTTGTGCAGCCAGGAGTGTATATCTGGCCACTTTGGGCTTGGCTGGAATTTTTCCAATCCTGTATATGCAAAATGAATTCAAATATATACAGTTTACAACTTTGCATTTGTTTAGTGCTACAGAATTTATAGTTCTCAAGGTCACAATCCTCTGGAGAACAGAACTGTTAATCCATATACAGAACGGGCCTCCAGCGAGTGTTTGACCACAAAATTCCTTCACCTTCACTAACTCAGTGATTTCTCACAAGCATTCGGGAGGTAAGCTTCCTGGTTTCCTTCCACAGAGGTGGAAACCAAGGCTCCCAGGAGCTAAGGTGCTTCTTATAGAATGGGCCGAAGTCTGGATGCCATTTGAGTCCTGGCGTGATGCCTTTGTGCCTCGAACAGGGCTGGAACCAAGGGCCCAACACCCTCCCCTCCAGGTGTGGCTCCCTCCCCAGTGCAGTTGTGAAAGCAAAAATGGGTCAAACTCTAAGTCCCGGAAGGAGAAGTCTCTCCGTCCCCCTGTGGTTGCGTTTTCTCTCTGGTTGGGTGACCTTTCACTGTTCCATAAAGCATGCACACCCTCCCTGCCGAGGACACAAAAAGACGTGATAAATTATCACAACAGCTCATACAAAATGAAAGTGGGCCATACCCTTGTGTACACACACACACACACACATACACACACACCCCAAGAAGGAAAAGGCCCAAAGGGACAGCAGCAGCCAGCCCCCCTGGGAAGAACTGAGAGATCTGCGGTCAGAGGATGCCCAGGTAGAAGCAAAGCTGCTGTCCCTGGTGAGCGTCGCTTAGCATAATTATATCCCCAGGGAGTCCGGGCTTCCAGATGGGCCCCAGAGCATCGTTTACATACAGTATTTTAGGCCAATAACATGCTTCTAATGAAGCAGGAAGGAAGAACAAGAATAATAAAATTAGAAAGTCAAATTTCCATCCTTAATCTCCAGGGCTGCAAATTGGATGTGACTGGTTCAGAGGCAGAGAGGGGGCCGGGGGCAGAAACACATTTCCAAAGGGGCCGAGAGCTCCTGACAGGGTCCATGAGACGGGTGAGGGAGCTTCCACCCCGGGTCCTGATGCTGATCTGCGCCTCCTTGGAGGGGGAGAGGCCTTTCAGAAGAGGGGAGCCTGGAAGAGACTCAGAAAGGAAAATCCGAGCCATCTGTCTGCCTCTGCACCCCATTTCCACCTGGGGAGGTGCGGAAGGACGTGGTCTTTAGCAGATACGTTTGTTTCAGGTTGGAGGAGGGGTGTCCGGGCACGTGTCCACGAGCCTTTATGGGACTTTCAAGCAGGTGAGCCCTGCTGGGTCAGAATGTCCTGCCAACTGAGATTCAACATCCCTCTTGGAGCACTGCTCATGTTCTGGCCTTCCCAGGATCCTAATGCCTCTGGGAGGCCATTACTTGGAGCAGTCCTCATTCATTTCTTCAGCATCTGCTCTGAGATGCACAGGAAGGTCCAAAGAGGAACACAGCCGCTGCCCCCGCCCTCAGGGAGCTCACAGCCAGACAGGAAGTCAGACAAGGGTGAGATTGTCACCACGTGAGTGCTTTGGCAGAAAGCAATTTATGAGACCGGAGGTAGGGAGAACACAAGTGGGCAACATTTACAGTTTATTCCAGATCTTGAGAAGCTTGGCGGGGCCTGCCCCAGTCACCATCACAGCACGGAGCCCCACCTGGCCGCCTCGCAGGCACTGCCACGCTCACCGCCCTGTCCCCACTTCACAACCAGATGCGCACAGTCCTGTTCTCAAAGCATATCTCCCCTCCCAGAGCAAAGCGGACTCAGACATCAGCCGTGGCCACTCTGAGCTGTCAGACACCCAAACAGGTTCTACAGTAGCTCGTTCAAGACAAACTAACACTCCTAGATGAAGACCAAGACGTAGTCTTATTGGAGACCTGAGGCCCCCAAATCTTATTCCTACTTCCCAAGACTGTTTCTTGGGTTCACTGAGCTTCAGTCTTTCCCAAGATGACTGAAAAACTGCACAGCCATGGGATGCGGAGTCAGGAGGAGTAGGCGCCAGCCCTATGGCTCCTGTCCAGCTATGTGCCTCTGGGCAAACTACTTCCCCTGTGTGAACTCCTACCCGATCAGCTGCAAAGGAGAGGATAGAAAAGACCTCAGAAGTGAGGTTGCAAGGGCCATTAAGTAGGACATCAGCAAGGATGAGTTTACATCATCTGAAAGCAGGGTCGGCCTTGGATGTGAGAAGGGCAGCAAGGGAAGATGGGGGTAGTTCCATTGTCAACAAGGTCACAGGTGATCCCTTATATCCCTGCACGCACATGGCACTCCTCCCATTAAGGATTCATGGCTCTGTCCCTTGAATCTGGGCTGCTTTGTGAATTGCTTTGGCCCATAGAATGTGAAGGGAGTGACACTGTGCCAGTGTCCTGGAGACCAGAAAGCTCCCACTGTAGCTCCATTGGAGCCCTGAGCCACCTCCCAGAGATAAGAAGCTTGCCCATCTTGATAGAGAACAAATGGGGAGATAGAGGAGTGTACTGGGCCCTGGCTGTTCTAGCCATCTCAGCAGAGGCAACACACATGTGAAGGGCGCCATCTTGGATTTCCAGGCCCAGTTGAGCCTCCAAATGTCTACGGCCACATGAGTAGCTAAGATGAGCAGAGCTGCCCAGCTGAGTCCCGCCTGGTATAGCAATTCATGAGAAAAGAAGTGGTTGTTGTTTTAAGCCACTGTGTTTTGGGGTCATTTTTTACACAGCAACAGATGACCAAAATAGGTCCCAGCGGTAAATGCTGCAACATACAACCTTACAAGGACAGGTGCCTGGCTTAGGGCAAGGAACTCTGGGGACTGAGTCTAAGTAGGACCTGAGAAAAACAGATCACTGAAAATCTATTGTCACAAACACATTTCATCATCATGGGTTGTGTTGTCCCAGGCATTGGCCAGTGCTGGTTGGCTGAGTCCATGCAGAGGTCCTTCCAACAGGGGCTTGAAGCCAGCTTGGTTCCCAACATGGAGGGGATGAAATTTCACCCATCAAAGCCCCATTATTTTTCCATGCTTCTCTTCCCTCCCCACTCTTCCCCCACTCTCACTCAAAGGACCAGAGATGGAAAACCATGGAAACAAACAGCTTTGTGTAGTCCTGAATGGGAAACAGAGCATCTGGGGCTTCGGAAAGCAAAAGCTCTTGTGTTGCTAATGACGTTTTTATGGGAGATTGTGTTGCGTTTGATTGTTGAAGAAGAAGAACACAGACTCAAGTCTGTTCCTCCAGGTCTGAGGGGTCAGCATCCCTCATAGAGCTCTGTGTCCACTGGATTTACTCCTAGCTGAACCACATGCACTCTTCGAACCACCCCTTCAATATTCATCACAATAGCTCCCATAAACAGCTAATTTTTTAGACTCCCCCCTCCATGCCAGCCATTAGGCTGCACAGTTTATTTATACTATCTCATTGAGTCCTTTTAACAAACCTTTCAAGTCACCCCAAGTGTCCCCATTTTTTAAAGTTAGGAAACTAAAGGTCAGAGATATTAATGTTTTATACCTAATGAGTGGCAGAGCTGATATTTACCCTGAGGTATGTAGGACCCCAAAGCCCATGCGTTTAATGATCTGCTAAACTGGATCAGCTCCCAGTCCTGACCATTATCAGAACCACTCGCTCATGCAGCTGTACCTCCGTGTATTCTGATCCTATGTCTCAAGAGGCATTGAATGCTTCGTCTCACTCTCTTGCACCCCTGCCTCCGCTATGATTCTGTGGTTCTTATGCATCAGGTGATATTCTAGGAACTGAAGATAAAAGTTGTGAAAGAAACAAGCACGGCCCCCACTTGGAGTGAATTTATAGTCTAGCGAATCAATGAATGGTGGATGAGAATCTGGGATTTCCCAGGTTAGAAAGAACCATTTTTCAACCTCGAGTCATGCTTAAATCTTACATGGTATCCCCATTAAGGTTTTGAACCCCTCCAAAGATAGGAAACTCCCTCTGCACCCATGCGACAGTTCCAGCTTCACATGGCTGTCACTCCTAGAAAGACTTTCTTATAGTGAATCGAAGTCCAGCCATCAGCCACGTCCACACTTTGATTTACGGATCCTCCTCAGGGCCACATACAGCAGGTCTACCTACGTTATGTACTAAGTTCACTCTCCTCCCAGGTAAGTCAACCTTGTTCCCTTATCTGTTCCCCAATGTCATGATTTTGTGGTCTCTTGCCATCCTGTCTCCTGAACCTGCTACATTATATTTCTACATTCTTTCCTGTTTTGGTTGGCAGAAATCAACTCAAAACTTACTAGCTTGCATGACCTCATGCACAATATCTCTCCTCTTGGGGCTTAAGAATCCTCAGTTTGGGAATGAGGAACCTAGACTCAACAGCTTCCAAGAAGAGGCAACAACGGAATGAATCCTAGATGCTCAATAAATCTTCTCTTCTCCCTTTCCTCGATTTCCATCACTGTGGCTTGGCCTGCCCACTTCCCATCACCTCATAACTCTTTCTTCCCTGTAAAGTCCTACCAGTCAGTAGAGGAATGTGAAATCAGAAGACCTGGGTCTGAGTCCCAGCTCTGACATTCAACAGCTAAGTAACTCTGGGCATATTATTTAACTGCTCTATCTCAATTTCAACATCCACAACTCTGGACCATCACTCCTTCTCCTCCCAGCTCACAAGCACTGTTATGCTGACTGTGGGTGAGGGTGGGGGTTGCTGTATGTGGAAGCATTCCTCCATCAGGATGCTGCGCAGTTAAGAGATGGCGTGTTTGTGCTGTCTTGGCCAGCGGCACAATGGATACCATTCTCATTTTTAGATACATTTGCTAAGCCCACTTCCAGTGCACTCGGGGACTCTGTTTCTACATGAAAATTCAATATAATTTTTAAATAATTCTAGAAAAGAGATTATGTGGCCAGAATTGTCCCTCCTGATGGGTACATCATATTCTGGGATGTTCTGAGAGAAGAGAGCTATTTAGGAAAATGCCTCGGTAAATAATTCCCCAGGCAATAGCCTTGGCAAGAGGGAATTTCTGGGTGGTAGGGAGCCATGCTTGGCTGGACCTAAGATCCAGACGGCCCAAGGTTTGGGCCCCTCCACTCTAGGGACAGATGCACAACCGGAGGACCCTATTCTTGCTGCTTATCTCCTCACCCTTCTCCAGTCCTCCCTCCACACTCCCCTCACATCATCCTTCTCTGCTTCCAACCCCTCCCTGGCCTCCCACCCCTGCAGGATCAACTCCATTCCCCCAAGCAGGACTCACACGTTGATAACATTTTCTTTCCACCCTGCAGTCAAACCTGACAGTTACGCACTTCTAAGCTGTCCCTCCTTCATCCAACCTACCGTAGTATCTCATACCCAAATGTCATAAAAAATGCGGTTCCTCCCAACCAGAAGTCCCCCTCTCTGCCTTTACTCATCTGATCAATCCTACTCACCCTTTCAAACACAGTAGAGAGTTTACATCTTCCGGGAATCCCATGCCGGTAACCTCCAGAAAACCACCTCCATGAAAGTCATTCTTTTTCCTCCTGTGTTCATTTTGAAACTTAAATAGCACTGTGTTTTCACGCAGTAAGATTCTCTGTTTAGCTGCCTGTTTCTTTCTGAACTGTGTGGGTGGAGTTGAGACCCCAGCTCTCTGACGGTCCAGGACCTAACAGGGTTCTGCCTACAGAAGACATCTGAAACAGACTAGAATCGGGTGGAAGGATCTCAAATAAGCAAAGATATTGAGACGATTTTGCACAATCATGACTAAACTCTGGGCCCTGGTCCCCAAACTGAGCACTGCAACCTTTCCACATGCCTGAGCCCCGGAAGGCAAAGAATAGACCCAGCAAGACAAAGGACAGAAGGTAAGCCAGCTCCTCCTCTCACAGGGCAAGAGTTTCTGATTGCCAGGTAATGTGTAAGTGGAGGTACAGATTACTTATCACCGGGTCAGGAAAGGGCAGAAAACTGAACTAGAGTTCACAACTTTAGTTGCATGGGCAGACGGGGTTTGCTGCAGGGGAAACACAAGGTCTGTTACATGCAGATACAATGAGGCTGCCAAAAGGCTTGCTTCTCCGAGTGTGAAGGCTGAGATGGTTATTCACGAGGCTGCTTGGCTGAACAGGCTTCTGGTGTAACCGTTGTTTGCTTATTACTGAATCATAAAGCTCAGAGGTCAGGGGCCCCTGAATTTGTCCTGGGTTGGGAAATTGCTGCCCATTTGACAGATTTTAATCCTCCTAAAATCCATCTATTTTAGTTCCTCTTTCCTTAAACACAAAAGACCTTTATTGAGCACCTAGTATGTCTTTGGTCAAGAAGGAGAAGAGAACAAGAGTGAATCCATCTCCCCAACCTCAAGGAGCTTCCAGACACCACGGGAGCACATGTGAGTTGGGTTCACAATCACACACATGTGTGAAAATGTGTGGCATCACCCAGCTCCTCCCCACTCTCCAGGGAAAGGCAGCCCTAAGATGCCTGGATGCCCATCGAGATGAGATGGGTTATGACTGGGGTCTGCAGATGCGTATTTATTCCCATGAGTCAAACCTGATCTCTCTGCTGCTGGTCTGGGGAAAGACACACTCCCCGGGTCAGGATTCATTATTGTCTGATTGCGTTCCTGCAACTCCTGGGTGGGGTTCGCTTTACCCAGAAAAGCTAAATTCCTGAGAACAGCGGAGGAGAGGAATTTTGCTTTATGCTAGCAACATCACGGCTAATCCCTTTCTTGGAGGAGTTTCCTGGCATCAAGCAAACTGGCAACGTGTGACTTCTCCCTAATCCCCTGGGCTCATCTCCCTCTAGTGAATCCAAACATTACACCAGTGCCAGAGCCTGACAGCCAGCAGCTCTCACGGAGTGGTGGGGAACGCACAGGATCTGTCATCGGAACACTGGGATGGGTCCTCCTTCTGCCGCTTATCGACCGTGCATCTCTGGGTTTTTACAACCTCCCTCCGTCTGACTCAGTTCCCTCACCAGGGATCGACGACCAGATGATCTGAGCATGTGAAATCATCTTCTTACCTGTGAACAGCTGTATAAGTAAGGGCAAATTATCAGCTATTTTCTGATTGTGCAGACCTCTTCTTCTTAAAAAGCTGTATGCCTTGTGAGTGGGAAGGTTCATGCCTTCTTCATTTTGGGATATACTGAACCTGACACAATGCTTGACATTTAACAAGCACCTCAATGAACATTTGTTAAATTAATAATTGAACAAGTTGGAAGATGTTTCCCTAGGGGTTAAGGCGTCTGTCTTTCCTCCAAGCTAAAAGGAAGGAGAGAGGAAACTGAATCTATAGAAAGTTTGGAATCCTCAGGATGAATTTTAAAATATTTAGTGTTTTCTGAATAGTATGTGAGCACATATAATTGTGTGCATGTGTGTTAGATTATTCCTTCTGCGGCTGGAAGTCTGCATTAAATTAGAATAACACTGTGCCCTGAGAAACTTTTGGCTCCTGGTTATGGGAACACATTTTTCTCAGCATTAAGAGAGCAGAGATGAGCTAACAGGTCATGCTCTGGTTCTCACTCTTCCTTCCTTCTTCCCTTCCTTCCTTCACTGGCAACAAAGAGTTCTGAGTATAAGTGAAGCCTCATCACAAGGTGAAAAATGCATGGCCCAGCCTTTTGGCTGAAAAACTCCTACTGATCCTCCAGAACTCACTGCCTCTGGGTCAGAGACCATCTGAAATCCTACTACTGTCTCTACCTGTGGTATTTATCACCATCCCTTATCTCCAGTTTCATAATCTCAAAGACCAAAATGCAGAGACTTTCCCCCTATAGATATCTTTCCTGTTACTGGGATATATGCCACCAGAATCCTCCAAAAATCCCACCCAAGACAATTCTGTTCATGGTAAGTCTGAATCTACACAGAGAATGGCAGTGACTGCTTCCGTCCTAATTCCAAACTTTGGGCTGTAGCTCAAGCACATTGGACCACACAGACAAGAACCTATCACCTCCCCATCATCCCCACAGCGTCTTTCTGCGATTACACCCAGCATAACTGCCTCCCCACCCCAAGGTATAACCCTGCCTCTAATCTCACTTTTCTCTCCCCTGCCTCTCCTCCCCGCTCCACCCTTCCACCTTCTTCTCCCTTGTCTATTCCAATTTTATACTTAGTTCTCATGCAGCAGACCCAGGTTGGGATGGAAAAACCTCTTCCGCAGAGTTTACTGTTCCCAGCTGTTCGCCACACTCCCTGTGCTTTATTCCCCCTTCCTTCCATGTCTCAACCACCACTCAACCCCTGCGAAGTAACATTTCCTTCCCATGCTTTATGCTTCCAAATTTCGTTCTCCCTGGGTTGCTGCCTCTATCTCAGGCCAGAGGCTCTGTTGTTATTATAATCATATTTTAAGTGTAATGTGTCCACACGGCATTTTACACACTCATAAAAATCAGGCCGTCCAAGAGCTCTTGTGCTGAAGACAATGGAAATACCCTCCTAGGCCTTCGCTGCTTGGTGCATCAGATCACGTCATTATGGCCTCCAAATATACAAAGCTGGGTGGGGGTTGTTTATTGTTGTTTGTGTTACTCAGGATGATAAATACAGCATGTGATGAGGAGTGAAAGATTTCCCAGCTTATAAGCAGAGCTGAAGTCTTGATTACCACCATTCAGGCGACATCCCACAGTATTAGCGATATTAATAATAGGTGACATTTATTGAGTACATACTGTAGGCCAGACTGCACTAAACATCTTACACGCATCATCCCACATAATCTGCCCAATGGCCCTGTGTGACAGATAGTATTTAATTTAGAAATATTTAATAACAGAAGGAAATTGAGATACAGAGAGGTTAAGTAACCAGTTCAAGGTCAACAGCAGAGAGGTGGGAAGACTGGAATTATTCAACCCAGGCTGCCTGGTTCCAGAGCCCGCCTGTGTAAGCATCATACACAGATGTTAGCATTGGAAGAGATCCGCCTTTAAGGTCTAACAACTCAAATGGGTTCAAGACGAATGTGACAGATTAAGTGGATGCTGTCGATGTGTTCTCTCTACAAAAGCTCTGCTCCGAGTCCCTCCTCCATCAGTCTCTGACAAGGACCAAGTACCTACAAGACCTGCAGCCCCAAGAGTTTATCTTTTGCTGACCTAGGAGACAACAGACAAGAGCAAAGGATTCAGAGAAGAGTAAATCTCCTTGTCCAGTGGGAGCTGCAGACCTACACAGGAGGAAAAAGAGTAGTAAACCAGATGCTCCCTCCACAGAATACTAGCTCCGTCAATAATCTTAGGTGCTCTCTAGTCCGGTTTGCTGGCGGTGGATAATGGATCGATTAGCCAAATGATTTCCATTGCTTCTCTATCCCCTGCTTCATCAACGGTGTTTGCCCTTCTCTCGTCCCTTCCCTCATTTTCCTCTCCCAAGGCATCTAGGATCCACAGTATAATTTTGCTTGAGAAACACTGATATCAATGAAGTACCCTTTTCAAGGATGAGGAAACCAAAGCTCAGAGGCTGTTATTTGCCCAGAGCCATGAAGCCTGTTAGTGCATTGCTTGGGCAAGATTTGTATTCCTGGCTCACAGGACAGTGCTCCATCCAAGCAGTGTGGGAAAGTAGGGAGGCACAGCCTTCCTTCTTAGATTATGTCCAGCACAAGTGTGGGCTACTCAACCCACACGAGCCACATCCCATTCAAGTCCTTGCCTTCCTGAGAAGTCTCCCAGAGTTTCAGTTCACACAAACTCATTTGCCACCTACACCTCAAAACACACCCAAAATAGCTTTCGGGTCCGACCTGACATTTGTTCCAACTCCGCATCCTCAGTCCCAGAGCCTGTAAATTATTACCGCTGTCCGTGGTGCTAATCAGAATGACGTCAAAAGGACACACTAACCCCAGGGCTCCACGAGAGGAGGTAATTGATGGATAACATTCACCAGTGCACAGAGACTCACAAAACAGAAAGTAAGGTGCTGTTTGAGGGATTCAGTATAAAATGACAACAAAGAGAGGCATTAGGCCTGTCTTCTAGTGAGGAGACAGACAAAAGAAACCAAAAGATGTCAGCTGGGACGGCTTCTTGAAGATTTGAAGGATGAGAAGAAACAGTCATGTGAAAACTGGGAGGAAAGATCCCAAAGTCCCGCATTTGGAAAAATCCTAGCATGTGTAGCATCTCTCAGATGGTCCAGTGGGACTGGAGCACAGTGAGAGAAGGGAGAAGAAAAAAATATGAAATGACCAGCAGTTTAAATGGAGGTCAGACCATATGAATCATAGCATATAGCTTAGGCTTTTTTCCTCTGTCCAACAGAAAGCCATTAAAGGGCTTTAAACTACAAAGAGATACGATTTGACTTATTCTTTAAAACAATATTTTATTGTGGAAAATTTCAAACATACAAAACGTAAGCAAAATAGTATAATGAACCCCGATGAACGCATCACCCAGATTCAACAATTATCAGCATTTTGCCATTCCTGAATTACCTATACTTCCACCCACACTCCTGTTTATTATTTTTCACAGTTCTGTTTCCTTTTTTAAGGTAAAATTTACTACAATGAGATGTATACATCTTAACTGTATTATTTGGACAAATGAAACCCAACTTCTTTGCACAGAACACGTCCATCTTCCTAGTAAGTTCCTTCATGTCCTCTCCCAGTCAAACCCCACCAATCCCCCACCCCAGGAGGCAAAGACTGTTCTTGTCTTTTTATTGTAGACTTGTTTGCTCAGCTAGTTATCCTAAAAGTTCATACCCATGGAACCATATGGTTTCCTTGTGCCTGGCTTCTTTCACGCAGGGTATTGTTTTTGAGATTCATTCATTTCTACATGTCAGTAGTCTGCCTTTTCATGTTTTTGGAAGACTAGTATTCCATTGTAAAAGTACACAGTATGTCTATCAATTAACTTGTGGAGACACATTTGGGTTGTCTCCAATTTGGGGCCATTGCAAATAAACCTGCTATGAATGGTGTACCATTCCTTCTGTGGACATCTGTTTTTGTTACCCTTGGATAAATACCTAAGAGTACAATTAATTAATGCTTTAAGTAGTGGGAGTAGAGTGGATGGGGGCAGGGATGGTAGCAAGAAAACCATCTAAGAGGCAATTAGAATAGCTGAGGGGAGACATTATAATGGCTTACACTGGGAAGGTATTGTAGTAAGACTGAAGGGGGACATGTTTGAAATATGTATTGACGAATACAATCAATACTATTTGCTGGTGAAGTAAATGTGTAGGTAAGAAAATGGAAGCATCAGAGATGACTAATAGGTCTCCCGCGTGACTAAATGGGATGCAGATTGAAATCATTGCAATTGAGAAGGTAGGGAAAGAAAAATAACTCAGAGGGCATCCAAGGGTTTTATTTTGCAATGCATGAGACATCCAAGGGTAGACATTAAGCAGGCACTTAGAGGCTGGAGCTCAGGGAAAAGGCAGACCCACTGTTACCCTTGCATGCAGTTTCCACCTTGCCCAAGTCCAGATTTCTCTTTAAAAACACTCCAAGATCTGGTAGAGGGATGGGAAAATGGATTTTATTTCATGGTAATTTATTTGCTCTGGTAAACTGGTAATGGCTACCTGAAATATCAGGGAAGAAAAGATTCTAAAACCATATTCAGGGTTGCCAGGCAGGAAGGAGTGACGTGGTGGGTAAGCAATGTCTTCCAAGAGCATGGGATCGCAGCACAGTGGGACCCAGTTCAGAGGTTCTCTACACTTGATCAAGCAGAAATCCATGACTACAACAATGGAAAAAGGGAAGAATCTGCTCTGGAATAACCAAGCATTGATACCACCATTAGAGAGAAAGCCTACAGGTCCAAAACGGCATCACTTATGCCAAAACCCATGACATCAAACCTAAGTTTAACACCTAACCTAAGTGCAGCCTTGATCTTTCCCTCAAATGTACTGTAATCTTAATCATCCAGTCTGGACTTTTCTGGTCAGCACCAATGAGGTCCTCTCCATCTTCCTTGGAAGAAGAGGTCGTTTGCAATGAAAAAACCCTTGCCTTCCCCTTCCCCCACAAAAAGATGTCCTCATCTAAAAATAATCCTTCTTTTTCTTTCGCTAATAGCTCCCTGGCCCTGTCTTTCTTCCTATAAAAACCTTCCATTTGGTACAGCCCTTCCATTTACTAGACAGGATGCTGCCTGATTCATGGATCATTGAATAAAGCCAATTAGATCTTCAAATTTACTTAGCTGAATTTTGTTTTTTAAAAGAGTTGGTGGCAGTGGTGGGATCCAAAGTGAAATTCTGATGTCATTCTGGGACAACAAGAAACACAGATATGGTGCCCCATGAATCCTTTGGACTTCACTGTCTTTCTCACCATTTCTGAGGGTCACTGGCTCTCAGTTTGAGCTCTGCTCTCTTTGCTTTCACGCTCCCGATCCAACTGTCTTTTCTTTACGGGGCAGGTCATCTTGAGCTGGTAGATGATTCTGCCCAGAGCCAAGCCCCTAACTTTTCAGAACACAATTCCCCGGGGGGAACTTCCCAGCCTTTAATTCTATCCCAAGAGTCCACGTTGGGAACTGCTGTATCTCCCCCATTTACTTGAAATTCTTCCCCAGATTCCACATTGAGAATGTCGGTGGCAGCTGCAGTTTTCCATTTGTTTGTAATCAGTCTGCCATCCCCATTCTTTGAGGTCGACTGGTCAACCCTCCCTGTTGGTGGTTATCAGCTGGAGTTGGACTGGGTCCAACTTAAGAACCAAACTGGGTCCAGAATAGGACTGGGTCTGATTTGAACTGGATTGGGTCCAGTGGGAGACCTCAGGTGAATATTATATAAAGGCTAGTTGCTAATGGGACTAACAGAAATTAAAAACAAATTTTAAAAAGCTGTGAACACTGGTGAGTAGGGGGTCAAGCATTTAAAGGCTATTAAATGGCCACCTTCCAAATCCACACAGCAAGTCCTTTCGAGGCATTAGTTTAGCTCCAAGAAACCCAAAGTCCTAGGTAACAACAACAAAAAAATGAGATCCCAAGAGTTGAATGTGCCACCTTCCAACACACCTGTTTATGTTTAAGAATTATATTCCCAGCAGCTGTAGATATTGAGTAAAACAGCCAAGTTAAAAAAAAGAATAATAACCTAAAATTACAATGGCCATGATAAGGCATGTTCCAAATAGATAAGTAAGGGCTCCCAAATCAAGCAATCAGAGTGGAATACCTATTTTAATTAACACTCAGAAGCCTCCAAAAGTTTTCAAAACTCCAAAAGAGCTTCAGCGACAGATGTGCTGCAAAAGGCTACTGAAAAATCAGACAGATAAACGGTACCTAAAAATAGCTACAACCCAGTTCTTTGTGGGGAATTGGGAACATGTCTTTGTCTTGCAGTTCTCTGCAGAACCAAAGGTGTGGCTCTAGAAGTTCAAAGTTCACCTAGTTATTTTTTTTTTTTTTTTTTTTTGCCAATCTCCAAACCTTGCCTACTCCTCCCAAAGTGCTTGAAAAGATCAGAGCATTGGAAACGGAACTGTTTTGCACTTAATCTGTGTTTAGAGATGGAGATTTCCTACCTCCCATCTTCTAAGGGACCTAAGAGCCATTCTCTGAAATAAAACTCATCAGAAGAAAAAAAGATTTTTAAATAGGTAGTCTTCGGAAATTAGGCTAATGGGAAATCTCACAAATCGCCACAAATATTAGTAACTATAAGGTCTCAGATTGCCACCTGTCTATACGTTATGTGTCCATATATACCTGTCTATATGTTGTGTATACCATATATACATACATCTGTATGTTGTAGATGTGAGATTTTTTCTACCTCTGACACTACTGCTAAAATTAATTTATAAAAGAGCTCTATCTAGTTGGTTTGAAGGCAAGCACTTGTAAGGACTGGACATTAACAGAAAGTAACATGAATGCTTTTCAAATTCATGTGATCTGAGATAATCTTTCATAAATAAAAGCCAGTTTACATGTGTTAGTTTAAAACAGATATAGCTTTACAGTTAGCAACACTGAATATAATGCAGATAAAAAGAACTTTTGTTCTTTTAAACTCGGGTTTATTAGTCAAACAAGTTCACATTATCTCTGTGACAAAATGTGTCGACAAAAATAATTCAGAATGATGACTGATTTTGTCTAATATCTCATGAAGTTTTCATGGGGAGTCTAAACATCATTATTAAGGAGCAAATGACAGACGTAAGTGGGACAAGAATTTTTAGGTGAACTCTGGCAAATTATGTTTTGTGATACGTGGATTTTAAAATAGCCTCCAAATTTTTTGGTAACTCGAAACTTTCAGAGTTTTGCTAAATTAAATTAAATGATAGAATTTATTAAATATCCAGATTATTTCCAAATAAGAAAAAATACTGACACATTAATTACTGAACAAAGGTTGTCTACTTTTGACTTTTTATTACAGAGGAACCAGATATTTGGTTATATTTGTAAATATATTTGGTGCCATGCTGAGAAATTTTCAAAAAATTATAAATTGGCCAAGTCATGGGATGTTAATATAAAACACAGTTCATTATTGTTTACTTCTTTATTCTTCACTAGAAATTAAGGATTTTAGGTTTAAAAATTCTAAAATATATAATTAAAGCTACTAGAAATAATACAGGAAAAAGCTACATTCGAGGAAAGTAGAATGTGTGTTTGGCTAAGGAAAGGTATGAGATACAGAGATGCATTTTTGTTAAGGGAAATGAGAGTGATTTTGTTGAAACTAGAACTTCTGGTTATGAAGGACAAACTAAACGTACACAAAAAGTTGAATGAAGAAAAAGAGAGAAGTCTACCTTGTGAAATCAAGCTGGCTAAACTGAGTAAATATTAAAAGGGTGTTAAAAATAAGTTTTTTACTATCAGTAATGTACTTATGTAAATCTAAAACTTGGCTTTCTTTCATCTGCTAAAAGGAAAAAATTTTCTTGGATTCTTAGTCTGCTCTTAATAAGAAATTATAAACAGATTTTCTTTACCTTTTAAGTGATCTACCTAGAAAACAAAGTTCTGTGTTTTAGCAAAATAATTTCCTGTATTTGCTGTCTTCACCAGGTCTTTGACCACTTTAAAAACAAATCTTCTTACTATTAAAAGATCTAAGTTTTGTTAATAAATACATAGTAAGTTGCATAAATGATCTGTGATCCTAATTAGCCAAGTACTTTAAAACTTTGACAAACTTCCCCAAATCTAATTCCAAACAAAATCTTTTGACCACAAACTAACTTTGAAATGTTCCAGAGGGCCCCTGGAGCATTTCAAAGGATTTGTTTTCTCTCCTTATAAAAAGCGAGATATTAAATGAATTAGGCTTATTTTGGTATACTAAATTACATGGAAAGCACTGTCCAATAAGTGATGCCACACCTTTGTTTATATTTATGTAGATGCATGTTATTTACACAAATAGTCTAGAAATTGTGTGAAATTCTTAGAAATCTGATATGTCCTGGTCTAATGTTATCACTTAGAATTCGAGTTGTTGTCTTTAAATGTTGCACAACATCCCCCGGGACCTCAATAAAAAATGAGAAGCACTGCTACTCCCTTACCTTCTGAAATTGCTGTTATCACAACTGAGGCTCACAGAAAAGGGACTGGACCAGAGCATTAGGGAAGTGCCCTCACTGACTGTCCTGCAAAGGAAGCAGCAAGAGAATCTATAAAGATTGTGGGTCCATGTGAATGAAGTCCATTTTGCTTCTGCAAAAAATGACCCCTCACTGCCAGATTTTTACCATCCTGATGTCTTTGTAACGTGGCAACAGTCTACTCCTGAATCAGAGAAATTAAGATGGGGAAACAATGGCTCTAAACTAAATGAACAGCTAGGGTTACGTTACCAAGGCTTTGACTGAAATGGTAACACAGGTAAAGTCGGAGACTCCTTTTGAAATGTTCCAGCAAAGCAATCCCAAAAAGAAATTACATGGTCAATCACTTTTCTTGCTGCACTTATATAAATAATCAGACCACATTTAACATAAACAAATTAGTTTTATTGTGATTATCTTTGGTTAAAAAAAAATGAGGGTAATTGTAGAGAGAAAAGTTATGTTTGCACCTTTGTAGGTATTACATTCTGGTCCTGTTAATTACCTTTGAGGTTTTGTTTTCAAAAAAAAGTGTGAACTGGACTAGATCCCAAATTCTAGTTTCCTCAAACATCTGGCTACGACTCACCAAAGTAATGTTTCCAACTGTCTCCTACGTTTCTGATTTGGAATCACTAAAAACAAAGACTGCCCTTAAACCTCCTTGGAGGGAATTGTACCGGGTTCTCCTCACTGCCCAGACAGCAGTCAGGCTTCAGAGACTCGAACTGTGGATGCATATCTCACAGCTGAAAAGGCCCCACCTGACCCCCTGGAAATGGTAGAGAACTTCGAACCAAATGACCAGGAAGAGAAGTAGCTGACATCGATGTGGACTGCTTCCACCCAAGACAACAGACCAAGACTTCCTACTTTGGCTAAAACATAGAAACCTTTCTTCTTTTCTTTCTTTCCTTTATCCTGGCACAGGCAAGAAAATACCCTCGTTCGTATCCCCTAGGCCATGCCTAAGGGGGTTAACCTCTGGAATTTAGGATGACTCTTTATTTCCGGCTAGGAGATTCTTTCCCCATATGTGCTGAAGACCTAACTGACCCCTGGCTTGAACAGGTGAACGCAGCAATCCCTATGAATGAGTCTGTTCCACGGTACTTCCTGGACCAGAGTGGTGTGTGCCCTGACAGGTCTTGTCTTTGTCTGTGGTGGTTATCACTCTCCTCGGACATACAAATGCCTGGACGACTGGGGCACAGCTGGGCTATGCCTCTTACATTATCTAACTATGCTGCTCTAGAAAGAACCCTCCAGGAGGCATCCATAATTCTCTTCCTTTGGCAAGACTACACTTCCCTTAGGAGTAAGGGAAGGAGGAAATACAAATCAGGTTAGGAGTAAATACAAATAAGAATATGATCAGAGGTCTCTCCCTAACTTTTAAAAATATTTCAGAAACCACTGCTAAAGCATTTACTGCCTTAGACTTTCTGGTCAAGGTTGTTCTTGACGATATGATAGCCCTGGATTATCTTCTAGCCAACAAAGAGGCATCTATGCTATGGTCAGGACCACCTGCCACACCTGAATTAACCCTTTGGGGGAAGTTGAGACTCAGTTACATAAGATCACTGAGCAAGCCACTTGGCTTAGAAAGGTAACTCCTTCAATAAGGTCTTTCTTTGATTGGTTTGAGCCTTGGGGACTATGGCCTCAAAGTGCACTCCAAACATTGGGAATTATTCTGCTTACAGTTATTATAATGATCCCCCTGGCACAGTGTATCCTCTCAATAGCTTTCAATGCATGTTCACCACTGCTGACCAGCATGGAAATGGTCTCCATAAGACCGGACCATCATAAAAGCAGCAAAGAGAATGATCGACAAAAATTGTGAACTAGGAATAGTCATAGCTGGTGAATATTACAGGGTTTCAGCAAAAACATCATGACATGTGGATACCACACCAAAGACCAACAAAGCTGCAGAGCAGTAGCTGAGAGTGATATCAATGCCTTAAATTTCAATCCCACCTCCTAGTGAGGCTGAGAGCCTGATCGAAAGCAGGGAATGGTTAAAGAGAAAACCTGCAGACCCAATCAATCTATGTACAACGCACTGAAGTGCCCTTCTGTTATTACCAGATGAGATGCTGCCTGATTCATAAATTGTTGAATAAAGCCAATTAGATCTTCAAATTTACTGGGTTGAATTTTGATTTTTAACAATACAGATCAAGACTATGCAAGCAAAAAAGGGAGTTATCTTTTTTTTACTTCTTTATTTCAACTCTTCCACCAAAGTACTTCCTGATTTAGTACCCTACAAGTCCACAGTGAATGTCTTTGACCTTTTCCCTGATCCTCAAATTGCAAAAATCGCAGAATATACCAAGTTTCTCAACCTCTGCTGGGATTCCCTCATGTCTTGGGGCTGAACAAACCATTCTTGTGAAAACCCACTCCAAAGGATTTCAAACTTTTGAATATAATGATGAATCACTTAAATACCCTGGGGGGAAATGTCAAAGAACGGATTAGACAGGTGATCAATGTGTCATAGCTGGTTCCTTTTTCCTTCCTAATAAAAGGCATGGGTGAATGTTCTCATTACTAGTAGAACTTCCTACAGATTTATTAATTCACTCATTTAATCATTATGTTTTTATTGAGCACCTAATTCATGCCAGGCCTTGTACGTGGACCTGAGTATAGAGACAGATAAGTCATGGACCCTGGCCTCACAAAGGCCCACCTAGACATGTAAATAAACCCAAGGAGAGCTGGATGTATTACTTTGTTAATATCCCAAGGCAAATCAGAGAAGACTCCTCAGAGGATGTGAAGTCAGACTTCCATCCCTGTAGCACCAGATGCTCAATTCAAAGACAGGCAGAGAGCCTTGGGATGCTGGCCCTGAAAACTCTTTCTGGTCTTTCTCCTCCAAGATAACTGACTCTGCAGGTCCCAGGGTAATGCATTAACAGTTCCTCCCACATATTTAGGGAACGTGGATGCCCCTGCCTTCTCTGTGGGAATGTAGGTGGATGAGACAGGAGGAGAGGGGAGCAGACCCAGTTGGTTATCCATGGACTGTACGTAGTGGCCTCATGCTCACTGAGCACTTACCATGCACCACGTACCACACCGGCACATCCTTTGGGTCCTTCTCCAATAGCCTGCTGGGCAGGTATCACAGTCTGCATTTCACAGAGGAGGAAGCAATGCTCAGTAACACGAAAGGCTTCGCCCAACTTCACAACACCAATAAATGGCAGAACCAAGATTCAAATTATTTTCCATCTGTTTCCAAAGCCTATGCACCTGCCTTGGCTCCACGTTGCTTCTCAAAGCAAAAAAGACCTCGTGGGGAGTGTTCTTACAGGCGACTTCACCGCTCTAGTGTATTTATCTTCACTAGGCTGCTGGAATGAGGGAAGGTTTTGCCTACAGTTCCGATCATTCCTTTCTGAGAAAGACGGAGGTAGGTAATTGAGATGGGGGGAAAAAGGGGGACCAGAAGAGGAGAAAAGCTGAGTTGAAGGGCGAGAAAAAGGCAGTCACAATTGAGAACTGCTCAGTTTGACTCTGAAAAGTTCTGTCACTGAGTCCAAGCTCATACTGCTTGCCACGTGACAGCCCAATAAATCAAGAGACAAGTTGTTGGGGCAAGGAACAGCAACTTTGCTCAAAAAGCCAGTAGACCAAGAAGATGGTGGACTAGTCTCCCAAAGAATCACCTTCCCTGGGTTAGAATTCAGGCTTCTTTTATACTGAAAGGAGCAGGAGGTATAAAGTCAAACATTTCCTGGTTCTAGTCAGACTCCTGAGGGGATGTGCTAATTTCTTCCTTCCTGCAGCCATTCATAGACGGACCTGGTCAAGAGGTTTCCTGGGAGCGAAACAAAGGTATTTTCACGCTCACTGCTTGGGGGCAGGGTTCCCAGAGATGGGCCATTATGTACAACTTAAGCTTATAGGCAACAGCCCTTTAGTGATGAACTTGTAGCAAAAGCAATAGAACGCAAATGTTAAAGTAAAAGAGACAGATCCAATATGGAGTCAGATTTGTTCTTCCCTATTACAGTTCCCGCTCCCAAGTGGTGAGGATAAAAATGTTTGCCAACTGCTTACTGCTGCCAGCCGCTCTTGAAAGTACTTTGCATACAAGAAACTTATTTAATCCACCAATACCCTTGAGATAGTCTTAGTGTTTTCTGCAACTTCAGGATTTAATATTTAGTAAAATATGAGTATTTTCTGCAACTGAGGACACTGAGGCACATACAGGTTAAGTATTTTCCCTATGATCCTGTAGGGTGCCAGATTACAGAACTGGCATTTGAGCCCAAGAAATCTGAGACTGTGGTCCAGGCTCTTAACCACAGAAAGACTGTGACTACAGTCTGGCTAAGGGGGATGAACATCTCAAGACTGAAGTCACAATCGCTACCCTCAGAGGATTTAAGGAGATGACAAACCACCAAGACAACGTTGTGACCAACACGGGCAACAATCCTGAAGCACCAGGTAAGTCAGTCATCCATCTCTAAGACAATGCCCCCCAGGTGATCTGTATGCACAAGTGGTTCTCCGCCTTGGCTGCACAGAAGAATCACCAGGGGAGCTCTTACAGAGCACCATGGCCTGGGCCTCCTGCCAGACCAATTGAATCAGAACCTCTTGGGGTGGGGCTTCCTATCCACAGCTTTTTAAAGCTCCCCAGGTGATTCTAACGTGCAGCCAGGGCTGGGAACCATGATGCAGGTAGGTGTCAAGGGATCGTCACCGAGTCGAGAGCCAACTTTGCCCAGGAGTTGAAATCCCTCCATGTAGGCTGCCGAGACATTTTCACAAAGGCTCTTCAGCCCACCAGCGTCTGAAGGAAAGGCATGGTGCCCCCCGCAATTATGTTAGTGTCATCTCCGGCGCCTACTGAAAGGAAGAGTTGAGTCATAGAATCAGGGGGCTGGCTGGGACCTCACTGATCATTGTAGCCAGAGTTTCTGCAGTGCTCTTCAGAGTTGCAGGGGTCGGCAGGATGGCCAAAGGGGACCACCTTGGGGTGGAGGCAGAGATGCAGATCACTGATTAGGCAGGGTTTCTGGGGAATTTGAAATCAGAGAAGGTGAGCAAGACCACTCAGAAAACAGTTACGATGCCACCCCCTCCGTGGTTACGGGTAGAATTATTCATTATCAAGCCCCAGCTCTGGGACAGCCTCTATATATAACGACAATTCCAGGAGAAGTAAAAGTGACTGCAGCAGCATTCCAATTTAGAACCTGAAGACTGACCAGTGCCATTCTCCGGCCACTGAATTAGTCGGCCACATCCTCCATTCCCTTGGGTTTGGTGTACACATCTGTCTCTCCTTAGTGACTTTCAGTACCTTCAAGAATAGGAACTTTGCATCATATTTCTTTGTATTTACTCCACAATCCCAAGTCCCCTACTAGTACATAGTAGAAAACTAACAACAGTTCCTTGGGTAAAATAAATCCTAGCACAGACAGACATCACTTGCTCTCTGAACTTCTTTGCAGTCATAACTGGTTTTACAGAGGCCTGGCCATATACAAGGATGGGCTTCAGATAAAAGAAATTGAGAAAAGAAATACAAATAGTCAGTAGATGTGTGAAAAGATTTTCCTCCTCCGTGAAATTTAAAGGAAAGCAAATGTTCTTAAATGCTATTCTTTTTACCCATCAAACTGGTAAATGATTTAGATCGGTAATACCCAGGTCTAACGGGAGTGTGGAAAATTAGCAGCCTCAGAGACTGTTCGTGGGAATGTAAATGGAATAGCCATTTTGGAGAGCATATTGTATGACCATTGGGAGCACGGATACACTTGGATCCAGTAATTTATTTCTGAAAAATTATCCAGAGGAGATTATTAGATAAATATACAAAATGCTGTTTACAATTCCAAAAAACAAAAAACAAAAAACCAGAAGTAACCTGTCCTTAAAAATCAAATTGATTAAATAAATTAGGGGACATCCACACAGTAGGATAACATACTACCACTATGAAGGATGAGGCCATCTCTAAATGATTAATGTGGACATGTTCATAGTATGTTGTCAAATGAAAATCCAAACTAAAAAGTAACATGATTAATATGGTCACATTTTTACTAGAGTATGCATAATTAATATACAGTATGATATAGAGGTATCTAGAGAGAGATGAAATTATCTTCAAGAGTAAAGGGCCAATTGTTAGTCCAGGTGGTGGGTTTATCTGAAGACATTCTACTTTCTAGCTTACATATTTCTCTATTGTTGAATTTCTTTAACAATCTGCACAGATTGCTTGCTTTTACAATCCAAGAAATCTATTTGTCTCAAAAATAAAACCAAGAAGTAAAGGCATTAGTAAAAGAAGAAAAGAAAGAGGTTACCCCAGTTGGGACAGCAGAGGTGCTGCCATCCGTGAGGATGGACTGCCCCCGATCCTTTTCCTGAAGATTCTCCAATCAGTACTGTCTTGACTTTAGGACCTTTGCGGGCACATGCCAAATCAGTGTATGATGGAAGGAAGAAAAGGAGAAGGAAGAGGACAGGGAGGAAAGAGAAGGAAGGATGAGGGACCAACTCTCTGAGTTTGCCTGAGTTAAGAGTTTCCCAGGATGCAGGAAGGACGTTCACTGCTAACACCAGCTAAGTCCCAGCAAAACCAGGACAAGTTGGTCGCCTTGGTGGGAGAAAGAGAGATGCTCGTCTCTCCCTGGTTTGAGAACCCACACTAGCTTCCAACAGCCTATTCCGCAGCAAGAGAACAGTCTGCTGGATATCAGGAAAGATGAATTCCAATCCTAGCTCCGCCACTAAATGGCTTTGTGAGCTTAAGCAAGCCACTAACCCTCTCTGGGCCTTAGCTTTGTCCTGGAAAATGAAGAGGTGAGAGCAAATGGTTTAAACCTCTCATGATGATTTTGCAACAAATGTTCATTGTTTCTTGACCATGGACCCTTAGCTTTCCAAGGGTAAAGGCTATGCCTTTCTGTGTATACATGACCACACCCCCAGGCCTGGCGCAGTGTTGGAAAGGCCAGGGTTCATTCTCTGTCTGGTAGGTCCACAGGGAAGCAGGTGGTCATTGTCTTCCACAGTTCAGACATGGGAAGTCCAAGCTTGGCAGGAAGAACTTTATTATTGTCAGAGGCTTTTAGCAAGCAGGCAAAGTGTTTCAAGGGGGAGGAAACAAAAACCATGAACACCAAATCCATTAGCTGAGCTCCAACCATGTGACTCAAAACCAAAGAGAAAGGGGAAGTGTGCTGACTGAAGTTGGCTCTTCCTGGCTCAGGGGGACAGGTTACATTCATCTCTCCCCAGCTCTGCTTTTAGTCATGTCACCTTGGTAGATTGAAATCAGCCATGCTGGGAATATTTATACCACACAAACTGGCAAATGCTAAAAATCTAGACTCTTTCCTTTCAAAATAATTTAACAGGACATATCACTGACTGGTTAGCTCAGAGAAGGATGTGGGAGCTGCAAGCCTGGTCTTCATTCTTGAGGACCAAGAGCATCTTCAAGCTGGGCCTTCCCTGAATGGAGCCAAGGGGCCCCTCCACCTAGGGTGAGGCAGAAGCACCCTAAGTCAAGGGAGAAGAGGAGAAGGGAGGAGAGGAGGGACAAAGAGGATAGACTGGCCACCTGTTAACAGTCCTAAGCAAGACATCCACCTAGCCTGTCACTTGTAGGGCCATCTGGGGAGGTAATGACTTTCCCAACATAGTAGGTCTTCAAGCAGAAGCCAGGTAACCATTTTGCAGAATGATATGAGGACAGAGGGCAGTTTCAAAAGTAGGAAAACCAGGGGCTTCAAAGTAAGAAGGTTTAGGCCTGAAGCCCACTATCAACCATCTGTTTGACCTCAGATAAAATTACTGAACCTCTCTGGGACTCAGTTAGCCTCCCAATTTTTTTTAATAATGATATTTAGTTAACAGGATTTGCAGCCACAGTCAGTGGAATGAATGACTAAGCCATAGAAGAAGGTACCTGATATGCAACACTTGTGTAGCTTAGACACAATTTTGGAAGAATAAGCTTAAGACTGGGGGAGTTTGCAAATAAATTTTCACATTTAGTTGCTATAAATTCTTCAATGACTGTTCACAAACCCCATCTACGCTAAACTGGAGGACAGACAAATGTGAACTTCAGATTAACCCAGGGAAAAAGTGATGACCCCTCAGGAGGTGATCTTCCAGCCACCAGCAGC
Organism: Camelus bactrianus; assembly: GCF_048773025.1. Classification (NCBI taxonomy): domain Eukaryota; kingdom Metazoa; phylum Chordata; class Mammalia; order Artiodactyla; family Camelidae; genus Camelus; species Camelus bactrianus. The sequence continues at coordinate 35,549,357 of NC_133554.1, read as the reverse complement.
CCTTGTTCAGGCCTAATGGGTACCTGAGTAAGAAGAAGCAGGGGCGCTATGGAAGACAGTATGGAGAGTCCTTAAAAACTAAAAATAGATTTGTCATATGATCCAGCAATCCTACTCCTGGGCATACATCCAGAGGAAACTCTAATTTGAAAAGACACATGCACCCCAATGTTCATAACAGCACGATTTACAATAGCCAAGACATGCAAACAACCTAAATATCCATCGACAGATGACTGGATAAAGAAGCTGTGGTATATTTATACAGTGGAATACTACTCGGCCATAAAAAAGAATAAAATAATGCCATTTGCAGCAACATGGTTGGATCTAGAGATTATCATACCAAGTGAAGTAAGTCAGGCAGAGAAAGACAAATGTCATATGATATCATTTATATGTGAAATCTAAAATGGACATAAATGAACTTATTTATAAAACAGAAAGCAACTCACAGATATAGAAAACAAACTTATGGTTACCAAAGGGGAAAGGCCGGGAAGGATAGATTGGAAATTTGGGATTAACAGATATATATACTATTATATATAAAATGGATAAACAACAAGGACTTACTGCAGAGCACAGGGAACTATATCAATATCTGTAATAACCTATAATAAAAAAGAATATAAAAAGAGTACATACATTCTCTCTATATATATATATACACACACATATATACATACATAATTATATATATACATACATACATACATACATATATATATATATATATATATATATATATATATATATATATATATATCTATCTCTGAGTCACTATGTTATACACCAGAAACTAACACAACATTGTAAATCAACTATACTTCAATTAAAAAGAAGAAGCTGGGAGCTCCCCTCGGGAAATTATCCGTTTTGGGAAAGATTCAAGGTAGTTCTGCTTGAGACCTTTCAAACCTCCATCCATACAGGTATGTGATTCTCCCTCCTTCTTGAGCCAGAGTAGTATATCCTCATGGTACTTTCTAGAAATCCAGAGGAGGTCAACTCACATGGTCCAAGGGAAGAGGTGAAGTCAGAAGTCAGAACGGGGACTTCACCTCTCTGTAGCCACATCGAGGCAGAGCTTCCAAGTCTCCACCAAGAAAGCAAGAGCTGGAGGAGAACCCCACAGGCCTCCAGCATCCTGCACACATAGAGACATCAGGGCTGGGACACCTGCTCCCAGGAGAGATTACTGTCTACCATCACACCACACAGGAGACCAGGCCAATGAGACCCAACACCCCCAGTCACTGAGGACTCACAACCCAAGATACCACATGCTCCGTAAATGCTAATCTCCTCTTGTGCTGGTTCACTGTCTAATCCAGGAGGCCAATCTTACTTTCAGGTACTCTCTTGGGCTGGGGACCCTGACTCCCTGCGAAGCTTGGGGACAACACCACAGAGACAGAGCTGCTATTCTACTCCTATGAAACTGATAACAGGTTGATTTAATTAGTCACTACTGTCCCCACTGCCCCCAGTCCAAAACATACCCCTCCAATTCTATGGCCCAGTCCTCAATGGAGTCCCCCAAATGCCAAGCTCTGCAGCCAAAGGCAGGTATGGCAAGCTTCTCCAAAGTCCAGAAGTCAGTGGGTACCCTCTTGGCTTCTTGGGTGTGCAGAGATCCTTGCTAAATGTACCACCCTGCAATATTTTGTAATAACTTATAATAAGGAATATGAAAAAGAACATACGTAACTGAATCAATCTGCAATACACCAGAAACTAACACAACATGGTAAATCAACTATACTTCAGTTTTTAAAAAATGCACCACCTTGAGTGGTGGCCTGGGACTGGGTCAACATCTCTATATCTTTGGGGAGCACGTAGAACAGGGAGTTGGGTGGGAAGGAGTGTGGTAGACAAGTGACAGATCCAGGTACTGGGATGCACCCAGGAACCACAAGATCTAGATTCCCTGAGCTGTCACTGGGTCACTTAGGGCATATCACAGCCCCTTTCTGGACTTCATCTTCCCCCTGTGTAACTCCTGTGGGTTCTGTCTTTTTTTGCCCAGTTCATTCACTTCTCTCCACCCGCACTACCACCTCCAGAGTCCAATGTACCAACCTTTTAACTGACCTCCATCATCTACTCTTGCGTCCCCATCACCTACCTTGATAATTGGATGGAGGCAGAGAATAAGGAAGGTGTTCATAAAAGAAGAGGAGGAGAAAGGAGCAGAAAAACCATGACTTGTAGGCTGAAGTGGAGACATTTTCCAGCAAGTCAGAGTAGAGGAAGGAGCTGAAAGATTCTGGCTAAGAAAAAAAAAAGTAATAAACTTCAGTGGAAGTATGAAGGTGTGACTTTGAAGGCAAAAGCAAATGGCAGGTCCAGACTGATGAGAGGCAGTGAGAAAACAGCACAGGGCGGGAGGCATGGAAGGGCAGGCACCCAGCTACTCAGGCTGGAATGGCTTGTTCAGGGTGAAAATGAAGCACAAAGGCATTATGGCGTAGGGCCAGGATGAAGCTGGGGGCTTCAGGGCTGAGGCCTTTTTCACGGCAGCCATCCCGGTGCTGGGCTGTAAAAACGTGTGCTGTTCTTGAACTTCCAGGCAGCCTCAGCACCATTTGGCTCCATCACAGATCTCGAGGTGCCAACTTGGTCTCCTGGGAGCTCCCAGACAGCCCCTCCATCTCACCACCATGGTTACATGGGCATTTTGGAGATTGCTGGAGTGTTTGCAAAATTCAAATAGCCCTGCAAAGAAAGTCATACTTCCTCATATTTTACAGATAAGGAAACTGAGGCTAAATAAATTTTTTTTATCTTTTTCCCTTCTTTTTCCTTCTTGAAGGAGGCACTGGGGATCAAACTCAAGACCTTGTGCACATCAAGCATGCACTCTATCACTGAGCTACACCCCCGACCCCTCACCTCCCACCTCCCACCTCCCATGGCTAGATGAATTTTTAAGGCCAGTGTTAGAATGTGGTGAAGCTAGGATGGAGCCGGCTGCTAGTGTGTTAGTAACTTGTACTTTTCCCCTAGTTCAAAAAGTAATATATCCTTATTATGAAAAATATATAAATGAATATAATAATAAAATGAAAGTCACCCATAACCCTCTACCCAGAGAGAAATAAAAATTTTGTCTATTTCCTTCTAGTCTTTTTAATTAATTCATCTGCAAATTTACTTACTTACTTACAAAGTACCACCATATTACATATACTGTTAGAACCTTTTCTAAAAACTTGTTATGTAATGGACAATTTCTCTCCAGCCATTACGCATCCTTGAGAAACTGATTTTATTTGCTATATAGCAATACCTCATGGCTACACCAGAGTTTATTTGGCCCTTTTTTCTACTCTTGGACATTTAGGTTGCTTCCTACCTTGGTGGCTTTATGAATGACTTTAAGGAATGTCTTTAAATATAACCTTTGTGTGCCCTGGCGAAGAGACAGCAGTGTAGACTTACAGATTCCATGAAATATATATGTGTGTATATATATATACACACACACATTGAAAACCACTATGACAAGAAATGTAATTATAGAGCAAAGAACCAGGTGTTGGGGGAAAGTGAGATGGATGTAATTTGGTGGGACCCATTAAAGTTTCATTGAGAAAATGACATTGCACTTGGAACAGGGGTCAGACAACTTTTTCCATAAAGAGCCAGACAGCAAATATTTTAGGCTTTGCAGACCAGATGGTCTCTGTTGCAACTACTCAGCTCTGTCATTGCAGTACAAAAGCAGCTTAAACGATATAGAAATGAATGGTTGTGCCCATATTCCAATAAAGCTTTACTGACAAACACAGGCAGTGGGGGCTATATTTGGCCCAGAGGCTGCGTATAGTTTGCTGACCCCTGATTTAGAACGCCAGAAATAGATAGATGTTAGGGGTTTAACAGATGGAGGACAACTCAGCTGGAAGGAGTGTGAGAGCAAAAACAACACAAGAAGAAAGTACAGGGAGCAGGGAAGGGTAGGTATGTAACGGTTGGCTAGTATAGGATGGGCTCAAGTCATACAAGGTCTGAACACCAGGCTGAGTCTATGGATTTTATCAGGTGGCTGACAGAGAACCCGCTCATTTCCATGGGACCATTTTAAAGAATGCTCCCAGGATGACTGCTTTCCCTGAGACATTATGGGGTGTTCCAGACCTAGAAATGCTGATTTTGGCTTCATCTCTGTTTGGTTTTCTGTTTTCTTGCCGATTTCCATCAGCATCTTCTAACTCACTCCATTTTCTTATATCCAGAGGCCAGAAGTTATCCAGTTGGAAGAAAAAGGAGTGAGACAGAAAAAGGGGAAGCAGTTCTATGTTGGCTGCTGCTTCCCTGGACTATGAATCTCAGTGCACATGCTGGAGCTGGACCAAGAACCCAGGTGTGGGAAGTCAGCTGACTCCCCGGCCTAGGGAAGAGGGCTCCTTCTGGGGGAGCATCTCTCCACCTGGACAGTCTGCACATCAAGCTCATGCCTGGCCTTCAGTCCCTTCTCTTCCCGCAGCTCTCATCTGGGTCCAAGATACTGGCTCTCAAGAGCAATCTCAAATCTCACAAGTAGCACCAAGGGGCATCTGGGGACTTGTTAGAAATGCAGTCTCAGGCCCCACCCCAGGACCTACCGAATCGGAAACTCTGGGAGGTGGGAACCAGCCATCTGTGTATTTACAAGCCCTCCAGGTGACCATGATGCACACTCAAGTGTGAGAACCACTGCCTGGCACCCCTCCAACACCGCAGGGCTCCACCCCGAGGGGCTGGGCATGTGCTACTGAGCGTCATATGCAATTTAATCCCCCTAATAATCCCCAAATGTGGTTATTACTGCCGTTTAAAAGATGCAAACGCTCAGGCTCTGGTATGCTAAGCAATCTGATTTGACCCCGAGTCTTCTTCATTCCAAAGCCCGTACTGTTGACCGCTGGGCTCTGTTACCTTCTCTTTGTGAATAGGGCCAGCAGGTCCATGGGAGAGCACTTCTCCAAGGGCTGTCGTGATTTATTCACTTAATAAACGTTCACTGACCACCTCTGCTGTGCCAGATCATATCCTAAGGTATTACGTATATTACGAAACTCCATCCTCGCCTAAACCCCGCGAGCAGGCAACTTGCCTCCGCACTTACAGAAAAGGAAACACTGGCTTCAAAAGGTGACGTGAATTGTTTCAGAGCTGCTATCCCCCAGAGTGCTATAAAATTTCACAAAAGGATGCACTGCTGGCTCACGTAAGCAGCGGATGGCCTCACAGAGGAGGTAGAACTGGGGAGGACCGCGTACATGTGTAAGAGGGAGAGGCAACAGCTTGGGCAAAGCTACGTAGGCTTAACTGAGCTGGAGTGGAGGAGTCCATGGATACCCAGCTGTTGTGGCTCCTTGTGGACTGTATGTGTGTATCAGGCCCCCCGCCCACTCCCAAGACCACCCCCTCCTCCGGCTCTAACACAGATAATAGAAGTGCCTTCTCCAGATGCCCTAGGTCTGAGTTCCATTTCCTCCACTGAATTTGCTGTGTGGCCTTGGGCCAGTCACTTGCCCTTTCTGAGGCTCTATTTCCCCATTGGTACAATATTCCATTAGTGAATTTCAAGTGCTTTTTTTTTTTTAATAAGTTGCAAAAGCTTTTATTTAAATACAGTATTACACTGAGCTCCAGTACATGGAATAATTTAAAAAGAGAGCAGTTCTGTCTGGCTTACTGGAGGAGGGACTGGAAGAGAGTGGAGAGTTGATCACCATTAGGCTCTGCCAACTCCTGGCAGTACTTAGGGCACCATAGAGAGAAGTCACTACAACCCACCTATTCCAGCCCCCATGACCAAGTGACATCTCCTGTGCCCCTCCCCCTTACTCCTATCAACCACACTGGCCTTCCTGCTAATCCTCCAACGTGCCAGTCACACACCCTCCCCAGAGCCTTTGCACTGGCTGTTCCCTGGCCCAGTACGTACTCTCCCTCCAGACATCCTTACCTCCATCAAGTCTTTGCTCAAAGGCTGTCTTCTCAATAGGGTCAAATACACTCCCCTATTTAAAGTCACATCCCATCTCACACACTAACTCTTCCAATCCTTCTTCCTGCCCCTCTGGTTTTTTTTCCAAGCACTCATCACTTTCTAACTTTGTATCTACCCTTCATTTTGTATATGGCATGCGGCCAGTCTCTCTCAGGAGGAAGCTCCTTGAAAGCAGAGATCTGTGTCCGTTTTGCTCACTGAGTAGAACAGAGCTTCAGAACGTGGCAGGCCCTGAACATGCATTCGTTGCAGTGAAGGCAGGAGCTCTGAGGGCACTCGGTGCTTTTAAGTTGTCTCCCCTCGTTTGTGATTCCACTGTTCCCACCCCAGGGACTTTATCTAGAGCAGGGCCGGAGCCAAAGGCACCAAACCAGCTCTTCCTTCTGACTCCCTGAGGCCGAGTGCAAATCCACCTGCTTTTGTCCTACCCTGTCACCATCCCCCTCCTAGTCAGAGCGAGAGAGGCAGAGTCTGGAGGGCACACAAGAGAGGAATGCCTGAAAAGGATAGGAGGTGGAGGAGGAGGGAGCAGGTGGCCCGGCTGGGATCTAGGATGTGAGCTGCTTTCATCACCCACGGCACCCTGTTGAACCCTAAACAGGAATAGGATGAGGGGCACAAGGTCCGCGCCCACTAGGAGCAGTTCTGGAGCCTGGCATTTTCCACGGGCTGTGCCATTTCTCCTCCTGCCTACGCAGGGATACGTCAGGAGCTGAACCCCAGGTGCTGGAGACTGCCCGGTGAGTAAGGGAGTGCCTGGGACTCAGATCCAGGCCACCAGGCTCCAGAGCCTCGCCCTTGCCTTCCACCAGCATCATCCAGTGCTTGTGCACTGTAGACAGAGCTGAGACTTCCTCAAGGGACAGGGAAGACGCCAAGGAATCCACTGGATGTTGCTCTGCTTTCCCAGCCTCACCAGTCTCCTGGAACCACAGGCCTGAGCCCGCCATTGGGGGACCTCTGACCCTGGGCACCTCGCCTGTGATCCAGTCCCAGAGGGAGGCAGCTTTTGCTCACGGTCCCTGCACTCGAGTCACCACCATAACCAAGAGGAATGTTTGCCCACGTCATACCCGTCCCCTCAGGCACCCACGGAGGCTGCGAAGCCAGCGAGGAGATGTTTTGTCTGGCTAAGCTTTCGGACTGATTGAAAGTCTTCAGAACCTACGCTCCTCTTGGCACCGCTCTTCGTGGAAACGGTTGCCATGGAACACACAGTGATGCAGCCTTCACTGTCAGAACTAATGAAAGTCGGAGAGCTATTAGGGGAAGGATTTTTTTCCTCTTCCCTCCCCCTTGTGCATAATTCCACTCTTCCAGTGAGGTGTTTGCATTTTCCGTTCTGTTTGTGAGATGTTAATTGCGACCTCATTGTAATTCCTTGCCCACTGCCATCACCTCCTTTTGAGCTCCAGCCCCTGAAGCCTGCCTTTTTGAGATAATGAAGCTAAGGGACCAGGGGGAGGGCATCCCAGCCTCTCTCTGGAGTGATCTTCCCTAACCACGCATCTGATCAGGCCACCTGGCTGCCCAAAAGCCTTCTGTGGCTCCCAGCAACCCAAGGACACTGTGCTCAAGGACTCACAGAGCCAGGTCCCAGTGCACTTTGGGACCCAAATCCTTCCTTCCTCCAGGAAGTCCTGGGCCGAGGTACAGAGGGCCAGCTCTACTCCCTGAGGACACATTCACACCCCCGTTTCTGCTGCCTCACGCCTTCTGTCTGGAATGCCCCCCAGGCCCCCTCCTCTTGCTAACTCTCTCAGGGTTCAGCTATAGGGACCGCCTCCTCTGTAAAGCCCTCCATTTCTGCTGCAGGCAGACCTATGGCTCCTCCCAGTTCCCTAGGTGACAGGTGTCCCATCCTGACTCTTTACCGCGGGCCTATCTTCCTCTCTAGGCAGGAAGTTCCTTGAAAGCAGAGCCAGGCTCTGATTCATCCCCAAATTCCCAGAGCCTTGCACTGTGCCTGGCACTTGGTGGATATCCTGTCTTCCCACCCCACCCGTTCAGCGCATTAGGGGAAGGCGGGCAAGCCCTTGAGGGGGTGAGACACACACGGGTGGATTACTGTGTAGACTTCCCCCACCCACTACTGCCCAACCCACCACAGGGACACTGAGGAAGAGAAGCCAGGTCTGAGTCCCTAGGAGCTCCTTCTGGCTGGTATTTATAGCAAGGTAATTAGCTCCCTTCCCTAGCACCCCTGGAGGTGCTGGAGACAATCTGAGAAGCAGGGAGAAGAAAGCAAAGTGAAGAGATTGCCATAGAAACGTGGGGAAGGGGCTCTGGAACCAGGGGAAGGGGAGCAGCCCCCACCCCGCACCAAGATGCCTCTCACCTATGAGCGGTGGGGCTCAGTGCTGGGAGGAAGGTTCCCCAGCCTCTGGGCTCTTCCTCCTGTGAGCCAAGAGGCCCTCCTCCACTCCAGACCTGGCTTGGAAGGAGCTATCTGTTGCTTCCAAGAGGGTCCCAGGAAGAGTCCCACAAATTCTCCCCCTTCGGCACTCCTGGAGATGCTCACTCTCACCCCAATCACTGCAGCTTCTCTGGCTGCCCGCCCGGACACATGGAGGGCAGGAGGCCATTTCCCCTCCAGGGAAGGGAGGGAGGCCAGCCCATCGGGGCTCCTTTCCGTCTTGGGGCCCTTGGCACCTCCACCTGAACTCCTGCAGTCACCTCCTAGCTGTTCAGTCACCCCTTGCTCTCATTTCCCTTCCGTCAGTTCCCTCATTTCTACCAGACTGATATTTCTAAAATGTAATTCTGATCATGTCACTCTTCTGTTCAAAATTCTTCAGCAGGTCCCCATGGTTTTCAGGATAGAAATTCTTATTACTTTGCATAGAAGACAGGCTCCGTCATGTTTTGGTTCTCTGGCCACTTCCCACCCCCTCCCCCCAGTGTGCAGCCCCATGTAATTTTCATCTCAGTCCTATAAGCAATGGATGATTTTTCTCAATACTCATTCTCTCTAGCTTCAGGGTCTTTGTCCATGCTGTTCCCACTGCCTGGAAGGCCCCTTCCTGCCTCCCTCCACCCCCACCCCCCACTTCAACCTCCTCCTCACCTTTTAAATCAAATTCTAAGACCACTTCTTCTCAAGGAAGCCTTAACTGTCTCCCCTGTTGTCTCACTGGACCTCCCATGTCCCCACTGAAGTGATCTCAAGGCCATTCAGAATCAGTGAATTTCCCGTTGGTCTCTTCAGCCTGTTCTTATAAGTAAGGCCATGTTATATTGATTTTTGTACCCCAGCATCTACCACAGAGCTGATGCCCGAAAAGACGGTTTAAATATCACAGAGCAAGGACCAGAGTGAGGTGAATGAACCACCTAAGGCGCAGAATTTAGGGAGATGCTCTCAAGGTTGTGCAAGGTAGGCAGGGCATGAACTGACATGAGAGGTTTTCCAGCCCTGCTCCTCTGCTTGTCAGGTCACATCCAAGGCTGGGTCACAGAAAGCAGACCATTTGGGAGAGGGATGAGGGAGGCTGCACTTTTTGAAAAAGCCCTGATCTCTGACTCCACACAGAACTAAAAAGCTTCTTCCCTTCCATTAGGATCCCCACGGACATCTCCAATTTCTTGTATGTAGGCAAGATAGGGAAGGCTTATCTCCCTCCCCAAAAGCACTATCATCAGACGTCCAATGTTGACCATACAACTCCAGGGGACGCCATTCACGTAGCTCACAATGTCAATTGGGCCCCCAGAGTTACGCAATGTGGTGGCGGCATTCATTGTGACTCCCCAGCCACATGCAGCAGCAGCCCGCCTTTCCCAGCTCTCAACCCGAAAACACTCCAAAAGCACCCTCAGCAGCAGCCCCACAGCGTGGGAAAGAGGAACGAACTCAGTGCTGACACGCTGGCCCCAGAGACCATAAATGGACAGCTTCTCTCACTTTCCAGCCGGATGATCTTGGCCAAATCACTCTAATCTCCTCCTCTCTGAAAGTGAGGTCCCGGGTTAGACCCACAAAAGGACATTAGCCTGAGAGGTACGGGTGGAGGTAAGGCTAGACAGCCTCCCTGAAAGCAATGCTGGGCCGGGGGCGAGGGGGAGGTGGGTTGCCTCATGGGCAGTAGAAGGAGGCGGCAAGGGGTGACAAATGCCTCAGGGAGCCTGGGCACCTTAGGGTTCATCTGCACAACCCCTTCATTTTCAAATATAGGGACTGAACTGCAGCAATGGAAACGTTCCAGCAAAGCTTCTCTACAGGTGGTCCAGCCACCAGTTGCACTGGAGCTCCTTATTAAAACTTCAATTTTCCTTGAGGCATCCCAGACCTACTGAATCAGAACCTGGGGTGGGAGAGATTTATTGACACACAATAAAGTTTGAGAACCCACACCCAGTTATCACAGTAGGACGGTGGGACCTATGGGGTATTATGTATTTACTCAGGCTCTGTGCTGGGCATTGCATATGCCCAAGACATTATCTCTCTACCACAGAGGAACTATTGGACACCGCTGAGGATGGCATCTAGAATTCACTGTGTCAAAGTCCTTCCTGGAGGGAGGGAATGCACTGTTGAACTCCCACTTAAGTTCCTACCCTCAGCCCTCAAGCCCTAACACTTCATGTACCAGGATTTGCTGTATCTCTTTCCATCTGAATTTAACTCCTAGTGCTCAAAAATTCTTGAATCTGAACACTCCCCCTGCATTCTTGATTCTGCCATTTACCGGTTACATGACCCCTGATGCCTTATTTTGTCTTTATAAGCTTCCTTATTCTTCTTTACCTTTGGGGAATAGTTCAAGGGTAGCAGTGAATATCAGAAACAATCAGAGGAGCTCAATAAATTACTTTCCCCTGCTTAACCCCGCTTTCAGAATGGCATGCCCCCACTTAAGAAACCCCAGTGGCTTTCTGGTCCTCATTCACATCTCCATGATTCAAACTCTCCATTTCAACCCCTTGTCACACCTGGCTCATGTCTGCCCCTGGGCCTTTGCTCGAGCTGTACTCTCCACCTAGAAGGCCCACACACTTTCATCTGCCCACACAAACCCTGTCTTGTTTCAAGGCCATGTTCAAGTTCCTCCTGCTGCCTTACAGAGCCTTCTCGAGGTCCATCCAGGCCACCAGAGGCCTCTGCACCCTCTACTCACCCCACACTCCTTCCACTCCACCTCCCGGAGATGAGAACAACATGAGAATCAGTGAGGTTGGCAGTCTCCAGGCATTGGGATTTCACACACAGAATTTTGAATGGTGACCCAGCATCAGCCGCAGTTTTATTTTACCAGGTGAGGATATACTTTTAAAGCCTGCCTTCTAACCTCATCATCATATCACAAACCAAAGATATTTTCACACCAAGAAAGTAACAAGGAAGAAAATCTCACATAAAAGGACTGTCCTTTAAATGAAATCAACGCAGCTTCCTGCACTGCCCATCTTCTGCTCCTTTGGCCTTAGACTGACAAAATTCTGTCACAGGCCAGCTCCTGAACAAATGCTGGGACGTACCTGACCCGGCACCATCCCTGCCCCATGCAGGAATACACCCTGGCAACATACTGGCCAGGTTCTCAACAGCCTCCACTTACTGAGCACTTGCTGTATGCCAGGCCCTGTGCTAAGTACTTCATGCATTAATTCACTGAATCCTTTCCCACCATCTTTACTGCTACCACTTTCAGATGAGGCTTAGCAAAGCTAAGTAATCGGCCCAGGTCACAGAGACGGTAAAGTGGTCAAGCTGGGCTTACCATACAGAAAAGCTTGACCTCAAACCAGTACTCCTTCCTTTACCCTGTGCCTTGTCTTCTCCGACAGGAAGAATGTTTTGCAGGCAGGAGTGTAAGGGAGTATGCTTTTCCTCCTCCCCACAGACCAAACACGTCGTATGCAGATATCCATTCATGTATTAACTCATAACTATGAGGGGTTGGCCCTCAGCAAGGCGCTGTCCTTGGTGCTGGAATACAGACTCCGCACCTGCCCTCATGGAGGGCACGTTATGACATGCATGAACATGCCAAACAGTGAGCAATAATGCATTGCCTTATTAGCAGCTCCCCCACGCGATTCAAGGGCTTTCTAAAGATCAAGGAGATAGCCAGGGTGTGTACAGATGTTAAAAAGGGTTCAGTAATTATCTGATTCCCTCAAACCGCCTGCCTTTGCTATGGAAATTGATGAGCCAAAGGCTCTTTGCAGACCTGACAAGCCCTTACACCCCAGCTCCACTTGATTTATTAGAAGGAACTGAATTTAAAAGGGACAGACGCAGTATTGATCCTACACCTTAAAATATGCCTCCCTCGACTCCTTGCTCAGCCCCAGGCCCCCAGCCCCCATTTGCCGCAGAGCAGATCACAGCAAACTGCTCTTTTCAATGGCGCGTTTCATCCCCTCAGCCGCACTCTGATCTTACAGCTCTTCAGACCTGCTCTCCCCTTTCTCAGCTGCCCTGCTGCTTCTATCTGCCTTTACCTCACAACTCTAGGGTGATCCATGCGGATCACTCTCTAATGCTCAGTTTTGGAGAGCCCAGAAGTCGTGGCTGCTGCACCGGGCCATTCAGCCCTTGGCACCCAGCAGCTCCCTGGTCCGCCCACTCCTGCCTGTCCTGGCTCTCCCAGGACAATGTCCTGAGCTCACTGACTTCACAACTCAGGCCTCCAACTAGATCTATAGCACAGCACTGGCAAATACACCATGTCACAGTCTGACGGCCAGCTTCACAGGGCTATGCCTGGGAGACCAGATCATAGTTAGAATGGTCTCTGCTGAGCTGATGGCTTCTTCCTGAGGGCACTGCTGGCATTTTAGGGGGTCTATTCCTCCTGGTGCAGGGCTCTCTTGCCTGCGACAACCAAACATGCCCCCCACATGTTTCCAAAGGTCCCCTAGGAGGAGAGAGCCAGCTGAGAAGCACAGTGTCCATTCCAGTTCCAAGTGAAGTGACTTGTCCAAGGTCATTTGGTAAGTCAGCCTCAGACCTGGTATTCTGACAGGTGGGAGGCTCTATGGTATAACAGGAGGCACATAGGACTCGGAATCAGGCCTTCTGACAACCATGCCAGTGTCGAACGGGGGCAAGGAGATACTCAACAAGGTAGAGTTGCAATCAAGTGCCTATCTTCTCTCCAGTGGGAAAACTTCCTTTCACACTTCAGTCCAGCTCATGCCTGGGAGGAGTCTGCACTTTGTTTCAGCATGTTTGTTTCAAACATGAGGGGAAAGGAGTCCTCTAGGAAGGCTCAGGCACCCCCAAACTCTGGCCACCTCCTGCAGAGCCTGAGTGATGGCCTGCTCTCCACATGTGTACTCCCCATTCTGACTGCACCCCAGGTTCCCAGCCTGAGAGGGCATGGGCTTTGCAAAGGTGGGGTATGGCCACCCAACTCCAACCTCTTCCCTCCCTTGCTGCTTATTCCTGACCCATGCCCATACCTGCGATGACCCACTATGCAGCCCAAGAAAGCCTTCAGACTCAGCTGGGAGGGGCTGGCTAGCTCTCCATCCCTCTGGGTCCAGGGTAAGGATACTGGCTATATTTCCTTCAAGAAGGAAAGGCAGTCAGGTGATAGGTAAACACTGGAATAGGAGCCAGGAGCTAGATTTGCTGCCTTGGCCTGCCTGGCACTTCCCAACCTGGTCCTCACTTCTCCCCACCAAGGACAGACCCAAAGATAACAGCAGGCCCCTCAACCCTAAAACATTCTACTTGAGAATGCTCTCCGGTGGGATACCAACTCCCGCACCAGCACCTCCTTGACCATTAATCACTCAGCCCCTGCCCAAACTGCCAAGTTCAAAACAGACCAGACATAGGGTCTTAACCTCTTTCAGCCTGAGTTTGTCTTTTCGCCTAACTCAGTGGGTCCTTAGAGACCTTATACAGACCTGATAACCCACATCCAGGAGAAGGAGTGTATGTAAAGAGAGAGACTGAGTGGGTCAAACCTAAAAGTCCTCAAGCAAGTCCCCTCAGATCCTGGCAGGTGGGGACCAGGGCTGGTGCCTGGATAAGGATTGGGGCTGGGGCCCGCATACTGGAGTGGCAGCAGTCAGGGGTGGTCTGACACCCTCCCACTACACAGCCAAGAACTGGGCGGTGGGAGAATCCTTGAGGATCACGCTCTGAGAAACGCCATGGTAGGGAAGGGAGATGAAGAACTCAGATTCCTCCACCATCTCTCTTTCTCAGGTGAAACGCATCCTGAAAAAGAAGCCAATGAGGGTAGGAGCATAGCAGAGGAGGTTCAAGAATGTTCACTCGAGCCAGTTCACAGCACAAACAAGTCAAAATGGAAAAAGTTAAAGCCCACTGCGAGCTTTCCAGTCAATGGCCAAGGGGCAGTAGATGGAAAGAAAAGAGTATGTGTGGGCTTTGGGCTCAGATGAACATAGGCTGGAATCCCAGCTCTGCCCCTTGTTAGCTATGTGATCTTGAACCAGATTTTTATTTGGGCCTCAGTTTCTTCATCTGTAAAGACCACAGCAGTGCACCTCTTGCTTGAATGAAAAGAGTGTATTTGGGGTTCCTCTTCCCTACTTCCATGGCGAAGGAGGTTGGGAGCAGCTCAGTGGTACACTGTGGTTGTGGTGATGGTAGGGGCAGACGTGCAAGTCAGGGAGGAGCTGTGGACAGGATATTCCAGGGTTGGTCATGGATCCTGAGCACCAGGACCCCAAAAATGAGGTCATGCCCTGCGCGGTGAGCAAAGGTGTTAAATCTTTTGGCCTGGGGGCCAGCGTCAAGGCCAAGAAGCAACACAACAGAGAAGGTCTCAGGCAAAGAACGGGGGAATCAGAGTCATCAGTCGACAGCTAGAGGGCAGGGTGACACTGGCCACATGAGTGGCCAGTGAGGGGCAATGAGAGGGCAGTACCACTGGGTAGTGATGGGGCTCCAGCTCCTTTGGCCACAAGACAGCTTTTCCCTATAGGGAGAAAGTCGGGGGACTTAAGAATAGCCTAAGAGTACCTGGGAGTGCATAAGCCTTGCCCTAGCCCTTCACTTCTAAGTCACTGCCTTGCACCAGCGGAGGGCAGCGGGGAGCAACTGGCCTAGAAGAGCCATCTTGTTTTGCACCACCAAGCAAGGCTTTGGAAAGACCCCCAAGTTTGATGCCTACCTGATCAGAGGCAGTAAGGATAATCCACGTCACTTGCCTCACGCACTCCAGCTTTTTAAATAAACTTTATTATGCAGTATGTGAGACACATAAAAGAGACATAAATAACACACTGAGCAGCCATGCATCCGCCACCCAGGTTAGCAAGTAAGGCATTGCCAACACAGCTGAAGCCCCCTATCCGCTGACCACGTGCCTCTTCGTGACCACACCCACCCCCTCCCCCTCCCCCATGAGTCATCCTAACCTGGAACTGAGACTCATCATTCCCACGAATGACTTTACACTTTTATCACATGCTTATTTATCCCCAAACAATACAGAGACTCGGTTCGCATGTTTTCAAACTTTATATAAATGGTATCATAAAATGAGTATATTTTTCTGCAGCCTGCTGGTTTTCATTCAATGTTATGTTTACGTGATTCATCCATGTTGACACGTGCAGCTCTGCTTTATGACTTCTCTCTGCTGAAAGTCTTGTTATTTGAGAACATCATAATGTATTGGCTTATTCCTGTTAGTAGATGGAGGTTCTCTCCCACAGTCGCTCTGTTACAAATGCCGCTGTGACCTTTCCCCAGCCCGACTCCACACAGCAACGGGGAGAGGCTGTCATTCGCTCCTAGCCTCACTACCATCACTCCTTGGCTTCATTTTCTGGCTCTCACCTCTCCCCTTGCCCTGCATCCAAGCCACTCTGCTTGGGCTCCGTGATGAGATTCCTGCTATCTGACCAGTTCCTTGTTTCCTTGAACTGGTTGCGGACTTGTCACCTTGACTTGGCCCTTGGGAGTTCTCATCTCTGCCCTCCATCTTCAGACAGGAACTGCTGGGTAAGTGACCTGCCACAAGGCCCGCAAGGCCCTGTGGGACTGGCCCCAGCTGCACTAGCTTGTCTCTGGCTCCTGTCTGACTGGACTATAAGCTCTAAGAGGTAGGGAAGGTCTCACTCGATGCTGTCACCCCATCCTGGGCACAGGACCTGGAACACAGTATAATGCCCTTTAAGCATTTGTTGATGAGGTGAATGCATGAAGTAATGTTTTATGGAGAAGGGTTAGATAACCAGGATTCTTTACACATTTAACTTGCATTTATCTTTACTTGGATAGCTCCGAGCTCCCACCTATGGGTCCGTGGCAGTCCCAGTGAATCCCATACAGTCACTGGCCCTTCTGCAGACTGAGAGCTACCTCTCCTCACTTAGTGGAATCTCCTCAAAGAGGCAAAGACTTCCAGCCTCTTTCACACAGGATGAACCCAAGGGCCTTCCAGACATTTGGGGCACGTGAGGAGAACCTCCCGCCATCGGTCAGCCTGAGGCACCCCCGATGGTGGATTCCCGGAGCACGTAGCCTGTAGAAAGCAGCGAAGGTGGCCTCTCTTTCCCTGGGAAGGTCACTCTTTGATGTAAAACATATGCTCCAGTTGAAGCAGGTGATAGCAGTGCTGTTCCCCAGAGCAGATATTGACAGGAGGACGAAGAACAAAGCACCGAGCGCTCTTGGAAAAAGAAGAAGGAAAGAAAAATGTTGGTGTTTGCTGGGAGGGGACTGAGATGCAGCCAAGGGAAACTGAGAATGCTCTAGTCCAACAGTGGGCTGTAAGGGAATAAACAACCACTAAGAATGGAGGAGGGCACTGGCCATCAATCCTGCCTCTGCCACTTACAACCCACGACCTCGGTTACGTCATTTGGTCTCATCTGATAACAGACGTTAGCCGACATTTCCTACGTGCCAATTACAGTCAGTGACTATGCATCGTGTGGCTTCCCTGACTGAATCGGAGGGTCAACTCACAGACCTCACAGCCAGGCAGGCTGCATACCACGCAGACATCTCTCACCACTACAGAACTCTGCCTCCTCACCGGGCATATGGTCCAACTTGATCCGCACAACGTCCCCATCAGGCTGTTACTGCTGATAAGTGGAGAAACCGAGGTAGGCAGCTACACAGTTAGTGAGGATGCTGCAAGTCAAACCCAGGGTGGCCAGTGTGGGCTCAGTGGCATGAGCTCCCGGGGGTCACGACACAATTGCTAAAGGCTTTTAGCTCAACCTTGCCAAGTACCTCAAAAGTCCATGAATCCAGGCCCATTTGACTGGAATTCCTCCACTGAACCCATTTTATCAGAAGGCACATGAGAGGAAATTGCAGAATCTCTGACTCCGTGCATTAGTACTTTAATTTAATAAATATTAAAACCCTGCTGCGTGCAAAATACCATTCTAGGCTCCATGCACGCAGAGAGGGAAAAACCCCAGGGTCCCTGCCTTGGAGATGCTCGTGCTGCGATATGCAGGCGTATCCAGATCAATGTTATAACAGCTCTGAGAGATAAAGCAACAACGTGCAGTGAGAATAACAAAGACATTTCCTGGACGAAAGCCCACTCGATTGCTCAGGGTCCTGGGTGTGGTCCATGCTATGTAGCCTCAAGCAACTCATAACTCATGTCCCACTCTGGGTCCTCAGTTTCCCCGTATATAAAATGGGATCATAAAACAGAATGCTCTCTTGGTTCTTTCAGGGCTGTTGCTCCCTGGTTTCTGCTGCAGGGCTCTTTCCTACTGGCGGTGACCAAACCCTGGGTGCCACGAGGGAGGCCATCAGGGGGTGAGGGTTAAGATGTGGCCAGGTGGAGAGAGCACTGGAGACCCTGGTGACACAGTGGACAAGACCAGCTTGGACTAAGGGATTCCATGCTATCAGTCCTCTTAGCATGAGTCCACCCTCCTCTTCGCCTTTTTGCAGGCACCCAGGGTTTGAAGCTGGCAGCGCCATCAAAGACAGGCTGGTGGCTGCATTATAAAAGGGTTGTATTCCCTCTTGTTGATAAATAAATCCTTTTCCTTCTAAACAGCCAAGCTGGCAGGTTTCATTGTAAGTCGTTTGCACTCCGCAGAGAGCTGGGACTGGCAACACTGCATCCTTCATCTCTGCAATATTAATTAGTTTTCCACGATGCTTTATTTTAATCATGAAAAAAAATTTGAGAATGGTGGGAAACCCATCAAAGGAAGAGTTGGGAAGAAGGAGGCAAACAAGACACAGAGAAAAGAAGTGCAGATACTGGGCGGGTTGTGGAGAGCAGTTAGAGATGGAGAGGGATCATGAGAGGAAAGGCACCGGTTGGGAGGTGAGGCAGAAAAATGATAGTTCCTAAACATCTACTACGTGTCACGAATGGTACTAGATCCTCTGCCTGCATTGTTTTGTCCATCTTGGAACCAATCTGCATTTACACCCCTTATTTTATAGATGACCAGATTGAAGCTCAGAAAAATTAGGTGTCTTTCTCAAGGTCAAAAATCTACTGCATGGAAGAGCCAGAGACTGCACCTGAAATGTTTTACTCCATGCCTAAACCTCTTTCAATGACTTCCATTCAACTTCCCACAAATATTTATCCAGCAATTATTGTGCCCAGGCATAATACTGGGCACCTGCAACCTACAGCCCTAATAAAACACTTGAGGGTACTTGATTAAATCTTCATGGAATGGTGCCATCAAATTCGTGTTTTGGAAAGATCCCCTCTGAAAGCAAGGCCAAGACTGGATTTAAAAGGAGTGGGACTGCTGGAGCCCCCCAGGTGAGACCATGACGGCCTTGGTCAGGGTGGAGGTTGTCAAGACGGAGAGGAGTGACCACAGACCTCATGCAAACTCTCAAAACTCACTTCTCTTGGCAGCTCACACAGGATGAGGCTGGTTGAAATGAAAATGATAACTCCCCACTAAGGACCCAGAGGAAGACTTTTAGAGAGAACAGTGGAAAGAAATGTGAGCACCATTTTCTGCTTCTTTGTTACTAAGCAATCCATAAACACATACTGAGACCTCAGGATAGGCCAAGCAGTCTTTTAGATGCTCTAAGGACATCTTTTACCTCTTTGTCTTCAGAAAGCTTCCCCACCTGGTTAGAAAAGGAGGGCATACTTTCCTCAAAAGGTACCTAGCAGTGCACACCAGAGAGGCAGGGACATGAGTGGGAGGCAGGAGGAGTGGGCTGAGATGGGGGTGGAGGTGCGGGTGGCAGGAAATAATTATTTACTAGAAAATACTGTGTGTGTTATGGATTGAATCGTGTTTCCCAAACAGACAGCTTGAAGTCCCAACCTCCAGCAACTCAATGACCTTGTTTAGAAATAGGGTCATTGCAGATGTAATTAGTCAAGGAAATAAGGTCAAGCGGGAGCACAGTGTCCCCTAATCCAACATGACAGGTGTTTCTATGAGACAGAGAAGAGGGCCACGGAAAGGTAAGGCAGAGATTGGAGGTATGTTATCAGAAGCCAAGAAACACTGGGACTACCAGAAGCTGGAAGAGACAACAAAGAATCCTCCCCGAGAAGCTCTGGAGGGAACATGCCCCTGCCGACACCTTGATTTCTGCCTTCTGGCCTCCAGAACCGTAAAATAGTCAGTTTCTGTTGTTTTAAGCCACCCAGTTTGTAGAAACTGACACGATGCGCAGCTCACTTTATCTTCCCCCTCAAGCTGTATGAAGTGAGCACTTTGAGTTCCATTTTGCAGGTCAGGAATCTGAGGCCCCGGGGTTAACACATACAGATCACCCCACCACCACCACCAATACGAGGTGAGCCTGTGCACAGCTATCTGCTATAGAGATGGTTCTAGATGTGAACTTGAAAGGATACATAAGAGATAGAGGTGACCAGATCTGATCACGTGGAAAGCAGGAGCGCCTTCCCCCATGAGGTCATGCATTGCTTTTGTCCTCAAGAGAAATAAGCACTTATTGGGTGTCAGGCACATGTTGGAAGCTAAAGAAAAATTGCGGTTGAACGAGACGTGGTTGCCCTTGAGGAATTCATAGTCCAGCAAGGGAGAAAGATATGTGACCAGACACAATGAGGTGAGGTGAGCAGTACATCCGCCGTGGGAACAAAGGCACAGAGAGCGCCACCACCAGGTACTTCCTGTTTCCCCACCGAGACACCAGGATAGGGAAGCACCTCTGCCTTCACAGCAGCTGGCAGGAAAAAGAAACTAGATCACGCATGTGAAATGCACACAGCACGGTTCAGATGACAATACCGTAAATTCCCAATTAAACTAAACAACCACAATGGTAAAATGTGGGGAAGAGTGCATCTTCAAATCAGGGAAATACTCTCACTTTGCCCAGAGCCGATATGGAAGGTTTTCTAGTGATCATGGCACTTGTGCTAAACCTGAAGGGTGAGGTGGGGATGGGGACGGTGCCTTGGGAGACAAATCACTCACAGGCTGGGGACACTTCTTGCCTGTAAGAGTCCCACAGCCAAATGCCAGCACCACAAAAGCAGGTTTCAGGTTGCTTTGATGGCTGCTCTATTCACAACACCTGGAAGAGGACACAGTAGATGCTCAATGTGTAGTTAGATTTAATGAGTCCCATCAGGATGCGCTTGCATATGAGTGTCTCTAAATGCCTCCATCACTTGAGCGCTCAATTCTTCATTTGTAAAACACCTACCCCCCTGCCCCATTCTGGGTTGTTTTCTGAGACTACAGAGTTGGGTAAGACAAGCTCTCCAAGGGCTCTGGGTGGACCGAGAAGATGGCAAATAAGTGATTTCCATATCTACTGTGTGAAATCTGCTCTGATGGGAAAACTGGGGAGAGCAGGCAAGCCAGGTGGAGGAAGTGACACTAAGCTGAGATTTAGAGGATGAGCAGGAGATTAGCCCTGCAGAGGAAGGGAGGACAATGTGATCGAAGAGCAGCAGTTAAGGCCAAAAAAGAGCCTATCTTCTCCCAGGGAATGCAAACAGCTCAATGTGACCTGGAGTTCAGATGCAGACTGGGAAGTAGGATGCACGGTAGGTGTGGCCCACGGGGGCCAAACCACACAGGCAGGCCTTGGAGGGGCCTGGATTGTATTCAGAAAGCAGCAGGGGAACCGCTAATGGATTCAAGTTCCCAGATATTTGCTTGCTGCTTTGCAAGTCTCCTCTGGCTGGACCACATTTTTTTCCCTCACCCTCGGAACAGAGAACATAGTTATCACAGGACCATCAAAGGGCAGAATTCAAAGCCAGGGCAGGAAAAGGAAGGAAACATGTATAAGATTACCTTAATTTAACATTCTTCTTCCTTTTTTTTTTTTTTAAATCAATCAGTGATTAATGGGTATTGCATTTCCCCCCAGTCCATTCTCAAGAGAGGTGTTATAATAGCGTGTCAGGGAGGTGTGGATAAGCAGCATTAAGGAGCCTGGTTTATAATGCAGTTTGTAACAGATGCTAACGTCCCAATTATGCATTCCAACATCATTTATACTCGGCTCCATGGTGTGGTAAGGCTCGTGGCATCATAATTCTCCAAAGCAGTTGCTATTAATCACTCATTCATTATTAAAACACATTGTATTCATTCACTTGGCAACGGGGAGCAGGGCAAGCTCCATTTATCCAGAGTGGTTATCTCTGGACATTGTCAGCCTCAGCCCAGAGGAGCTCCGGTCCTCCAGGATGGATGAGAGCTTCAAAGAGACACCCCAACACAGATGGGAACTCGGGACTCAGAAGAG
Organism: Camelus bactrianus; assembly: GCF_048773025.1. Taxonomy (NCBI): domain Eukaryota; kingdom Metazoa; phylum Chordata; class Mammalia; order Artiodactyla; family Camelidae; genus Camelus; species Camelus bactrianus. The sequence continues at coordinate 35,527,698 of NC_133554.1, read as the reverse complement.
ATGTGTCCCATCCAAAGGGATGCACGTCCATGAGAGGGAGGAGGGTTCCCAGAAACCAAGACCGTCCATTGTCCTGCATGTCTCTTCTGCTCATCTGCTCTCCCTCAAAGTTAAAAGCCTCACCTCCCTGAAACAGAACTCCGCTGGGCTCTTTCCAGCACAGTTCTCTCTTTTCATACCCGCTGGTGTCTCAGTACCACCTGGGAGCCAGGTCTGCCCGCATTGTCAGGGTTCTCCTTCCAAACTCACTCAACTGTAAAAAAGCCTTAGGGTCTCAGAGTCAAATACACGGTTTCTCAGGGGTTTCTAATGAAATCCCTTGTCTTCTCCTACTAGTTGTAAGACCTTGGATAAGAAATCTAACTTTTTGGTCCCTCTTCATCATCAGCTGTACCATGTGGTTGCTAATAATAGGACTAACTCATAGAATTACTGTTAGGATTCAATGAATTAATTCTAACAAAGTCCTTGTAAGATGCCTGAAACATAATTCACATCAGCCCTTGTTATTACTTATTAAAACAACCCTAACATCTCCTAGATGTCTCCCACTATCTTTTATAAGTGGAGGGATGGGGAAATCATCCATTCATTCTTTCCATAAACAGTGGTTGAGCATCCCAAACGTGCCAGGCATTGCTTTAAGTACCAGGGACACAGAGACCTGTAAGTCATGACCGCTCCTGCTAGGAGCTCACAAGCCAGTAATGCAGTGTGCTTAGAGCTTAGAGGTCTGGAAGCCCCTCAAGCTTCCCCCGAAAGTCTCTACATTTGGTTGTACTTCACAGCTGACACAGTACTTTTTCCATTTAACGTTTGATTGCGTGCTCACCTGAAAGGTGAGCAGGGCGGAGATGATGATTACATCTTTCACAGTAACAAACACCCCACGCTCCCCTCTGGATATAGGCTGGTCCTAACATCCTTGATGGCTCCCAAACTTTTAATGAAATATTTCAGTCTAAAAATGTACAGAGGAAAATTCAATAAAGAAATAGAATATTATAGAGGCTTTGACACCTTCTTTTTTTGCGCCACCTAATGGTAACCGCTAATCTCAAATTGGGCGTTTTGATTTCCACGCTTTTTTTTTAAACATTTGCCACAAAAGTGTAAACCTATAAACAATGTATATTTCTGATTATCTGCTTTCAAACTTGACATAAATGATACCATATTGAACATCTCCTGCAGCTTGCTTTTTTCAGGAAAGCAACTTTGTCATGGAAAAGTCCAAATGTATGCAAGTAAACAACAGTATAATGAACACCCATGCACCCATCACACATCCACAATGGTCAGTAGCCGGTCATTCTTAATTCACCTGGACTGACACCACACCCTACCTCAGCCTCACTCGACTATATTTTGCAATTCTATTTTAAAATAAATTTTACATACATTTGAATGCATAATCTTAACTGTACACTTTTTAAAAATAGATCCATCGTGTATTGCTATTTCTAACAAGATATAGAACATTCTCATCTCTACAGAAATAGCCTCCTTTTCCCAAAGTCTTTTTCCTTTCCACCATCCTGGCACCCTAGAAAATCATTGCTTTGACCTTAAATTACAACTTCCTGTTCTATAATTGCATATAAATATACTCACAGAGGATACAGTCATCTGTATCCCCTTGCGGGAAGGAAGGATTGTATCTCCTGTGATCCATCTGTGTTGTCCCATGTATCGATACATGGCTTCATTCTACCGTGAAGGACTATTCCATGGTATGAATACAGCACGGTTTATTGATTCCTTCTCCTGGTCTTGAACATTCAGGCTGTCTCCAATTCTTGGCTATTGTGAATAGTTGCTACGAACATTTTTATACTACCTTTTTGTGTATTTCTCTTGGATAAAGGAGTATAATTGCTGAGTCACAGTGTAGGTGCATTTTAACTGTATGAAAAATTACCAAACTCTTTTCTATCGTGGCTGTACCATTTTATTCTCTCTCCAGTGACATGTGAGCATTCTGGTTGCTCCACATCCTCACCAACCCCTGCTGTGGAGAGTGTTTCATTGTTCAAGATGTTTCCCTCTTTTTATGGAGTTGTCATTTTATTACTGGGTCAAAAGAGTTCCTTTTACATTCTGAATAGAAGCTCTCTGTCAAACATATGTTTTGGAAAAATTTCTCCAAGTCTACCTATTCATTTTTCATAGGGATGTATTTTGTGGACTGGAGTTTTTGTTTGTTTGTTTTTCTTTTATTGATAATGTTTTCTGAATTTTGTCTTAATCTTTGTCTTAACTTTGTCTTAAATCTTTGTCTACCCTTTGAATCTTCTAAAAGCTTTCTAATATTAAATGCTACACTTAGGTCGAAGATACATCAAATATTAAATTTTGTGTGGTGTGAGGTAGGGAATTGAGCTCGTTTTTTTCACCATACAGATACCCTGTGGGTTTTAGCACCATTTGTTGAAAAGGCTTTCCTTTCTCCCTTGAATTACTTTGTTGGTTTTTGTCAAAAATTAATTCACCAAAAACAAGTATACTTATAATTATTCCATGTCTGGCAGGCTGCATTGTTCTATGTCTCTGTCCTTATGCCAATATCAAACAGTTACCAAGCTGTGTTAATTACTGTAGCTTTGTATTAAGTCTCAAAGGGAAGTAATGTGAGTTTTTCCTTTTGTTCTTCCTTTTTAAGAGTGTTTTGGCTCTTCAAGATCATTTGCATTTCCATATAATTTTAGAATTAGCTTATCTATTTCCATCTTTTAAAAGCATCTTAGAATTGTGATTTGAATTATGTTGGACTATGGATCACATTCTTGACAATACTGGATTTTCCATTTCACAAATATAGTATATCCTCCCACTTTTAACATCTTTAATTTTCCTTAGTAATATTGTATAGTTTCCAGTAGGAAGGATTCACATGTCTTCTCTTTAAGTTATTGCCAACTATAGGTTTTAAGATATTGTGAATAAAATTTTATTTCCCAATTTTTCTGCCAATATGTAGACATATAATTGATTTTTGCTTATGTACCATGTATCCTGAAATACTGATAAATCCATTTAAATAGTTCTAAGATGTTTCTTTATTAATGCCTTAATATTTTCTTTAAAAATGTTATGCTATCTGTGAATTTGAATTCTTTAAGTTAATTAAATGTGACTGTTTATAAATATAAATAGACAAATAGATAGTATCAAATTCTCCTTTTGAATCTTTACACTTTTATTCATCTTGCATCATTGAATAGCCTAGAACTTTCATACACTATTGAATACAAGATTCAACATTCCTGCCTTTTTTCTGATCTTAGGGGGAAGTACTCAGGGCTCCCCCATTAAGTATTAATGGTAGGTATTTTGTAGATGCCTTTTATCAGATTGAGTGTTCTGGTTTGCTAAATGGTATCTATTCTAGTTTGCTGAGAATCTTTCGTAAATGAGTGTTGAATATTGTTAAATGCTTCTTCCCCTTTTATTGAGATGATCATACGGTTTTTTCTACATTAGCCTATTAATTTGGAAGGTTACATCGATTAATTTTTTAGTGTTAAATCAAACTTTTATTTCTGGGGTAAATTTTAGTTGATCATGATATCATGTGCTTTTTATATATCTCTGAAGATTTATCAATATTTTGTCAAGGATTTTCACACCTGTGTTAGTGAGAATCTCTTCTTTTAATGTCTTTGTCATGGTTTGACAGCAAGTTTTGATTTTCGCTTGGAGGAGGTACCGGGGATTGAACCTAGGACATCTTGGGTGCTGAGCATGCGCTCTACCACATGAGCTAGGCCCTTCACCCTTGATAGCAAGTTTTAACTCACCAAGTGAGCCTGTTTCTTCTTCCTTTATTTCTAGAAGAGTATATATAAGATGATACTATTTCTCTCTTAAACATTTGAGAGACTTCACCTGTGAAACCATTGGGCTTCAGAATTTATTTGTTGGAAAGTTTTAATTTAAAAACATAATTTCTTTCATAGGCTTGGAGCTATTCAGAATTCTGTTATCATCTTCTGTCAGTTTTGGTTTTTTTGTCAGTTGGGTCAGCTGAGTCAAGGAATCTGTCCATTTCATTTGAATTGCAGAGTTTGTTGGCATGTTTTTCATATTTCCTTTTTATTCTTTTAAAGTCTGTAGGATCTGTAGTGACAGTCACTCAATGCCTGTTATGATATTGTTGATAATTTGTGGTTTTTTCAGTCTTGTCAAGAGTTTACCAAATTATCCATCTTCAGATTTTTTTGGCTTTGTCCATTTTCTTCCTTGTTTTTCTGTCCTTCAATTTGCTTTGATTTCTGTTCTTATCTGTGTTATTTTCTTTCATCTACTTACTTCAAGTTAATTTGCTTGTTTTTCTATCTGGCCTCTTATGGTAGATATTTAGATCATTAATTGTACACCTTTCTTTATAATATAAACATTCAAAGCTACCATTTGGTCCTCTAAACATTGGTTTAGCTGTATGTCTCATATATTTATTTGGCTATTAATTAATAATTATAAAAATAAACAATGACAAAGAGTTATAAAAATAGTACAAAGGACAGTCAAGTATATTTATACAGATTCATTTTTGTTAATATTTCTCTCCATTTATTCTGCACATGTGTTTGTGTGTGTGTATAATTATTTTCTGAAACATTTGAGAGTAATTTATATACATCTTAGAACTTTACCCTGAAATACTTAATATGTGTTATTTCCAGGAGTAGGAATACTTTCTTATATAACTACTACAATGATCAAATTCATACATTTACATTTATGCTCTACTTTTAACTGATATACTATCCACATTCCGATTGGGTCAGTTTACCTAAAAAGGTCCTTGATAGCATCTCTCTCCCTCTTCCAGCACAAGATCTTATCTGGTTGTCAAGTTTCTTCAGCCTTAGATAATCTGGAATATTTCCACAACCTGTTCTTGTTTTTTATAAGAATAACACTTTTGAAGAAGATAGCCCTTCTATCTTCGCATAGAAAAGTTATCCATTTTGAGCTGTGTTGTTTCCTCATGATTAGATTAAGGTCATACACTCTCTTAGGATATCACACCTGGAGAAAGACAATGTCCATCTGCTCTTTGTCAGGGATGATCATTTTGATCATCCAGTCAAGGTGTTGCCAATTTTTTCAGTCTATACTTACTGATTTTTCTCCTTTTCAACTAATAATCAGTATGTGGGAGACACAGAAAAATCATGTCAATATCTTGCTCGCAACAAAATCTCCTCCTAGATCTAGTATCTGCTGATGACTCTTCTCTGACCCACCTTTACCACAGTGATTGCAAAAGGATGGTTTCCAAGCTCCAGCGTCAGCCCTCAACATTCGGATGTAAGCAAGGGTCTCCCTTCTCCTGTATGCATGTATTCTGTATATATGTGTCTAACCTATGCATTGAATCTGTTTATCTATCATCTATATATTATGAATATAGATTCATGAATTCCTGTTTTTACATGGCTTCTCACTCACTACCGTTTATAATTATTTTGGTGCTCAAATTATCTCAAATTTGGTCAAGGAGAGCTCCTCAAAGCTGGCTCCAGTCCATTCAACCTCTCTGATGGGTCACATACCAGTGTAGTAATATATCAAAATTACACTTCCATTCTGCTGTTGATCATCCTTAAGGTGTTTATACTTTTACGTATGTCTGAACAGTGTTATTATATGAGTTCCTATGCATGTCGCCTATGTATGCTCCAGGACAGAGCTAAGCGTAAAGCCTCTGGTTCTTAGGATATGGGAAGCACCTTTCTTCCATGTAGCCATTCACTTGTGTGACCACAAAGCAAGTAGTTTTGCCAATTTACACTTTCATTGACAGTGGATGAGAGTTCACAGAGGCTTAACATCCTTCCCAACACTTGTGTATACACACACACACACACACACACACACCATATTTGTCATGTAACAGGTTTTAAATGGAATCTCACTGCTGTATAAATCTGCACTTTTTTTTTTTGAGGAGGGGAGGGGAGATGATTAGGTTGATTTGTTTGTTTGTTTGTTTGTTTAGTGGAGGTACTGGGGATTGAACCCAGCGCCTTGTGGATGCTAAGCAGGCACCCTCCCACTGAGCTATACACTCCCCTCAAATCCGCACCTTTTTGTGTGTGCATGGACCACTAAGCCTTCCTCTTTGGGTCCTTAGACATTCATGTACTTTATTCTCATTTTTTAAGTTGAGAAATGAAAACCCAGATGCATTAAGTGACCTGCTCTGGATCACTGGACTGTCATGGATTAGACAGGAATCCAGGTATTCTAACACTAAAAAAAAAAGTTACATCTATCCTAATACTGTGTAGATTTATGATTACGGGGATGTGTCAATTTATGGCATGTGTGTGTGGTGAGTGGGATATTGTCTTAATTCACATTTCAGCCTGAGGTCTTCATAGCCATCCAGGGATAAATATAACATCCAGGGTAAATCACCCCCAAGGTATGTTTTGCTCCCCCCAATCTTTTTTCTAAGTAAAATCCAATTAAAAGGAATGAAAATCAAGAACCACCCTGAAGAGATGTCCTAAGGAGACAGCCCCCGATAGTGTCTATCTTTCGATGTCGGTTCCTCGCCTACACGGTCCCTGTGTAGGCGAGGAACCGACATCAAACCAGGAACATGGCATCAAATCAGCCCCAGCAACCTCTTCTTTCTCCCCGGCATCCTGTCCAAGACGCTGCCCAGATTAGGCCAGGACCCAGAGCACTGGCCCAAGTCACAGCCGGGAACAACTCCAGGAGAGCTGCATCCTCTGGTTGCCCCGGGAAACAATGCCTCCTCCTCTGCTTGCCCACCACCCCCCTGCCTCACTGCTACCTCTGCCACAGAACCACTCATTAGCCTGGGATTAGCAGCTGTGTCAGCAGCAGGCAGGACAAAGCCCTGTGCCCTGGGCGGTAGCCGCAGAGAACTGTCTGGGGGAGGGAGGGCTCAGCTGTCCGAATGCCAGGCACCTGTCAAATCCAATTTGGGAGAGGATCTTGTTAAGCTTCCTTATCTGATGACAAGTCCTCCTTGGGGAAAAAAAAAATCATCAGTTAAGAAGGTTTCGCAGTGTCTACCAGGCTCCCATGCTCATGTCAGATAATGTTTCCTATCAAGAATGCCTTCTTTCTAGCCCATCAGTCACTTGGTTCAAGAGGATCTGATTAGTCATACAGGACTTACTTATAAGCTTTGCTGGCCACTAGTCAGTGTTCACCCTTCAGAAGCTTTGGGACTCATTTCTGTGATTGTAGAATCCAGTATCTTCACAAGTAAAGAGCACCGAGCTGATTTTTCGATCTGTCTTGCTACCCTTTCAAAACCACGGGCACCAGAAATCATAAAATCAATTGCGTGTGAGCTTGTGGTGAAATAGTATTTTCCTACATTGCTGGGGACAGCATACACTGTGCTAACCCTGTTGCAAAGGAATTTTGCAGTAGGTCCCAAAACTCACAAAAGCATATGTACTCTGACATTCTCTACCCATGGGGTTGGGGTTTTCCAAAGAGGAGAGTGGGGCTCGAATTAATTACATGTCTGTCATGGGCTAGGCGTGTTTATAGCCACTGTGCTACTAATTCTGTGTATCAATCTTCTGACCCATAGCCTTATTCCCATTTTACAGATGAGGAAGTTAGAACAAGGGCTAACGCCTTATCCAATGCCGCAGCATTACTATGAGGGAGAAACTGCATTCAAACCCAGTCTGCCTGCATCCCATCCTCTGTCTCTTCCTCTATAAAATGCTGCTTTGAGAGGAGATCTGTGCATGAACATTTTCCCCTCCATCATTACTCATAACAGCAAAATGTGAGAAAAGGCAAGATGGTTCATCACAGGAGGATGTTTTAGTAAATTATGGGAAATTAACCCAATGGATTATTTTGCCTTTTTTTTATAAATGATTATTTTAAAGATTATTTAGCAGTATCGGGAAAGGCATATCATACAACATTAAGAGGCTAGAATAAACAGTATTCCTATGTAATGATTATAACTATATTAAAATGCATATCCATATGGAAAAATTGCTCCCGGGAACTTGGGGAAAAAAAACTTTTTAAAGATATTAGTAACTAAACGTAATTTCTCAAAATAGCCATTATTGTTATGAAGTTGTATTTCAAGATAGGCATGAGTTTGGGTGGAAAGAATAATATATTCAGGATGGAAAAGGCCAGAATTTGAATGCTAGCTCTTCCATATTCTAAATGTGTGAAACTGAGCAACTTACGTATATTCTCTGAGCCTCAGTCTTTTTCGTTTGTCAAATGGTGATAATAGTTTTAACTTCACAACGTCAGAGTGCAAGTTAAATAAATTTAAACACATGCCAACACTGAGCCCATCGTGATAAATCCATTAACCAAAATATCATCCAAGATAAATTCATTAATAAAAAATAAAAGTAAATGAAAATGATGGTCCTTCTCCAGCTTCTACCACCTCCAGACTTTCCTGTAAGTTTCCTGATGCAGACACCCCTGAACAGGAAGTGACCTTTCAGCCCACACACATGTGCATGCTCACAGGGCAGCCAAGAGAGGGGAGTAATTAAGGGAATTCACTCCTTGCCAGTGTCATTCTCAGCTCAAACCAGCCACAGATCTGATGCTTCACCAAGGCTGAATGCATTATCTATTAATCCCTGGGCTCTGCAGTGAAGCCTGCGTATGAAACTAACCCTGCCCTGGTCTTCTGGGCATTTACAAGATAAGACCTTGTTACAGGCAGGGCAGCGACATTCCCTGAAGCGTCTTAGAATGAATGTCCTCACTCTATGAGAGGCTGTAAGCTCTTGTCTGTGGGGATGTCGGGGGAAGTTTCCCCTAGCTGCAGTTTCGCTAAGAGAACAAGAGACATTCGATAGGACGAGACCTATTAATGTTCTTACATGGCGTTACAACTGCACAACTGTGCTCTCAAAGTTTGAGGCTGCTCCTGCCCTGCCCGTTTCCCAGATCTGATGCAGGGTCAGGGGATCGGGGAACGGGAGAGAGCGAGAGGCATCAGAAAGGAAACGAACTCCACCAGGAGCTAAACAGGCATGGATGAGTTTCTGGTGATAAGTGGTACCCTGACCCACAGCATCTTGGCTGCGGAATCTTCACCCAGGCTCTAAGTGACAGTCCCTAAGTGCAAAGTGGCCGGTAACCCCTTGCCTGGAGTAAGCAGTCTGTTCCCCCTGGGAGAGGCATTCCCTGCTTCCAGCCGTGGCCTGGATAGGGGGATGAGAAAGCTGAGAGTGATGGGGTGAACAGAGAACAATGTTATCAAAGATTTACTAAGTATCCACCACCTGCTGGAAAGCTACTGTTACTCATCATTTTAAAGATGAGGAAACTGAGACTCCAGACGTGCATGAATCATCTGCTTATCGAGTGCCTACAGCCAAGGAACTAGGATCTCTGCGGAGACACCAAAGATAATCAGAAAGTGGGATTTCTCATTCGGCTGCGATGCTTGCTCAGGGGGCTCCTCGGAACGCACTGTTCCCCCGGGCAGATGCTCTCAGATCAAGAAGAAATTGGCAGCTCAGTGGTCCAAGCTGTGTGCTCCTTCTTGCCTGCACGGAGCTGAATGAAACAAACCCGGTGCCAGGACTGGGAATAGCGCTTTACATCGCTGCACTTTGAACAGATCCTTAGAAGAGCTCTTGGCTCCCAGCAAAGGGAGGCAACAACTGGCACTCACCAATTGGGAATAGAGTGTGTCCTGCCCGCTCTGAGCGCAGGCGGGGAAGCCCTCGGTGGGCAGGGGGAGGGGCTGCTGCACGGGGCCATCCCTTGTTCCCATGGAAGAGCAAGAGCTCAGGATTTGGGCGCGCACACACACACACACACACACACACACACCCCTGGATCGAACCTGACGTGCCACTTGCTTGCTGTGTGTTTTCAGCAACTTTCCTAAGTTCTTAGATTCTCATCTGCAGAAAACGTTTTTTTGTTTTTATTTTTGTTTTGTTTTTGCCGGGGGGGAGCAAAAAGTGAGTCAAATGTCAGGTGTAGACTACAGCTAAGCCCAGTGCCTATCACTGAAGCAATGTTCCTTTCCCCAGAACAATGGTTCTGGGTTGAGGACAGTGAGGGTTAGTGGAGTAAAAACAAAAATTTAATAAATTAAAAAAAAAAAAGGGAGACCATGCATCCTGAGAAGTGGGTGACAGTTTCAGCCTGCACTCCACCAGAAGAGTAGAGAAAAAGACACAGCCAACACCATCCCCCAGAGCGCACGGCAAAACCTCCAGGAACAGCTGAGAGCTAGAAGCCGGACAGCAAGTTAAGACAGCAAAGTCCAACAGTTACCAGGACAATTTGGACAGTTCTGTCCCACTCTGATTTCAGAGCACAGGGCTACGTCCAGTGAACACGGTAGACATCCTGTGATCATTGCCTTGTAGAACTGGGCACCTGAGGGATTTCAAGGAGGCAACAGGACGCAGAGACAACTTTCCCTCACATGCTCATTCCAGTCACCAGTCTCCCTGTGAGTCAGCATGTTAATTCGAGCCAAATCCATCCTGCTTTCATGTCAGCTCTCTTCTCCTTTAGTTCTCTTGGGGCCAATCAGACAATGGTTGCAGCGGGCAGTGTCCAGCACTGAGTGTTGTGGATGGCTCAGAAGAGGTGTATGCCCCTCTCTTTAGGGTACTGAATTGCAATACACTAGAACTCATCTTTTCCAACCATCCATTTAGTATCAGAACCCCCTTAGTATTACTCAGGACTGGTAACCATGCAACTCCTGCCTGGCCTCTTCCTGTGACTGGAAGCTTCCTGCCACCCAGAGAAGCCACTGCATAGAAGGCTTTAGTGCCGAGTCTAGAGAACAGTAGGTTCCTAATACATATGGAATAGATGAAGTCGGTTCATTGATGGCTTAAATTGTTTTTCATTGATTGATTAATCCACTGATTAGAAATCTTACTCTCCTTAACTTTTATGCTGTCTCACTTGGAGCCATTCCCATATCTGCAAGTCTCTCCTGGCTGAACATTTCTGATTCCTTCAAATATTCCTCCTCTGGCTTTGTTCCTAGACCTGCCCTACCCGTCCCACCTCAGTTTCTCTCATCTGGCCAGTGTTCACTGCAGAATGTAACATCTATAACTTAACAGGTTGAAAACATCATTTTTCAAATATCACTTGGACCAACTCTCTTTATTCAGGGATCTATGTTTATATTAATATAGCTTGCAGCAACATGGATGGACCCAGAGATGATCATACTAAGTGAAGTAAGTCAGACAGAGAAAGTCATGTATTATACGGTATTACTTATATATGGAATCTAAAAAAAAATGATACAAATGAACTTATTTACAAAAAAAGAAGAAGACTCACAGACATAGAAAACTAACTTATGGTTACCAAAGGGGAAGTAGGGGAGGGATAAGTTAGGAGTTTGGGATTAACAGATACACACTACTATGTATAAAATAAACAACAAGGTCCTACTGTAGAGCATGGAGGGTTTTTTCAATATCTTTTAATAACTTATAATGGAAAAGAATATGAAAAAGAATATATATATATGTAAAGCTGAATCACTATGCTGTACACCAGAAATGAACACAACATTGTAAATCAACTGTGCTTCAATTAAAAAACACGGCTCAAGGAGCGCACATAGGTATATACGTGAAAATACGTTCCAGGCACATAGCACAAGTCTGCAGGAGATAATGGGGAGAAGCTGATGGGACTCTCTCCATATGGATTCTGAAGCCCAGAACTAGAAACACAAACTCAAAGAGGGCAGGAAGTCACGTTAGACGGAGGCGGAGCAGCATGAGGCCAGCACCAAAACCACCTGGGGCAGGAGAGCATGGAGTGTACTGATGACTCTTGGCAAAGTCACAGAGAAAGGAGGCCCCCCGAGCCCCTTTCTCCCTCCTGATTCAGCAGATGAGGCGGAAGACAGACGAGCTTTCGAGTCACGTTAACCTGGGTTTGAATCCCTGTTCTCATAGGCTGCGTGGTGCCAGACAAATGCCTTTCTCTCCCTGAGCCTCTGTGCTTAGGACCAAGGATGTCTCCCTGCCCGGGGGCCCCGATGACTCAGGAAGATGACAAGGAGGCCCCAGCTCGGTCCCTGGGAGCCTACGGGGGCTCAGGGTGGGTTTGAACTCCCCACCCTGGGGATGCTTCATCCTCTTCAGAGAAGCCTGCTTTGAGCAGAGGCCTTACATCAGCGGTTTACACCCCAGCGTAAGGCAGTAGGATTCCTCCCACGGGGGAGCTTGTCTGCTAAGCTGTTACAGAAATCTTACGCTCCAGTCAGGGAGGGGGAGGCCGCGATGCTGCTGGTGGCATTTTATTTTACTTCTCAGCAGGCAGCTTTCATGAAGGCTCTGAAATAGCTGCTGCCCCCCCCCTCGCCCCGCCCCACCTGCTCTCTCCTCAGAGGTAGGGCTTGAAAGACAAGCCCGCGAGCATTGTCAGCGGGTCTCACCTACAGGGCGGCACTTTCCACAGTGTGATCCCGCGAGAGATGCAGACCTCTGGCCCAGAACCAGGATTCCTGATTTATTAAGCCAGTTTCAGGAGATTCTAGTCCAATACCTCTTGCAAATGTGCGTGTGTGTGTGTGTGTGTGTGCGCGCGCGCGCACAGGCGCACGCATGTGTGTATCAACTGGATGCAATGCGAACCATCAGTCTGTCAGGTTTCTTCACCCATTCGTTCAACAACCTTTCATTTAACATATATTATGGCCTAAGCACTGTACTAGAGGCGAAGGAGAGAAAGATGGACGAGGTCCTGTCTCTGGTGGGAGAGATGCGGGCAGACATACTCTAGAAGAGCCCAGTCTGTGTTTGCCAAACATAAGTAAGGGAAGCCAGAGCACAGAAGAGGGATCAGGGAGCATTCCTCAGGACGAGAGGAATCCAGAGGGCTCCCAGAGGAAGCGGCACATGGTTGGGGCTTTGAGAGATGAACAGGAGTTTTCCCAGCGTTGCAACAGAAAAAGGACATTTGAAGCAGAGACAACAAGTATGTGTCTCTGGTCATGGTTGGGTGCCTCATTTTAGGGGAACAAGTGTACCTGTAACATGGGACTAGTACCTGAAACATAGAGTGTAGTGGCAGAAGAGGAGATCTAAGGAATTTAGGTCCAGTTTGGGAAAAACCTTAGTTAAGAAGCTTCAGCTACAGAGGAGTGACTGCAATCATATTGACAGAAGATGCTCAAGTCCTGTACTCAGACAGTAGCTGTGGGGGTGGAGAGAGGAAAAGCTGGATTCTAGATCTGTGTGTTAGAATTTGCAGGACTGGTGATGGACTGTGTTGGGGAGGGGCCCTTAAGAGGAGGGAGGAGCTGAGGATGACTCTGAGGGTTCTGGTTTTGGAGAGCAGATCGACTGGATAACGTCATCCTTAGCCAAGACTGAGAACACAGGGGGAGGGCAGATTCCGGGGGAGGTTAGATAAGTAACAGCCAGGGGCACATCTCCCATCGGCTTCAAGGACATTACTCTGCCTTGGCCTTGGGATGCAAAACAAATCTCCACAGTGCCCTAGAATGACACCCTCTAAAGCAATGTCCTAGCTGGGACCTGGGACAGTTCCCCCTGAGGCTCCAGGACCCTTCCTTTGGCTGCAGGCTGGGGTGCCCCCGATCCGTGCTGGTGTCCTGGTGCCGAAGCACAGAACAGTGGTTAAGAGCATGCGCCCCGGGACCAGGCAGCCCCAAGCTCAACCTTCCCCTACCATCACTAGCAGACTGTGGAATCCTAGGCTGCTTATTTCATTTCTCTTATGCCTCAGTTATTATCTATAAAATGGGTATACTAATAGTATCCACCTCAAAAGGTACCAGGGGATGAAATGAGTTAAGGCAAGCAGGAGGTTCGGAACAGTGCCGGAACATAGTCAGAACTCAAACGAATGTGGTTATTGTCAGTAACAAACTTTTTTGCTTTTTCAAAAAGTATCATTATTATTATTATTACTATTATTATGAGGATGGAGAACTCTTCAGCAGGCAAGGACCAATTTCCTGCAGCTCCTTATGCCTAAGGTCTTTCTGGAAGATCCCATCAAGGCTGATGCGATGCTGTCATTAAGCACTAATGCTTCTTAGACATAGAGACCAGGCTCCTGGCCACTGTCCACAGGATGTGCATCTGGCCATGTTCCTGGAGGTGGGATGGATTTCTGAAGTCATGGGTCTCCGAGCAGGTCCTCTGACCTGGAGAGGATGCTGGTCAGGGTGAGGAAATAGAGGACTGGAGGCTGAGGCCACCTATGCACCGTGCTCCAGCCAGCTGAGCCAGCTCCTCTCATCAATGCAGGTGCAGGACAGGTAGCTTCTCTGAACCCTGAGTCTTCCCTGTAAGTCCCTTGTGAGATGTCGAGACCACTTGGCTTCAATCCAGGGAACGGGTGCTCTCAGGCTGTGCTGCCCAAGCCCAGAATTATGGAGCAGCAGAAAGTGACCTTGAACGTGGACAAGGACCAGTGCTGCCCTGGCCATATGCCCTGTGCTGACAGCAGGTGATCTCCTAGGGGGCTGTATTCGGCAGGAACTTTTTCCCTGGCCTGTTTCACCAACTTCACATGGGGGACCAGAGAAACTTAGACAGGAAAGATGTTTCACTTGGAATCAGAAACAGACTCACCCTATAAGCTGCCTCCACCCACTTAGCCCCCCATAGTCACCCCTATAGAATTCCTTCTGGGCTGGTTTTTACCAAGGAAGCAAGTTTGAATCAAGGTGTTGAAGAAAGGAAGAGAGTCATAGAGCAGACCCAGTAGAAGGACCATGGGCTTTGGAGTCAAAGGACATTGGGTGCATCCCCACTCTGCTTTTTACTAACTGAGTGAGCCTGACATGCTACTCAATGCTTCTGAGCCTTGATTTTTTCATATGAAAATGGAAATAACAAGATCATCTTCTACCTACGTTATCGTGAGGATCAAGTAAGATAATCAAATAAAAACACTGCTTTGCTAGCCTGATTTTTGTATACCAAAATATATGCAGCTTGATTTTTAGACTTAAGTGTCTTACATCCCCAGGATAATTAGATCATCTCATTTCTCCTGGGTGCCGGCAAAACCAGCCTCCCAACCCCATTGCCACATGCCCAAATATGACCCATTCTTTAAAGCCCAGATCTAGAATCAATTCCTCTTTGA
This sequence comes from Camelus bactrianus, assembly GCF_048773025.1. Classification (NCBI taxonomy): domain Eukaryota; kingdom Metazoa; phylum Chordata; class Mammalia; order Artiodactyla; family Camelidae; genus Camelus; species Camelus bactrianus. Next base: position 35,512,566 of record NC_133554.1, on the reverse strand, counting down.
ACGCTCCTCCCCTACACACACACACACACACACACACACACATTTCTGGAAAAGATCACTTCTGCTCTCTATGAATTCCCACAGCAATTTATCAGTTCACGTCTCCTGATGGTCAACATTTTTCACTTTGTATTACAACTGCTTGTGGACCATAAGTTTCTGTCCAGTCACAAATCCCATCACAATTGTAAGCTCCTTGGGGATGGTATTTGTGGCTGGTGTATCTTAAAGTCCCCCCCAGGGTACTTGACATAAGGTGAGCACTAAGAAATAATACCAAATGAATGGGAAAATTGATGCTCCATGCCTTAACTGCCATGACCTATCATCCATCCACCTGTCTTTCTTCTCCAGATCCACCTCAGAATAGAAGGCAACCTACTTCTGCCTCACACAATTTCCTATGCCCTCCTGCCCCCAGAGCAATTATACTTTTTGTCATAAGGTTTTTAGAGGTCCTTTCCGATGATCATTGTGTGAGAAATGGATAATGAAGTTTCAAGAATATGTGGTATCCAATTACCTATAAGAATACGTGGTACCCCAGCTACCTAAAGGAGTATGTGGTACCCAACTTCCACTCAGTGTCCCATGAGAGCTACGAACTCAGCATCCAAAACTGAACTCCTCAGGCTTCCTTCCTCTACGTCTCCCACTTGCCACCTGCTCCTTTCGCTCATTTTCCAGCTCCGTGGGGATCTGACACAGGAGCCTGTGTACATGTGTGTGCATGTTTCATTTGGGTGAAATTCTGGACTTAGAGTTCCTGCTGGAATGCTTCAGACTTTGGGGGGTGTTGGGGTAGGGTGAATGCATTTTTCCTGTGGGAAGGACATGAATTTGGAGGGCCAGAGGGTGGACTGTTATGGGTTGAATTGTGTCTCTCCCAAAATATGTTGAGGTTCTAAATCCCAATACCTCAGCTGTGGCTTTATTTGGAAATAGGGTCACGGTATCAGTTAAGACAAGGTCATACTGGAGCAGGGTGGGACCCTAATCCAGTATGACTGATGTCTTTAAAAAGACAGGAGAAATACGCAGGGAGAAGACAGCCAAGGGACAGTGGGGGCAGAGACTGCAGTGATGCGCCTACCAGCCAAGGAATGCCAAGGGTTTCTGGCAAAGCCCAGAAGCTAGGAGAGGCAAGGAAAGATTCTTGCCTACACATTTCAGAGGAAGCACCTTGACTTTAGACTTCTAACCTCTAGAACTCAGACAGACAATACGTTTCTGTTGTTTTAAGCCACCTGGTGTACGGTGCTTTGTTACGGCTTCCCCTGGGAAGCTAATACACCCAGTGTCCTTCCAGCCACTGGAGAGTCTCTTGGCGTCCTCTCTCCTTCAGCCCCAAAGCCAGCTTCCTGCCAGCCACGCCCCACCCCTTTCTCCTATCTGCCTTCTCGGACTTATTCCAACCGTCACATCTTCAGTCTTTCCACTCTTCATACCTGGATTAATATAAAGACTTTCAAGTAGGTGTTCCTGCTACAGATTCCATCACGTAAGTGTCCCTCCAATCCATTATCCACACTGCCATTGGAGAGGTATTTCCAAAGTATCAATCTGATCATGCTTTCCCCTGATGAAACCCCTGTAATTGTTCCTCTGGGTCCTCAAGACACTGACAAATGAGCTTAAGCATCTCTGCTTAGCTCAAGACCCTTCATAAAGGGATGATTCATCCTGGAATCATCTCCTGCCCCAAAACTCATGCACACTCTTTGTCCCGAGCCTGCTGGAATATCCCAACAGCAAATGACTTGTCCATACGATAAGGGTCTTCACATACTGTTGCCCCTGCCTGCAACCTCACTCCTCTTCTTCCCTTAACCAACTTTTTACTCCTGCTTCAAAACTAGCTCCGTTATCACCTCCACCAGGAAGTCCTCTCTGAACCTTCCCCCACCCACTCTAAATATGATGCCCCACTCTGCCCTTTCACGGGGCTCTCCTGGACCCAGCACACTTCTGCCACCAGACTGAGCTCTTTTGCCATCTGTCTCACCAAAGCCAGCACGGTCACAGAGCAGGTGCTCAACAAATAATGATTTCATTTAATTTTATTTCTTTTACTTACTGACATTCCACTCCGGTTTTACTGTATGGGGACAGGCAATGTGCTAAGAGCTTGCATGCACCACTTCCTTTCCTCCTCTCCCCCCATCCTATCTGTTTAGCCTCGTTATCTTCCCGTTATGATGGAGGCTGACTCTCGGAGAGAAGAAATCACCGCCTGGCACGCACAGCTGGAAAGCGGCAGAGGAGAGGACCTAGGCCAGACTTCCAGACTCAACCACACGGCCGGAACGAATGAAGGGATGAGTGCCCATGAACATCAGAGAAGTCTCACAATTAAAAGTTGTGTCCCGCAGTTCATCAGAAGGTGGATGGAAAGCTCACTAGTCCCACCTGCCATTTCAGTATTGACTTGCTTCTTATCTAGAGAGAGAGGGAGAGAGCCATCCTCCAGTGGTCGCAGGAGTTATGGTCCTCATCCATCACACCCAGCTATGGGTGTCTGTCTCAGGGGAGGCGGAGAATGAACACAAGTGTTACAAACACTAGCAGAGGCAAAGGAGAAGCTATTTTATCTCCTCGGCACAGAACATAAAGCCGGAGCCAGGGCTACACCCTGAGCTTTATTTACAGTGTGTGGTGGGGAACAGAGTCCTGACAGTGGAGGCGCCCTCCTCTCACACACACCGCCATCCCAACGCCTTGTTAGAGGCAAAGACAAATTAAAAACACAAGCCGCTAGGAGAGAGATCAATCCACTTGCATCAGAGCGGCACCCCTGACACCACCCTGACAAATCAATATATTTCTCCATAATGGAGTCACTAAAGCTGCAACCAAGTCACCGGGAAACGCAAAGCAGCCTCATAAAGAATATTGCAAAGTAATAGAATATCCAAATCTGAATTTCAATTATCCACCTTCAAGGGCACAGTGATGTCTTCAGGAGGGGAGTCCATCAAAAATTCATGGAGCCTGGCTTCACTGCCCCCAGTCCACAATTCTCTGGGCTTCCAGGGCTCCCACTGCTCCAAGTTGGTGGAAGCTGCGCCTCCCCTAGCCTAGGCAGAAGGATCTAGAATCCTCTGGAACATGGCCCTCTCTGAGGGAGCTGAGAAGCTCTAAGCAGACGGGCCTGCCTGTTAACACACTCCCTGCTGGCCCTGGAACTGGGGAGAAAACTCACACCTGCCTGGATGGATTCCAGGCAGGCTCCGTGGCCCCACCACCTGGATGCAGCAACTAAGATCAAGTTCCCCGGTGGGAACCCCTCCCCAGCAGACCTTCTAGGAAGGGACGGGCATGACTCGTGGCAATGGCAGCCACCTCCTTGCAGCAACCTTTGTTCAGCAACGAGGATGTCACTGGGGAGTCACCTTGCTCGTGCGCCTGCCTCTCACTCAGATCTTTGAATCATCATGACAACAGTCGCACAGGTCGTGTACTGGCTGAGCGCCGGGCGCCAACAGCCATGACGGTCTAGGTCTGAACCTAGAGCTGCCCCGTGTAACGTGAGTGGTCCTGCAAGCCTCAGCTTCCCCATCTATGAAATGGAATCATGGCGCCCTACCTCCTAGGACTATTGTCACCACAGCTTTTATGGGAGCCTTGACCTGGGCTCGGGATCATTGGAAGCTCTTTATAGACACAAGAAGTCATGCTGCCGTCACAACAACTTGGTGAACTTGGTATTGTTTTTTCTCACCATTTTACAGGGGCGGAAGTTGAGGCACAGAGGTAAAAAGCAGTAACGCATGGAAAGTACTTCACACAATGCCTGAAACCTGATAGAAGCTCAATGGATATTGTCACCTGCTATGACTCTCATATTTAGCACACTTTCTAAGCAGTTCAAAAGCTGCTTCAAGCACCTGAGCACCACTGATCTGCACAATAGCAATTCTGAAAGCCAGATTGCCGCAGGCGTCTCCTAAGGGTCTGTTGACCCCTCCCATCTACACTCCTTAGTGCTGCTGGAGACATCTCTCTCAAACACAATACGGTGACACCACTGCCCTATTTATATCCCGTCAGTGGATTCTTCATGCCTTTTTGATCCAAGTTCCAACCTCTTTGTGGCCTCGATCTGTCCTTGGTCGGCCCGTCCAGCCTCAGTTCCCAGTTCTCTCCACATCGTCAATTATCCCCCGGTTCTTTCAGGAACATATCCTGTTCCCTCACAACATGAGGAATTCTATGTATGTTGTCTCCTCCGCTTTCAATGCCCCTTCCCTGTTCTGGAAAACCCCTTCCCTTTCTGATCAAGTCACTTCCTCTGCGAAGCCTTCCCTGGACGCTGGAGCAGATTTGCACCCTTGCTCCTCCGAGTCCCCAGTGAGCCTTACATGGCGTGACCCCTCCTCAGGTCTGTCCCCTGCCTGCCTCCTCTGTCAAGCCGGGGTCTGCTGCACAGCCAGGTCTTGCCACCAGTATATCCCAGGAGCCCAGCACTGGTCCTGGTTCACGGCAGGTGCTCCGTGAACTCATGCGCGCGGGCATGTTTTATATTGTCTTCATTTTTAATTACAGTGGGGTAGGGAGACACCTTAATCTTGTCCTTGACTGAGGGACAACTGAAGGTCCTGATGCAGCCCTGGGGGGCAACACCATCCCGACAGAACCCTCTTGAGCTAGTTTAATCAGTAAACGAGTGTATTAAAGGGCATCCGGCAGCTCATGGAACTTCCCGGAGACCAGAGAACCAGCCTCGGCAGGGAGCAGGCTGAAATGACTCTCAGATTACAGAGCCAGGCCACTCTAGTGGGGTCACTGCCACTACTGCCCCCACAGGATGGAGTAAATGAGTAACAGTGATCCGTAGGGACAGTTACCCCCATCTCACCGAGGAGGAGCCTGAGGCATGACAAGATCGTGGGTCTGGCTCACAGCTGTACACACAGCCGGCTGTAGAACTGTGCCCCTGTGCCTAGATGTCCCTGCTGGGCCAGAGGCCCCGGACGTGAGCAGGGAGGTGGCCAGGTGCTGGGAAGCCAGGTGGGAGCTCAGAAGCAACAAACCCTTGGATGCAGGCAGAAGGGAAGATGTGACAGAGGCGTCAGCGCCCTGTATACATTCCCTCCTCTCGGGCACACAGCTGCACCGCGTGGCTTAGCCCCCACTGCGCTGCAGCGGGGCCCTGGGACAGAGTTTTCTGCTCAGCAGAGTGTGAAGGCAAGAGAAGTGGGTCAGCTCCGGGCTGGCACATCCGAGAGCTGGTGTGTCTCCCCCACTGTCTTGTGGCAAGATGTGAGGACCCCGGGGAGGACCGGAGGCCCTGGGGACAGGCAGAGCCACTATGCAGGGACAGCACTGGCCCCGAACCATCATTAGGAGGGTGTGCCCCAAAGCACTGATTGGACAGTGGTCATGAGAGCAAGAAATGAAGTTCATTGTGATTAAAGGCTAAGCCAGTGGGATGTAGCGACCACCTATTAGAGCTGTCAGCCACCCTCACAAGCAAACGCCCAACGCTAAGGGGCTGCAGCTGGGCCTGGGTGCCCCACGTTCCCCGGCAAGCAGGGAACGAACCCAGAGGTGGGAGCTTTCCAGGTCAGTGAAGGCATGGAGGCGAGGAGGGGGTGCACCCAGGAGGTCAAGGAAGCTCCGCGTCCCCTTCCCCCATACCTTGGTCTCTGCATCAACCCCATCTGCCTGTTCCTGAGTTGTACCCTTTATCATAAACCAGTAATAGTAAGTAAAGTGCTTTCCTGAGTTCTGTGAGCTGTGATAGCAAATTATCAGCCCCTAACGTGGGATGGTGGGAACCCTGAGGTACAGCCAGTTGGTCAGAAGTACAGGAGGCCAGGACTTGGGACTGGTGTCTGAAATGGAGGACAGTCTCCTGGGACTGAGCCCTCAATCTGGGGGGTCTGCACTGTCTCTGGTAGCTAGTGTCAGGATTGAATTGAATGGAATTGAACTGAACTGAATGATACACAGCTGGGGACCCAAGAGTTTAAGATTGGTTTGTGAGAGGCAAAACCCTACACATTTGGTGTCGGAGTATTATATTTGAGTAGAATTATATCAAAGAGCTGTGAGAGTCAGGGCTTCTCCAACTAAAAACAAGAACTGACTATCGCGGGATCTAGGTCTCCCCATCTCCTTATCTCCCGTCTCCCTGTCCCACTGATTCTGTCTCTAACTCTCCTGTCTGCTTATCTCTCATTGGCTTCATTCTGAACCCTGTAAAGCAAAGCAGTGAGATGATCTCCGGGGCTTCCCTCTGACTCTAACAGTCTTAAATTTGTTCTGAGTCAAATGAAATGTGGGGCTCCAGCCAATGTGGGTCCCCGTAGCCATCAGTTTCAGTTTAGCCGGGGATGCAACCCCTTTCTCTGTCCAGACCATTAACTTCACCCCACTCCCAAACCAGTCACGTAGCAATCATTTTTTCCCCACAAAGAAGGAGCTAGGATTGAGAAAGACAACATGGCAGGCAGGGACCCTGCGTGGCCTGGACCCATCCCTTCCCCTTCTGTGGGGGTCAGACCTGCCTCTCCCCTGCTCTTCCTCCACCCAGGCAAAGCTAACACTCCAAGGAGGAGTCAGATGTCTCCTGCATCCTCCATAGGGAGGGACAGCTGGACTCAAGAATGTGGGAACCTGTCCCATTCAGGGAAGGGACCATGACCAATGATGAAGGGAGGGGTGTGCAAAGTGTAGATTTGGGGGTCTACGGGCTCAAAGTGTGTCTTGTGCTAAGTCTCCCAAGGTTTGAGCAAAAAAACCGACAGACCCCCTCCCCAGATTGACATTCCAGCTCTGACTTATTCTAGCTGTGTGACCATGGGGAAGTTACTCAGCCTCTCTGAACCTCAGATTTCCTCATCTGAAAAAGAGACCGTACCCCACAGGGTGGTTGTAAGGATTAAATGAGGGGAGATGCTCAGGGCATGAAGTGCATGCTGACAGCCACGAACAGATTGTAAAACTAAAATGATCAGCTTCACACTCTGCGCCTAGCATGGTGCCTCACGCTTTGTACACAGTTAGCAAATGTTTGCTAGAGAGGACAGAAGGGAAGAGAGAAGGAAGGAAAGAAGGAAATGGGTGCTGAGAGGTAAGAGGCTCAGACCATGGCTGTGAAGAATTAATTCACACATCGGATCTGTGAGAGTTTATGCAGGGGTGAAAGGCAGAGTCAAATGGGCTGATCAGAGCTCCCTCTGGGATTTCATTAGGCCCACCTCCCCATCCCTATTATGAAGCCCTGTTCTCAAGCTCCCAGTGACCCCTGGCAACAGGAGCCTCGTAGGGCCTGGCACCAGTGGGGGATGCTGGCCTCGTGAGGGGGCCAAGGCGACACACAGCCCCCCGGGCCTCGCTGTGACTGCAGGTGGCCACCTGCGGCATGCCAGCTCCTTTCCCCTGCAAGCCACATATATTCAATGCAATAGGAGAGGAGGGGTCTGTTTCTGCATTGCATGACCTCAGGCAAGTCAGTTCACCTCTAGGAGCCTCAGTTTCCTCATTGGTAAAAAGGGGCTTGAGGCCAACGGTCCCCTGCCTGCTGGCCTCACATGTGTGGGGTAGTTCCAGCTCTTGAACTGGGTGCTGGATAGACAAGTTATTATTAGCATCGCGTCCAGCACCCTGGACAAAGCATTTCTTGGTGCCCGGCAAGAGTCAGAATTGGCTTCTTTCTTGTTTTGCTGAAAGTCGGGGGTTGGGAAGGGTTGTGCCAGTAGAGAGGGTGGTCTGGCTCGGTTCTGGCTGTGCGTTGGAGCTTCCCGGGGAGCTTTCAAACAAGGCCAGATGCCCTGGCCGCACCCCAGAAATTCTGCCTTGTTTGGAGGCAGATGTGCTAGTTCGTTTTTAACGCTCACGGGTGGTTCTGTATGTTGAGAACTCCTGGGCTCCCTGACAAAGCGAACCTGAGTGAACCAAAGGAGAAGCACCTAAAAATCAGTTTGCAGAGTGATGGATGACCACCCCCCCCCCACCGGAGTTCAAGGCCCTGGGAACGACAAGGATGCAACATTTATGAAGCCAGTTTTTAATAGCTTACATTTATTAAACGCAGATGACATGTCAAGCACTAGGCTAAGCGTGTGACAGCCTTTATCCCACCGAGTCCTGACACCAGCCCTACGAGGTGGGGGCTGACATCATTCTGTGCACAGAGGAGGGGCTCATGATTTCCCGCTATTGATGGTGGAGCCAGGAGCCCAGCCCAGCTCTGTCTGATTCCCAGGCCAAGCTCTGGGAGAAACATTCCTGGACCTCCCTCTGTCTTTCACTCCTGTTTAGCTTGGGGCCAGTCACTACCCTCTCTGAGCCCATTTCCTCACCCACACAATGAGGTCACCGGCATGCCAGCTCAGTCATTCTTGGACCCATAATCCTATGACCCAATCTCTTGCTTAAATTCACTGCCCCTTTATCCGTCTTCCATTTTCAACTTTCTTAACCTCAAAATGTATTTGAAAGCAGGGTAAACTAACCTGGAGACCTGCTCTCAAGAGAGGTTATTACAAGATTTCAGCCTCCCCATGATTTAAAGCAGGGAATCCTCTTCACGATTTTTTTTTTCTATAAAATCCAAGGGTGCTGGGGAATTGTTGTTGGGCAGAATCAGCTTTAAAACTCCTAGTATAATATCACAACATTTGATATACACATACCTAGAAGGCTAGGAACCTGTTCTAAAAGGCTGTATCTCATGCTCTACCTGGGATGGATAATTCCTAAAAGTTTGCCCCAGGGTGTTAAAAGGTTCTTGGCTAAGAAGAAATATCACCACCTACTGTACATCCTACTGGAGATTCATAGAGCATGTCAGCCCCAGTAAAGGTGCTGATAAGTCCTGCAGTAAAGAAACCTAGGCAGGTGTGTTTTATCCCGATTTTTTTCGACCTTCCTTGGCCACAGAACCCTTTTATCGAACATCTAAATTGAATACTTAAAACAGGGCATACCAGTTCCTGCCAAAGCTACACCCACCTTTTTTTGGACCCCCAGATCAATGCTTCCTTGAAACCTAGAAAATGGTTTATGGGTGAACCAAGTACAGAATGAAGGCTAACGCTAGCTATCACCCTCCAGACACACCATTTCCTGCCTCACAAGGGGGTCTGATGAGCTGGGAGGGCTGCAGTTAACAAGGCAGTGCAGCAGGCAACGCTGTTATCCAACAGCCAGGTGGGCCCAGCTGGGGGACAACACAGCCACCATGGGAACTTGCACCTTGTCATTTTAAGGGTGGCTCTGCACCCTTCAGGCTGTCTTGTGGGGTTGGAGGAATTTTACTCATTCACATACTGTTAAAGGACCAAATTAGAGACAAAAGGAAGGACAGAATTCTTTCCAAGGTAGGATCAGTTGGGGACAGTCATTGCTACCCATGACTTCATCCAGCGAAGCTCCATTAAACCCTTCCTCTGTGCAGGCTCTGAAGATAATGCGGTGATGAATTAGATTCAGGGCCTGCCTTCCAGGGGCTCACAGCTTGTGTGGAGACAGACGTGCAAACATTTATGATACTGGATAACTGTGGCAGGAGGGAGGAGCAAGGGCTCAGAGGAGCCTGGGGAGAGGAGAGCCTAGGTCTGCCTCTTCCCGATGCAACAAACATCATCGCAGATGCTGCAGCGAATAGACAAGAAAGACACATTCTCTGTCCAAAAGATGCCTTCGGCCTCTGGGATGATTCAGTGCTGACACCCCTCCTCCAACAGAGTAAATCATCACCTCCTCTAAACTTTGGAGGTCTCCTTCATGGCACTTGTCACTCCATCGTGAACTTGTTAGGATGTTTTCTTTTCCCCATCAGGGCTGCAGGCTCCCCAAGGGCCGGGCCCTGTATTAGTGATGTTTGTACAACAGGTGTCTCCCTGTGCAACTGTCTAGCAGAGAGTAAATGTTTAATAAATGCTTTATGAAATGAAGAGACAGGTGTCAGTGGAAGAGAAGCTTATAAATCAATGTATCATACAGCCAATCTGATGCACATCCTGGGAGAGGAAGAAGGGAGACACCAGGAAAGCCTCAGGGGGAAAGCTGCATTGAGTTGGATGTTAGAAGATGAGACTTTGAACAAATCCTGAGAATGAACAGTATGAGCAAAGCCGAGGAGTCAATGGGGAAAGAAAGCATCCAGGAGGGAGTGAACTGCACGCGTGAGCAGTTTAGGGTCTGTATCCTGAAAAACTGGAAACTAATCCTGGCACTGGGCACTGGGAAGGGGCAACGGGGACCACCAGTCAAACATAACAGTGTCATGCTGAGACCTGAGCTTTGGACAGGGCCACGCGCCAGTGCTGAGTAACGGGGGGGCGAGAGGAGGGGCAGAGCTGGGGAGGGACCACTTCGAAACATTCTGAGTCAGCCATCTGTTCCCTAAATAAACGGCCAGCCCCCCAGCTCCACTGCCCAGAAGAGTCATTCTCACACGAGTAAAACTCCCTCCCCTTTGACTATCAGAGCCTATAAATAGCCACATAAAGGTCTGTGCCCCCAGCTCAGCCACTGGGACCTGAGCCCAGCCAGCCCTGACTCAGCCCTGCCTGCCTGGTCACCCACCGGCCCCTGGGGCAGAGCCAGCCTGTGGGCCTTGACAGCATGGGCAGTGAGTGGTCAGCGGGAGCTACTAGCCATCTCCCTGAGCCTGCCTCCTGTCCCCAGATCCCCGGAAGATCTGTCACGCTACCAAAAAAGCGAGGGAAAAATATTTCAGTCTTTGGCTCTGCGCGACTTCCCTTTAATCCCATGTGGGGTCTGATGGGCCAGGGCCACCGCTGAGGACCAGCGCTCATGGGGGCCAGATGAAGAAGAGGCCCCTGGAGGGTCTGAGAATCTGCAAATGAGTGTCTGAGAGTCTGAGGGCCGGCCTGGGTCTAGCTTCTCCACTCCCCTCTGGGGGAATTTAGGGTCCTTGGCTCTCTGGGCAGGGGGAGGGTGTTTGGGGAACTTCAGTGTCCCTTGTGGGTGCTGTCCTGGAATTTGAGGTACCCTATACTGCACCCCAGAAGCTTGATGCTGGAGCTCTCTGAGGAAGGAGGACCCTTGTGCCTTCCACAGGGGCACAGACATCCTAATCCACGTGAGGGATGGCCCATCTGGTCCACCCCTGCGGGTGTCCCGACTTTGCCACTCAGCAGCACGTGACTTTGGAAAGAGCCCCTTCAAGTCCTTGAGCTTGAATTTCCTCAGCTGCAAAGCAGGAGGAACCCTGGTGTCCCGCCACTGCGTGCTGCTATCAGATGATGACCGTGCACACGAATGTCCTCTGTAAACTGTGAGGGCTCAGGGGATAAGCGATCGTGTTCTCCCCACCCCTCCTGGAAGCCTCTTTGGTCGGGTGGGGGCCCTCAGGAAGCTGGGGCCTCCCTGGAAACACATTCTCCTCCAAAAGAAAGTCTAGACCCCGCCCTAAGCCATCAGGGGCCTGACTGGGGCCACCCCAATTAATACCTGCCTCCCTCCTTCATCGTGCGGAGTGGACTGAGGTCATCTGTGTGCAGGGAGAAGGGAACCACCTTATTATATGCCAGAGCCTGGGCTGGGCATCTGTTATCTGCTCTAACTAGCCTTTCATAGTAACTCTGTCATCTATATCATATGAGATGTAATATAATGAGATAGATCTCATGTGATACATGTGATATAACTATATGTGTGAGCTATATCAATATGGATATAAATATAGATGCCAACATAGATATATCTTCTCATTTCAGAGACTATGAGAGGATATGGATTCAGGTCTCTCTGTCTCTAAGGATCTTGTTTTTCTCTTGGTGATTTTCTACACTTCTCTTCATGGTGCAGGAGAAGGGGAGAGTTTCTCTGGGTAGCTGGGGTAGCGCCACGGTGATGCTCAGAAAATGTTCGTTCTCACCCTTCCCTTCTCCTAGAAAAGATGCTCCTGGGAGGAGCCACCTCTTGAGAAGCCCCAGGGCCCTGAAAGTAGGCCCTGGTGACCTGGCCCTGTTGTACTGGCCACAAAACATCCCTCCATCCCCAGGGAGCAGCTCTGGCTCCGGACTATGGGACAGAAGCCCGGGAGGCCGACACCCTCATGCGTGGCAACAGGCCAAGGGACCAGAGGTGCCCAAGAGCCTGGTGCCCACCTGGCTTGGGGAGCCTCACAGGGCCTGGCACCAGCAGGGAAAGCTAGTCCTGTGAGGCCGCCAAGGGAACCCACAGCCTCCCTGGGGCTCGCTGTGCCTGCCCGGGGCCACCTGCTGTGTGCCAAGGGCTGTCTCCTGCAAACCTCACTTATTTACATTGAGGACAATTCTTTGACGGGGGAGAGGGGATTTCATCCCAATTTACAGGTGTACCACTGGTTCTCAACCAAGGACAATTTTGCCCCACAGGGCCACGTTTGGAGATACTTCTGGCAATCAAACCTCGGCAGGAGGACACCAGAAATTGACACAACATTGAAAACTGACTATACTTCAATAAAAATATATTTAAAGAAATTTTTTTAAAACTTGGCTGGAGGGGAGAGGTACTAATGGATGGAAGTACTGCTAAACATCCTACAATGAGCAGGACAGCCCCCAACACAAAGAAGTGTCTCCCTGGTCCCCAAACACCTACAGTGCCAAGGCTGAGAAACTCTGAGATAGGGAAACTGACTCTCAAAGGTATTTACTAAGTTCACACAGCTGATGAGCACTGGACTCGGCGTCCAGGTACTGATACTCTGATTCCGAAGTCCATGCTCCTTCCTTATATCTGTGATGGGGAGACCTGCCCCAGCCAAGGCCAAGGAAACTGAAGGATGGACAAGCCTACACTCCTTCCAGCTGACAGTGTCAGAAGCATCCCAGGCTCTAGTGAAAGGCCTTCCTGAGGCCTGAAACGACCCTGAGCTTCCTAGGATGAAGCTGTAATTGGTACAAAAGGTTTGGGAGTTGTAAATGATGGTTGATTTGCATTTGGAATTTTATAAGTGGTCAGTTCCTAATGTGACCGCCCACCCCTATTCCCAGGGACAACATCTATCCTTAAGTGCCAATGGCCTGGGGGAACTTCCCAAGGTCCAAAAAGAGACCACATTGTCTTCTCACCAGAACTGGACACTGTGATCAGGTCCCTAAGGGCAGGTTAGACAAGTGTGTTGTCCTCAGAGACATGTAAATAGGTCAAAGCATGAGACAAAAAGAGAGAAACAGGCAGATGGGGCGATAAGGGTCACCATGGTAGAGGTGAGACAGGAAAAGCCAGCAGGAGTGAGGTCATGATGGCCATGACAGCTGAGAAGTGAGCCCCTGCCCTGAGCCCTGATGAGACAAGATGAGATTCTAAGTCAGCAAATGACCTGATCATTTTCTCAATGCTGGTTGGCAACCTGTACCCCATGGCTAAGTCTCTATTCTGATGGTCCCAAGATGAATCAGGTCTGACCTCTGAAAGGAAGTCCTCCTTCTGTCCACTCTGATGGGCTGACAGGCAGACAGTGGTTCCTAAGAAAGGCCAGCTGAGGGCCCAGCTCTCATCCTCACTCTGAATCCCCAGACCCTCTGCCCCACACCTGGGCAGTACCTTCCAAGGCCCTTCTGGTTTCTACTCCTCATTCTGCAAAAAAAAAAAAATAGCACCTGAACTTCGGCATCCTAATCGAGCCAATCACAGGCATCACTGAGATGCTGGCAACCAGACAGTGAGGTCTGAGGCCCCACAGGTAGGCGTGTCAGGGCTCAGAAGCCAAGTAGGATACTTTGCCCGAAATAACGGTTCTTCCTGTTGGGGAAGTTGGAAAGCTCCTGATTAGTAATTCCAAGGGCAGAACCTCACAACTTTGCATTCTGGCCGGCAAAGCCTCAGCCAGCTATGGCCTGGACGGCCTAAGCCAAGAACTGTCCTCTGTGGCCAAACACTCACAAGCAGGCCTGTGCAGTGGTAACTGGAGCTCTGAGAGCAGGAGGAACATGCAGGCAGACAAGATGGGTCTAGGCAGAAAGTGGCCCAGGACCAGGGCTAGGATTAGCATCTCTGTGGGACAGGACCGGTCAGCAAACACAGCACTGGGTTTTGTTCCCGACTCCCCGCGCTGCTGGTTCTCTTGCTAGTCGCTTTTAACCTTGGCTGAACGTTAGAACTGACCTGGTGAGCTTTGAAAAATCCTGATGCCAGACTTCCACCCAGACATCTCTGGGATGGAACCCAGACATCAGTATTTTTTAAAGCTCCCCAGATAATTCCAATGTGTGGCCAAGGTTGAGAATCATAGACTTAAATCTTCCCTTCATGCCTTGATTAGTTCTCTAGCACATGATGATGAAGTCTTTCGCTGCGAAAAGTATTGTTTACAGTGTGCAGTCAGCAATTCACACCAAAGGACTTGAGCTCCACAAAGATACGATGAAAAGTTAAGAGTCCCATAGAGGCAAGATTCCTATTTTTAAAATAGTGATAATAGGGGAAGGGTAATATAGCTCAGTGGTAGAGCGCATGCTTAGCTTGCGCGAGATCCTGGGTTCAATCCCCAGTACCTCCTCTAAAAATAAATAAATAAACCTAATTACCTCCCTCCCTACCCAAAAGAAAAAATAATAAAACAAATAAATTTTTTAAAAAATAGTGTTAATAACAAAACCATCAATGGAAACTGTATCTTTGCAACATCTTTCTTAGCTAAGCCGTCCTCAACCAGGATGCTATCAAGCATGATTCTAAAAAAAATAAAATGCGATCACGCCACTCAGAACCCTGGAGAGCTCCCCAGTGCCTACAACCTTCAGTCTGGGGTCCCTCACAGCCAGGGAAGGACCAACTTTGCAGCACCATCTCCTGCTCCTGACTCTATCCAAGTGTAATTTCACTGGCACTGTTCCCTGGCCCTGAGATGTCCTCACCTCCCCTTTCACTTGTCAAAATTCTACTCCTCTTCAGTGTCTAGCTAAAATACCACCTATTTCATCCCACCAGTTAGAATAAATCATTCCCTCCTCCGTGCTTCCCCCCCATGCACAATACACATAATTCTCCCGTGATAGTTCTAATTAAAAGTATGTGTTTATGTATTTGTAGCCCTCTGAAAATATGAGATTCTGCTGAGAGTAGGGAAGGTGCTTGACCCATCCTGATACAAAGGAGGCCCTTGGGGATTGCAAAATGAATGAATGAATGAATGAGCAAACAGCAGGTGGAATGAAGTACACATTATGGATGTGTACTTGGTCCTCCACCACTGAGAGCTTAGTCATCATGTGCTGTTTGATTGAGATGATGTCCCAGCAAACAGACTGAATTGTTTTCCCAGGAAGGTAGCTTTAAAATCCATCAAGTGAAGTCATCACTACCTGTATTCCATGTTAATCCTCTGGGCTCATTAGCATGCCAGAAAAGTGGCGCCCTGCACAGGCAAGGTGGAGAGCAGGCTGCGGGGAGGGGACGCTGCCTCTGTTTGTGGAATACCAGACAAGTGATGCAGCATAAGGGACAGAGCCATGGTGCCAAGGGTTCCTGGGGACAGTCAGGATTGCGTTCACTGGGTGCCTCTCCCCTCTGTGAGCCCCAACCTGCTCCACTCCCTTTGCACCCAGAAGCCCTTCCCTCCAGGCTCAATGCCAGACAGCTGTTAAATTCACCAGTTATCCAGGGAAACACAGGCTGGAGGAAGGAGAATGCGAAACGGTCCCCTTTGCCCATGGACCCCTCCACTCCCTCCTATCAGAAGCTTTTCTTCATACACTGCCTGAGAAGGCAGAATAGGGGAGTGAATGGGACTGTGAACCTAGAGACACTGCAACTTCTTTAATCTCTTGCACCTCGGTCCTCACCAACAATGTGAGGAATAAGAGTATCTCTCCCATAGCATCATACTGGAGGGTGCAGCGCATCACTGGGGGGTCTGGCACATAGCAAGTGCTCAGTAAATGATTCCCTCTCATCATTTATCCAAGTAGTTTAAATAAATGGAATCCATTTGCGAGACTTCTCTTTCCTATCCCACGTCTTCTGCTCCCACTAAGGAAGGATGCTGCATGAATTCCCTGAAGACAGGTACAAGGCAGCGCAAGCCTGGGGCATCTCCTGGGGAGGCTCCAGGAAAGTGAGGAGAAACCAAGGGTCAGGCCAAATAATTAGGATCCTTACAGTTGACATTGAATGACCTGCCTTATGCCATATGGACAGTGTCGTCACAGCTCTGTTCCACCCACCTCTGCCCTAGGTCTGCCCAGACTCAGGACCAGTGAGAACCATGTCTGAAAGATGAACATCCCCATCTTGGGGTACCAGGGGGTCTGGAAAGAGTCTGCAGTTGCCTTGACCACAGCTACGTGGAGTCCTACCAACCTGCCCTGTCCCTTCCCACCCACAATCCTCCATCCATTATTTCAATCTCCCAGGGAAATGCGTTCTCCCTTGACCATCTGGGAGCCCCTCATCCCTCAAAGCCCAGCACAGCCATTATTAAACCAACTCTACCCTCCGGAAACTGGTCATGAAAGGACAAGGATAAGCATTTATCCTGCTTTCATAGAAGGAACTTTGGTTGATCCCCAGCTGATGAGGGAAAACTCTTCTTACCAAAGAAAGTCAGTCAATAAATGCAGAAAGACGGGAGAAACCACAATTTTGCAAACTGTGATGAAACTGTTAATTCAGGTTCCAATATGAAGATGTAAATAGCAAGTTTACAGGGTAACACAGTATCATCCCACAGGTGATGGCGGACGATTGGATGATGGGAGATGATGCAATGGAGAGCCCCAGCAGTTGCTACCTTCACCAAGGGATCAAAACTAGCATTTCCAAGAGTGGGCCAATCACAGAGTAAGCTCCTCCTGCTCTGATGCGATACAGAGGACACAGCTTCATCCATTGAGTTCTCTTGCCAAAAACATTTACCTGAATCTCATCAACTCTTTAAACCCAACCCCAAGTTTATAAGGCAGAGGAGGGAGGAGCAGGTTAAGTGAAACCGCAAGAAACTAATCACAGATTCACAGTGTGTGGGATCACTGTACGCGGCTGCTCTGTCTGGGTCTGTTTTCTTCCAAAAGTCAACACTAAGGGAAGTGTGAACAGCAGCATTCTTCATAATCGCCAAGAAAATGGAAACAGCATAAATGTCCATCAGCTGAAGAATGGATTAATAAAATGTGACATGCCCCTATAATGGAATCGTTCTGGTAATAAAAGGAAATGAAATACTGACACAGGCTGCAACATGGATGGACCTTGAAAACATTATGCTAAACAAAAGAAGTCTGTCACAAAATATCCACATGTAAAGGCTGTGACTGCATTAGTAGGAAATGACCAGAATGGACAAATCTATAGAGTCAGAAAGTAGAGTCGCGATTATGTGAAATTAGGGCGGTGGTTTGGAGGACATGGGGGGAGAGCAGGTGATAGCTAATGGATACAGCTTCTGGTGGGGTAATGAAAATGTTCTAAAATTCCCAACACGGTGAGTGCACGAAATCCACTGAATGTTACATTTTATATGGGAGAATTGTAGGTATAGGAATTGAACCTCAATCAAGCTATTTTTTAGAATTGTGTGTGTGTACGTTATGTTGGGGGAAAGCATCTTGTTTAAAGAAACCGAATAATGAAATGCACCACATGAATCTTGATCATATCGTCAATGGATCCTGAATTTTTAAAGTTAACAAGCTGTAAAAAAATGTTTTGGGGACAATTGACCACACAGAAGAAGGGCACTGAGGAGAGGCAGGAATGCAGGCAGGTGGGGACTGGGCCTTATGAGGAGGTATTCAAGCAGAGCAATAGTCTAGCGGGATGGGAAGATGGTCTCCAGTCGAGAGAATGGAGCAAATAAGTAAATAAGATCACGGGAGGCAGGTTTCCATTGCAGATACCAATAAACATGTAAATATCCTACCTCTGTCCACAGAGAGGGTCGGGAGCAGTGACAACCTGGCAGCAATGAGCACACCTGGCAGCCAAATCTTGGTTCTAAATAACATTCCCCTTAAAAGGAACCAGGATTCACTGGAGAAACAGCGAGTTACAGGACTGAGGAAGGGGTCGGGGTGCTGGGGGGCAGATGACCCTTTTGGGTGGACCAGAAATTTTAAAAGTGCTCAAAGGATTCATGGGAATGCCAGAGGGACACAGATGTCAGATTGAAGGAGTTCTCAAACAGGGAAGATCTTTGAGTTTCAAAATTATATTAACAGATGATAACCCATCGAATAAAATAGATTCAGAAATTTGAGTCGACACTGATCTATATAAATAAAGGAATAAAAGGGGAAAAGCGAAAGCTCTTCGGTAGTTTAGAAAGCCAACTAATAAATGTAGATGGAGTTAGAAAATCACCATTTGGCAAGCATCACCGTAATAATTCAGGCAGGAAAAATCAATGGCTGATAAAACCAGAGGGTGAAAGAGGGATGGGAAATGGGGTTTTACCTCGCCTCGAAGCATCTCCCTGAAAGACGCCACTCCACGTTCATCAAGTGATAAAAGTTAACACTGTAATTCCTGAGACAAATAAACATCGCGTGCCTCCAGGTAGGATGCAATGAGAAGAATCCTGCCTCCGTTCTGTGAAACTCTGCCAAAAATTCATTAACTGGGTCTAATCAAGAGCAAACATCAGACAAACCCAAACTGAAAATCATTCGGCAAAATTGGTTGGCCTTGAATTTTTTTTTTTTTTAAAGTCAAGGTCATGAAAGTAGAAAGAAACTGAGAAGCAGTTCCAGAATACAGGAGACTAAGGAGATTTGATGACTGAGGAACCCTGGATGGGACCCTTTGGCCAAAGAGGACATCCCTGGGGCCACAGGAGACAGTCACACAGTCTTAGAACATTTATGTTTAAAATTGTTTCAAATGGGGGAAAAGAGAAAAAAATCATACAGATCATCTCCTTTTGGAAGACTTTTAGCACCTGCTCTGTGTTATCCTGTGTTGCCTCTGGACCTTGTGCAAATTTAGGTTGTTTCCTATAATCTGTTTACTGCTCAGCCTCCCCTCTAGGCTCTGAGCGCCTTGACGACCTGTACTGAGCCCTGTTCATTTCCATTTCTCTAGCGCTTAGCCCAGAGCACAGGAAGCATGGAGATCTCTGTTGAACCAATGCACCAGGCAACTCATAACCCCTGAAATTGGCCGGTATATCCCTGGACATGCTGACTGTTGGTAAATTCCTCCAGATATTGAGCTGAAATATGCCTCTCTACAAACCAGAGAGCATCCGTCTGTCCTACAGCAATGAGCTATGTGTCCTGGAACAGTGTCCCGTTTCCAAGGGGCATGTTGCCTGAGATTCACAGGCTCCAAGGAGCAGCCTTCTTGTCTCTTCGCTTCGGGGAGGACAACGGTCCCTGTATGTTTCATCCCAGCCTTGACTGCACGGAGCTCACTTGTGATTCATGTGAATGTCACTCGGGCTCGCAGAGGTTTGCAGCCATAATTCAACATTTGTTAATAGCCACTTAGAATGTCCCTGAAATAGCGAACGGGCCCAGGGGATAGAAGGTGTTCTGCTAAGAAATCATTCCAGGAAGGCAGACGCAGACTTGCCCCCAACTTTAGAAGACATGGTTACTTCCAGCTCATGGAGATGCTCCTCTTTCATCCGCTGCCTTCTCACACTCTATGAAGAGAGGGACGGACACCTCTCAGGGCCACCAGGGAGAAAGTGGGGCCTGAAAATCCTCTACATCATCATGGTGGACATGTTAGAACGGCATCCCCCATCGTTCCTGCTCCAGGGAAAGGTCTCTCAATTGCCCTATCCAGTCGGGGAGGAGAAAACAAAAGAGAAGGCAGTCCAGACAGTCCCAAGAGAAAGCCCTCAGTTCACAGAACAGAAATGAGGAAACAGAAAAATGCGGTTCTGAATTAGAAGCCAAGAAAGCTGACGTGTAGGTGGAGATGGCAAAAGGGAGAAGGTGAGAACAAACTCGCAGAGGTTGAGGTCTCCTGTGCTAAACAGCATACAGATTATCTAATTCTCCCCCATACAACTTAAATATCTTGTCCAAGGTCGTCTAATCTGTACGATTACAGAATTTGAATCGAGACAGTCTCACTCCGGAGTCCCAGCTATACTGGGGTATACTGGCTAGACTGTCACCTGCAAATTTGTCAGAGTACATGTGGACTGGATGGACATTCAAATTCAAGTCACTGATCGGGAGGCAGAAGTTGAAGCCCTCGGCACCAAGCTCTAGCCACCTGGTTCCTTCAACCTGTTTCTCATGAAGTTATCATTTCTGCCACCCAGAGTCGGATTTAAAATGGGGAAGTGGAGGCAGAAAGAGTCAGCCAGGCAGAATCTCATGCACCTCTGAAAACTGAGGCTCTTTCCTAATGTCAGACCCCTGAGCCTCCCAGTTGGCAATTTGGAGAGACAAGTATCACCCTGGCCAGAAGAGACTTCTCTAGCTTCTCAACTTTCCTGAAGAGGGCGCTGTGGCATAGTTTGGCCCTCCCACCCGTGCGTTCCTGAGCCAGGAGACTGGGCAGGAGAGAGACAAAGGATCTGGTGCAGATCTGCAGAGCTGGGAGGCCAAGAGGACCACAGGCTTATGTCCAGCTCTTGGAGATGTGGCGCATGCAACAGGCAGAAATCAGAGCAGCAGGATCCAAAGCCCACCTGCCCCTGAAGAGGGGAAGTTTAATTCACAAAGTTGATGCGCAGAAGCCGGCTGCACCAAGATGCGTGGCATGGGCCCAGAAACCACCTGCATGTGCATCAGTGGGAAAGGTCTGGGGTGGGCTGCCTCCCAGAACCAGCCACTTGACTGCATCTGGCCTGCTCCTTCTCCTCTGAGACTGGAAGATCTTGTTCTGGGAAGTTGGAATATTCTCTTGCAGCACAACACCCGCATCTGACCTTCAGCCGCAGAGGGCTGGGCTGCCTTTGTCTCTTCTCTCAGTTTACTTGCACAAAAGGCAAGGGATGCAGGTAAGGGCTAGGGGGCTCCATGGCCAGCTGAAGGCTACAGCTTCCACTGCGTCTTCCCCTGCACCCACTCTCCTGCTCCGGTTCGATTCTGGTAGCTGCCAGGCTCCTGGTTCCCAGGGGAGGATATAGAGAAACTGAGGGAACTTTGGCCTAAACTTCAAACCTTTTGAGCTGAAGACTCGCTGATGAATGGCCTGGCTTCAGTCAGCTTGATGTCTTCACAGAGAACCCCCAAAAGGGAATCGGAAGGCATAAACTCTGACCCCCACTTTCTTGCTGAGTGACCTTGTGTCAGTCACTCAGCATCTCTGAGCCTTACCTGTGTTCAACTGTGACACAGATACACCGTCACCTTTTCCACTTTCAGAGTTATTATGAGGACCAAATAGCATCTTACAAAGAAAGCCTGGAGGATATGGAATCAGAGCCGGGTGACCATAGGCTTGTCATTTAATCTTTCTGAGCCTCAATTTCTTCCAGACCAAAAAACAGAGTTACAAACACTACATATTTCACAAGGCTGTTGGAGAAACAGAATGAGTTATTCCACGTAAAGAGCAGCGTTTCAGATATAATATGCGCTCGGAAAACACTAGCAATTATTAACAGGTTTTGTAAACTACATGGTGTTAATCAAATGGAAAGAATTCTGTTTTTTCACGTACTCTGGGTGCCTACAGTAGCTTATGGCCAACAGTAATAGCAGGAGCTGGGTGCCTGGCTTGATTGCAGCTCCATCCCCATCCTCTTGGGATTTGCTAAAGTCAATACGGATTTCCCAAAAAACCCTTTGCTCTCAGATCCCCTGTCGCTATGTTTTATCCCCAGCTCATCTTAGTATTAATACAAGTAACAGCAGCAACAAAAATACTGCCGCTTGACGTCTACCCGATGCTAAGTTTTTTTCTACCGTTTCATTCACCTGCTGCACACCAGCCTGTGCCGTAAGTACCAGTATGGTTAGTATTTAATAGGCGAGGAAACTGAGGAGAGGTTCAGTCATTTGCACAAAGTCATCACTAAGATCCGTTTTTTACTCACAGAACACTTCACTTCTGACACTAACTACCCGGAGTTAGGGCAGACCCCATGGATTAAAGGACCAGTCGCATCAGACGCCAGTCACAAGTCCGGGTCATTTGTACCTTGGACCCACTGGCTGTAAATCAGGGATTCCCATGACCCCCTCCTCAGGGTTGAGAACTTGCTAGAATGGCTCACAGTACTCAGGAAAAGTTTACTTACTATCCCTGGCTTATTGCAGAGGCTATAACTCAGGAACAGCCAGGTGGAAGAGGTGCACGAGGTAAGGTGTAGGGTGAAGGGCCCAGAGCTTCCCTGCCTTCTCTGGATATTCTGGCCTCCCAGCACCTCCAGGTGTTCACCAACCCAGAGGCTCTCTGAAGTGCTCCCTTCATTTAGAGGTTCTTATGGAGGGGTTCCGTTACGTAGCAGGGTTGATTGAATCATTGGCTGCTGGTGATTGGCTTAATCTCCAGGCCCTCTAATCACATGGTTGATGGCAACCGGCCCCCATCCTGAAGCTATCCAGGGGCTCATCAAGAGTCACCTCCTTAAAGACACATGCACCCCAATGTTCACAGCAGCACTGTTCACAATAGCCAAGACATGGAAGCCACCTAAATGTCCATCGACAGATGACTGGATAAAGATGTGGTATATATACACAGTGGAATACTACTCAGCCATAAACAGGAATGAAATAATGTCATTTGCAGTAACATGGATGGACCTAGAGATTATCATACTAAGTGAAGTCAGACAGAGAAAGACAATATCATATGTTATCACATATATGTGGAATCTAAAAAAAGGACACAAATGAACCTATTTACAAACAGAAAGAGACTCAACGACATAGAAAACAAATGTACAGTTACCAAGGGGGAAGGAGGTGGGGTATATAGGAATTTGGGGTTAGTAGATAACAAAGTACTGTATACAAAATAGAAAAACAGGATCCTACTGTATAGCACAGGGAACTATATTCAACCTCTTGTAATAACCTATAATGATAAAGAACATGAAAAAACATATATATATACATATACATAGAACTGAATTACTATGCTGTATACCAGAAACTAACACAACACTGTAAAACAGGTCAATTTAAAAAAGTTACCTCCTTAGCGTAAGTCAGGTCTGGTTGAAAGAACCTTATTCGGTATAACCAAAGATGCTCCACTCACCCTAATCCCTCAGGAAATTCCATGGATTTTTCAAGCTCTTATACCAGGAACCAAGGATGAAGACAAATACACATTTCTTATTAATCAAAAAATCACAGTCATGCAAGCCTGGAGCCCACACCTGTCAGGTACTGAATTCCGTGATTGGCTAAAATATCTCATTCTGTAATTTCCTCTGGTGCCAGAGCCCCTTCATCCTCCTTACGCTTGCCATAAGGCCCTGGTGCTCCAGGGCAGGGCATTCTCCTGGCCAGATCAGCCTCCTTCCAGCCCTTATGACTGGGTCCATCTCAAGCCCCATCCACCCCAGAGTCACCGCTCACCTGGTACCTCTCAGTCTCCCCAGCCCCCAACCAGGAACCAGGCCAGGTCCAAGTACACCCGAGATTCACTCTCTAGGACTAGAGCTAGCGCCTAGAATTTATGACAGATTGTGTAACACAGGCAGGATTGATTTAATCACTAGCCATTGGCGAATACTGGTCCCCAAAGGCCACTGGGAACTGCTTCTCAAGGAGCTGTGCACACTCCCTTGAAGAGGCCAGGTCATTTAACTGCCACTCGAAGCCCTGGCGACCCCCACCCATCCGCTCTCTGGATGAACTTAACATCTTCTGTCTCCAAGGATTCTCCAACTGCACCATTCTTATTCCCGGCTTCTGAAACTCTCAGCCTCAAGGCTACACAGTATTGGGAAACGGGGAGGTTCTGCAGGCTGGGTGTGCTGGCTTGCATCTATTATCAGTTCTCGCCAATACCATTTGTCAATGGCCCTCACCTCTGATCCCAAGGATCTGTTCCAAAAGGAAATAAATCAAAGATACTCAGAGTTGAAAGTAACTGTCGAGGTCATGAAATCCAGCTCTTTACCTGACATTGATCTACCTCCACCGCACTGCCAATAAGCGACTGTGTGGCTCCAGCCAGAGCTGATGACAGGACACAGGTGCTCCCAGGATGGCTCACTCCAAGCAGCTGACATCCACCTCTGGGAACTTCTGCCCACCCGTGGGTGCTCGCACTGCCCTCTGGCCTCAGGCAGAGAAAGCTTCATCCCTCTTCTCTGGGAGGGCCTCCAAGTGTGTGAAGACGGCGATCACCCTGCCTTGAGTCACCCACTTCCCTTTCCAGGCGACGCAGTCTCAGCTCTTTCCTGCACTCCTCATCATTCATGGTTTCCATGACATACGAGGAGCATCACCCCTGGTCAGCCATACATCGTTCACTGCCTCCTGCTGTACAGATGGGCCCAAGCCACTGCCAACGTCAAAGGCAGTCGCCTCCTCCCTGTGGCTCGAAGCCAGATGGAGACACATCCAGGAAGAAATGGCAGAGAAGGCTGGGAGGAGGGAGGGAAAGGGACGCTTTCAGAGGTAGCAGAACTGAGAAATGATGGGAAGGCAGCTGTGGATAAAGGTGTGAGCTAGACTGTGAGCATCTTGGGAGGATGCAGCAGCCAGGAGAACAGACATGGCTCAGCTCTTAGGCCACAAGAACTCTGGGAAGGGCTTTCTTCAGACCAAACGCTCCAAAGAGGAATAAACCAACTGAGCCTAGAACAGCGGATCCTAATCAGAGAGATGCTCATTTGAACTATGACAAATCTCCCTTGGAAATCGTTACAGGCCACAGCGGAGGGCGTGTCTACAAAGTCCGAGCTTTAAAAGACTTTTGAAATAGGTGTTCCCTTCTTCCTAAGCCAGACATAGGTCCATACATCTAAGTGATTCTCCACGTTATCTAACAGATGGAGAAGCTAAAACTAATCAAGACTTAGGTTGGGTTCCCTGGCAGAGCCTGAGATGGGGTTTCTCGTCCAGGTGATTTATTGAAGGAATGACTTCAGGAAAAGCCCAGGAGGCGATGAGGCACGCAGGACAGGGCAGGGAGAAAAGGTAAGCAAAGGTGTGGTTTCGGGAGAAGTCTAGCTCAGCCTGATCCCATGGGAAGCTATGGAGTGTACACGGCACCACACTTTGTTGGGTCTTACGGCAAGATGCCTGGCATTCTGTACTCCTGTGTCAGTCAGTCACTGGCCACTGGCCGCCCCCAGGCGGTGGGGAGGTGCATAACCTCTCAGATATCTCCAGGAGAGGCAGTGCCAGTCGACAAGGGCATCCTCCTGTTCTCAGTGCCGATGTGAGCCGTTGTTAGGAGCCCCAGCAGCAGGAAAGGGGGTCTGGAGGGAACACCAACCGACGGCATCTTCCACAGATGCCCTGCTAATTTGTACAGGGACCCCCGCCCACAACTGCAGGACCAGCGTGATGGAATCTTTCAGGGTGGCTGACGAGTTGCAGCCAGACACACAGAGCTCATGGACAGAGTTTTGATGGTAGGGTCCTATGCCTCCCTTACTCCACTACAGCCACCCAGTGTATCAGGGTATTCTTGCTTCCACTGTATAGCTCTATCTACATAATATAAACAAACAAACAAATATATCTCGTTAACAAGATAACATCAACTTCCTGTCCCCAAACATAAGTTAAGGCTGTAGTCTAAGCGAGCAAATGTGAGATCAGAAAATAATTTTGATTACGTCCTGTTGCATTAGAGTCCTGCAAGGTGGCAAGTCCTTGGGAATCACCTAGTTCAGTTTCCTTATCTTACAAGCGAGGAAACCGAGGCCCGCGGAGGCTAATTACCTTGCCCCAATAAATCCAGGCAAATGCGTTCCTTCTGTGCTGCACGCTTTATTTCTCCTGAGTATAAATTTCCACAGCCACTGAGGTAATCAATAGGGAAGGGACTGAGTCATGAGACAATGAGAGCTGGGAGATGGAGCAATGCTTTTAGCATCCAAAGGATGACCCTTTCCAGAATGTTGTTCCCAAACAAAGCCCATCCTGATAAACAGGCTTCCAGTAACCACTAAGCTCCGTCTAAATGGACTGGTTTTAAGGCCATTGCATGGGAGAAATATGACACATGAGACTTCAGACTTGCTGGGGTGATGCAGGCCATTTGTTTCAGGTGACAATTAGCCCCCGTGGTCAGTTTTGATATGACAACCTACCCCATCCACCATAAACACTCAGACAAAAACAGAGAGCGCACAGAACACTTCCAGGCATCACTAGACCCAGGTGGCAGATTTGCTCTGATGGAGAGAATGGGATACTTGGTACTTTGAAATATGAGCTGCACTATGGGAACAACGCCTCTGACAACAAACTTGGGGCTAAAAGCTACCAATTGAGTCGCTGGGGGATTTTTTTTTTTTCACAGGCTCCCATTTCAGCTCTTACTCTAGAAATCAGTAGCAAATCGGGATTTAGAAAATGTATAGAAAATTGCCTGGAATTCATCTCTTTGTTAAGGGAAGGACTTTCGGTAGAGAAGAAAAGAGAGCCACTGCAGAGAGGCGGTAAGGACCGATTCCCGGGTCAGTGAGCTGCTTCCACCGGCACTTCTGGAGGTCTAAGGACTCCCAGGGACAGAGGCGCGGACATACAGCAACGATGTTTGCACACAGCGGCCTGCTGCCACTTCAACGTTTCTTTGCAAATAGATGGTATGGGTCGTTATACCAGTCAGCTCCCAGTCAGTGTTCTTATCTCTTCATCATTTCAGGGCACAGTCAATACACCCCTGAGAGCTATACTTCCCAAGAGCCACCACCCAACATGCTGCAAACTAGAAGATCCCTACCACAGAAAACCACTCACTCAGCTGGGCAGAGAGGTTGCCTCTCCAGGATCACAGCAAAGGCTCGCAAAACTTCCAAGCATCTTAAGGGAGATGAGTGGTCATCTACTCTGCATTCAGTGCAATTTAGACCATTTTGACAACGAGCCAAGAAGCTTCCCGAGTGAGGGAGAGTCAGGGTCCACACCCACGTGCCGAGGTGTGCAGGGATGGTCGTGCAAGGACAACGTCATGGTCTTCACCGTCCTCGTGGCCGTGGGGAGCTGGGCCTCAGTCAGCAGATCTACTTTGGTGTCGGCAAACGTATCTCTGGTTCATCGCAGCGAACATGAGACAAACAGGACAAAGATGGCCTCAGGTAAACGCACAGCTGGACAGTCAATTACGTGCCATGAAAAAAAGAGTAACTGGTGACCAGTTGTTGAGTTCTACCCCCAGCTCCTGAGACTTGTAACCTCCACAGCCAAGGAGGCTGAGTGGAGAGGGGCGGTTACCACTGCCTCTCACAAATTATCCCTGGGCGCTTCTGGCAGATAAGACAAAATCTGTCCCACCAAAGGGGTGTCGCTCAGGCTCACTGAGACTTATCTTTGGATTTTAGTTTGACTCTAAATGGACCTTTGAGGGAATTCCTCACACCCTGGGCACCACCCACAGGACCCAGAAACAAGAGAGCAAGTTGACACTGGCCAGGTGTGCATGCACATCAGATGCGTGACCCCAGGCGTGGGCATCCACACCCTCATGCACACATCACGGGACCAAAAGGAGCCACTCCCCAAATACCGAAATTATACACCTAAAAACACCTAAGAGGATATTATGGGTAATTTTTTCTTCTTTATTCTTTCCCACACTTCCCAAGTTTTCACCAATGAGCACGGATCATTTCTATCATCAGAGTTCATATTATTAAAATAATAATAATGAGGCAAGCCATCCCAACGCAGGTGTGGACCTGGATACCTATACTGAAAAGGGAAGCAAAAAAGAAAAGCTATTTCAGTGTCTGTCAGCTATAGAATCACCTTACAAGCAAAAAACTTCAAACCCAAGTAACACACTCTGATGACACATTTTGAGAGCTTACCAGTTGCTAAGCAGTTCTAAATTCTGAGAACGTGAAGTTAGTGAAGACGTCATGTCTTCCAGGGTGGGGGAGACTGAAATGGGCAACATGTGAAAATTATCAGAGGTTAAAAAATTTAGGTATTGAATTAAATCATCTCTAAGGTCCCCTCCAGCCTAAAAACCTTCATGATTCCAATGCAAGGAAAGCATCACGACTGTTCTGTCAGAGTAAGCCGAAGGCTGCTTAGGAGACAGAGCAGGAAGAGATTAATTTAGATTATGGTAAGGGGAGAGGGATCGGCAGCGGTTTCCTAGAGAAGGCTACAGAGATTCACTAAAGCTGGATTTTAAAGGACGTAGGATTTAAAGAAATTGATACTGAGAGGTGTGAGAGGCAAAGGAGTAAGTTAGAAAGGTCCATGAGCGAAGGATGCTGGGTCAGTTCAAGAAACTGCAAGTAACCATTGAATTAAAAAACCCTTCCTGGGGGTGCTTAGTGGGCAGGCCCTGTATTCATTCAGCATGACGGGTGCAGAGAACGTGTTTGATGAGACAAGATTCTTGCTCCCCACAAGCCCCCCATCCAGAGGGGATGGGAAATGGGCTGTGAGCTCTCTGAGGGCCAGGACCTGGTCTGGCTCTATCACTGCCACATAGTAGGTGCTCTGCTTGATTAACACAGGAATGGATGTGTAGACACCAACAGGACACGCTGTGATAAATACACCTGGTACCCAGGCCACTCAGCTCCTACCGGGGGTGGGGGCAGCACAAGCTCCCTGGGCTGAGGTTAGTCGTGTGGGCTGGAACACGGAAGCCAAGGGTGGGGGGGGGGGGACGAGAGGATGTCTGGGCAGCAGAACTGAGATGGAAGTACCGAGGAAAGTAAAAGTTTGACACATTAGGACAATTAAGAGTCCCACAAACACAGCAGTTGCCTGTGCTCGAAAGCTGTGGGTGAGTCACAGCGCAGGAGAGGGGGAAGAGTGCGGGCCTGGCGTCAAGGCGAGCCAGAGTCTGACCAAGGCTCAGGCAACACTCTCATGGGACGCTAAGCACAGCCAAGGTGCCTGGTACAGGACAGGTACAGGGTAGGTGTCTGCCATGCACTAGCTCTGAGCATCCTCGGCCTCACTGGATCAGGACAACAGCTCTGAGTGGCAAGTATTACCGTTCCTATTTAGAGATGGGAAAAGTAAGGGTAAGAAATGTGCCCAAGATTACACACGGAAGAGGGGGTACAGTTGGAATTCCAACTCAGCACTCTCTCCAGAGCCCACATTTTTCACACACCTGCTCCTAATGCAATAGGAAGTAATAAGATTAGCTGTGGACCCACCAAGCCTAGGGCAAGAATTCCAAACACTTGAGCTTCCCAAACCCTCCCCTCCCCATCTCTATCATGCTATGTGATGAATGAGAGTCACAGAATTGCCTCTAACAAGATCCCACCGTGGCAAGACCTTTCTTTTAGGAAGAAAAGAAATGCCTTTCGTAGAAATCTCAAGTTTAAAGTACACAGGGACCAACCCCCGCCCCCAAACTGTGGAGATCAGGTTAAAAATGCACACTGAAGGGTCATTTGCATTCCTGAACTTGGAGGCAGATGAACCCCAACGGGATGAGCAGAGAAGCAACGTAGAAACAGTCACCTGCTAGTCACAAGCAGAGGGGTTGCCGCCTCTCGACAATAGTGAAGTACTGAACCCAGTGGTGTCCTCCACTCTGAGAAACCCCATCTCCGTGATGCTGGTTTAGCCCAGGGTCCCAAACAGTAGCAGCCTCCTCCCTCTCCCTGGTTTATCCTGTCAGCATCACTCATCAACTGACTCTCCTGGTGGGCTGCAAACAGGGCAGGAAGGCTGGACAACAAGAACCCTCCTACTGATCGTGGTAATAACCCCGCCTTACACGCGCATAGTTGTCACAAGGTACAAAAGGACTTTCACATACATTGGCTCACATGTTTCGCTCTCCCTGTGAGTTAGAAAGTCACATGTTACTCTCACATGTTCCATCAGCAAGTCGATGCCTAGAGAGGGTACAAAACACGACCCAGGGAATAAGCTAAGAAATGATGGAGCTGGGAGTCACACTTAGGTCTTCCTATCCTAATCTTCACTTCAGCTCATCCAGTCATGGCCAGAGACACACCCCTGGCCAGCTCTCCTCCATCCCCCACACTCCTTTCCCTTCATGCTAGATCCGCCGGGCAATCTTGGCTGAGTAGACACTATGGAATCAAAGAGAGCCCTCTTCTCCTTTCCCAGGAAGCAGAAGTATGTGCCCATCTGAAGTCAGGTGAGGAGACAGAGTACCCAGAGCATGCGACACACCTATTTACATGGAGGTCAGAGGTCTACCCCCGGCTCCTGAGACTTGTAACCTCCACAGACAGCCTTTCCCTCTGCTAGAAGCATGGCTCACTCGTTAATTAAAAGGGTGTTATGAACTTCATTGCGCACCAGCTAAGAACCTGGAAGAAGGAAGCGTATGAGAAAGCATTAGCTCTGGAGATGGCACCAGGTATGCTTTACAGAAAAAGAAAAACAGAAACAACACGATCTACCTGGGACATCCCCTCCCCCATATTTATCTAATAAGTCCGTCATAGCACAGAGGGAAGAAGCCACCCAGCGTAGGACAAACCCAGGGAGAGCCCAGTAAATTAGCCAAAGGGGGAGGGAGGTGCAGCAGAGAAAATGAATGAGAGAGAGCCAGAGAACCAACTTCTCCCATCACCGCCTGTGAGGCTCTCCGCTCTCCTCCGATGTGGGAGCCCAAGGACAAGCACACCTGCACCCCAGGCCAAGGGGCCAGGGAGCCAAGGGCGAATGGGAAGCACCAGCGCTCACTGCAAGGTCTTGGAACAAACTTGGCATCGTGTCCCCCCTCGTAGAGGTTTAACTTGACTGCTCACTGGGATCAACGGGTGACAAGGATCAGCCTCCCGCCTAGAGCAGGTTTCCTGGAGTGGGTGCCCTTTTTGAGACTCCCCTGAACACCTTGAAGATCCAGCCCTGAGGTTCATCCCTTTTTCAACACTGGGGGGGGGGGGTCATACATGGAGGGTCAGAGCCAGGAGGGACACGTAACCATATCAGTCTTGGACTTGGCGAGGTTGGCAGACATTGACATGACACTTACTAAGTAATAAATTGTATCCACAGGCAGCTCCATGATTTAAGAGACCACCTGGAGAGGTCAAAGGCTCAGGTAAGGTTTTAAGACCTGATATTTGGCCTCTTGGGACCCCAGGAACCCAAATGATGAGCTAGGTGCAGAGGAGCAGCCCAGGGTCAGAGAACCGTTGCTTCTCAGTGGAACCTGGTCATGAACTGAGAGGAAGCCACTAGGTGGGCATGAGGTTACAAGGATGCTTGAGAACCCGGTCCAGGGTCCGCTGCCGACTGCAGCTGCTCTCATGCACGCTCTCTCTCTCTCTCCTGTCTGTGTGTTCCATGTGTGTTCAGGCAGACAGAGGAACAGCTGAGCGTGTTTCGGAGCGGCATGTTGCAGTGGTGAAGCTGAGCGTTGCCACGGCACTAGAAAGCACGGGGTGGAATACAGGGAACGTTTCTGCCTGCAAGAACAAGGCACTTTCCCCATCTCTCCCCAAGCCACCAAAGACATCATTTGTGTGTGACATGTTTTAGGATCCTGTGTTCGCTCCATTGAGAAGGGCTTCCAGTACTGCTGGTCCCTTCCCCCAGCTCAGACCCACTTCCTCTTTAGCATACACACACCACCGCCGATTTTGCTGGGCTCTTTCTCACAGTGTTTAAAACGGATAACACAAAACGACTCCCCCAGGGAACAGAGCTCTACGGGATGCGAGAGGCAATGCCCCCTCCCCCTCAGCACTCTGGGCTTTTCCAGAATCAGAGACGGCCAACAGCAAGCACAGAGGCTGGCGGGCAGTCTGGCTGTAGCATTAAAAGAAACTCAGAGCAAGAGGCTGGTAGGCAGTGGATTTGAGAGCAGGCGGGGAGGGGATGCAGCACGAGAATGGTAGGGCACATCTTAATTAGGCAGAGGGCCCCAGACAATCGCTGACGACAGAGTCCAGTCTCTTTGTAATTGCAGCACCTGCCACGCTGAACTTACAATTGCAATTTGGCACAAGGCTCAATTCTCCCTAAGGCAGCTCTGGGAGAAGCAGCCACACTGGGCTTCTGGAGGGTCCCCCCCCCACCAAGCCCCTGATGCCCTAGACTCTCCTGGAAGCAAAGAGGTGTCCGCAGCTGCAATCTGACCTGTTATGCCAGGTTAACCTAGCAGCCCACTAACTGGGCAGACACACAACCCCGGCAGCAACGGCTCTCCTCCCATCCTCCCTCTGCCCCTCCAGGAAGCCCCGTCCTGAACGTGAGCCACCTCCCCCTCCACTGTTCCTCTTTACTCAGCTCCACGCGCCTCCTCCAGGCTTTCCGATCTCACAGCTGCTCGCCCCCTCCCCACACCACTCCTCTCGCATCCACGTTATACAGACAGCAAACCAAGCCTTTGAGTTTCCAGCTGAAACTCCCAGACGAGCCAGCCTGCAACGTTTCGCCCTCATAGGCATCTCACTGACCATCCTACCCACAGGCTTCTACCTGGACCCTCCTCTTTGGCCCAAGCACCCTGGACATCTCTTTGCTTTTGAACTGCCAGCAGACCAGACGGAGACCCGAGGTCCCCGGCCTCTCCTCTCCCCAAATGGAGCTCAGAATCCACGCAAGAAAAGGAAGCAAAGAGACTTCCACACCTTTGCAGCACCACCTGATCCAGCAAGCTCCCAAAGCCACTGGAAGCACCCAGGCTGCCTGGGGCCCCACACTCCCTCCTCCGGCAGCTGGAAGCTCCAGCCCAGCCCACAGGATGCTGAGCCTGATGCCACTTCCGAGCAGAGAGAGAAAAAAATGCCACCTCGTCAATGACAAGCTGTTCCAATCACACAGCTCAGACACCAAGTGCCCTAGACCACGGACAGCTCAGGCCTCCTCCCTCCAGCTGGGCGGAGGGCAACTCAGCACATCTGGGGTGGCGATCCCCCTCGGCAAGGCCCCCTGCTCGCCCTCCACGTCTGCCCAGACAGCAGTGCTCCGTCCCAGCAGGCAGGCCTCTCCAACCGGTTCCAGCAACTCAGGCCAACTACCCTCTTGGCCTTCCACGGAGCCAGTGCTCTCTCTCACCTGCTCCAAAGTGCAGGGAGACCCTGAACCAAGCCGGAGGCCATCAGCGTGGCGCTTCTCCAGAGGCCCGAGCACAAGAATGAACTGAAAACTGAGCACTCACAGTGGTGAAGTCCTGGTGGCCGCACTCCTGCCCTTTGAACTTGCAGTAGAGCATCATGTCCTTCAGGTCGTGGCCCACGCGGTGCAGGAACTCCAGCATGCTGAACTGCTTGGGTTTGTAGTGTCTGAAGTTGGCCTTCTGCCGCAGGGCCTCCAGCACTGCAGGGTCAGCCAGGTGCGGGTCCGGGATCTGCAGGTTGACGTCCAGCAGGGCCAGCAGCTCCCCGGCATGGTACAGGTCATTGGTGGTGAGTCTGGAGAAGCGGAAGCCATTGAGGTTACAGAGGGTCACGGCTGGGAAGACCAGGCTCTGGGCCACCACCTCGTCCACCTTGGTGACGTGCTGGTAAGAGAAGTAGTAGGTCACCCTCTCGGAGCTCTCCACCAGCAGCAGGCCCAGGGAGCCCACGAAGGCCACGGCCCAGAGCACGCGCCGGACGGTCAGTGGCCCGTACACGAAGATGTGGCGGATGCCGTGGAGGGTGGAGGTGTTGGCGAAGACCTGGATGCTAGAGGGCTGCAGGCTCCCCTCGCTGGGGCTCTCCTTGAGGTCCATGGGGACCCTGTGCAGTTCCGCAACTGGCTTCACGTTGATCCGGTTTCAGGGAAGAGGTCCCAGTCCTCGGGCTCTGCTTAAACCCTGCCGTTCAAAGGAGGGAAGCAAAGGCAAGCCTCAGGCCAGGTGCCGTGAGTTCATCCTGAGAGCCCAGCCGCACGCCGCCAGGGGTGAGTGTTTATATAAAACCCATTCAAACTCTAGCTCCTGATTTTTTCCAGGCGATAAGGAGGGCTGGTTTTATTTAGGGAGACACCAAGGTGATGTGGAAGAGATGTGGGTGGGAAGGGAGAGCTTAGCCAATGGAAATAAAGTCCTCCCCCCTACACACGCCACTAGAGACAAGATTAAAAGCGAGAGCGAGGGAGAAAATGCTTAAAACAAGTCGCTCAGCAGCTCGGAGCCTGTTAACCAGTGCATAATGCCCCGTGTTAACCATCCCGGGGATGTCAGGGCGGCCGCGCTGATGCACTGCGGGCGGGCGCAGCGGCGCAGCTTCAGACCGTCCTCCGCCGCTGCCGCCGCCGCCGCCGCCGCTCCGCTCCTCTCCCGTGCTGTTCTGGACTCCGGATTCCGTTCCTCGCGGCCAGCATCCGTCGTCCCTCCTCCTCCAGGCCCCCTTTTTTCCGGGGTGGGGGGGCAGAATTCCAAATGCCGGCGGGCCGTGGCTAGCGCCTTGGAGAGGAGGCAGCGCGCGGCCGCGGAGAGGCGAGGACCTGGAGGCTGGGAAGGATGCGGGGGGCTCGGATGGGGGACTCGTCTCTCCCCCGCCTCCGGGAGGAAGAGCGAGGACCCAGAGGGCACCGATCTAGCCAGCATCCCTCACCCCCTCCTCCACCAGGCTGCTGAAGGGGAGAGGGCAGAGGGTAGGTGGGGGTGGGGGAGAGGGCTGATAGGGTCGGGGGACCCAGCGAAAGTTTCTTTTTGGTCTTTTTTGGAAGGAGCTAGTGGGGGCTTCGGGGCCCCAAGGTGGAGAACCAGCCCTGGGTGTGAGGACGTGACACTCGCTCCCCCCCCCCCCCCCCCCCCGTAGATGGAAGGAAGGCACTCGGTAAACTCCCAGGAGCCAGGTATAGGGGTTGGGGGTAGGCAACATTCCTTTGCACCAGTGTCTGCTCCCAGGTCAGACTCAGCCAGGGTGCTCCATATGGGGGATGCTGGAAACGCGGAAGGAAAGGAGCAATCCAAAACCACAGTGCCTCTGCAGCGGGGGAGGGGGCGGGGGGGACACGCTTCCAGGGAGTGAGGTGCCCCTCTAAGACAGAAAAGCCAGGCACCCCTGGGAGACCAAAGAAAAAGCAACAAGTAGCCCCTACCCCCACAGAGCTGTCAGGAGATTCTGCATCCGAAAGAGAAAGACAGCTGGGGTTCCAGGTAGGGCTGGCTGCGTTCCCTTTTGTGTGTGTGTGTGTGTGTGTGTGTCTGTGTGTGTGTGTGTCTGTGTGTGTGTGTGTGTGTGTGTGTACGCGCGCTCACACACACCCGTGCTGCCCCAGGATTTGCCAGATGGAAGCACAGCTGGAGGTATAGGTGGGAGCAAAGGATTGGGTTTTCAGCCTCCTACCTCCTTGTTCCTGAAAATCCACTGGAAGTCAGGCCCTGCTAGCAGGTGGGTGTGGCTTGCCCAGGGCCAGGGATCAAATGGCTGGAACCTACAGAATCAATGATGCTAAAACCCCTTCAGAAGGAAAGAAGCAGAAAGTTCCAGTGGCAGACCCAGTGCACACTGCCAAGCTGGGACCGAGCCACACGGAGGCACCTTACTGAGCCAATGTCCCCAGGGCATGCCAAGCTGAAATAACACTCCTGGGAAGATGGCTAAGAAGGAGGCAGCTTAGGGAGGGAATGTCCCTCTTGGTTTGTATCTACTCTGAAGTATTTCTCTATCCCCTCTGCCCTCTCGCTAAACCAGATCCAAACTGGGAACAGAGTCTGGATGCACACCGAGGCAACACGTGGCATTAATTTGGTGGTTTATTGACCCTGGAAGCTCAGGGCAGGAGTAGTCCAAACAAGCACAAATGACAGAGGACAGTCAACCTCACGTACGTGGCGTCCCAGAGGCCCCAGGCCCCTGCCTTCAAGCTGCCCAGATGGGGACGGGGTTTTCAGAACAGGGGGGCCAAAATTAACTAAGAATCTATCATGTGTCAGGACGAGGTGAGGATGTCTTACCGTTTTACTTAATGCGTTCAAGCACCTTAGCAGGTGTGTGTTATTACCCCAAGTGCACACACAAGGAAACAGAGGCTCACAAGAGTAAAATTACACAGCTAGAAAGTGCCAGAGCTGGGACTTGAACTCACTTTTGCCTCCAAAACAGGCTCAAAAGCAGAACCAAAACACTCCTTCCCAAATTTAGGAAGGGGACAAGCATTCCTTCCCTACTCCCCCCACAAGCATACATGTACACACATACACACACGCTCACAAACTCACCGTGTACCACGCCTGGACCAGTGCCTCCTTCCACAGACACGAAGCAGCCTTTCTCTTCGTCTCCACCGAGCCACATCCCTGCAGTCAGTTTTTTTTTTTTTTCAGCCTGTTCAACAAGTGTGTGGATCTCTAACTCTGAACCAGACACTGTGTCGGTTTGGGGGAAAACAAAGAGGAAGGGAACACACTTCCCACCCTTGAGAACTCGGGGTTCCATGAGGCTGGAGGCAGTGTTCGTTTGCAAAGTGGCCCCTATACACGGAGGGCAGAGAGAGACCGAAGAAAGAGACATCACTCCGGGTCAGTTGGTGGCAGGGAACTTACACACGAGGCTTGTCTAGGACGCTGCAAGAAGAGTAAATCTCTACTCCTGCCACCAAATCTTAAAAGTCTATATAGAAGCCTTCCCTGGGCTCGGTCTCTTTAACCATCCAGATGGTCTCAACACCATATTACCCTCTCCAGCCTGTGTCCTTGGGCAGCTTCTTGCTCGGGGAATGCGCCTTCGAAGGCCAGGGGAAGAAGGGAGGAATCTCTGATTGCCCGGTCATGTCCTCTCCACAGCCTCCCCCAACACCCCTCGTGACAGCCTCTAACAACCTCACACGCCCGCCCCGCCTCCTCCAGAACGTGCCCGAGAGGTCAGCACGCATCTCACCAGCATGGAGCTCATTAGACAGCTATCCAGCTACATTGGAGGCAGGTGCCACTGCAATGGTACTGATATATGCAAGAGAAAACAACAATGCAAGATAATAATCCCCCAAACACTTTGTTCCGCCACGAGGCCCGTGATTTGAACCCCTAATTTACAAGTCCTCTAGGCTGGGAGTCCGAACACTCAGGGCATCCACTTACGTCCTCATGTGATTTAATAAAGATGACACATTAGCAGACAGAAGACTCACCAGGTGGAAACATACAACATTGTGTTTGGCTAATGGCCCAGGTGCCTCCTGGTGAGGCAGTGATAACGTTCCAGGCCATCCTGTGCTGGAGGGCGGCTTTTCTCATTAGAGACATGTCAGCGTTCAGTAAGGGCGGGCTTCACCAGCCTTCATTCAGGGCTGGCTGGCTGAATTTAGTGAGGATCTCTACGTGTGCTACCATGTCCTTCAGGCCAACGGAGGAGACAAAGTTTGGGGCTGAATGATGGTACCCGTAGGAGACAGAACGCATACCCCTGGCCGTGAGGAGAGGGAGGCTGCAGCTTTAGGAACCTGACCTGGATATAGTTACCATACATGTTGGCCAGGGGAGGCAGCACTGTCAGGGGTGAGGAGATGGACTGGGGGCAGGATACGCCAGACCGGGACCCCTCTTTCCAAAGTGTGTGTTCCATTCCAAGTAGAGTGCATTTCAATGAGCAGCAGGATCCCAGTAGAGCCTGAGTAGTTCCCGCTCGCCCAGGAGTGTGAAGGAACCCACCCGTTCCGGTGGGATGTCCCACTGCAAGTTCCAGTAAGCGGTGCCTCTCCCAGGTGTGGTGGCGCTTGGTGTTTTCGGCAGCCCAGCGAGGTGATCTGTGGTGAGAGCCCGGGCAATGGTTGTTCCCCACCATTTTCATACCTTTACGGGGGTCCAGTCTGGCATATGGGGCAACCAGGCCTGACTGGTTGGTCGTTTAAATGTACTCAAGCCTAGGACAGTACTGCAGTCCACCTGACCAAGGTGGCTTTTCCTGTTAGTGATTTAATCTGCTGCTTTAATAGCCCATTTTTTAAACCAGCTCTGCTGCTTGCAGATTATAGGGGAAAAGGAACCCCTATTCACTGTCATTTCTTTTGCCCGGTCTTGTATATCATGACCTTTGAATGTGACCCGCAACCACTATCTATCTGGTGACAGTAACTACACAAGGCGCTCAGCCTCTCTAATCCCCCAGTGGTAACCACCTGGTTTGCAGAGACACAGGAGAAAGCTTGGTTAGGCCAGCGCAACATCCACGCAAACCGGGGCATAGTTAGACCCCTCATTCAGCAGGAGGGGACCAATATAATCAGTTTTCCAACCTCTCACCAGTGGGTCCTCCGGTGGACCTGCACTCCTTGGGCAGTTGCCTTGGGCACTGTTTAGAACACACAGTTAACCAAGTCACTGTATTTTAAGGGCAATCCGGTGTCCTTGGTAGCACCTCCCTCCTCCCACCTGCACCACAGTGTCCACTCTTCCTAGGCACCCAAATCAGCTGTTCCTACTCAAGGGTCAGCCACTAAGGCTCATACCCAGGCTAGGGCATCAGCTTCCTGACTGCTGGGGCGTGTCAGTGCGTTATGAGCCTGGTCGTGGAAACAGGGAGGACTGCCTCAGACTCTTACAGGTGAACTCAAAGTTCTTTCCACCCCTCCTGACCCACCAAGGGCTTATTCCTGATCATCTGCCCCTCGGCTTCCCATTGTCTGAGCCACAGAGTTAATCCCTTTAGAAGAGCTTAACTGTCAGTGTAAAGGTTAACAGCCAGGGCTCATGAGCGGGGCCACCAGCCAAGTCACCTGGAGTTCAGCCCTCTGGCTGCTGTGGTTCCGTCCAGTTTCCAGGCATCTATGCACAAGGCATCAGAGGGGATTTCTCCCACTCCCTCCCTGGCCACGGGGCCCACCCCAGGAACAGCGGCAGGTGCACCTGGAGGATGCACGTTCTCTACGGGGTCTGGGAGCACTCACCTCTCTAGAGACAGTGGCCTGGTGGACAGGGGACACCTCTGCTGCAGAGACGAGTCACTTAGTCAAAGTGGGAGACATGACAGAGGTGGGTCAACAGGACATATTCTCAACCTGCCCCTTGATAGGAAGCAAAGTTCTTACCAGGACATGCTGCTCCTTCATGAGAGGCTCTACCTGGAGGAGGGAGGTGTACCCCGCTAGGAGCTCCTGCTCTCTGGGGGTTTATCGGGTTCCTGCCCTCTCCCAGATCTGGGACCAAAATCCCAAAGATGCTCTCTCCTTCTGCTGTCTTTTCCTCGGTGCCCAACCATGCCTTCCAGAGTCACCGACACACCCAACTCAGACGGTAGCCCTACTTGGGAGATGCCCTGAGCTTGCATCTGCTTTGCTAGTGTTTCCGCCTCCTCAAAGGAGGCTTGCTCCTCGGAGCCTCACTCCATCCCTTTACCAGACGCTGTGAGGGACACAGGCACTGTGCCAAGTGGGAATAAAAATCCACAGTTTTCATTCCCAAACTTCAGCCCTGGCACAACCGTGTAAAACTCACTGACTGATAAATACCAGCTGAAGCCAAATTGCGTCTCTGACAGACAGAACAAGTTAAGGTTACCCTCTCAAACGCTAAAGCTTTGTACTAATATTTGTGAAGAAGACTTTTAAAATGTGTTATTTGCCCTTGACAAATAATCTTACAGAGTCTGTGGATTAGATTTGGGGCCAGGGAGTTTTCTGTAGCAGTCTGTATTCTTAAAAGCCTCTTCCCCCCACCTTTTCTTTTTTTCTTTTTTCCCGGTCTCAGGCAATTGTGGGCAGTGTGTACATTTCAAACACATGGTGAGATTTACAACTTCGAGGGACAGAGAAAGAATGCCAATTTGTTCCTCAGAGTTTGGGGGTCCGTTTCTCTATTGTCAGAAGTCTAGGGTAATCGCTTTTGAAAAATTTCCTTTGCATCTGGAGTCTGAGGATTCCAGTTCACTGTCAATCATGGTAACATCCTCCCCTTTTATCGCCTCACTTTCCCAAGGATTCTACTTCTAACCTCATCAGGCTTTGTCACAAGCGCTCAGACCTTAATCGGTGATGGTTTGTGCCCTCCGAGCTTTGCAAGATGGCTTGCTAAGCTGGAGACTTATGCTGCTCTCCCACCTTGTCTGCAGCCCCAGGGCTAACAGAGCAGTGGGCACTTGCATGTCCTTCTCTGCCCTCAGCTCTTCCTCCAGCTCTCTAACTGGAGGGTCAGCCTCTAGCTGGGCATCAGGACCCAGCCGAACTGTCCACGGGAGGGGCCGGCCCCCTCTGGCTGCCATCCGTTCCTCTTCCTTGTCACAGTGCGCCGTGTGCAGAGCATCGGACAAGCAAGTTCCAGCAGCTGGCGTTTCCCAGGTGTCCACGTTTCCCCCAGAGATGCTTCTTTCCCCAAGACCCATTTCTCTGGTTTTCTGGCTGGCTGGCCAATTGTTGGTCCTCAAATGGACCCCATGCACGTAGGGCAAGAAGAGGCTAAGGAAAGAGGCAGCCACTCTGGATTGGTCAGTGGCCCGTTTCATAAGCATGGGAACCTGCATATGAGGCTTGTCTTGGTGGGGGTGGGGGGTTGGGATGCTATGAGTAGATCTCCACACCTACCCACTTTATAAAGTTTATAAAGAAGAGGGGGAGGGTATAGCTTAGTGGTAGAGTGTGTGCTTAGCATGTACAAGGTCCTGGGTTCAACCCCCAGTACCTCCATTTAAATTAATAAATAACCTAATTACCTCTCCCTAAAAACAAATCAAATAAGTTTTTTAAAAGTTTATATAGAGGTCTTAACTGGATTCAGTCACATCACCTTACTCTCCCCAAGGCTGCGTCCTTGAAATTGTGTCTAGTGTGGGACTGGTGGACAAAATGTACCTTCCAAGGACAGGGCAGGGGCTGGGAGTCTAATTGTCTGGATCCTGGTGATGGATTAACCAGCAGCCACATCCTCTCAACGCCCTCCTCCAACAGGCAGAGGGGGACAGGTCTCTGTGTAACATGCAGTCCCTTCTCTGCAGCCAGGAGAGCAAGAGGAGTAGCATCACTCATGGGTTTCTTTGTGCGGCTGTGCCCAGCTGGAAACCAGGTTCCCGCATTCCCCCATCCCCGTCGCATTTCTTCCACCGCCCCCTCTGCCCACCAACGTGGATCTGCTTCTCCCCATGCAGCCTCTGCTTTTCACAGAATCATGTCTTCCCTCAGTTCACACTCCACACATGCTTTCTCATGCGTGCAGAAATGGATCTCCACCTTGCTCTAATTGCCCTCTCCCGCATGTAAGCTTGTTCACTCGTTAACGTCTCCACTGGTTTGTTCTGACCACTACCAACAGCACACGATGGCAGAGTCAGGTGGAGTCGCCCTGAATTTGAATCTCCAATCTACTCTGCCTCTTGTTGCTCTGGAACTTTCGGGAAGTTACTAAAACTTTCAGTTTCCCCACCTACAAAATGGCAGGGATTGTAATGGCTCCCTCCTAGAGTCTTGTGCAAATGAAATACAGGATATAAAGTCTCGGATACAGTTGAGACACTTGGCAATTGGCTCTTGGTGATGATTCAAGGAAAGTTCTTTCCATGTTGGTGTTCCCTTCCAGGTGATGGGGGAACCCTTTAGACTGCATGGAAAATGTCATTTTCCCAGAATTCTACATACCTGAAGGCACCCTCCCCAGCAGTAGGTCAAGGTGATAGAGATCCTTCCTGGTTTGGGGTCAAACATGCTCCTTACTCTGTTCTGCTTCCTCTTCATGCCCTTGGCGTCCTCTCAAGGTCTTCTGAAGTGGCTTTTGATCAAAGTTTTCCCAAATGGCTGAGGCATTTGAGGGGTAGAGGGGGAGGATCAGGGGAGAATGGCCATGATGGTGGATTTCATTACTGATCACTTGGCTCCGTGCTTGATATTGTGTGGATGTTACCAATAACACCAAGAGAGCAGCGCTCCCAAGCCCATTTTACAGATGAGATAGCCAAGTCCACAGAGGAGAGCTATCCTGCCCAAGGACCCACAGCTAAAAAGTGGCAGAGCTGATAATCAAACCCAAGAACATCTCAGTTTAAAAGACATGTCCCATGACCCCACTGAAAAATGCTTGCTCAAGACCTCAATAATGCAGACCATCATGTGCCAGCTTTGAATATAAAACGTCTAAGATACGGAACATCCTTCCAGAAATACTGCTTCACATAAGACAGATAAACAACAAGGTCTCACTGTACAGAACAGGGAATTGCATTCAGTATCTTGTAATAACCTATAATGAAAAAGAATACATTCTATAACTGAATCACTATGATGTACACCAGAAACACAACACTGTAAATCAACTATACTTCAATTTTTTTAATTAAAAAAAAAAGAAATACTGCTTTACAGTTTCCTGACATATATAGCAATTCAACCTGATGGTTCTTCTTAAAGACCCGCTTTAATAGCTAAGACCCATCTGCAATTAGCAGTATGATTCATATACAAACATCAGATATTCCAGGGTCCTTAAAAATGTTTTTGTGGGGCTGCCGCCTCTTTCTCTCCCCCTCTCCCCGCGCCCTTCGGAGACAGCCCACACTCTGTCAATGGAATGTGTACCTTTTACTCTAATCTGAGCACCCAACCCCCACACCTCGTGGCCTTTCTCTTGCCTTTCGATGTCTCTCTCTAAATCTACCTTTACTCAACTGTGGCTCACTTTTGAATTCTTTCCTGGGCAAAGCCAAGGACCTACACTTAATGGGGCATGTCCCAGGGGCTTAACCGAAGTCTGGGACACGGCCCTTCTCATGCCCCACATCCGTTTTTCCTGCATCACAACTGACTGGAACCGCATCTTCTCTGGACCTGCCGGGGCTTCGGGACCACAGGGGGCTATGTCCACGCTGACGGGAGCCAGTCTCCTCTGGACTGGGCAGGAGGTGCTGCATTGAAGGAAAGTCCAGTCCAGGTGCAGCCGAGCCTTCGCTGCAGGAACAGAAAGGGAGACAGACGTGCTGCTGCCAGTTTGGGTGGCACTTTGGCGGTTCTGTGAGGATCTGGAGCATGAGGTCTCCAGCCTGCTGTCCCTCCACACTGGGCCGTTTGTGATCGAGAAACCCTAGAGCATCAGGAAGTGTTACCCTGGGCCCCTGGTGGCTTCACAGAATCTGCCCTGAAGGACGCAGGAGAAGTCACTGCAGCTCATGAGCGCAGCCATGCGTGTCCTGTGATGGCTGGAGGGGAGCCTCGGACCCAGTATGCGGCTTCCTGGCCGGCCCAACCCTGGCCTTCCTTTGGGGTGGTGCCTGGTGAGTACCCCTCAGGCCCTGCTTCATAGAGCGCCCAGCCAGGCGGGCCATATTGCCCTCTCTGGATCAGAGGACACTGACTCGGTCACTTACTGGTCTCGCAGCTGGTGGAGGACGTGGGACGGGACTCTGCTGGGGTGGCTCCTGGGAGATGGATCCCACCCCACCCAAGCTGAGCTGCCGCCCCGCAGCTCCCCAGCATCCTACTCATCACTGATTCTCAGCTCTGCCTCTTAGAAGCGGCCACTTCCCTCCACATCCGCCAACGCCCTCAGGTCTCCCAGTTTCCACCTGAATCCTGCTCTGCCTTGCTCGGTCCACCCAGCCCCACTCCTCCAACCTAGAGCAGCCAGAGCAAATCCACCCGCAGTCCTGCAGGGCTTCTGTGGCTCTGAGTGCGTGGCTCGCTGCCCACGCCCCCTCTCCTCGTGCCCCCACCCAGCAGCAGAGAGCGCAGCTCGCGCCTCTGTTCCCTCCCCTGCGATGGCTCATCAAAGTCCTGCATCACACAGGACCCTGGGGTGGAGGAGCACTGCCGCCATGGCTGAAAGTCAGAGCCAGAATGTCAGGTGCAAACCCAAGTTTTGCCACAGACTGGCTGTCTCAGGCCAGAAGCGGTCTTTGGAGAAACACCAGGAGTAGACCCTCCGCCTGGTTTCTTTCCATCCGAATGAGGCGCCCTGCTCGGCGCTGGCTTTGGGTGCCAGCTTTGGGCGCTGGCAGGTCTGGCAGGGTGTCACTGTGCCGGCTCTCCATAGTTCAGAGCTGTGGAGGCACCTGCGCGGTGGACACCAGCTCGCTGAAGGGCGTGAGGACTCCGTGTGCTGTGGTCCCTGGGGCCACCGTCACTCGTGGACACTTGTTTAGCATTCCAACACACTATTTATTGAGAATTCATATACACGTGAAGCTCCCCTTCCATGCCCCTCTCCTCCCCTCGCCGAGGGCACCCCCTGCTGCCTAGGAAAGAGTTCCCGGCACGAAAGTTTCCAAAG
Organism: Camelus bactrianus; assembly: GCF_048773025.1. NCBI lineage: Eukaryota > Metazoa > Chordata > Mammalia > Artiodactyla > Camelidae > Camelus > Camelus bactrianus. Next base: position 35,468,526 of record NC_133554.1, on the reverse strand, counting down.
AAGCTTCACTCTGAGGAAACACACCAGAGTCCCTGCACTCTCTAGCTCTGGGACCTCGGCCTCCCGCTGACACCACCCCTCCCCCTGCTCCTGCAAGGCCTCCCCCTCCCCCTCCCACTGACAGAACCTCTCCTGCAGCCCCTGGAGCTCAGCCAAGGCCGCCTCTGAGCTCAGGCCCGGGGCTCCCGGGGATGTGCCCACGCCCCTCCCCCGGCCACGTCCCGGGGCGCCTGTTCTGCTGGCAAGTTCTCTGAAGGGTGTCCCTCCTCTGAGAAGGGAACAAGTGGATTTCTCCACATTCGGTTTCCTTCTTCAGACCTGCTGTACTTTTCCTTTTGTTCGGACATTGTCTTGTGGAGATTTTTCTCACGTTCCCTGCTGGGGTTCACAGCTGTCTTCACGACCTTCAGCTTTCTGTCAGACTGGGCCAAAGACGTACCCATGCGGCTCACCTCCCCGGACAGCTCTCTCAGCTTCTCTCGTTCACGGCATCCCTTTCCCCTCGACAAGAGAGCTCTCCAGAGAAAAAGGACTCCCCAGGCGCTGTGCAACCAGGACATCAGGTTGAATGTGGTCCCAGGCCAGGGGCCCGCCAGCACCTCGGCCCAGTGGCCCATCAGGAGGACAACGCTCTGAAGGGTTCCAAGCCCTGACGTGCTGACATTTGAGGGCCCGCCCTTGACAAAAGCCACCATCGCCTGCTCGGATAGCCGCCGCCGCTGCCTCAACGCTGCAGCAATGGTGGACAGTCTGGCCTGGGCTGGTGGCCTGGGGTCTCTCACGTCTGTGTCAGGACTCCCCACGTCTTTGAGTCCAGGTCACTCTTGCTGCCCCATTCCCCAGCCTCCCATCTGTCTGGCGGAGTAACTGAACTGCTGTAAAGCAGGCCGGGCTGCTGGTGCCGGTTCTTCCCTTCATGGCAGTCGGGTCTGGGAGTCAGGGAGGCAGCCAGGGCTATGGTTTCTGGGGCCCCTCTCCTCACCCTCTGCAGCCTCTGGGCTCAGATGCCTGGAGGGCAGCGTGGGGACAGCACACGTGAGGACAGGAATGAGGTATTCCTCTTCCACCAGGTAGCAGCAGCTGACCTGGGTCTGGCAGAGGTGCTGAAGGCCACAGGCAGAAGACGAGTTGGGGAACAGCCAGAGAAAGCTTGGGGCTGGATACCCACTGCGGACTTGGAGGGGGTCCTGGAGAGTGCGGCATAGGGGTCAGCGGCTGTCCTGTTTACCTCGGTGTCGGGGGCGCTCGGCTGGCTGGTGAGAAGCTGGGTTGGGATGCCAGAGGCCTGGGAGGGGCGCTCCCAGGATGGGCAGGGGTCAGCTGTGCTCCTGTTCTTGGAGCCAGATACCCCGCCGTGGGGCTGGAACCAGAGGGAGAGGAGCCAGGCCAGCCCCCGCAGGTGCAGGAGGCCCCGGGTGTGGGTGCATGGACTCGCTGGCCTGCAGAGGGGAGCGAAGGTGGACGCCAGCACGAAAGTGGAGTGTGCAGTGTGGCTGAGGGGCCCGGGACAAGAAGAATGGGCACAGAGTGCGTCAGAGGTGAGCACAGAGCAGGCGGTGGAGAAGGCGGTGGAGAAGGCGGCAACAACGAGCAAGAGCACCAGAAAGGCCGTCTCTGCTATGGCTGGCCTCGGCAGCGGCGCCCGCTTTTATAACCGCCAGTGGTTCATCATAATGCCCCCCTGTGACCCCCACGGCCCCTCTGGCCAATCGCCAGGCAGCTCTCAGCAGGCCATGCCTCCGGCCAATCGCCAGGCGCCTCTCACCGCGTCCCTCTGTGACAGAAAAGAACAAATCTGGCTCCATGTGCGACCTGTTCCTTTGGCTCTCCCCCGTGCCCTGTTTCCTGTGTTTAGTCTTGCCAGCTCTGCACCTTTTGTAAAAGAATGTTGCCTTTAGCCTCAAATACACAGGAGAGCTCATCCTCAAGGCTCTGACCTTTAAGAGTATAACACTTTTGCACTCATACAAAGATGACAAGTTGCAGAATAGAAAATAATGTTTTGTTTTGTGGGAGGTTTACAGGGACACCAAGAGCTGACCCACATGGACAGCTGCAAAAGCAAAGGATTCTGACACCAAGAAGTTTGCAAAACCAACCACCCCCTGTCCCTTTTTACTATAAAAGGAACCTGAATTCTGACTTGGGGAAAATGGTTCTCGGGACCGTTAGCCCCCATCTTCTCGGTCGGCTGGCTTTCCGAATAAAGTCACTATTCCTTGCCCCCGCTGCCCCCCAAAAAAGTCTAGTCCAACCTTTCCTAAAATGTGTAGCATGGCTTGTTTCTAGATATTATGTGTAGAAATTGCGGTTCAATCATCAAAAGAGTCAGGAAATGTGGGACTTAACAATAAACATGCTTCTTCCTTCAGGTCTTCCCAACGTTTAATATCCTAATGGGACTCTGATCTGTAAGAGGGGACGCCCAGATTCCTTCACCTGGATTTAAAAGATAGTCTGTATTGTTGACTTTGTTCCTGTCAATTAAAAAAAAGCAATAAGGTATTTTAAGAGCAGTTTCAGGTTTACAAAGTCACTGAGTAGGAAGTACAGAGAGTTCACATGTAACCCGCTCCTTCCTTCACCGCTCACCCCCGTTTCTGCATTATTAACACCTTGCGCTAATGTGGTACATTGGTTATAGTTGATGGAGCAATGTTGATACGTTGTTATTAACTGAAGTCCTTAGTCTGCATTAGTTATTCTCTCTCAGCTTGTGCGGTTCTATGAGCTTTGAGAAATGAGTGATAGCATGTGCCCACTATACAGTATCACACAAAACAGTTTCACTGGCTTCAATACCCTTTTCCACATCTGTTCACACCCCCTCCCCCAATATTTCCTGGCACCAGCAAACACCGATCTTTCCATCGTCTGTAAGTTTGCTTTCCCTGGAAAGTCGTAGAGTTGTACTCATCCAGTATGTAGCCTTTTCAAAATGAAGTATTTTACTTAACCATATGCATTTAGAGTTTTTCTGTCCTTTTTTTGTTTGTTTGTTTGGCTTGATACCTCACTTCTTGTTACCTCTGAGTAATAGTCCATTATATGGATGGACCACAATTTGTTTATCCTTTCACCTATTAAAAGACACCTTGGTTGCTTCCAAAAAAAAAAGTTTTTGTGGCATTCAGTTGGTTAAGCATTTCCCTCTTCAATCAGATTTACCATATCTATTCGCTTAGCACTCTGGTGTGTGTAGGAGTATGGGGATTGGGTTTAGATTGGGTCTATTTGGCCCAGACTTTCAGGCTCTGTCCTAATTTTGTGAAATTATGTTTTGTCATCTTTTTTGATGAAGACAAGTGGGTGACTAAACTCTAAAACAATTCCAGATAAATTCATTTGCAGATAAAATAATCCAATGCCCTAATAGACAAGGTGCTCAGATTTTTGCTGTGATAAATGTATTCACTTACAGGTCAGTATATGAACATGTAGATGAATTCACTTTCTCTGACGCGGAAGCTGCTTTTCTGAGATGCAAGGAGGGAGATCCTCTTCTAGGGAAACTGGGGCCTGCCCAGAGCCCAGCCTGGACCCAGAAGAAGGTGAGGATACAAAGCGCTGCCCCCTGCCTCCAGCCTCCTGCAAAAAGTGACAGGCAGGAGGCTTAGAAGCTGAGACCTACAGTCGGCTCAAATGCTAATTTGCCACTTAACATGCGTTAGGTACATGTTGCTGCCACCATCACTCCCTAATTTAAAATAAAAGAAAGATGCATCCCTTTCTAATACACAGACGGCATAATTCATTATTATTTCAAACTTGGAAGGGCCTCAGTACACAACTTTTTCTCCCGGCAAGTCACTGCCCTAAAGAAAGTTTAAAGATCAATTACTGTAAACCAAAGAGCTTTTCTATTATAAGTAAACACCTCATACAGCAACTATTACCATTTAGTTACCTAAGTGTGCACTTAGCAAATAATTTGTCGCCAAGGTTATATCAGGCAGGAGCATTAGGCAAAGCTGGGCTTAAGCATAGCTGATTGAGATTTTATGTATAGTTGCTTTATTCATTGCTTCCAGGAGAAAACAACAGAAGCCAGTGCACACAGAGTGGGCTTTGGGGGCCCACCTGCCAATTGTTGGATCTAGCTTGCTGTGTGACCTTTGGAAAACCACATAACATCTCTGTGCTGTTTCCTTATTTGTGCTCAATCATTGCTGAGGCCTTCTCCTGCACCAGCTTCCTCTGCCACTGCAATTTGACACCAGCCTTGACCAAATCATAAATGCCTAGTTAATGGGATAAAAATGAGTTTGAATCTGGGATTCTGGTCATTAACCCCATGTCACCATCTGCTGGAGCCGTGTGATGACAGGGCCAGGTGAACTGGAATCATCCAACACTTGTTAAACATGCAGATTCTGCAGATTCTGCAGATTCCTGCTCCGTTCCCCCTCCCAGTAGGAGTCTGTGCAGCCTGAGAATCTCAGCTAGGGATCTTCGACTGGAGACTCCTGACTTCGAGGGCTGTTGGCTAAGTTCTCCTCCTTAACTTCCTAGTTTACAAAAACCCAGGTGCCAGTGAAAGTTGGGGTCAGGTATGAGCTGCGCGCTGGTTACCTACCTGAGGGAGATGGTACTCCAGCTTCACTCCCCCTGACTTTTGCGTGGACTGGTGCCCTTGACGCTTCCCATGCACGCTTCTGTCCACTTCCTGAATCAGATAAGATCATGGTATCATAAAGAAATAATGAAACAATAGGTGTTTAATGTTTGCCAGTGGGAAGTTAGGAAGACAGTCCCAAGAGGGCCTCTTCCTTACCCTGAATCAGATTTTGGTTTAGTCTGTAATACAAGTCCTCGTCCCTTCATACAGAATCAGTGGCTGCTTTCTCTTATTTATTTATTTTGTTTTCAATGAGACCCTACACGTAGTCCCTTCGGCACCGAAGGCCTGCCTCTCCAGGTAGGCAGAGGCGAGGCCTGGACTGCACCTAATCATGCTCGTTTCTACCCCGAAGGCCCTTTACTTCAGTCCTTCTGTTTAAAGACAAAATTCCTCACATAAACCAAGCAGGCCTGGTTCACATCTACCCCATGGGCAGAGAAGAAGGCACCCAGGACACTGAGGCCCTGATTTCTGCTTTGATTTCATGTCTCTTCTCTTCAGACTGTGAAAGTCCAGATCACCCCACCCCTTCTCCTGTCTGCCGTCTGCTTTCTGTTTTTTCTCGTCTAGGCCTCCTTTATTTCACGGTTTCGTCTTTATGCGTCCTCCTCTCTGAGGCCGCCTCTGCCCCTCTTTCCCCTGGGAAGGAAGTTGGAGAAAGATGCCGTTGTTGTCTGTTTTCGCTCTGTCTCCCCATCCCCAGGGGGCCAACTGCTTCCCACGTGAGGAGGAAGAAACAGAGAGGCCCTGAAATCAACAAGCCACAGACAGGCTTTCAACAAAAACTTTATTAGCACAGCTTCAGCCTCAGGTGAGCTGGCGAGCTATGGGCGAGCTGAAGAAACACAGGGCCAAAGAGGCCGGCCCTGCCTGGCTGTTGAGTGGAGCTGCCTCTCCCCCTTGTGGCTGCAAATGCTTCTGATCATCGGGAACAAGTCGATGGTGGCGGTGGTGTTCTTTCACACCCTGATCACTTTCTTATCTTACAACTGCCTTGACTCACCAGCCCTCCCACCCACCCACCTACCTTCTTGTATCAGTGCCCCTCCCCCTCCACCCTGCTCCCCTCTCTGTTCACCCATCTGCTCTTTGCAAAAGGGCTTCACTGTGTCTGCAAGCGGTGCACTTCACTTGGGTATCTGTCGGCATTTGGTGACTTTTTTTTATCTCCTATATTCATTTTAATCCCATTTATTTACTCCCTAACTCTCTCATGAAACAACATGAAATCAAAGCAACGAACTAGGAGTGAGAAGAGGTGAACAGGATTCGAGGAAAAAGGGAACCACGCATTTCTGCTCATAATCACGTTCATCTTTTTCTCTGCATCTGTATGCATCCCACTGCAAATTCATTACACGTGTTTTAGCATGTCCAAGCCCACGGTCGGCACTGCAAGGGAATAAACAAGACGGAGAAAGCACAGCCCTGCTCCCACGGAGCTTTTCATCTCACAAGCAAGGCCCTAATAATGTCTTCTGTCTGTGTCATCCTTGATGCGAAACTCTGACACAGGCATCTTCCTCTCTGATTTCTGTTAGCAGAAGAGGGGTCATTGTTTCCACAATATGAGAAAGAAAACTGAGGCTCAAAGAGTTGAAGGACCCTGAGAAGGCAGTAGGAGGATCTGGGGCTCCAACCCCAGTTTCCTGACTCCAGATTTCATGTCCTTTCCATCCTGCTGCTATTCTGATCAAGTCCCCTCCACGGATACATCACAGTGCTGTGACACCGTGAAGCAGTGTGGCAGTGCCATGTCAACTGGCCACGACAAGAATTGTTGGCCCTAGGGAAAATGAAATCAATGAGGGCTGGAGAGAGCGGCCAGGAAGGATGGGTGGGAGATGGAGTCTGGAGGAAGATACAGGACTTGGCCATAGAGGTACACCAGGGAGGGTCTTTCAGACCTTATGTGTCCTTGTGTGTCATTCAAAAGGCCATGAGGGAGGAGGGTATAGCTCAAGCAGTAGAGTGCATGCTTAGCATGCACAAGGTCCTGGGTTCAATCCCCAGTACTTCCCTCTAAGAATAAATAAACCTAACTACCTCCTCCCCACCAAAAAAAAAAAAAAAGAAGGCCATGGAAGAGCCACCAGGGAAGCCGAGTTATCAAGGGCTTATTGTGGACCAAGGGAGGAAGAGGTATTTATCTTCTCCCTTAATCTCTGTATATACAAATATAAATGCAGACATACGGACATGCATCTCGGTTTTCCGTGTCTGATTATGCATTCAATCAGCAAGGATTTATTGCCTGCTAATTCGGTCCAGGCACTTTGATAAAACAACATGGGAGGACACCAATAAGTAAGAGACATCATTTCATTGTTGCGGGAGGAGGTAACTGACAGGACGCGACTGCAGGTTGACCCTCGAGCTGGCCCCGGGCAATGAGAGGATCCTCACCTCTCCCCTGTCCTTGGAACAGACACTCTGCCCACTATCCCCACAGTGGGAGTCGGTTTCAAGGACACAGACTTGAGAGAGTAATGTGGTGTTGTTGAGACCATCTGGAGGGTGTACGTGACTGAGCCCAGTTAAGGCCTCTACATAAACGCTAAAGATTTGGGTGGGCGAGAGCAGAGAACTACTCATCTTGCGGTGCCCAGGACGAGCCTCATGTGAATGTTAAGTTTCCTTGCTTGTTTTTTTTTTTTTTTAATGGAGGTACTGGGGATTGAACCCAGAACCTCGTGCATGCTAAGCACGTGCTCTACCACTGAGCTACACCCCCCCTCCTTCCTCTAGCTTGTTCAACTTGCCACCAACTAATCTGGAGTGGCTGCTTCCTCCCTTGGCCTCTCCTTGCCCTCCGTGTACGGGGGCCGGTCTGTGAACTAACCATTGTTCCCAGGGAGTGGGCAGGGCGGGGGTCTGTGCATACTGCAGACAGAGCTCAGGACTGGGGGATATCGGGGGGCCTGGCATTGACACATCCTGTAAGTTCTCTGTACGGATTGGATTTCCATGGGGAGAGGGAATTAATATGTATTGGGAGCCAACATCTCATTTCATCCTGTGAGGTTACTCTGCACATTTTACAGACAAGGAGACTAGTCAGTACCACTGGTACCAGCAGTAAGTGTATTTTTCTCTGAGGGGGGAGGAGTGAGGACCGTCTCCAGACAGGGCCAGCTGTCCTTAGAGGATGAACTTCTTACCCTACTCACCCAGCAGTGCCTCCTTCAGAAGCCCTACCCTCCTTCCTGAACACACGGCTCCTACCTCTCTGTATCTCTACAAGACCTGCCAACCAAACTCGAAACCAAATTGCCATGCATCTCTAAGGCAGTCATAGATTCCATGACCATAACGAAGCATGTTCTGTGAGTCAAGTCAGAATCCTAAGCATCAGGACAGCTTCAAAGAGGAATCAGGCTGGTGCCTTTCTACCACAGAGCTTGCGGCTGGGTGAGCAGGCCTGACGCGTACAGCCTCGATGCAGGACAGGGTGACAGGTCTGTGATGGGGCTGGCAGTGTGCTGGGGGCCGAGGTGGGCTGACAGCAGCATTGGCATCAAGGCTCCAATCCCAGCACTGAGGCTGACACTGAGACATTCCAGAGCTCTCTCCAGACACAGCCAGCTTGACGCCTCAAGAGAGACAGGTCAGGTGCCAGTAACTATGTCAAGAATGTACCTGAACTGTATTCATTACCAGGAGTTTCTCAGCTTCAGCACCTTTCGCATTTGGGGCTGGACAGTTCTGTGTGGTGGGGAGCTGTCCTGTGCATCGTAGGATGTTCAGCCTCATGCCTGACCTCTGCCCACCAGATGCCAGCAGCATCCCTGCACCTGTTGTGACAACCGAAAGTGTCTCCAGATTCCTGGGGGAAAAAAAATCACTCCCAGTTGGGAACCACTGAGTGACTCCTAACTGTGATCACTGCCACTTCATAAGCTCTTCCCCAACTAAACTGAGGCTCAGCAAGCTTAAATCACATACGTGGGCAAGGGCACACGGCTCGGAAGAGCTGGGAGCCAGCGATCTGCTTCCAGCGTCCACACTGTGTACTGTCCACTGTCTGCCTATCACCACGTGCCTGGTGCTGAGGACTCAGTGGCGCTCAGTAACCCCACCAGGGATGGACCGTTCCTCATGGCAGTCCCTCCCGTCTGTACTGCGCTTCACTGCCTTTCTTTCCACAAGCCACACAACAACCCTTCACTGCAGATCTCACTCCCATTTATAAATGAGCACACAGAGACCTGGATTGACAAGGAGGGGATTGCACCCACTCACAGAGCAGACAAGCCACCAGAGCCCAGACGTGGACCCACGTCTTGTAATTCTGTGCCCTCCATTACTCAGAGTGGAGTCAGCACTGATTAAATGACGGGAGGCAGAGGAACGACTTAATGAAAAAGAAATGCGAATGCAGGGTGATGGATGTATTTATCCACCCAAGATAAGGGAGAGACCTTTGCTGTAAGAATAGATCCAAGGAGAACCCATGAAATTACAAGCCTGACTGTGCGAAAGATGGGAAGGGTGCGCAGAGAATGCTCGGTACATCTAGTTGACTTCACTGGGAAAACATTCTGAGGCTGCCACCTGAAACCGAAATTCGCCGTCTTCACTTAAAGTAGCGATACCCATGGTCCTGTGAGGAGGGGTTATAATCCAATAGAGTTGAAGTTGTTGATTAAAACGATGCCAGTGCTTAAGCTGTTCAAAGGGCAATCCCAGTTCTAAAGAAACCACATATGTGTGTGCGTCCCGAGGGTCCTGTGGGCTGCACACCCTTGGACACTGAAATGTCCTACTAAGTTCTCTGTACAGATTGGATTTCCAGGGAGGAAAGGAAATCAACATGTATCAGGAGCCAATGTCTCATTTCATCCTGTGGGGTTAGTCTGCCTATTTTACAGACAAGGAGACTGAGGCCTGAAGGGGTTAAGTAAATTGCCGCAGTCCCACTGTTGGTGTGGGAATGAGCTTCCTGCGAGAGTCCAGGGTCACTGAATCCTGCTGTTGCCCATGTGCCTTGTGAGGCCTTGAGGTTCTAGTGCTGGTGTCAGACAGTGGTGAGGTAAGTCCCGGATCCACCCACCCTAGTTCTGTTTCATAAAGCACGCTCTTTAACTTGTCTAAACCTCAGTTTGCTCATCTGTAAAATGGGGATAGTCCCAGTACCACCTCCTAGGACAGAGGGGAGGATCTGATGAGTTGAAGTGTGTAAAGCACTAATACGTATCTAAGAAAAGTTCAGTAACTATGGCTACCATTATTAACACCATTACTATTACCATCGTCAAAAAGAGACCCAGGGGACATGGAACCACACCCTGCGGACCTGTGATCTTTCTTTGGTCCCCATGTCACCCACCCTTTCCCTGTGCCAAATGCGAAGCGTGCCATCAGGAATTAGGGTTTAAATCTGAGTGCAGACAAGCAAGGTGGCGTCAATATCCACAAGCCAGCGTGCAGGTAGGTCCCGTGGACAAGGAGAGGACCCTCACAACCAAGTTCGGGGCCTTCCCCTGAGATGGGGGGACACTCAGACAGGGTCATTTATACCCTCTTCTGCATTGCTGGAAGGTCTCCCTACCTTAAAAGTGCTGTGATTCTGAGCTCCCCTCCTTCGTGGGAACACGGTAGCACAAGGATCTGCACTTTAAATCTGTGTCCACTTAAGCCCCCAAAGAGCCTCATCAAGGATCTTATTTTACCTTCAGAAGAAACAGTGACCGATCACGCCCTGGGCTTCTGCTGTTTTCACCTCCTTCCTGCTTCTGCTGTTTTGACCTTGACATCCAGCAGCCCTGCAGGTAAGATGATGTTTCTCTGACAGGGGAGGCACCTGCGGAGCACAGAAGTTAACTCATTTGCTCACGGTGTGGAAGGAATTCTGAGCATTAGGAAAGAGTGAGTGGGTGTACGTATGTCAGAATTTCTTCTAGTTGGGGGAGAGTACAGCTCAGTGGTAGAGTGCATGCTTAGCATGCATGAGGTCCTAGGTTCAATCCCCGGTACCTCCTCTAAAAAATAAATTTAAAAACCTAATTACCTCCCCACCCCAATTTTTTTTTTTAAACTTGAATAAAAAGAGTTTCTCCTAAGGGATATTAAATGTGGTTGGAGAAACAGAGAAGGTTGGAGGGATTTCTTTGTCTGAATAGGAAATGAGAGGAACAGGGATGTGTATCGACTTCCCCATCTCTGAGTAAAATTCAAAGTCCTTTCAATGCCCTGCACCTATCACAGGGCACCCTTCCGAGTGTTCTTTTTTTTTAAATTTTTACTGATATGTAGGTTGATTTGCAACATTGTTTTAGTTTCAGGTGTACAGCATAGCGATTCAGTTATACATACACATGTATATGTTCTTTTTCAGATTCTTTTTCCTTATAGGTTATGACAAGCTATTGAATATAGCTCCCTGTGCTATACAGTAGGACCTCATTTATCTATTTTATATTTAGTAGTTTATATCTGCTAATCCCAATCTCCTAATTTATCCCTCCACCCCACCTTTCCCCTTTGGTAACCACAAATTTGTTTTCTAAGTCTGTGAGTCTCTTTCTGTTTTGTTAATAGGTTCATTTGTATCAATTTTTTTTGGTTCCAATTATAAGTGATATCATATGATAGTTGTCTTTCTCTGTCTGATTTTCTTCAGTTAATATGATAATCTCTAGGTCCATTCATGTTGCTACAAATGGCATTATTTCATTATTTTTTATGGCTGAGTAGTATTCCATTGTATAAATATACCACAACTTCTTTATCCAGTCATCTGTCAATGGATATTTAGGTTGTTTCCATGTCTTGGCTATTGTATATAGTGCTGCTATGAACACTGGGGTGCATGTAACTTTTCAAATTGGAGTTTTCTCCAGATATATGCCCAGGAGTGGGATTGCTGGATCATATGGTAACTGTTTTTAGTATTTTAAAGAAACCTCCATAGTGTTCTCCCGATTGTTCTCTTTTTAAAATATATTTTTATTGAAGCACAGTCAGTTTACAATGTTGTGTCAGTTTCTGGTGTACAGCACAGTACTTCAGTCACATAGGAACATACATACATTTGTGCTCATATTCTTCTTCACCACAGGTTACCCGATAGCTCTTATCTTACTTACTTCCCTCGTGTACCATCTGCCTCCCCAGCTAGAGTGTGAGCTCCTGGAAGATAAGGGTTCAGGGCTGCCTTATTCAGGCCAGTCTCCCGACACCAAATCCAGCCCGTGATAGAGACTCAATTGCTATTTGTTGAATTAACTTAAAACAAACTATTGTGCTTCTTGATTTTCTGCAGGTGTCCCCGGGCCTATAGTCTTCCACATAAACAGAGATATCCAACCCGAGGTGGAAGAATTTCTTTAAAAAGTAACAACATTAGGCCCATGGTGTCTGATTCCCTCGTTATACCACTTTCCCCCTGTCCGTCCCACAGCAGAATTGTTTTCAACACATTTCAACTCATCAGATCCTCCACTAACTAGAAGCTCTTTGAAGACAGAGAACATGTCCTATTGTGCCTTGTATCCTCAACGGCCAGCGGAGAGCTTAATACATCGAAGAGGCTCAAAACTATTTAGGAAAAAAAAAAGTGTAGCCTCAAAGAAACAGAGCTTCAGCACATATTCACCATTTTATTCAAATATCCACTGATTTACTGCCACGTGCCAGGCTCTTGGGTACAATGTACATACTATCCTGGTCCCCACCCTCCTCAGGCTCAGTCTAACTAGTGCTTCTGCAACAAATGAGTTTCCAACAGTCACATATTCACTGATGTTACAAGATGAAAGAAATAAAAGGAAGGAAGGAAAGAGAGAGAGACAGAGAGAAAAGGAAAGAAAGAAAGAAAGAAAGAAAGAAAGAAAGAAAGAAAGAAAGAAAGAAAGAAAGAAAGAAAGAAAGAAAGAAAGAAAGAAAGAAAGAAAGAAAGAAAGGAGAGAAAGAAAGAGAGAGAAAGAAAGAGAGGGAGAGAGAAAGAAAGAAAGAGAGAGAGAAAGAAAGAGAGAGAAAGAAAAAGTGGAAAAAGGCTTAAAAATTTCACTCCTTGTGTTTCTTGCCCAAATGGACCAGAAACCACCAGCAATGATGTCAAAGCCATTACTGCAAAGCCAATTTACTTCTAGAGTTACAGTTGTCCTCCAGGAACTTGAGCTACACTCCAGAGAGGTCATTACTTGCTGTAGACACATTATTGAGGGCAACGGTGTCCTTTCCAGCCTGGGGCGCCCTCAGTCAAGTGTGATAGCAGGAAACGAGGTCAAAGTAATTAACCTCGTGTGATTTCAGTCGGACTCGTTGCAGAATCACCCACAGGCACTGCATGTTTTGTTCCAGTTGAATCATCTAAACGTATCTGTTTTTAACCCAAGCTTCTTCCTCTTCCTCCCTCCCTACTTTTCCCACCCCCTGCCTATTTTTTCTAACTCTCAGCCCATACCCTTTTTGTTTTACTCCCTCTCTTTTATTCCCTCCTCCCTTCCCATCCCCCTACAGGTTCTGCCGGTGACAGTTTTGCTGGGGTTTTCAGCACCATAATCCTCGCACCCGATCGTAACTCTCAGGAGAAAACCAGACGGCCTCACTTGTCAAGGCTTTTAGCAACTTTGTTTCAAGTACACCTCTTCCACCCACCCCAAGTCTCCATTAACTCCCCTCACATCCAGATACTCCCTGTCACCCCATCCGTGCCTGAGGCTGCATTGGGCATCCCTACAGCATCCCACCTGGCTGAGGACCAGCTTTGGGAGTCAGCTCTGGGTTCAAAGGCTGTTTCCACCGTTTGCTACCCAATATGGACCCATCTGTGAAACGAGGGTGCCACTCTTTACCGGACTGTGAGGAATGAATTGGAGAAGTACCTGGAGTTTCTTTCAGTGTGTGGATTTGAACGAGCATTAATTCCATTCCCCCATCCATCCGTCTTCCTCATTCAACAAATATGTACTGAAATTTCAACTACATACTCAGTGCTGGGCACTGTTTTGGAACTGGTATGACCTCTTTTGCTCATCTGGGGGTACCATCACAGCCACATGTTCTGGTTGTTGTGAAGTGAATCACTCAAGCCATCACTCCTCATCAGCATGAAGTCTAGAATCTTCCTCCCTCTTGGTGTTATTTTATTTTCTCTGCCGTCATTCCCCACTCGTACCACTTCTTCAAGAACTCCAGAGTTTAGTTGAAGGTGCGGTCCTCAGACTACAAGTGCAATTGCTCGACATCACCACAGGAGGTCACTGCTGAGGAACAGTCTCACGGAGGGTCAGAGACACTGGCCCACTCAGCCATGGGTGGCTGAGATGACGCCACCCATGCTGGCCTAGATCCGTGCACGGGCTGCAATGGGGACCCACGCTGGAGCCAAGTTCTACTAGTTCCCAAGCGCACATGCTCAGCTGTGCTGACCCTAGGTCGGTACACCGCGTCAGAGGAGCCAGGAGCTAAGAAGCTCACTCACACATGAAGTTTCAGAAGTTTCCACCAGGTCTCCCTGACCAGTCCACCTGAGCCCGCCTTCTAGCCCATGAGCTTGATGAGGGCTACCACTCTCCACCCTACTGATTTCCCTCATCACATGCCTCTGGGATGAGGGGGACCACCTCTGCCCCATTCCACCCTGTTGGGCCAGCAGAATCCCTTTGTAGATCGGTCCACACCTTCCCAGGCCCCTGCCGAACAAGTAAAGAGACAGCTTGTGCCAAGTCCCCCAGAAGTCCCCCAACAGCCCTCCCCCCCCCCTCGCCCCTCAAAGACATACACTCCAAGTCCTGTTACCACCTTCCCAAAGGAACGTGGGTGCCTCCCATCAGAGAAGGTCTGCTCCATGCTGGCTACTGGGCTCTCCTCCACAGAGAAAGGCTACATTTTTTTTTTCCCTACACAATTGCATTTAAATTTGACCAGGTGTCCCATCTTAGTTTTTGAAAATTCAAAGCAGAGTGAAACAAAGCACTGCCCTTGAGGAATTTACAATGCAGGGAAGACACCAATGAACTCCCAGATGACTCCAGGCATAACAACCGTTCTCTTCCACTAACCAAATCCCACCCCATCAGGAATGCCTTAAGGGAGACAGAGATATTAGGTGCCCGAGAAACAGAAGGCGAAGGTGCTGGGAACCGCCACCTTGAGCTGCCCAAGACTATTTTAGCCACCTCCACTGTTGTCCCCACTCCCACCACCCCACCAAGAGGCAGCCCTTCACAGAGTCTCAGTGGAGACGAGGCTTCTGAGCTAGACAGGCTGTGGCTAGACCTGGAAGAAGGGCCAGTTTCTAAATCAGTCTCCCCTTTCCGTCCTTCACACACTGTTGGTGAGTGAATGTAGATCTGAGGAAGTGAAGAGATTGGTGCCAAGGACCAACACCCCCATCCTCTACTTCATTCCCTCTGAAGCACAAAGCCCGAGGTGCTTCAGCCTTAAACTGCACCCTCTGCCTTTGCTCCCTTTCCGGGGAGCTCCAGCGAGGTGTGGTCACGAGGCGAGGTGCACACTCCACACTCCAGATCTGGGAGCATGGGAGGGGGTGGGGTTAGCAGGCTTTGAATAAACAAAGCGAATGAGGCTGAGCCACTGTTGAAACTGGAGGAAATTGCTTCCAGCATTTTCGAGTCCTGGCTCGACTCATAATTTAACCTTGAGTATAGTTTTCAAAAATCATTAAGTCCCCAAAGCCTTCATCTCTAGTGGTGATTAGTCCTGACGCAGTAAGCAGGAAGTTAATATATTTGTGTCGAAGGAGGTATGTCACGCACGAAAAATCTATTTGTTCTCAATTTGCTTACTGACCATTTACTGACTGCTCCTGGACAGGCACTGTACTGAGAGCCAGAAGGATATGACAGTGGACAAACACAGCCTCCCTCCCTCCCTCCCTCCAAGGAGCTAACAGGGGACAAGAAATCAGCACTTATGGAATACCTGCTGAATACCAGAGATTGTGGCAGGCGCTTTTGCCCCCATTCACCCTCACACCTACCATGCAACTTTCTCTGTTTTATATATCAGTAAACTGAGGCCCACAGAGGTTAGATATTTTACCCAGAGTCACATGGTTAAAATGGGAAGATCCGGAATTCAAACTGTGGTTGAATTCCAAAATCTGTGCAATGACCACTTTTTCCAAGAGCTACACAGGAATAGAGGCCATCCCACCCGCTTCGAGCTCTGTTTTCCTGGTCATCCCATCTACATCACATCTACTTAACAAAATGGTGAATGCAGTGTTGGCTGGACCTAAGCAAGTCAGGATGTTCTTCCAAACAACATGCGAAGAGGTGTCTTTTAATTTAAAATCATATGAAGACAGCCAAGGGATGGGATGGAGAGGTCAGAACCCTCCCACTGCACACAAGAAAAATAACAGGGGAAAAAAGTGCAAAAAATGTGCAGTGGTTATTCTAGCGCTCCCTGTGTGCCGAGCACACGCAACGTGCGTGATATGAACGGCTTTTAATCCTCACAGCAAACCTACAGAGCAGATGTAGTGTCATCCTCATTTTACAGATGAGGAAACAGGCACAAAGAAGGAACTTGCCCAAAATTGACACAGCTAGTGAGTGGAGGACCTGGAATTTGACCCCAGGGTCCAACCTGTTAGAAAATGGTGATGGTTAAGATAGGGAGATAGGTGGTTGGATGGACGCATGCGTGGATGGACTGACAGACAGATAAACAGATAGACAGACAAAGAGATACAGGCATACCTCTGAGATATTTCGGCTTCCATTCCAGACCACTACAATAAAGATAATATCTCATTAAAGTTGAGTCACACAAATGTTTTGGTTTCTCAGTGCATATAAAAGTCATGTTTACACTATACTGTAATCTATTAAGTGTGCATAGCATGATGTCCAAAACTCAATATGCATACATTAATTAAAAGTATTTAATTGCTAAAAAATGCTAGCCATCATCTGAGCCTTCGGTGAATCATAATCTCTTCACTGGTGGAGGGTTTGAAATATTGTAAGAATTACCAAAATGTGACACAGAGACACAAAGTGAACAAATGCTATCAGAAAAAAAACGGAGCCAATAGACTTGTTCGACACAGGGTTGCCACAAGCCTTCAATTTGTAAAAAATACAAAGCACAATAAAGCAAAGATCAATAAAACAAGGTATGCCTGTTGATAGGTACACAGATAAGCAGACAGATGGATGGCTGGGTGGACAGGTAGTTGGATAGATAGATGAAGACAGATATGTAGGTAGATAGATGGATGTTTGGATGGATGGATGGATAGATAGACAGGTGGATGGCTGGATAGACAGGTAGATAGATGGATGAAGATAGATAAATAGATGGATGGATGGATGGATGGATAGATAGATAGGTAGATAGACAGACAGATGGACAGACAATGATCTGAGGCACATATACAAGGACCTCAGGGACTTGGTGAGGAAGAGGAGCCCAAGGGCCAGGCCGCCAGCAGAGCTCTTGGGCTGCACTCTGCCAACATAAAGGCTGCATGGTCCCTGTGAAAATGTTTAGCCAGGATTGACCCCTGCCCTTCCCTTCTACCAGGGAGGAAGGTGTGGATCCGGCTGGCACTCTCTGGAGTCATAAAACGCCCATCCCTGGGCTCTCTGTGTGCCTGGAGCCGACTGATAGCTTAACCCCCACTCCCCACTGCAGGACCCTTAGCATACCTGCATTTCTGCAAGATATAAAACACCTTCTCTTGATGTGTGTTTATCCTAATAAAACCCATCACCCCAGGAGACAGCCCGGCTCATAATACCCTAACACCCTAGGCGGACAGGAGACACATCCTGCCCTTATCAGTCCTAAAACCTATTATTCAGAGACGTCCCTGACAGATCTTACAACCAATCAAGTACTTGTGCAGGAATTGATCCCTCAGCCCCCTACTCCTTGTGTGCACAGCCCCCTACCTCCAATAAAAGACCCTGCACACCAACCCTCCCCACCCTCCCCACGGCGCTCACGCAGTCACGCAGGCACCTCTTGCCTGTGTGGCCAGCTGTTGCCTATAGCAGTGTCTCTATTAAACTTTCCTAAACTCTTCTCGGTCTCTGGTAACTCTTCACCAACCCACCGTCACTGTCACTGCCTCGTGTGCCCCCAACTGAAGGTTGATCATCTCAAGATATTTTCCTTTTATCTGGGAACTCATGGCCATGCTGGCTTCCCTGAGAGATCCTGGCACCCTGACCTCAGTTACGTAGCCGGAGACAGAGCAAAAATGCAGCTCCCAGGGCTGGGCTCTCAACACTTGCTTTCTGAATGTGCACGGCTGGTGGGACCCCGGTGGGGCAGCCCTCTCTATTGGTTCTTGGCAACTTCCACCCCAGACGTGGGAGGGGGTGGGGAAGAGCAGAACTTCAGCGTTACAGGGTTTTCTTTGTCTCCAAAGATAAGAGCAGTTTAACTTGAAACTGGTTAATTGTAGATGCTCTTATCTGCCTCACTTCCTAGCCTGTGACGTCCAATCCTGCACCTCCACAGAATTAACGGATCACTGCCCAGTAGTAAAATACCTAAGACTGCGTACAGGGTCACCACATTTAGCATCCAAACCCTGGATACTTTCGAAGCGGAAAGAGAACACAGTAACAACAATGCTGGGACAGCAGGTTTCAAACGAGGCTGTCCCAGATGCATCTGGATCTAAGGTCACCCTTTGTAGACCCATCTACTTGACAGGCACTGTTCTGAGTACCACACAGATTTTTAACCCATTTAATTCTCACCACAGCCCTAAGAAGGAGGAAAAAAGCATCATCTCCATTTGCACTGACGAAGAAACAAGTTCAAGGTCACATGGCTGGAAAGCAGACCTTGCACTTGACCTCCCTGCTGCAGATCCCATGCCCTCCACGTCGTCAGCGATGCCTTCTCCCTGCCTCTGGCACTAAGCCTGGGGAAGAAGCTAAAGGCAGAGAAGGAGAAAGAGGGAAGATCGGCAGGGAGGAGAGGAGCCGTAAGGATGGGCAAGGTCGCAGTAGGAAGCGGAGTCACACAACATTTCTAGCACAGACCTCTAGTCACTTTATGCGTGTTTGTCACTCAGGATCGGCAGGTGGGGCCCCGAGGTTACAAAACGAATAATGATCCTGACGTTCCTGCGCCTGGGCTCAGGGAGAGCCCTGTGAGAGCCCGGAGTAAGGATAAAATGGGAAGGTTTAAGCAGCTCAGCCTCTGTATCTACCTACCCCATCCAATTGTCCTCCCATATGTCCCCAAGCAGTGGATCAGCGAAACCCAAGAAACTTCCCGGTTGCCATGGAAATGACAAGGATGTATCTAATAGGAAGTGAGACTGGAAGGAGCTGTTGTAACAGCTTCCTTGGGCAACCCCCGAGCAATGACCCTTTGAATCCAGAGTCAGAGATTTCTCTGGGCAATAGCCACAGCCCTGAGGTTGTCAGTATCCTCCAACTGGCACCCTGGTGACCACACTTTCACCTCAAGTTCATCTCGAAATAGGTGGTAAAACTGGAAAGGGGAAAAGAAAGGGAATTCCCCAGTGATCATACAAAACCATTTGCTGTCTGTTGCAAGCTCTCATCGGGGCATCAGTGGACAGGACATGGAGAGAGAGCCCATGGGGTGCTTGACCCCCGCATCTTTCCACAGATCTAAAGAGTAGGTACATGGCCACCACAACCCAGGTAGATCAAAATAACCCCACTCATGGAAGGATGGTCTTATTTACCAGGTAGACGCATCCCCTTTCTACTTAAACTTGACAACATTCGAGGAACCAAGACTCTGAAAACTAGTTTTCCAAGAGAGTACAGGAAAATCTAGGCGGGAAATGGGGAATCACAGACAAATGGACATACAAGTTATTCTTGGGTAAGAGCCAACTTTGAGTTTAGCACAAGCTGCAAGTTCAGTTCCATCCCTTCCTCTGTTTCTTTTATGACTGCAAGAAACGGAGGGATCTGGCTTCTAAACGTGGCAAGAAACCCCAGATTCTCACTCCAAGGGTATTGCAGAGAACTTTTGTGTGCTTTTGACACCACAGAAGCCAGCTTGGAGGATCCAAACCCAAGACCAGGTTTCTGGGCACTCAAGGACCCCCTCCGGGTCATTCTGGGCTCACTAAGGAGGTACCCTCCTCCCCGAGCAGCTCTTCCACTGACGTCTGACGCTCACAACTGGCCAGAATAGACGTTCTGTCTTCTGTTTGTTCTCCAGGGTGCAGTGGAAAAGATTCATTTGTATACACCTTCATTTATTATCTTTCCAAAACTTTTGATTCAGAGCATCCTGTGATGGGTATGATATATCACACAAATGAGACAGCCTCGCTATAAGGATTTTAAATGCAAGTTCGACCCCCATATCCATGCTCTTCAGCACGCTGCATCCAGGTTTTGGGGTCCTGGATTGGTGGGTGGGAGAGAGCAGGGAGTGGGGATGGAGGTGGGAGTCGGTCGGGAGAGAAAAATATAGTAGAGAAAGAAATTTTGCTTCCTCTATTCTGCAATGTTTCCTCAGGTCTTCCTTCCTCTCCTGGCTGAGGTCATGCATTATTTATCCCTCACACACAGCATTTTTGCAGTCATAATAAAGGTCAGAAGGGGAGGAAGAAAGAGTTATCTAAATCCACAGCTATATTCAGGTGCACTCAGAATGACATATTGCATCTAATGGAATCCATTTGAAAACAAAATAAAAAAGTGAGCTTCAATGTTTCTTCTGTCTTTCTATTATTCTTTTCTTCCTTTTTTTTTTCTACATGCAAAAAATTTATGGGCAAGTTTCCACCCCTCCTCGACCCATTTTCCTTCCTGCCTCCCCTGACCCCAGTGCTGTTTTTATGCATAAATTAGTTCTGTGACCCTAATTCTCTCTGGTGTAAGAAGCTTTTCCCCTCTGATTTTGTAACCCCCTCAGATATCTTAAATGTTCTCTTTTGAAATCCTCAAACCTATTCACTTTAATTAAAACAATAAATATGTGTTCTCTGCCATTTGGAGGGAGTGACTTTGGGGATATCAAGGCATAAAAGCAAACAGATGGGATGTTGTAGTTCAGAAAAAATGGAGTCCCCGAGCTGGTACTTGCCGGTTTCATGATGCGCTTCTGTCAGCCACGGGGACATTCTGTCATTGGTCGCTGACCTTTGGTGCTCCTCAGTGACAGTTCCTGACCTGATTTTCAGTAACGTTCAGCTTCTGTGAGCCATCAAGCTGCATTAGAGCCAGAAGACTTGGTGCTTTTAAAAAAGATGCCTGAATATGGAGTTCATTTGTTTCTTCCTCAGTACATGAAGGAAACAAACCTGGGTCAAGAGAAGAAGATCAGAAGATTCTGGTTCCACTCGCATTCCTGGAGTCCCACCAAAAAAACAATGAGAAAAGATAACCTATAGTTTTCATGGCTGAAGTAAGGAAACTGCCAAAAGCTTCCAGACAACAATGTATTAATTCTATCAACCAAACACTGTCTAGATGGAGATGAGGGAACCTGGAAGCCACTGACCAGAGCCCTTGGACTCTTTAATCAATAGAAATTGATAGGAGGCCCTAATTCAGGACTGGTGCTGGGGCAGGAGGGAGGGGGAAAAAGCAACAGACCCCCTTGCTGGATCCCTGAGTGGAGGCGAGCTGGTCCCTTAAACGGGGTGAGGCTAAGGGTGGACGCGTGGATCAGGCGGGAGGGATGGCTTAGGTGGCCTGCCCACCCCCTTGGTGAGGCTGCGTGCAGGGACCACGCACAGTCCCCTGCTTCTGCTCCTGACGCCTCAGAAGGGGCAGTTGGGTTTCGGTCTTTCTGTAACTCATTGTTCATAATTTGCCCCAACCACGCATGCCTGCAGTTGAGTTTCTCCGTATTCCGTTGCTGGAGGAGACAGTTGTTCAGGTGCAAGCACTGCAGGAAAAGGTCCCAGGTCCCGGGTCCCAGCCTGTCTCAGGGGAGGCCACACATACTGCCTCAAATCTCTGGTACGATAAGGATTCCCCCAGAGTAAGTGCCCTTGCCCTGAAATGAATACCCAGGGAAGCTCCGAGTGGAGGGTCAGTGTCTGGGGTCAGGGCCATCCACAAGGGACAGGAGAGACAGCCAGACACTGTAGAGAACGAATGTCCACCTGTGGAAACAAGAGGATGAAGCGGGGTCCTTAGAAGCAATGATGGCAACACGTATTTCCAGATTGGCAGCTAATGGATAAATGACAACACAGCATTAAATTAAAAAAAAAAAAAAAAGGATTGCTATTAGAGAAGAATGAAGAGGAAGAGGAGAGGGAAAGGCGAGGAGGAGGAGGAAACGAAGAAAGAAGTTTAGGTTCAGGGATAGAGAACAAACATTACTTGAGCACCTTCTTTGTGCCAGGATGTGCTCAGTAATTTGAATATATGTATTGTTTTATTTCATTCTCATAATAGTGCAAGACCGAGACGACTTTCTCTATTTTACATATATTTAAATTGACAGTTATAAACAGAGGTTAGATAGTTTTAACAAGGTCAAACAACTATAACAGACTTTTGCACTCAGGCACACTGATGTCAAAGCCCATGTTCATTCAATTACATCATCACTGTCACCGCCATCATCATCAGCACCATCATCATTGCCATCAGCACCATCATCTTTATCTTCATCCTCACTGACAGGCACTGAGTATTTAAACGTGTCATCACACTGTGAATATGCACATTTTAAAAAATTTAATTATCACAACAACTCCATTTTGTCGTCTAGTGAACTGAGGCTTAGCAAAAGCTAAGTGACATTCCCCAGACCGCACAGCTGGTCGGTGGCAGAGCCCAGACCATCTGAGTCCCTACTTTTAACCATGCTGATCTACTGCCTCCCACCACTTCCAGGGAGACCCAGCGATCCCGCTTGCTGGCTAAACACATCACCTTTCCTCTTTCGCACTTGGCTTCCTCACCTACCAGATGAGCAGTCTGGGCTAAATTATTTAAGATTCTGTGCCCACCTGATCTGACCAACGAATCTAACTTCAGAGCAGCAGCAGGAGGGAATGTCTTTGGTTTAAGTTTTTCTTTTTAAAATAGCCTGTCTTCTCTCTTCCTGGGAGAGCAGCAGTAAATATACCGATGAACTGGGGACAAAAGAACCTACAAATCCTGCAAAATGAAATCACGTGGCAAAATGTGGTTATTCTGAGGGAGAGAATGAAAGTCCTAAGGGCAGTTTTCTATGCCTTTTCACTCAGCTGCCAATCAGCCGTCTACCTTGGCATATTTTCAGAAGAGCTGCTCTATTCAACCCAATGACTCAAGTGGACAATTTGGAGCTCAGCACAGTGACATCCCATAGCCTGCACCCAGATGTCCAGGATGGCCTCCTTCCACCTACATGCACCCAATCAATCACCAAGTCACATTGATTTCACCTCTGGAATAACCTGCCATCAGCATCCCATTTCTAGCACCTTTGCCGAAGGTTTTATTACCTCCTCTCTGGATTAGTATAGTAATCTAAATACTTTGGTACATATAAGCCACTTCCTCAGGGCCAGCAGAGCAATATTTTTCAAACACAAATCTGATCATGACACCCTTATACTAACCAGCATAAATAATAAGGTTTTTTTTTAAAAAAAAATGCTGGCGTATATTAAAAAGCCACTCATGCCTGTCCCTACCCTACATGTCCAGCTTCACTCATCTCCCAGTCCATCCCTTTATACCTCAGCCATGCTGGACCACTCATGCTTCTTAGACACGGCATGAATTCCTATCCTCTCGTGTCTTTTTTCCTCTCACCCAGAATGCTCCCTAGCATCTCCCCAACTCCTGGACTCTACTGCATGGAGAACTCCTATTCATGCTTCAAGACCTAGTTCAACTGTCAACTTCACTGGGATACATCAACTTCGCTGCGGTTTCTCAGCTAGAGTTTATCACTTCTATAGCTCCAAGGCTCTGGCACTAAAAAGACAACAATTTAGACCGCTGGTTTTGTGTTTATTGCCTTTATTGGACTAAAAGCTTCCCAGAGAAAAGGAAGATGCCTAAATACTGAACAGATGGCACAACATGTTGAGCGTGTCAATACCATTTAAGACTAGACTATGCCAGTGGCTTTGCCAGGTGAATTCATTAGTACTTGAATGATTTATTCAAATAAATGAAGTCAGAGGCTAAGGAGCACCCCGCTCCCCAGAATATTTGAGAAAAGCATTTGAGAAGGTCATTTTGCAACAGCTTATGAGGTCTGTTCAAGAAACACACGTTAAATGTTACTTGGCTAAAGGTTTCCATATAATTATGCGGAAGACAAAAGACTTACGTGACAGACAGACACCTTCTCCAAGAATTGCTGATAGTCTGGTGGGGAAATTAGTATTCACAGCCAGGAAATAATCAAAAAAGAATCCAATGCACTGCAAATTAAATTATAAGATTAATAAAATCCAAATCAGAACTCCAAAGGGATTCTTTTTTTAATCTTGACAGAATGAAGTTCATCTGGAAGATCAAAAACAGACAAAAGCAATCTCAAACAAAATCCCAGCAGGTTTTTGTGCAGTAATTGATAATCTGATACTAAAATGTGTATGAAGGTGGAAAGGATCTAGCACAATCTTAGAGCAGAACAAAGCTAGAGGGCTTACGTTACCAGGTGGTAGGGCCTCATTTGGAAGTTTTAATAATTAAGACATTGTGGCATTTGCTGCATGCTTATGATGATAAAAAAGAGAGTTGAAACGAACTCAGTGTGTAACAGAAAGAGACTAGTTAAATGGAATAGAAAAATGGGCGGCCAATTAGGTTTAAAAGAAAAACAAAAAATGTCAAAGCCCTTTGGGTCTGGTAAAGGCCACAGGGTCTGCCCGCTCTCCCAGACCCAGGAGGGCTCTTGACCAAACCCTGCTTTGCCGTGAGGGGCGTGTTCAGCGGAAGAGCTGGCAGATTCTTACAGTTGTGATGATCTGCCAACACAGGACTTTTAAAGCCTGGGGGAGTTGTTCACATGCAGAATGTTGCACAGATATTCAATGTGATAAAATTACACGTTTTAAAAGTAGACACCCAATTCTCCTTAAGCCTTTACGTTTAACTTGTCTTTTTTCTATCAATAAACCTAATAACATAACCCAATAGTCAACAGTCAAAAAATCATGTTTTTAAAGGTCAATAGAGGACACCGAAAAATAGGCTGCGTTAAGGAAAAAAGACAGGATATAATAGATGTACCGTATATTTTGATACACACATACACTCCAAAATATAAAGAGTGGTGAGATTAATGGATGGGTTTCAATTTTCTGTCTCTGTTTTTGAATTGTTTGAATCTTGAAAAATGGGTAGGTGTGACTTTTAGAAGTATAAAACAATAAAGCTATTTTCACTTTGAAAAGAAATTAAGCAGAAATAAGAATGATGTTACAATCGTGGTTTCTTTTGATTTTTTTAAATTGTTTTCAGCATGGGAATTCCTTTTCAAATGAAATCTTAATGGCAAATCTGTGTAGTTGCTCCTCTGTATTCACGGATTCCACATCTGAAAATACGGAGGACTGACTGTAAGAAACTTCATCATCTCTGGATTTTGTTAATCGCGGAGGTGAGGGGTGTGGGAGTCCCTGAACCAATCCGCAGTACTGCGGGAAGATCGTATTTAAAAAAAAAGGCAGCTCTGTTTAGGAAGAGCGGCAAACCAGACCTCACCTGCTTGGTCCTTCCAGCCCTCCACCAGACCCAGACCCTCATCTTCTCCCCTACCCTGGCCCCCAGCACCTGAGACACTTCCAAAGAACCCTAAAAGCATTAAGGCATCATGGAATTTAATTTAAAACTCTCACCGTAGATGGCCATTCACTGGTACAGTACGCCTTTCATGGTATACACCTAAGTGTTGAAAGTAAATTATAAAAAAAATTTTACAGTAAGACCCCATTCTCTAAAACTCCCTACATATTACGTAATTATATATACATCTAAATAAACATCTAGGCACTGAAAAGTAGTAGAAAAAAAAATGCCAGAGTGTGAAATCATCTGAACATAGAACCAAGACTGGCTTTCATTTTTACGTTTTTGGCTCATCTGTCTTTTCTAATTTTCCTACCATGAACATGTATTGTTTTTACAATAAGAAAAAAAAATGCAATTTTTAAAGGGTGAGTAGGAGTTGAGAGAATGATTTATTTTCCATACAGTCTCGTGTTATTTTTCTGCCAGTAAGAGATCCAGGTGATGTTTGAGAATTATGACTTTAGGTCTAATTACTTTCGTTAAAAAAAAAATGCAGCTGTACTTTATTCTGGCATATTTTATACACAATAAAATTCTCAAACCCTGATTGAATAGCTGAGTGGGTTTGGGGCATATGTGTGTTCCTGTGAATGTAATTACTTTCTGTTGGTGTTGATCCTGCCTTCAGTCTCAGCATCTAATTCTGGATGAGGCTTTTTAAAAAAGTCTTACTGAGGTGTAACTGACTTATAATAAGCTGCTCATTTTTAAAGTGTATGATTTGATCAATTTTAACATGAAAAGGAGAGTCAGTTATTCCTAGGTTTCAATTCTGGATCCTTATTGACCTTGGGTAAATTATTTAATTTCTTTGACCTCCATTTTCTCACCTACGGCCATACGCTTGCCTCACAGTGTTTTTAAGTGGACTAAATAAATCACGTGTGCTGCATAGCACACCCCCTGGCATGCGCTACAGGCTCAATAAATAATGGCTGGTGTTGTGGCTCTCATTTTTTTTCCCAAATGGGAGTCCGTGACTCAGTGAAGTTAGAAATGTGCTAAAGGTCACACAAATGGATGGAGAAGGCAGCGGAATTCACCATTCGACTCTTGATGTTGGAAACTTCTAAAAGTGCCTTCCCCTGAAGGGATCCCCTAAATGGTGTGAGAAAGGCCCTCTAGTGGCCAGGAAGCTGGGAGAACAGTGCCTCTCCAGGACGCTAGCTCCCTTGCTGGGAACTCTGGCTTCACAATGAGTGATGGGAACCAACCCACCTTGCTGTTACTGAGTCCAAGCTCACACTGCTCACTGCACAACAGGGCAATGAGTCAAGAGGCGAGGTGTTGGGGCGAAGAACAGCAACTTTATTAGGAAAACCAGTAGACTGAGAAGATGGTAGACTGGCGTCCCAAGGAAGCATCCTACCTGAGTTAGAATTCAGGCTTCTTTTATACTAAAAAGGAAAGGGGTGTGTCTGGTTGTTGCAAACTTCTTGGTGCTGGAATCCTTTGTTCTTGCAGCTGTCCATGTAGGTCTGGTCACAATATTCCTACAGCCTCCAACAAGACAAAAGTTATTTCTCTGTTCTGCAACTTTTTAATGGAAAAGTGTTATATCTTCAAAGGTCAGAGCCTTGAGAATGGGCTGTCCTGTATATTTCAGGCTATACGCAACTTTCTTTTACAAAAGGTGCAGAGCCAGCATGACTAAGAACAGGCAACAGAGCACAAGGGTCAGGGCTAAAGGAACAGATCCGATGAGGAGTCAGATCTGTTCTTTGTTACAATGTGGCTTCAGGCCACCTCCGTTTCCTCATCAGTTAAAGGGAGAAATGAGATCAATAAAGGCAACCTTCGGAGGCTCCTGTGGCATCACGTGGGGTAACAACTAAAATCAATTTTTAAAGGTCTGCAAATTTGACACAATTGTTCAACATTAAGCTCTCGGGGAGGAAAGAGTTGGAATTTTACAGCGGAAGACTTTAAGACTCAGCAGGTGCTAAGTTTCTCGTCCCTCTAGTGATGTCGTAATAATCACACTTATTGACAAAATGCCTATCATGTGTCGAGGACCTACTAGGTGCACTCCTAGGCATTCTTCAGATAGCATTTCATCTATTCTTCACCACAGCAGGTTAAGTAGACAGCATCATCTCCACTGTACAGATGAGAAAACAAAAACCAAGAGAGTTTAAGTTAATTGCCCAGAGCATCTATAACAGGATCCCTCAGATGACCTCAGAAAATGAAGAGAAACAATTCCTAGTTCATTTCATGAGCCCAGAAAAACCTTAATAGCAAAGCCTGTTAAGAGTAAGCAAGGAAAATTATAGACCAATATTATCCATGAACATAGACACAAAACTTCTCCAAAAAAAAAAAAGGCAAATAGAATCCAGCAATATAAAATGATAACACATCACAATCAAGTGAGGCTTACCCTAGCAATGCAAGGCAGTTTTGACACTTAAAAATAAACGTATCTCCCACATTAAAAAGAGTATGGTACAGTGATTCAGCTGTACACCAGAAAATAACACAACAGTGTAAATCAACTATAATTCAAGTTTTAAAAAGTTAAAAAAAAAAAAAGGGAAGCTCATGTGATGGTCACCGCAGAATATATGAGAAAATCACTTGATAAATTCAAAATCAATTCATGATTTTTTTAAAAAAAAGTATTCACAGACAAAATAAAATGGAACATCACAATCTGATACAGGGTAATAATAATTTAAAAATCTGCAAGTAACAAAATACAGAATAGTAATAAATAAATACTTTCCATCAAAGACTAGGATCAGAGTAAGGATATTTGCTCTTCTTCTATCCCAGCCAGGACAATAAAGCAAGATACGTTCATTGAAAGTATACAGACCGGAAAGGAAGAAACAAAGCTATCTTTATTAACAGATAACATAATTTTTTTAAATGGAGGTACTGGGGATTGAACCCAGAACCTTGTGCATTAAGCATGCACTCCACCACTGAGCTATTACCCTGCCCACAACATGATTTTTAATACGTAAAATCCTAAGGAGTCTATAAAAAAACCTAGACTTAATAAGTGAATTTTGCAAGGATTCGGGATACGAGATCAATATATAAAACTTGTAATTCTGTATTCTAGTGACAAACAAATGGAAGATGAAATAAAAGGAATATCGTTTATAACAGCACCTAAAGGCATGAAATACCTAGGGATAAATTTCTGAAAGTATGTGGAAGACATCTATACTGAAAACTACACGAAACTGCAATGAGAAATGAAAGAAATCTTCATAAATGGAGAGTTATACCATGCTTATGGAGTAGAAGCCTAAACACCAATTTTGTCCAAATGTATCTACAAATTCAGTGCATTACAATCGAAATGACAGGTGGCCTTTTCACTTTATAATTTTTTTTAAATTGAAGTATAGTCCATTTGCAATGTCGTGCTAATTTCTGGTGTACAGCATAATGTGTTGGTTATACACATATATTCCTTTTCATATTCTTTTTCATTGTAGGTTTTTACAAGATATTGAATATAGTTCCCAGCAGAACTTTGTTGTTTACCTATTTTATGTATAGTAGTTAGTATCTGCGAATCCCAAACTCCCAATGTATCCCTCCCCACCCTCTTTTCCCGGCCCCTCCCCAACCCCTGGTAACCACAAGTTCCTTTTCTATGTCTATGAGTTTGCCTCTGTTTCGTAAAAAGGCTGACCTTTTAATAGAAACTGGCAAGCTAATGAAAGGAGCAGAAGCAGGCATCATGTGTCTATCACGTGTCCAGGACTTACTAGATGCATTCCTAGGCGTGTCTGCTCTTCTGTCACAAACCTCTTTCACCACGAGGTGACAACAGAGAGCACTGAGAGATGCCATTCCTGCTCAGTCCAGCAGATGGCAGCAGGCCCATGCCAACCTCTAAAGACATCAAGTTGAATTTTCAGGATGTTTTGTGCCCTGCCTGTCCCCTCTGTTTCTTTCCTCCAATTACTACCTCTGCCCAGCCCACCTGCCATACAGAAGGAGGCTTAAATGGAAAAGGATGTGAACACACCTGTGAGCCCCATAGATGCCAGGCTTTGTTCTCCACACTTAAAAGCATAGGCATGATTTTCTTTATTTCAAAGATAATCAAACAGAGGCTCGGAAAGGGAGAATAGGTTCCCAAGTGCCGAGCTGTAAGTGGTAGAGATGCGGCTCGAGTCTGAGCTTTTTTCCCACGTGACACTGTCCAGATCCACAGACTAAATGCTCAGCGTAGGATCTAACAAGAGTAGCTAACACTGCGTGCTCGCTGAAGCAGCATTGTAACTGCTTTACGTGAATTAACTTAACTCCTCCACTATTCACAACTAGATGAGATCAGGACTCTTTTTATCACCATTTTAAAGCCAGGTGGTAAAACTGAGGCCCTCAGACATAAATGAGCTTTTGAAGGTGACACCATTGATAAAAGCTGGAGCCAGCATGGGAACCGTGGGTTTGAATCCGGGCCCCAGACCCTTAACTCCTGAACTATTTACTAAATAAGCATCTTAGCAAGCCTTGTGAGGAAGTGGAGGAGGCTACAGGTTGTAGAAGGAGTCCCAGTCCCTTTCTCCCAGGGGTGGCTTCTTCCTCCACCATGTCCCCTGGGTGGGAGCAGTCGCATTCAGGGGTTCCCTCTGCCCAGTGTCCCCAACACTTAGGAGTCTTCTAAGACCCACGACTATCCATTTATGTAGCCAGCCAAATGGAGTAGGTAGAGTCAACCCCAAAAAATAATGCAGGAGACTGGAAATAAGAAAAGAGTCAATCTGGGGGCTTAAGAATTGTAATCCAGGAGACATGGATTCAGGTAACCTCAAAAGAGTACTCCCAGGAAGAGAAAGAGGCAAGGGCTTTAAAGACAAAAAGCCACAAGGTTGTTAAAAGTTGCCTGGCGTGAATTGTGATTGACTCTGGTGCAAGTTAAAAAATATTTGTCCCTAAGGAATCATGAGTTGTTTTAAGGTAGGCAGTCAGATACATAGACTGTCACCAGTTATTTTAGGGTAAAGGTCTGAAAAGTATCTAGAGTTTCTGGCAGGTGTTCTGGATGACTTCACCAGGTCAAAAGGTCAGATTCCATCCAGGCAGAGATGTGCCTAAGTCATACTTTCTTAGTAGCCTCCCACCCACCTCTATTTCGGAGAGCTCTCTTAGCAATACCAACTCCATTTTGATTTTCCTCGCACGCTACCGAATGCCAAAGATAAAACTATGGAAACACAGTGCCTGCCTGAAAAGAGCTCTCGTGCTTGGGGGAAGATCACATACAAATGTAGGCAAAACAAAACCACAGACAGAGAATTCTGCAGGGTGACTCATCAGCACGTGGATGGCACCAAATTTTTGCCTAGTCATGGAAGACTTCCTGGAGCAAGAAGGTCTTGCAATTGGGACTTTGAGGGTGAGTAAGGCTTGAAGTGATTAACAGGTCAGCATACAGTCTCGGCATGAGTGGGGAGCTCTGATGAGAATAGGAAGGTCACCTAGACTGGCTGGAGGGTCCTGGGGAGAATGGTTGGAAATAAGGCTGGGGAGTGGGCTGGGGACAGATTGTGGAGGGTTCTGAGGGCCTTTCGATGTATTTTATAAATTGATGTCTTATGACGGCTCAAAGCCACTCTAGGTGTGTAGGAAGGGAGCGGCAAGATAATTAACATAAGCAGCCTGTGCAGAAAGGAACAGAAAAGAAGAGCCTGCAGGGGCAGGAAGATGGGCACCGAGACACGTGGAATATCTCCTATGTGCAGGCGCTCAGTAGTTAGTATATATTACAACATCGAATCCTCCCAAGAGCCCGGAACATCTCTGTTTTACAGATGACTAAAGCAAGGGACAGTGAGGTTAAGGAAGCTTTCCAAGCTTACCTGGCTTAAAACCAACAGACCTAGAATTTGAACCCATTTTCTTAACCACTGTGCTAGGTCACCGCTACACCACTGACACGGCAAAGTTCAGGCTGGCTAAGTCTAAGAGAACCATCTCATCCGGGATATCCGGGAAGGCTGAGGGTGTAGGTTTGATGAAAATATTTAGGACTTTGCCCAGAAGGATGCCGCAGTTTTCAAGATGGTCAATGTCTCTAAACAAACAGTTGGAGACTGTGGTGTCAGCACCTGACAATTAGCTTGCAGTTGTAATGTGAAGGGGCTGACATTAAACTTGATCACCGAGGCATCCACTTCAAAGACATCCCTCTCAGATAAGCTACAAGATGAGATGAAAAGCCAGGCCGCCCCACCCATGAAGTTCCCTTTCTTCCGGAGAGCTCTGGTAGACTTTTTGACAGCTTGCTTTTCCCTTCTGCACTTTAATTCCCCCCCTTATGTTTTAAATTTAACGATAAAGAGTGAACCTGTGAAACCCTGGGCATCCCCTGCCTTAATAATAAAAGTCCAAGCTCACTCTCTCTCTACCTGTGACCTTGCTATGTGGCCCCAGGTGTGCTGTGTACCCTCCAGCAACTTGTCTTTTCAAAGCTCCCTGATGATTGTCGGTTGTCGCTGAGGTCCGTCTTGCCATCATAGTCAGAACCACAAAGGGTGGCCCAGCCACAACACTGGCTCCGGTTGGAGAATTGTCTGTGGGGGCTCCCACAAGTGGCACAACCCAGGCGGGGGCCCCAGGCGTTCCTAGCATCACCTTCAGTGGGCTAAGACCTACACAAAACAGAGATACAGGCACAGAACTGTGCAGAGGACAGAGGGCCGTGCTGGCTTGTGAATACAGTCTTTAGGAACGGGTACTAGGTGGTGCCTATTCTTTTCTGAGGCTGATGGAAGCCAGGGTGACCCCCAGGAGACAGAAGGCATCAGAGGAAATGCACCAGCATTGCTAAGGCTAAGTATCTCCATTACCTATTCCCTGAAAGGGAGGAGATGAACCCCCTCCTGCCGCATCTGAGGCCCAGGTGCACCTGAAGCCTGGGGGTTGGGTGAGGAAGCAGTCTCTAAGGATGTGGAAGCTTCTCCCTCCAGCTCTTTGGTGTGCCTGGAGATGTCAACTACAGATTTAGTTTGTTAATCTGGTCAGGCCAAGTCCCAGAGGGATTTCCGCAGAAGCAAGCAGAATCCTGCCTGAAGCTGCGACAGCCCTGGTATAGCAGCTGGCATGCAGCAAGCACCCCGTGAGGTTGGCCAATGCTTTGATGCATGTTGGAAGCACTGCAGGAAGAGATGGGCCTGTGTACGGGGGAGGGGAATGGGAGGGATCAGGACCCCGTAGGAGGAGACTGGAAATAAGGCCAGTGGCAAAGCAACATTCATAGCTCACGAGAATTTAGGGAAACCTACCAAGTACACAGTTTGGTACTCTTTAACTTTCAAAGTCCAGAAGGTTGGACTCCAGGGTGGAATCTCTTGTGGAGAGAAGAGACTTCTGTGAGGGAGAGTGGTGATGCAGTGATGGTGCTGTTAGTCCTCTCTAAGTGAGGTTCTTGACAAGTTCGAGTACCTGTGATGACAATGGAGCATGCTTACAAGAAGCCTGCCAGTGTGGAACTGAGACATCTCTTGAAGAGATCACACATGAAGGGAAGAGGAAACCTGGCCTGCTGAGGTTGATCAGGTAAGGACACCTTGGTTAGGAGAGGCAAAGTTTATTTTGGTTCATTAGTCAGGAGAGGC
This sequence comes from Camelus bactrianus, assembly GCF_048773025.1. NCBI lineage: Eukaryota > Metazoa > Chordata > Mammalia > Artiodactyla > Camelidae > Camelus > Camelus bactrianus. Next base: position 35,435,620 of record NC_133554.1, on the reverse strand, counting down.
TAGGTTGTGCTGTGTAACGAGCAAGCACAACATTTCAACAGCTTTCCACCTAAAAGTTTACTTCTCACTCACGCAAAGTCTGTGGCAGGGGGAGGACTCTGTCCCACATATTCACTCATGGACCTGGCATATGGAATGTCCCCAGTTCCTAAATGAGAGCAAGAAAGTATTGGTCTTCTGAGTTTCAAGTGTTAAGTGACATCAATTCTATTGATTGGTCAGAACTGGTCACATGGCCTTGAGACAAGAGGGAAGTGGGCAGGGCACAGCCACTCAAGGAATGACAGCAATTTAACACCAAAAATGGTGGACGATTCAACTCTCAGTTGGCCTTGAGGATTAAGAGGTTTGACTTCTAGTAGCTGATCTTTATTATACGTTCATTGTAACAGCAAGATAAATAACATGCCCACAGGCGCCATGACAGCCCCAAGGCTAACCACAAAAGACCAAAGAATGGGTGGTGGCCCAATTCCTGGGAATCCCAGCCCCTGCCCCAGGGTATTTGGCATGGTCCCACCTGTAGGCATGTGAAGCTACTGAGCCCATAAAAACTGGCAACGCTATGCCTAGCGGCCTTTTTTGCTCCCTCCCCTTTGGATACAGCCCGCACTCTGTCTATGGAGTGTGTGCCTACTTTTACTTTAACCTGAGCACCAATTCCCACACCTCTTTCCTTGCCTTTCTCTTGCCTTACCCTCTATGCAGTGTGTGTCTCTCTAAATAAATCTACCTTTACTCAGCTGTGGCTCGCACTTGAATTCTTTCCTGTGCGAAGCCAAGGACTCACACTTGGCAGGGCATGTCCCAGGGGCTCAGCCGAGACCTGAGACACGGCCCTCTTCATGCCCCACATCCGTTTTCCTGCATCGGCCTCACCAAATGCAAGGGGAGCTGAGAGATGCTGAGGAGCAGATGGAAGGTCTAATGAGCACCACTTGGCAGAGCCTGGCACCTGTCATTCAGAGAGATCTCTTAATCCTTGGAAAACACTACATAAAAACTAAAGGAGTTATTTTACTGAAAATTCTTTGAGACATGGAGGTAGCACTACAATGCATGGACCCTGTTCCACTGGCCAAACTTCACACAAAGTGGGGAGAGGCGCACCTATCCCCAGAGATAACTGCACATCATAAAATCCAGGACACCAGGAGCACAGGCCCCAGCGCGGTCCCCAGCCCCACCAGGCTTCTCGGGGCAGAGGCAGAGCCTGGCACCAGGGGACAAGTCTGCACACGGGCGACACCACATGAGAGTCCCGCTCAGGTAAACTGTGACCAGGGGACTATTTCAGAGGGCTGAGATCCTCCAGAACACGTGTGCAGGCCGAGAGCTGGAGAATGTGACCTCCTGTTGAGTCTAACACGGCTGGTGACACTCTGATTGCCTTCCACCCATGTTACAAATGGGAAAACTGAGGTTTGGGGAAATGAGCTGACCTTCCAAGGTCCCCTAGATAACAGCTAGCTGAGTCTGCTTGTCCCTTGGCTTGATCTGAAAGCCGTGCACTGCCTGGGAGGCATGAGCTACGTGGGGAAGACAACGAACTGGAGGCCGGGTGCCTGGATTCTGGTCCTGGCTCTGCCACCACCTTCCTAAGGGACCTTGGGCACATTTCCTACCTCAGGAAATTCTCTATTTCCCCATCTGTAAAAAGCCGGATATGTTGACTCAAAGTCCTTTCCATCTCTGTTGTGAGTCTCGCAGGAAGCCAGCTAGAGCTGATGGCTGAGAGGGGAGGGGCGCTTTGTCAAACTTCCAGCCCCCCGGAAACCCAGCATTAGAACACGGCCCACTTTCTCACCTTTCAACACTTTTTTATGAGCTCCTTCACAGCTAGGGGTGTCATCAGGCTGCTAGGAAGGGAAGGGGATGCTGCTTTAGAGCTCAGTGGGGCCAGGTAGGCCCCCTGCCACTGTCCTCTGCTCCACCCTGGCTGGTCCCCAGAAGCCACAAGCCTCAGTCCTGGAGTGGGGAGAGGGGAGGTCAGGAATCAGGACTGCAGCTGCAGGCTGCCCCAGGCCTCCCTGCCCTGTGGGACTCAGGTCTACTCCTGCAGGTCCCTGCATGAGGCCTAGCCCTGCCGTATGACAGGCCCCCATCCTGACAGACAGCCTGATGAGGGAGGGAGGCAGCTGGAGTGGATGGGTGGATGGGGAGGACCGAGCCATGGGGTGGGCAGAGGAGGGGCAGGCGGGAGCCAGCGGCCGGGTCTCAAGAGTTCTGAGTCCCCCGCTGGGGGTCACTCCCCGCCCATCCCTGGCCTCCACTCATCACTGAGCTCCCCTAGAAGTTTGACCTCCAACCTTCATCCTGGGATGCAGCTCCCCTCTCCAGCACTTACGTCCCCACTCTGGTCACTGAGTCCTCCCTCAGTGGCCTGCATCTTCCCAGTCCTGAGCACAAATCCATCCTTGGTACCAAGCCCTCCCCCAGGCCTAACACTGAGCACCTCCCAAGTCTAATGGTTAGCACCTCCCTGGCACTGAGCACCTCCGTCCCCCATCCTTGAGCCATCTCCCTCATACTTAGCCTGTCCTTGGCTCTGGGCCGTTCCTCCCTGTCCTATCAGCTCACCACTCTGCAGGCTTGGCTCCTCTGTTCGCATTCATCCAGAAGTTACTGGAATTCTACTGTGTGGCAGTAACATCCTGGGATGAGCTCATTCAACCACACATCCCAGACTCCTGAGTCGCTGTGTGTACCCTTTCCCCTCTCCCCCAAGTCCCTCCTTCCCCCGTGTCCCTCGGCTTGATTTTCCCCATGTAGCCTCTGAAACTTTAGAAGCGTCCAGCACCCATCAGCACTGTGTTCACCTCCTGGGACCTTTCCTTGACTATGTGCCATCACTCAAGACCCCATCCCACACAGGTGACAGAAGTGTAACCACCTCCCAGGATCCTGATTCCCAGCGTTACATACTCTCCAAGGCTTTATTCACTCCTCAGTCTGAAGTAGCCTCTGAGCTTTCCCTTGCTCACCTCCGACCACTTCTGCACTCAGCCGCCCTCCCCCTCCCTCCCGGGGGCTGCGCCCCTAACTCAAGGCTGAGGGGCGCTACCTGCTTTGAAAGGTTTCGGGAATCATCACACAGGAGAGCAAACAACTGAACGTTAAATCTCAGGCTCCATTCTTGGGTCCACTCTCACCCGAGACCCCACCCACCCGTATGTTCCGAGGTTCATCCTCTGAAAAAGCCCCTTCCTCCATCTCCGCCTTCTTCTTTCCCTGGAGTCCCTCCCTATTCCGTCCTTACACCCATGAATGGAAACCGAAAATGCTTCTCTAGTAGAAGCCATTGCTGACAAAGGAATTTCCCGGTCCACCTTCTAACATTGAGAAATGAGCTCTGTATTTCCAACCCTTCCCTTCCTGAGGAAGCCTGAAGATCTGAGACTGCGAACAGCAGGGCCCAGAAAGCCCTCTGCTACGTGGGAAAGCAGGCTTCCTTCCTTACCAGATGGCCCGGCGGGGAGAATGGGTTCCATTTGTTTTCAGTAGCACTTTTTGTTTTTCCTTTTGTGCCACCTCACACACATTTTCAAAGATACGGACTTCAAGGACTCTTTTAGCATCCCTTGCCCCCTGGTCACACCACCTGTATCACCCCTGGACATGAGGGATCCCAGCAGAGGAGGCAGGAAGGCAGAGGAGGAAAGACAGTGAAGGAAGTTGAATGCAGGAGCAGAGGGGCCGGGGTCGGGGGGTACCGGGGGAGCTTGGTTCCAGGTCTGCCTGGGTCCACGAGACCTCCCGGGGTGCACTGCCTTAGACACACTAGTGAAGGGGTGGAGAACACCCACAGAATCTTTGAGTGATTTCCAGCTCTGATGATCCGAGATTTCCCTGTAAATCATGTGTCTGAGGCCCAAGAGACATCAGGCTTTCAGGAAACTGAGATAATACACTTGGCTTCCTGGTCCAACAAGCTGACACCACCAGGCAGAGATGCTCGGAGGCAAGCAGTCCAGACTGACCTCTCCGGGGCCACACTGCGAGGTGAAAGGAAAGGAGAGAAGAGAAACAGTTGCTGAATACCGCCTGTGTGCCAAGCGACATCCAGGGAGCTACTACATGTGTTGCCGGATAGCTTTTTTTAAAACTTGAGATATGGTTCACACAGTACTATTCATCCCTTTAAACTGCACAGTTCAGTGGTTTTAGTATATTTACAAAGTTGTGCGACCATCACCATTATTTAATTCCAAAATATTCTCGTCACTCCAAAAAGTAATCCCACATCCGTTAGGACTCACTCTCCCTGTTCCCAGCCCCGGGCAGCCGCTCATCTACTTTCTGTCTCTACTGATTTTTCTCTTCTGGACATTTGACATGCAATGTGGGACAGTCTGTAATGGGCATCTTTTACTTAGTGTAACGTGTTCAAGATTTATCCATGTTATAACACGTATCAGTATTTCATTCCTTTCCATGACTGAATAATGCCACTAAAAGGATATATGGTATTTTGTTTATCCATTCATCACTCGAGGGACATTTGGTTTGTTTCAACTTTTTGGCTAACATGAACAATGAGGCTATAAACATTTGTGTACAAGTTTTTGTTTGAACATATGTTTTCAGTTCTCTTGGACAACTCCCCAGAGTAGAGCTGCAGGGTAATGTGGTTAACTCTATGTCTGACTTTTTGAGAAACTGCCAAACTGCTTTTCACAGTGGCTGCACCATTTTTCCAGCAGTGTATGAAGGTTTCGATTTCTCCGTATTCTTACCGACACTTGGAATCGCCCATCTTTTCCATAACAGCCATCCTTGTGTGTATGAAGTGGTATATCACTGTGGTTTGGATCTGCATTTCCCTCACAACTAATGGTGTTGGGCGTCTGTTAACGTGCTGATTGAATATCTGTATATTTCTTTTTATATCTTTTTTGAAGGTCATGTTCTTCTAATCCATCCTGCCGAACTCAGCCTTCCAGAATGTTTAATCCACCAACATTTCACGTAATTACTGATGAGACAGGATGTCAAACTGCCATTTTGTCGTCTGCTTTGTGTATGTCTTATGTCTTTTTTATTCTTCTGTTCCTCTGTGCCTTCTCTTGTGGTAAATGGGTATTTTCTAGTGCACTATTCAAATTCCCTTGTCTTCTCTTTCATTGTTCTTTTTAAAATTTATTTTCTTACTGCATGCTTTGGGGGTTGCAAAGGACGTCTTAGTTCACAACAATCTAGTTTGGATTGATATTAACATAATTTCCATAGTATACAAAAATACTGTTTCTATGTAATGTCGTTCTTTAACCCTCCTTTTTTCCTATTATTGTCATACAAACCACATCTACACACACTATACACCTATTGACTCATATTTATTGCTCATTGCTTTATACGGCTTGTCTCTTAGACCAGATGGGGAAAAAAGGGAAGTGAAAAATACAAACAAAATACAAAAATACTAAATAGATAAGTAAATAGCACATGAAGGCTGTCTTTTATACTGACCTATGTAGTTACTTCTACTGATGTTCTTTATTTCTTCGTGCAAATTCTAGTTTCTGCCTAGGGTGTTAGTTCAACCTAATGGATGCTCTTGAGTATTTCTTGTAAGACAAGTTCACTAGCAGCAAAATCTCTCTGTTTTTATTTATCTGAGCGTGTCTTAATTTCTCCTCCACTTTTGAAGAATCTTTTGTCTCATGTAGATTTGGTTGCTAGTTTTTGCTTTCAAGTACTTTGAATAAATCATTGCCACTACCTTCTGGCCTATTTGGATTTTGATAATAAATCCACTGTTAATCTCACTGAGGATCTTTTATATGTGAGAAGTTATTTCTCTCTTGCTGCTTTCAAATTATCTTACTGCCTTTGGGTTTGGACCGTTTGATTATGATGTGTCTTAGTGCAGATCTCTTTAAGTTTATCCTACTTGAAATCTGTGGAGTTTGTTTGGATGTGCAGATGAATGGTTTTCATCAAACTGGGGGATTTTTAGGCCATTATGTATTCAAACATTCCTTCTCCTTCCTCTCTCTCTGGAACTCCCATTACACAGATGTTGGTACATTTTCTGGTGTCCCATAAGTCTCAAAGCTTTGTTTATTGTATTTTTTTCCTTTTTTTCCTTCTGTTCCTCAGCCCGGCTAATTTCAATACCCCTATCTCTGTGTTGATGGATTCTCACCCCTGCCTGCTCAATCTGCTGCTGAACTCCTCTAGTGAATTTTTCATTTCAATTATTGCGACTTTCAGCTACAGAAATTCTATTTGGTTATTTTAAATAATTTCTATATCTTCATTGACATTCTCTATTTAGTGAGACACCATTCTCATCCTTTCCTTTAGTTCTTCGGACACGATTTTGTTTAGTTTTTTTTTTAACGTATTTAAAATAACTAATTTACAGTATTTGTCTACTAAGTCCAACATCTGGGCTTCCTCAAGAACAGTTTATACTGACTTCTTCTTCATGTCCTGTGTGTATGTCCTAAATTCTTATTTCTTTTCACATCTCATATTTTTTGTTAGAAAATGAACATTTAAAATAATATACTGTGGCAAACTCTGAAAATCAGATCCTCCTTCCCTCCCCAAGCTTTGTTGTTGTTTTCTTGTTTCTTTAGTAACCTTTCTGAACTAATTCTATAAAGTCTGCATTTTTGTCATGTGTAGCCACTGACACCTCTTCTCAGTTAGCTTAGTCGTTAGACAGTGATTGGACTGACATTTTCTAGACGCCTGGAAACAGTAAGTCTCCCAGTCTTTGCTAAAGGGCTCTCTGTGTGTCAGGGCACACCTTCATCATCAGCTAGGGGGCTCACAGCTCCACCCTAGTCTTCACTTTCTCTTTGCTCAGTGTCTGAAAATTAGCCAGAGGTGAGAGCTTGGGGTCTTTTCAGGTCTTTCCTGAGTGTGTACCCAGTTCTATGCATACACACGACCTTCTAGATTCTGCATAGTTTTGTGAGGTGTTGATAATCCCACTCAATAATCTGCAAGCTGAGGCCCCCCCACCAAATGTTAAGTGAGTTACATAAATCTTCATCAAGAAGTGTGAGACACTAGATTCAAGCCCAAAGTCATGCTCTTCTACGCCAAGAAGCAAGACACCTGCAGCTTCCGTGGGTGTTTCTCTTCCATGCTCACTGGGAATCCCAGCATGGATGCCTCCTACACCAAGTTTGAGAATGAAAGGTGAGCTGCTGGGAGGTGGCAAGTACCTGGGAGTTGATACTTCAGGTCAAAGCTGATTCCAAAGAATCTCAAGGATGGAGGAAGGAAGGCTTGCCCCATGTGTGACAGGCAGGGGACAGCTACCTATGCGTTCCCAGGGCTAGGGGAACCTCCACGGACATCACAAGTGACTCCAGCCCATTTTAAAAGCTGCCATTTGTTGGATCCTCACTAAAGGTACCTCGCCCCATGACACGCACTTAGATTATAGTAGGTCTATGAAACAGCAAATGAGTTACGAAGGTGGCATATGATTCCAAAGTCTAAGAGCTTCACTCCTAAGATCAGCTGAACTGCTTCTGTTGAATCCTTTCTGTGGAATCCTTGACAAATGGTCACCTTCAGTGATGGGGAACTCACTACCTTTCAGGGCAACGCATACCATCTTCAGGCTCCTCTGCTTGCCAGACAGACTGCCCAGCACAGTGGAATGAACAGAGTCTTCAGAGTCTAGAGGCTGAATTCTTGACTGCACCCCATCTGATGTGTGTGGCTTTGCCAAGTCACTTCCTTTCTCTAAACCTGTTTGCACATCTGAAAAATGGAGAGAAGACAGCCTGCTTGGCAAGATTGCTGGAGGATAGGTGGCATAAAGCAATGCAGCATCCTTGGTAGAGGGGCTCAGTATAGCCATTATCATAGGAGTTCTTCTGTATAAGGGGCTGACGACTATGTGTCAGCTGTTTCTACCCGTCTTCCTAATTCTGTTCCTTCAGCCCACTTCCCTGATTCATACTTTCAGATCTTTACATACAGTGATCGCTTTGCCTCTTTTTATTTAGGCTAAGTCACTCTGTTCCCTAAACAACTCCCCAGACACATGGTCTTGGCTCCTTTCACACTCCGTTTCCTCTCCTCTAACGATAAGACCTGCCCTCCTCCACACCCACAGGGTGGGCCAGTCGTAGGGCTGTTCTGACCAACAGAGAGAGAGAAGTGAGTCTCTCATTCCCTCATTCCAAAGCTTGTACTTCTAGTAATGAGTCCAAGGTCCCTTCACTTTTCTACTAATGCCACACTGGGGGACGATCCAGGTCCTCTTGTTTGCATTTAAATGTGCAGAGTACAAGATCAGTATCTTTCCCGTCCCTGTTAAAACACATCTTGTTAGAATCAGCACATGTCCCAGGCTGCTGGGGTCCTGCTTTTCACATCCACCTCAAAGCCTATTAACTGGCAAATATGATGGGAATAAACCCTACTACATCATCCGAGTTCCCCCCATCTCCCCATAGCCTCCCCATAGATGTCCTGGGTAGATGAGCACCCGAGGCTATTTCAACAAGAAACAAGGCTGGGGGGCCCCGAGAGATGCAAAATTGAAGTCTACAAGTATTAACTGGGTACCAGACATGTCACAGGCACTTAGCAGACCCAAGGTCTTACGTGGCCCTCACAACAGCCGTCTGCATTGACAGGGCCAAGTGATACACACAAAATCACACAGCTACTAATACAGGCACAAGCACAAATCTTGGTTTATCTGACTCTAGAAACTATATTCTTTTTCCTATGTTGTCTCTGTTCCCCGTTAGAAAAATGAGTAGCTCCCAAGCTTCAAAGTGGGTAGAAATCAACTGGAAAATTTATTAAAAGTAAGATCCACCCTCACTCCCCAAATTCTGATCCACTAGGTCCGGAGTGGGGCTTGGACACCTTTAAGAAGCGCTAGGTGCTTCTGAGGCTAGGGGTTCACCTACAGCTGGCTGCCCTGCCACCCCAGCCACTGGGCTCTGAGAGCCAATTTTCAAGCCTTGCCCTGCAGCAACTTCAGCTGGCTTCCTGCAGGCCAGCACAAATAATGACAGGTAGCCTCCCCTGGAGGGGAGGGTGGGGACAGTCAGAACCCTCCTCAGCCTCTTGCTCCTTTCATGGGGTTTCTCAGCCTGGACCCTAATTATTGCCTCTTTCTGTGATTCTTTGATTCACTTTCCAAATCTGACCAGAGGAAATGGAAAAACCCAGACATGGGATGTTGCAACAGGAGATTATTTAATGACTGGAGTGCTCCCTGCATCCTGAAACCCCCACAATAGAACATGAGACATTCCTGGGCTGCCTGCCAGGCCTTGTCCCCAGCCACAGCCTTTACAAGAGAAACAATCAGCTCCTCCCCCTCTGTGGCCCCTAGTGGCTGTTTCCTTCCCACCCCTCACTCCCACTGCACCAAGATGCTGCGGCAAACTTTAGGACTTAAAGACGCTTATTTCACGGGATGGGATTGCTTGGACTTCCCTAAATTCACCTACTATCATGCAGGCCTGCTCCTGAAAGGCACCCTTCTTGATCACAAGATAAAAACAGAAAACTGTTTCTTCCTTCCTCTCTGGATGGGAGTAATGATTGAGTCTTTCTCGTGGTTAATATGTGGTGACAGGGTTTCTTCACAAAGAATTTAAATTTAATGAGGAGCTCATGAGCTCTCTGACTGCATTTTGTGTCTTCTGTATGGCAGAAAAGATTCAGAGAGACCGGGTTAAAACGCCCAGGTGACTTTGAACAAGCTACCTAGCCCCTCCGAGATCCAGGCCCTTCATCGGTAAAGTAGAGATAACAGTCCTGTCTCTTGGTTAAGAGGACTGGATGAGCATGTGGTTCAAAGGGCTCAGCAAAGATGCTGGCATGTAGTGGGGGCTCTGTGTACCCTTGTATGTTGTCATCATTCTGTGCATCTTGCTCCACAGTGTGGTCTCCAGAGAGGCAGCATCTACATCACTGGAGATCCTGTTAGAAATGCAGGACCTGGGGGGAGGGTGTAGCTCAAGCGGTAGAGCGCATGCTCAGCACGCAAGAGGTCCTGGGTTCAATTCCCCAGTACCTCCTCCAAGCAGAAATCAGTGAATAAACCTAATTACCTCCCCCTCATAGAAAGGAAGAAAGGAAGAAAGAAAGAAAGAAATGCAGGACCTTAACACCCCAGACCTATTCAGAGTCTACTTTTTCTAAGTAGAGGTAAAACGGATTGAAACCAGGACCTCATCTATGTTAAGCATGCACTCTACCACTGAACTATACCCTCCCCGCCAACTCAGAATCTGCATTTTAACATGTTTCCTGGGGACTCAAATTACATTAAGCTTTGAGAAGCAGTGATGAACTCACTAAAGCAACAGCTCTCTAACCAGTTTTTTGGTTTTTTTTTTTTTTATCTTTTTTGTACTGCTCACCATCCTTCCCAAACTGCCAGATTCGTATTCCCTCTTCCTGGGGCAGTGATCCTATTTAAACAGAACTCTGTCCTCATCACTCTCCTGTGTACTGACAGTTGCCTGTTGTCTAAAGGACAAAGGACTAACTCAGAATGGTGTTCAAGTCCGCTCCCAATCTTGCTCTGGCCACCGTGGGCAATGTCTGCCATTTTCCAAAGGCAGCCTTCAATTGTAGGTCTCAGCTCCTCATTCCAGAAATGATCCCTTCTCCAAGCGACACCATCTCTTCGTTACCTTCTCCAGCTAACTCAAGCTCCACCTCGCAGAATGTTCTTCTGTCTCCAAAACCCTACTCAGCCTTCAAGGCTCAGCTCTGCTGTCACTGTCAGAACATGTGCAGATCAAGCTCGTGATGGATGAGCATCTCAGTCAAGAACCTGGGTTCTTCCTTGGCTCACCAACAACTCCTTAAATCTCTTTGGGCAAGTCACCTGAACTTTAGAGCCTGAGGTACCCCCATCAACCCTGTCTGGGTAAAGGAGATAATAAAGGTACCAACTTCAGAGAATTGTAATGAGGATTCCTCGAGGCCATTGTATTTAGCACAGTGACTGGCACATTAGTAAATGCTCAATAAAACTTAGCCAGCCCCACAACAGTGCAAACCCACTCTGGCGTAATTTCCATAGAGAGAGAGTCACCTCTGTCTGCTTTGTTCCCCATTTCCATCCTAGTACCTGGCCTGGTTTCTGATACACAGCATATGCTCAATAAATATTTGTTTCATAAATGAATGCCTAAAATGTGTTATGTAAATTGTAAAGCTCTGTACAAACAAAAGCTTGCTATTTTGTTTGGTTTTATTGTAACAACCAGGATTTAGATGCCTGGAGAGTGAGAGACAGAGATCATAAATTTATAATTACTGCAATTGCTGACTTAACGCTGGCTTCTAGCCCCGTGGGAACCAGCTTTGACTTCTTCATACACAATTCAAAGAATATATACTGTGCAGGTTTTTTCCTGCCATTATTTCAACATTTGTCCAATCTGTTTACCACTTTCCATCATCATAACGACCTACAGCCACCATACATAATTTTGAGCCACAATCTTCTCTAGAACCCCTGGCATCACCAATTAGATTGTAAAAGCCCCAACGCTTGATCTATGTCCAACTTCTAGAGGCTCATGTCTGTTCTTGATTATCCCTCAACCACAAAAATGTACAGAAGAGACATCTTTTCTGAGAAACAATATAAGAGAGGTCCTAGCAGGATACGGCCCAAACTCCCAGATGAGGGACACAGGAGAGGGGTAGTTCCAAAGCAGGGCTCTTAGTTAGGAGGTCAAGGACAGCAGAAAAGGTCTACAAAGTCATGGAGGCTGCACTTTCCCCGCACAATGAGCATCATCTGTTCTCTTCCAGGCCACCTGCGCGGACTCCCACCCCTCACGCTGCATCCCCACTGGGTCTCTCTCATAAGCAGGGACTCAGGCCAAAGAGGTTAGAGATGACCTCCATCCCAGGGTATCTCAAACCTTTCTGTGCACATTTATTAAATGGTGGGATTGCCTGCAGGTCTTGTTAAGTGATGGATTATGAGTCAGCAGATCAATGATGGGGCCTAAAATTCACCATTTCTAATACATTCTGCTTGATGAGAAGGTTCCTGGTCTGTGGACCACAGTTTGAGAAGCAAAGGTCTACTCGATCCCTGGATTATGGATCCCATCATTCTTCTGGGGCCTTGGAAGTCCAGTCCTCAACTGAATACTTAAAAACAAATTTCTTATAATTTTATTTGTCTATTATAGCTAAACAGAGCTGGGGGGAAAAAGCAATTATATATATAGAAAAATACATTTGAAGCATGGAAAATTTCTTCTACAAATTACATAGTCCAAATTAATAATTTACACCACAAAGTAGTAGATATTGAGCATTTTGGATGTAGAATAAAAGATGAGTTCTAATTACAGCATACACTGAATATTTACTACCTTAGTTTTTCAGATCTTTTAGTTCCTTTCATAGAAATACAGATTGTTCTATGTAAAACAGAGCTTATACAGTATTTTGTTTGTTATTCTTACATTATTCTTCTCTTTTTACGCCATTTTACTACTTTGCATTCATAATCTAAGGATCTTGCTTTCGACAGCAATCAAGATGATTGATTATTTGGCTACTTGTCAATAAAGTTGATGATGGTGTAATAAAACAACAACAAAATATTTACTGAGTATTTACTAGGGGGTCAGGTACAGTGCTAAGTGTTTTAACAAGAATTTATCTCATTTAGTCCTCAAAATAACCTCATGTAAAAACTCATCAATTGCCACTGTAAAAATAGGAAAATTGAGGGAGGAAGGTTATAGCTCAGTGGTAGAATGCATGCTTAGCATGCACGAGGTCTTCGGTTCAACCCCCAGTACCTCTATTAAATAAAAAAAAAAAAAAGGTAAAAACTACTATGTATAAAATAAATAAAATACAAGGATATATTTTTAAAAATAAGAAAATTGAGGTCAAGAAAAGTTAAGTAAATTCTCCTATTCTCCAGGCTGTAAGCTGTAGGGTGAGGATCTGAACCCAGGTCTGCATGACTCAAGAGCTCAGTGTTAACAGTTACCAAAAAAAAATTCAAAAAATAGAAGAAATCCAAGGAATACGAGAAAAAAAGTTAATTAAAAAAACTCAAAATATATGAGAAATTCAAACACTCTTTGGCCATCTGCCCAAGTACCATGGACCCTTTAAAGAAATATTAATATAAAACTTAAAATTAACTTAATAAAATAGTCTTGTTTTCTTTGTGGACAAATGGCCAGAATTATATCCACGAAAACTCTTTTTCACATTTTGGAAAAATAATATGCAATTCTTGTAGGACGGGGCTTCCAAAAGTTGCTCCTGTCCTCCACTGAATCAATTTAATAACAAGGCAGAAGAGCCAGGAACGTCTGTCTGGTTTCTAGGGGCCAAATAGATCCTTTCAGTATTTGCTTATCTGGATCCATAACTTTGTTTGATTGTTTTTTTTCATTCTGATACTTTATAGCAAAATAAGTAAAAACTTCTCAACAGTTTAGTATATTAATGAAGTTAGAACACTACCTCAGATCATACACAAAAATAAACTCAAAATGGCTTAAAGACAAGACACTATAAACCTCCTAGAAGAAAACATAGGCAAAATATTATCTGACATAAATCTTAGCAATGTTCTCCTAGGGCAGTCTACCCAGGCAATAGAAATAAAAGCAAAAATTAACAAATGGGACCTAATTAAACTTACAAGCTTTTGCAAGCAAAGGAAACCATAAGCAAAACAAAACAACAAGCTACCGAATGGGAGAAAATATTTGCAAATGATGCGACTGGCAAAGGTTTAATTTCCAGAATATATAAACAGCTCATACAACTTAAAAAAAAAAAAAAGTCCAAAAATGGACAGAAGACCTAAACAAGCATTTCTCCAGTGAAGACATATAAATGACCAATAGGCACACGAAAAAATGCTCAATATCGCTAATTATCAGAGAAATGCAAATCAAAACTACAATGAGGTATCACCTCACACCAGTCAGAATGGCCATCATTCAAAAGTCCACAAGTGATAAACACTGGAGAGGCTGTGGAGAAAAGGGAACTCTCCTACACTGTTGGTGGGAATGTAGTTTGGTGCCGCCATTATGGAAAACAGTTTGGAGATTCCACAAAAAACTAAAAATAAGAGTTACCATATCATCCAGCAATTCCACTTCTGGGCATATATACAAAGGGAACTCTAATTCAAAAAGATACATGCACCCCAGTGTTCATAGCAGCACTATTTACAATAGCCAAGAAATGGAAACAACTTAAATGTCCATCAAGAGATGACTGGATAAAGACGTTGTGGTATATTTATACAATGGAACACTACTCAGCCATAAAAAGAATAAATAATGCCATTTGCAGCAACATGGATGGACTTAGAGACTGTCATTCTAAGTGAAGTAAGCCAGAAAGAGAAAGAAAAAATATCGTATGATATCTCTCGTATGTGGAATCTAAAAAAAGGGGGGAAAGAGGACACTAATGAACTCATCTACAAAACAGAAACAGACTCACAGACATAGTAAACAACCTTGTGGTTACTGGGGGAAAGGGGATGGGAAGGATAAATTTGGGCGTTTGAGATTTGCAAATGTTAGCCACTATATATAAAAATAGATTTTAAAAAAAGTTTCTTCCGTATAGCACAAGGAACTATATTCAATATCTTGTACATTTAATGAAATACCTTTAATGAAAAAGAATATGAAAATGAATACATGTATGTATATGCATGACTGGAATATTGTGCTGTACACCAGAAACTGACATATGGTAACTGACTGTACTGTGATTTAAAAAAAAAACAAACTTCTCAACAGTTTAGAATAGACTAAACCTTCTTTCACAGGTATGTTGCACTGTGATCGACACATTCACCAATAGAATTTTTTTTAGACACTGGACATTTGGAAAACATTGCTTCACTAAATTATGCAGATCTTCCAAATGTTGACATATTTCATTATGTAATGTCAACAGTTATATTCATTAATGTCACCACTAATCCCATCAGCAAAGTCTTTAAGTATTGGAAAACTATCAAGCTCATGGTGGTGGATACAAGTTTTCCAAAATTCTAACTTTGACTCCAGTTTTCCCCCCGGTTTTACTGAGATATAATTGAACTTATAACCTGGTGTTAGTTTAAGTTGTGCGACATAATGATTCGATGTATGTATGTATTGTGAAATGATTACCATAAAATGCTATTAACATCCATCACTTCCCATAGTTACAAATCTCTTGTTTGTTGTGAGAACTTTTAAAATCTACTAATTTAGCAACTTTCAAGTGTACCTTCCAGTATTGCTAATGACAGCCACCATGTGCTACATTACATCCCCATAAATGATCACTCTTGTCACTGTGATGTTGTAACTTTTGATCACCCTCTGCGAAAGCCTTTTAACGTTTGTTGTACAGCTGCTGTGTGTCAGGCTGTGTGTAACAGGCACTCCAGCCAGCTTCCTAATGCGTTCACATCCCCACTTTCTAGATGAAGAAGCTGAGTCCCAGAGAAACGTATGGAGTCTTTCAGTCTCTGAGGTGTGGAATTGTGGACTTGAGCTGCAGCTGGGGAAGCTATGGCTGCAGACAAGAACCACCCTCCTGACAACTCTAGGGCGCAAGCGGGGGTTTGCTTTGAGCATTTACACTTCTGCCACCACCAGCCAGTCTCCATGATCTGAAAGTGGATTAGCATCCACTTGCTAACACCCACACAGGTGCCTGTAGGTAGGTGTTTCTCAAGAAAGTGGGTTCCGAACCATCTTTGTTAGCGTTACCAAGGATGCTAATAATAAATACAGATTTATGTCCCCATCCAAGGTCGTGACTGAGACTTTCGCCAAGTCCCCTTTCCCTTCTGGGCACACAGCTGGACTATTTTCCAAGGCACAGGGCCATGAGACTAGTTCTTGTTTCTGGGATATGCATGGAAGCGACGGTCGACTTCACTGCAGCAGTTAAGACCAGGTGTGTCTTCCCCACACCCCCACACTTCATCCCTTTATTTGTGGTATGGACACCAAAAACCCAATAATGGACTCTGAGGTTACAGGGGATGGTAGAGCCCCACGAGGTGGGGTCCCAGAATGACCAAGTGACATAGAGAGCTACCCCTCCGCCTCCACTAACCCATCCCGGGTGGTGGCATGAAAAACCAACCTTTCTCGTGTTCAGTCGTTGAACCTGTGGGGTGGTTTGGTGCAAAGTTTGCCTTCCTGATTGACATATAGATTTAATGAATCTTGATAGGAGGAACCCAGAAATCTGCACTTTTTAGAAGGCCAGCAGCTAATCCTGAAAATTGGAATTTCTTCAAAGGGTCGGGCCTGGGACACACGATGGAAGTATGTTTGTGTGGCCCAAAGAGTTGTATAAAAGGCGACAAATAGCAAAGATGTTTTCCCATCATGCACAGTCCTGTGCCAACCCCCTCTCATTCCTTCTTGTCACATGAAAAATTGAAATCTCAGCGTACCCTTTACAGACTGTTGCGGTAACATGCCTTTCCTTGCAGATGGAAAAGTTAATTTCTGGAAAGGGAGTTCAGTTTCACAGCACTCTAATAAGCTGATTAAAAACAGAAGTCACAGAGCCTGCAATTTCCTGTAGTCACACTGCAAAGCTTGAAACTGATTCATCTTTACTTTCCGTCTACCATCTTGTCTGTCGCTCCAGAGCCAGGGACCAAGCCCTGGGGCTGTGTGGGGGTTGGGGTTAAGTGAAAGTAAATAGTAACAGATCCTTTGCAGGGAGTGGGAAACTGTGCGTGGGTCTGAATTTTATTTCCACTGCCAACAAATACTTAAAAACAGGTACCTGCCAACCCAAAGGGCTGGCCCCCAAGCGTCTCCATCCCTCTGCCTCCTGAGGGACTCTAGAGGCACCAGAGTGTGGTAGTTCTCTCCACCTTCAACACACACATACACACAGGTACATAACACTCACACTTAGAGCCCACCAACGGAGAGAGTCCCCTTTCCTCTGTACTTGGCTGGCACGGCTACGAGCTGGGTCGAAGACTGAGGATGGAGAGCAGTTGTGTTAAGGAGAAATCAGTCTCCCCGTCATCTTCACGGAGCCTGGAAGGGGCCTCTCCTCTGTTAATCATTCATTGTTTTTCTTAGTTATGGGGGAATGACCACCACAGTGAGTCACCCTTTTTCCAGAACTGTCTGAGACTTTATCAGACTCTGGCATGCAAAGAGGATACAAAGTGGAGGAGGGGTGGTTCTTGTTTGGTCCTAACACCACAGCATCAAACGGCTGGAACAGTCCATGAACCAAGGAGCCCCTGGGTTACCTTCAAAGCTGAGGTAGGCAGTCTGCTGTAGCCGGTACTCCGGGATGAAATAAATTGGCCCCCTTCCTCTTCCGAAGCCAAAGGAATCTATGTTCAAAGTCACATTTCAGCTCAAGAAGGATGATCCCCACTCCTGACTCACCTGTCCCAACTCCCTACCTGTTTCCAGCTAACTGGGTACACTGAGGTCTTCTTGGCTCAAAAATAAATGAACAGATCCCATGGCAAACCCCTCTTACAGAGCCAAGCAGAATTCTGAGAATTCAAAACTGAAGTTTCCCTCCTTGGAAAATCTGGGTGATCAATGCTACACAGACTTCCACTGTGGCGGCTATAATGTTGGGACACACCAGGCTGCTGGGGGTCCACAGACCCTGAGTGCCTGGAGGGCAGGGGCTTTACCTTAATCATCACTGTGATGCCAAGGGTGTAACAGACACTCAGGAAAATACCTGCCGGATAAATGACTGAGTGAATGAGAGACTCAAGGCCAAGTGTTCAATTTTCCACATGCTTTTTATAAGACCCAACTCAATCATGAAGAACTATCTCCAAGGTGTGAGAAGATACAGTAACTAAATTATATGAATGCTGAAGGCCCCGAACCCCAACTTTTAGCTCAGTGTATGAATCATCAGTGGAAAAAGGTTATGTCCTACAGACCCAGTGATCGGGTTTGAGGTTACATTTACTCCTCGTGACTTCATTATTTTAAGTAGTCTCAGGCATGTGGAACTGAGTAAGCCAAGCCACACCTAGCAACTTGGAAGAAATGGAAAAGGGAATAAATAGATGTGTGCATTAGGTGGAAGGTTGCTGTGGCCTTGGAAGTTGCATTTACAAAATCAAAAAGAAAAAAAAAAAATCTGGAGTTCCAACTGAAGCCGCATTTCTGAGGCTGGGTGTAATAAATAAAGCATGAGACAGGGCACTTTATTTATTTTTATTTTTTTTTACCTGAACACACGTGTATTTATTTTCAGATTCTTTTTCACTATAGTTACTACAAGATACTGAATTTAGTTCTCTGTGCTGTACAATATGAACTTGTTGTTTATCTATTTTATACATATTAGTTAGTATCTGCAAATCTTGAAGTCCCAATTTATCCCTTCCCATCCCTTTCCTACCTGGTAACCATAAGTTTGTTTTTCATATCTATGAGTCTGTTTCTGTTTTATAAACATGTTAATCTTTTTTTATTCTTTTTTAGATTCTACATTATAAGTGATATCATATGGTATTTTTCTTTCTCTTTCTGGCTTACTTCACTTAGAATGACATTCTTCACATCCATTCATGTTGTTGCAAATTACATTATTTTATTATTTTTTATGGCTGAGTAGTATTCTTTTGTATAAATATACCACAACTTCTTTATTCAGTCATCTGTCAGTGGACATTTAGGTTGTTTCCATGTCTTAGCTATTGTAAATAGTGCTGCTATGAATATTGGGGTGCATGTATCTTTTTGAAGTAAAGTTCCCTCTGGATATATGCCCAGGAGTGGGATTGCTGGATCATATGGTAAGTCTATTTTTAGTCTTTTGAGGAATCTCCATACTGTCTTCCATAGACAGAGCACTTTAAACCTACTCTTCCACCCTCTGTTCCCTTTCACTGTGGGTGGCTCCATCTCTAATACTAAGTACATTTGAAAGAATTATTATTGCTGCTTCTACGGTTTTGAGGTTCCAGTCACTGAAATGGAATTGACGTTGGGCTGTAGAGAATGCCCCGGTTAAGGGATCAGTCTGCAGAATGTCTTGCGGGGAAGTATGGCAGAGGGGAGAGGGCTATGGAATTTGCATTCAAGCAGTCCCGGGATCACACTTCAAATATGTCACTGATCACCTTGGGCAAGTCATTTAACTTTGCTGAGCGCCAGGTTCCTCATTTATAAAATGAGAACAATAGCAGTATTTTTAACAGCAGCATATTTAATACACAAGGAACACAAGGACTGAGTGAAATATTCTGTATAAAATGCTTCTACATCTGGGACATAGGTCAATAAACTTGAGCCCCGCTCTCTTCTCTCTTCTTTTCATCCAAAAGCTTCCGCATCTCCCTTGTCCTTTCTCCTCTTTATTCCTCATCTAGTATTTCTTCTCCCTTCCAAAGGTCAACACAGTGCTGGACAGCTTGTAGACATTCATGAAAGGAACAATGAACTGAAACGCATCCAACTGAATACAAGCAAATTAAGCACTTTTCCTGGTGTGTTCTTTCCTCTTGAAGCCCTGGCTCTGATCTTCTGTGACTCAGTTCGGTTCAGTGTTTAGAAGTCCTGGTCTTGGGACTCAGGAAGCACAGACAGTGGCTGTGTGCCTCTGTCCCGGGTCCCACCTGGTTGCTGACAGTCTGGAGAAGCGGTTAAGGGAGGAGAGTGATGCCCAAGTAGATCTCAGTGTTTTCTGTCGTGACTTTCCTTCCCCCTGCAGTGAGTGTAATTCCCTAGCCTGCTCCATCTAGCTCTCCGTACTGACCACTGCACCTGGACCCTGCCGAACACATGGAACTCCACACTTCCCTTGTGCCACTGTTCACACCCTGTCCCAGATGAGAGGTATCAGCAAATTTGTCTTATTCTTTCTCTCATTCTCCCCTCCCACCACACACACACACACACACACACAGGAAGGTGACAGGTGCCCTAAGACGGATACTTCAGTTCACGGGGAGAGTTGTTCTGACTCTGGATCTGCCCCTCACTAACTGTGCAAACTTGAACAATAAAAATGGCAAATACCTTTCCTGAACAAGCTTTACTTTCCTAGTACCTAGTATGCAAAATGGATTTCTTGCAAGTATTAAGAGGAGGAAGAAAAATAAATAAATGGTGCTCATTTCTTTCCTTTTGCATTGCATTGTATTGCTGCACCTCCTAGCCATGTACCCAGCACTGGGGACTGAGCCTAGCTTATTCTCCCTCAGCCTGTAGGATGGGGAGCCCTGGTTTGGATAGACCTCCATGTGGGCTTGGTGCTGACAGGCACGTGCTATCCCAGGAGGGCACCCTGTCCCCTCCTCTGAATCAGAACCCTTTCAGTCACCCAGCCCAGGTGCTGCCCCGGCTGTACGATGTCCTCCCCTTAAGGTTGACCTGGGGACTGCTGGCTCCCAGGGGCTATGATTCTGCTCCTGCTTCTTAGGCCCCCTGGCTTGCTGCCCCTTCTATCTGCTTCCCAGCCAGATTCAGAGATGCCCTGCTCAGGCTTTTAGCAGTGTCTCCCCATGTAATGGAGACACTGCTAAGGTAGTCCTAGCAGGTGCAGGTGTGGGGTCCTCCTCCACCAGCTACTAACTAGGAGACTTTGTCCTCACCCCCCCACCCTATCCCTACCCCCCCACACACCCTGGACTTTGCTTCCTCCTCTACAAATAAAGAAACTGATGCTAACATTCTTATATCCCTATCTTAGTAAAGGATCATGCTCTTTTTCTACAATCAGAGCCCCCTGGGTGCACTGCACACTGCTGGTTGGGTTGGGGCTGCCAGCAAAGGGATGCAAAATATCATGAGAGGGTGGCCTCTGGGAAACTCGTGGGACCAGTGCTGGAGAACTTTATCTTCTCAGGTCATGTATTACAAACATCCTGGCTAAGTTCCCTGCAGGGGGAGATCCCAGGGGACAAAGTGAGGTAACACCAGGGCCAGACATAGCCATCACCCCTACAGAGCCGCTGACAGAGGGTAACAACCTCTCTGAAGGTCCCTGTCCCTAACTGCTGTCGTCACTAATCAAGGAAGAGGTGGGGGCCAGGCGACCACTGCCAAAGCCTGATTCCTCTGCCCATGGCCCGCCAGCTTCCGCTGCAGTCCCCCCCATTGCCAAAGCGACTGGAAGCAGATGGCTGGGCAAGCAGGGCCGCTGGAACCAAAAAGCTTTGCACAGCTGGGCCCCCTTGGGCCCTACCTGCTCCAAGCTCTGAGATGTGGCAGGGAGATGCTCCACCCAAGACTGAAGACCTTGGAAACCCCCAGCCTGGTCCCCAGGAGCCCCACGGGCAGCAGAAAAATACAAATTAAAAAAAAAATAAATAAACAAGAGAGAAAGAAAAGAAAGCCTGGAATTTCCTCCCAGACTCTGAATTGGGGAAGTCCCAGATATGTTGATTGTCTCCGAAAGGCAGCCAAAAGCCCACAGATAGGCCTGTCCTCCCAGCGCTGAAGGCAGGTCACTGCCACGGCCTCTTTCCAGCCAACTTGTCGAACTGCCCAGTGGCTGTGAGCTGCACTCTCCCTCCTCCCAGCCTGTATCCATCCCGCTGATGTTCTGGGACTTTTCCCCACCCAGAGGGAGGCAGGAAGCCACTGCAGATGCTCTGGTGGTCTGGGCACTTGTTAGAATAAAAGGAGGCCAAAGTGACTTCAAGTCATGAACAGACTTTGTTTCTATGTCCCTGAAAGAGGGACAGGGGTTACCTCCCAGAATTAGGATGAAGATGAATAAAACTGTGCAGAGCAGGAGGTCTGGGGAATGGGGTTAACTATGAACTCAAACTTGCTGGAAGCAGCAGCTTTGCCTCACCGCAGAGGGAGGGCCCGGCCATATGGGCAAGAGCCCAGGTCCACACCCGCAACTTGGAGTCAGAAGATGGGGCTGAGGCCGGTTCTCTCTCTCCCCGGCTGTGCAGTCTTCATCGATAGTTAGCCTCTCTGGGCTTCCATCGCTCTATATGGTAAGCAGTGATGATTAAACTGTAAAGTTTAAAGGAGCTAAGGCCTGTCAGATCCCCAACTCTGTGCCTGGCAAGTGGGGCCCCTACCCTGGACGCTGAACCTTACTCTACTCACCACACATCTTTCTTTCGTCACCTCCTCTGCACCCCCATCAGTACATCTCATGTGGTTTTCTGAGAATTTACCCTTTTCTTTTGTGAAACGGGTAGCAGATAGAGGCTGCCCTGCCCGCAGAAGAGGAAGTCCTCCAACCTCTGAGCCTTCCCCCAGCTTCACGTGAGGACCTCTGCTCAGCCGCCCGGAGGGCCTCCAACATGCCTTCTCTTTCCCCAAGTTTTTCTAGAAGATGACTGCCAAGTCCCTCTTCCCCAATCCCC
This sequence comes from Camelus bactrianus, assembly GCF_048773025.1. Taxonomy (NCBI): domain Eukaryota; kingdom Metazoa; phylum Chordata; class Mammalia; order Artiodactyla; family Camelidae; genus Camelus; species Camelus bactrianus. The sequence goes on along the minus strand of NC_133554.1, from coordinate 35,413,296 downwards.
CAGGGTCTGCCCCGAGCCCCAGCTGGGCACGATGGGAGTGAGCCAGCTCTTCCTTGGGGCTTCCTCATACCCACTACCATGTCCTTGGCACTCTTAAGAACATCTGGCCTCAGCCTGCTTTCCCCAGAACTCTGCCGGGGCCACTCACCCCGGCAAGGCCCACGGCATCTGGCTCTACCCCAGCTGCCCTCAGCAAGATGTGTCTGTCCTCACTGTCAGGTCTCAGCTCCACGGAGCCCCATGGTGTGTTAATACGTGAGAATCACTCTGTTAACTGCCCCATGGTGAAACATATGTAAGACGTGATACCCTCGCCCACAACTATCCTAGACCAGGACATTAAATAGCAGTGCAGCACTAGTACAGAAAGCATTCCCTTTTCTCTTTTTTTTTTTTTCCTTGAAGTATATTTGATGTAAAAACATGTTAGTTTCACATGTACAGCAAAGGGATTCAGTTGTACACTTTTTCAGATTATTTTCCATTACAGGTTATTACAGGATATTGGATATAGTTCCCTCTGCTATACAGCAAATCCTTGTTTCTTATCTATTGTATCTATGGTAGTTTGTATCTGTTAATTCTATACTCCTAATTTGTCCCTCCTTCCTTCCCTCCCCCTTTGTAACCATAAGTCTGTTTTCTATGTCTGTGAGTCTGTTTCTGTTTTGTATATAGATTCATTTATATTATTTTTTCAGAGTCCACGTATAAGTGATATCATATAGTATTTGTCTTTCTCCGCCTGACTTACTTCACTAAGTATAATATTTTAAATTTTCAGATTCAATCAAGAAGAAAGCCCCCATACTTGCCAATCACCTTCCCTTTTTCTTTCTCTCTCTCTCTCTTTTTCTTCCACAAGAGAGTAAGCATGGCGAAGAAGAGGAGGCAGGCAGCTGCCTCAAGTTCAAATTGAAAAGCAACGTTTGCTTTAATTTTATTTGTAGTAAGCAATACTGGTTTTAAATTTATAGCAGTTATAAAATGTTTCCTTTCAAAGTGAATTTATTTAAGTTAAAAATGAGTCATCTTGAGTCACTCGCTGAGGGGCCAGGTGAAGAGGGAGAATCCAGGCAAGAGCAAACTCACAGAAACTTGGGGAATCAGCCTGGAATGACTGTTGTAGGTCGATCCTAAATAAGTTTTCTGAGCTGCCAAGAGGGAAATGACTTAATCTAATATCCATATGCATAAGTTTGGGTGAGGTGGGGGCAGTTAAGAGATTCCAACCCAACATGGTCATTTTGGCACTCTTATTTTTAATAAAAATTTGGAATTACCCTAAAGCCTTCTTCAAGTAGGACAATGATATTGATTGATAATTCTCCCCCAACTAATGTTCTTCCTTCAGATAACTCAGATACTACACAGAGACTGTCATTGACTCTGAAATCATAGAGGAACTATTTAGAAAGCAGCTCTTTAAAAAATCATAATAGTTAGTTCTGCCAAAGTGTTACTGCATCTTTTCAAAGTATTAAGGAGCTTGGCAGATACAAATGGAAGCAATGACTATAAAGAATAATTTTTTAAAATGAGTCATTGAAGAAAATCACTAAGTATATAAGAGAAGATGTTACAAAGACTTGTGAAAATAATCACAAACATAGAACGCCAAAACTGGGGATGAGCTTTAGCTGAAAGACACACCAGGTTTTTCAGACCAGCTGGTGGGCAAGGTGTCTGGATCCCAGAGTTTCTTACTGTGCCCTCGAGTCTCAGCTCTGGGGTGGGGCGGGGTTTCACGCACGCTTAGGATGAACTCCATCTTTTTCTCCCTACCCATTCATACATTCAGCAAGTAGGTATGTTTAAAAGAAAAGACAAAAAAAAAAAAAAAAAAAACACGACTAAAAGACCAAAATTTGTAGAACCCAGAGCCCCATCCAGCGCCAGGTCAGAGCTCTGGAAGATGAAGCTGGGGAGAGGGGAGCTGGGGCTGGCAAGCACAATCTTCAGCATTACAGGCTTGGCTGGCGAGGTCTGGGTTCATCAGTCAGGGGGGACCAGAGCTAGCTGGAGGCAAGCTCCAGGTTATGGTGACCAGCTGCTTCTGCTGTACATGTGACATATCTGAGTCAGAGTGATGTGCCCAGACAGGTCTGCACCAGTGTCAGAAGGCTAAATGGAGCTGTCACGGGTGTCACCTATTAAAATTGTGTCACAGAAAGACCACACAAATAGGAGTCAGAAGCCCTAGGCTCTGATTTCAGCTGATTGTATTACCTTGAACAAGTCACTTCACCTCCCTAGACATCAGTTTTCTCATTTGCAAAAGGGCAGGGATGGGTACCATCTCTTAGCTCATAGGCTATTGGGAGCATTAAAAGTGAGCTTTAGATAACCAACAAGGCCCCACTGTATAGCACAGGGAACTATATTCAATAATATCTTGTAATAACCTATAATGGAAAAGAATCTAAAAAATTATACATATATATATATATACACACACACACACACACATATATGCATATATATAAAACCAGACCTCTTTGCTGTACACCTGTATTGTGAATAACACAATATTGTAAATCAATAATACTGCAATTAAAAAAAAAGATTAAAAATGAGCTTCACCAATGCAGGAACCATGCCAGTTTAATGAGTCAGTGTAGAACCAGTATCTGCCCTATGGTAAGTTCTAACTATCTCTATGAATTAATATGTAAAGTGTCCAGGAGAAATGTCACACATATTGCAGGTTCTTGGAAATGGTAGGTCTGATGGTAACAGTCACTCCCTCTCCCACAAGCACCGGCACTTTTCTGCCATGAGGATGAACCATGGCAGGACAGCAATGAGGGAAGCCACTTGAGTTCAGTGATTCTCCATGGATTCCAAGAGACTTAAACATGGGCAGAGATGTGGGTCCCAGTACTCCAGTGCAGCAAGGCACTTATGTATAGGGCTGGTTCTCCAAGTTCCGGCTTTGCTCTTTTGCCCCTGAGTGGGAAGAGCAGAAAGGTTCTGGACTGAAACCCTGCCCGAGAAGCAGAGAGAGAGGAACACCAACCCGTAAGAGGGAAAGGTCAAATGGTTCATTCTTCTTCTCTCGAAACCCACCCAAGGACCTCTGCTACAGGCAAAAGCCACAGGAAAGCATGTGGATTTTCCCAATTACAGTGACTAAGCCGCTCTTGCTTTATGCAGCAACTGGGGGCTTGAAAGTGACCTATTTGTTCTCCAGAAAAATAGACCCAGACACATTCCTGCTTTCTGAGCTCCAGCCACCCACGAGGGTGACCAAGTTGGCTGCATTTTGCAAGTCTCTTTGGAGAAGAGGATAAATAGCTTCTTTCTTTGAAATGTCCCCCTGTGTTCATTCAATAGAACATGATTAAGCACTTTCTTTGTCCAGGCATCATCTACATATTAGGAATCCAGGGACACACAGATAAATGAGGGAGACAGGTGAAACCAATAATTGCAACAGAGTAGATAAATAATTGTTTGGAGTGAACACTGATGCTACAGAAATGTAGAAGAAAGGCATCGTTTCCAACTTTGGCTTCCAGGAGGAAAGGGCCTCTGAGGTGGGTTTTGTAGGATGAGTAGAAGTTGGTTTGGTAAAGAAGGATTAAGATTCTCCAGGAAGAGGAAACAGCTTATATACTAAGACCCAGAAGTGTGCCCTTGGTGGAGGAGAAGGTGAGGTGAGGTTCCTGCAAACCGCTTGGTCTTTCTGGCCTTATAATAATCAGGGTATTGGAAGCAGGAGAGTGGAGTTGAAACGAGATAGAGGAAAGGGCCAAGCCATGACCAAACTCCAGGCAGGTATACCAAGGGACTCAGAGTTTAGCCTCAGGACAAGGGGGAGCCTTAAAAGGATCCTCAGCAGGGAAGAGACACAATTGAATTGGCATTTCAGGCCTTTGGCATCAGGGTGGAGGATGGATTAGAGGTGTGAGGTTGTGGGCAAGGAGTGCAGCTGGGAGCCTTGGGGTATCCAGGAAAAGTGTTTGCAGTACCAGAAGAGCAATGCCAATTATGATGAGGAGGAGAAAGCTGGACTTGAAGTATAAAGTAGATCCAAGAGCCTGAGGTGACTTCTAGTTTTCTGTGCAATCTACTGAACCAAAATTCAACACCTTGGGATCATGTTTTCTCAATTCCCAGCATCCTAAGCAGACTAGATCTTTGATGAAACATTGTTGAAGGAGAGGGGATGAATGAGTGAGTGGAAAAACAAATGAATGAATAAAATCTTCCACTCAAAGCTGTCTCAGGCTAGCATCACTGCTACCTAAGGAACACGAGTTCTCTCTTCTTCTCTTATGTTCTCTCTAGGGACACTGGAGACCCCGAAGGGCTGAGGGTGACGGGAAACTTCAGTCAGCTCAGAGGAGAAAGACCCTGCCTTCTCTCAGAAAGACCCGGCTGGAGTCAGTGGAGAGAGAGAGAGCTCTGGGAAGGAAGTGGGGTCCTGTCTGCCATCCTGGCTTGACCATCTGCCTGTAGGAGCCCCCAGGGCACAACTGGGGATGCCTCCATGGAGCTGGGGCCTGGGCATGGGAGGCAAGGCTGGGGCAGTGAGAGGTGCCCTGAATTTCTGATCCAGCCACTTAATCACTGAACGTCAATATAGGTGACTTCACAAGGTTGCTGTAAGGCTCTAAAGAGGTAGAGCTGTTGAAGGTGCTTGTTACAGAAAAACTTCATTATTATGATTTTCTGTGTGAGAGCAGTATGGCAAAAAAGCCCACATTCAGAGCTTTGATTCTATTGTTTTCTATCTATTGTTTGCTATCTATGTGGCCCTGGCCATGGTGTTTCACTTCTCCGAACCTTAGGGTTCCAGCTGTAAAATGGGAAAATAGAGTGTCTCTTAGAGCAGGCTGATGTAGAGACCAGAAATGAGAGACAGTATACAAATGAGCTGAATCAACTGTAAAATGCAACAGACCTCTAAGGGATTGTAATTGTCATGACAGTAATCACAATGGGAAAGGTGACTTGAGGATGCCTTTTCTTTGGGAACAGACCATCTGGTGGCCTTAAAGAGTTCTTCACTTTGTGAGCACTGAGGGGAGCAGGCGGTGTCCCGGCAGCTTTGGGGCAGGCATGTAAATGACCAGCGGTCCATGCCTCAATTTCCTTCATCAAGGATTCAGAGAGTTGAGACCCCATCTGCAAAGAGCTCTGTGGCCAGCATATGACCTCTTCTAGTCATCTCCTTCAAGTTTAAGGGTATGAAGTAGGAATGGCTACAAGAGATTTATCCAGAATCCATGCTTGGAGGTTTTGCAAAACACCTTACCAGAGGCCCCCTAATGCTCCAAGAACTTTGTGGTAAAGGAGAGACTTCTTCCCAGAAAAAGAATCAGAGACCTAAGTTTCAGTCCAAGTCCTGGTCACTAATTTGCTGTGTGACCTTGGGCAAGTCATTGCTTTCTCTGTGCTTTAGGAGCCTCAATCTGCAAAATGTGGTGTGGGTGCCATGATCTCTTTGGTGTCTTCCCATTCTCAACCTAGACATGCAATGCCCAAGTCAACCCACCCTCTTACCTGTGGCTGGTACCCACTGGTGGAAGGATGGTCTCTTGAGCTGACAGGGCATTAGTAACCCTGAGCTCTGGTCACCTTGGAGAAAACACCACCAGCAAAGGTTGTGGATCTGGAGTCAGAGTTGCCTTTTGTGTTCCACGATGGCCCAGCTAAGAACCCAGCAGCTCCCAGCAAGGTGGAAGACCTGTTTTGTTTTGCAAGATGCAACTAATGGATGAGGGAAGGGCTTTCTGACTTTATTTTTCCTAGAAAGTCTAGAAAGTAATATCACCCCTGGAAAAATCAGTGTCATCCTTCAAAATGGGATGTGTGATGAGACCAAAACTGCCAGTTTAGATGATGATGAGTCCCAAGGAACTGGAAATGAAATTAGAGAAGGAACAATGGAGAACTAGAAAACACAACTGTAAGAAAAAATAAACTGCAGAAGCTGATGACCAGAAAGAGAACTAGAGTCTTGATGTTTGGCCCAGAACCGTGAAGATAAGAACGACATTGCAAAATATGTCCGAGAAACAGGAGTCAGGAGGATGTGGTTTGGGCCCAGATGTAAGAGCAGACCCCACTGCAAACCACACGAGATTCAAATTTGGGTATCCAGACCTACTTTCTTGCCCAGATGCCCAGCAAAGCAGTATTGGAGAGTCCTAACTGGGTGGGTCATAGATGCAGAAGACCTGTTTTCTAATCCTTGTTCCACCACCTTCTTGCAGTTGACTTTGGCAGGTCATGTGACCTCTCTGTTTGATGGTGTGATTGTCCCTGACCTGCCCGTCCTGCAGAGTTCTTACAGGTATAGAGTGAAATGATACTAATGCTGGGCCTGTGGGCAGGAAGCCCAGCAACCCATCCAATGGGGAATTTCCAGAACTGAGATATTTCCTTCCTCTGCAGCTGCCTCCAAAGTGAAGAAGTAACAGGACAAACGAAACTCAGAATTGTAAAAAGCATGAAAGATTCATCATTTCCCTTCTGCTGATGAGGGCCCACGATAGCCAAACACTCAGGCAAGGTAATAAAGTGTGTCAGTGGGAGGCGTGAGTCTGCTGGGTGGATGCCCAAGGTAGCCTAGACCCTAGTCAAAATACAATCAAAATACAGATCCCCCCCCCCCAGATTTTGACCCTTTTATTTAGTTGAGAATTTAACTATCCCCAGGCTCTCCATTCATTCAGCAAACATGTGCCTAATATAGAATCCATGTCCAGTTAATTAATCCCTTCCTAGGCATTTAATTACTGCTTGTTAAATGAATGGTGAATGAATGAATGGATGCCAGACCGTGTTCTAGGTGCTGACTTAGAGTCAAAGAAGAACAGGTAGATCCTGACTACCTTTGCTCAAGTGTGGTGCAGAAGACACACATATGAATGACCAAAATACAGGATGCAATCAAGGGTTGTAAAAAGGAAAGTATAATGTCTTAAGAGAACACAGAGGATCATGTATCTGAAGGAGTCTGGGAAGACTTCTTGGAGAAGGTCTGGCTACTTGTCCAAGCAGAAGAAAAAAAATGCATACAAGGGCCATGTTCCAGGAAAGATGAACCAACTGGTGTCACTACAGCCTGGGGCATTGGAAAGGACTGATACATGAGACATGGCTTCAAAGGTATGAAGGGCCCAGTCATGCCTCTTGATGGCCGTTCAAAGGCCATCAGGTAGATAAGGAGAGCTGCTGAAATCTTTTCAGCAGATCAGGTTGGTGGTTTGGGATAGATACCTTTGCCATCAGGACAAAGGATGGACTGGATGGCAGTTTCTCTTGGCAGAAAATCACATTAAACTGTTTTAATAGAACTTAGCCTGAGGCAGGGTTATTTGGGACAAAGAAGAGGAGGTAAATGCAAGAGATGCTTCAGAAGTGGAACAAATGGATCTTAGCGACCAACTGGATGTGAAAGAATGTGGAGAGGAAAAAATCTAAGGATCAATCTCCGCTTCCTAGGTTGGCCAGCTGGGTGAGTGGGCCATGGGAATTCTCGGTGGGGAAAGCAGATCTGGGAATAGCATGGTGATTCCAGGGACCTGGAATGGTGAATCCAGGGATCAGGATTGATCTGTGTTCCTAGCACTCCGGCCCCGGCAGGGTGGTTGCACACAGCAATGGCATTAAGGGATGGTTTGGGGAACTTTAAAACCCCTCCTCAAAAATCCTCCATAGACTCACTGCCTGAAGCCACCCCAAATGAATAAACTAAGGGAAAATGGTGCCTCTTGGGCAAATACAGCCTCCACACCAGTCCTTTACCCCCATCTTCCAACCACACTGATTCCCCAAGGCCCCTGCAGGTAGAAATTCTGCATCTGCCACTGTGCTTATTACATCTTGGCTAAAAGAAGACAAGAAAGGAGGAAGAGAGGGCAGGAAAGGAGAGATGCAGAGAGGGGAAGATGAACTTGCTGAAGTTGAGTGGCATCCAGGTAAATGCCCAGTGGGCAGCTGGAAACACAAGTCTAGAGCTTATCTAAAGAGTAGTGAGCTGGATTACGAAACATAAATGTGGGAGGCCATGGGAAAAAGAGTCTAGACCCAGGGTAACAGATTCAACTGTAATAGGAGCCAGGCAGATAGGGTAAGTGAGTGAAGGAAACAAGCAATAGATAACAGAGAAATTGTGGGGGAGAGGGAAGGGAAAATTTGGTGAACCTGTGAACACACGCTTCATCCAAAGGGACAGCTGCCACTCTGCTCCCACAGATCACTGCCATGTGAGGATGTGAGCTCAGTGCTGCCAATTTTGATTCTATCAATATGGATCAGATGCCCAAATTTCTAATTGCAAGATCTCCCCATTTTAAATGTTAGCAATTAATTTTTTTTAAATCACTGTACAAGACTAACAGAACAAATCTCCAGGCTAGAAGCAGGTAATGGGCCACCAGCCTACAAAATTTTGTGAAGAGTGGGAATTCAAGTACGACTCTTTAGAGAAGAAAAATTTTTAGGGATGGATAGAAAAGAGGAACCTATGAATGCAAGGTAAAAAAAAAAAAAAAAAAAAAAAAAAAGACAAAGCCAAGGGTAATGGGAGAAAAGAACAGAGTCCCAGACACAATAGGAGGGCAGGATTTCCTGAAAGAGGGAGTGGTAGACAGTGCGAACTTGGCAGTGGTTTTGTATTGGATCAGAGTTATGAAGAATTTCTTTTATTAAGTAATGAGGAGGCCACTGATGGGACCATAAGAATTCAGTTGAGCAACAGATATAGAAAGGAAATGGAAACTGTTAAGGAATTAACTGTTGAATTAATTGAGAGTGTAGAGGCTACACGTAGAGATCAATCATTCAAGAGTTTTTGCCATGAAAAGAAAGAAAAGAGGAGTGGCTGGAGGAAGACAGGGTTAAGGGAAATGCTTTTTTTTTTTTTTTTTTTTTTAACAAAGAAGAAGACTTGAGCATGTTGGTTGGGAGAAAGGAAAAGAAGATTGGAAGGAAGGAGACAGAAAAGGCACAGAGTTAATGGAGAATGTCAGTTTCTGGAAAAGGCTGCAGGAGATCAAGGACATGGTGACCCTCAATAAGAGAGACCAGCCCTTCTTCTAAGGCAGGAGAGAAGAGGCTGTAATAACATGGAGATGGAATTAAGTTTTGACTGGGGCCTGGAGGCAAGCATTGAGGAAATGCTTGTTTCCTGGTCTCTGCTTTCACTGGGGTGTATGCTGTCTTCTGAGAGCACGGAAGCCTGAGGCTGGAGAGGAGATGGCAGGGAGTGGTGGAGGTTTGGAGCACCACCGTGGAGCAGGAGCAGGGCAGAGAGGAATAACTAGGGATCCGTGAAACCACTGCTGGCACAGCCATCGAGGAGAACGAGACGTCCAGCAAGCCTGACAGCCTGGGAGTGGCCGGGGGTTAGGGGCCTGAGCAGCGGACCTGGGTTTGGACACTGGCAAGTGGGGAGACAGAACGGTAGAAATGAGAGAATCAGCGTGATGGTGAGAGTGTGACCCACATCAGGCTGGACTGGAGAAGAAAGGAAGCCAGGTAGGAGCGGAGGGACCTGGAGGAGCTGACACAGATAGAGAGTTGCTCAAGGGGAAGGAAGTGGCAGGCTGTGGTCAAAGAAATGGATTACTAAGTCGAACACCATGAAATGGAGAAGTTCAGGGAGATGACAAAGTCCAGAGAATACCATGGGGCGGGGGCTGAAATGATGTGGTGATGAAGCCATTCGAAGAGGGACCCAGGGCACATTAGAGAACATCCCTATTAGTTGATTCACATCCCCTAACCTTTTCCTTCCCTTCCACCTCCTCACCAAGCCTTTCACTTACACAGAGGACAGAGGTGATCTTGAAATGCGAGCTTTAGGATGAAGAGAAAGGAAAATGACCAGGAGAAGGAAAGGACGATTGGAGCAAAAAGAGGACTGGCCTTGGAATGGGAACATATGGACATCAACCCCAGTATTTCCACCTCCCAGACCCCTTGTCCTTCAGCAAGTTAACTTCCAAGCCTCAATTTCCCCATCTATGAAATGGGGATGAGGATCTCAGCCTCACCCACAGTTCAGTGCTCCTATTAGGCTCACGTGGTTTAATGAATCGTAAAGCACACATCATGAACTGCACACAAGTTCTAGAAGGCATTCAGTAAATACTTAAAATTAATGTTTGTCACAGTCATGAAATCAGAATTGTGTAACGGGCTATTGGTACATCCTAACTGCACTGGGAGTGGAGTGGGGAAAAGAAAGTAGGCACGCGATGGGCTGGAGCAGTGAAGTGTCCACGATAAAGCAATTATGTGCTTGTAACTGACATGATCTTTTTTGTTATCTCAAGGCATGAGTGGTTTATATCTCTTTTACTATATTCGGTTAATCTCTGGAGCCCCAAGTTGTCCAGATTAGGAGGAAACGTAATAGTTTATGCTTAAGGGCCCCCTCCCAACCTCCTCGTATTGTCCAAGAGCCTTGGGGACATATTTGGTCCAGCTGATAAGTCCTACTGCTAAATTTCAAGCAAAGTGAGAGTTGGGTGATCTGACTCACCGATCAGTGGCCAGGGCTCTTGGCTGCCACTGATTTCATCACTGTCCCTGAGGGTGACTGGATAGCTGACCCCCCACCACCCAAAGCTGTTCCCTGCTCCTTGCTCTAACCATGCCACCTCTAGTCTTGGCCACGGCGCCATCCTTGGGCTCCCAAGGTTGCAGTTATAATCAGTTTAAACTCGCAGGTTTGGCCACTGCCCTCAAAGCATGACCAGTGCATCCACATGGAGGGTTCCAGAAGGTTTTCCCACCTCAGCCCTTACTCCCTGACTTCTCAGCCCAGACTTGGAACTCAGGCCACCAATCCACTTGGAATCTCTTCAGACTTTTGGAAAGTGTCTAATAATTTTGGACTCAAAAGAAAGGGTCTCAACTCCTCTCCTCTTAGGAGGTCCCTGGGTCCTTTTGCAAATGTCTGTTTGGTCCATTTCTTTCCCTGTGTCCAGCTTTGCATAGCAAGGGGTTGTTCGGAGGGGCAGCCTTTCTCTTTGGCCACCAAAGCTTCTTTCCTCTCTTCCTTCAGGAAAATGAATGCCTCTTTACAATGAGTGGCTGCTTCTACTGCCTCAGTCAAATTTCTCTAAACAAAGAAGTGTTTCTCCTACAGAAAAAAAAAAATAGCTGGCAGTCTCGCTGGAAAATTAAGATCCATGATCAGGCACTTTCCACAACACACACACACACACAGACACAGCTTGTCTGTACGATTTATGAATGCACTAAAATCCTGGGAAACTTTCTTTTCCCCATTTTAATTTAAGCAGGGCTAGAATTCCCAACTCTGGGATCTCTCTGGCACCTTCCAGCTCTGGTTTCCCTGAATTCATTCACTCCTCACATATTTGTGGCTCCCCTGATGCTAGGTGCTAACACGAGGGATGCAGGACAAGCATCCCTGCCCGTGATGGTCCAGCTCCTCCTGCCTGCCTTCCATTCCCACCCATTATAAACAGCCCCGAGGAGAACCACGGAAAGTTCTCTCAGCACCCTGGCTATATTTTTGAGCAATAAACAAGTTGCAGAGTTGAGTTATTTAATAATGCTTTATGTTTAAGTCCTTGCCTCTAAGTCAGAAGAGTTGTGTGTGCTTTGCAAAACCATTTCCCCCATCTTTTCCCTCTCCCCTGGGCAAATACCTTCTGCCTCCTCATTCAGGCTCTCTCTCTCTCTGACACCAATTTATAGTAAACACCGAAAGAGATTTTGAATGTAGCCAGTGCTTTGTAACCTGGGGCTCCATCAGTGAGCCAGCTGAAACTATTAACAAAGAAGCTTTTCTGGGCAGTTGAAGTTTCCCTTTTTCAGAAGGCAACATTTTGCAACCCACAAGAAGAAACAGACCAACCACAAAATGGGATCCATGGGGCCCCTGAAAATCACCCTCTGGTAGTGCCCCATGCACTGTCCCCCCGAGCCCTGCCACTATCTCTTCCCCCAAATAGAAGAAGTGGGGAACTCAGAAAACCAAAACTCTTGCTTCTCTACTCATTTCCCTGTCTGATATTAAATCATCCCAGAGTTCAGATATCCAGGGGAAATGATTCAAGATTCTTGGGTCCATTGGTTCAAACAATATTTACTGAGAACCCATTAGATAAAACACACTGTACCAGGTGCTGGGATCTGGCCTGGACAAGGGCCTTGAGGCGGGATGGAGCACAGAGAGTTCTAGAAACGGAGGGTGAGTCTGGGGTCGACATGAGGTTTAGAGGCAGACAAGGGCCCATCGGAATGTGAATTTTCAGCCAGAGCTGGTTGCTGTGTGAGGAGCTGGTACCCTAACTTGATTTGGGGGCTGCTCCTCTCTGACCCTTAGTTTTTGTCAGCCCCTGAAGGCTCTCTCTCTGTCCACATGCAGAAGAGAAAACTGATGAAAAAGAGCCTAGAAAATCCAGATGGACTGCCCAGTAGAGTTTAGATGCCTGTTCACTTTCATAGCAAGAACTGAGAGTGGAGGCTTGGGCTGTGCATCGGGGGCCACCTGGGAATGGTCAGGTACCCCAACTCTGCTTGAGCCTGTAGCCTGCTCGGGCCCTTAGAGTGACACAGCTCTTTCCATACTGCTTACAAAGCACCTTTGGCTTATTATTTCCTATGAGTCTTATGACAATGTTAGAAATAGCCGTCTTACTAATCATACTTCACAGAAGAGACCCAGAGAGGTCAAGTGAGTTGTGCAAGGCCACACAGCTAGAGAGAAACAGAGCCAGGCCTCTGACCTTAGTGTTCTGACATCACCTGGGGCTCTGCTCATAAGTCAAGGTTCCCTCTTCATCCCCACACTTCCCTTCCTCTTTCTCTCTCTCCCTTTTTTCCTTCTCTCTTTCCTGCCTGTGCCTTTTTCCTGTTAGTGCCACCCAGCCTGGCTGGCACAGCCCCTACTCCACGTACCCGACGCTTCAGCCTAGGGATGCCCAAACACAGGCCGGAAGTCACCTGAGGGTGGAGTGGAGGTGAGGAGGAGAGCTTAAGAAAAAATACAGCTTTACGTAGGAAAATTACACATTGTGATTCAGCAGGTCAACGGTGAAGGCCAGAATGCTCTGTTTTTTATAGGTTCGACAGTATTTAAGGATTTGGAGGTCACGGATGCCTTTACTAGCCTGACGGCAGCTACTGGACCCTCTGCCCAGAAAAACATACAATCACAAAAACATGGAAGATAATTCCAGATGGTTCTTGAAGCCTAGCTGAGAACCACAGACAAGAACCCTGGTCTAGACCAAATGAACTGCTCACGTCTCCCACCCCAACCACAGTTTCCCCTTCTGAGCGCTTTTAAGGTTCTCTTAATGGGACCTGGGACCAGTCTCAACAGCCTCACCTGGGAACTGATTAGAAACACAGGATCTTGGACCCACTCAAGACCTACAGAATCAGAATCTGCACTTTAACAAGATCCCAAAGGGGTGCACACACACTTAGAATCTGTGGTCTCTATAAGTTTGCCCCCAAATGCACCCCTCCTCCATCCAATAATCAATCACCCATGGTTCAAAACCTGTCAACCCTCAAGCCCATCTTAAAAATGCCACCAGGAAGCCTTCCTGAGCCCCTTAGCTGGGGCTCTCCCAGCTCCGTGTCCCTCTGGTTACTGCAGTGATTCTGTGGGTCACTTGTATTTCCCTCAGGGGACCCCAGCAATGGGTGTTAAAACAAAGATTCAATCAAAGGCTGTCAAAGCAATGTTTCTCTCTCCCTACTCCGCCTAGTCTTCATGATCTGCTTCCCTGCGATGGCCCCCAGGCCAGCATCCCCGCAGAAGTGCCGCAGATGTGCTTGCCAGTCCCTTTGACACTGCTCAGGCCACCCTGGGCCACGCAATCCCAAGTAAGGAACTGTGCTACCCTTGGTGACAGTCTGTCGAGGTAGCAGTAGCAGGTCTTACACTGCTGTTAACCATAACGGTTTTCATAGACTTGACCCCCTTGCTCACAGGAGCTGCCTCACTGTAGGGCTCAGGTGCTGGTCCCTAGTCTAAGTGACAAGCCCCCACTCCCCCCCCCCACCCTAGGCCTCTGCAGGTGAATCTTCCCTTTCTTTCCCCATAGGCTATCCCCACCTTCCCCCTCCCCAATATCCTTGGCTCTTTCAGGCGAATAGACCTGGGGCAGATCCACCCAGAATACAGGAAATGCCCAGGTGCCAGAAACCTAAGGTGAGCACAGCTCAGGTTTATTTATAAGCTCAGCCCTACTCCCCATGGATATTTAGTCATCTCTTCTGGAATGCAGGCTGTGTGTCTGGTTCACTTTTCCCTCCCTCCCCCCTCGCCCGACCCCCAGTCCCCTACCTGGTACTCCACACAGAGTAGACGCTAGCTATATGGGTGTTACATCAAGGCGATAGCGCAGTATCTGAGGACAGGGGGTACACTGAGGGCCCAGAGATGAACAAACCCCTACAAACTCTTGCTGTTAGTCTTCCCCATCACCTTGGGCCCGTCACAGCCTCCTTCCTGGTCTGAGTTTCCCTATCTGTGAAACAGGAAAATGATCTTGAAGGTCCTGTTTTCATCTGACATTCTGTACAAGAAGAAGGAATGGATTTTTCATCATTGAAAGGAAAGGGCTCTCAGAAGTGGGGTCCCAGGAAAATAGGATCTGGGCTCCCTAGAGCTGAGACTAATGTGGAGGAGAATGGACAGGAACAGCTGGAGGAGAGGCCTGGAGAGGTGTCTAGGAGGGACCTCGTGCGTGCAAACAAAGCTTACTGTGTGTCTCACTCCAAGGCTGAGCCGGGGGAGCACCAGCAACGAAGGCAAGGGGGTCCCAAGCTCGACGCAGAGGGGAAGCAAGTGAACCGGGGAAGGGGCCGAGGCAGGGAACCAGGGGCTGGCTGCTGATATTTCTAGAAAGCTCACTCACTCTTGGTTCCTCTTTCCTTTACCCCTGACACTGAGTGGGAGTCTGGGGTAAGGATCAAAGCCCACGTGGAGGATCTTGATTGCAGTGGGGACAGCTCACTGAAAGGAAGGAAGAAAGGATTACTCACCAAGAGGAATTTTTCCATTCCTTATCTATACGTGGATGAGGAGGGGTCCCCAGTGGGACTAGGGATTCTGGGGAACAGAGAACCTTGACTCTGCCACCTCCCGACATCCTCCCCAGGACTTTCCCTTGCAGGCCCTCAAGCAGAGGCCCAACCCAGATCTTGCGCTGGGATGTTCCCAGCACAGCCCCACGTGAGACGTCCCTGGCTCCAGGCCCAGCATCTGGAATGCAGGCTCCAGCCAAAGGCATTCTACTCCAAGGAATCTGGGAACTTCCAGAGCTGCCTCAGAGTGGGAATTTCCATTTATTTCTCTCACTCTATGACTGGCCCTTCAGCTGGGGAGAGCAGCCCTTCTTGACAGAGCAGAAGTGGGAGGGAGATGGATAACATCTTCCGGAAGACTTTCTCTTCTGATTCATACTTTCACCTGTGATCTGTTCATTGTTTGACACTTGCAGTGACCAAGTCACTTTCCAAAAATGGTGACCCCTTCCTGAAGTAGAGATAAAGCTTCAAACACTCAGAAGTCTGTCTAAAAACTCAGAAAAACCAGAAAACTTCTCTGTGGGACTACTGTGACCAAGGGTCAGCTGACCTCACTCTGTAACTATTTCCTTACATAAAAAGAGAATGTGCGACAGGATCTCTACAGGTCCTCTGGTTCTAGGAGACTAGGAGTGGTAACAATGTGGCTGAACCAGGAGAGAGTAAAGATCTCAATGCCTTTAACCTGGTTAACCTAGACAACCCCGAGGAATGACTGGATTCCAGGAAGAAATGGGATGTAACAGAATGCAATCCTCCTGGAAGATCTCTCTTTTTTTTTTTTTAACATTTTTTATTGATTTATAATCATTTTACAATGTTGTATCAAATTCCAGTGTAGAGCACAATTTTTCAGTTATACATGAACATATACATATTCATTGTCACTTTTTTTCTCTGTGAGCTACCATAAGATCTTGTGTATATTTCCCTGTGCTATATAATCTTGTTTATCTATTGTACAATTTTAAATCCCATCTATCCCTTCCCACCCTCCGCCCCCTTGGCAACCACAAGTTTGTATTCTATGTCTATGAGTCTGTTTCTGTTTTGTATTTATGCTTTGTTTGTTTGTTTTTTATTTTTTATTTTTTTTTTTTTTAGATTCCACATATGAGCGATCTCATATGGTATTTTTCTTTCTCTTTCTGGCTTACTTCACTTAGAATGACATTCTCCAGGAGCATCCATGTTGCTGCAAATGGCATTATGTTGTTGGTTTTTATGGCTGAGTAGTATTCCATTGTATAAATATACCACCTATTCTTTATCCAGTCACCTGTTGATGGACATTTAGGCTGTCTCCATGTCTTGGCTATTGTCAATAGTTCTGCTATGAACATTGGGGTGCAGGTGTCATCCTGAAGTAGGGTTCCTTCTGGATATATGCCCAAGAGCAGGCTTCCTGGGTCATATGGTAAGTCTATTCCTAGTCTTTTGAGGAATCTCCATACTGTTTCTCCTGGAAGATCTCTTAAGCCTAACAGATCCTCCAAGGACAATTTACTAGGTTAGAGAGGAGTTTCCATCCATTAATCTGAGGGAAAACATCTTAGAAGTTAAGGTGAGATGATGTGGGAAGACATACATGAAGTTACACAATCTCCATTCCTGAAAATACTTGACTCATTCAGTAAGAACTGATTGAGCCATTGGCAGAGCACTGAGCCAAACAGAGAGATTTCAGCCCAAGTCGGGGGGGCAGTGAGGGTGGGGATTGGAAAGATTCAGGTGGAATACAATTCAGGCTCCAAGAAAGATGCAAGCAAAGCAGTGCCCAAGTCAATTTGTTCTCTTCTGTCTTTTTAGAATTACACCCGAGTCCAGAATGGTATTTCCATTGATTCTCTGCTCTCAGATTCTCTAAGAAAGCAATATCCATCCTGAGACATTAAGCCTGGTACCTGGAAGTAGGGATTCTGGAGTCTGAGTGTCTTGGGTGGGAATCTCAGCCTCACCTGCGATTACCTGTGAGATCCTAGGCAAGTAACTTGATTTCAGTTTCAGTGTAAGGTGAGTGGGGTTGTGGGGAGGACTGATGAGATGATACTGAAAATCAGCCCAGCACAGTGCCTGGATCCGGGGAAGCACTCAACAGTGCCACCTGTCTCTCTTCTTTGCCATTACAATCACTATGGACCAGATGCAGTTGTCTGTTCAATATAACCCTCTTCTTATTATAAGTGTAGTGACTGGCAGATGTTTCTTCCCCAAAGCTCCATGTACTATATAGACATTGTCTCAAAGTTGCTTTAAGAAAGAAGGGTCACCAGAGCCTTCCATGTCCCCTGGGCAAAGGCAAAGCAAGTGCAGAAGCATGAGGCAGTGGAATGGGGGAGGCGAGACCTGAATTCTAGGCTCAGCATAGCCACCAACATGCCTCAAGGAGCCCTATGGTATTTGTTAAAGAAAAGAGTTCACGGAAATGAATGTGAAGGTCTTTTAGGTCTCGCGACGCATTCTGGGGTTTCAGAGGAAATCCAAGGCAGTGCTACGTTGTGCAGGCAGGCATTCTAATTCCAGAATACTGTTCCTCTGCTCACTCATGCTCCCTGGGAGTTCAGAAAGAAGCTGGGATCACTGTCACCACAGCAGGGGACTGGCATCTTGCCAATCACTGCCAGCTGGGCTAGCCACAGGTTCCAAATCCCAAAACGACTTAGCCACAAGGAAGATTTCTCGACGCCCCATTTGGTGCTTGCTAGTTTGGCAAATTCTGAGGACACCCAGACTTATGACCAGGTATATATGGAAGACGTGTGAACATTTCATCCCGAAGTATGTCATAGTGGTGACCACACAGAGGCAGGGTTCTGCTTGGCAGAACTCAGGCAGGTTACTTAGCTCCTCTATGCCTTGCTAATCTGATCTATAGAATGGGAATAAATAATAGCTGCTAGATGGAGCTGGAGAATGGAAAGATTTGGCCTTTGTAAAGAGCTTAGAATATTCCTGGGACAGAGCAGCACTATATGAGTATTACACAAAAGAAATTTCTTTTGCAGCATTGCAGGATCTAGATTGCTTCTTCCAAGTCTTAAACCCAATGATTCTAGAATTCACTTTTATAGTTAAAAAAAACCAAACGCTATAGTCCTACTAAGCTTCAATTGTTTGACCATCCTACATTTTAAAGAGCAAGTGGATTTACTACACTGGTGGGGAGCCTGCCAAGACTTCAGGGTCCCTTCCAGGCTTGAAGATCCCTTGGACTGTTGCCTGAAGGTGGGCCAGGAGGGAGCCCAGAGATGTTTTCATCGCCCTTGTGACCTCTGTTTCCCTTGCTTCCTTTGTTTTCCGCAGAGTTTTCATTTCAGAGAAAGTGGAATCCTTAAGAATAAACCGTTTGGTTTATGTCTGTGGTCCCTCAGGATATAACTGTACCCCTCCCATCCCTACCCCTTCATTCCTTTTTATCTCAGCAGCAAATGGAAACAGTGCCCAGTCCTGACCCACTGCTTCCCTCTCCTACTTCCTGGAAACCTCCAGCTGCTACATTTGCTCAGCACATTCAAGATTTCATTTCGTCATTCATTCAAGATGATGCTGCCCTGGGCCAACCTCTCTACCATTGCTCCACCCTCTTGGCTTTCAATAAAAGGCAGGCAGAGCCACTAGAAGAGCAGAGGGACTGAAACCAATCCAGAAACCAACAGCTCTCACGCTGAAGCTCGAATCCTCAGCCTCTAACATGAAGATCTCTGCAGGGCTCCTGTGTCTGCTGCTCACAGCAGCCACCTTCAGCACCCAAGTGCTGGCTCAGCCAGGTAAGCCTCCCCTCCTTCCCTCTGAAGCACATCACCCCATCTCTGGGTCAGATGGGCCATCAGAGCAGAAGGGTTACCCCCACTCTCGCTTTAACCACTGCTTTGACAAGACCGGGAAAGATTGGGAAAATCAGAGAGGGCCAGGAGTGAGCCTGTCACACAGCTGCTCCCGGGCAGAGCCTGGGTGAGAATTCCAGCCGTGGACACCACATCCGGCTCCTTCCAGGACTCCAACTCTGGACACGTGCCCCCCGTGCAGTTACTGTACCAGCTCCTTTCAGCACGGTTTGCTGAGGACTGGGGTATCAAAAAGAAGGAGCCACTGGTGGTGGGTGTGCAGAGTACTTCCAAATACTGTGGAGGACAGAGGAGGAGACCCAGAATCTGGACTCCAGACTCCAGAGATTCAGTTTTGCAGGGGCAGTGGGTATCAGGGAAACTCACAACCAAGCACAGATTTCTTGGAGCGTAAAGGGGACTCATAGTTGGGGTCCCCGAGCTGATCTTCCCCGACCCTGATAATTTGGATAATTAGATTCTCCTAATAGCACTCCCAGAAGTTATCTGGTTTAACATCTCTCCCTTTCCTCTCTTCATTGTTAATGCCAAATGCCCATTTTAGAGCTTAGGAAACTGAGTCCGTATGATAATCTGGCTCTGAAGCAGAGGCAAAAGTACTAGGATTTAATGGGTTCTGCCTCCACTCCTGACTCCAATTTGCCCTCTCCTTACTACTTTTCTCTGCTTTAATTGAGATCAGAAAGAACCTAGTCCATCCTAAAGTGCTTTTTCTTTGTGGTTCTGTTTCCAGATGCAATTAATTCCCCCGTCACCTGCTGCTATACACTCACCGGTAAGAAGATCCCCATGCAGAAGCTGATGAGCTATACAAGAGTCACCAGCAGCAAGTGTCCCAAAGAAGCTGTGATGTGAGTTGAGCACACCAGCCCTCCATGGTCCAGTTCTTCCTCGGGGAGCAAGGGGCAAGCCTCACAAATGTAGAGTCAGAGAGTTACACCATCTAATCTAGTATCCAAAGGTGCCCGATGGGAAAACTGCAGCCCGATGGGAAAAAGTGAACCCAACACCACTCTCCATCTGAGTGCTTACTCAGACCATCCCAGTTTCTTCAGCTGAAAGTCAGCATGACTTCAACTGGGAAATCTATAGGGTCAGCTTGCCCTGGGTTCCCTCCTTCCACCTGCCTCCTCCTCAAGTTCCCATGGCAGCTTCCTGAGGCAAATAGGCTGCATTGCTAGGCTGAAATCTCATTGGAACTCCATCTAACTGTACCCTCTCTTCTCCACAGCTTCAAGACCACACGGGCCAAGGAGATCTGTGCTGACCCCGAGCAGAAGTGGGTCCAGGATTACATGAATTACCTGGACAAGAAAAACCAAATTTCAAAGCCTTGAACGCTCAATCCATGACCCAAGAATCTGAAGACAATGTATTCCCTTCTAGCTTTCCCTAAATGCCCTCTGATATTATTTTATTATAATTTTAAAGAGTATGACCTTTGTTTATTGATATGAAACAGGAGGCCTTAAGTAATGTTAATCTTATTTAAGTTATTGATGTTTTAAGTTTATCTTCCATGAATACTAATTGTTTTTTTTTTATGGAGACTTGGGCAAATTGCTTTCTTCTGTGAATCCCAATTCCACCCCTGAAATGGGGGGAGGGTCCTTGCAAGGATGATTAATGGAAAACCTTTCAGTTCTCAATTCTAAATCATTGCTAAAAATGCTATTGTGAAAATGTATATTATGTAACTATTGAAAAAAATATATTTTTCTACAAAACCTGACTTTTGGTGTTTTCTTGAAGGAAACTTAAAAGCTGAGTATAATCTTGGTGATGGGGGAGAGCATGGTTTCAGAGGGTGGGGCTCATGTTTTGGAAGAATAAGGATGTGAACTGGCTCTGGTCTTTTCCAGCAGGTGAGCTCATCTGTATGCCTACAGAAGAATTTCTAAGGCAGGACCGTTTCATCATTACCACTCCAGTCCCTGACACCATCTGCCCAGATCCCAACTTCCCTTGTCACCTGTTTAGCAACAAACCACCCACTCCCATCTTTTGCTCACAGCCCTTGACACCTGCCCTCGATCTCTCCCATAATCTATTGCAATTTCCCCCTAACTGTGTTACTTTCCCCACTTTCTCCTCCTCCAATTCATCCTCCAATTTGGAGTAATACAGACAATGTAGACTTTGGGAAGACAGGCAGATAATTAATAATCATCGATGAGATTTATAAAGGAGATATGACTTGAACTTATCTTTAGTGAATGTATAAGACTTTTCTAGAAAAGTTACAGAATCATTAAGAAAAGGACAAGAGTGGGAGCAAATAGCTAGAGGTGAAAATGATGTGTCCATCAAAAAGGGAAAAAAACAATCAGATGGGAACTGGGGTCCATGTCTGTGTTGAGTGACGGGGACAACTGGAAAGGAAGGTTGAGTAGAGGGCTTTAAATGTTAAGGAGGCAAGTTCATACTCAACTTCACAGGTTAAAAGGAGATGCTGGAAATGTTTGGGCCAATGAGGAAGGACATGCCATGTTTAGAGGTTCAGAGATGAGTTTTAGTAAATGTAACTTACTGGCTTCACGCAGACCTGGACAAGTAGGGACAAGGGAGAATCTACTGCTGTGGTCCAGGCAAGAGAGGATGCATGCTTGAACATGGAGCCTAAGAGATAACACTGGATAAAAACGAGCTAGGCAGAGTGAAATGTTGAGTGCGGCAGGTGGAGGAAAAGGACTGTAACTTAAGATACAGAGGAAGCCACTTCTGCATTTTAAGGGGACAGCTTTCCTGAAACCAGAATACACTTCTCTCCATCACTGTCTCCCAATTCCAATCTCAGAAGCCTGGATCATCCATTTAAATGGATGGATCTCTTTTTCCTGAAAGTCCACCTAGAGTGCCTATTCTCTTGCATGGCACGTGACCCACCTAGGCACAGACAGCTTCTCCACTAAGGAAAGGAGGTATCTTTCCCTACTGAATGAAGTCTACATGGTGAATCTGCAATCACCAGGCCACTCTGGTGGGGAGATGAGGAGAACTCTGGCTGGTAGAAGAACACTTGGGTTCTAACCCCAGAATTAGCACTGACTCACTTTGTCACTGAGGGCAGGTTGAGTCTTCTGAGCTGCCATCAGTGAAATGGGGATGAGGATGTGTTACAAATAGGAACTGAGTAGAACCTAGGTTCTGGGATCTGGGATTGTGTCCTTTGGGAAATTTCCCTTTCTACCACCTGGAGCTGGAGAGGGAGAGAGCAGATCCTGCTTCCAGATTCCAGAGCCAGTCCAGGCTCCCTGATTCCAGCTGAGGGATTCCATCAAAGCTCCAAGTAACACTTCCAAAGTGACCTGACACATCAGTCAGCAGACAATTCATTGACAGCTCTTTATGGACCTCACCGACCCTGGTGCCAGGTCCCACAGCCATCCCTGCCCCTCCTTCCCTCCTCCAGTTCGTAGCCTTGATCGCTTCCATTGCAGTGGATGCCAGGAGGTGAAGAGGGAGTGAAGTGCAAGCAAACGGGGCATCACCACATAGGTTCCTGAGCATCAGCAAAACACCAGGCAGATCTGGAGTGGAGGGTCTGGGAGGAGAGGAGGCTGAGGGAGGGGTGGTTCATTTTGGAGGGGCTCAGTCGCCCACCTCATCTGCTTGCATTCCGTTTTTAAGTCATTATCTGTTCACCTTCAGGAAATCTTGGATCCATTTCTTTCTGTTCCAGCTAAGTCTGGGATCCCTGGCTCCTTGCATGATGAAACTGTGAGCACAAAGCCCTGGCAGCAGGCCTTTTTTAGGAGGGAATGCCAAGTGGAGTGTATTCATTTCCTGTCTGCCAACGGTCTGTTCCAGGAAACCTAGGCTTTTTCCGTCATGCTCAGAACTCCTCCAGCCTCTTCTCGTCCCATTCCAAAGCCACTTCTTCAGTTTTTTAGTATTTGTTATAGCAACACCCTACTTCCAGGTACCAAAATCTACATTAGACTCTTAGTGTTACTGTAACAAATTATCGTAAACTTAATAGCCTAAAACAATACAAATATATTATCTTCAAGTCCTGGGGATCGGAAGTTTAAAAAGGGTCCGAAGGGCTGCATTCCTTCTGGAGGCTCTAGAGGATAATCTGTTTTCTTACCTTTTCCAACAGAGGCTTTCTGCATTCCCTGGCTCACGGCCCCTTCCTTCCTTCACAGCAGCTTTAAGGTGGGGGAGGGAGTGGGGCTACACAGGAGCAAAGTTTTCACCTACTGTTGAAATTAAGATGGTATTAGCCTGAACAAGCTTGTCAGACATTGCAACAATAATGGTAGTCCTCATAGAGCCCACTAGTAAAATAACTCAAAAATATATAGCAAAAGAGAAAAGGAAACAACGTGGTACAGTAGAAACGACGTAACAAAGACACAAAAAAGGTGATGGAGAGAAGAGTGAAGCCAGTAAGATGGCCAAATAAGATGCCCCGTGCTCACATCTACACATCAGCAACAACTTTGCATCCATCCATGGACCAAAGTGCCTTTTTGGAGCTGTGGGATCCAGCCAAGGGAGGAGTCTTGCCCACCCATTCATCAGGTCAAAAGCATACAGACCCCAGCCCTGGCTGTGGAATCTGCAGTGGCCCGTGGATTGGCACCAGGCCCTCCTGTCTGTGGTCTGGGAGCCCCTGGAGAACACTGTCTGAGACGATCACCCACAGATGGGAGAGCCCTGGTGGAAATCCAGGTTTCTAGTGAAGTCCCAGCACACAGTTGGAGAAAGAATAAAATCAAATTTGGATGCATTGGAGAGGGTAAGAGAACTAGTCTGATATTATCTGCATCACCCCTCCCCTAGAGTGGCCCAGCTCAGGGCCAAGAGACAGCGTCTTGGACCGTGATTTCTCCTGGGAGGAGGGGAGAAGTGAGAGGGTGTGGGTGAACTTCCCCAGCTCCCCAGTTATGTGGACACTGCCTTAGAGACCCATTTCTCTCCTGCTCCCTACAGAGTCCTGAGTCCTGAATGGCATGACTGAGGGGCAAGAGGAGGCTGGGGGAGTGGGGGAGCAGCAGACAGAACTCTGCAGGGCATTAGAGGGATGCAGATTCCAGTAACTGTGTCGCAGACTCCGAGAAGCCACAAGCCACTCAAGACAGCTTCGCTGCAGATCCCCCTAACTGGCCCGTGGGCCCCCAGCCCTCTATGAGCCTCACACACACAATGCCTCCAGCCTGTGGCTGGCTCCCTGTGAGTGCTCCCAACAAGGGCAAGGGCGAGCTCTGGCAGACAGCCAGTGAGCACAGGCAGAAAGCCAGCCTGAATCTGTGAGCCAGGGAGAGGCCAACTGGGGCTTCAGCTCCAGCCCTGAGAAAGCTAGAGAGGTTGTGAGCACGTGGCCTGGGGTGCTGTGGGAATGAGAGAAGGCAGGCAAGTAGCAGAATTCTGACACAAGAGGGAGTCTGAAGCTTGGAGCAGGCATACTCTCAAAAGTTCTGAGAGAGCCACAAAATCCCTAGCAGGGCAATGGATGGTGTTTCTCTCCTGAAGTCACTCAGTAAAGGCTGGAGGGAGTGGCGGCTACTTCAGATTCACAGAAAGCAACACAAGACTTCAAGGAACATGAAAAATCAAGGAGACATGACACCATCAAAGGATCTCAATAATCTTCCAGTAACTGACCCCAAAGACACAGAAATCTATGATTTACCTGTAAAAGAATTTAAAACGGCCTTTTTAAAGAAAGCTCAATCAGCTACAAGAACAGAGAAAGACAATTCAACAAAATCAGGTAAAAAAAATACACAAACAAAAATTAGAAGTTTAACAAAGTGGGGAGAGGGTATAGCTCGAGGTAGGGAGGGTATAGCTCAAGTGGTAGAGTGTATGTTTAGCATGCACTAGGTCCTGGGTTCAATCCCCAGTGCCTCCTCTAAAAATAAATAAATAAACCTAATTATCTCCCTCCCTACCTAAAAATAAATAAAATTTAAAAAAAAAAAAAGAAGTTTAACAAAGAGATAGAAATCATTAAAAAAAAAAAAATGGGGAGGGTGCTCCACAATGAATGTAATGAAAAATACAATAGACATCACCAGCAGCAGAACGGATCAAGAAGAATTTGTGAAATAAAAGGCAGGACCTTTGAAATTATTAGTAGGAGGAGAACAGAGAAAAAAGAATTTAAAAGAGTGAAGAAAACCTCTGTGAGCTATGGCATACCATCACAAGAAACCATCTGTGAATTATGGGAGTCCTAGAAGGAGAAGAGGGGGAGACGGGGTGGGGGGGAGAAAGCTTATTTAAAGAAATAATGGCTGAGAACCTGACAAATCTGGAGAGAGATCTGGATAGTCAAGTTTGTGACATTCATAAAGCCCCAAACAAACTCAAACAGATCTTGGCCAAGATACACTGTAACAAAACTGTCAAAAATCAAAGACAAAGAGAGAGTCTTACAAGCAGAAGGAGAAAAGAATCTTGTATCTTTAAAAAGAAGCTCCCATGATGTTGTCAGTGAAAGGGTGTATTTTATCAAGTGCTTTTTCTACATCTACTGAGAGAATCGTATGATTTTTATCATTCATTCTATGAATGTGGTGTGTCACATGTATTGATTTGTGTGTGTTGAACCATCCTTGCATCCCACTGAGAAATCCCACTTGATCATGGTACAGATCCTTCTCATGTGCTCTTGGATTCAGCTTGCTAATACTTTACTGAGAATTTTTGCATCTATATTCATCAGGAACATGGGCTTGTAGGTTTCTTTTCTTGTAGTGTCCTTATCTAGATTTGATATCAGGGGAATGCTGGCCTCGTCCAATTAGTGTTCCCATCTGTTCAATTAATTTTTTTGGAAGAGTTTGAGAAAACTTGGCATTAATTCATTTTTACTAGGTTCCAGTCTTTTCTCGATGGTTGTTTAGCATTCAGTTCTAGTTTCGTTGTAGTTGCAAGAAGAGGCAAGCTCATGGTCC
This sequence comes from Camelus bactrianus, assembly GCF_048773025.1. Lineage (NCBI taxonomy): Eukaryota > Metazoa > Chordata > Mammalia > Artiodactyla > Camelidae > Camelus > Camelus bactrianus. The sequence goes on along the minus strand of NC_133554.1, from coordinate 35,387,495 downwards.
TACCACTCCGCCATCTTGACTGGAACTCTAATTCATCTTTAAATATTTGGTAGAATTCATCAGGGAAACTTTCTGGTCCTGGGCTTTTCCTTGTTAGAAGATTTTTCGTTACTGATTCAATCTTCTTACTTATTATTGGTCTGTTCAGATTATCTACTTCGTGATTTGGTTTTGGTAGGTTGTATATTTCTAGGAATTTATCCATTACTTCTAGGTTATCCAATTGGTTGATGTGAATTGTTCATGTAGTCCCTTATAATCCTTTGCATTTCTGTGATATTTATTGTAATGGCCTTGAATTGCTTCCAAGCCAGTCTTCAAGGTTGTACAATGCTCCTATCCCTCCCACTGAAGAACTTCCCAGTCTCCTATCCCAGGCCCATCATGGGTGATCCAGTTATGGGTGTGAAGAGCCACACGTGGCCTTCAAACCCCTTCTTATTAATATTATCAGCAATTAGTTGATGATCTTGTAGTGTGTGTGTGTGTAAAGAGGGGTGGTCTGAGATGGGAAACTAGCGTAGTGGATTTTGCTGTCTAGTCTTTAGGTCCCTGAGATACGTGTGCCAGGAGGCAGATGTGGAGAGTCCCCGTCTCTGCTTCAAACATGGGAGATCCATTTTGATTTTGTTCATAAGTTTGGCTTCCCTGTATTCTTTTACTTGCAATAATATTTTTATAGATAATTATATATGTTGAAAACCATGGCATTCCATGATATTTGTATGCCTTGAAGTTCACTTAGCCTATGAAACAGTGGTTTTAAAACAAGTCTGTAAGTTCTTTTACACATGAAGATACGTGGTCTATGTTCCCTAGCCTTGCACATGGGAGCCTGAAAGGGAAAATGGGGAAATTCCTTGCATCTCCTTGACTTTGATGTCTCTACTTCCTTCCTTTTTCTACAGAAAGTGTTTTATTTCAAAAAAGCAGAACCTTTAATAACAGCTGTAAGTCACATCTTGTGGTCTGACTGGGAGAAGCCCTCACTTCACCCACCACCCTTGATCTTAGCAGGAAGGCAGACCAGCATCAACTCACACTTTTCTTTTTCATTTCCTGACATCCTCCTCAGGCCAGGGTGATGACTCAGCAGATTTATTACTCCATCCTGTGATTCACTCAAGAGAATACAGGACTCTCACCTACTGACTTTCTCCCTCTCCTTCCCTTTGAAGCACATCACCCCATCTCTGGTCACGATGGGCCATCGTAACAGAAGGGCAACCACACTCTCCCTTTAACCACTGCTTTGACAAGATCAGGAAAGATGGTGAAGCCAGAGAGGGCCAGGAGTGAGCCTGTCACACAGCTGCTCCTGGGCAGAGCCTGGGTGAGAATTCCAGCTGTGGACACCACATCCGGCTCCTTCCAGGACTCCAGCTCTGGACATGTGCCCCCTGTGCAGTTACTGGCCTCGATCCTTTCGGCAGCGTTTGAGGACCAGAATATCAAAGAGAGGGGGTCTCTTTGCAGGGTGTTTCCAGATATGATGGAGGGCAGAGGAGGAGACCCAGTATCTGGACTGCAAGACCCGGCTCAGCAGAAGCAGTGGGTATTGTGTAAAGCTGGCACCAAGAAACAACTAATTTCTATTCCCTACCTTTCCCAAGATGTGTTCTGAGATTATTTTAATTCTAAGGAGTGCGAGCTTTGTGTAACAACGTGAAGCACAGTTTTTCTTAGGTAACATTTTATCTTTTTAAAAATGGCTAGTATTCTAATTTAATGTGCCATGGAATTAATTCAATTAATTAATTTAATTTTGGTGGGTTTTAAATGTAAACCCTTGGACACATCACGTCACATGAATACCCTAAAAGCTGCAGGACACTCCTCTCCCCTCTTCCTCACTGTGTTGTCATTAAAAACATAAATAGTACACCAGAAACTAACACAACATTGTACATCAACTACACTTCAATTTAAATAAATAAATAAATAAATAAATAAATAAATAAATAAATAAAAACAAAGATTTAAAGAAACCTAAAATGTGTAGCATTGACTAGACATTTGGCAGTAGTACTAAGGATGCTAAGATCTCAGGTTGAAAAGATGGAAGTTCATGTTACAAATTGTCAAAGCTGTGATGTCCTGTCTTCTGAAAATGGTAGCTCTAGGGAGAGAATTTGAAAAATATACATTAGTGATGTGCTGGTTGTTTTTGTCTGCATTTGTTAAAATATTGCAAGAAAGAGATTAGTTCGGGAAAGAACTAATTGGTTTTTAAGTAGAAATGAAGTGGAATAAAGTCCCCAAGGCTGTTGGAAAAGCCATCTCTTTCTAGGTTCTGAATATTAAGGTAGTTAAAGAAAAAAATAAATAAAACAATTTCAGTAATGAAACTCAGGGAAAAAAAAAACAAACCTCTTATCTGGGTGAAGTAACTTAGGACAAAAATCAGTTTGAAGTTGTAGTCTTGCCATTTCAAATCCCATTAAGAGGAGGGAGAACGGGAAGCAAAAAGGAAAGAGAGAAAGGGAAAGAGAAAGGGGGAAGAAAAAGCAGAAACATAATTTGAGAAGTTCATCTAGCAAGAAACTTGGACTGTGGTTGCTGGGATATAGAACTGACTGGGTGGAAACATAACAGAAGCATGTTAGGTCATCAAAAGAAATATACTATATTGACATTAAAACCATGAATGAAGGAGCCTGGACTGAAAAAAAAAAAAAAAAAGAGAGAGAGAGAGAGAGAGAAGCCACTGACTTTTCAGAATGAAAACAAAGACCAAGGCCTGCCGCACAGCAAGCATTCTTCGAAGGCTGCAGAGATCCTGGAAGAACATGTCTCTCCTCTAATACAAGGAATGTTTACATACTGAGGTATGGAGAGGTTATTCTAGCTTATATATGAGTTAACTTGAATTTTATGCTAACTAAAATAGCCTGTTTGTGGCCTGTTAAACATATACTGTCCATCTGCTTTAATTTATTTTTAAAAAGGGCACATTGACCAGAAGTAAAGAATGTCCATGTTAAAAATAAAGATTAAATGCCCCCTCTTCCTGGGGCACCAATGCTGATCCCCCTTTGGTGATAAGACTCCTTTCGCAGGTGCCAAGGCCATGCTGACTTGCCGCGTACGTGCTGATGTGTGGGTGTGTGGGTGTGTTTAAAGCTTGAAGAAATATATCCCTGATTTAATTTTCTTTGTCCTGACAAGATATAAAACTGTGCTGGAAACCATGCTTCTCCCAAGCAGTTTCTCAGAGTAATCAGGGAAGTAGGCTTCCAGGCTAGTCCTCAGTTTGGCTCAAATAAAACCCTTGTCTATTTTTATCATTGATTGTTTATTGATTGTTTTTGTCAGCACCTCCACACCCATGTCAAAGGTGGCCAAGGAGAATAATGTCAAAGGAGGGGCCTCACAAGGGCAATCAGGAGCCAGGACTGGAAAGACAAAAGAGCTTACCAGATTGCAGAATCCAGCCTCATCAAGGGTGAGGGGCTTTTACAACGCAGAGCACTGGACACTGGTGTCTACCATCTTCCCTGCCATGACTGAGCGTGTTGACTATAAGCAGCCTGATATATTGCGTAAGGTGCAAAGAGTTTGTCTTTCTAGTTCACAGGTCACTGGACAGAGCAGATCCATATCCTCACCTGACAGAAGGGACTGCCTGCCGTCCAGACATCCTGGACATTTAGGTTGAGATATGGAGAGGACTTTGGGAGTAGGTTCATTGTGTTAACCTATGTTGAGAAGTGAGCAAAGGATAAACTATGACAGAAAACTATCAGTTCTCACCAAAAGTCACGTGCTCCTCTTCATTTCCCAGCCTCCTTTGCACTGAGACTAGTCATAGGATGAACGAAGGCCAATAAGATGTAGATAGATGTGGTGTGAGATGCTTCCATGCCTGGTTCTTTAAAACATCCTACACAATCTATCAAGCCTCTCTCCCCTTGCCTCAGTGAACTTGGGGGCCACACGTTTCAGATAGTGGCTATAATTGACAAGCAAGCTGGATCTCCGAGTCACTCTTCAGAAGAGAGTGCCCTTGGCAAAGCAACCTGATTGCTATCAGATGGTGACATAAACAGAAAATAAATATCTGTTGCAGTAAGCCACTGTGATTTTCATGGTTATTGTTGTTAGTTTTACCATGCTAGTTTACTGTGACCAATGGATCAGGGAAACACTTTCAGCACTCTGTGCCTCAGTTTTATCCTTTGTACAAGAGTTTAAAGCTGATTGCTCCAAGGGGATTATATTAGCTAATGTAACAATGAGTTTTTTAAATAAAAGGGTTTTTTTTTTTTCTTTTTCAGGGCAACTCTTTGAGAAGCAGGCTTCACTTTTATAAAGCATTTCACAGAAACCACTTAAATTCCCTAAGCTTTTGTTTTCTCATTTTAAAAAGGATGTAAAATACCTAATTTGTAGGTTTCTTGAGAGAAAGTCAATGAGTCAACCCACATGAAATGACATAATACCACAGCAGTGTTGATTACAGAAGTTAGCGTTGTTTTATATGACTGGGTAAAGAAGATGTGGTATATTTATACAATGGAATACTATTCAGCCATAAAAACTGACAACATAATGCCATTTGCAGCAACATGGATGTTCCTGGAGAACGTCATTCTAAAAGAAGTAAGCCAGAAAGAGAAAGAAAAACACCATATGAGGACAAGGCCAAGATGGTGGAGTAGTAGGATGCTCGTAGCTCACCCTATCCCACAAATACACCAAGACTCACACCCACGGACCCACTCAGCCAACCAGAGCACCTACGGAACTCTGACAGAACACTGTCCTCTTCAAAAGACAAAGACACCAAAAATCTGGTAGGAGAAAGGAAAAAAAGAAAGACAAAAAGGCAAAACAGTGCAGGACGGGTCCCGCAGGGAGGGAGTGGCAAAGAAGGGCTGGCACTCGTTCGCTGGGCCTCCCCTCTCCAACGGAGAGGCCAGTGGGATGGAGGGGGAGCCTCTGAGGCTCGGATCTGTACGGAGCAGCCCTTGACCAACAGAACTAAGTTAAACGGGCACAGAAGGTCCCTGCGACACCCAGCCCGGGACCTAAGCTGGGAGCTGGGGGCCAGGACAGGCTGCCTGAGGCAGGCGGAGGATGGGGACGGCTGCACGGAGGCAGCCCCAGGGGACTGCAGGGTGCTGCGCAACGTGGATGAGTGGGTGCACAGGGCAGAACAACCTAAGCCCTCCATAAAACAGCACGGCTGATGTGCCCTAGGGGGAAGGGTGCATACCCCCATCTCTGAAAACCCACGGAAGGTTTTCAGTGAGGAGAGGTGGGGCTCAGGTGCTGCCGCCATAGCCTCCGGCGCTTGGCACCCAGGTTGCGGTGGGGGCAAAACCTGAATCCGCACCTGGGGGCTCAGCAGCCTCAAAGGCCAGGCAGTGACTTGTCTGCAGCCCGAGTCAAATAGGATCCTTCCGCCCCGGTGCCTCGCAAAGTTCAGGCGCCAGGACAAACAAGGAGATGAGTTTGGACACGGAGCAGGGGGCGGGGCCGATCCACGGTCTTCCTGGGCCGCCTGCAGAGCCCGGACCCGGGGCGGAGTGCGCGGCGGCGCAGAGCGACCGGCGCCAGGAGACAGCGGGTGCCCCCCCCACCCCCGCATTTCTGGCAGGAACGCTGTGCTGGGAGGGGGCGTGATCTGCTTGTCGACAGGCACTGGGAGCAGCACAGACCATGGCGCCAACGGAGGGCCTCTGGAAACAGCAAGCTGAGTTCGCCAAACAGGGCAAAGACAGAAAGACTTCTCATTAAGAGCACACGGTCTCCAGGAGAACACCACCCCCACCCCCGTTTTTTTAAATCTGTTTTTACCTGTTGTATTTTCTATTACCTTTTTAATTTTTACTTTTTAAACAATTATATATCCTCCTAGTTTTAATCCCTTTTAAATTTTTCTTTTAAAATAATATTATTTTGAAAGATCCATGTCATGTTATTTTTATCTGTCTTGGTTTTGATCTCCTGTTACTGATTATACACAGGTTTCAAATATATTTTTTTCCTCTTTTCTCCTTTTTTAAAGGTTTTTAAGCGACGTCTCAACCTGATTGCTATTCTGCTTCAACTTGCTCTTCAATTATTCATTATACACTGTTTCCAAACCTTTTTTTTCTCCCCTTTTTCAAAATTCTCTCTTTATCATATCTTTTTTTATGTTTATTTCTATTACCTTTTTAATTTCTACTTTCTAAACAATTGTATATGCTTCTAGTTTTAATTCCTTTTAAATTTTTCTTTTAAAGTAGTTATATTATTATTTTTTTAAAAATCCACCTGATTTCATTTTCATTTCTTTTGGGTTTGATCTCCTGTTATTGATTATAAATAGGTTTCAGATATCATTTTTTGATCTTTTTATCTTTTTTTAAAGGGTTTTTAAAAAGATGTCTCAACTTGAATGCTAGTCTGATTCAAATTGCTCTTCTATAATTGATTATACACTGTTTTCAAACCTATTTTTCTCCCTTCTTTTAAAATTCTCTCTCCTTTTTTATTTTTTAAGTTTTATTTCTACATAGGCATTAGATATATAAATAAATAAACTCCTTTAAGGATCACAATAGATAACTGATACTCCATAAGCCACAGTGCCAGAGAGATATGAGCAAGATGAAGAAGCAGAGAAACCATTCCCAATTAAAAGAACAAGAGAAATCCCCTGAAAGAATGATCAATGAAATAGACATCGATAGCCTACTAGATCAAGATTTCAAAAAAGGAGTGATCAAAGTATTGAAGGAACTAAAAGAGATAGTGTTTAGAGATATAAAATATGTCAAAATGAAATCAAAGCTATAAAGAAGAGCCAAGTAGAACTGGTAAACTCATTGGCTGATACGAGAATGGATCTAAAGGCTGTGCAAAGCAGACTAGATAATGCAGAGGAATGAATTAGTTACCTAGAATACAGGACAACAGAAAGCACCCAATCAGAACAACTGCAAGATAAACAAATAAAAACAAATGAAAGCAACATAAGGGACCTATGGGATAATACAAAGCATGCCAATCTTCGCATAATAGGGGTTCTGGAAGGGGAAGAAAGATCAAAGGGGGTTGAAAAGGTTTTTGAAGAAATCATGACTGAAAACTTCCCAAACTTAAAGAAGGAATCAGATATCCAAGTACAGGAAGTTCAAAAGGTCCCAAACAAGAAGAACCCAAACAGACCCATACCAAAACATATCATAATCAAGATGGCCAGAGCCAAGGATAAAGAAATGATCCTAAAGGCAGCAAGAGAAAAGCAAAGAGTGAGTTACAAGGGAACCCCCATAAGGCTCTCAGCTGATTTCTCTACACAAACACTACAGGCCAGAAGGGAGTGGCAAGATATATTCAAAGTCCTGAATGAAAAAAAAGATGCAGCCTAGGATACTTTATCCAGCAAGGCTATCCTTTAGGATAGAAGGAGAGATAAAGAATTTCACAAATAAGCAAAAACTAAAAGAGTTTAGCAAAACTAAACCCATGCTAAAAGAAATATTGAAAGGTCTACTCCAAATAGAAAAGCAGCAGGATGCTACAGAAATGAGAAACTCTTAACTGGAAAGGTGATAACTCATGAATTACAAATAAAATAAACACGAAATTGTAAAAGAAGACATCTATATCACTAAAAGTGGGAGAAGGAAGCAAGAAAATATAGAGTATCTTTTTTTCTTTCTTTTTAAAATTTTTTATTTTCTGTAGGATGGGTTTGAGATATAGTAATGGGCTAATAGACTTACAGAAAAGGGTAACCACAAGCCAAAAACCTACAAGGGAGTCACAAAAACTAAATAAAATCCATGATAATACAAAGGAAAATTACCAAACCACAAAAGGAAGATGAAAGGACCAAAGAAGAAATACCAAATCAACTGCAAAGATAAGTTCAAAATGGCAATAAACACACATCTATCATTAATTACTGTAAATGTTAATGGACTAATGCTCCAGTCAAAAGACACAGAGTGGCAGACTGGATAATAAAGCAAGAATCTTCAATATGCTGCATACAAGAGACCCACTTTAGGGAGAAGGATACATATAGATTGAGAGTAAAAGGATGGAAAAGGATATTCCATGCAAATGGAAAAGCCAAAAAAGCAGGTGTTGCAGTACTGATTTCAGACAAAATAGACTTTAAAACAAAGACCATAAAGAAAGATAAAGAAGGACATTTTATAATGATTAAAGGCGTGATACAAGATGAGGATATTACACTCGTAAATATATATGCACCCAATATAGGACCACCTAAATACATAAAACAATTACTAACAGAGATAAAGGGGGATATTGATGGGAATACAATCATAGTTGGAGATTTTAACACCACGTTAACATCACTAGACAGATCTTCCAGACAGAAAATAAACAAGGCAACAGAGAAAATAAATAATACAATAGAAAAACTAGATTTGGTGGATATTTTCAGAGCATTACACCCCCCCCCAAAATAGGATATACATTCTTTTCAAGTGCACATGGAACATTTTCTAGGATTGATCATGTACTTGGGCACAAAAGGAGCCTCAACAATTTTAAGAAGATAGAAATTATCTCAAGCATCTTTACTGACCACAATGCCATGAAACTAGAAATAAACAACAGAGGAACAAAGGAGAAAAAAAGGAAAGCATGGAGATTAAACAATATACTATTAAAAAAACCAATGGGTCAATGGGGAAATCAAAGCTGAAATTAAAAAATACCTTGAGACAAATGAAAATGAAAGCACAGCCACACAAAATTTATGGGACACAGCAAAGGCAGTGCTAAGAGGGAAGTTTATAGCGATACAGGCCTTCCTCAAAAAAGAAGAACAATCTCAAATAAACAATTTAGCCCACCAACTAAAAGAACTAGAAAAAGAAGAACAAAAAACCCCAAAAGGCAGCAGAAGGAAGGAAATTATAAAGATCAGGGAGGAAATAAATAAAACAGAGATTAAAAAAAATTGAAAAAATCAATCAAACCAAAAGCTAGTTTTTTGAAAAAGTAAATAAAATTGACAAACCTCTGGCCAAACTCACAAAGAATAAAAAAGAGAGAGCACAAATTAGCAAAATAAGAAAGGAAAATGGAGAAATTACAACAAATAAAATAGAAATACAGAATATCATACGAGAATATTATGAAGAACTATATGGAACCAAACTGGGTAACCTAGAGGAGATGGACAAGTTTCTGGAAACATCCAGTCCACCAAGACTGAATCAAGAAGAAACTGACCCCTTGAGCAAACCAATCACTAGAAATGAAATCGAAATAGCAATAAAAAAACCTCCCTACAAATAAAAGTCCAAGACCGGACGGCTTCACTGGGGAATTCTACCAAATACAAAGAAGAATTCATACCAATCCTTCTCAAACTACTCCAGAAGATTGAAAAGGAGGGAATACTCCCCAACTCATTCTATGAAGCCACCACCACCCTGATACCAAAACCAGGCAAAGACACTACCAAAAAAGAGAATTATAGACCAATATCACTGATGAACATAGATGCCAAAATCCTCACCAAAATATTAGCAAATAGAATCCAACAACACATAGAAAAGATTATACATCATTATCAAGTGGGGTTCATCCCAGGGACACAAAGGTGGTTCAACATACACAAATCAATGTAATACATCACATCAACAAGAGAAAGGACAAAAACCACATGATCATCTCAATAGATGCAGACAAAGCATTTGATAAAACTCAACACCCATTTATGATAAAAACTCTCACCAAGGTGGATATAGAGGGAACATATCTCAACATAATAAAAGCTATATATGACAAACCTACAGCCAGCATAGTACTCGACGGTGAAAAACTCAAAAGCTTCCCACTAAAATCTGGGACAAGACAAGGATTCCCACTATCACCACTCCTATTCAACACAGTCTTGGAAGTCCTAGCCACAGCAATCAGGCAAGAGAGAGAAATAAAAGGGATCCAAATTGGAAAAGAAGAGGTAAAAGTGTCACTATATGCCGACGACATGTTACTATATATAGAAAACCCTAAAAGGTCCACACAAAAACTACTAGAGCTGATCGAAGAATTCAGCAAAGTAGCAGGTTACAAGATTAACGTTCAAAAATCAGTTGCATTTCTTTACACTAACGATGAATCAACAAAAAAAGAAAGTAAAGAAACAATCCCCTTTAAAATAGCACCCAAAGTAATAAAATACCTAGGAATAAATCTAACCAAGGAGGTGAAAGAATTATACACAGAAAACTATAAACCATTGATGAAGGAAATTAAAGAAGACTTTAAAAATGGAAAGATATCCCATGCTCCTAAATTGGAAGAATCAATGTTGTTAAAAATCAATTGCCCAAGGCAATCTACAGATTTAATGCAATCCCTATCAAATTACCCAGGACATATTTCACAGAACTAGAACAAATCATAATAAAATTTATATGGAACCATCAAAGACCTAGAATTGCCAAAGCATTACTGAAGACAAAGAAAGAGGCTAGAGGAATAACTCTCCCAGACTTCAGACAATACTATAGAGCTACAGTCACCAAGACAGCATGGTATTGGTACAAAAACAGACATATAGACCAATGGAACAGAATAGAGAGCCCAGAAATGAACCCACAAACTTTTGGTCAACTCATCTTCAACAAAGGAGGCAAGAATATACAATGGAATAAAGACAGTCTCTTCAGCAAATGGTGTTGGGAAAACTGGACAGCAGCATGTAAAGCAATGAAGTTAGAACACTCCCTTACACCATACACAAAAATAAACTCAAAATGGATCAAAGACTTAAACATAAGACAAGATACAATAAACCTCCTAGAAGAAAATATAGGCAAAACATTATCTGACATACATCTCAAAAATGTTCTCCTAGAACAGTCTACTCAAGCAATAGAAATAAAAGCAAGAATAAACAAATGGGACCTAATGAAACTTACAAGCTTCTGCACAGCAAAGGAAACCATAAGTAAAACAAAAAGACAACCTACAGAATGGGAGAAATTTTTTGCAAATGAAACCGACAAAGGCTTGATCTCCAGAATATATAAGCAGCTCATATGACATAATAAGAAACAACCAAACAACCCAATCCAAAAATGGGCAGAAGTCCTAAACAAGCAATTCTCCAAGGAAGACATACAAATGATCAATAGGCACATGAAAAAATGCTCAATATCACTAATTATCAGAGAAATGCAAATCAAAACTACAATGAGGTATCACCTCACACCAGTCAGAATGGCCATCATTCAAAAATCCACAAATGACAAATGCTGGAGAGGCTGTGGAGAAAGGGGAACCCTCCTACACTGCTGGTGGGAATGCAGTTTGGTGCAGCCACTGTGGAAAAGTATGGAGATTCCTCAAAAGACTAGGAATAGACTTACCATATGACCCAGGAATCCCACTCTTGGGCATATATCCAGAAGGAACCCTACTTCAGGATGACACCTGCACCCCAATGTTCATAGCAGCACTATTTACAATAGCCAAGACATGGAGACAGCCTAAATGTCCATCAACAGATGACTGGATAAAGAAGTGGTGGTATATTTATACAATGGAATACTACTCAGCCATAAAAACCGACAACATAATGCCATTTGCAGCAGCATGGATGCTCCTGGAGAATGTCACTCTAAGTGAAGTAAGCCAGAAAAAGAAAAATACCATATGAGACTGCTCATATGTGGAATCTAAAAAAAAACAAAAACAAAAACAAACAAACAAAGCATAAATACAAAACAGAAATTGACTCACAGACAGAATATAAACTTGTGGTTGCCAAGGGGGCGGGGGCGTGGGAAGAGAGACTGGGATTTCAAAATTGTAGAATAGATAAACAAGATTATACTGTACAGCACAGGGAAATATAAACAAGATCTTATGGTAGCTCACAGCGAAAAAAAATGTGACGATAAATATATGTACGTTCATGTATAACTGAAAAATTGTACTCTACACTGGAATTTGACACAACATTGTAAAATTACTATTACTCAATTTAACAATGTTTAAAAAAAAAGAAGTTAGCGCTGTTTTTGAGAAACTGCTATTTGCTAGGCATGCCTGAAGTTTGATACTAACATACATTTGGGGGGGTGTGTAATTTTCCTCCAAAAGCAACAAGAAACTGCAGACATGGTCCCAGTGACCCTTGAGAAACAGAGGCAGCAGTCCCTATGTGGTCCTGTTTTACACAAGGGCTTCAGCGTGGTGAAGTTTTCACAAGATAGGGAGTCAAGAGACAGACGTTCTAAAATCAATTGAGCCTAACACGTCACGTTGCATTAGGGATTTTCCTACTGGTCCCCCAGCCTCAGGTCTCTATTGCTTTCTTTTTTTTTAAGAAAGGTTTGAAATAAAATGAATGTTTATGTTTCTTTCAAGGGGAAATCTGGAGCAGAGTTGCAAAACAAAACCAAGAGTCCTGATTCCTGGTATCTTTGTCCACTGATGATTAATCATTCTTTGGAAAGTACTTAGGAAGCTAAGATTTTGCTTTCACAGTGGAGGACTCATGTCCTGCCCATTACTTAGAGCCATTCCTGAATGTTAGCCCCACGTTGATCAGACACCAGGCCGGAAGCAAATAGTAGATCTAGCTCAGGTCACCCCTGAGTGATAAACTCCCAAGGAGGAGAAACAAAGCAGCCCGGGAAGCTGCTCGTGCTTGACAGAGACAGCGAGGCTTCTGCACGGAACAGCTGCTGAACAAATGTGTTTAAAGATTTAGCTTACTTATTCCCACTGAGGTTTCTCTGATCCAGACTAAATCCAAAGCTTTGGAGAAAAGCACAAAAACGCACAGTCACTTGCTAATAGGGCCTTCTAAACACCCAGCAGAGGTAGGAAATTATTCCCAATAAGGGAACATAATCATTCAACCATTTCACGTCAAGCGCATTCCGAACTTGTTATATTTGAGACCTCGCACCCTCCACGCGTGCAGCTCAGGCATTTCTGAGAAACCATCCCTAGTATAACACAACTTTACTTGGAAATGGTTGGGAAAATTGGGGAGAATGTGCGGAGGAAGCCATCTGGCCAGACTCAGTCCTTTTCTAGCATCCTCTGCACCCCACCCCCAAATCAGCCCCATTTCCAAATACTATAATGTGAATTTCCACTTACTGAGTTTCTATAGTGACCCAGTCACTATATATGTGTATAATGGAGCACTTTATAGAGAGACACTCGTTCAATTCACACAACAATCCTCTGAGACAGTCATAACTATTATCTATATCTTAACCTAGCAGAGAGTGGTTAGTAAGTTGTCCACAGTATCAAAGCTACTTAGTGGCAGAGCCATCATCCAAATTCAGGATCCTGATTCCAGAGTCCACACTATACCACCTCATCTGGAGCTGTGTAGGAAAGAACAAGGAAGATCCAGGGTTTCTGGTCACTATTTGGTCCCTTTGTAGATAATTGCTGGCCAATTATTATAGATGGGAGCTTGGAGAACACGTAGGCAAGGGTACTCTCTTAATCCTGTGCCCATGACCAGTCAGCCACATTACTGTCCTCTGTTCATGCAAGGTAAGACCTTGAAGTCCTTCTTAACACACTTCTCTGTGCCAACTGTACCAATCAATCAATTTGATGTTTGAGTGTACAGGAAAAACCCAGAAACAAGCTTGCAGTGCCTCCGTACCAGTATTCAATTCTGTATTCACCATGTGACCCCATTAAAGACTTTAATTAAGGATTTCATTAAAAGCCCATTAATGACCACCTTCCCTTGAACCATCCCCTACTGTGGGGTCTGGTGTTGTGCACAAAGAGGATACATGTGGGTTCTGGTCTCCTCTTTTTCTTTGATGTTTTTAGCTATCAGGCATCTTGCCTGCACTGTGTGCTCAGGGAGCAAGGCTGAACTAGATCTGTGGTTTTCCAAATGTGTTCCTTGAATCTCTGGGGTGTGAGGGCATGGGGGCCACCTATTCAAACAGACCCAATCCACTATGGTGTATTTGATGAACAGACTTTGGCTATTTGATTCTACTTGGAAAAAGGCTTCAGCAACTAAGCAAATAGTTTAGAAATGGACAGGACCCTCCATACCATTTTCCATCAGGGCTGCACCAATTTACACTCCCACCAACAGTGTACGAGGGTTTCCTCTTCTCCACGTCCTTGCCAACACTTATTATGCCTTGTCTTTTTTATAAAAGCCATCCTAACAGGTGTGGGGTGATATCTCATTATGGCTTTGATTTCTGTTTCTGGGAGATGTTTGTCAAAGTGTACAAACTTTCAGTTATAAGATGAATGAGTTCTGGGGGGTCAAACATAGAGCAAAGTAACTCTAGTTAACAGTACTATATTATAAACTTGAAATCTGCTGTGAGAGTAGATCTTAACAATTCTCACCACCCCCCCCCCAAAATGTAACTGTGTGTGGTGATAGAGGTGATGGATGTGTGAGTTAGCTTGATTGCAATCATCATTCAGCAATGCATGTAAATATCAAACCATCACACCATGCACCTTAAATACATATGATCTTAATTTGTCAAATATTCCTCAATAAAGCTGAGTAAAGAATGCACAGGAAGTCATGATCAATGGAACTATTCAGTTTTGATGTCCTATGACACTAAAATCCCAGGGCACTAAGATTCTATGACCAGAAGATTCAACTATGAGGGTGAGGTTCTCATGTGCTACGATTTCTGGGTTCCCAGAGACACAGAAATGTTCAGAGCTGCTGAGATCTCTCTGCATTTGGGTGGGAGCCTAGCAAAAGTTTGAGGGGCCCCTTTCTGGCCTCCAAAATCCTAAAGACCACCACATGAACCCAGAGACCAAGGGAGGGTTCTTGAATCTCCTCATCTCCTCATGCCCTTGGTTTCCCTGCTTCTTTCTCTCACTGCAGATGGTTCATCTGAGAGAAAGCAGAGTTTGTAAAAATAACCCTCTCAGGCTACCATCTGTGCTCAGTCACTCCACAAACACAAGATGAATAAAAAATGTGTCAAGTGCCCTCCCCCTAGTTTGCCTCTTAGGTTCCGTTATCTTGCTGGGATCTGGAACAGCAATACAGGAGCTGATTTGTCATATGTTTATGACCCAAGCCAGGCAAAGGCTTTTTCCTGGAAGCTCTCACACCCTGCAGCTATCTTTAAAAGGCAGGCAGAGCAGCCAGAGTTGCAGAGGCTGAGACAAACCCAGAAACCACCAGCTCTCACACTGAAGCTGGCGACCTCCCGCTCCAACATGAAGGTCTCGACGGTGCTCCTGTGCCTCCTGCTCACAGCAATGGTCTTCAGCACCCAGGTGCTTGCTCTGCCAGGTAAGCCCCATCTCTCTATGGGGAAGCTGACCACCACCAGAACTATCAGATCAGCAAGAATCTGCAGGTGCCCGCTCCAAATCCTTCCATTGTAAAGATGAGGATATGGTCCCGTAAGTGGAAAGAAGAGCCCTGATCTCACAATTAGAGGAAGAGCCAGAACTAGAAACCCGGGCCACCAAGGCCAGTCCCCATGTTCTTTCCGGACATCACTACTGAGAGTGATGTTGTGTCTGTCCATGATCCCGCTGCCCTTGCATGTCTGGGGATGGGGGACACACACACAAAAAAGACCCTCTCTTACTGTGGACACAGAGGGCATTTTTGTCACTGGTGGAAGTGAAAAAATCTTTTGACTGTACATCCCAAATTTTTACTGGACTCCAAGGCAGATTTCAGAAACAGTGGTTAGAGGAAGGGAATGAGGTCCCAGGGGAATCTCTCGAGGTGACATGTTTTGACTTCGTCTGGGAGAAATATATCTATATGTTTGTAATGTAACTCATGTTTTTATCCTCTGATGACTTAGATTTACTGCATGTGTCAGTCTGAAAAAGATAATGCATGCTGTGGTAACAAACAATCCTAAATTGTCAGTAGTTTAAGGCAACAAAGGTTAATTTCTTACTCATACTAAATATCTATAAGGTATTGGCTAGAACTTGGGCTTTGTACACTCAGGATTCTGGATTGATGGAGCAGTGGCCCTTGGGAACATTGTTGCTTACTGTAACAAAGGAAAAGAAAGCTCTCCAGGGTCTTGTACTGGCAATTACAAACTCTGGCTTGCAAATGACACTTGTCACTTTGTCTCCTTGCTTATTGGTCAAATTAGTTAATGGTTTCGATCAACAAAAAGCAGCCAAGAAATGCAAGTCTACCATGTGTCCAGAAAGCCAAGAATAGAGACTATTTGGTGAAGAGTATTATGACTATCACATAGCGACACAGCTCTTCATAAAGACAAAACTGGAGCTTACTGACTAAGCTTTGTCCACATCCCTGTCCACAGTGATGGGTCTCCACTGTACAGCTGGGGACACCAAATCAAAGGCAGAGGCACAGGACCGTCAAGCAGGTGGATCCTGCCACACTTCTGACATTTCCTTGCCTCTTCTCAAATTTTCTTCCTTACAAAGTCAAGCTTTAAAAAATTATCTGTATAGCATTAGTGTTCACCCTTTCTATTCATTTCTCCCCCAAATTCAGCTTCTATCCCAACCATCTGTTGCTTTACTATGGCCAAAAGGAAGATCTCTATCCAGCGACTGCAGAGCTACAGAAGAATCACTGGCAGCAAATGTCCCCAGAAAGCTGTGATGTAAGTAGACAAAGCTCACCCTCTCCCAGACTCAATTTCATTTCTGGGGGACAGAGTTCAAGAACTACATCAGAGTTACCTGGAGCTGTAGTCTCAGAGAGTTCTATCTCTCTAATCTAATTCATGAATCTTCACAACAGGAAATTTTCAGTCTAGCTTCCAGCTCGGAAGCTTGTTCAGAGCATACCAGTCCTTCAGGTTAAGAGCAAGAATGGCTTTACTGAGCCATCAAGAGCATCCGCTAACCCCTAGAGTTCCATCTTTCCTCTACTCCCACGGTAACCCCTCTATCCCATAGCAGATGGTCCTGGAAGGTTTGGGGATAGATGGAAACAATTTTCAAAGAAGATCCTTCTAACTCCTTTCCCTCTCTCTCAGCTTCAGCACCAAACAGGCCAAGAAGATCTGTGCTGATCCCCAGAAGAAGTGGGTCCAGGAAGCCATGAAGTATTTGGACCAAAAATCCCAAACTTTAAAGCCACAAATACTCACCTTTTGAAACAAAACCGGAACCTGAGAAATGCTTGGTTCATTTTCCCTGGTCTCCCTAAAATGTGTGCTAAGATCATCCCAACCTCATTCCAAAAGGAACAGCTTTTATTTTATAAGTCATGTTATTCCTCTCCTCCTTACATCCCTGGAATCTCATAAGGGTCCTGGCAAGGATCACCAATACGAAAATGTTTTGTATTTTTAAGAAGACATTGATTGCTCTTCTGAACCAAAGCTGTGACTCACAATGTTAAATGGAAATACATGTTATTTCAGGAATACAGAAAAAGTATTTTTCATTGTAGCCAGCAGTTGTTTTTCTTTTGTGTGTGTGTGTGTGTGTGTGTGTGTGTGTGTGTGTGTGTATGTGTGTAGGGAAATCCATATTGAGCTGGGAGGGAGAAAGAGGGAAGTAGGGGTTAGAGGTGTGGTTATGGGGTGAGAATTGTGTTTCTGAGAAATGACCTTTTGGCTCTGCTGGTCTTCACTGTGATTCGGGGTGAAACTGACAAGACCAGACAAAATCTTTCCATCCCTCTAATTCTGCTCCCCAAGAGAGGTTTCCCAAACCCCAAGTACTGCAGACACCTATTCAGCAGGGGCCTCACCACCATTCCTTTCCTGGCCAGCCTCGGCCTGACCTGAGTCTCTCCCATGACCCACTGCAGTGGCCTGTGGTACTCTCCCTGTGCCTGACCTTCCTCCGCTCATCGTCCTCCAACCCAGGATACACAGAAAATATAGACATCGGAAGGTCAGACGAAGCCTAGATGACCCCTTGACAAGAGATTTATTTAGACTAAGACCTTATCAGCACTTAAAGAGGCTTCATCCTGGAACTTAAACCAGGTCTTCTTGGAGGGACAAGTGGAGGGGCTCTTGCAGAGTGATTTCAGGTTAGGCAGAAAGGAGGCAGATGTAGGTTGAGCAAATACTTAGAAGCGGGGATGATTATAATGTGTTTATCAAGTTAAGTGGAAGTCCACTGGGAAGGCATTATATTGGAGTCCGTGTAAAGTGGTGGGGAAATTTGAGAAGGAAGATTGACGCCAGTCTGTGAAGGTGAGGGGTTTGTGCTCCATTCAGATAGTAATAAGCAAGATGAACGTGTCATTTTTATCACCTAAATGAGGACACTTTTGAGGATAAAAGGAGGCACCATTAATCATTGTGCTGGGTCAGATACAAAGGAACACTGTCCCTGACAAACCAGAGCATCTGGTCACCCTAGTGCTAAGAGGCACTGACAGTTTTGATTCAGTGGGGAAAGGGAGGACCATGATTAGAATTGCTTCAAGAAAACTAACCAGGTGGCTATGGGCTAGACTGGGAGGGGAAGAGAGGAGCAGTTAGGACACGACTGCGAGGCACAGGCATGAGACTGTTAAACAACAAAAATTCTACTGAGCAAGTTTAAAGATCAAATTGGCTTTATTCAACAATTTCATTAGTCAGGCAGCATCCTATCTAGCAAGAGAAAGGAGTTCCGCTACCTGTAGAAAAGCAACAGTTTTTAAAGGCAGAAAGGGGGCAAAAAAGAAATTATTAGCAAAGAATGCATTGTTTCAGGCAAGGTCACCTTCCTTAAGGGGAACGGAAGGGCCTGTCGGATTGGATCATCTCACTAGAGTTGACCAGGTAATTCCAGGTTGACTGGGTAAAGGTTACATTCCTGGGGGGCGGAAAATGCAATAAGTTAGATAATTAGTCATGGTTTGGTGACAGGGGATTTTGCACAAGTGACTCCATTTTGGGCCTGCTGTCTCCTTTTTAAAACGATTTCCCCTCTTTGATCAGGCTTTCAACATAACTGAGAGACGTGGTCAAAATTTAGGGCATTAGCATCACTCAGGCACTGCTCTGTAGTTCTCACAGCTTTTGTCCATCCTCTGTGTGGTATTCACAGGTCAGGACCTTTTTTTTTGCTTAATCTCTGTGATATTCACAGGCCATGATTTCAGGTTCACAATTTTTTTTAAAATTGAAGTACAGTTGATTTACAATATTGTGTTAGTTTATGGTGTATAGCATAGTGATTCAGTTCATATATATATACTTCTTCATATTCTTTTTCATTATAGGTTATTACAAGACACTGAATGTAGTTCCCTGTGCTATACAGTAGGACCTTGTTTATCTATTTTATATAAAGTAGTTTGTATCTGCTAATCCCAAACTCCTAATTTATCCTACCCTTCCCCCTTTCCCCTTTGGTAATCATACGTTTGTTTTCTATGTCTGGAGTTTGTTTTGTAAGTATTTGTCTTTTTTTTACATTCCACATATAAGTAATATCATGACATTTGTCTTTCTCTCTCTGACTTACTTCACTTAGTATGATAATCTCTAGGTCCATCCATGTTGCTGCAAATGGCACTATTTCATTCTTCTTATAGCTGAGTGGTATTCCATTGTGTGTGTATGTATATATCCAATCCTCTGTCGATGGACATTTAGTTTGCTTCCATGTCTTAGTTATTGTAAATACTGCTGCTATGAACACTGGGGTGCATGTATCTTTTTGAATTATAGTTTTCTCCAGATATATGCCCAGGAGTGGGATCGCTGGATCACACTGTAACTCTATTTTTAGTTTTTTAAGGAATTTTCATACTGTTTTCCATAGTGGCTGCACCAAATTACATTCCCCTAACAATGTAGGAGGGTTCCCTTTTCTCCACACCCTCTCCAGCATTTATTATTTGTGAACTTCTTAATTATGGCCATTCTGTGAGGTGATACCTCATTGCACTTTTGATTTGCATTTATCTGATAATTAGCAATATTGAGCATCTTTTCATGGCCATCTACATGTCTTCTTTGGAGAAATGTCTACTTAGGTCTTCTGCCCATTTTTTGATTGGGTTGTTTGGTTTTTTTGTTATTGATATGTTGTATGAGCTGTTTGTATATTCTGGAAATTAAGCCCTTCTCAGTTGCATCATTTCCAAATATTTTCCCCAAGTCTGTAGGTTGTCTTTTTGTTTTGTTTATGATTCCCTTTGCTGTGTAAAAGTGTCTAAGCTTGCTTAGGTCTTGTTTGTTTACTTTTGTTTTTATTTCTATTGCCTTGGGAAACTGACATAGGAAAACATTGCCATGATTTATGTCAGATAATGTTTTGCCTATGTTCTTTTCTAGGAGATTTATGGTGTTCTGTCTTTTGTTTAAGTTTTTAAGTCATTTTGAGTTTATTTTTCAGGTTCGTGACTTTTAAGTTGGCTATTCTCTTTGTTCCTTTTCTGACATTCCAGTCTTAAAGGAATACAACACGCCGGGGAGATTACTATGATTATGATAAGACAGATAATTCCCTATGTTTGGAGTCCACTTCAAGCCATGGCCCCCAAGACCCAAATCAACCAAAATCAAATAAGTCAAAGAAAGACCCCACTGAAGGAGTCATCTTTCAACCAAGTGCCTTGCTCAGCGATTTAAAGTAACTGAGTTTCAGCTTCCCCAGAAGGGTTAATTCAGGGGGGATGATATAGCTCAAGCACTAGAGTACATGCTTAGCATGCACAGGGTCCTGGATTCAATCCCCAGTACCACCTCTAAAAATAAATATATAAGTAAACCTAATTACCTCCTCCCATAAACAAATAGATAGATAGACAGACAGACAGATGGATAGATAGGTTAATCCAGGTGCAGCAGGTGGTGTTGGCCACAGCACTGACCTCTCCGCGCTCAGCTAGAAGATATCAAGGGCTATCCTACTATCAAGAACAACTTTGGCCAGAGAGTCTAAGGATCGCTGTTGGGCAGCTATTGTTTTAGCAACGGAATCTGCAATATCTTTAGGAATTAAGAAGAGACTTGTGATCATATTCTCACTTACATTTACTCCAAACCAAAGGAGTATGGCCCTGCCACAGAAAACAAATCCTGAGACATGAATGGCTCCTAAGCATTCATCGAGTTCTTTCTAACTCAATGATATAAATCCAGGGAAGTCAACCAGTGAGTATTTTAGTTCTCTTAGGGGCACAGTTAGATAACCGGCCACCTAGGCCAGCCACAGGCCCAAGGAGAGTGATAAGCACCACAGACAGAGACAAACCCTCTGAGGGCACAGACCTTTCCAATTAAGGGGGGTACTTAATTGGACTCACTCACAGGGTTTGCTGCCAGGGGTCAGTTCAAGTCTTCAGCACATATGGGAAGAGACTCTCCTAACCTGAAATAAAGAGTTGTTCTAAATGCCTTGCTACTGGTAAGATTTCTTAGTGAGTGGGGGCAACCCTGATCTAGAGAATCATGAGAACATGAGCGTGCAAAGATATTAATATTTATGTGGGTATTTGCGTCTGATTGAATACATACAGTTATGATTGGAGAAAGGGAAAAACAAGGCACAGGGTGTTCTGGTCATAAGAGTTGAACTTGGTAAGAGAGTTCGGCGCGGGGGGTTTTGGTTGATTGTGGTTGGCAGTGACACTGGGAATAGAAGAGAAATTGATCACAGACGGTCTCTAGCATCATGGATAGTTTAGAATCTTTGATGACAAATTCAGCATTCTAAAAGGTTACTCCCCTTAGCTACGGCCTGGGAGATACAGATGAGGATGCTATCTTTCTTGGCCAATGCCAGAGTAAGAGAAAGAAGAGAAGGAAAAAAATGTTTCCTGTTCAGTTAAAGTATAAAGTCCTGACCCAGTGCTTTGGGCAGAAGCAGTCTACTTTGAAAACAGCTATTTCTCTTCCTTGCCACTTTGATTGGAGGACTCCAGCATCTGCACAGGACCAGATGTCAGGTGGAACATCTTCCTGAGATGTGTACCCAAGGTTCAGTGCCCTCTAGTTTCACAGGAGTGTTAGTGGTCAGGAGCACTTGGTAAGATCCTTTCCAATGGAGTTCGAAGGCTATCTTCTGATGACATTTCCAGAATGCCAATCATCGGGCTCCAGACTGTGACCAACAGGACCCTTTGAATTGGGATCCAGGAAATCTTCTTTAACCATTGACAGGCTTTAGCATACGACATTAAAGCCTTACAGTAGCTGGTCACAGGGGAAACCATGAAACAGGGGATCAGCAGAGAGTTGTATACAAATGGACATTTGGTCTACTGGTGACTATCTCATGTGGAGTGAGTTTATGTTTCTTAATGGGTGTATTACAAACAGGCAACACCTTAGGCCAAGGGAGTCTACTAGTTTCAGCACTTTTAGAGGCTTTAAGTTTGAAGATTCCATTAGTTCTCTTGACCTTGCCTGATGATTGAGGGTGATAGAGACAGTGACAATTCCAAAAAATTTGCAAGGTTTTTGTTAAAGCTCATATAATCTGCCCAGTGAAGTAGATGGCTTGGTCACTGGAGAGAGCAGAAGGTACACCCCAAGTGGGAAACACATTTTCTAACAGTTTTTTTTTTCCCCAGCATGAGAGCATCAGCCTTCTGTCAGGGAAAGGCTTCAACCCAACCAGAAAACACACACATAATAACAAGAAGATATTGATAACCCACACAAAGGGGGAACTGAATGAAGTCCAGTTGCAGGTGTAAAAAGGTCCAGAGGGAGGAGGTCTGAGGTCTCTGGGAATAAAAATAGCTCTTCCGGCATCAGGGATCCGACAGGTCAGGCATTGCTGGTAAACTGTTTTTGCAATTTTATAGAAGTCTCCCCACCAATGTTTATTTATAATTTGAGTCATCTTAAGTGTGACATGGTAAAAGAATGCAAAAACTGAAGACTGGGATAGGCCAGAGAGCTGAGAAGAAACAAACAGCCGTCTTGATTTTCCCGTAACTCTGTTTATTGAATTTACAATCACTGTTCACCCATCTTACTTTCTCCGACTCAGAAGATTGCCGCCATTTTGCAAGGACATCAGGATGGCAAGTCTGGCGACAAAAGATCCGCATATAGAAGTAGAATGGCCTTCATTCACGTGGGTTATAACTTTTACGGACTCCGCTGGTGCTACCTTCACAAGAAAGTCAGCCAGGATTATTTCCCTGACACTCAGGTTCAGTCCTTTGAGTGTGAGCTGCAATTTTGATGACAGCAATTTCAGAAGGTGAGAGAACAGCACTAAGAAGCTCATCTACCTGTTGTCCATGTTTGATTGGGTCCCAGAGGACATAAGAAAACCTCTGTTTCCATAACATCCCCCAAATCATGGACGGCACCAAAAGCATACCGGCTGTCAGTATAAATATTAAGAGTCTGTTCTGACAACTAACTGGCACAGAGCTGGGTTTGTTAGGCTGATTTAGGTTGTGGGAGATTTTCCCTCTCAAGTAATTCATTTGGGGTAGTAACAGGATAACTAGCACAGAAATTTCCTTTCTCATTTTTTACAATATGAACTATCAACAAACAAAATTAGATCAGGATTAGTCACCAGGGTGTCTCATAAATCAGGACGTCGTGTCACAAAATGGGACATTATCTTGCAGTCATGGGGCTGGCCTTCATCAGCAGAGAAACTAATAGAGCAGGATTAAGAATGTTGCAACTTTTAAGATGCAGATTAGGTGGTGAGAGCAGAAGGGTCTCACAGGCAATTACTCTGCTTGCAGAGAAACGTTGGGTCAGTTCAGAAGTAAGAAGACTTTGGACAGCATGAGGAGTTTATGAACAAACATCATTTCCTAGGACTGGATCTGCTGAGGCTTCCACTAACTTTGCAGCTGCAGCTGTAGCCTGAAGACAGCTGGGGTGGCAGAAGCAAGCGAGTCAAGCTGACGCTGTAATGGACAACAGGCCTGGGTTTATTACCATCCTCTTGATGCTCCCAGGGCCTGGTCCTCTCGCTCATGCACAGACAGGGTGAAAGGTCTGCGTAGGTAGGTAGCCCGAGGGCAGGAGGTTCTTGTTTTAATCTTAGAAACGCCTGCTCGTGTCTATCCTCCCATGGAAGGGGTCCAGGGACAGAAATTTTAGTAAGTTCATAGAGTGGGGAAACTAATAGAAAAAAATTAGGAAGCCATAGTCAGCAATAGCCAGCTAGGTCTAAAAACCAATGAAGCCATCACTTAGTTGTGGGTCTAGGAAATCCTTGGATTAGCTTAATCCTTTTCGGAGAAAGCTGGATTCCTCCAGTGCTTACTTTATGACTAGGTAATGAACAGTGTCTGGAGATCATTGCAATTTTTCCTTACAACAAGTAAATGGAATCCTTTATGGATGTCTCTTTGGTAACTGGGCACAGCAGGAGGTCATCTACTTACTGTAGAAGGTCGATTTCCTGGGACTGGAGGGAAGGCACTGACATCTTGGTGGAGCACTTGGGAGAAATAAGAAGGGGCCTCAGTGACCCCTGAGGCATGACTGTCCAGGTTTATTGTTGATGGTTCCAAGTAAAGGCAAATAGATACTGGGTGTTGGGGTCCACAGGGATGCTGATGAAGGCTGAGCAAAGGTCCACAACTGTGAATCCTTTTGAGTCTCAGGGAGCTTGTGACAAAAGGGTGTTCAGGGTTTGGAACAACAGGGAAACAGGGTACAACTATCTTGTTAACAGTTCTCAAGTCCTGGGCAAATCACCATCGCACCCACTAGGTTTCTGACCTGGGAGGAGGATCTGCGGTTAGCGTCTGGGTGTGAAGCCTTCAGGATGTGACAAGGTGTGAGGCCTCAGGCTTCAGTGGACAATGAGACAACTTAGGAGGAGGTTCAGTCATGTTCATCTGACTCTTTATAGGCTTCGTACTTTTTATTATACCAACATCAGTATCAGAAGTAGCCCGAAGGTTTTTGAGCACCTTGATTAAATTAGAGGACTTCTTTTGGGATTCTTCTTCTAAATCAAGGACAGATTGTAAAGAACATGTAAGATCAGGTTCAGGTTGGTCAGGAAATTCTAAGGTGAAGTCTCTATAGGAAAGCAAAACATATCTGCCCTTTTCATTCAGAAAGGAGATCTCTACCTAGTACATTGACTGGGATCGTGTCACACAGCAAAAAAGAATGTTTCTTTCAGAGTCATTTGTAACAGTTGAGGTAGAAATTCTCTCTGAACTTTACTAGGTGGAAACCTTTTTTTCATGAGATTTGTTGTCGTATGAGAGTGGGGTTTAAAGTGGAGAGTGTAGTCCCAGTATCTACCAGAATTTGACGAGGTTTCCATTAATTTTAATTTTTGTTTCCCCTCGGAGGCTTAAGGGTATTGCCGTCAGCAGTTTACAAGAGGGTCCCTCAGAGCTCGGCCAGTTTGGGGAGAGGCCCCTATGGGGGCTCTCACTTAAGGGCATTTGGTAGATACTGAGGAATTTGTGTAGGACTTTGAGGACAATTTTTTTTTTCCAGTGTCCCAACTGATTACAAACGAGACATTGCTCCCTTGCCGGGGTTCTCATGATGGACCCCTGGAAGGATGCAATGTGGGAGGCCCAAGTGTCTGAGGTCTCTGGCTACAGTGGTTGTAGCTGTAAGGCCAATAATTTATCAGTCCTTTGTTGATGATCTCGTTCCAAAGTCCTTGCAAAGCACTCGGCTATGGTCAGCTCAGTCAGTTCAGTTCAGTCAGGGCAGCGGCCTCCCATTTTCTCTTCTGCCTTTTTGTTATGACCCACTATTCTCAGGAGATAAATCTCAGGAGATAATTACAAATAGGGCAGCTAGAGCAGATTCGGCGGCATCATTTATCATATGAAATCCAGAACGTCATAGGAAGAGCTTTAAAGAGGCTTTAAATCAGCCGCAGATTCTTTTGTTTGCGTGTTTGAATAAAAGACAAATCAGTGCAGAGAAGATTCTTAGGAATAGCTTGTGAAAGGTCAGCTGCTGTTTTGTGGGCTTTTTTTCTGGTTGAGGATTTTGTTTATCATCCTTGAGGTTTTGCCCCTCTGCTTCCTGCATCCCTTTTTGGGCTTCTCCAGGTCTTACCAGCATGTGCACAAGCTGATAAAGACCTGGCAGCCATGGGCATCGGCCCAAAGAAGGATTCTAAATCCTTCAAAAAACTCTTGGGATTCTCCCTGGGTTTAGAAATTTTTGAACTATGGCCCTTGGAACTCATTCCAGGTACAACAAGCCTCCCTGCCTTTCCTGCAGCCCGGCGGACTTCAGCCCTAAATGCCAACCAGGGAGGCACCTCCAAACACCAGCCTGTCCAGGAGGCAGGCACCGCAGACCAGCAGTAAGGTGGCCACAGGACAGCGCACCAGGACCAGTGGGGCCCAGCAAATCTTGAAGAGGGGATCACAAAAAGAGAGTAGAGAGGGAGAAGTGTCTTCCATTTGTGAACGACTGAAGAGAATTTGCTCACATCCCCTATGCCAAGCTTTCTCTCTTCTCACGCAACAAATCCTGAACTCGGTTCACCTCTCACCACACACAGCATCCCCTGCCCTTGGAGTATGAAATCGTGGGCACGAAGCACTGGAGAGGTTTCAATCTTCTGATGGCTCACAGATGTCAACCAGGAATGAGGGATGTCATCAAATGGTTTTTCTGAGAAGCAAACTCTTAGATGACAATTGTCATAGAGTGTACTGGAGAGTAGGGAAAGCAGGACCCAGCAGAGAAGGAATCTGTATCGTGGCACTGTTACAATGCAGGTCTCAGCCAGTGCCACAGGGAGCTTTAGAGCTGGGATAATCCAAATGGGGCCGAGGGCCCAGGCTTTTATATCCCCATCTCAACCAGTCATCGAGGCAAGCTACTCCAGGAAAAGGTAGGACTGGACAAGGCAACATTCTTCAGCTGAGGGCAGGTGCCACAGAGGAAACTCAGCTAGAGCTATTGGCAGCCAACACTGTCAACAGCTGGGGCAGAAGCACCTCACTCCTGGGAGAGAAGGATCTGGGCAGCACACCAGGGGATCCACCCACCCACCCCTTGCACCACTTGGGTTGACTTGCTTATACAATACGGTCTAGAAAAAGTCTTCATGAATCTGATGATCTTCTTTTTCTCAGGAGACTTGCAGGAGGAAGGTTCTTGGGGTGAACTAACCCCTTCTCTACTGCCGCAGCTGGTCTTGAGGCTGTAAACACCATGGTATGGTGATTTATAATAAGAATATATGTTCCTGGCACAGAGCTTCTAAAACCCTTGCCAGTTCTGGTGATGAAAGCTATTATGAGCTGTTACATTAATGAGGTTACTTTTGGAAAGTGCCTAAGGATGGGGGCCCTCTGACCCTGCTTGTATCCAGTCCCAAGGCATCACTTCAGTCTCACGATGGATGGCTGCTGGGCCCACCTGGCATTATAACTTGGCGGGGTTGACTGAACCCAGCTCATGACAGGCAGTTCTGGCTGCAAGTCCACTTGAATTCCTATGGCCAGGCTCTTTGCCTTTGCAAGGGCCAGTAACACATTGGGAACTTCTTTTCAAAAGATGTAAATTCTCCTTTCTAGTTGGCATGGCCATGGACCAGAAGCCCCAGTGTCTTATTTTGTGATTCTTCAACAGTCATAGACTTCACAGGACACAGTGGGCTTGTTTCCCATCAGTTACCTCTAATCCCCTCAGAGGCTACCTGTTTGTGTGGCACAAGCTGCAGGATCATTTGCTCCACATCAGGACCCACTGGAACCCACTCACGCTCAGCAACCCAGTCGCAACTGGTAGTCTTCTGTGCACATGGTCAGAGCAGTCTTCCCAAGTACAGAGAAGCTGCCTGCCAGGCACCGCGCCTCTTTTTCAATGATAGGCAAGAGATGCTGTAAGTAGTCTCTCACTTCAGAGGGGACATCCCAGTGCCCCCAGACTAATCCTATGAGGTGCTCTGGAGCTGGGGCACTCCTTTAGAATTATCCGAGTTGAGGAAAAGGGAACAGGCCTTTATTGGTTTATATAACCAGTCACTAGGTGTGAGCTGTCCCCAGAAAAGAGGGTGTGATCTTGAGGAAGGCAGCTCTCTACAGCCAAAGGCAATTCTCAGAGAGGCACTCTGTACAGACCTGTTGGCCACCAATGCTGCTGAAGCCGGGGGAACGATTCCCTTGTTCCTGACGGGTAGATGGGGCTCTAGGCAGAGCACCAGGGCAGCCACTACAAGGATGCAGGTACGGGCCTGAGGCTCGATGTCTGAGCCCTGGGTGGGTTCTGCAGCTAGTCTGGAAGGAAACTCTTGGAAATTTATATTTGCTCACTGGGCTTCTGCCCAACCATAGACTGGATCCTTGAACTAGATACATGACTTACTGTTCACTATACATTAAAATCACCAGGGATGTGCCTAAACGCACAGTTATCTTTCCCAGACTCTAGTCCAACGAGTCAGAGTGGGAGTGGGGCTTAGGGACACTATTCTACCTCCTAGACTTCCTTCAGCTCTGACTGGCCCCAGCTGTGCGTCCTCTGGCAAGCCATTTAATCTCCCTAGTACAGTGGGATCAAGACGCCTACTACTAGAGGATTCTGTGTAATAATGAGCAAATAGCAAAGGCGTGTGGATGTCTCTTCAGCATAGTTCAAGGGTGTGTTCACCCAGAGAGGCAGCTCTCCCTTTTATGAGCTTTGTCTTGTATAAGGAAGGCTTTTGGCTTCTCTAAGCCTCAATTCTTTTATCTTTATAATGAGCATCATAAAAGCACTTATCTCAGATGTTGGCCAGAAGGATTAAATTCAGTAACACACTGCAATTCAAGAGCCCCTGGCATGGAGAACAAATTGAACCGAAGTGGCCATGATTATTGACTATTTACTGCATCTCAGTTGCAATGTTGAGCTCTGGTATGAAAATAAGTTTATACATTGTTTCTTCCAAGAAGTTCCAAGCAACTTTGGGAAAGGCTGGTAGCAAATCCCAGCTGGTTCTCTTCTGGGGAAGGAGGAACTGAGGTCCTGGGTGTGAGAGAGCACAATGGAGTAGGAGCCTCATGGGACAGGTCAGAGGACCTGGACACTAGCACACATAGGCCTCTAATACCCTGCATGGCACGAAGGATTTTCTTCCTGTCCTTGGGCCTCAGTTTTTCTGTCCAAGAAAGGAGAGGGTAGAAGATGATGAATTCTCAGGTTGTATTCAATTCTTTCTCTAGCTGTGTGGTTTCAGATGGACTGTGAGTCTGAGCTAAAAAACACAGGGGGAAGTCAGGATTGCCAGGTAGCACCTCTATCTGGTCATTCTTACTTTTTAGGGACTGGGTAAGAAGTCAGGACATCTGCTTCTGTAACAGGGGACTCATAACCTGCCCCCATCAGAGTTGTTCCTGATCACAGACTACTCATGCACCAGCAACAGAGATCTATGAATTAACTCTCCCTCAGATGAGTGCTGGCTGGGAGGTCACCAAGACAGAGAACACAGAGAAAAGCCAGAGGGCATCCACCTCCCTGCAGCAGGCAGCTGAGCCAGATAGAACAGCCGCCAAACCCAGATGGTCAGAATTAACATTTCATACCGAGGTCCCCAGGTCATGCAAAGCCGAGGTCTGGGGAAGGAAACTTCAAATTGAAAATAGCAGCTTGGCATGACTGAACAACTCACCAGCTATGACGCCGACATTACTCAGAGGCTGTCGTCCCTGGAACACATCAGCCACATTCCTCTGAGGCCCAGAGCACACAAAATATCTGATCCTCACCACAGTATCTGGGACCTCTCCTTCCTATCTGGTATCCCTCATGGTTCTTTTTCCATAATACAGGCATTCCTAACTGTGACATGTCTTGATTTGGAACCAGAAGTCAGTTTGGGGGAGAAATTATGAGAATTCCATTGTCTTACCCTTGCAGTCTCCCAGAGACTTCCAGCCATACTTTCTCTGAAGTCCCTAAAAGTAACCACTCTTAAACTTATTGAGAACTTACCACGTGCCAGTAGCTACTGCTCAAACACTTTTTGTACATCAGCCCATTTAACTGGAAGTGGAAACTGAGGTCCACCTTCTGACTCCTCACTCTTTTCTACATCCCATGCTGATGTGCCTAGGGCTTTTATCTAGTGGACAGAAGCCAGAATTTCCCCTGGTCCCAGGACAGGGGCACTCAGGCCTTCATCTTGAGGAAGTTCCTAGAGGGAAAGGGGCTGCCATAGTCCTTCACCTATTGATCTGACATCCACAAGAGGTGTTCAGTCCCCTCTGAGCAGGGTCCCTGTGCTGTCCTCCATACTCTTGGCGTCATCCAGAGGTCTTCACAGAGGACTTTCTGCTTGGGCAGAGGGAGCCCAGTCAGAAGCAAAAATGAGCACAGAGCACAGGGATAGTTAAACAAATGTCCCTAAAAACTTCCAAGCCAGTATTTGACAACAGCGTTTTCCTCCAGTGCCCTACAGTACACAATTCCCTGCCTCTGCACCAACTGTCCACTAGAGGGAGCCAATCCTCAGCAAGTAGAAATCATGTGTGGGTTATGTTCACCCCTTGCCCATTAGTATTGTCTCCACTAACATGTCTTGATGTGAGTGTGTGTTGGGGGAGGAGAGGAATTCAGCTCCATTAGTGCATCTCACACCATGCAGTACCCTGGAGGCCTGGGTGTGAGGGACTGGGGCCTCCAGCTTCTGCCTCATACAGATGGTTCTACTTGCCCTGGTTGATAATTGGGATTCCACCTATGATGTCACTTGGGGAAAGACTTTGACAACTAAACCAAGGTTTGAAAACCCCAGCACTCCAAGATCTTCATCTGCCACCCAGCATTGATCTCCTCTGATGCTACGATCCAAGAGCTTTATAACTAGGATTCTT
Organism: Camelus bactrianus; assembly: GCF_048773025.1. Classification (NCBI taxonomy): domain Eukaryota; kingdom Metazoa; phylum Chordata; class Mammalia; order Artiodactyla; family Camelidae; genus Camelus; species Camelus bactrianus. The sequence continues at coordinate 35,356,810 of NC_133554.1, read as the reverse complement.
GGAGTCCAGGTTCTAATTTAATACCATCCTGGGTTCTAAGGAAGTTAGCACGGTTTAGGAACGGAGAGGTGTTTCAAGCCCTGGTTTGGATCCCAGCCTCAGTGCTGAACCCTTCACGGGGATGCAGCCAGAGAGTGGAAACAGGAGGAATTTTGGATCTGCTCATCTCTCTTATGACCAGTTTCCTTCCTTCCTCCCTTTTCCACAGAAGGCTTTTCAGTGAAAAGGAAGTGGACCCCTAAGATAATCCAACTGAGAGCACTTCCTGTTCTTAGAATGGGCATGACTGTATCCCCTCTTCCTATCTCAGCTCTGTTAGTCTGGCACCAGATGGAGGCTGTGTCCAGTCCCGGCCCACTGGTTCCCTTTGTTACTTCCAGGAAACCTCCCCAGGACCCCACTGCCTACTCTGCAGATTTCAGATCTCATTTCATCATTCCTTGACTATCATGCTGCCAAGGAAAAGACTTCCCTCTCACCTTAACTCCCTACCTCCTATAAAAGAATGGATCACGACTCTATAAAAATCAGGCAGAGCAGCCAGAGGAGCAGAGGAGCTGAGAGAAACCCAGAAATCTCTACAGTTTTAGGAAGTGGGGGCTGTGCCCCCAGTGAATGGCTTTTTGACTTGGCTGGTCTCCACATCAAGGTTCAAGACAAATAGGGCCATTCCAGCACTGGGATTCCAGTGCCCGACAACAGCTCACTGGGATTCAAGGACTTCATTGCCTGTCCAGCACCAGCCCACAGTCATTTCTTTCCTCCCCAGCCTGCCACCCCCTCCCTCCCACACAGTGAAACCCCCCACCTATTCTATTGCAACAGCCTTCGGAATTTCTTCCTAATCATTCTCATTCATCTACCCTCAGCCCCAGAGAAATATTGATATTGGGGGCAGGGCGGGTGGCATGTAGAGCTCAGTATAGTAGAGCGAGTGCCTGCCACGCACAAGGTCCTGGGTTCAATCCCCAGTACCTCCACTAAAATAGATACATAAACAAAAAACTAATTCCCTCCCCCAAAGAGACTGATTTAAAAAAAATTTTTTAAATACTGATCTTATGTAAACCAAGATCTCAGAGGAAGCGTAGGTGACAGCTGACTTAATAGTCAGGTGACACCTTTCAGTGAAGAAGAGGCATAAACAGGAGTCTTAAACAGTGAGGTGAGATAAAAGGAGAGGTTTCTATAGCACTAGTTCAGGATGCGCAGGAGAAGAGCAGGTGAGAAGCAGAAATCTCATCAAGAAGTAGAAATCGTGTCTGGCTGGAATTTGGTCCAGGAATAGGAAAAAAGTTTAGAGATTTTAGAATGCAAGCCTGGAGTCTTGTTTTAGAGGATCTTGAATGTCAAGAGGGACATTGGCTTCAATTCTGAAAGTGATAGGGAGACACTGAGGATCTCTGACCAGCAGGGAAGCTCAGGGCCATAATCAGAAGTATGCTTGAGGAGGAGAAAGCCGGTGGCTGTGGGCAGGATGGAGTGTGGAAGGAGGATCTGAGAGCAGGTCTCTGCAATGTCTAGGCAAGAAGTAATGGTAAGGATGGAGGAGGAGAGGTAGCTTGTAGAGGATTTACTGAAGATGTTTAGTCATGGGGACAGAAAGGAAGGCAGGGACTCAGACCAAATACCACCGGCTGGCACTCAGGTGCATGTCCACCCATTCCCCCCAATTTTCTTCCCTTTATCACTAGGCCGTTAAGGCCCAGCTATGGAGGTTTAGAAACAAGCATTTAAAGGGACAGGATCTCCTCTTCCCAGATGGTCCCCTAAGATTCCACTGTGGTGTATGAACTTGGCCTGCTCTTCTTTCAAAACCAGGACCCACTTGTATAGAAGCCAGCCTCCTCACCAAAGATAAAGACCAACTAGCAGGACTCCTGCCTGCCAGTCTTGGGGAGAGATGGTGGCTGTAGATAGCAGTGTACTCAGGGACACAGGGCGCTGGAAAGGTCCAGGCCTGGAAGGCAGGAGCTGTCAGGGCTGACTACAGAGGGGCACTGACTCCCGTGCACTTAGGCAAATCAGCTTCTCTTTCAGGGCCTCCATTTCCCTCCCCATCCAATGGGGATAACACTGTACCATAGGCAGGAAGTGAGGGAATCTGGCAAATGATCTTACAATTTCCCTCAGTTCTAGGAGCTGTGTCTCCTGGAAAACATCATCATGCGTACTGGCTGGGGAGGAGCTGGAGGGAACAGTGCTTCAAATCTGTACTCAGGGCCAGTAAGGAGCCTGGGTTACTACAAACCCACTCCTGGCTCAGCCGGTGCCCGCCTGGACACAGTAGTTTTCATCAGAGCCCCCTGTAAGGCCCCCAAAGTCCCAGGAACAATTAGCATCTTCATTCATCCTCATGCCAGGTCCAGTAGTCCTGCGTGCCTCTTCTGCCACCAACATCCCATCTCCAAACACCAATCAAGAGTGACCCCGAAACCTCCAATGGCGTGTAGGAGCACACAGTGAGTTGGACTACAAACAGCTACGATGTCACCATATGCATCAATGCTCAGAAGTCCCTCTAGCACTGGGCAAGCCCTGGGCGGAAGGCAGGAAATGGTAAGCGGCAGGAGTGGTGAGGTGGACTCTGCGTGCTCAACCGTAAATAGAATTTGCTTGCACTCCCTTCATAAAGCCATAGCTCTTCATTTTGAAGTAGTCCTTAGCCGACCTGTCCTCCCACTCCTGTCCAAAACCTCAAAGCATTGAAGGCTTTGGGGCCTCTGACAGAGGGGAGTTCCCACGGGGGACCAGGGACCAAACAGACACATGACACGTAATTGAGCATTGCCCCCCCCCCACCCCAGCTCCTCTAGGCTGTGCCTCTGCACAAAACTGTCAGCCAAGCTCTCACAAATCATTTTCCTTCCATGAGACTCAGCTTACCCACCCACGAACATGCTTTGGCACTCGGTTGATGGCTTCCGAACTGGCTATGAACCGAAATCACCAGGACCACTTCCAAAAGCACAGATTTCCAGTCTTATCCCAAGATTCTGAGTCAGCATGTTGGCTGATGGGAAAGTGCCCAATTCAGGTTTTTAACCAGTTTCCCTGGGGACCCGAGGCCCAGTCTGGAGGCTCTCTGAGGTTCCTTTGTGCTGTCACATTTGGTTTGTGCCCCCTGTCTTGAATTTGAACCTCCATGGTTGTCTTTATAATGACCTGACATTTACTTGGGCCACTACTCATCTCCAGCCCCAGCTCACTATGTTGTCACCTGGGTTGCCTGCTGGAAAGCACTTCATTTCTTCCTTTTAATATCTCTTTCCATCATTTCTGATTCTGTGATCTCTGAATAAATCTGAGGCAACGCTGTGCAATGCATACCACGCTTGGGATTCCCAGCCTATTCTTCTACGTGACCCTGATGTTCCCCGGGAATCACTTAAGAAGATGGAGATCAGCATCCACTGCAGAAGCCTCATTTCTCTCCCAACACTAATTCAACCCCGTCTACTACCAACATATGACCACAGTCCTGCCCGTCCACCAGCTCCTAAGTGACAAGCACATTGTTGTGTGTGCTTTAGCTAACTGCTCACCTGGAAGCCCCCAGGAGGAGAGAAAGAAGGCAGAATGATCACCTCCCTGGGGAATGCAGTTTGGCAGCTGGCCAGAGCAGCTACAGAACGTGGGCAGGCTTGAGTTTCATTTTAACTTTCACACTAAGATTTCCCAAACCCAGATTAAACCAAAACCCAAGGAGGGAAATTGCAAAATCAAAAGGAATTGCTGATGGCAGTCTTTGAACTCACTGCACAATCTGGGTGTGGTGTCTCTCGGTGTCTGTCTGTCATACCTGGGACCTGTCTCCCATCCCTTCTGGGGTCTCAGAGCATTCTGCACTTCTGGCTCATGTGAGGGTCCGAGGACCTCATTCTTCACTGTTTCTGGGAGACTCTTTCTGTTTCTTCATCTATAGCACAGGTCCCATCTCTACCACATCTTTACCAGGAAACATGAAAACAGCTAAAGGAACACTTCCAATAGTCCACATCCTGGGTTCCTCCCTAGCATCCTCTGCTCACTGCATCCCTCTCATTATGAACATCTGTAACAGTTAACTTAATGGAGGGGGAGCACAGGTATCTCCTGGCCTAGAAATGGCCAACCTGTCACAAAACTGAGGTCATCCTTAACACTGTGCCCATGAAAGACATGAGTAAAGAACCTCATCACTATTTCTCATAGTCCAGGATCAGACCTCACTACCCCTCCGACAATTCTCTTGGGTTGACACTTGCACGGAAAGCAACTTGCCAGCCCTAATCTTGTGCACCTTGCATTTTACAGATGAGGCAGGTGGGCCTGACGAAATCTGGTCAGGTCACACAGCTGCTTAGCAGGCAAGCCAGGATTACGCCTGCTTGACCTTAATCCCTTGCACCTCTATGACCCACGTGTCCTCATAATAGACTATTAGTCCTATTTCTGTTTCTTGCCTCCAGATGCATCTCTGTATCATGTCATCTCACTGGATGAATGAAAATGTCCTTGGCTTATTTAGCGGCCTTGCATGTGAACTGCAGCTAAATGCAAACTTGATTCCTAAACCACACTGGACCACGTGTACCGGACATGATGCAATTGGCCGGGACAGCCCCAAAGCTTAAAAAAGCTGTCATCTGGAAGGGCTTAAGTTTCCTCTTCTAAGAGGAAATCCTGAGGTCAGGGATATTTTCCATGTTCTTTAACTTCTGTATTGTTAAGAGGTGATGCTGTGTTTTCCAAAAATGGAATATACAAGAGGAAGAAGTTTTAAAGTCTCTTATAAATAAGTAAGAAAAATAAGTGAATTCTTAAGCTAAGGAGACTATCATGTAAGCCAGTCAACGTGTACATAAAAATACCAACCAATAAATATAAATTTAAGCAATGGAGTGGTTTCTATTAAAAAATTTTCTTTCTTCAGTTTTTCTGAGATATAACTGACATGCAGCACTGTATACTTTTTATTGGGGGGGGACTAGGTTTTATTTATTTTTAATGGAGGTAAGGGGGATTGAACCCAGGCCCTCATGCTTGCTAAGCACACACTCTACCACTGAGCTATACCCTGCCCCTATTTATTTTTTAATTGAGGTAATACTTCCTTAAAATAAAGTTCAATAAAGTCAGGTTTACATACGTTTACACTCCATGTAGCCACTACTCAAATCAACATTTGTAGAACTTTTCCAAATCCCAGAAGTCTCCCTTACACCCTTAGCAGTTAATATCCCCAAAAGGGAGCCTCTAGTCTGAATTCTGTCACTGTAGGTTAGTTTTGCCTGTATACAAGATCATACTATTATTAACAAAGCATTGTACATTTTTTTTTCTGGATGAACCATTTACTAATGAGAAGACAATTTTACCTTTTTTTTTTTTTTTTTTTACAATTGAAGATACAACAGCAGAATGCATAAGCAGGCATTTTAAACTACATACAAATCATTAAACTACTTTTCGTTTCTTGTATGACCTCTACAAATAAAAAATGTCACAGGAAACATTAAAGTATTGATAAATTTACATCTAAAATTAAAGTCAAACACACATGACAGTGATTTATATGAAGAGTTAACAGAAAAAAGTGTTCCACAAAAATCATCAGCCCCTAACGTAGCAAAATTTCTATTTGTAAATAAGAACATTTGGCCCTCAGGTTTAATCACTACTAGTAAAGCAGAACCTGGTCCCACAGGTTCTACATCCATGGATTCAATCAACTACAGATCAAAATATTTGGGGAAAAAAAATTCCTGAAAGTTCCAAAAAGCAGAACTTGAATTTGCCATGCACCAACAAGCACTTACGTAGAATTAACATTGTATTAGGTGTTATAAGCAATCTAGAGATAATTTAATTACTGTCATAATTTCTAAATGACATAAAATGTATCAGCAACACCAAATTTTCAGGTCTGTATACGTAACCTGCTAAGTTCATACAGTCAGACTCTCACTGCTCCCAATGTCAGCACAGACGTGTGGTTGGCTTTACTTAGGTGTTATAAGCAATCTAGAGATAATTTAAAGTATATGGGAGGATGTGTGTAGGTTATATGCAAACACCACACCATTTTATACAGGAGACTCAAGCATCTGCTGATGCTGGTATCTGAGGTGGGGGTCCTAGAACCAATCCTCTGCAGATACCAAGGGACAACTGTAAACAGAAATATATTACCATGCTGTCACAGCCTATAAAATATAACATCTCTAGTAATATTTGCATTAACAGAAAGATCCCACTTAAAATAAAGAATTACCAAAAATTATTTCCGGCTGCCTCTTTTGCTTTCTGAGACAGCCTACACTCTCCATAGAGTGTGTATCTCCCTGAATAAATCTACTTTCACTTAAAAAAAAATTATTTGCAATCTTGCATTTGTCAAAAGCAACAGATACAGTTTCAATTATACTAGCTGAAAATGAGCCTGCTAAAAGTAAAAATTTTGATGGCCTAATAAATTTGTAGAAAAGCAAGCCAAAGTTATATCTTATGATCAATCAAGATATCACAATTATTATTTATTGTATTATATAAAATAACAAAATACTATTCTAATGCAATTTAAAAATTTGTTGTTCGCACTATTACCCCTATTGTGTTTTGTAAGTAATGAAATATTTTTAAAGGATAAAGCTTTGTATTTTAGAAGCTCTAATATCACTTTTTCCTACTTTTTGAAAAAGAGGCCCCACATTTTCCTGTTATGTGGAGCCCAGGCTGGAAGACAAGGCAACAGAGAGACAGCGTTATGGCTGGAAGAGAGGCTGGGGCCAGCAACCATGCTGAGCGTTCAGAACCCCACTGAGGAAGCCATTAAAGCGAGGGGGCAGAATGAGTGAGGGCCTAGCAAGTCAGAACCTGCCGGAGTCTGCGGTCTTAACAGTCACCCTAAGACTGATTACGCACCTTCTAAACTTTGAAAGCCCCTAGTCTAGAATATTCTCTGTCACTTTACAGTGGGTCTCATTTTTCCCACAATTACTAGTGAATACAGCATGGCCTGAGAGTAAATCCCTGCCTCTTCTTCAGAATAAAGATTATTGGTTTTCTAATAGCTCTTTCTCAAAAGACTTTCTTTTCCTTTCATTTGCTAGCCAGGTTATGCTTTACCAGCAATGATTAAACAAATCTGCAGAAAGGGACGACCTGGTTTATAAACACAAAACCACAGCCCACAGTCTACTCAGCCTGAGGCATGACAGGCAGGGCTTTTAATTTTTCTTTTTCTTTTTTTTTTTTGAGATTAAAACTCACAGAAAATTCAAAAAGTAATTATAGATTTTAAAAACACATGCAACATTCATATTTATAAAAGCAACACATTATTTGTGATTCAATATTATATACTGCAAAAAAATTCAAACTATTGTATTAAAACAGAAATTGAGGGCTTTTGCCACTTCCACTAGCAGTCCCTAGATAGCCACTCTTAAAAGTTTAGTATATAGCTTCTAATTCTGTTTCTATGCATATACAAGTATATGCAGAGATTTTTTATTTAGAAAACAAAAATAAAACCATATATTCTTCACTTTACCCCCTCATTTATTTTGAGCATCTTTCCACATCTGTTCAGATCTTTCCATCAAAAACACTGTCACATATTAGATCCACATTTCTTCAGAGTTCCATAATACCCCACTATATAGAATACCACAATTTATTTAACCAGTTTCTTCCATCTAGACAGTCATATTATTTCAGTTCTTTGCTACAGCAAGATATATATACTACAGTTTTTCATGTGTGTGCAAGTATTTCCAGAAGCTGAATAAATGATTAGAAATAGCTGGGGTCAAAGAAAGTGTAGATTTTTAAGGCTTTTGCAACAGATTACCAAAAGTTTAGGGAACTTTTACTTTCCCCATACACCTTTTTTGCACAGCTTCAATTTCTTACCATTCAGAAAAGTATCACTAAGAGTTTTTTAAATCCAGGATATTTATAGTATACCATTTATACAAAAAAAAAAAAAAAACCTATACAATGTATATTGTAAAAGCATAGGAAATAAGGTCATAATATATTCAAACTTAATAGGGACTGCTCAGGCAGGGGCACTGACTGGGGAAAGGGCAAGGAGAGAGGCTCACTCTTATTCTGGATGTTGTGTGTCGTTGATATACTTTAAAATAATACTTTCCAGTATTACTGTCATAATTTCTAAATGACATAAAATGTATCAGCAACACCAAATTTTCAGGTCAGTATACGTAACCTGCTAAGTTCATACAGTCAGACTCTCACTGCTCCCAATGTCAGCACAGACGTGTGGTTGGCTTTACTTACTTTACTCTGCTATGTATTTATTATCCTCACAAAAATGTATGATTAGGTATTTTAAGCAAAAATCAACAACTGTAATCTTTTTGGAAAAGAAATTTCAGGATATATTTAAATAATGTTCCATTTGTACAATGTCTTCAGAATAGATAACATCACTTGCATACTGTTACTAATGTACAAAAGTCCTTCCTCATTCCAGTTTGTTCACCTTCAAATGTATTTTCTAGCAAATAACCTGTTTTGAATCAGGAGATTAAACACTATTTACAACCATCTACAGAAAATATTCTCTATTAGTACTTTTGGTGAGGAATCAGTCTTATGTTGAGACCTACACAATCCATAAACATCTTTTTTACTCTAAAGGTCTAATATACTCTTTTGCTGGCAGCTTATCCAATCACCTAAACAGGACTGAATATAGGTGTTCACAGTGAAGCAACCGCAATATCCAAGAACACATTTGGCAATTTCCCATCAAGTAATAAAATGTAACATTTACAGTACTATAATATGCTGACTTTGAGAAGCAGCATGGTTAAGTACAAATTTTAATAGAGCTCTGAAATGGGGGTCTGGTGACCTGAGGTCTGGACCACTCTCATCACCAATCTGTTCTGTGACCTGCCTTTGGCAAGTCACGTCTACCTCTCTGAGCCTCAGTTTCCCCATCTGTTGAATGGAAGGGAAAACACCTAGACTAGGTTCTTATTTTTCAGGGTCTCTAATTCCTAAGAGAGGCTGATAAAAGCTGTAAACTCTATTACCAAAAACATATGCTTGCACCCAAAAAACTTGTTTACAATTTCCTTCTGATATCCACTATGAACTCCCTAAGACCTCTGTACTAAAAGATCTGTTGAGGTTGTTCTGCACACTAAAACTCTATGCTGATTTTCATCAAAGAAATATATGGACTACCAAATGGTAAAATTAAGCAAAGATAATTTTGAAAGACATTACTAATTACTTTGAATCCTAAAATGTATTAAGAGCTAAAATATATACCAATCTTCTACAAATAAGATTTCCTCAGATGGATATCCACCTGACCCACAGACGAATGCTAAAATCACCTCTTTTTTTTTCAGTCCTCTAGTGCTAAGTAACTGAAGGAGATTTAACATTCTTACCTATCCCCAAATGAATTAATTTACCTGCTTCCTAGTCCTGCGACCCTACAGGTTAAGAACCACAGAGTGGTAACAGACAGAACAGTCTGAATTGGAGTGCTCACTCTACCACTTTCCTCAAAAATTTGAGTAAATTACTTGGCTTCTACATGTTTCAGTCCCTTAGTCTATAAAATGAAAATAAAAGCAATAACCACCTCATAGTTACTGAGGATTAAATAAGGCAATATATGTAAAGCACTTGGCATAGTTCCTCACACACAGTAAGCACTCAATAAAATGTGAGCTACTAGTATTAGTTATAATAAAATGGAATGTAGTTTTCATACTGAGAAAATAATGCAGTAATTGCTACTCTTACACGTTTTTGGTACACATTTTTGAATAGTAAGTGGACATTTCTAAAAAGGAATTCCTATTTTTAGTAACTTTTTCTTTTTACTACTCTTCTGCTCTGGAAAAATTGAAGTATGTAAACAGATATCTATATGACATACAGTGGTGAGGTAGAGTGGAATGAGGCCCAGCTGTAGAGCCAGACAGATCTGAGTTCTAGATCTAATTCAGCCACTTAGTAATTATGCAACCTGGGCCACTTAATACCATTCTTCTCAGCTTCTCCCCTACAGGTGATAAAACTGCTTCACCAGGGAAGAGAGAAGGTCCTGGCTAGCACAAATACTAATAATATTCAGGCCAATGATGAAGGACACTTATTTTATCTTATCAACATAAGTACTAACGCAGTGTTTTGAGGGTCACATACTCTTTCCAAAGTATAATGAGATGGAGCCCCCTAGCTCCTAGAAATTTTTCAGGTATTTCAGGAAACACTATGTCAGAGATTTTTAAGCACATTATAACAAGGGGGACAGTAGCTAGTTTTTTTCTGGACGTGCAAGAATCTGAAAACATTATCAAGTCAGTTTTCTGACGAAACGATTCACTGAACTTCGCTCATAATGCAACAATTAAATACTTCTTTTGATTAGACTTCTCAGTTTCACGAGCTAACTTTCATGCGCTATTTGGTGCCGTGTGTGAAAAGAAAACTTGTTAAAAGAAACTACAAACTACGCTATAATTAGTTCAAATATTTTAAAATATGATACTAGAACACAAAACCCAAGCACCGAACCAAAAAAAAAAAAAAAAAAAGGTAATGAAGCTGACTGCATCCAATTCTTAGAAACGCAGAGTCAATTCAAGTAATCAAATAAGCCTCTAACTTTCAAAAAACATCTACAAACAAGGGAGTCATAATTTATAAAAACAAAACGGAGGCAGCAAATACACACCGTCTATTGAGTAACTGAATATGGTTAATCCTTACTTCTACTCCCTGCATGGACCGCTTTACCCTTTGACTGGAGCTCAAGGAGTAGGTAAATAACCCTACTCACCAAGCTCCTCATTGTATTGTAGTGAAAGAAAGGATTCCACGAGGACCGTAACCCAACTCTCCTCAACGGGCGCAGGGACTCGGTCCCAGACAGTTTTGTCCCAATGACCTTGGTCCCAAAGATTCCCCTTCCTCCCCTCCGCGGGTCCTTCCACGTGCGGCCAGCTGCGGTTGCCACAGCCGCGGCAGCAGGTGGGAGAAAGCGCTCGGAGACCCGAAGGCAGGCGGGGAACAAGGGCTGCTAACAGCACCCGGGCTGGGCCAGCCCTCCGCCGCCGCCGGCACCAACCCCGCAGCGGAGCGCACAAGGCCCCGACCTTGCTCCCGCCTCCCCTCGACTCCTCGCGGTGAGGGCGGCTTCACAGGCAACCTCTTTCCCACGACCCCACATTCCGCGGCGCCGCTGGGGCGCCGGGCACCCAGGGGAGGGGACAGACCGGCCAGGGGCACGGAGGCAGGCGCACAGCCTGAGGGAGGGTCCTGCGCCACGTCACCGCCGCTGCCTCCAGCCCCGGGGCTCCCGGGACGCCCGGGACGCCCGGGACGCCCCGGCCGGTCGCCAGCCGCGGGGCACGGGGGCGTGGCCACTCACCGTCAGCACTCTGGCCGCGTTCTCCAGCGGAGCGCCCTCTTCCGGGGCCTCCAGCGCCGCCGCCATCGTCGTCTCTTTTGAATGACGCGCCACGCGCTGCATTCTGGGAGCGGGCTCCCGGGCGGCCAATCGGGCGGCCAATCGCGCGGCCTCGTACATTTTTTAAGAAAAACGCGTTTGTTTTCTATTACTGTCATAATAAAGTACGAAAAAATTAGCGGCTTAAACAACATAAATTTATCTAACAGTGCTGAATGAAGGTCAGACACAGGTCTCATCAGACTGAAATAAAGTGTTGGCCGAGCTGTGGTTTTTTTCTAGAAACTCCAGAGAACAGTTTTCTTGATCATTTGGGGGTGTTGACAGAATTCGATTCCTTTAGGTTATTAGACTGCGATCCTTGTTTGTTGATGACTGTCAGCTAAGGGCCATTCCCAGCTTCTAGAAGCCATCATAATCCTTAGGTCAGAGCCCCCTTCCTCCACCTTTAAAGCCAGCAACAGCAGGTCAAGTTTCAAACACACACACACACACACACACACACACACACACACCACACACACACACACACACACACACACACAATCTCTCCTATCTCATCTCTCTGATGTAGGAGGAAAGGGTCTCCACTTTAAAGGACAGTGTGGTTAGACTGGGCCTAGCTGAATAACCCAGGCTACTTTTCCACCTCAGAGTCTTTTCTGGAATCACATCTGCAAAGATCCCTTCACCGTGCAAGGTAACGTATTCACAGGTTCCAGCGACTGGGGAATGGACATTTGGGAGGCCTGTTACTATGCTTACCACAAATAGAAAATGTCCAGGGTAAAACTTTCTAGAAAGCAATATGGCAGTAAGTATTAAAAATGCCAACACTCCATACATTGTGATGTATTATTTCCACAACTACAGAAATAAAGACGTGGTCAGGATTATTAAAGTGGCTTTTTCATCATAATACTAATTAAAATAATTTTAAAAGTGAAAACATAAATCATATATATACTTAACTGTTGTGAAATGCTTTAATTATGGTGTAATTATGGTAACTTTTATATGTATATATAAAATGAACCAGTATGAAGCCTTTAAAATTCAAGAAATTGAAGAATATCTAATGACTGAAGAGTGCATGACCAATGTGAAGTGAAAAAAAGCTTTAAACACCACCATGTGTGCATTATGTCCATATATGTGTATGTGTGTATATGTTTTTGTATAGGTATATATGGATATATGTGCATCTATACATAGATACACATATATATGCATAAACATACAAAAACACATATACATCCATACATATGGATACATACGGATGTAAATATACACATACACATACGAAGAGAAATGAAGAGAGAGGAAAGGAATAAAATAAAAATATAAGCCAGGTTATCAATATGTAATTAAAATTCAGGTAGGGTGACCAACCTCGATTTGCCCAGGACTCAAGGATTTCCTGGCACACTAGACTTCTAGTGCTAAAAAACAAGCGGTTTCAAGCAAAATCAGGATACTACATTTTATCATTTCCTTGAGGCATTTCTGTAATTTTGTGTTTCTTACAAAGAGCAATCAACTAAAAATCATTAGAACTCCTGCAGGTATGTTATTCTGAGCTGAGGGAAATGCCAGAGTCTGCGTCTGGGAGACATTTCAGAAGCCTCAGGAACATTCAAAAGTGTTACAAATCCTCTCACTGTTTCAGATGAGAAAGAAGTGCAGTTCCCTCCACCAAGGAAACAGACCTGCTATTCCAGGGCAGATTCCGGAAGAAGCACGGTACTCTTCCGGATGGCAGCCCCAGGTAAGCAAACAAGACTCCTCTCCTCTGATTCTTTGTAACAAGAGGGACCCGGGAGATTGGAATCGGAAAAGCAATCAATTAAAAACCATCAAGCTGAAACTGAACACTCGGGAGCTGTACTTTGCAATAACAGTTTCTTATTGAAGGTCCCGAGCGTGGGAACGCAGCCGGCGCTGCTGATGCAGTGGAGTGAGCAAGCACGCGACTGCGGAGGCGCTGACTCCGCGGCGGCGCGTTGCTAAGCGCCCGCGCTGGCGGATGCCTAGAGGGAGGTGTTCCACATTTTTCAATTAGCTCCTGTGAGGGAATACATTAGTGTTTATTATACCGACCTAAAGTTTCTCCAGTTGACTTAATGTTCTGCATTTGTATCTTTAGAAATGTAGAATAAAAACCAGTTGTTATTTTTGACATAAAAATAATAAAGCAGGTTTGTTTAAGAGTGCTATAGAGTATAGTACGTATTATTGAATCAGGTAAACGACTCCAATTTTTTAAAAACACTGAGAGAAACAAAACAGTGACTGTTTGGTACGTGACATGGAACATTTAACAGCACAATGATGCCTTTACAGTGCTTTCAGGTGCTAACCTCGAAGCTCTTAGCTTTCATAAGCCTGATTGTGATCTTCATAAATAATGAAATCAAAATAGTGCTTGAGGACCAGTTAACGCCTGTGTCCATTAAGCGCTTCATCATAATTTCCCACTTAACTGAGTTGCTGTGGGTACCTTGGAGGGGCAATCAGTAGTGTAGTTCCCTGAAATTTAGATAAAAATCAGTTGGGGGAAGGAGGGAACAAAAACAATTGATCATAATACGATTTAAAATGAATATGAAACCATTTAGACTCACGACTGCCTCAAGTTAAATTTTTTTTTTAAATTTTTTAAGGAGTAGACTGTTTTGAATGTGAAATATTAGGAATAAATAGTTTAGTTTGTTTATTTAGTTTAACTTGATGTCACATAACACAGTTACTTCTTTACAATAGTAAAGAAGTTTAATAGTTACCAAACTGATGTGGATAACAGAGAAGGTGTGGTGACTAGAGATATTCACTGGTATTTCCAGTGCTTGTTCCTCTGTCTGTCCCATGGGCAGATTGTACTTCCACGCCATCTTGAAGACAGGCACGCAGTATGACCCACTTTGTGTTCCTCTTAAAGGCCTCTGCCTTTAAGAGCTAGTATGAGAATCTCCATGTCCCTCTGACTTGTCACAGTGACCAAGGGTATTCCTGTTTGATAAAGACCCCAACAGCCCAAATGAAGAAAGACAACAGCAGAACCAGAACCCTCAGTTATTAGTTAGGAAACTATTGGAGTTGGATGAGGCAACCCATGTGATGCTGTGCCATGCTGTACCACACTGTTCCATGTGTTACACTTGAAACCAGGGCAAGAGCCTGGCCTGGACAGCTAGAGACCTGGGAGCTCTGTTCTGTGACATGTATGACATATCAATACTTTGTCATATTCTTTGGCTGCTCCATCAATAAAGTTGAGATAGCATGTGCATCAGGAGATATGGAAACCCAACAGACAAACTCCATTTCACATCTCTTGAAGCTTTGGCCAGCAGAGACAGAGTAGGGTGAGGCAGTGCCTAGGATCCACACTACCAAGCCAGCCAAAAACATAGGGTCAGGGCAACTTCTATCCATATCCCAGTGGCACCCCCGAAGCCCCAGGAGCAACTGAACAGCTTGCTGCCATCAAAGTTCCAATTGATTCCATGGAGTTATTATAAAGCACAATAATAGACATTATGGGTAGTTTATTGAGCCTCAAAAGGTCCTCTGTGCTGAGCAGTTATTAGGCACTGAGTGGGTATAGGTGATGGAAGGGCTCTGTGGAGTGAACTACATATTCCCAAGTCCAAATAGATTCTATTCATGCTCCTCTTGTTAAGACCTATGAAGTCATTCAAATAATTTTATATGTATATTCCAACTGAATCCACAATTGCCGATCTCTGGTCCATGAACCTACAGAAACAAGACATTGGAGATTCTGGGGCCTCTATTAGAATGACGACTCTGCCTGTCTCAGCGACCAAACTGGGAGACCCAGTGTGTAACTGGGCATGGTGAGTTCTGCTTTGGGGTCTTTACTAAAATGTCAGATTGACTCTAAGTAAATCATTTTACCACCCTGGGCCTCAGTTTCCATATCTGTAATGAAGCATTTGAACTAGGTTAATGGCTCCCAAATTGGCCATGGCTAAAAGTCACTGGGGGTGGGTATAGCTCAGTGGTAGAGCGTATGCTTAGCATGCATGAGGGCCTGGGTTCAATCACCAATACCTCCACCAAAAATAAATAAATAAATAAAGTCACCTGAAACACTTCAAAAACAGAGACTTCAAGGCAGGATCTTCAAAGACCCTGAGTCAGTATGTGGGAGTGGGGGAAGGCATCCCTTCCGTATTGTAAATCCTTGCCCAGGGCATTCTAGTAGGACAGGCAGATCTGGGGGATCCTGGGCACCTCACTGTGTTTTTCTGCCTGGTTTCTTGTCTTCTAACTTGGAACTGAATGATGGCTTTTGTTTTGACAGGCCCACTCACCAGCCTCGGCTTGTCACAGAGTAGTTGTACACCCTACGACAAATCATTTCACTTCTAAAATGGATTCTCTCAATTGTAAAGGGAAAGGGTTGAATCAATTAAATGCAGATGTCTCTTCTAACTCATTCTATAATTTTGTGATCACTGAGGACGCTTGGGACAGAGAAATGAAAATGAGAAAAGAAAGCAGAAGTCCTGATTCCCAGGATGCTGTCCATTCTCGTTAGCTTCCCTGAGACCCACATCAGAATCCAGATCTATTTCCACAGCAGGGGACCCATTTCTGGCCCTCTATTCACAGAGGCTGTTTCTGACCTCAGGCATCCCTTCACAGCCCCCTGAGCCATGGGTGAGTTGTCAAAACTGCTTGAGGAAACTGGGAAGACGCTGAGAAAAAGGAGAAGGCAGAATAACCACTTCCCTGAAAAGACACAGCCAAGGCTGCTGGAAAGAACAGATGCTGAATTTGCAGGCCTTAAAGTTTCGTTTTAACTTTTTATGTCAGACTTTCTTGAATGAGTTTCAAAACAAAACAAGAGAGGGAAATTGCGTAATCAAAGTGACTTACCGCTTGCGATCTCTGAGCTCCCTGTAGAACTAAGACCCTTGGAGTGTCAGCCCTGGGGTCTGACCCCCATCCGCCCTGAGGCCCCACAACATTCCACTCCTCTGGTTCATGGCAGGATCCCAGGATCTCACTTCTCCTCTGCTTCTGGGAGACTCTTTTTCTTGATTCATCTACAACACAGTCATTTTTGGAGGCCTATCCCTACCAGATATCTTTGGAAGTAATTTTAGGGAGAGCTTGTACAGGAGACCAAGAACCACACTCTGGGTCCCTTCCTAGTGAGTTCTTGACACGACATCCCCCTCATTTGACTACTGATGACAGCTAGCTTATTTATCGCTTATCATATGCTGCTCAACCTGCAAAGCAGGTTGTGGGTATCAGATAGTTTAATATTAACAATAAATTCCATTGCCACATAAGAAAGTAAAGAATAGGTAAGGAATTTGAAGTCTAAAGAAGTTATATAACTTGTGCCTTCTCTGACACAGATTTTAACTAGTGTTCCTAGTATCCAACTCCAGACTTTTTCTATGTCTGTGAGTCTCTTTCTGTTGTTCCCTTCATTTGACTAACTCTCCCTGATTCCCAATAACTATGATTTTTTGCTACTATTTTTGTCATCAGCTTATAGATGCACTTTCCATATGAAGGCAGCTCAGAGGACAAATTAATGAAGCCTGGAGGGTATTCTGTAAGACAGGGAGTTTATTTCTGAATGAAAAATGTATGCAAACATCTTCTTAGCCAACACACCCTCACAGAGATCAGTGCTACATGGTATACCTGGCAGGGGGACTGTCTGGAAGGGAAACAGAAGAAATCCCAATGATACCGATTTGTCTCACATTCTGCAAATTCTTTACTCTTACAAGTTCACACAGTATTTGCAATAAATGGAAAATATATGAGGCAAATGCTCAAAAATCTTTTCTGAATCAATATGAAAAATAAAAGGCCATCTGATATAAAAACATGAATATATTAATCACAAGAAAAAATCAATTAACACATACATTAAGAGACAAATAAATTAACATGCAAGCAAAATAGTGTGTACTTTTTTCTTATTACTTTATGTTGGAGTTTAATTTATATACAAGAGTGCAGAAATTTTAAGCGTACAATCTCATGAATTTTAAGTTTGTAGACGACTGTTTACCATTCTGATTAAGATAAAGAACATTTCTGCATCTAAAAAGGCTCCCTCATGACTTCACTACCACAAAGGAAACCACTATTCTATGGCTTAGTTTTACCTTTTAACGAGACAAATATCTTCTTCTTAGCAATTGTCAAATACTTTTAAGATTAATAAACTCACATTTTAATGAAGATGCAAATATTCCTGCAATGTAATAATGCTATAATTTGATTAAGAACCTTAATAATATCCCCACATTTTGATTTATTAATCCCTTAGCTATGGAACTGAATGGAGACATTTATGATAATGTTACATCAGCATTCTCATAATTATTGTTTATGATTGTGAAAAATGGAAATTAAATAATTCCCAACTATAGAGAAACGCTTAAATTAACTATGGTGACTTTATATATGGACCCCTGTGGACTTTTTAACACCCAAGATTATTGGAGAATATTGAATGACTTTGTGGAAAGTCTGGAAATGCTCATTGAAAAGGTATATCATGATATGCAAACCTGGGTTTGATGATGAGATTTTAGATATAATAACCAAAAGCAAAATCTATGAAAGGAAAAATTGGTAAATCGGACTTCATTAAAATTTAAAAATTTTAATTTAAAATTTAAAATTCTGCTCTGTGAAAGACGTTGTTAAGAAAATAAGCTATAGCCTGTGGAGAAAATATTTGCAATGCATAAATCTAGTAAAGGACTTGAATGAAAAATATACAAAGAACTTTTTAAAGTCAGTTGTTGGAAAACAACCCAATTTTTTAAAAGGGCAAAAGATTTGACACCAAAAGCAAAGGCGACAAAAGCAAAACTAAATATGTAAGACTATGTCAAACTAAAAAGCTTTTGCTCAGCAAAGGAAACCATCAACAAAATGAAAAATAACCAATGGAATGGGAGAAAAATTTTGCAAACCACAAGGCTGCTCAGTTCTTAGGCTCCATGACAGAACATTCCAGGACATTAAGATGTGAAGATTCCTGGATGCTGCCTACCATTCGGCCAAGGGTTCATCGAGATGCTTGTGTGAGGTTCTAAAGGAGCCTGCCTAGTTTAGGCTGGCAGGGACCTGAGTCTGATAAAGAGCTCAAGCAAAGCCTTAGGGCTTCCTGGGTCCTAGGGAGGGTCAGACCCTTGATTCTCTTCACTCCATAGGGAAGGACTGCGGCTCCCACTCTTCCTTTCTGACAGATCGTTTTCCATTTCAAGGAAATCAAAGCTCTTAACAGTCCAGTGAGGTCACTTTCCACACTTTGCTGGGTATAACCACATACCCTTCCACCTCTGCTCCACGTTGTCTAAACAAATGATGGAAACTATACCACTTCCTCCTTCTGATGTTCGGAAATCACCACCAGGATCTGGTGCCAACTCAGCACATTCAAGGTCTTGTTTCATCCTTCCTTAAACATGATCCCGCCCATGCGCTCTGCTCCTGATAAAAGGCAGGCAGAACAGCCAGAGTAGCCAGAGTTGCAGAGAGACTGAGACCAACTCAGAAACTTCCAACTCTCGCGCTGAAGCTCCCGTGCTCACCCTCCAACATGAAGCTCTCGGCATCTCTTCTGTGCCTGCTGCTCACATCAGCCACCTTCAGCACCCAGGTGCTTGCTCAGCCAGGTAAGGCTCCTCTCTTCTTACATCTTAACATGAGTCATCCCATGCCTGCTGCATAGCCTATATGACAAAGATGGAGAAAGTGAAACCAAGAGGGAAACTGAGGACAGCCAGCGTGTCACAGCTAGTCAGAGGCAGAACCAGAACCAGAAGCCCAGGTCACTGAGGCCAGTCTCTGATTTTTCCCGGCACCAAATTTGGGACACTCAGTGCAGCCACTACCATAACAATCCTCACCTTGTTTGGGGATGTGACACAGAAGGAAGGACCATTTCTCATTGTGGATGCAAAGGATATTTCAGGCAGTGGTGGACAGGAGGCAACTCTTGCTTGAGGTTTCAAATTTTAGATTATGGTCCAGTGTAGCATCCAGAATGAGAGCTGTGTAAGGAGGATAAGGACCCAGAGGCATCTCAGCATGTGACACAGGTTGGCTCGAAGCCCATGGGGACAACTATCTGGGAAGCGAAGTCTTGGAACTTACCCTCTCAGGGTCAGGGATTTTGGATCAGTAGATCCCCTGCAAGGATTAATCTTGTTACTCAAGATTTCTCCATTTGCAGTTGACAATGAGGTACCCCATAGTTCATTAGAGGAAATAGACTCATTGGTAACATTTTACCTGAGGGATCCGGACTAAAGCACCAAACTTGGGAGTAGCGGGTCCTACCTAGAGCTTGTGTATTTGCTTGGTTTTCTACCTTCTCCTCCTTCTCTTATAAATGTGTGCTTATGATGCATCATAACTCTCATTCTTTGCAAAATGTTTTTCAGATTCGGTTTCCATCCCAATCACCTGCTGCTTTACAGTGATCAATGGGAAGATCCCCTTCAAGAATTTGGACAGCTACACAAGAATCACCAACAGCCAGTGTCCCCGGGAAGCTGTGATGTGAGTGGATCATGCCCTGGCCCCGCAGCCAAAAGTTCTATCTGAGTTCTGCACATCCCTATGAGTCAGATAAATATACTAGCTAATCCAAAGGGCCCTTTGCCCCATAAACAAAGCCCACAAGAAGAAATTCGCACTCACTCCAGGCTCCTCTTCTAGGAGCTTTGTCAGATCATCCAAGTACCTTCAGCCGGGAGCCTGGAGGGCTTCCCCTGGGACAGTAACAGAACTTCTTTTCTGGAAGAGAGGCCTCTTCCTTCCATTTCCCCTTCCTCCTTCTCCAATCCTGGCTCCTCACCCAGGGAGCAAAGGCTAATTAGGTTAAGGGGCCAACAGGCCACACTCCTGGGCAAAATCCTCAAGACACTTCATCTAACTGTGCCCTCTTTCTCCCACAGCTTCACGACCAAACTGGGCAAGGAGGTCTGTGCTGATCCCAAGCAAAAGTGGGTCCAGACTTCCATGAAGCTCTTGGACCAAAAGTCCAAAATCCTGAAGCCTTGAACCTTCATACCTGGACTGAAAGCCCATCGCTGCCTTAGGAAAACCTTATTTATTTCCCTCCAAACTTCCCCGGGTGCAGAGTGATATTATTTTATTAGAATGTCTGAAAAGAGGCTCTTTGTTCAGTAATTTAAAACACAGTGTGTCTTCAACAATATTTAATTATATTTAAGTTATGGACATTTTATCTACCATAAATCCTAATGAATGTAAAGCCGAGCATCTCGTGACGGGTTTCTTTTCTGTGAGCTCCATCAAAGTCACGGCAAGACGGCATTGCTCTCCCTCCCCCCTGCCTGTAGTACTGTGAGCTCCTTCCACTGAGCACTAGAGTGAAACATCTCTGTATTCTTAGGAAATCAGTGCTCTTGTAAGTTAAATGTGTGCTATGTAGTATTGTGGTTAATATTAATGTTATTAAATGACTGTCGAATTTTCAGTGAAAAAAATACACATAATTTTAAATTATTTGGTCTTGTTTTTCATGGGGTAACACTTAGCTGGGAAGGAGGGAAATGGCAGCAATGGGGGACACTTTGGGGTGTGAAGGTCATCCTCTAAGAAGTCCTTTAGACTCAACTGAGGATGAGGAAGAACCTAGAAGGACTGGACCAGGTTGTTCCAGTCCTGTGTCTCCAGTCCCTATCATCACCTGCCCTTATTTATAGACTCTAGACTCCCATTTCTTTCCTCACCACTCATATCTTTGCCCAGTCTCTCTCTTGATCTCTTGCAACAGTCGTCAGATTCCTCTCCATAACCCCAGGTTTTCTCCATCGAATCAATTCTCCAACCCAGAGTTATATCCCAGGAATGAAACCAAATCTAAGAGGAAACTAGATGGTCTATAACCTAGAGGTCCACTTAAGGACACTGGAGATGAGTCTTCAACGGGATGGGTCTTGAGAGATTGGAATGTGATGGGAAATGAAAGGGTTCTTCAGAGCAGGTACAGGAGGGAGATGAGGCAAATGGACCAGAGGAAGGAATCCCATCTGGCTGGGCTCTGGGAAGACCAAGAAGTTGGGGTTTTAGAAGTACAGGCTGGAACCAGATTGTAGGGGCTCTTGAATCAGCAGGTAATAGAGATGCACAGAAAGTTTTGAAATAGGAGAAAAGGAAAGTGTCACATTCAGAGGTGAGCATCAGGAAGAATAACCTAGCATCAGTACCGGATGGAGTGTGCGAGGGCAGGCCTGAGAGCAGGCTGCTGCCCGGGTGCAGCAGAAATGACGGCGACATAAATGGTGCAGGGTGGTAGTGGGGATGAAGTTCAGAAAAATGGGCCAGACGGTGATGTCTTACACATTGTAGAAGAAAGAGAGTAACTGACCGGGACACAGACTCTTCTCTTATAATCTTGCAAAGCAACTATTTAGAGGCCTGGCTCCCCTGAGACACAGAACGAATTTAGCTCATTCATTATACCCTCAACCCCCTCCCAAGAAGTTTAAGTTACAGACGTTTTGCAAACATCTAATTTTATTAGAAACTGCTGAACAGTTTTCTAAACTTCCTACTGGCAATGTGTAAGAGCTTTATTTTCTCACCAACACTGCTCCCTAAATGGGCTGAACCTCACACCCTGGTGGTGACTTTGGCAGATGCCAGGCCATCTTCTCCGAGGGCATGGCAAGAACAATGGCTACCTCCAGAAGTCCCTCCTTTGCACACTCCTCCTGTCACCAGATCGGCTCCCCCACCTGCAGCAGGTGGACCTAGCAGATTTCAGAGTCCAGTGAGCCATCCCTTGGAGAAAACCCTCTGGCGATTCACCTAACCCCGCCAGCACACCTTCATCCGCAGCTTCAGAACCAAACTGGTGAAGGACATGGGTGCCAACCCAAAGGAGACATGGGTCCGGAGTTACGTGAAACACCTGGACCAAAAACCTCTCATCCTGAAGACTTGAACTCTTCTGGCTGCACTAAGTCAAACCAGAGGATGGGCAATGGCTCTTTTTCCCCAGGCTTCCTGTCTTGACCTTGGACTCATTGGAATGTAGTTTTCAAAGAGGGTGCTTTATGTTTTCCTATGCAAAATGAACTAGTTCTTCCGTAATGTTTAGTATAATTGAACTGTGGCTGGTTGTGGGTTTATTTTGAATATTGGCCATCTCTTTTTTTAAAGCAAGGCCTGGAGCCAGTTGGTTCTTGTCAGGAGTCCCAGTTTCTTCAGTTGGCTGCAGTCAGCGGGTACGCCCACGTGGTGGTGAGCTTGACTGTAAGAGCCACGGGGATGAAGGGCTACTGCAATCTAGGGAGGACAGTGCCTCGTGAATGTGAGCTGTAGCTAAATATGTTACTACAGAAAGATTAATGCAATCGTAGAATTGCCTACTTTCTGCAGAAAATACATTTTTGTTTAAAATCTCTAACAGTGGTGTCTTCTTCATGGATAACTTCCAACCGGCAGGGGGCGCTCCGAGGCACCAGTGCACAGCAGAGGGGATGTAGCAGATGTAGCGGATGTAGCCAGGCTCTGGCTTTGCAGCGATCCTGCGCTCCTCTGAGTGCAAGGGAGGGCCTGGCTCACCAGTCCAGGATATTCTAGAGCAATGGCTCCAGTCCCCAGCATCAGCTTCTAACGGGCCTCCCTGCCCCCGTGCCTCCTGGCTCCGAGGAGTCCTCCACCCTGGAGTATCACAGCTATTAAGTGCCCCAGACCCCTGGGGGGAAAATCGAGTGACCCAGACCTAGTTGGCATTGGACCTGACAGCGAAGGTGGGACGTGGACAGAATAGACCTTGGAGGATGGTGTAGCAGGGTCACAGCAAAGACTCTTCTAGAGGAGATGCAGGGAGTATCCCCTGAAGAGTCAGAATTACGGTTCCAGAATGGAAAAGTCAGAGACATTTGGAAAGGAAGGTTGAGGCGTGGTTACGGAAGAACTGGACTGTCACGGTGGGAGTTTAGAGTCAGTTCTGAAGGGTTGGGAGCAACGGGGAGGGCAGGGGGCGCCAGGAAGGGTGGCCTGCGGCTGACGGTAGGACGCTGCTGGCAAGGGACGCTGAAAGCATCCTACTGCGATGGTCCAGGCGAGGGGGAGCCGGGGGAAGAAGGGCAGCCATGGGGGCGGAGGGAGGAGGTGGCTTAAGCGGAACGAGCCAGATGCTTGACGTGTTGAATGCTGGATAAAGAGGGAGAAGCCCTGCGACACAGGACACAAAGCCTTCTCCCCTAAAGCCACCAATCCCGAGACCCAGAATTCACTTCCCTCCCTTGCTAGTCTCCCTAGAGTCGCACATCACCGAGGTTGGAGCTTGTGATTGTCTCTTTTAAAGGGACGGGACCTTCTCTTCCTCTCTGTCCTCTGAGGGTTCTCCTCCTCTTCCTGAGTCAGCCTCCTTCCTCTGGGTGACCTGGGTAGGCATCTCTGTCACACCTGGACCCTCCCCAGGAGAAGGCTCTGCCAGTCAACTCTGCAGGCTCTGTCTGGTAGAGGCAGGGTCTCTGTGCCACACTGTACTGGGCAGTCACGTGGCACCTGGGGAACCAGGAAAGAGTTCTGGCCTGGAAGGCAGAAGCCCTAAGCGCTAACACCAGATCTGACCCTGACTTGTTATGTATCCTCAGACCTGCCCTCAGCCACCTCATCTATAAAATGGAGTTAGTAATGCCTTACAGGCAGATGACCCTCCCACAAGATCCCCTCCAGCTAGGGCAGCTGTGACTTCGGGATAACATCAGCCTTAGAACTCTCTGGACAGGCTAGAGGCGAGGGTCCTACACCCAAATGTGGACCCAGCCCTGCTGAGTATCTACTTCACAACCCCGAGTCAAAGCTTATCCCCCAGGACAGAGGCAGTCATCAGAGAGGTGTGAGTCATTTATTGGCTCCTATTGACAAGAAGTCAGTTCCCCTGACACCAGGTCCAGTATGTCTCCCCCCCCCCCGCCCCCAGTCCCTCCATGCCAATCAAGTTTGTACCCTGAAATCCCTATGGGGTACAAGAGGCACAGGGAGGTGGAAGGTGAAGATTCTAGAATTTAAATATATAAAGTGCAACAACATAGCTTATCAGGACCCAGCAGACCCTCTGGCATGACCCGGCAAAGTGGGGGCAGAAGGACTGGTGTGGACCTGGGTGCTCGGGCGGTGGGTGGAGGGGACAGGTGAAGCCACATGGTATCCAGTGTCCAGGATGGAAAGAAATCAGCTCATATTTCCTTCCACTGGCAGAGGTTTATCCTTTTTAAATAAACCAGAACCCATAGTTTTGTCTGCAAGACACAGGTCTCTTGGCCTCCAATCAGCTTCAGTCTGTGGGCAGAGAACAAAGGAGAGGCTGTCACCTGAGTCACCCCCTGGGTGCCACCACAAGTCCCATCTTCCCCTCATTGCTCCCGGGTGCCCCTGAGCTGCTCTCTCGGGACCTGAAAATGAAGTCGTTGCCTAAGACCTATGGTTTGTACACTGCGGGGAACACTCAAGCTTCAGGGGGAGCCTTTTAAATTGCATTTCCTGGACTCCTTTTGTGGACAGTACGATTCAGTGTATCAGGGTGAGGTGAAGGCTGCAGACACTCTGAGGATTTGCTAGCATGGAAAATTCCCCTCTTCGAATGTCTCTGAGGGCCCACCCACTGCATCTTTTCAAGTATCTGTGTCCATCTGGGACCCATAGTCATTGCTTTAGATGTGTGTGTGTGTGTGTGTGTTTCTTTTCTGATCTGCCCACTTCCTAAACTTGGCTATTGTCCAAAACCATAGGTCAATTCTGCCTTTAATTTTCTACAAAGCCTTAGACAAATCTCTCTAATTCCCTGAACCTCAGTTTTCACAATAATGAATGTGTGCCCCAAGAGGTTTGGCTGAGATAATATACAAGAAAGAGCCAATGGGCTCTCACTGGAGCTTCTTAACTACACTGTGATGCAGCTATCATGTTTGCGCCACTTCACAGATCAGGAGTGCCGAGGGATACCCAGAGAATGAGGTTCAGAAGAGTTACCTGCCCAGTCGCCCAAGACTAGAGGTTGGCAAATCCAGAGACAGGAAATTAATTGAGACCCCCTCATTCTTACCATCACACATCACGCCTGGAGCTTTTAAGCAATTCCCTCCTCTGAGCATAAAATACCAAGCTATAATACTGGGAGCCCTGGAGCTCCGAGGAACCCATCACTGCAGGACCACAGGCGCTCCCCCCTCCACTTCCAGCGCCCACGATCAGATATGCACCTAGGTTTGAGTGGCCTTGTTGTCTTGGTTAAAAAAACCCTTAATCTGGTGAAACATTGCCATCTAGCGGCCACAATGCTAATTCCAGATGGTCCGGTTTGTTCCCTGGAGAAGGGAGTCAGGGATTCAACAGGGTACCACTACTCACATTAGACCGTTTTTGTAGGAGCAGGTGGAGCTGGTGTTCCTGTAACACCGGATTTTCTGCAGGGGAATCTTCCTCTCTGTAAATCTGAAGCAACAATTGGAGGATGACACATGCACTAGAAGAGAAGCACAAAAGAGGTTTGTGTTAATTTCTTAACCTGGACTTAGTTCCTCTCATCCAGGAAAAAGAAGGAAGAGGGGGGAAAATTAAAAAAAAAAAAAACCCTCCAGGACAGGCTCAGGCTTTAGGACAACATCCTGAAGGCCCTGGTGCATCTCTGCCTCATCAGCCACCTAGTTCTGTGTTTAGACTGAGCCAGGACACTGGGGTTCAGACCCCAGCTCCCCACAAGTCCGCTGTGTGGCTTTGATCTAGATGAGCCCTCACCTGGGCCCGAGACCTCCCAGCTATAAAACAAGACGTATTAGACTAATTTCCAAAGGGTCTTCCTGTTCTGACATCCCATCGCCGGAGTATCGTTCCACCCCAATATTTGGGTTCAAGGGCTCTGGACCCGGCCAGACTCACCAGACCCCCAGAACAAAATAGGGTCTGCAGTTTACTACCTGGGGCAGGATTAGGAACGGTTCCACGAGTTCAAACTACTGAAATGACAAGGGAAGAGCTTCCAGGAACTAATCAGTTCCCACCACCACCACCTCTCTAGAATGCCCTCCACCCCTAGCCTTCAGTTCTGTCTTGACCCCTCACCCTTACTCTGCCAGTTTGGAACCCCATTCCACAGCCCACCCTCAAAAGCCTTGCATTTCAACCCTGGCTCCTTTCTCCTGGTTTTACTGTTTACATAGCCCCTTCCACATGTCTGTTGTTAGGTTGGTACTCTCTCAACAGCCTTGGAGGGCAGGCATTATCAAATCCATCTTATGATGGGGAAACCAGAGTTTGCGAGGTAAAATGATTTGCCCAAAGTTAGCCAAGTGTTGCAGTCCCAGATCCTGACTTGAGACTCTGCTTATTATCTGTTACACGGTAGAGGCAAGAGCCAGTCCCTCCTCTAGACCTTAGGCCTCCAGCTCAGTCTAAATCACCTCACAGCTCCCCTCCAACAGTCCACAGGGACTGGACGAGGCAGGCCTCCTTTTGTTGAAGCTAGTGACTCAGGGGTCTGTGGCCCCAGACTCATGGTTCTCCCACTGGCCCCCTGTCCCCCACCCCCATCCAGGTCTTCCCTTTCCCCTCTTCAGGAAGAATTCTCCCTGGAGGAGGGGAAACAGAGACATTGAGCTCAGGGTGAGCCCTGCCCTCAACCCCAGAGCGCCTGCCTGTGTCTCCGCCCTCCCCAGGAGAAGCAAAGGGACTCGGGCCACACTCACTGCTCTTGCTGTTCACATCCTGTAGCCACATCCCAGCCAGCAGCAGGCACACCAGGGCCACAGTGATGAGCTTCATATCGGGGCGTACAGCTCAGTCCTCCCTGGAGGGGTCTCAGTGAGTCTGGTGAAGCCAAGAGCTCTCCTCTGACCCATCCTGCAGTGCCCAGAGCTTCTATATAGGAAGACCTGGGCGGGGATTCCCAGCCCCAGTGCAGAGGTGGGGAAGTCAGGGGGAGAAAAGATAGTTACTCACATCCAGTGACCGCATGGAAAACTCCTTTCCCCAACCTCTCCTGGGTGGTGTGAGAGGTGTAGGAAAACTTCCCCAAGCACAGGAGCAGATAAGGATCTTGCGAGAATGAGCAGAAGCTGCCCTAGCTGAGTGGGACGCGGAGAAAGCTGAGTGAGAGGAAGTGACCTGTCTGTGGTTTCTCTGACCCCACATCTTTCCATCCAGGGATGGATGGAGCTACTGTCCCCAGAACCTGGCAGAGCCTCAGAGCTCTGGCCCAGCACTGAGACACATCGAGGTTGGAATCCCAGTTCTACAAATCATAAATGCCCAAGTCACATCTCCTGCACAAAGTGGAAAAAGTAACTCGTGTCTCCCGGGCATGGGATGAGCATTAAGATCAGCTATGTCAAGGACCTGGCCCAGAGAGGTGCTATGGCTTTTTTTTTTTCAGTCACTTAACACTTTTCTACAGTTTGCTCTGTTCTGGGTCCTTGGTTAGCCCCAGGGAGGACAGCTACCAATGAGATGCAAGCCATTGCCCTTTGGCTCACAGATAAATAAGAAAAAAGCCAGTCCATATAAGGAGAGCAGTAGATGTCCCACTGGGTAAAGTCCAAGCTGCTGCCCTGGCCGTGCGTGGCCCCTCATGCTACGTCTGCGTAGGTTCCTGCACATTGCAATATTTGCAACTCTCTGAACACCCCGCATGCTTTCCTTTCTCCAGGATTTGCTCCCACTGTAACCTCCCTCTGCAGGTCACTGTTTCCCCCTGTGAATTTTCTACCCACTTCAAATGCCATTGCCTACGGAAAGACCCTTCTGCTGTCCCCAGCAGATGGGCATTCACCTTCAAAGCCACCCCTGTGCCTGGATCTCCCACATGAAGGTCTTATATCCGGCAACCCCTCTGGTTCATGTATTCTCCATCCTAACACCTGCGTGGGAGTCCAGGTCTGTCAGAGATGAAAGGCCCCTTGAAGACCACCTGCAGTGATGGCTTGGAAAGTTTCCTGGGAGAGCTTTTGGGAAAAAAAAAAAAAAAGCAAAACTCTGCGCCCCATTTTGGAAGCAGAATCAAAACATATACATATTAAGTTGAGAGCAGAGGGGAAATGCCAGGTAATTCAGGCACCAACAGATAAGAAGCCGGTATGGTTTTTTCCTATTAGAGATGGGGAAAAAATGAGTCCCAGAAAGAAAAAACTGACTTTGCCAAGGTTATACAGAGACTTCGTTGCACAGAGGGAAATGCTGAGGCATCTGGGCATCTGACTGCCATGTGCGACCGCCTCTGAGAACACCCCTCCAGGAAGGGCCACCGCTAATGACTGCACTGCTCCATCAATTCCCATTCATCCGGCCAGCTGCTTCCGGCTGCCTGAAAAGTACTTGAAGCAGCTGGAATCTCTCCCCTACTCCTATCCTCTGTATCCTCCCAGACTGATCCTTTTTAAGGCCTTGGCTGTCGTTTGAGTTGGGTCTTGGGGAGGAAGGAGATAAAGAGATGTGGTCAACTGGTCAAATGTAACACAGGCCCTTTACTCTCACTTGGGACACAGAGACGGGAAGGTGGCCACCCAGGAGATTCTCCACTCTTCACTCCCCCACTGCCCCCCCCACCCCGTCCTGGGGATGCTGCCCAGCCCACTTGAGACCAAGACGGGGCTGCCCCTCCAGCAACGCACTTCCCCTCCTCCCCCTCGCTGTGGCCACCATGAACCCAGGACAAGAAAAGAGGAGACAGAAAGTCTTAGTCATGCCTCCCCCTTCCGGGCTCCTGCAGCACCTGAAGGAACCGGCTGGAGGCTCCTATCGCACAGAAACCTAGTGCTCCACGCGGAGCCTCCCCAACCCTTCTCGGCCTCCTCTCCCCCAGGCCTGGCACAAAGCAAGGGCCAAGTCATAACTCCATAAAATATTCTTGGACTTGAATGAGATGGGTCAGAACTGCGGCGGGTGGATGGAGAGATCAGAAATGTTCCCAGCACAGACACTGAACCAGTTTTCAGGCAAACAACCCTTTGCTTAGTTAGAAGTTTGAAAAGCAGTGAGAGCCTGTAGGAGGTTTTCCTTTCTTTTTACTTGGAGATACTGGGAATTGAACCCAGGACCTTGCACATGCTAAGCACACACTCTACCACTGAGCTATACCCCTACCTGCGAGAGGCTTTCTTATTAGTCATCTTTTGTGAAGCAGGGACTGATTTACTGAGGATGGGTAGAGACCAGACACAGCTCAACTGGGGTGGATTCATCTTAAGTGGCCCCCGCCTCTTGCCTCAGCCTTGCTGGCCTCAGGGGATTCAGCCTGGCCCTGCCTGCTTGCTCTGCCGTTACCAACCTGATTCCTGAACCAGGATACAGAAATCCACTGGGGGAGAAGTCATTTGCTCAGCATCGCACAGCTACTGGAAGACTGGCCTCTCTTTGTCTATCCCTGGGGACAGGTCTTCTTAGTTCCCTCACTTAGGGAGGAAGCATGTTTAGATACAGAGATAACTGGGTCAGATTTTAGGCCTGCTGTGTGACCTTGGGCCAGTAACTTAATGCTCCTGAGCCTTAGTTCCTTCATCATAAAATCCACCACCAAATGGACCTGGTACCACTCTCCCTGTTGTTTTCAAAATAAATTTCTCTAACTGTAACCTAACTTTGGGCTATTTGAAGGATTCAATGAGGTTTCTCATCTTATCTTGGAACAAGGGAGAAAGAAAGGAAGGGAGGGAGAAGAAGGAGGGCAGAATGGAGGGGAGAGGGAAAGAAAGTTGGATTATCAGAATCACTGCAGAGCACCTAAAATATCCTTGGTCCTGGGAACACAGTGGGAACAAGAAAGACACCAGTCCTGCCTTTGTGGGGCTTACAGCTCACTGGGGGAGGCAGGTCCTGGGAACAGTGATTAAGTGCTTGAGAAGAGACATAATGTTCGGTGAGCTGCAGAGTAGAGGGAAGTGCTTCCCAAGGGGCCTTACACGTAGTAGATACTCAATAAAGCTGCACCCCTCCCCCCTCTACCACTCAATCCTGGACCATCCGAGGCTTCATCACAGGGCACAGGCAGGGCTGCCACCTCCCATCCTGGTCCCTTTCTTTCTAATCCTCTGCTGTCCGATGCCCAAACCAGGCTTTCTGTTGTCACCCACTGGAGCACAGTGTCCTCTCCTGTCCCCACCTCTGCACCAGGCCTAGCTGCCTCCAGTCAGCTCAAGTCCAGCCCTAGCCAGGTCTCCAGCACCCAAACGCCTTCGAATTCAAAACCCTTTCTGGAGTGTTCCAGCGCCTCTTACCCTCCGCCTGGGTTTCCTTGTACCCCATCTTCTCTCTAGCACTTTTTTTCTTTTCAGAAGGACTCTCTTATCCAGGTCTAGTCGATAATGTGAAGGAGGCATTAAGCATCTCTCTTAGCAACAGCAGACCCAGGGGTGCCCAAGGAGTGTCGCAGCAGTGACAGTCACCAGCTTTTCAATGCGCGCCCACAGTCACGGCGCTGCTGAGTGACAAGTCAGCCCACTGTGCTGAGGTGAAGTACCCCTGTCTTTGCTGGGTTTACGCAGCCCTGCACCACGTGGCCGGCTGGGCTCTGGCCGCACTGCGTCATCGCCGTTCTGCGCATGCGCTGGGACATCCTCCCTGGAAGCCGGTTCCAGCTTGATCTGGCTGACCTCCTGCCCGCTTTCCCACCTGAGCTCCCGGCATGAACCAGCCTCGCTGCCCACAGCAGGGCCCTCGCACTCTTGTGAATGCCTGGTGGTCCACACCCCACGCTCGTCTGGAAGCTCCCGGAGGGCAGGAGTCCGCAGGCTGTGGTCCGTGTTTCGCGCCCCAGCGCCCCACTCCAGGTGAGCGCGCAGTGACGGTTCCTGAGGAAGGAAGGAAAGGCCTTCACAGCTCTACGGTCATCCCCTTGATGAGAAACGGAGCCCCTGGAGGTGACAGGCGTCATGCAGGTAGGCAAGTGACAGAATCAGGGTGAGCAGCTCCGACCACACCCTTGCTTGTTTATACTGCCCTGGACCGTTCTCGCACACGTGGGCGGAGACCCCGCTACTTGCGTTTTCCAGGGGGTGCTGAAGGGCCTCATCCCACCTGCGGGTTTCTGGTGATAGGTCTCGGTTCCTGATGTGCTCCTTCGTTCATGCATTCATTCATGCGCTCACTCCTTCACTCAGCAAACATTTGCCGAGGGCCCACTCTGTGCCAGCCCCTGCACTGGCAGTCAGGTGAGAGAGGAGAGCTGACCCCAGAGCCAGGGCCTGGAGAGGGAGACAGACAGACAAACCAGGAAGTGGGTACAGACAGGTAAGGACTTCTCTAATGTGCAGACCAAACTCTGTGCATGCCCAGTTAGTGGCAGGGACAGGGGGTGGGGCACGGTCTCTGGAGTACAATGGAGCGTCTAAACTGGGCCTGGAAGGATGAAGATGGAATTTGCCGGGGAGTGGAGTGGACAGCACGGTGAGCATGGTTATGAGGGTGGACTCTGCCTGGCCCCCAGCCCCAGCTCCTCCGTACACCACCTGTGTGACCTCTTTCCCTTGCTTGGCCTCCCAGCCTCATCTCCAAAGGGGGATCATTAGGGATACCCGGTTACAGGCTTGTGTGAGAATTAAACATGACTTATCTCTGAAGGAAAACTGAATAATCATTTGATGGATGGTGATCGCTGGTGTCTCTAGAGCATGAGGGAATGAATTCGCAGAAAGTGGCAGGAAAGGGAGCCAGGAGGACCCTAAGCCAGATTTCACAGGACCTTGATTAGGCTCTGGCCTTGGACTTGAGCCTGTTGACAGTAGAGGGAGGGCCTTAAGTAATCTTTTGCTCAGGACAGGGGTACGGCCAGATTTGTGGTCTGGACCTAGGGCTGGTACTTTGCATTGCAGGACAGGATAATGGAAGATGTCCTTAGGCCTGGGAGGTTTGAAGGAGTCCAGGAGGAGTGACCGGTGGGGTGGGGTGGAGCCAGGGGATTCTTCTGTAGAAAGAGTGTGAAAGTCAGGTTGTGGGGCTTCTGGGCTCTGCTACTCTTTTTCTGTGAGACCTTGGCCAAGTCACTTCCTCCCTCTGGGCCTCAGTTTCCTCATCTGAAAAGTGGGAAGCTTGGCCTAAATCAGTGACTCTTTCCTTGGAAAGGAGATTCATATGGACCATTTGGGAAGCTTTTATCAGAAGACACATGCTTGAAGCCTATTCTGGACCTCTGAATTCTGAATCCAGGGCAGTTGGACTATCTTGAAAAGCCTCCCCAGATAATCCAATCCCACCCCTTCCTTCCATCAGAAGCCTGTAGCCTGGATGGCTACTGAGACCCTCTCTGGTTTGGCATTATATGTTATTTGGGGTCTCCAAGTACAGACAGAGCACTGCCCACAGTCATACCCCAGACAGCCCCTCGTCCATTCCTGGTGGAACGGGCCTTTTGTATCAGGCCTATTATGCTGAGAACGCCTTTCTGATGAGGATCAAGGCAACAGAGCCTAATAGGCGTCCCCCAGCCCCTAAAGCATTTAGATCCCACTCACGTTAAGACTATGGGAAACTTAGACACTTAGAAATCTCCCAGAAGCTCAAAGAAGCCTGGTAGGCAAGACATGGGCTTGGATTCAGAATGTTATGCTGCCTCAGTTTTGTGGTTCTTGAGCTCTTAGGCCCTGAACCAAAAATACCCACTTTGCAAAATCCTTGTGAGTATCAGAGGATCATGTGTGTGCACTGGGGGGCACTCAGGACAATTGAGGTGGACCATCTCACATTGCAGATGAGGAGCCAAAGACCCAGGAAGAAAAAAATGGGTTGTTACATGGGGATCCAGTGACAGAGCCCTGAAGACAGCCCCCACCTCAATCCCCACATAGGGCTCTCTGTGATTTTCTGTCTTGATGCTGAGGTCCAGAGAGCTGCGTTGTGGTCAGAGAGAGAAGTTAAGCATGACTGGGGCCTGTAGGATGCCAGAAAGCCCTGCAGGATTCTCACAGCCAACCTGAAGGCCAGGGCACAGTGCTAACTTTCCAGGAATTGATGGGGGAAAAAGCCCTAGCATTTCCAGCCCCCAGAGCAAGGATGCAGGGGCAGGAAATGGAACAGTTTAACCCCAAAATATCCCCACCAAAACCAAGAAGGCCACCCATGATGCAGGTAACACACCCACAGGCTGCTGGGAAAGTCCCCTGAGGAGCCCTCTCTCCCTGGAGCAGCAGGTGGACAGCCTGGGCCCCACCTTGGCCCACTGCCCATTGCCCAGTAGCCTGGGTGAGCCTGGCCCCCAGGCTCAGCTCAGAGCTGGGCAACTAAAGAGACGTCCCCATCACTGGGTCTGACCTCCTGGGCTCAAGAGTGAGCTGAACAGACCACAGAGAGTTGCATGTAGCTCTCACACCTCACCCCTCAGAATGGGCTTATAGAGATTAATAACACACACACACACACACACACACACACACACAGGCCTCCACTCAACTGCCTCTAGCAAAGAGTTAGGCTCTATGGGTCCAAAAGACTGCTTATCCCCCAGAAATTGACACGTTGTAACTATACTTCAGTTAAAAAAAAAAGAAGAAAAAAAAGACTGCTTATCCCGTGATGAAGCCAATTCATGCCAGGTGAGCATGGGATGGACCAAGGCCACATAAGACTTGAGTTTTCTCCAAAGGACTGCAAGTGGAGCATCTTTCTGGCCTCCACATCTCCATTCCCTGGGGCGAGTCTCTGCCAGTGTCTCACCTGTGTAAATAAGCAAGCTGGTAAATGTAGTCTGGTTTCATGAACTCAGGTACATCAGTGGAAAAGCAAGTTGAATTTAAGACTGTTATTAACAAATGTAGTTCTTTTACTTCCAACCATGTATGATTCTTTCTAATAGTATTTTTGGGTTGAAGGTACTTAGAAGATATGCATTAATGGAGAATTTATCGGGATTTATAATTAGCAGAGCAATTGTGAGCACTTTAAAGTAGTTGGAAGCAGATTAAACCCACTAAAGAGAATCAACCACTCAAAAACACAATAGCAGTATCCATTTGCACGCCAGCAATTTGCTTGCCAATTAGAAATGCATATACTCAAACAGCTACTGTAAATCTTACTCCTGATGGAGTATTTGACATCCCTTCCAGCAAAAATACTCGTTAACTAAGTCAACAGATATTTGAAGGGAGCCTCCTATGTGCCAGACACTCTCCAATGTGCTGGGAACCAAGATACACAAGGCACTTGGCTTGTAGAGCTAACACCCTGGGGAAGAGATAATTTTTCAGCTAGTTATATAAATGAGATAATTTCCAATATTGTAAGTCAATGAAGACACATAACAAAGGGATATGACTAGAGAGGGGTTTAAAGAGTTGGCATTTGAGCTGAGACCTGGAGGGGTTGAATATTCCAGGCAGGGAGAATGGTAAATGCAAAGACCTCAATGCTACCCTCTGAATAAGATCCAAGACAAAGATTTAAGTGAAAATAGTTTATTTGGGAGGTACAGGAAAGATGATTAAGGGAGCAGGGAGCAAAACAAGGACTTAGTAAAGAACATGTTATCAGGCCAGCTCCTTTGTCGGTGATGGGGTTGACTCCCTGGGGACACTTTGGGAAACAGTGTAGCACACACACCTGGGTTATCTCAACCTGGGAGCAAGGGAGTTGGGGTATTTATGCTCCAGTTCCTGTCTGTTACTGGTGAGGCCTGCTCCCTGGCACTTCTGTCCTGCCCTGCTCATGGACAGAGTGGTCTTCCACGGCTGAAGGCAGTTTTTATACACTGAGATAGAAAGCTAAGGGAAGTGAGCTGAGTACCAGCGGCATCTGCCATATGCAGAGACAAGCCTGGAGTGTTCCAGAAAGAAAGTCAGTGAGAGAGGCACATTAAGCTTGTGAGGAAATACTAGTAGGAAATGAAGCCTGAGACAAAGGCCAGGACTAGCTCAGGTGACACCTGGTAGACCATGATGAATTTTATTCTAAGTGCTTTGGGAAGACAGCTGAGAGATTGACTTAGTCAGAGATAAGAATGGACTTTAAAGAAGAAGAAGAAGAAGAAGAAGAAGAAGAAGAAGAGGAAGAAGAGGAAGAAGAGGAAGAAGAAGAAGAAGAAGAAGAAGAAAGGAGATTCCTAAGTTGCATGGAAAAACAGGTTTTTTTGGAGAGGAAGAGAGGATGTAAGAGGACCAGTGGAGGCAATGGCAGAAGTCCAGGCAGGAGATGATGGCAGCACTGGCTATGCAAATTGGATGGATCCCGTGTGTCAGCTGAGAACTGATGGATGGGTCAGACATGGGGGAGAGGAAAGAAGGATAAAACCTTGGCTTGGCGGTGTCAGTATTGAGGTTTGAGGATTACAAGAGGAACCGGTTGGCTTGCTCAACTCAAAAATTGTGTAACTGGAGTCAGTCACTCCTCCAGTCTGGTCCTCAGTTTTCTCACTTGGGTAATAAGGGAGTAGAACCGACTGACTTCTAAGGATGCTTTTAACTCTAATAGTCTATGACTTAAAAAAAAAAAGCAATCCAAACAATTTTTTTTAAGTTTCAGTTCTTTTTAATAATGCCATAAATGCAAGTGAACCACCACCTAAGACAAAAGCTAGCACCTTGATGATAACCTGCTTCTAACCATATTTTTCCTCTATACTATTTTCCCCAACTCCTTCAGCCCAAGGCAACCAGCATCCCAAATTCCCTGGCTTATTTTTAATCTGTATGTATTTCTAAAATTATATATTTTTACTTTACAAAATGGGTATCATACTGTTTATAATTGTAGGGACTTACTTTTTGGCCAATAGTATTTTGTTAATATACATCCACATCGTGGAGTACCAAGGAAGTTCATTTTCACTGTTGTGTAGTATTCCTCTAGTTAAGAATACTGTGATTTATTCATCCACTCTCTCAATGGGCATTTGAGGTTTCCCCCAGATTTTTGCCGTTGTAAATGGTCACAACCATTTTTTGTATAAGCAAGACTTTTACTAGGCATGCACAGAAAAGTGGACTTGCTGGTTTAGTATAGTCACTGTTACGAAATAGTTCCAATCATTTTGCAAAGTAGCTGAATGAAAATACCAACAGTGTGTAGAAGACCCACGTTCTCTCAAACACTTGGTATCATATCAGTTTTCCATGTTTTCTAGCTGAATTATTTTGAAATTGAGATCTCTTACCAGTCTGGATTGGCATTGCCCTGACCAGTAGTGAAGTTAAATATTTCTTCATTTGTCCATCAGTCATAAGTGTTTACTCTTCTGTGAAATATCAGTTCCTGGTTTGTTTGGGGGGGGGTTGCCATTTTTCTTCTGGGTTTTTGTGTTTTTCTTATCAACATCATCTGCTTCCTGCCTGTAGAGGCTGGGGCTTAAGATCGGTCTATATGTCCTGAAAAGGCAGTTTAATTTAATCTAGACCAACAGCATGTTTGGTGATATAACTCCCACAAAAACTTTCTGTGATGCATCAGTAGCCAATTCAAGTGTCAGTAGCCGCACCTTAGACAAGCCTCTCTGTCTCTAGATAGAACTCCAAGCACTTTGACACTATCAGGATTCATGAGATTCAATTTCTTTTGCAAGAAGTGATGTCCAACTGGCAGGATTCCCTTAGTCTCCTCAAAGGTCTTAGCAAAGGAAGTACATGTTCTTGATTTGACCTTGAACCCACAGCCATGGTTTGTTTTAATATTTGCCCCTAAAGCTAGTTCCTATTTTGAGAATATTTGGCAGGCTGCAGAGGTCGAAATGACAGATGATTGCCCTTTTCCATCCTGCACACCCTAGAGTTTCTAGACTTTCTCTGTTCCCTTTCAATTCTGCTTAAGGATGAGCCAGTCTTACCTAATGTTATCTCTTTCTTGTATCTGATGAAATGTAGTTCATAACAGGTAACTCACACCAACAACATTCTGTCTCAGAACGTCTTCTCCCAAAGCCATAAGTTCAGTAGGTATATTTTCTGCCTTCCAAATGATCACATGTAGTGGGTGGGGTGGGGAAGGTATAGCTCAGTGGTAGAGTGCATGCCTGGGTTCAATCTCCAGTACCCCCACTAAATATAAATACGTTAATATATGTAAAATAGA
The DNA here is from genome assembly GCF_048773025.1 of Camelus bactrianus. Classification (NCBI taxonomy): domain Eukaryota; kingdom Metazoa; phylum Chordata; class Mammalia; order Artiodactyla; family Camelidae; genus Camelus; species Camelus bactrianus. The sequence goes on along the minus strand of NC_133554.1, from coordinate 35,319,312 downwards.
TGAACAACGAGGACCTACTGTATAGCACAGGGGACCATATTCTATTTTTTATAATAACATATAATGGAAAAGAGTCTTAAAAGGAAAAACTGCGTATGTATGTATACGTATAACTGAATCACTTTGCTATGCGCCGGAAACTAACATTGTAAATCAACTACACTTCAATAAAAAATTTAAAATAAATAAATAAGTAAACCTAATTCCTTCCCTCTACCAAAAATAAAAGATAAGTAAAATAAAATGGAGAAAGAGGAATTAAAAAAATTTTTTTTTAAGATTTAGAAAAATGGTCACGTGTGACAGTTTTTCCAAATGTTTTACTATTGAATTACCTGGCTTGCTGGCTTTCCAGCCCCCTCTAATAATTACTTTGCTGCCTGCCCCTCAGCCCTAAATCCCAAACCACACGTTTTATTCTTTGGTTAGTACAGCACTCCACCTTCTAGGTACTGGTTTCTGTATTGGTCAGCTTTCGCTGCAGTAGCAAACAACCACCCCCCCCCGGCCCCGCCCAAGATCAGTGGCTTGAAGCAGAAAACTTTCCTGTTTGCTCTCAAGTGTGCAGGCCAGTTGCATCTCGGCTGCAGGCTGCGGGTCAGGTCCTTGGCCCCATGTCTTCCCACTCCTGGGCCCAGGCTAAAGGAACTGTTCTCACCTAGGACATGTCATTCTCCTGGCAGAGGATCCAAGAGAGAGAGGGTTGTCAGAAGCTTGCAATGCTTTTAACGCTTCTGCTAACATAGGACACATGTCCTGTTTCCTCACAGTGTTGGCTCAAGGATGTTCCATGGCCAAGTCCAAAGCCAATGATGTGTAGGGCAATATACTCTGAATCATTTTAAACAAGAATATAGTCTCTTACAGATATAAAGGAACTCTTCATACATCCTTATCTTATCCTTTGTTAGTATATGTATTCCAATACATTCTCCCATTTGTAGCTTATTTTCAAGTTGTCTTTTTTTAACATTTTTTATTGAGCTATAGTCATTTTACAATGTTGTCAAATTCCAGTGTAGAGTACAATTTTTCAGTTATCCATGAACATACATATATTCATTGTCACATTTTTTTTTTTGCTGTGAGCTACCATAAGATCTTGTATATATTTCCCTGTGCTATACAGTATAATCTTGTTTATCTCAAGTTGTCTTTTTAGGAAAGAAAAACTTAATTTTAATACAGAAAAATGTACTACTCTTTTCTTTCTAGACAACATTTTTCTGTCTTGTCTAAGAAATCTTTCCCTTTTCTAAAGTTGAAAAAAAATTTCAATCAAGGTTTTCTATTACAATATTTAAGGACTTATTTTTTAACATTTAACCATCTGGAGTTGATTTTTGCATGTGGTGTAATAAGGATTCAATTTAATCTTGTCATCAAAAAAAATCTTATCAATATGGATTGTCATTTTTCCAGGTCTCATTTTTGGATTGATGTGACAAATGAGCCACATCACATACCATAGTGTCACACCTATGTGGTTCTATTTCTGGGCCTTTCTTTGCATTGATCAACTTGTTTATCACTGCATTTACCATAACAGGTCATGGTATCTGGTTTTTTTATTTGTTTTTCAACCAGAAGTGTCAGGCTATTTGCACCCTTTTGCTCTCTTACATAAAGTTTGGAGCCAACTCATTAAGTCCCAGGAAAATCTCTGTTGGGTACCAGTCTGTGCTCTACCTGTGCTAGCTGACCGAACCCTCGCCATTGCCCAGTGAAGGTCAGTGTTAATTTCCCCACACCACAGCTAATGCACAGAGATGGACGGGCTGGCCCACAGCTGCAGAGCAGTAGCTCTTTGCCCTGCTCCCAGCACCCAGCTCACCCAGGCTGCACGGTGGATGCAGTGATAAGCCTGAAACCACAAAGCCTGGGTGGTCCGTGGGGTGACTCGCAGTGCATACTGTCACTCTGCTGAGGATTCCTGGTGACAGCAGGAACCATGCAGGTTTCTAAGTCTAAGCTCACCATCTAAGTCAGCTCATTCTCACTGACTTAAAATAAAACTAAAACAAGCAGGAGCCTGACACGTGGAGATGGTTCGTATTTGAAGAAGACAGGCAGTGGGTCTCCATAATAGAGGAGAGGAGTGTGTGTGTGTATGTGTGTGTCACATCCATTCTAGATTTCGGTTCTTGAACGAGAAGGAGGTAGTCTTGCTACAAAGAGTGCAAAATGACCTTCCAAGTCAGCCAGGTTCTCAGCTGTCTTAGTTACTGGGAGGAATATTTAAGGTACTTCATCTGCAAGATTATTTTAAGCAAAATATATGTAGAGCAGTGGCCCTCCAGACTGGGCCAGCAGCTTCAGCATCACTTGGGAACTTGTTAGAAATACAAATTCTTGGACCTACTGAGACCTATCAAGGGGGTGAAGCCCAGTAACCCCTGTATCAACAAGAAACCCCCCCCCAGGTGATTCTGGTGCCACTGAAGGTTGAGAACCAACTGATGTAAAGCACCTACCCCTGCACCCAGGTCTGAGTGAACACTAGCAGTTTTGGCCAAAGGTCACAGAGCAAGTTTGTGGAAAGGCATGGCCTTACTTGATCTCTGGCCCTACCAGTTTTAGACAGCTTTTTCCACCAAGTGGAGTCTTTTCTCCTAGGAGCAAGATCTGCACATCTGGGAAGATGAGTTGCAAGGTCAGACATTGGTGTTCAGTGGAGATTACTCGGGAATATCCAAGTTTAGGACTTGGAAGAACAACAGAGCTAAGCCTTAGGTGTGTGAAACACCACGGACACTTCTTGGTTTGTCATTTAAGAGTCCTGTAGGTTGAGGCTTGGAGGCTGGCCACGTCCAGTGTACACGTGGTGGCATTCTTACAGATGCACGCATCTGTGGGTCCAGCCCCTGGTACGTAGGAACTGCTAAGCGTCCATTACCCACAAGTGGGTTAAATCTCTACAGCAGCTGTCAGGCTGGCTTAGCCTGGGTCTGTGTTTTATATTACAGGTAGCTTTTGGAACCGAAATCTTTATTATAACAATATTAAAGTAAACAACAAACAAAAAAAACCCAAATCAGTAATAGTCATATCTCTTTCAAAAGAACTGTTTCTCACTTTCTATTATTTAGCTGTTTGTAAACAAATCTTCATATCCTCCCATTCACGGTGAACACCGAATTTTGTGCGCTTCTCTCTCTCTGACATTATCATAAATATTTTCCGTGATGGCCCCTAGTCTTCCTCATTGCCATTGTGACGGCTGAAAAATGTCCTCTCAGACTGAGATGACATAAATTGTAGATGTTTATCTGGCTACCTCTATTTCCTAAATAGCAGTGTCTGTGGCAACTTTTCTGTAGGTCACATTTTCTCCTTGTTGATGTTTTTCCTTAGATTAACTTCCTGGAAGTGGAATTAACAGGAAAAGTATATGAACACACCTGACTGCTGGAGCAACAGGAAAGACGTGTCCCCCTCCAAAAGTATCAGTTTCTTTATGAGTGGCAATGCATAAACACACCCGTTTTGTGAAAAGTAATCCTTGGCATTGAGTCTTATTTCACTCCACTCCTTTTTTCTTTTTCTTTTTCTTTTCTTTTCTTTTTTTTTTTTTTTCGCCAGTTAAGTGAGAATGCAAGTTACTCGTGCACCCTGTTACTGGTGCAGTTTCCTTTTGTAAATCCTAGATCCCTTCTTCTTTCCAAAGACAGCTGGTCAAACTGGCTTCAAAGAGAATTCATTTCAATTAGGGCGCACATATATGTGCATGTGTGCTATGTATCTGTGGTTACAAGTGTATGGATACATAGATGTGTCTGAGTGTCTGACCATCTCTGTGTGGATACTTGCTTTAATGCCTTAAAGAACACACGTGTTTAAATAAAAAAATAAATAAAACCTAATTACCTCCCCGCACCCCCCCTAAAATAAAAGAACACACGTGCTGTGGAATGTACATGTCAGCAGTTCTGCTGAAGGACACCGTGTTTCTGAGCACGCATTCCTTAGAGTATGTTCGTGTGTGTATGTGAATACGTTGTGTCATGGATAATGCATGCAATGTAAGGAACGAGTCAAACATAGACCACTTGTGCCTTGACAGAATTCTTTCATCCATGCCTTCCTGCATAGCTTTGCTAACATAGGGAATAAGTTAATGAATTCCAAGTTACAATGGAATGTTTAGAAGAGTTGGGACCATTTGGGGAAAAGCAGATATATCCTACAAGGCTCTACTTTTTATGCAGAAAATAGAAAAAGCCTCAGTGGGCTGGGACTTTGAAAACCATTGATTTAGTAATACTGGGCAGGTCACATACCACCACCACCCTCACGCCCAAAATACACACACACACCCTAGCCCTTGCCTCTGTTCTCTGAGTCTAAAAATGGAGATGAGAAGAAAGGATGCTTGTGAAAATGAGATAAGATGATGCTCACAGAAGGCACTCAGAAGACGTGGTCCCCTGTGGGAAAAGGAGTGGAGGAGATCCAGGTCCCAGGCCAAGGGCCCCAGTCTCTTCTCAGACCCTGAAATAGAAAATGAAAGCTCCTAATTGTAAGCGTCGCCAGAAGTCTCTCCAAAGTCTGCCTTGACCAGAGCTAAAACCTCACACATCATTGCAGAATGCGTGCAGTCTCGGGGTAGACTAAACTATTCAAACCGTGGGGTCCCTGGCGAAAAGGCAGTCAAAGCTCCTCATGGGGTGGAGGGAGCTGGAAATCACTGGGACAAATCTGTAGATTTCAAACTTTTAAAAAACCAACAGAACTCTCTCCACCCCCTACACACACTCTTTTACAGCGAACCCCAAACTATGAAACAATTAGGGGGACACAGGACGGGTGGGCTGCCCACTCTCCATTCCTGGACACTTATTGAGGGGCTCCTGGAGCCCGTCCACACACCCTGGAGCCCCCCAGGTGAACACCATGCACTTAAATGACCCTGGAGTTCCCGCCAGCACTGCCACTCTCTAAGGCTCAGACACACTTTCCACACAGTAACAGACCAGCTAACGTTTATTGAGAGCGTCCGATGCTCCAGGTTCTGTGCTTAGTTCCTGACACACGCTATCTCATTTTGGCCTCACGTGTTCTCCAGGAGGAAGACCCTAATAGTACTCTTAGGATCCCCATTCTGCAGTTGAGGAATGTAAGGCCCGTTGCAAGGATTCTGGGCATGGTAAGGAGCGTGTCCAAGTTCATTCAGCTTGGACATTATGGAACCAAGAAGTAAAACCTGGATAGCCTGGGTCCAGAGTCTGTGTTCTTAACCTGCCCTGTAAAGCCTCCCCATTGTGAGAGTTCAGTGGCATCTTTGGGATTTAAACTTCCCAAATCCCCATCGATAGACCTTGTGACACTCACTTTTTTTATTTGGGCGGTTTTGGGTTTTGTTTTGCTTTGTTTTTAGTAAAGGTATGGGAGTGGCCCCACATTCTCCTCTATCTCTTATCTAAAACCCTCTATGATCAGGACAAAAGAGCAGAGCCCAGAAATACTGCCTAATCTGAGCATCAAGCCATTGACTTTGACAGCAACCATGGCTGCTGGTGAAGATTGTTCCCGAAGGTATTTGTTTGATGGAGGACAAGGTGCAGGTGGAAGCTGCGAGTGGCATCTGATATCCCTCAGTGCTTTAAATTCTGACTTATTTAACAGCCACAATACTCCAGGCAAGTTAATATGATTATCTCCATTTGGGGATGGCAAAACCGAGGCTCAGAGAAAATTTGCTGGAGATGCCTCTGGTTAGAAGCAGATTTGAACCCATCACCCTCTGACCTTCCATCACAGTCCACCAGGCCTTTGGGGAGAGTGGGTCCTTGCTTTTCTTCAGAGTCTTCCTCAAAGCTCCCAGAGTTCCTTCTTCACTTCCATCATAGCCGTTGTTACCAACGCTGCCAAAGCTTGTCGCCACGTCTGTCTCCTCTGCTACCCTGAGATTCTTGACGGCAGAGTGGGAGCACAAACAGGGCCCTCTGGGAAGGTTTCCTAGGGAGCGAACAAGCCAGTCCAAGTAACCCAGACCTCCAAGGAGCTGAGAACCCCCTCCACCCCACCCAGCACCTCTGGGCTCCAGACGTTGAGAACCCCTACAGCCCCTGAAGGTTCACCCTTTCTCCCTCCCACAGGTGGTAGCCCTCTTTGGTCTCTGGGAAATCCCTAGGTAAATCTTTGACTTTTAAATGGGTTCCCAGGAGCCAAATTTTCACCCAAAGTTGAGTGAGCGAAGATGTCCTCAAACTCTCCCAGCTATAAGGACTCCTTTCTGTCCTTCCCTCTGCTTCAGGACCAAATCTCACACAGGACAGTGTGTTTAAGAGCTTGGGATCTAGAGTCAGACGTGGCTTTTGAGTCCTAGCTCTGCCACTTGCTGTGTGATTTGGGGAAAATTCCTTAACCTCTCTGAGCCTCTAAGAGGAAATAGTTACTAACTAATCGTGACCACATGATGATGTTTTGAGAGTCCAATAAGATAAGGCATGGAAAGGGCTTAGCACAGGGACTGGCTCATGGTAGGTGTTCAGAAAAAGAGCTTGAGATTGAACAGTGCTCTCTCTCAGAGGCTCTGAGCAGCTGGCAAAGCAGAAGTCAGGAGGTCAAAGTGGTGCAGGGGGCAGCTCACCTTGGTGGGGGATGGGGACAGGAAGGGTAGTCCAATGCTGAGTCAGGGGGAGCTGGGGAGGGGACAGTGACTCAGACAGATGTTCCCATTCAAAGAATCGGCCCAAATATTAACCACAGGAAGCAGATAGGAGTTTAGGCAGAAGGGCCTTTCCATGGTGGAAACCCACGGGCAGTGTGTTAGGGAGGCAGAAAGGGGACGCCAGATAGGGGAGGGGAGGAGATGAAATTTCAGGCTGGAGAACAGAGGGAGACGTCTCTCCCACCGCCCCATGGAGCAAGGTCAAGGAAGCTGAAAAGAGCAGGCTGCCTGGGACCAGGAGGGAGCCCGCTTCAGCTCCAGTAGAATGTCCTCCTTCCTTTAATCTAAGATCCTTCCTTCATGGTCTGAGGCTGGAAAGCCTCGGCTGAAGCCTAGAAAGAGAAGAAAGGAACTTGGGTTGACTAAGCCCCTACTCTGCGCCCAGACTGTAAGCTTTATCTCCAGGTGCCTGTCCTGAAGCAACACAACCCGACAGGGCAGGGCAGCACCCCCATTGCAGACTAGGAGCCCAGGGGAGAGGGACCTCGCCAGCTAGACAAGTGGCAGAGCCGGGAGTCAAACCCAAACCTATTGCTTCCAGGCAGGTAGCAGGTAGCGCCATCCTTAGGCAGTGGGGCTGTTGGTCGCAGGTTCAAGTTCACACTTCTGCCAACTACTAGACATAGTACCTTGGACAAGTCACCTGTGGGCCTCTGGTTCCCTGGCTACAAAGCAGAGAGGGCAGTAGTGCCCCAGCTTAGGGTGTCATGAGGATTGAAGGAGTGAGAGCTGAGCCCAGCACAGGGTCAGTGTGCCTCATTTATGTCAACTGTGGACTTACAGTCTTCTTAAGAAAAGCCCCTCCTTGGGAGTGTGGAAGAAAGCATGGCTGCCCCCACCCCAAGGAGCGTGCACAGAGCTTGGGGTCTAGAGACCTGAGTTCGGAGCCCAGCTCCACACCTTACCAGGAGTGTGATCTTGGAGGAGTCACTAGACATTGCTGAACCTCAGTGTCCTCATCTCTAGCATGGGGACAGTGACGTTGTCGGCCACGCAGGCTAATGGTGGCACGTTGTGTACATGACAGCCCCTAGCATGGTTCAACAGGGAACAGAGACCAGGAGGCTGGGACTGGAATTTCCTTGTGGTAGAGAAGACCAATGAGCTGTGGGCTGTGCGAGGGAGAGGGGAAAGAGAGTGGAGGAAGGTTCTGATAGCCAGAAAGATCCAAATCCTACTGCCTAACCAAGGTGGGCATTTCCCCAGCCACAGAGGGAGATTCTGATAGGCACAGGGCAAGGACGAAGGGGAACATTACAGGGCTGGGGTCTTAGCTTTTTCTGTCACCTTCTGCTGAAGGCAGCCACCCAGGAGCTGATGGCCCACAAAGACCTTCCCGCTGTGTAACCCAGGGGAAGTTGCTCACCCACTCTATTCCTTCTCTTTTTGGTGTCCACACTAGGAGAAAGTTCACACAGCTTTCAGTGAGTGGGAGGGTTGACAACGAGGTGTCAACTACTGGAAAAGAAAGAGAGAGAAGACCTCAGCGGGTATTTGATGGTATCTCCCTACTTTTGGTCCTGGCTGGGGGTGGGGGCCGGAGGACTTCACAGGAAGGTGTGGCGGAGGAGGACCAAGCCACAAAGACCAAAATTAGCTACAAGATGGGGCAGGGAAACCCTGTGTGGGTGCAGCATGGAGGGAAGCAGAGCTGCAGTAGGGAAGAGTGAGTGTGGACCACTGCTGCTCGGCCCCTGCTCTCTCCCAGCTTCTACTGGGTCGAAGCAGGACTGGCATGGGCTAGGGCAGAGTCGGGAGAGAGCATGAAAGATCTGGGATGATATTCCAGCTGTGTCTTGTCCAGCTGGGTGGCTGTAGGCAAGGCTTACACTTCCTGAGCCTTTCTTTTCTCATCTCTGAAATGGGATGATAAAGCCTCCCTCACTGAATAGCTGGAAGGGAAAAATACAGGTGTAAGAATAGTACCTACTGGTACTCACCAGAATGCACTTTATTTCATTAATCTTCACAACAGTCCTGACAGTGAATGCTTTCACCCCCATTTACAGAGACAGAAAGAGCTCAGAGAGGTTAAGGGATTTGTCCAAGTCACACAGCTGGTAAACAGCAAGCTGGATGTCAGACCCTGGGTCTGCAGGGCTCTATTCGTGCTTGAAAGCCTGGCATACAGTAACCAAGACAGAGTGACTCATCCTCCCCTCCAGAGTCCTTCCCTTGGTCCCTCCTCCACCCTCAGTGGCGGCTGGGTTCATTCCTTAGCCTTGGTCTGGGACCCGGGATTCCTGGTGCAGACCCCTGCCCCTGATTCTGCCAGCACAGAAGCACAGACCCGTGATATACTTACATTTGACCTCCTGATTCTGGCCAGTGCACCTCAGCCTGGCTCCACACGCGCCCACGCTGGTGATGGATTCTCAGGCAGGTAATCTAATGGGAGGAAGTAGATGACCCTGAATGAACTTCCTATCTGCAATCGTGCACCCCGGTCACTTTAAACGTAGCTTCTTGTGTCCACTGGTGTGTTGAACTGTGAGGTCATGGTAAGGGAGCGAACTCAAAAAGGACCCAGCTGAAGGCGCCGAATCTGATGGCACATCAGGAAGGGTCATTCAGGGATTACTCGTAACCCTAACCCATCCCTGGAGAAAGCAGGCAGCCCTGACCTTTGCCCCTGGGCCTTCTTTCTCCCGAAAACAAGTTGTTGCGAGGAGGCTTGGGATGTAGGAGGAAGGAGGATAGAGCTTCCCCGGGCCCCGCTATGTGCTGGGGACCACAGGAAGGGCTTGACACAAGCGGCTTCATCTAGGCAGCAGCCTGGAGAGCAGGCGTGAGAGCCCCCAGGGAAACGGAAGCGCTAAGCCTCAGAGAAGTTCGTCCCAGTGCCAGAGGCCACCAGCTGACGAGGGACAGAGTGGCCGGTCTGACTTCTGTGTCAACACTCTTCACACGAGGACCCCAGTGAACCCAGACACGTGGGTAGGCAGAGCCCCACGGTGTTTTCTTCATTGTCAGACCTTTGTCTGCGCCTCGGTCTCTGTTCTGCCTTGATCCGGAACGTGTCTGCGCCTACAGGCTGTCTGTCGGACTCATTACGCCCAAGGCTCTATTCCGGAAGCCTCACGAGTGTGTGACAAGAGGAAGACCAAGAGCCTGACCTCAGAGAATGAGGAGAAGAGAGATGCAAGGCCAAATCTGACCGTGGTCCAGAGGAGGGACCAGGAAAGGCCGTGTGGAGTTAAAGAGAACAGACCTGGGAAGGGGGAGGGATTCAGGCCAAGTGTCTGATCCAGAGCTCTGAGCATCATAGTTGCTCATTTTCCAGATGAGGAAACTGAGACCCAGGGAAAAGGAGTTCTTTGCACAGAGCCACATACCTTACCAGCATGAGCAGAGCCAGCTGAGCACCCGGGTCTCCTGACTCCCCAGGCCCGTCCACGGCACTGTGACAGTTTCGTCTACCCCCTGACCAAGGCTGACGGGGGACTGCGCAAGTGCAACGCAGGTAGCCCAGTACAGATCCACTGTCATAACCACAAGAACTCAACATGCTCAACCTGCCTGCCTTCAGTATCGGGGAAGATTCGATTCAGCTGCACGAGGAAACCCCAAAAGTTCCCAGCTTATGCACAATCATTTTTAATCTCTCAGGGGAAGGTCTGGAGGCCTGGGGGCCAGACTGTAAGAGAGCTCCGTTCCACAAAGTTGTCAGGGACCAAGGCTCACTCCAACACCTTCTTACCACCCCTAAGGTGTGACCTTCGTCCTGCAGCCCCAAGCGAGGGCACCGGCGCTCCAGGCAGCAGGGCAGGATGAGGAAGAAGAGGGGCAGTGGGGGCGGAACCTGTCTTTTAACAAGGGTTGCTGGAGGCTGTCCCATGACACAGCTCTCTATAGCCCGTCAGTCAGACCCTGGTCAAGGGAGAGGCTGGGAAATAAAATAGTTTTTATTCTGGGTGGCTGTGGGCTCAGCTAAAAGCTCCAGGACCATGGAAGAAGGAGAAAATGGATGCTCGCCTTTGGCTTCCATTCCTAAGTTTATTTTCTGGGTCCTACACCATCAGGCTCTCCTTCCCCGGGTCCTAAACACCCCATCCCTTGGTGCCTTGCCTTATCAGCAGTTTGGGGTGTACCCAGCCTCCCTCCCCCAGCGCCCTTCCTGCACCTTCCCCAGCTCAGCACCTGTCACCTGCCTCTCTTGTGAGCCAGGGGGCCACATGGAGGTGGGAGGGCCAGTGCTGGACTAGGAGGCCAGGCATCTGAGTTCTAACTCTGACTTAGCGCGTCCCTTATTCTACGATGTTCATATCACACCCTCTCTCTGGACTAAGAGAGAGGGCGTATTTCAGATCCAGAGAAGGACAGGCTGAAAATTAAAGGGAAAACATCCCCCAAAGTACCCTTCAGAGAGCCCCGGACATGGGCTGGAAGATGTCTGTATCATCTCTAGAACACTCAAGAAAGCTTTAGTTAAAAAAAAAAAAAAAGAAGAAGAAGAAGAAAGCAAGCTTTAGTAATAGCAAGAGACTGGAAACAAGCTATTCATTGGGAACTGGTTAAGCACATGTACATCTACGCAATAGAATGTTCTGCAACTTATGAGAAGAATGAGGCCACGTTACATGTGCTTATATGAAACAATATCCAAAATACATTAAGTTCTAAGAGACAGAACAGACAGAACAGTGTGCCTTGCAGGAAACCATGTGCGTGAAATCCTGCACACTCAGATTTATATATTTACTTGTCTCTGTGTGAAATTCCTCCGGAAGTATAAACAAGAAACTGTCTCTGAGGAGAGGAACTGGTGACTGGGGGAGACTAGGAAAGACTGGCTTTTTACTCTGAGAGCCTCTTGCCTTTTATACCAGGAAGCATACACAGTAAGAGATAAGGGGAAAAAAAGAAATACTTAGTGATAATTATTTAACCCTGGGCTCAGAGTTTTCTTCTCTAGACCTTAACTGGCCCTTTAGAAAAGGAGAGGACACTTGATAAACCAGCTGAGGTCCCACCTGGTTCAGCATGGTCCGTGATCATGGTCACTGCTACCCTCGGATCCCAGGTCTGGTCCTCCTCACCATAGTCCATGACCCTCTGCCCTTCTGACAAGTTCCTTGCTGGGAAGCATCAGGGAGAGATTCCAGGAGCCAAGGAGGCGGAGAGGACCTGAGAAGGAGGTCCTGGGTGCTGTCAAAGTGGGCTCTCCCTCCCGGAGACTCACCCCTCTCTCTTCCTCTTATGGAGTGAAGAGGTTTGGCCAGGACGCCTGTATTGCAAGGGACAGGAATCCCTAAACTGAACTGGCTTAAACTGCTGGACTAGTTTAATGGCTCGTAGAACCCAGAGGAAGAACTGGATTTGGGGAACGCTCGATGAGGAGCCTCCCCCACTGTCAGAACCCTCCATCCAGCCCATCTAAATTATTTCCAATGTGGTCTCGGTTCTTTCCTCCAGCAGGAAGGATCCTTCCTACCACAGAGATGTAGCCACCAGCAGCACTGAGCTCACAGCCAGAAGCTCAGCTTCCTGGAAAAAAAGAATTACTTTCCCCCATGTCCTGTTAGAAAAATCCCAGGGCATGGAGGCCTGGTGACAGTTGTTGGCCCAGCAGGAGTCACATGTCCACTTCTGCACCAATCAGTGTGCCTAGAGGATCCTGTCCCTCCACCATTCCCAGCTCAAGTATCACCTCCTCCGAGAAGCCTTCCCAGATCCTCCCACTAAAATCTCATTGCCCTAGTATCTCTCCCTTACAGCACTTGTCTGAACTCTACTTATGTGCATTTGTGTGACTGGTTAGTATGTGTCTCCTCGACTAAATAGAAGCTCCGTGGGGGTAAGAACCACCATGGCTTTGCCCTGGCTGTACCCATAGTGCTTGGCACCTGGACTGGCACATAGTGGCAGGTGGTGGAAATAGTGGGTTCCAAAGCATGGTGACAAATATAATGGTGTAGCTGCTTTCAGGCCTGACTACATTTCCCTGTTGCCTGTTTAGAAAACAAGAATCTTCCCTGAAAGTTTTTTGGGCAACTTTCATCCTCCCACAAACAGCTTGCTCCTGGGCTCAAGTGGTGTTCAAGCCACGTTTGTTGAATGTGGATTGAACACCATTACATTCCAGGTACTGATCCGAGTGTTGGCATACAGCAGTGAGCAACACAGAGAGAACCCTTCCACCTAGCAGGGGAGACTGATGAGAGGCAAAATGAGTATGGGAAGGTTGGGTAGGGGGCTGCAGTTTTGAAATGGGTGGTCAGGGAAGGCCTCATGAAAAAGTAACATTTAAGCAAAGCCTTGAAGGAGATAAAAAAAAAAAAAAACAACTGAATCATACAACTATCCAGGGGAGAAGCATTCCAGGCAGAAAAACTAGCCAGTGCAAAGGCCCTGAGGCAGAAGCACTGAGTCCAAAAGACCTATAAGGAGCCAGTGTGCCTGGAGTGGGCGAGAGAGAGAAGTTCAGGGTATGTCCAAGGAGGAAACAGCAACCAGCTCTCTATAGAGACTGGGAATCCATTGCAAGGACTTTGAGCTTTACTCTAAGTCAGAAGTTTTGAGCAGAGGATTGACACGATCTAAATTGTGTTTTAACAAGAGTTCCCCTGCTGCTTTAGGGGGCAAGGACAGAGCAAGGATATCTGTTAGGAAGTATTGCACAGCCAGGTGAGAGATTATAACACCTGGCACCAACATGTGGTGGGGACAGTAAATGTTGTCAGGGTCAGATGTATCTTTTGAAGTTAGAGTCACAAGGATTTGCAGATGGATTGGATGTTGCTTGTCAGAGGGAGAGAGGATTCAAGGATAACTTCAAGGATTGTTAGCTGAACAAATCAAAAAACAAGGGGGGGGGGATTGTCATTAACTGAAATAAGCAAGAATGTAATGCTTGCAATGCCTCTGAGACATCCCAGAGAACATACCAAGCCCTGTATGCAGGTGGATGGACGTATCTGGAGTTCATGGCGATGACGTTTGGGAGTCATTAGGTTTAACCATATGAAAATACCAATATTCAACCATTTGGACCCACAAAATGGTGATTTCCTATGGGTCAGCCTGGAGATGGTTGTTAAAACTAGAGCATTGGTTCCAATCACTGAGGATTGGTTGCAGGCAAAGAAGAGACAAGTTCCATTGACTGAGCCCCAGCATCCTCCACGGTTAAAATGTCAGGAAGGTTAAGAGATGCCAGAAAACAACACTACGAAAGAATGGGGGGAGCGGCGGTGAAGGAGGAGCAATAAGAAAACCAGGAGAATATGGTCCCCTGGAAGCCAAGGGAAGAAGGTATTTCTGGAAGGGAGGAGTGATCAACTGACTCAAATACTTCCAAGATTTCAAGGAGAGTGGGAACTCAAGATTGACCACAGAATTTCACATTGGTCACCGGGGACTTGGTCAAGAGTTACTAGAACGGATTCAAGAGAGGATGCAAGAAAGGAAATTGAAGAGATTAGCCGCCATCGTGAATGACACCGTAACTATCCGGACCAGGAAGTTCACGACCAACTGACTACTTCAGCGGAAACAAATGGTCACTGATGTCCTTCAGCCTGGGAAGGCAATGGTACCTAAGACAGAAATTCGGGAAGAACTAGCCAAAATGTACAAGACCCCGCCAGATGTCATCTTTGTATTCGGATTCAGAACTCATTCTGGTGGTGGCAAGACAACTGGCTTTGGCATGATTTACGATTCCTTGGATTATGCAAAGAAAAATGAACCCCAACACAGGCTTGCAAGACGTGGCCTGTACGAGAAGAAAAGGACCTCAAGGAAACAGTGAAAGGAACGGAAGAACAGGATGAAGAACGTCGGGGGGACTGCAAAGGCCAATGTTGGTGCTGGCCAAAAGGAGTAAGCTGGAGATGGACAACAGAAGGAGCGAAGATTCTGCAGTGACTGTATCTGTGGTGACTGTGCAGATTTTTCATGAAAGGTTTAATAAACTAAAAACTTTAAAAAAAAATTAAAAAAGGAAATTGAAGGGAGTGAATATAGACAGCTGTTTACAGAGTTTATCATTCTCGTAGTACCTGAAAGGCCTGCTGTATTTGAGTCTTTGAGGATAGGCAAAGGGCTAGAATAGAATATTTGTAATCATCCTGCATGGAGCACAATTCAGATACTTGTCTCCCCATCCTTAGTGAGCCCCTTAGCTAAGAAGAGCATTTCTGTGTGTAGAGTCCATCCCCATCCCTCTTCTCTGTCACCCAGGACCTGCTGAAACGTGGCCCAAACTGGCCCGATTCCATGCCAGTCCACACTGGGGAGGTCACATCCATGTATCAATATGTTTCATGTTAATTACAGAGATTGAGCAGCCTCTCCACAGGCAATTGTTCAAAGTTCTGGTTTTAAGCAGAATTCTTACTACCTATTTTCTCCAGAGGGTTGCTGTCTCCGGTACCCTTGCAAAGCATCTGCAGTTACGTGGAAAGACTTCTCTGCCTGGCCTCACTGTGACTCCCTCTGGGAGCTTAGTAATGATGCCAAGACGGGATCCCAGGCCTTGAGACTTCAAGTACCATGGCCTTTCCACTATGAAACATTGCCTTTTGAGTCTTTTTTTTTTTCTTTCCTTTCCTTTCCTTTTCTTTTCTTTTTCTTTTTCTTTTTTTTTTTTTTTTTTTTTTTTTTTTTTGAGCTCTTTGGGGAGGTAACACCTGCAATGTAATTGATATGTTTTCCTGTAGGTTTCTCTGGTCCAACCTGGCCTCCCCCCAGAGTCTTCAGATAAATCATGGCGGCTAAAAAGGCAGAATGGAATTTTTACAGCCACAGGAAAGGACCATTATTTAAGCCATCTCATCTTGAAAGAACCAGGAACTCAGTCACTCTAGACAGATGGGGGCCACAGGAATCTGTTAGCTCCCAATATCTACCACCCAAAATACTGACCATTTGGGCTGATAAAATTCATCTCATCAGCAGTGGAATGTCCAGACTGATAAAGAACACATGTCATCAGTGTCAGGGCTGTTTGTTTGCTTGGGTTTTTTAAAAAGGTCATTGTTTAAAGGGTAGCCCCCTGTGGGAAAGAATGCATGAGAGTTCTGTTGAATTTTTTAAGCTGGTGACATTTAGGCATTAAATGATATTTGAAAGCTCTCTCTCTGCTTCAGTCTCTATTTTTGCCCCATTCTTTCTTTTCTTTCTCTTCTCCCACCCCTCGCCTCCCCCAGATACTTCATAGGAAAAAAAAGGTGGCATTTAAATAATATATGATTTTTTATTAAACATGATATTAAACTTCTTACAATTATACAACAACCTTGAGATTTTAAAAGTTCCCTTTGTAGTTTCCCTTGAAGAGTCTGTGGCATTGTGGTCCAGGCTGAGGGACAGTTCTAATTCATAGTCCTCGTGTAGACGTTTGGTGATTTGCCTTCCCTGGGACCTGCTAGGGATTTATCTCCAGGCCTGGGCTTTGCTCCATCCCTCGGATGAGGACGCCCTCCTCATACTCCCACCCCCAGTGCCAAGTGAGCACCAAGAAAGATGGGAGGACAACTTTCCCCAGTTGCTGAGGTTTTGATAGCAACTATGTGGCAGGCAAGCCCCACCATGGCTTCCAAAATGAACCCAGTGGGCTGTGAGTTTCTGCTGTTAGTTGAAAGAAGACCAGTGACCTTTGGCAAAAATGCTTTGGTGCAAGCCCAAGAGTCTGGATGGGGTCTGTGCCTGATCTAGAATACCACTAAATTCTGACTCTGCTGGGTTGCAGAACACCTTGTGCAAACTCTTCTGCAAAGCCATCCTGGATGCTCTCCTGGGCCCAATCACATACCTGGCCGGAGCTCCCCAAAGGTCTTCAGCATGAACGATAGCTGAAACAAAGGCGACCTTACCTGGGTAACATGAAGACACCCAGGATCCACCCTACAGCACACACCAGTACCATCCCCTTCACAGCCCTAAAATATAGCTGCTAGGAAACTAAGTAGGCTAACTTGTTGAATAGACTTGCTTAATATTACCCACCTCGAGGCCACAGTGCATCTGCTAAGATGAACAACTTTGCATTAGTCTCTTCATCCTCATCCTCATCCCCATCCCCATCTTAACAAGCAGCGTTCACTGAGTGCTTACTCCCTGCCAGGCATGTAGAGCTCACTGTCTGCCTGCATGATTATCTCAGTGAAGCTTCATGGCAAGCACAGTGGTAGTTATAATCTAATTATCCCCATTTTACAGAGAAGGATACTGAGGCTCAGAAATTGATCAAGGTCATCCACCCAGGAGGCAGTAAAGTGAAGATGTGAACCCAGATTAATCGGTCCCCAAAATTCATTTTCATAATTATCGTGTTGCACTGTCTTAAAAGTTAGGAACATCATACCACTTTACAATGAGAAGCTGAGGCCCCGAGTGGTCAAATGGCTTATTGAAGGACACACAATTTACAGCTAGCACCACTGGGATTTTAAGCTACACCTGAGGTCTTGGATATCCAGTCGCTTCTTGGTTGTGTGAACTTGACCTAGTCACTTAACTTCTCTGACTTCAACTCCCTCTTTTGCAGAACAGGGATGAGAAGTGTACCTAACTCATCAGGTTGTAGTAAGCGCACCATGAATTTCAAACAGCTCCTAACACTTTCCCAGTTCTCAATAAAGACTGGTTGTTACTTCTGTTGTCCTCAGTTATATGTTCCCTCTAACTGTCCGTCCTTTCAGTAAAAGGTAATCACCTCTTTTCTTGTTTAAATAGCAACCAGTTGGGATTGTTACTTTTGCTTCTTAAACAGGAAGTCTACCTACATGGTCTGGAAGGGAAGGAACGGACTGAGTTCTGTCCTTTAGCAGAGGGCTTCAGTTGAGAGAGTGAGCCCTCACTTAGGAAAAGAGATGTTCCCAAGTGCCCAGAAGGACACTGGCCTTAGCACAGAAAGGATCCCATCCCTAGATCTGATCTTAATCCAGAAAGGGTCAACAGGCAAAGATTGAAATATAAAACATTGAGAAGTGCTTTCTTAACCAACTGAATATCAGTGCAATGGAATATTATGAAAATTTCAGAACTTATCAATTCAAGGGCATTAAAACACACACACAGGCATTTTTGAAAAGGGTAAATAAAAAAAGCACAAAACAGTGGGTAGACCATGATGCAGCTATGGAAAAATATGTCTGCCTGAGGGTATATCCAGGCAAAGATAAGAAGATACAGTAGGTGTGATAATGTCCAGGGGTATATTGAGAAACTGTCTTTGAAGTTATAGTCCTTTCAATAGCAATGAAAAACATTAAGGAGTAGAACTATTTGTATTTTTATATTAAATAGTGACACCAATGCAAATCTAACTCAATTTCTTTTAGCAGGAAATTAAACCATATGTAGTCTTATATAGATTTATCATATCTGTATAAAAATACAAAACATCACCTACATACATACTCATAGAAGCTTACAGTAGGACAGGTAGAAATAGGAAGCTGTTGCCAATTAAGAACCCCTCAATGATTGACAGGAGGAGAGGACCTACTATGTGCCAAGTACTTTGCAGAGAGTTTCCTGTGGAATCCCTATGTTATCCCTACAATGAAGGTATCATATCCCCAAACAGATGGGGAAGTGAGGCTCAGAGAAACAAAGTGACCTGCCCAGCATCACACAGCTTGTGGGTGTGGCTTCCACCTCACCACACCGTGACAGGCACAATCGGATACAAGACCCGTGGGTTTGCAGGGTTCTCTCAATCAACCTCAACCCTCCATAAGTCTCTTTGCAAAGCAACCCATCTCCTCCCCTTATCAGAGGTGTGGCTTTGTCCCCTCCCCAGGCTCAGCTCCAGTTTGTAGGCACATTGTCTTTCTCATCTCTGGCACTGGCTAAGCAGGTGGAGACACTTAAGGAAAGATGGACAAAGAGACAAGAATTTCTAAGTCTCCCCTGACGGCTCCTCCGTGACGTGAAGACCCTGAGTTAGCATGAAGGTGCCCTGCCACACAATGGCAGTCACGTACCTGTGGTTGTGAGTGGTGGAAATGCCACTCTAGCCACAGACTCTGTCATCTGTGATTGATAACTGATGATTGATGTGAGTGGAAATTTTGAAGGAAGGAACAAGGTAACAGAAATAAAGATGGTGAAATAGGGTCTCTTCCTCGTGAGCAGGCTTTAGCCTGGAAACTACACGGGGTCACCTGGTCAGTGGGTGGCCAGGCTCTGGCACTCAACATTGTCAAATTAAGCATTGAATAAATATTGGATGAATTATGATTATTTCCTGAATCCACACAAATTTGACTTTAGTATTCCCACAGGCATACTAAAATTAACATGCCCTGAACTTAATTCATTATTGCCTCTTCCGTCCCCAAACCAACCACTCATCTTATATTCCCTCTCATAGATGAAGGGGGTTTGGTCCATTGGTTACCCAACCAGAACCTAAGCTGTCACCCTTGACTCCTTTCTCTCCTTTATCTGCCCCATCTCACCAGTCATCAAGTCCTGGCAATTCTCTCTCTCAAATATCATTAAACCCTTCTGTCTCTTCTCCAGTCCTGGAGCTACCGTCTTGGTTAACCAGCAGCACAGTGATTGAGATCTTAGGCTCAGGATCCAGACTGCCTGGACCACCATGTGCCAGCTTGTGCCCATTGGTAGATCATTCAGCCTCTGGAGCACTCAGTTTTCTTGCCTGTAAAATGGGTACATAATAGTACCTACCTAAGAGGATCATTATGAGAATTAAATGGGGCAAACAGATCATCTTCCCCCAACTTAATACTAGATTTTATTGATTCGTCTCCCTGCTTCAAGTCCTGACTCCTTCCCCAAACAGCCAGAGGAACCCATCTGAAATGCAGGTCTGGTCTGTAACTCGTGATGTGTGGTGGAAAAAGTCTGCTTTGGTAGGGGGGAGTCATAAAATCCTCACTTGCTATTCGTGTGTGCCCCTGAAGGCCAGTTACTTAGATTCTCTCACATCTTCAATATCCTCATCCTAGACATTGCTGTACATTGAGGATTAAATATGGTAACATGAGTGGCGCCCTCAGCCCAGGACCTGGCACGTACGGAGCACTCAGTCAGTCTTAGCTCTTCTTCCTCCCCTCTTCCCTTGTCAGAGGCCAGGGGGAGGGGCAGGGGAATGTGGGTGAAGCTGGGTCCACCTCTGGGAAGAGTGACCGTGATCAGTGAATGAAACGAAGGTGGCCATTGATGAGTCAGCAGCCCACTTGGGGAGCCCATTCTGTTTCATCGGGGTACCCCAGAAGAGCTGCTCCCCCTGTAGAGCAGGGGTTCAGTGCCAGCCATGCATCAGGAGCCTGGGCAGAGCTGGTGAGATGACAGCTTCCATTGCCCATCACACACCCCATGTGGTGGGCCTGGGGGTCAGCATTTAACTGTGCATCCTCGGCGATCCCAGGAAGCTGTGCTCAGAGTTTTTGGCTTTGGTTAGTGAGTGCCCCAGAAGCCTCCTTTCTGGAGCTACTCCCTGGCTATTCTCTTAGTCAAGAAAAAGCGGCAGAAATGGGCAATTTGGTTTCAAATGGGCAGATTTACATTAATTTTCAGAAAGAAAGAAAGAAAAAGAAAGAGAAAGGAAGGGAGGAAAAGAAAGAAAGAAAGAAAGAAAGAAAGAAAGAAAGAAAGAAAGAAAGAAAGAAAGAAAGAAAGAAAGAAAGAAAGAAAGAGAGAGAGAAAGAGAGAGAGAAAGAGAAAGAGAAAGAAAGAAAGAAAGAAAGAAAGAAAGAGAGAGAGAAAGAAAGAAAGAAAGAAAGAAAGAAAGAAAGAAAGAAAGAAAGAAAGAAAGAAAGAAAGAAAAGGAAAGAAAAGAAAGAACGAAGAAAAGAAAAAAAGAAAGGCTAGAAGTTTTGAAAAGCCCAGGGGAGAAGGTGACAGAGAGTCCTAGATTTGTGCCTCTGGGCTCTCGGCTGTCAGTACGAGGTTGAGAGACCAGGGCAGACGTGGTCAGGGCTGGTCCGGGGCTGGGATGGCTTTAGGTTGATGACCAAGAGGGGACCCCCTCTCTGGTTTAGAACAGCATCTTCTGTCAGCTGTCTCATGTCACTTTTCTGTCTTGGTGCCAGGTTAAATGGTATTTGGGAAGACAGTTTGGTACCTGAGCTCTAATAATGGTGCTTAGCAGCCATGAAAGGATTTTGGAGGGGAAGAGGGGTTCCAGAGACCCCCACGGTTACTGTTCTTCAGGTCACACGAAACCTTAGATGATACCATAGGTCACTTTGGGGAAATTCTCCCAGCTGCAGGAGAGGTACTAATAGTTTCTGAGTTCTGACCAGGTATCAGGCACTAGGCTAAGCCATGTGTGTGTATACATGTGTGTATACATGTGTGTGTGTATATATATAAACATATGTAAGTATTTTGTATAAATGTATGCGTATATGTATGTATATATACATATCATATTCATATATGTATGTCTGTATACATCTGTATGTGTATATATAGTGTATAAATATATGTGAATATATGCAAATATGTATGTGTATATATACATACTCATATCTCTGTATGTATTCATGTGTATATGTGTGAATATATATATAGTGGAAACAGACAGAGAGTGTATATGCGTGCATACCCTCACAGTAGCCTTCATTATCAGTCCATTTTAAAATTAGGGAGACTGACGGGGGAGGGTGTGGCGCAAGTGGTAGAGCGCGTGCTTAGCATGCACAGGGTCCTGGGTTCAGTCCCTGCCACCTCCTCCAAAAATAAACAAGTAAACTTAATTACCTCCCCCCACAAAAAAAAAAAAAAAAAGGCTTAAAAAATACTGTAAAAATTAGGAAAACTGAGGCTCAGAGAGATTAATTAATTTGCCAAGGTCACAAAGCCAGATTTGACTCCAACTGCTTATGACTGAGAAACCCATGTTCTTACCCTGTCTCCTCCCCTAAAAAACAAATCATAAATATATACATGGCAGATCTAGCTCCTTGAAATATTTCTTCTGAATTCTGGGTACATGGACTCTAGGAATCCCCAAAATGTGTCTTACCAAATCCAAGGCTGGGGAGATGCTCTGGGATTAGCCCAGTAGCGCAGGTGTGTCAGGCGGAGGGACAGAGAACCAACAGCCAGTGAGCTGCCTGACGACCTCAGTCCCCCCATTCCTAACCCCACTATGTCTGCCCTCGTAATAGGGCCACCTCATCTATAACAGACCATTTAGACTCCTATGCGTGGGCTCAGGAGAAAGTGTTTGGATTTAGGAATATGGAGCAGTAATTCCTTTTCGGTATCCATTGTAACTTTGCATGTTACAAATTGCCTCTTTGCAGACTTTAAATAATGCATGAATCTCCAGTGATTATTGAATAGAGAATTTTTTTTTCCTACAATATCCTGTGGTCTATTACTGGTCTCTGGCATTTTCATAATCTTAGTCATCATCCGTTTAGCATCTCTGGCCTGCTTTGCACACAGCAAGGTGGCTCATTTGATAACACAGCTGCTCACAACACTGGCAGGTGGGAGGTTTCCGGCTATACAGGTGGCAAAACCACAGTCTTGTCTGGGTGCCTCCGCTGGACCATAAGTTCCATGTAGGCAGAGTCAGTGTTTGAAGGGCTTAAAGGCACAGGGCCCCAGGACTTAGTATGGTGCTTGGCACACAGTAGGCGCTCAATATTGATTGGATGAATAATAAATGGATGGATGAGTGTTGGGAGTTTATGTTGTAAATAGCAAAAGCAGGGTCTGACCCCAGGTCTGAGGTTCTGAGGTCTGTGTTCTTTCTGCTGTATTTTGCCATCATGCCATTATATTTTGTTTTCTCTCATCCTTTTTCTTCAATCACACATTCCAAAGTTTGTAGGTGCCATTTATTTAGCTAGGAGGAGATGTGCATTTTCAATGTTCACGTGTTAGTTTTCAAGTAAAGGTTTTTCCACGAGTGTCATTTCTCTGGGTTTTCACTTTTCACTTTTGAGTATCGTATTGAGAATTTCACACTTCTCCAGGGAATAACTGGGGGTTTGGGGGTGAGGGGGCAGTCAAGAGTACTGGTCACAGGGGCAATGGCCTGTCCCTGGGCTGCCCATCTGAGGGCCCCCAGGCCTCCGTGTCCTTCATCGGCATGGACAGCATGGATGGATACTGTCCCGTCAGTGGGACAGGGTGAGATACGCCGTGGTACCCAGCCACCCCAAATCTCGTTGATTTACAGAACAGTGGGCTATTGCTTGTTCATGCTACATGTCCAGCAGGGGGCTTCCAAGGGTTCTGCTCCACCCCAACCCCAGGCAGGTGGAGCAGCCGCCATCTGGAACGCTGACAGTCATCGTGGTAGAGGGAAGGAGAACTTTACGGGTCTCACACCAGCAACTAGATGCTTGACCCAGAACTAACATATGTCACTTCCACTCATGTCTTGATGGCCAGAGCCATTCGTGTGATCCGATCCTACCACAAGGAGGCTGGGAAAGGCAGTGCCACCCAGGGCCCAGAGAGGAGAGGCAGAGGTAACTGATGAACAGCACTAATGGCTGCACACCTGCCAAGACCATGCCCATCTTAAAACCCCTCCCAGCTTTCTTGCGCCACCAAGATCAACTCTGAGCCCCAGCGCAGAGCACATGAGGCCCTCCAAGCGGGGCCCCCCACATGCTCCCCCCAGCCTTGTCTCCACTGCTGCCCGACAAGACCTTCAGTCTCCAAAGACCCACATGATGGTCCACACGTGTGCCTTTCCTCGGGCTCTTCCCACTCCCTGATCTGCCTGTGAACTCATTTGTGAAGACTCAGGGCACAGGGGTCCTCTCCCAGGGCAGCCTCCTCTGACGTCTCAGTTAGAGGTGAGCCTCCCCCTCTGCTCTTCTTAGTTCATTGACATTTTTCCCCTTCTGTTTATTCACGTGCAAGCGTCCTTTGCCACTCAGACCGCGTGGGACAGTTACTGTGTGCTATTGTTCATCCCAGAAGACCTAGACCTAGCACTGTCTTCAGTCTAAATGAGATTTGCTGCATATATTTCTTGAATATTTGGTGATGATTACTTTGACAGCACCTACTATTAGCCTTTAAAATATTTTAAAGGTGGATATCTTATCAACCTTTAAAACTAGTATGAGTTTAGGTTCTATAGTTAATGACTTATTCCATAATTTTCAAAGGATGGGCCACCTCGGTCATGCTGCTGCAGGTCCAGCCCATCTCTGTAGCTCTTTGGCTGCACAGTGAGATTTGACCTTGAGAATCAGAAAGGTATGTTGCAGTGAAGAAAGTAGACTTTGACTTATGATAGACCTCTGTCACACCTGGACTTGGAAAGCCTCCTCATCACCAAGACACAGATGGTATGACTCCCATAACCCTAGAAGGATGAGTGTTGTGGGGGGGTGATACTGGGGCCCTGTACCTGGAGGGAAAGGAACTGCATAAACTTGTAAATTAGCTATGCCTCCTTTGATGGATGGGACAGGAACCCTGCTCCAGACAGCTTACGCGTGAAGGGAAAATAATCTGAATGCATGGGAGCGTCTCTTGGAAACCAACTGAGTCTTAGGGACAAAGGGAAGCAGAACTTGGATGATCCTGGAATTTCACCCTCTCTCTGGCCTCTCTGCTTTTCTCTGTATGGCACCTTGAACCTTCTCTTTCTATGCACCAGCTTCCTCCTCTTTCCACGCTACTGGGTGGGAAACGGGGAGTCAGTGAGTTTATTGCTTCTTACATAGCAATCCAGACCATGGGGGAGGCTGGACAACTCTCTTGGCTCCAAATCTCAAAGTCCCAGGAAGAGGGCACATTGACCCAGCCAAGGTCAAGTGTCCACTCTTAGACCAATCAACTGTGTCCAGAGGCTGGTGTCCCATTAGGACCTAGCTGCTTCCACCACATGGAGGAAGGAGGAGATCAAGGTTCCCAAAAGTCACATCAGCCAGGGAGCCCTCAAGGCTCATTCCAAGGAGTCAGCGCTATCTGGTGGCTCTTGGTACCAGAGGACAGAAAGGAGGCCCTTCTGGGGGTCATAGCAGTTGGGGGAGGGAAATTTGTCCAAATGCAGATTCCAAGGCTCTGTCCCCGGTAAGTCTGATTCAGCAGGTCCGCGCTCGAGCCAGAGCACCTGTGGTTCAAATCAACATCCCAGGTAATTCTGATGCATTGGGGACCTAGGAGGCCCTGGCTTAGCTTGTGTTTCAAATTCAATTTTATGTCTCTGTTTTATTCATTTCTGTTTTTGGGTTAATTACTCTTCCCACTTTCCTTTCACTTGATAATTTGTACCACTTCTGGGTTATTTAGGTAGAGACTTAATTCCCAGTTTCTCTTCTTTCCCACTAACGGGGACCATCATGCACAATACTTTTTCCTCTAAGTACCAGCTCGGCAGCATCCCATAAATTCATATGATATGCTGTGTTTGTATCTTTGTTCTTTAAATACTCTGTTCTGAATTGCTTCTCTTTCCATGGTTTTATTTAGGAGTCTCAACTTCTTTGTGACTGGATAACCCCTCCTTGTTCGTGAGATTCATTTCTCACTTCATTGAACAGCAGTCTTAGGATACAGAAGGCAAAGTGTTTCTGTCTTTTCTTATTGAGTAAGTGTCTTTGTTTCCTAGTAAGTGACACATTCCACAGAGAATCTAATCAGGAAGGCTAGCTGGTCCAGGTCAAGATTTGGGTGTTCTTACTCTGCACCCACCCCCATCAAACAGCCGTCCTTAATGTCACTCTTTGGCGCATGTGTGTTTAAAAGTGTAGCAGGCAGCAGGTGAAAAGAGCAGGTCCTTGGAGTTGACTCCTGGCTGTGCTTCTAATTAGCTCCACGCAACCTTCAACAAATGATTCACCTCTGGGTTCATTCCTTCGCCTGGGGAAGTCATGAGTGAAGACAGGCAGGCTCTGGATGTTAGTAGCATCACTTATGGCGGGTTTGCCCCCTAGGACCAGCCAGGTTTCTTCAGATGAGCGAAGACATAGCAGGGGTTTTGAGAAGGAGGTGCAGTGCTCAGCATCCCAGGAGTGCATCACAGTCTTTCAATGAAATGGAGCTGATGGGAGGTGTAAAAATTGTTGGTGGAAGTAGACATAAAGGTTGTGTCTGCTTAGCTGCCGTTTGGCCCCTAGAAGAATATGAGCAACGTCCCTCTTACTCATCTTCATCCCTGGTCCAACGCTTCCCTGTTTTCAGAAGCTCAACTCAAAGGAAGTTCATCCAGGAATCATTTGTGCACTCCCTCCTCTGCCTCCATCTCCCATCACTGATGGCTGTACTCACAGACCACGTGTCATCCCCCTGGTGGTTACCCACTTCCTCACACATCTCCACCACTGCACTCTGAGCTTCTTAAGGGCAAGGACTGGGAATTATTTAGAGGCTGAGCAAGAGAGGTACTGATACCCCGTACCCGGTGCTGAGTGGAGTGATGTGTTGAAGATCCTGGGGAGAGCATGCACATTGTCGCAGGGGTGTGGAATGAGATGTTTTTTTCAGCAAAAATTTATGGAGCACCTACTACGTGCCAAGCATCAGACATACAAGAGTGAACAAGTGTGTCATGATTCCTCTGGTGGGGAATATGGACTTCTAAACAGGCTGATGGGACGGGGCTCCAAGGATGGGTGAAATACGGAGAGCACATGGGACTAGGCATCTCTCGCTACGTTGGAAGGTCAGAAAAGCTGCCTGGAGAACATGGCTTTTAATATGAGGCTTCAGAGATGAGGAGGTAGTGATGCAAAAGAGGGAAATAGAGAAAAGACTGTTCCAGGCAGAGGGGACAGCGGGTGAAAATGCAAAAGGACATAGTAAGTGTGCGGAGAGTCACGTTGATAGTGGCTGGATGTTGGAGGGGAGGGAGGGGAAAGAGACATGAGAAGTATCAGACCAGAGAGGAACTTGTGAGCCACGCTAAGGGAGTTGGACTTTAAGAGCAAGGGGAACCCATTAAAGAGCTCATGTCCACTTGGACAAACCCAGATGAGAGATGATGGTGGCCGGAGTGAGGGGGAGTCATCGGGCTTTGCTCAAGAGGACCTTCCCCTATGGTTTTTCCTCTGTTGCCATCCTCTGTTGCCATCTCCACCCCACCCCACCTCCCGCCCACTGCACCATGGGACTTACAGGATATAGTCAACATTCCCTCGTGGTCTTCTCTCTCTGATACCCAGCGCACCCTCCTGGGGTGGCAGGGTGGTTATGGGAAAATGACATTACTCAGAACCATCAGCTCGGGACTGCCTGGCCCTTTGGGACTCTCCCCAGGCCAGACCCCTTTGTAGGAAACGTGAGGCTTCCCTTTGTCCAAAGCTCTGAGGTCTTCAGGGAGCTTTCCAGGGCAGGTCTAATTGTAATCCCTAAGCACATAAGCTATGTCCCAAAGTCAATATGTAGAGTTAATGCAATGCCAACATAAATCCCCCTCAGTCCTCTAATAGAATTTGACAGTTCTGAGTGTGGGACACTTACGCCTTCAGGTAAAAGAGCCATCAAAGGATGTGTCTCTCTACAGCGGTGACAATGTACACCATCCACCACCACAACCGCCCTTTGCTAAGACAGCCAAGGCCACCAGAAGAGAGATTCCTGAACCCTGGTAAAGCTGACGTTAGGCCAACAAAGAACACCGAAGAGAGAGATTGTTGTTTAATAAACATCGCCAGGACGACTGGCTCACTGGCCAGGGAGAGTTGATGCAGATTCACACGGCGCGCCCACCACGTCCGGCCGTATCATACCGTTAATCTGTGACAAACCTGGAGACAAGAGACAAGCATCGCTGTCCCTGCTGCCGATGAGGAGATAAATTCCCAGCTATTGAAGGAACAGAAACCATCCGGGCTCTGATGGATGAGTTCAAATACATAAGAATGAAATTTTTTGCACTGCCATGCAGTAAAAATAAATGTCAGAAGGAAAACAGCAGTGCCATTATGTCTTGTCTTATTCCCCTTCCCCGGGGGCCTGCTGACGGCCCCAACCCGGTAACGGATGAGCCGCCATGTGACTCCCCCTGAGGAGTGGTCACACCAGGAAATGGAGACAGTAAATCACCGCGTGGAAACACGCACCATCCCGCCAGCTAGGCAATAAAATTTAGACCCAAGCAACTTTCAGGTCCCATTACATGCCTGTTAAAGTCGCAAAAATAAATATGATAAAACCCAAGACGGGCAGCCGGTGAAAAGACATCCTTCTGAGTTGCTTCTGAGAAGGACTGGAGCGATTTACATAGGCAGTCAGGCAGCAGGAGGGAGGGCCGTGTGGCTCTTTGTGCTCTGCGCCCTGGCAGTCCTCTCTCTGGTAACAGCCCCTGCGCTCTTAGCCCCGAAGGCAGAAAACACGTCTAGAATGGCAGTGCCTGTAACGGCTGAACATTGTCAGCCACCCACAGGCCAGAGAAGAGGGGGTTGACCAAGCAAAGTGAAATGGGTCACACAGTGGACTAACATGTTGCAGGTGATGCACGTGGGGGCTTGGTAGCTTCTGGAAACATTTCTGTGAAATATGCATGGTCATCATTAGCATGCGTAGCAAATATCTTCCTGGATATTGACAAAGAAGAGGCTTTGGATGGGATGTAGTTCATTCAGCGTTTAATGTTTGCTAAGATTTGATAAGTTGGATCCTAATTTTAGCCGTTCACTCAAAATTCAGCGAGTATTGACCATCTGCCAGACACTAAGGATGTTAAGGAGGAAGTCCTTCCTGCCCCCAAGAGCCCTTGGTCAAAAGGAAAGACAAATATGTGGAATCTGAAAAAGAGACACACATGAGCTCACTTAGAAAACAGAAGGAGACTCACAGACATAGAAAACAGACTTGTGGTTGTGGAAGGAGGTGGAGAGAGAGAAACTGGGAGTTCAAGATTTGTAGATACTAATTACTACATATAAAATAAGAGTGCTGTACACCAGAAATTGACACCTTGTAACTGAGAGTACTTCAATAATTTCATTTAAAAAAAATAAACAACAAGTGTATACTATATAGCACAGGGAACCACATTCAATATCTTGTAGTAACTTATAATGAAAAAGAACATGAAAACGAATATGTGTTTGTGTATGGATGACGGAAACTTTATGCTGTATGCCAGAAATTGACACCACATTGTAAACTGACTCTACTGCAATTAAAAAAAATCAAATAAATGAATAAATAAAGGGAAAACAAACAGACAGACATACACACACACACACATACATACTATAGTCAAGTGTAGCAACTAGTACAAGAGGTGAGAGTCCGGTGTCACGTGCAGAAGGGAAGGGGTGTGGGTGACATCACGTCATCCTGTGCAGGATTAGGGTAATTCACGGGTTAAGCAGAAGTGGAGAAAGACAGTGTTCCAGGCAGGGGGAATGGAATTGCACAGGCAGCGGCCATACAAATCCGGGGTGTGTGTGTGTGTCTGTGTGTCTGTGTGTTTGTCTGTGTGTGTGTCTGTGTGTCTATGTGTGTGTATCTGTCTGTCCCAATAGACCTGGTGAGTCTGCGATGCTTCTCTCCCGGGGGCCCAGGACGGCCTTCCAAGCACCAGCTCAACCCTGCCACTTCTCATCACTGCCTTCTGCTCCCAAAAGGCCCCCTACCCCCAATTCATCCCCACCACACACACCCCTCACTGAAATCATGCAGGGCCACTTGCCCCGGGTAAAGATGATCTGGTTGTGACATCTGCTGTGTGAACAGGATTATTGTAAAGGCCAGTTCAAACAGGAAGGGATTCTTGCTTTATCGAGTCCACATCTTATTCATGGTGGAGTGTTCTTTCATAAAAGGATGCTTGGATAAGATCTAAGCGTATTAAAAGGACACCTGGAACCTTAGGTGAAATTACCCTGTTACCAGTGTCCCACATGTGCTGGATATGGAAACCATGTTAATAAATTGAATGAAACGGGGTAAGTAAATCAGGAATACCCCCCCTCCCTGGCTGAGATAAGTATAAATGGACGTGGGGTGTGTAGAATGTCTTAAAGAGATCTCCTGAGAGCAAGTAGCCACAGGTTGGCATTTGGGTGTTGATGTTTTGAAAGCTATGGGTGTTATTATAATTTCAGCACACAGTTTGCTTTGACGATGTACAGCTTGGCATTGAGGAAGCAATGTACATGTGACAGGGAAAACTGGGAGCTTCAAAAAGGAAACAAGGGCTTAAATCAAGAGGTCCTTAAGTGAGAACAGTAGAAGAAGGGGCTCGATGAAATGGTACAATCACAACACATCCACTCGTGACTGTGAAAAAAAATCCCTCTCTCTGCTGAGATGACCCGAAGGTGGACGGCGGTGCCTTGCCTGTGATCAGTCAGCGTGCAGTGAACATCCACACAGTCGCAAGTGCAGAACGCAATTCCTCCCGACTGTTACTCTTCGAAGACCAGGCTTCCCTGAAGGAGGGGCCATTCCACGGACAGATGCAGGGAAGAAAGCTGGATCAGGAACATCTAAGTGATGGAAGAGCAATAATGTTTGGTGGGGGGGGGGGGCGTGTAGGACCGTCACGGGGGTGATCAGGGACCTGCCTGAGAACACGGTCCCTCTTGAGGAAGTTGTCATGCAGCAGCAAGTAGAACTTGAACTCGAACATCAAGGCAGTAATTACAGCCACTGAGCAGGCTGAGAGTCTGTGAAAGATACTAGAGTCTGAGCTGATCCTTTGAAGAAGAGCCTAACATGAAGGGAGCCGACAGGATGGAGGAGTGGCCGCCCAAGTGCTGTTCACACAAGTCAGGAGGCGCTGTACATCGATCACGCCGTGTTATCAGAACTCCATCCCCGCATTTCCGCGTGCCTGCAAGTTACAAATCATGATTCCGCTTACCCGACGAGCCTTCAGGCGTCCCAAGCAGTTTAGTTGAAGTTGCGAAATTTATCTAGATGATTCTATCAGGACGTCTTTAAATCATGCATAGTGTGTGTGTGAGAAGCAAAGAGGGGAGCAGAAAGATCCTCTTTGTCTGGGAGAGCAGAGGAATGTGTTGGAAGGAGCCTTCAGGCCCAAAATGCTCTGCTTCTGAGACAACAGTCTTTCCCAAAATAGAGCAGCATCTCTTGTTTTGTGTTCCCCCTTCAGGCTCCACTCCCCTTTCCTGGGAGAATAAATGTCCCAGGCACACTTTGCAGGGACCATCTCTCCTAACCTACAGGCAGTGGGACAAGCAGAGCCACCCTAGCCCCACGCACAAAACATTGTATCCCTGCTGTCTAAGTGTAAGGCCAAGCCATATGATAGTGATGAGTTCAGGAGTGAGTGAGCAACTAAGTTAGTCCAATGGGAGTGAATTCTGGGGTTTATCTAAGAGCTACCCAGGAGAAAATCTTTCTCTCTCTCTCTCTCTCTCTCCTGCAGGTCTGGAAATAGGCAGGCTAAAACTACTCTTCTGCAGTCTTCTTGCCAGTGTGTGGGGCCTCAAGATGGAGTCAACAGACCAATTGGTCTGAGAGACAGTGAAAAACCAAGTTCTGATCATATTACTTCAGCACCTGTATCCAGCTATACCTGAAGTCAGAAACTTTTCAGTTTATTGAAATAATATATTCTATTTTTGATCAATATATTTAGGATGTGATTTTTTTCCTTCACCTTCAACAGAGGGTGTTCTGGCGAATGTGACAGGTTTTAACAGAAGAGTCTTGGGAAAGAACTTACAGGTCCTGATGGAGTCATGAGGAAAAGAAATCAACATAGACTTCAGGAAGGGCTGTAGAAAGTGGAGAGGGGACCTGTTAGCCTTCTGTCAGGACCCCCAAGGCCGGGCCACCCATGGGAGAGCCAACCATGGGAGCACCTGTGTGCATGTGTGCAGTATTCTCCCTAAAATTCCAGCCCAAGAAAATCATCCTAAATGTTCAAAGCCACCCTGCACAAAGCTGCTCTTCGAAGCATTGCGTGTAACAGTGAAAAATTGGATACACTCTAAATGTTCCACAGTCAGGGGTTTGTCCAGTGGGCTTTCTGCCTTCAAAAATGACATTTATGAAGTGTATGTAGTAACAAGGGAAATATAATAGTGTGAATGAAATTGTATAGACAATATGAACTCAACTGTGTGAAAAAAGAAAAAAAAAGAAACACATACAGGAAAAACAAAGGGAAGTAAATGTACCAAAAGTGAATGCTTGGGTAGTGGGACCGTTTTTCTTCCTCCTTTGCTTTATTGTCTGAATTCTCTTTGTATTTTTATAATGGAAGAGACTTGTGTTTGATATTAGTTGATGACATACATTGAGGGACAAGCAGTTTAGAAATAAGGGACAGATGAGTGACCTCTCAGCCCTTTGTCTGGTTACAGGCAGGAGACCCTGGCGAGGCAGTCAGATCTGATCCCCGACGGGTCACTCAGCAGCTAGATGACCTGTGGGTCTGCTTGTCTCTTCAGACCCCAGCGTCCTCCTCTATCAAAGAAAAGGCATCAGAATAGATGTTCCGGAAACAGCATCGAACAGAAGTCAGAGTGCCTGGGTTCTCCACCCACATTCTCGGCCAGACACTTGCTGTACAAGTTTCCCTCTGAACCTCAGCTCCAGGGATGGAGATGACCCGCCCACCCTCCCCTCTCCGTGGGCTGTGACTCACTGTCCATGTGGGAGGTTGTCTTCTTAGAAAGCCCTCTCCTGCTCTGTCCTGCCTTGGCCCCATCTGCTGTCATCCCTGCCCACTCGAATTAAACCTTCTGTAAATAGCAAGACAGCGTTCTTTCGCATGACTTTTCCGGCTGTGCCCTTTCTGATTTTCCTGTGGTAAAACTTGTTTACCCGCCCTCCAGAAACACGGCAGGGCAGACGGGAACCTGGAAACGCTCCGTCAGACACGGGTCCCGGGGCGGGGGGTGGGGAGCATCTTGGGAATTCACAACCAGGGATTCCAAGCATATGACCCTTGGGTTGCCCCAGCAGAGCGTTTGATGATACACGTCCCAAAGGGCTGCCTCCTTCAAGTAGATAGAATTGTCTTCGTCTCCTTCAAGACCCAAATCCTGGAAAGCGGGAGTGGTCCCACTGTCTGATTAGAAGGCAAAGCTCCAGAATCCAGGCTGTGTAAATGTGGAATCCAGCCCTCGGATGGGCTCCGGAATAGAAGGTGCAGGAACATATGATGTGAGAACTGGGAAGGTCCTTAGAGATGATCTGGTCCACCTGCTCCTGGAACAGATGGAGAAACGAAAGCCAGAATGAGCTGCGGCCCACCCCCGATCACAAGGCTTGTCAGCAGCAGAGTGGAGGCTAAATCCCAGCTTTCCTGACCCCCTGCTTTTGCACTCACTCACCACATCATCACCTCCACCTGGGGACAGGTAAATAGAACGGATCTGCAAAGGCAGGGGGAGGCCAAATGACCCCTCCTGGATCCTGTGCTTTGGGCTGGGAGGGTTTCCAATTGTCCTCGTCCCTGTGTGGAGCCCTTGGTCTTGTTCTTTCCAGCCCTCTCCCAAGACTGAGATGCTCAGAGGTGCTCAGAAGAGGGGCTCTCTCACTGTCTGACCCTCTTCCCCTCTATCAGCTCTATCAGCAGCTTCCACTCTGTCTCTGGAGGCAAGACTCCTGCTTGCAACCCCCAGTGGGTCCCCACTGCCCTCGGCTAAAACTCAACCTCACCACCTACCTGACAAGGCCCTCACGACCCAGCTCTCACCTACCCCCTGCTGCTCCGGCCACACTGAGCCCACTGAGTCTGCGGGGATCACTCACTCGGTCATCCAAGCCAGGCACATCTGAGAGCGGGAGGGGACCCTGTGAAACAACTATGCTGGAACGTCTTACATAAATGGGCCTGTCCCACACACACCTGGGCCTGTGGTCACCCGAGCTAAGCCGGGTTCTCTGGGGACAGGACTTGAACATGTTCCCCTCATCTGTTCTCTAAGCTCTCCCCCTTTCTACTTGGCAGAGCCCTCCTCATCCTTCAAGACACGTTGCAATCACGTATCCTCTGTGAAATGAAGCCTTCCTGGCCTCCCAAAATCAGGTTTGATTCCTCTCTCCTCTGCACCCAAACGTTCTGGTTTCCCCCTCGATGATGGCACCTGATAGGTCGTCTTGGATCAAGGCTTCTCAGCCTTGGCGCCTGCTGACATTTGGGCCAGGCCATTCTTTGTTGTAGAAGGGTTCTGTGTGCATCATAGAGTCATTTGCAACATCCCTGGCCTCTACGCACTAGATGCCCGCAGCAGCCTACTCACCCCCCACCTACTTGTGACAACTGAAAAAATATTTCCAGACATTACCAGAACCACCCCCAGCTGAGAACCACCATCTGACAGCAGGGTTTGTGTCTTTTCTTCCATTCCGCAGTGAATTCCAGGAAAGACTTCTATTGTCCTTTGCACTGGTCGGTGCCCAGAGCGCAGCAGACACTTAGTATAGAGCTTGTCCGCTGAATGAGCGAGTGGAGTGACCCAGAGGAATCCCAGAAAGGTGATCTGGCTCTCTGCATTCCCAACCATGACCACTAGAGGGCAGAAGAGGCCTGCCAAAAACCCAGAGCTGGTGCCGGGAAAGGCGGTTCTGGAGAAACCTGTGTGGGAGCCCGTCCCTGCCTGGCTCTGGTGACAGGGTCCCCGACTGTCGTGCTGGCTCCTCATCTTCTCCCTGCCTTATAAGTGTTCCTGCTCCCAGGGCCCTGTCCTCAGACCTCTGCTCTCTATCTGTTTTTCCTCCCTGGGCCTTCTCATTCAGTGTCATGATTTAAAACACCATCTACGTGCTGATAATGCCCAGATTTATGTCTCTAGTCCCGACATCCCCTCAGATTCAGACATGTATTCCAATTGCCCACCTGAACCTCCATTTGGAGATTTAATTAGTGAAGGGAAACATTCCCTCACCTCCACACCAAATCCCACTCTTCCTGCATCCCAAGCAATGGCTACTCCATCCTTCCCGATGCCTGGTCCAAGCCCTCGGACTCACTCTTCCCTCACCATCCAGCGTCCAGTCTGCCAGCAGATCCTGTTTGTTTACTTCAAAATGCCACACGTCACCATCCAAGCACTCCTGACCATCTCAGACACAGCACCTTGGCACGGCCACCAGCATCTGTCACCTGGACCTCCTGACCGCTCCCCCCACCCACCCTGGCCCTACAGTCTACTCTCCATGGCAGTCAGGGCAGCCCATTGAAACCATGAGGAGGCAGGTTTTGTCCACCAGTGGCTGCATCTCCCTCAGGCAAAGACCTCAGGGTGGCTGAGAGGCTCTCCCTGACCTGCTCCCTCCTCTGTTCTCCCTCTGACCCCGTCTCTACCTCACCCTCTCCCGGCCACGCGGGTCTCCTGGGTCTCCTGGTTCCTGGCTTTGTTCCTGGTGTCTGTCCGCCTGGCATGCTGTCCCCCTTACACCCACGTGGCTCCTTCCTTCCCCTCAGGTCAAGTTCAAACACACCCACCCAGTGAGGCCACCACCTTCCACCCATCCTCCCTTGTCTGTACGTTTCACTTAGCTTCTTATTTATTGCCTTTTTTTGTTTCCCAACTATGGTCTCACCAGGGTCACAACCACTGTCTGCGTTGTGTCCCCAGGACAGGGCAGATGACAAGCACTCACTAAATGGCTATAGAAAGATGAGTGAATAGGGGGAAGAGTGAGGGATGGCAGATCCCCTGGGAAAGAACCCCAGTTGACCAAGGAGAAACCTGTCTTGATCCAGGGGGCTTCCTGAGAGTAGGTCCCTTGTTCCAGAACAGAGCGCAGAATTTCCCCTAAGTCTGGGCAAAGTGGAAGACAGAGCTGAATATTTTTTGGACGCCTCTGTGGGTTAAGAGGACGAGCCCTGGAGCCCAAGAGGCTGGACTCAAAACCCAGCTTTGCCACTGACCACCTGTGGAATGCGGGCAGGTGCGTTAACATATCCACGCCCCAAACCCACAACCAGGAACCAGGGACAGTAATGTCACCAGCCTGGCAGGGCTGTTGTGAGGGTCAAATGAGTTGATGCTGTAAAGCACACGAAACAGTGACTGACGCATAGGAAGTACCAGGTAAGAGTTCGCTCCTGCTGGTGCTCTGTGTGTCACCTGTCCTGCTTGATGCTTATGGCTACACTGGTGGCTAATGGGATATCATTAGCCCATTATGCAGATCAGAATGTTGAGACTCTCAGGCACTCAGTTGCTCACCAAGGCCTCACAGCTAGTGAGAGAGGATCCCAGCACAGTTCTTTCTGACTCCCTTTCTATCAGGATTGTGTGAATACTGAGCCCCAAATCCGGCCCTCAAGCCCCTCCTTCCCCTTGCCCCTCACTCCAGTTCCTGTTGTTGCCTCCACCATGAGGGTGGCCCGGTGCTTAACAGCCTCTGCTTTTATAGCTCTGACCCAAGGGAAACACAAACTCTGGCACTATAGGCAGCTCCGAGTCAGACTGGCATCTTAAAGAGAACTTTACTAAACCTTAAAGCAGTCAGGGTCTTCAGGTGGGGGTTTCTGTTCCTAAGCTGAGTTCCCAACCAGCCCCCGCCCTGTCTGGGGAGGAAGAGACTGCCAGACTATGGGCGACAGCACAGCAGAGGTCCCACCTGGCCCCATCCACTTCCCGGCCCTTCCCTGGGGATTCGGATTCAGTGGGGCCAAGGTGGGGCTGGAATCTGCATTTTTAACAAGCTCCCTGGGTGATTTTTGTCCCTGGGAAGTTTGAAAACCACTGGCATAGAACCGAAGGCGTGAGCTTGTGAGTCAGACCGGCTGGGATCTGATGCTAGCTCTGCGCTTTCCTGTGTGACCCTGGGCAGGTTTCTCAACCTCTCTGACTCTCCATTTCCTCATCTGTGAAATGTGGGTCATACAAGTTCCCTGCTGGCAGCGTTCCATGATATACTGCATGTAAAGTGCTGCATACAGTGGCACTCAATACACGAGTGATTGTTGCTGTTGCTGGCATTGTTGCCTTAGGTGTTATCCAAGGGGAACATTCCAGATTCTCGGGTTCCCTTGGTCCCAAAGCTCAATGCAGTGTGCTTCACAAGTCCTTGGTGCTGGGCAGCCTTGGGGACCCAGGATCGGGGCCCCAGCACAATAAGGGAGTGGCCTCCCCACCCCGAGCGCCCCCCCCCCCCCCGAGGAAGGTGGCGTGTTATCACTGTGGTAACATCTCCCTGAACTACGGAGACTCAGCCCAGCCTTGGAGCTGCTAACAGAAGCCAGTAGAAGGAAGAGAATTCCCAGGAGTCCCCACCCGAGGACACCCTGCCTGGCCTCTCAGCAGCCCCTGGGTTAAGCCCCTCTCCCCGACACCCCAGGTCAGATTCCCTCTGTAGCACATGATGGGCCCCCAGGGCCAAAGCTGCAGGCCCCTGAACCCCACACAAGCAAGCAAACTGGGAGTCCCAGGCCTAGGGCTGAGGCTCCCTATCAGATGAGGTCGCCCAGAGCAGCTGGGAACATCCGGATGGGAGCGAGGTGGTCAGGAGCACAGAGTGTCCAGCCGAAAGGGCCCACCTGCAGGGCCTGGAGACAGCAAACCTGCCAGCTAAAACACCCATGAATATTTAACAGCCGTCAATATTTAATTAGTGCATACAGATTAACTCTGAAATAACACACACTTGGGCTGGGGGAGGGGAGTCTTAGAAGGAGAGGAGGTGGGCTGGAGGGAGGAGCCACGCCTACTGCATGCGGCCAGGGAGGCTGCTCCCCTCCCCTACCCGCCATCTCCGGCCCCCTGCCCCTACAGAAAATGAGCGGCACTCAGAAAAGTCCTAGCAAAAGTGACACTCGGAGAAGCCAAGGGGAAGGGGCTGCACCTCAGGCAGGATCTGGGCAGGATGGGGTGGGGCGGTGCTGGGGCGCTTTCTGTGTCAGAGCGCTCCGCTGGGCCCCCTGGACCCTGGCCCGACTTCCAGGAGCAGGTGTCGGTGTGTAATTACCTCTGTGCCTTTGGCATTCCTGGGTTATGCTGTGTTTATTGCATCCGCAACAGTACCCAGAGTCTTTTATCCCCTTTGAGTTTGAGTTTTATCACATCTTGTGCTCCTTTTTTATTTAATGGACTTTACCCGGAACTTAATCGGGTAATAAATTGCCATTATTAATGCCTTTTTTGGGTACAAACATTTGATCAGGGACTTGTGAAATATCAGAGCCAGATCTGCACTCGGGCTGACTCTCTGAACTGGGGGTAACATTCCAGCGCAGAGAGGGCTTGGGGTCCACGAATGGACCCGCTTGCTTCATATCCTCGTGACTTTGGGGATGCTCTCTGCTGTGAGCACGCTACCCCTCTTCTTCCTCCTCCAAGACTTGACTCAGAGATCATTATCCTCCAGGAATCTTTCACTAGCATCAGATTTTGTAACCATCTTTTTACCCCCCTGTCTCTCCCATGCTGAGCTTTTCAAAGACAGGAACCCAAACTTCTACACAGATCATGCCTACCTGGAAACGGACACATTGTGGGTGCTTAAGGACTTGTTCTCACTTTTCATAAATTGAGAGGAAAGATTTTAAATAGGAACTAGAGGCTGCTAAGCACATTGTGTCGATGGCTTGTGTACTGGTTATGCTGTGTAACGAACACCACAGAACTCACAGTTGTATATGATAAGGAGCATCTATGCTCAGGGACATTCGGGTCAGCTGAAGCTTGGCTGGCTAAGTTCACCCAGGCAATTGTGCTTCAAACCGTGGCGGCTGGGGCAGCTCTGCTTCTCCCAGAAAGACTGGAGTTGGCCAGGGCGGCTCTGCTCCAACTGAGTCCCATCCAGCCTGGACGAGTAGGCTGGCTGGGGCACGTTCATCTCATGGCATTGGCAGGCGTGTAAGAGGGGAAGCCCAACCACACAAGCACATCTCAAGTCCTGGCTTTTGCCACGTTGCTAACATCTCATTGACCAAAGCAAGTCACACGGTCAAGTCCAACGTCAAGAGGCAGGAAAGTCAACTCCACGTGTGATGAAGCCATGGCAAGGGTTAGATGAAGGAAGAGGATAAAGAATTTGGGCCAGAATTTGAATCGATCACGGTGGGTTCCCATCACACCACGCACGGACCCCTCAGTGACAGGACCCCGCAGTGGGACAGGAGCCAGAGGAGCCCTACATGCTTCTCCCCTCCTCATCCCCACCCTCTGTCCCACCCCTACCCCCAGGGGCATCCAGGTTAACAAACCAGCAACAGAGATGAGATGGGAAGTTAAGAAGCCACTGATGAAAGCCACAGGTTACGGCATCAAAAGCAGAGAGAAGGGGACAGAACCAAAGCTGAGAATCAAAGTCAAGACCAGTCTCATGACAAAGGATGGAAGTCAGTGATGAGGGTAAATAATGTGGAAAACAGAGCCTTGGACCTCAAGTTAGCTCCAGCTCCTGACATCGTCTTGGGTAAGCCCCTCCCTGTGCCCAAGCCTCAGTTTCCCCCGGATGTGAGAAGAACTTTGGATTCCGGGAGCCCACACACCCTGATGACACTGATGTTCTGTGACCCCAGGCCCGTTGCTCCTCAAAGTCTGCCCCATTTCTTTCGCTTCAACATACAAAGTCTGAACTCCTCTCAGAACATCTCCAAGTTACCATCAGACATTCCTCCGTCTATGCCATCAGAATCCCAAGGCCTCAGGACAGAGGACGGTCACTAGAAGTAGGTTTTAGCAGGTGGGTATCTTTCTCTCTGATGCGTAGAATCAAATATGGAGAGTTAGAAGCACCAGCTGGTGGACCAGAAAGGAATCCTGTTTGGAATCAGAGAAACGTGGTCCAAACTCACCACCATTTGTCGTGGAATAATCTTGGAGAGACGTATAAACTCTCTGAACCTCTGTTTCCTTGTCTCTAAAATGGGATGGTCATAGAAGCACACGGGGCTGGCTGCTGGGAGGAGTAAATGACAGGGTGTTTGCAGTGTACCCAGCGCAGTGCCTGGTCCCAGGAGGGAACTCAACTCGTGGTAATATGGTACCTCCTTTCCCTCTTCTGTCTCACGCTCTTGAATCTTCACTGATTCCGTCTCTCCCCTAAAAAATTTTTTTTTAAATATATAAATATATGTATATAATTAAAACACCTGCCAATGATTTAATCCTTTCATCAGTTAATTCCCTTCAGATCCAAGACCTGCATCCAGACCCGGCGATTTGAACTGGGTAGGCATTTGTCCAATTTTTCTAAGTATTCTCTCTCCTACCTTTCATCAACTCTATTGACAAGGCTCCTGTCCCTTTCTAATTGCCCATCTCTCAGGTCTTTTTTTTTTTTCTTTTCCTTGTTAAAGACTGATTTTTACAAAGCACTTCAGCAGCTCAGCCATTTTTATCATCATCATTCATTTTATTTCCCATCTCATTTATTAACAGGCTGGGCGGCACTCAAGGATTCCTTTTCCCCTGATACAGTTGTAAAATGCCCCTCCTGTTCCCTTTGGCGGCCCCAAGACTCCCTCCGGCATTTATTTCTTCCCTTGGCTGCCCTTCTGTTTCTCCAAAGCCTTTGCTGACTTCGGATCCTCCTCTCTGTGCCTGCTCCCCGCCTGCCTCCTGGGGCCCTCCCTCCTGAGACATCCAGCCCTCTCTGCCTGTGAGCAGAGAGGCCCTTTCATCCACGCTGGCCATCAGATGGAAGGGACCAGAAAGTCCTAGATCCTACCCTGGTCCTCATCCCCCACTGACCTCTGAAGGATTCCTGACTGAGGGAGCTATGCACCAGGAGCTCCATTCACTCATTGTTTCAAAAATTCCTATTTTTGATTGAAGTGTAGTCAATTTACAAGGTTAGTTTCATGTGTTCAGCAAAGCAATTCAGTTATACATATACATATATATATTTTTTTCAGATTCTTTTCCATTACAGCTCATTCTAAGAAGCTGAATATAGTTCCCTGTGCTGTACAGTAGGTCCCTGTTGTTTATTTTATATATAGTAATATGTTATCTGTTAATCCCAAACTCATAATCTGTCCCTTCCTCCATGTCCCCCCTGGTAACCACAATTGGTTTTCTCTGTCCGTGAGTCTCTTTCCCATTCATTCATTTTTTTAAAAAACATGATGGAGGTATAATTTACATACCATACAATTCACCCATTTTAAGTATTTCATCATTAAATTCAAGGATTTTTCAGTAACTCTATCAAGTTGTGCAAACATCACCAACAATCCAGCTTTAAACATTCTCAGCACCCCAAGAAGATCATTCATCACCCCAGTAAGATCCTTCATAGTCATTTATAGTTAGTCCCACTTCCCACCCTGTCCCCAGGCAACCACGAGCTAGCTGCCCCATTCCTGGACATGATTCTACTCATGTGACATGTGGCCTTTTGTTTCTGGCTCTTTTCATTTAGCATGCGTTTGGGCTTCATCTATGTGACAGCTTGTGTCAGTAAGTCACTCCTTTTGACTCCTGACTCGGATTCCGTTGTGTGGATAGACCTTGTCTTCTTTAGCCTTTCACCTGCTGGTGGACGTTTGTGTCATGTCTGTTTTGGGCGATCATGAAGACTCCTGCTGTGAATATTTGTAGGCAAATCTTTGTGGGGACATACGTTCTCATTTCTCTTGGGTAGTTATCATGGAGTCAAATTGCTGGGCAAAAGATAAACTTATGTTTAACTCTGCGGGGGTTAGCTAGGTTTATTAATTAATTAATTAATTAATTTTTGATGGAGGTACTGGGAATTGGGCCCAGGACCTCGTGCATGCTAAGCATGAGCTCTACCACCCCCCAAATTTATGTTTAACTTTTTAAGAAGTTGCCAAGCTTTTTTGCACGTTGGCTGCACCATTTTACATTCCTACAAGCAACATGTGAGGGTTCCTGTTTCTTCCATCCTCGCCAGCACTTATTATTACATTTTTTTTTAATTGAAGCAGAGTTGATTTACTGTGTTGTGTTAGGTTCTGGTGTACAGCATAGTGATTCGGTCATATCTGTATACATTCCTTTTCATATTCTTTTCCATTATAGGCTATTGCAAGATACATGCGTTTTTGATAATAACCTTTCTAGGGTATAAGGTAATATCTGCTTGTGGTTTTGATGTGTATTTCCTCAGTGACTAATGATGTTGAGCATTTTTTCGTCTTCTTAATTCATTCTCTTTCTTCCAGTGGATATTTATGGGGCATCTGCTCTGTGCCAGAACTCTTTTGAGGAGCAGTGAACAAAATAGATAAAATTCTTCATGGCATTTATATTCTTACTGAGGAGACAGATGATACACAAGATAATAAATAAACTATATAAAATATTAGATGGAGGTCACTGCCAGAGAGAGGAAAAAAAAAAAAACAACAACAAAGCAGGAAAGGGAGATGTCAAATGTCAAGGGGTTGTAATTTCAGATGAGGGAGTCAGGAAGACCTCACTGAGTAAAGACTTGGTGGGAGTGAGGGAGCTTGCTACATGGGTATCTGGGAGAAGAGCATTTCTGAAAAGAACAACAGCAAGTGCAAAGGCCCCAGGGTAGAAACATAATGGGCCCACTCAAGGACTAGCGAAGAGGCCAATGTGTGGGAAAATGAGGAAGAAAGTCATGGAAAATATAAAGTCAGAGAGGTAGGGGCAACCAGATCTTGTTAGGTGTTGTAAGTCATAGTAAGATGTGTGTGCATGTGTGTGTGAGAGAGAGAGACAGAGAGTCATTAAGGGGTATTAAAGCATTTGGCATAGATGAGTGATGTGGTCTGACCTTTGTGTTCCAGAACTACTCTGGTCAAGTATGGACCCTGGTGTGGGGTGCAGGGCCAATGGTGGAAGCAGGAATAGCAGGCAGATGAGTCAGGAGGCCCCCCAGTGACCCACAGCACAAGATGTGATGGTGGCCCAGACCAGAGTGGGGCAGCAGGGATGGAGGGAAGCAGTTGGATTCTGGGTACATTTATGCCACAGAGCTGAATTTGCCAGCTGATTCTGCCAGAAAGAAAGGAAAGTCATGAGTGACACTGAGATCTTTAGCCTGGGAAACTGGAAGAAGGGGCTGGTCAGCTGAGATAGGGCCAACTGCAGGGCAAGCAGGTTTGGGAGGAGGAGATCTGCTGCTCAGTGTGGACCACGTGACATATAACATGCCCATTGTACGGTCTCAGGAGACACCAAGTAGACTGTCATGTATACAGATCCAGAGCCCAGAGGGGGATTCAGGTATCATCAGCATATCACTGGTATTAAAGCCATGAGGCATCAGTAGGATGGAAATCAAAGGATTATTTTATTAATATATTAGCCAGTACCTGATCACCCCCAATGGAGGTGTCTCTGGTATAATGGAACTGGAGAACATAGCTGAGACCTGGAGGTCTAACATGGCTTTCCTTTCCCTGAATTTGAAAGTAGGCCTAACTTATCCACCCAATTTGGGATCCAGAGCAATAGGACAGGTGTGAGTCTTTGGGACCTGCCCCTTCTCTGCTTACTGTCTCAGTATGGAACACAGACAGAGGAGCCTGCCTGGCGTGTCCACCAGTACCGGAGGGGATGCTGCACCTGAGTGCAGGCTCTTACCCACATTATAATGTTCCCATGAAAGCCCAGAATTTGACCTATCCCATTACAATTCCTCCCTTCCTCCCTTGTGGGGAAGACACTAGTAACAGGAGAGAGAAAAAGTAAGTATGATATGAAAAGAGAGGCTGAAGTTCATTCCCTAGCAAAATTCTCTCAACAGGAAGAAGGAAGTAGGCCCTTTACTCGGCATCATCAATAGTGGTTGTGACAATGCAAGAATTACCAGTGTTGTGCCACCTCCCATTTTGTCTGTCGTAGCAGTGTTACTAACACCCAGGCCTTAACTCCTGCTCCAGGGACACATGCAGCTCCAGCCCTAACTGCTGCCCATCGTAGTCAGGAAATCCTTGCATGCCTCATTCCCCACTGCATTCTTTAATAGATTCTCTTAACCTCTAACATTACTGATCTCTCTGACAA
Organism: Camelus bactrianus; assembly: GCF_048773025.1. Taxonomy (NCBI): domain Eukaryota; kingdom Metazoa; phylum Chordata; class Mammalia; order Artiodactyla; family Camelidae; genus Camelus; species Camelus bactrianus. The sequence goes on along the minus strand of NC_133554.1, from coordinate 35,275,890 downwards.
GTTCTCCCCACCTCACCCTTTGAACTTGGTTCTTGGGATTAGCCTTCTCAGGTCAAGGACCTTGGCAGTCTCTTGCCTATGATTGGAGCTTTTGCTCTATTTAAATTGCCTCAGGATGCCCTGGGGACTCGTCATCTGTCCGTCTACCTTCCGTCCCTCCCCTTGACTCCCCACACCTCATTCTAGCTTACAGGGTCTTATATGGGGTCTTTTTATAGGATGGAACACTCTTCAAACCAAGTCATTATAACAGATACAGAAAATCAAAGAGGCAAGATCTTGTAAAAGAAATATCTTCTGTCCTCAAATTATGGTATATGTGGAACATATTACCTGTTACTCTGTAGACTTCCAAAAAAAAAGTTATTAAATTTAAGCAGAGGGTTACAATATTTGAATTTCAAAGTTTGTCTGTGCTAAGCAGAAAAAATAATTGTCCCAAGATTGAGAAGAGAGTGATAGAAACAATACCTGACAAAGTACAACCTAGTGGTCCTCAGACTGTGGGATTTTGCAGTTCAGCAACATTTTTAAAGAGAAAATTGGAGGCTTCAACATAAGGTTGCCAGCCCGTCAGGCATAGATGCTCAAAAATCAAGTCTAGTCCACTATCACCATCGTTCATAGATGAAAGGATGTTTTAACACCAGGAAAGTAGGAAAAGTGGAATCCCAGGGGAAAAAAAAGTCAACCCTATTGAAAATGAATAAATTTAGCTTTGTGAAACACCCCTGTTTTTTCTCACGTCTCCAGAAGTGGATGAGAACTTTGGCGTGGGGCACTGGAACGCCTAAATTAAACACATCTTAATTCCCTTAAAATATGCAGAGTCCCATAAGGGTTCAGCCCTCACCCAGGTGTTGCCTTTTACACACCTGCACAAGTCGGAGGGGCCCAGCAAGGTGTGTGAGGGGTGAGGGAGAAGAGTCCTGTCTCACCCTGGGGGCCTCCTTCCTTTGAGAAGCGCTTCGCCTGGTCGTTTTTAAGCAGCTGGCTTCAGATGGGTCAGCATCATTCCCAGTCTTCCCGAGCTGCTCCGTTTATTTTCCCATCACCACTTTCCTCCACAGGTTTCTGATGAAATCCGTCACCACATGCCAAGCAACCGGTTGCTGCATTTCCAAGAGCAGCCACTGCTCGGTGAACGTTAAATTTGGGATGAAAGTTAAGGCTGCTCCCTGGCGGGTCCTGCTGCATCTCTTGGCTCTACACAGGTAGAGCGTGTAGGTACACAGAGTTGCTAATACTGTGCTGGCCCAAAGTGGGGGCTCCTCTCTTTCCACCCCTGTTTTTGTAACTAAAAACAGGGGAGGGTGTCCAGGCAGAGCAGACTTGGAGAAGAGACGTGTTAAAGGTCAAAGGCAGAATCTAGGTGAACATTGGACTGATTCAATAATATCACAAATAACTCGTCCCTGGATCTGGTCGGCTTATGTAACCAGACTCTGTAGCACTGAGATGATTTCACTTACCTGCCTTGGATGCTGAGATGTTTCTGAGTTGCAGTGAGGGCCCCACACTGATTGCCTGAACCTGTGTCAGGCTGGAGGGCATGCAGCTGTCGCTCACGTAGTCCCTGCACCCCCGGGCTGGGCGCTGGGCCGGACACCTTGCATACAGGAGCTCCTGCGAGGCAGATGTGATCCGTGACTATCGTGCACGCCGCACAGCGGGAGGGGCAGAGAGCTTTGTAGCTTGTCCCAAGTCTCCAGCTGGTACCTGAGAAAATCCTCATTCAAACCAGGTGTGCACCCTGTGTCACCCCTGCCTGGGAGAAGGGAAACTACGGGAAAGAAAGAAGCAGGGCAGCCCTCGCCAAGGCTGCAGTTCAAGGAGAGAAACTTCTGGGCCATTTGATGTATGCTCCCCTAGTTAAACAGAGGTGGGGCCAGGAGGGGCATGGTTTAGGGACGGCGTTATTTAGATGTAGAATCAAATATACGAGGAGAGGTTGACATGCAGTAGAAATGAGGGGAATGAAAAGAGAGGTCTGAAACTTCATCACCACCTCCTCATTCTCCCCCAGCCTCCCTTTCTTCTCCTCCTGTCCAGGCTTCTCCGTCTCCTCCCACTCCCCCCTCCCCATCCTGCCTCCTTATGCTTCCTCCTCTCCTCTGTCTCCCACAGGAGCAGCAAGGAGCCCAGCCCACCCCGCCACAGCTCCTGCCTCCCCCACCATAGCCCGGGCTCCCCACGCCAATGTCCATCGCAAACCCCGCCCCCACCCCTGCCGGACCCACTTGGCCCCAGAGAGCATTCTGCCACCTTCCATTCCTTCTTCTAATAACTGCACATTTCCCTGAGAGAAATCCAGAGGCCAAGGAAAGATAAGATGACTTCTTGGTCAATAACCTCTCAAGCAAGTTTCTCAGGATGCTTTCCTGAGAAACTTGCAGATCTTTTTCTCCCATGATGTCAAATGAAAGCAAGGTCTCTTAGCCTCAAGTGACAGAAGATTAATCCATCAGTCATCACTGAGTGCCACGTACATGCTTGACCCTAGCTGGGCACTTTACCTCCATGATGACATTTAATCCTCACAATAATCCAGGGAGCCCCACCCTCTACCCCACCCCTCATTATACAGAAGAAGAAACTGAGGCTCAGAGAGGGGAAGGGATTTGCCCAAGGTCACAAAATAAACAAGAAATGGGGAAAAACACAGAAAACGTTCCTTAAAAGACAGTTCCTCTGTGCTGTCATTGAAATATGCAGAAGGCATAGAGGTCTGTCAGCCAGATTCTTGAAATACAAGCAACAGAAAGATAGTCCAGCTCACTGAGGCTCAAAGGAGCGGCAGGAAGGCTGGGGAATCAGGCTCCGATGTGGGTGGGGCCCAGGACCACTTGGAGGGCCAGGAGCAGAAGGGGGCAGCAGTGCCCCTCTGTTGTGGGTCCTGCCTGGGGGTGCATGAGCTCCCGCTGTTTTCCAAGGCTTGGTCCCTCTTTTCTACTCTAGGAGATGCCTTTGAATGGCCGTGCTTATTCATGAGCTGTCCCTTTGGAGGGCAGGCTCACAGCCCCCAGATTCCTGTCCCACCAGACTGTAGCTGATGGGGAAGAAGTGAACCCCCAACACTTTTCCACCAGGAGGGGACAATCAGCAGTGGTAGGGGACACGGATCGTAGCAGGCTGCACAGAACAGGAGATGCTTAGTTTGAAGGGGGAGTGGTTGCAAACTAATGGCGCGTTAGAACTGCGTTCTGGGAAAATGAGCTGGGCCAGCCCGTGGGTGAACTCCTTTGCTCCCCCCACCCCAATTTAGGGGCTGTTAGTACCCCCTGCATACGTGAGAAAACAGAGGCTCGAAAACTTAGGTTTCTTATCCAAGACCTCACAGTTATAAATGGCAGTCAGAGTCACTGACTCCAGAATCCCACACTCTTAACCGCTCTGCCAGCAAATAATGCCTCACTATTACAGAGCATTACACGTGTCAGAGTGCTCCCAGGTCCATTATCTCAGCTCACACTCACCACAGCCCTGCAAAGTAGATAGGGCACGTGTGATTATGCTCATTTCCCTGCCAAGCAGATGGAGCCCAGAGATGCTAAGTGACCCACCCAAGGTCACACAGCCAATTAACAGAAGGGTCAGGACTGCTGCCTCGCTGTTCAGCTCCTTCCTCACTGCTGCTTATGCTCGGAGGGTCTGAGTGCCCCACCAGAGAGGGGGACTGGCGTTCAATCGAGAGAGAACAAGGCAGAATGGTTCACTTGCAGACTGTGATATTTAATTCCGAGGCAGGTACCTGACCCATTGCCCCACACAAGCACCCGAGGGCCATCCAGTGCCCGGCACCCTGCCGTCTTGGGGTCTGGACACAATTAAACACAAACGAGAAATTGGTACCTAACAAATTAGCACCAGGTAAAAGCAATCAGGCCATCTGTTGCCTCCCACCCATTGCCACCGCCTAATCCCCTTTCTCGGCAGCGTCCCCGGCTCCGTGCTCAAACACAAATTAATATACTGGCCTTTGCATATGTATATATGGCTTCAGGTGGGGAGAGAGCCACAGGAGCAGGTGGCGAGAAGGCAGTCGCTGGAGATGCTTTGCTCATGCAAATGCCCTTCGTTAGGGAGGGAAGTCGGCTGAAGGGCATGGGACAGGGCGGGCTGGAAGGCAGAAGATGAGCCTTGAATGGTCTGTTATGGGGGGCAGGGGGGCAGGGATGGCTCTTGGCTCCTTGTGGGAAGCATCTCCACACCCAGCTCGTTCCCGTGGGGTCTTGCATCACGTGTCCCATCAACCGTATTAGAAACACTGAGGCAAGCAGAGGCCATATGATCATCCACAGCCAGCAGGAGGCATGGATGGAGGAGGAAGGAGCCCCAGGCACCCAGATGGCCAGCCTGCCTGGAAGCCAGCCTTGGGCCACCTCTCCGAGTCTCAGTTTCCTCCTTGCAATTTTCCAAGATGTGCATGTGGCAGCCATGCCCAACCGGTTCAACCCAAGAATGAATGTTCATAAGAGTATTGAGTGGCTGGTGTTTCCTAAGTGCTAACTTCCTGCAGAGCCCTTTGCTCCCTTGTGCCCTTGTGTCAACCTTATGAAGTCGATGTTACTATAACCATTTTGCAAATGAAGAAAGGTCGCAGAGAGGTTTAATTCAATGATTTGTCAGTAGGTACTTACGGTGGACCTAGGCTGGGCCAGGCTCCAGGTGGGTCCTTGGGATGCAAAGATGTACAAGCCGGGGCTGACCCCTGTCCTCATGGCAGCGTCAGGATCAGCCACAAGTGCTGATGAGTAAATAAAGCAGGGAGGGCGGGGGACGGTGACAGGCTGGCAGATCCAGGATAGGCAGGCCTCCCTGTAGCCCAAGGCATGAAGGGAAACCACCCAGAAGTGAAGGAAGAGGGGACAGTATATGCAAGGCCCTGAAGAGCGAAGGGCTGCTTGTCCAGGGCTGGAGTGGCTGGGACCAGTATGAAGAGAGGGTTTAACTGGCGGCAACAGAGACAGAGGCAGGTGCGGGCCAGGCAGGACCTCGTCAGCTCTGCAGGAAGTTCTGGGTTTTCTCCTTAGTGCCATGGGAAGCTGCTGCCCATGGTCACCCAGATCAGTTAGACTCCAAAGATGGGTTCCCTCCACCCTCCCATGCTGTCCCCTCAGGGACGGGAAGATGGCGGTCACCTCCTCGGAAAGTCTGCCCATAGTCACCGAGTGGGCAGAGTGAGGGCCCTGGGGGCTCCCAGGCTGAGTTTTTCCCCTCCTGGTCACACACGGGGGCTGCACAGAGCTGGGCCAATGTCCCTCAGATTTTAAAGTCCCAAGTTACCCAGGATGGGGACAGCCAAGGAGGGACCGAGCCCCCTTCAGTAAGTCCTCCTGGTCAACCAGAAAGACAACCTGGGGCTTGAGAAGCACATCTCTAAACGTCCAGGAATCTGTTGGGGACCAGAGAGGACCAAGAAAGATCTGAGCCCCTGTGCTTTCGATCTCATGGTGGGATGGGGTCTGGGAGGGGTCGCAGTCACTTCAGCATCACAGCCCAGGGTGTGGGTATGGCCAAATTCCACCCCTTGCCAGCAGTGTGACCTGGAGCTGTTTTGCTACCTGGAAAATGACTTGTCTCCCTCACAGAGGTGTGGGAAGGAGAGGTGGCTGTCAAGCACCTGGCTTGATGTCTGCACTTAGTAGGTGCTCAGTCAGTGCTAAGTGACATTCCTGTGATCCTGGCCTGGTTCCAGGCCACTCCCCTCTCCAGCCAACCAGCATCGACCCTCAACCTCCCATTGGCCCAGAGCTTTGCAGCATCTGAAGTTTCAAGCCCCATGTAAAAAATAAGCTTCCCAAAAAAAAAAAAAAATCCAGAAAGGGAGGAGGGAAAGATAAAAAGAGAGATGGAGAGAGGAGGAAGGAGGTTTTTTCACCTAAAGCCAGACCTCTAATTCTGCTGGTGGCTGGGGACACCCCTGCCACCAGTCTCTCTTGCAAATCAAAGGGCCTGCTGAGTAAGCAGCTGCAAATAAAGCACTGGGCTCTTTGAGGGTGGGAGGGCAGAAGGGAACTCTCACCATCCTCCTGGGGGCTCCCAGCAATGCCTCAGGCTGGCCCAGGCTGTGCCAGATGAGGCCAGGCAGGCATGTCATAGGTGGGGAGGGGAGGGCGGTCAGGGCCAGCTGCAGGCTGGGGGCAGGGTGGGGCGGGGCAGAGGGAAGGAGGCGAGACCAGCCCTGGTTGTGCTGTCAGCCCTGAGTCCTCATCCTGTGACTCCAGCCAGTCACACACATTTCTAAGCCTCCATTGTTTCATCTGTGAAATGGGATCATACAGCCGCCTGGCAGGCCCCGTGCGTAGCATACAGTCGGCGCTCCTTGAGTGGTGCTTCTCTCTGCAGACAAAGAGGAGGAATGGAGTGGGCTCAGATGTCCAACCACCAAGCCTGCCATCCTCCCCAGTCCCTACCAAGCTGTCCTTCCCCTCTGGCTCCCTAGAAGCTTCTTTCCTGTAACTCAGCCACAAGCCACGCATCTGGGCTCTCTCACCATTATTCCCTCTCTCTCCATTCTGACCCCCATGGCCATCCCCCCCACTGTCCATTTCCCAAGCTGTCCCAGCCTCCTCTTCACAGGCCTCACTGCGTCCGGCCTCCCCGGGCCCACCGAGCACAAAGCTGCACATTCACTTCCAGAAGCCCAGGTGTGGTAGCACCTGACCTCTGCCCCGCACCTGGCCTCACGGCCCCTCACCAACTGCTCCCCTGGGCAGCCGAGGCCAGCCTCCCTCCGGGGGCCCGAGCCTCGTGGAATGATCAGCTCAGCGCCTGGCACGCCTGGCAGCAGCTAACACGCCGCACCCCACCCTCGCCTCACCCAGCCCCACCGCCATCCCCAAGGCGCAGCCTTCCCTAGCCGGCCTCTTTGTTTCTGTTCATCTGGCCCTGCCACCTGAAGAGTCCATCGTCCTAAAATGCTTTCTTCTTCCAGAATCCTACCGGCCAGAATAGTCTCTCTCACACACTGCAGAATTTGCACTCTTTGTCCCAGGGCTCAGCAACGTCTGTTTATTACAGGGGCATTTGCATCGATGCGTAGTCTTCTAAGACGTCCGCAGTTAGGTTTATACCTGGACCGGGATGTTAGTTCTGACTGAGAGGCCAATCGGAGGGATTCCCAGGAACACAGTGGGTGCGTGTGAGCCGGGCAGCTCCGGGGCTCCCGTGGGACATGTGGTGTGAATTGTCAAGAGTGTGGTCGTGCCCAGGGGCAGAAGAGGGTGTGCATGTAGGACCCTCAACACACAGGGCTTCCTGTGCCAAGGCAGCATGCAGGCACCCTCCCCACTTCTCTCTGTCTCTGTCTCTGTCACACACACACACACACACAAACACACACACACACACACACACACACACACTGCTCACACAGTGCACAGACATCTTACACATTTTCACATTCTTAAACCCTATATATGGTACAAAGTAATCAACAAATATTGAATTAAAATTTTAGCTGTGTTCTCCAGGCCTCCGTCCTGCTGGGCACATGAGAACACTTCTAGCTGAATAATAATGAGTGATGAGCATGTGGCTCGCCCCTTTACGGAGTGCCATTCACAACCACGAGCTCAGAGTCCTCACATCCTGGTCCCACCCTTCAAGCATGAAGACCAGAGGGCACAGTCTGTCTGAGGCAGAGCTGGGGTTCAAACCCCATCCTCAGTCTCAGACTCCCCAGCCCCGGAAGCCAGAAGCCATGGAAGGCTCTTCGTCCTTGGGAAGTGTGGCTGGCTAGGGGTTTAGCGGAAGTGGAGTTCTTCCAAGCCTCTGGATATATGCCTCCTTCTTTTGTAAGACCAGAAACTGGAATGTTCCACTTGGGTTAAGTAATGGGGGATATGAACATCCCGCATCCTCCCTCGAGGCTCCGCTCAGAACAACTTCCTCCAGGAAAACTTTTCTGAAAATCTTGCCTTACCCCAGGCTCCAGTATGTTCCCAAAGCTCCAAACCTCGGCAGGTGGCGTAGGGGCCCATCCGTACTTCCTTCCGTCATCTGTCTCTCGCAGCAGCCTTTGAGCCTTAATGACAGGGACAGGGTCTCGTTTACTCCTGTGTCCCAGTGCCTGGCACATCTCAGACATTAAATAAAAATTTGCTGAACAGGAGTGATTGAATGGATGGACGGAGGATTAGCCCAGGGCACAATCAACACTCTGCAGAGCTACATTCCTAGAAGCAAGGGGGTGCGTGGGGAGGGAGGAGGCGGGGTGTGCTAGAGAGACGGTGCAGGAGCAGGGCGGCGTCCTCATCTCTTTAACCTGGCAGTTTTCCCAAGGAGGGATCGGTTAGTCTTGTGAGGACCAAAGAGGGAAACCTAATAGGGAAGGGAGCCCTTCTGCCTTCAGTGGGGTCCACAGAAAGGGCCCAGCCCTCAGCCCCAGGTGCCTCCGGAGCCCCAAGAGGAGATCAGCCTTGAACGACAAAGCCAGCAACCTCTGTCGCTGTGCCTGGCTGGGAAGAAGGTTCCCTCCAGCACCGTCCCGCAGTGTCACCTGCACACACTAGTAGCAGCTCCCTTGGTTGAAAATCCTGAGGAATTTTTTTTTCTTCAAAGTACTTCTATCTATAGGAATCTAGAAAGTGACCACGGACAGAATCGCCACCCCTGACCCCTCTGTAAACCCAACAGAGTCTTGGAGCAGTTCGTCCTCCCCAGGCTCCCAGCGTTCCGTCTTGTCTGTGGCCAGTAGCCAACTGTGAGAGAGCTCATTAATATTAATGTTAATAATCTCCTACATTTGCTTCACGCTTTCCCGCTTACAAAGCACTTTCAAATCCATCATCTCATCTGATCCTCGCCACCAGCCTGGGAGGTCAGCGGGGCAGTGATTTTCATCCCTCTTTTGCTGAGGAGAGAACTAAGGTCCAGGGAGAGGAGGGATGGGCCCAAGGGTGCACACGGCAGCCAGCTGCCCTGACCCCAGGCCGGTGCTCGTCCTCTCCATCTCACCACTGCCAACCCCCTCCCCCACCTACCTCATCAATGTCATTGTGAGCATCATCTCCTGGTTCAGGTGATCTGTTCTCAGCCGTTAGAAAGACAGGCTTAAAATAAGTGAGAAAGGCAGGCGGTTTAGCCAACTGCTAAAATAGGTAAAACGACCTGCCAGCCATTTGCTGAGTGACCTTGGACTAGACATTTCCCTCTCTGGGCCCCGAATCCATTTCCTTGGATGTCAGGTAGTAAAAAGGCTGGTCTCGTCTCCTCCTCCCGCCCTGCCCTTCCATGATGGGAGACCAGTGAAAGCTGAAGGACCTTCTCTTGGTGGTTGGCTCGGCCTGGCAGTAATCACACCCCTGAGATCCTCTCCTGGAGTGTGAAGGGCCACCAGGGGATGGAGCTGTAAAGCAACAGAGGACTCCTAGGGACCCTCCTGAGGATGGGGCTAACCAAAAATTGCTACACTGTAGTTACGCTGTGACAAGCGCTGTAAACCCATTATCAGCATGCCTCAAAATAGCCCTACCAGAAGGCAATCATTTTCATTCTTTATGTGAGAAACTTGAAAAATTAAAACAGCAAGAGAGGAGATGCTTAAAGCTCAGAGACGTTACTTGACTTGCCCAAAGTCACACAGCAAACAGGAGACTCAAGTTCCAAACTCAGATCTGGTCTGCTTTTTCACTCCCAAAGGTGCCATGATCCAGAGGTGGAGTGGGAAGGGTGCACAGGGGTTCTGTCCTCCCTCTGTTCCCTTTCTTCCGGGAGCCTCACCTCCTTTTTCTCTTCCTCCTTCTCCTCCCACTGCGGTTTCAGCCCTAGGCAGGACCTCCTTGGCTGCACCAGCTCGCCCTGTCATCTCAGCCTGGGCTGAGATTTATGGATCTCACTTCAAGGATTTTTCTTTAATAATAACATTTATAATCATTTTAGAAATTAAGAGCTGAGGATGCAGCGTTTTAATTAAAATAATCCGCAGTTGATAATTATAGGACTCTCTTAGCTGGAACCATCTTCCTTCAATCTGTCACACTCCCAGAAGAAAGCAGGCGATAACCGTGAGCAAGGGAGCGAGGCTGGTACCTGTGTGTAACACTGGGTGGCCCAGGGCTCACTCGCAGAGGCTTCTGCTGGGGAGGTGGGCTCAAGGGTGAACCGGGCTGGCACCAGCTGTGGGGTCAGTCTCATGGGTGCCATGCTGAATTGGCTTCTGGTGGGATGATAGCCTGTCTGGAGGTTTGTCCACCCAGCACACAATCTTCTGGCGGTTTCCCTGTGGGCTCAGAGGGGTTGAAGCCAGAGATGCAGAGGGATATGGAAGGGCTGTGTAGTGAGAAGCAGAACTCGCACTCAGCCCCTGCCTCTCTGCCCTGGTCCCACCCTCACCCCCACCCTAGGCACTGTCCTGCCCTCTGTGGTCAGGAGAGGGCAGTGAAGTCCACCAAATGCAGGCATGAAGAATGGCCTCAAAGATGGGACAGAAAGGACAGGAGAGGAGCTGGCTTGTAAGATTGGACACCAGCAAGCCAAGACAACCCCATCCCATGCCTATCACTGAGACGCCATCTGCTCAGCCCTGGCCCCAGTGCAGCCCGCAGGAGACCATGGGGGAGTGAGACACACCACTGTCCCTTGAGAGCTCACACTCCTGCACAGATGGTCACCATGTAAGCCAGCCTGGAGAGAAATTGATGTTTGCCCAGGATGAAGCTACAGCAGTGAAGGGTCTGCTGTCAGGTGTGCATGTGGGGCCATCGAGGAGGGCTTCACAGGGGAGGGGATGCCTGGGCAGGGTTATTGAAGGATGAATAGGAGCCTACTGGCTTAATGACAGTCACAAACACTGAGATCTTTTGACTGTTTACTATGCTTCAGGCACTGGGCCGGATGGTTGCAGCATCTCATTCAAACTTCACGACAAGCTTGGAAGATGAACTTTATTACTAGCACCCTGCTTTTTTTTTTTCCCCCAGATAAAGAAGCAGGCTTGCAGAGGTTGTGTCATGTGCTTGAGGTCACAGGGGAAGGCCTTGAACCCCAAATGATTGATTCCAGTGTGACACAAAGCACTCCAGGATAACAGACTCCTGGGAAGGGCACCTCCCCTGCAGAGGGGCCATGTACAAGAGCTCTTGGATTCAGAGTGGGGACAAGAGTGATGGGTGGGCGTTATCCTGCCAGACCAGTTTTGGGAAACCTTAACTGAGTGACTGCCTGTATGAGCCTTAGTTTCCCCATCTGTAAGTCTAGGGTGAGACTCTCTCTAGACACCCTTCTGGCTCAGGGGTCTTCAGCTTTCCCAGGCCCCCCACTGCATCTCAAGCTCAACTCAGGCTGTACCCCTCCTCCAGCGCTCAGCCTTAATGAGGAGAAAGGGATGCTAGGAAGATGCTCCCCGCCAGGACTCCACCCCAAATCCACTTAGAGCAAATGCAATGGAAAGGGGGTCCTGATGGTGGGCTCCGAGTGGCCTCCCTCGGGCTCATTAATGCCTCCCTTTCCTCCTGGAGGAAATGAAGGATGTGGACGAGTCAGTGCTTAGACACCTCCAGCAGGAGAGGTGGCTATCCTGGCAGCTGAGGGCTGTCCCTCCACTGGCTCCCTGTGTGGCCCAGGCGTGGCTCAGGCCCTGGCAGCCCGGTCAGCTTCCCTCCGTGTCCCCACCAGAGCTTCCCCAGTCAGTGGACAGGGACCGGAAGAGGATTATGCAGACTCACTCATGGATAAAATTGGTTCTCGCCCTGAGGAATCACAAGCGAAGAATCCACAAAGAGCCTGGTGGGGGTCCCAGGGCTCATGGCTGGCAATGAGGCAGCCTGGGGTCGGGGTGGTGCTGTGGCCAGTCCAGGGTGCAACACCAGGGCCACCCAGCCATCCCAGTAATCACATCTCAGGAGCATCCTGGGTCAGGACTTGCTCCACGACCTCCAGAGGGCAGACGTTGGGTGGAATCACTGAAAATAAAGGGCCCACCCAGACCTGGCGCTCCTGGGAAGCAGCTCTGCCAAGGCTGGACAGCTGTGGGGCTGGGGGGGGGGTGTGCCAGTTTTACAAGGTTCTGGGCTGCGGACAAGGATGGATAAGTGAGGGCTTGGAAGGCAGCGGGTTACTCAGAAAGCCCACCCTTCTGAATTCTGCTCAGCAAAGCACATCTTTCACGCCACTTCCTTAAAAGTTGGCCTCTCCAGAAGGGGGATTTCCCTCCCCCTCTGTCCACTCCCCTTCGGAGAACGCTGGATGCCGGGGGGGTTTCAGTAAGAGTTTTATTGCTGCTAAAAATAATGGAGCAACTCACATCTCATTTCCTGTATCCTATAACTGCAAGTACCCCAAAGAGAGGGAAGGGGAGGGCTCAGCAAAGATGCTGGAAGACATGTAGACACAATAAAATAACTATTAAAAAAAAAAAAAGAAAGCAAACACATAACAGACATAGGGTTCCAAATGATCTTTACCTTGGGTGGAGAAAGGCAGAGAGGTGGAGTGGACAGGAGGAAGCTGCACAATTAAATAGCAATCATTGTCAAGGTCTTAGCTTTTATGCTGGGTGGTGGATTTAAAGGTATTTATTATATTTTTAACATGAATGAATGAATGATGGAAAAATAGGACCAGATTTGGATCAGTGAGGGTCCTGTAACAAAGACTGTAATTACTCAAATTCTATGTATCTGAGCTTCGAAAATACCAAAGGAAAACATAAATTCTAAGACTGGATGCACCTGATCTCTGAGCCTTCCCGGCTTTCCAAGCAGAGGCTTGAGGCCCAGATTATCTGGAAAATTTTTTATTCTTAATGCAAGTTCCAGCCTGGCTACCTGGGTCCTGGACATCTCAAGGGGAAAAAAAATCATTTTGAATTAAAAAAGATTATTCTACAATACGGTAGGCCAAGCGGTGTCTACCCCCGCGGGACCCAAGGGGTCATGACTGTGACTGAAGGGATGAGGGATATTGGAGCCTGAGGGCCTCCTCGCCTCCTCTCTCCCTCATTTCAGTGCTTCTGCCCTGAGAATCTCAGTCCTGACCTGGGCCTTGTGTGGGCCAGGTTCCGTTACCAATGCCATCCCCCTCCAGGACCAGGAAAAGGGGACTGGCCCCTCTCTCGACCTCTGTCTCCACCTCCCACTCATCTTCCCCTCCCAGCCCCTCCACCCCCACCCCTATCCAGGACATTTCCGTAGGAAGGGTCCCTGAGGGTCCTGGACAGCCAAGTTCATTGTGTGCTCCTGCCTCTTGGTGTCCAGCTATGGGATGGGTGCTCTTGAGGGGTTCCTCTACTCCCCATGGCAGCCGGAGAGCAGGGTTCCCACCAGCTGGTCAGACAGAGGCCCTGGGCCGTTGCTTCAAAGCCTCCAGGGAAACAGAGATTGAGGGGCCTGTATCTCCCCATCCTTGTTTAAACAGATGCATCCCCACCTCTCAATGTATGAGCTCATCCGTCTAAGTAAACTACCCTGGGGCACGTCAGTGAGACCTCCTGAGCTACGGCCAGGCTCCTGCAGGCAGAGTGAGAATTGCTGATGTGGTTGTAGAGGTGGAGATGGCCAAAGTCCAGGTCGGGGAGGAGGAGGGGCGAACATCTGAGCCAAGCCTCTTCCTTCCCCAAGTCTTACAACACTGTGCACAGCCTGTTAGGGTCACCTGGCCCTTCGTTTGATGGTTAGATGAGATCTCCTTGACTTCGCTTGGGGAATTCATTTTCTATACGGGGCTTAAGATCTGTAAGTCCCCACTTTGCAAGTGCTAGGAAGACAGGTGACAGGTCCAGGTCCACAGAACTTGTGGGTGACAGAGACAGGTCTAGGACCCGGTTCTCTTGATTTCCAGGCTGGAGTTCCCTGGGGCCACCACGCAGCCTCCCTGCCCTGCTCCATGAGGCTGGGAGAACTGGGGCTGCTTCGGCTGTGGGCAGGCTCTCGGCAGGCCACCACCTCCACTGTCAGGAGGCTGCCCCAGGCAAAAGGAGCAGACAGGAGCCAAGGCCAATGGCTGCAGGACAAGCAGGCTCTGATTCAGCCTAAGGGAGCCCCTGGTAACCAGACTCACAGGAAAAAAAATGCAGATTGATGATAGGGTGGGATCTTGGCTTTGTCAGTTTCCAGCTGTGGCACCCAGACCTGGCCACTTACTTATGGTTTCTGGGTTTCAGGGTCCCCTCCTGTGCAAAATGAGACTTATATTTCTCATCCACCTGCCTCATAGAACCACGTGGAGAATTAAATGTGACATGAGATGTTGCAAAAAGCCTCCTAGGTGACACTATTCAACTCTAAGGGCTAACCCTTGCTTCCCACGCTCCCCACAGAGGGAAGGGATGGCTGGGCAGACAGGGAGGTCCCAGCGGTGTGAGTTCCCCAGGCCAGACGATTCTGTGAATAAGCTCTGAGCATCTCTGTGCCAGACCCTGTGCTGAGGGCTGGAGATGGAGGAGTTAAAATGGTCAACGTGGCCCCTGCTTTCCTGGAGTCTGAACTCAAGTCCAGTAGCTCAGCCACGGGTGAACCTTAGGACCCCCTGGAGGGGGTGAGTGGCACATCAGTGTCCCATCTGCCATGCAGACCCAGCAAATCTGAATCTGTGTTTTGTAAAGCTCCCGGGTGATTCTAACATGCAGCCAGGTGAGACAAAAAAATCGGCAGTGACAGTATTCTCATCATTTCTATGCTCAGAAGAGTGCAGAAGCGCCGTGGAAAGGCGCCAGTCAGATTTCGGTGGTGGTGGTAAGAGGTGGGTCAGGGAGGGCTTTTGGGAAGAGATGAGAGATGCCCCTGTGCAAGGTGATGGCAAGTTGCAAGAGCTGCAGGTGGTCCTGCTGGACTGAGCTCAGATTAGGAGGGGAAGTTGCACGAGATAAGGCTGGAAGAGGCAGCCAGGGTCCAGAGCACAGAGGGCTCGCTTGCCCTGTGAGGGGGTTTGCACAGACCCCACAGGTGATGGGGTACATCGGGAGGTTTGAAGCAAGGAAAAGAGACCATCCCATGTCTGCTGTATGCCTGGGGAAATTATGATGCTCATCTGGGTAGCAAAAAGTTCCCCCCAGGTTGGGATCAGGACCTCCTTGGGTACTTTCCCCTCCTCCCTGGCATACGGGGAGGGCAGAAGCTCTCCCCAGGGCCCTTGGGCACTCCCAGTTTAATCTGAGTTTCACGGTGCATTAGCGAGGGGCTCCCGGGCCAGCCAAGCCCCTGGTACTAATCGGCCGCTGTGGTGAGATCGATGACAACTGCATTGATCTTGCCTCTCTTGGCTCCTTAAAGAGCTTATTGACCGAAAGCCTCTGGGGGCTGGGTTCCTTCGGCCAATACCCGAGTCTCATCCAGATGCCGGACAAAGGCGAGAAAGAAGATTTGAGGAGGGGGCCCTTCCTGGCCCCTGCCACCTCACCCAGTCTCACCTTCATTCTGGACGTGTATCCCCGCCACCCCCCTGCCCCTAAGCTGGTTGTCCTGGCATTTACACCTGTTGCCTCACCTCTCCCCTCTCTCCCTGTCTCCAATTCTAGCCACACAGAAATGCCTTTTCTTCCCCATCCCTTTGCCTCTGGATATGCTGTTGTCTCCTACAACAATGCGATTCCCTACCCTAGGTCCTCTAGTCTGACCTACTCCTGCTTCCAGTTCAGCTCAAATAATTCTCCCTCTTAGCAGCCTTCCCTGCCTGACCTAACCTCACCCCCAAAGCAGGCATCGAGTCGTCTTCTGTACATGCGTAGCATTCGCTACTTACACGCATGCACAATCCTCAGCACACTTTTTACAACAATTTCCTGTATCTCTTCCCCCAGAATGTCAGCTCTGCAAGGACAGGGACCTTGTCATTTATCTTTGTGCCCCCAGCACAGTACCTACCATGGAGCAGATGCTCAATAAAGGAATGAACACTGATGAATGAATGAATGAATGAATGAATGAATGAATGCTTTTAAAATGTCCTGAGGACATCCTTCTTTGGTTCTGACCCAGCACAGCCCCCGAGGGTAGATGATGGTAGAGACTCTGCCTGATCCCATGTGTGTGGCCCCAGTTCAGATCCAGCCCTTGCAACACTAGCACTGGGAGGAAGCTTATGCCTTATTGTCATCACGTGCACTCCCTGGTTTTACAGTTGAGGTCACAGAAACCCAGAGAGAGGAACTGGCTCACCCAAACCTCACAAAAGCAGGCTGCAGGGCCCCCCAGCTGCTGCTTTATGTGTACCTGGCGGTGTGGGCGGGGCTCCAAAGCCCTCTGAACACCTCCAGGCCGTCCCAGCCAGCCTTCTGACTCCTGTGACACCCTAGGGCTCCTAAGGTGGACCTGGCAGAGCAGGTAGCTTTCATCTGGGCCGCAGAAAGGAGGTTCCCTAAAGACCAAAGCTCTTTCTCTTACTTGTTAGTGTAACTTTGGAAAAATGACTTAATCTCCCTGAACCTGAATTTCTTTTATTTATAAAAGGTGACTGTAATACTTTCTTGTTTCAGATATATTGTTCAGGTCTAAAATTTGCATTTTGTTCTCTTTAGCAGTTTTTATTTTTATTTTCTTTGACTGAGATTAGTCCTGTCTTTACATGAGTTGTGAGCACACTTCCTTTACATCCTTGAGCACAGTTATAAGAGCTGCTTTAAAATCTTTGTTTGCTACTCGCAAACTCTGGGTCATTTTTAGGGCCACAAGCCATTGGTTGTTTCTTAAGGATCACAATTTCCTGTTTCTTTATCAATAATTTGGGATTTTATCCTGGATATTGTGCATGATAAAGGATTCCCTACATTGCTATGAAAAGTATTAGGGTTTGTTTGTTTGTTTATTTAATTTAATAGGTAACTTGACTGAACTCTCACTGAAGATCTGTCGCTCTTTTAGTGGATTGCAAGTGCAATTTCCGTTTTTTTCCATTCAGTTCCTTTAGGCTTAGCTGGGCAACTTGGCGTGAGTCCTACACATGCATTGGCTCAGGGGTCGACCAGAGAGTTGGGCAGAGTTTATACTCAGAATCTAGGGGTCCCCTCTCTGGTTCACTCTCTCCTGAGTTTCCTCCTTCATTTTCCAGCTGCCTGTAGCTACCTTGAACTCCTCTGTTCTTCAAACCAGTATGACTGCAGGTTTCTATCCGGATTTTAGCCACCAGCATGGGAAGATTGGGGCTCACCCTGAGGCTAAACTTGTAAAAGCTGAGAAATTGACCCAGTGTCCCTCCCCTTTTCCAAGTGTCAGTAACTTCCCTCACCCCTCAACTCTGGGATCTGCCTGCTGTGAGTCACTCTCCTTCTGATAACTATTTTTTTTTAAATATGTTGCTCAGAGTTTGTAGTTGTTATCTCTGGGATGGTTGATCTGTTAAGAGCTATTCAGCCAGCATCAGAGGCAGAAAATCCCGTAATACCTCTCTGAAGAGCTGTGCTGTGGGCTGTGCGAGATAATATCTATAAAGCTCTCATAGTAGATGCTCAGTAAATGTCACCTCCCCCCCCATTGCAATTCCCAAGCTGCAGTTTTTATGCCTGAAATCATCCTTCCATAAGTACACAGTGCTTTGTTCTTCGCGAAGCCCTTTCGTCTCTATCATATTATTTTACCCTCACAAAAGCTCTGAGGGATCTGTAGGGTGGGCATTATTTCCGTCTTTATAGGAGAGAAAACTAAGGTTTAGAGGAATTATGGGACTAGCCCAAGGCAGCATAGTTACTCAGTAACAAAGGCTGGACCAGTCCCCAGGTTCGCTAATGTCTTCCCTCCACCACCACTTGCTGGTGGCGGAACTAGCAGACAGCACAGTTGCAAACCCAGAGAGGATGGGGGAAGGCATTATCCCCACAGCCACTCCTTTTTCTACAGAGGAATCCTGGGGAGGGTGTTGGAATATGTCTTCCTGGGCCTCCCCTCATCCAGATGTGAAAGTCCTGCAGACTGTCAGGGTCAAGCACCGATGGGTCGGAACACCCTGGCGAGTGGATGCTGGGTGCCCCCTGCATTTATCATGAGCCCGGGCAGGGAGCAGTGTGTTGTCACAGCATCGCCACTACCACCCGGGTTCCAACAAATCGAGGGACTTGGGGTGTTAGACGCAGCCTCCTAACCTGTTGCCAGATTTATGGGTTTACTGTAGACACTGAGATAATGTGAAGGACATGAGTACTTCGTAAACCAAACAATATGTGCCTGGGAGACGGTGTGTCGGTAAGACAGTGTGGCCATGACCCTTAGGTCCCCAGCTCCTCAGAGACCCCGGGCTCCTCTCGCGCTGCAACACAGATATGGGTCCCAGTGTCTCGGGTGAACCACTCAAGAGAACATGTAGCCAAGCAAGGCTTGGAGTCAGGCAATATCGAGTTCAAATCTGTGCTGCTCCACTTCCCGGCTGTGCACCTGGGGCTAGTTACTTCACTTCTCTGAACCTCAGTTTCCCCCTCTGAAAACATGAGAATAATAGTGATAATGGTGAGGACTGGTAAATAAATCATTAGGTTATTATGAAGATTAAATGTGATTTCGTATGTCAAGTGCTTGGCATGATGTCAGGCAGACGGTGAGTATTCAAGAAATAAGAGCTAATAGTAAAAATGGCAAATGTTACCCATGGGTGCGCTTCCTGACAGAGGCTCTGAGCACGCTGCCCAGTGCGATGGAAAGCAGACTCCTGCGCCCAGCATTGTTCACAGCCCGCCAGGTCACCTGAGGCCCAGGGGAACTTCCTCCCGTCTCTGAGCCTGAAACATGTGGGGATTGAACTGGATCCTGTTCTCCAGGTTTCACATTCAGCGCTAAGTGGATTCTAGGCAAGAGATGCAGGGAAGGAGGAGGGACTGGCCGACTCAGATCCTGCCCCAGGCTGATGCCTGCAGGGATGGGAAGGCATCCAGACTCTGCTGAGCCTGGGAAATGTGGCCTGAGGGGGAGGGGGGGGGCTTGGCTGCAGGAAAGCCCTGGGGAGGGATGGATTTCCCACACGAATGGGGAGAGGGCACCACCGAAGAGACACAGAGCAAACCTCAGCCAGGCTAAGGGAGCCAGAGGTCCCCAGAGTGGAAGCTGGGATTTCAGCCACAAATCAAACCTGCTCAGGCCTTCCCACCGGAGTCCCTCCCCCTACCTCCTCTTCTGATGGGAACAGGTTTCAATTCCATCCCAAAGTGAGCTCATTCCTGGGTCTGGCCCAGCGAGACCTGATGTAGCACATCCCTGCCCCACCCCCACACTCTCTCGCCATGCCTCCAGCCGGAAGTGGTCAGGCTGCGGTTCAAACCCCAGCTTTGCCACTCATTGTTCTGTGACCTTGGACAAGTGTCCTAGCAAGCCCAGGCTGCTGGAACCAGATCCCATAGACCAAGTGGCTTAAACAACAAGCATTCATTTCTCACAGTTCTGGAGGCTGGAAAGTCCAAGATCAGGGTGCCAGCGGATCCAGCGTCTGGTGAGGGCTCTCTTCCTGGTTGGTAGACGGCAGTCTCCTTGCATCCTCCTGTGGCCGAGAGCAGAGAGCAGGGAAGCTTGCTCTGGTGTCTCATCTCACAAGGGCTCTTAATCCATTCGTGTGAGCTCCACCCTCACAACCTACCTCCCTCCTAATGGCCCCATCCCCCAATACCATCACTTTGGGGGTTAGGGTTTCAACATATGAATTAGCAGGAACACAAACATTTGGGCCACAGCAACAAGTCAGTTTACACCTCAGTTTCCACGTCTGTGAACGAGAGATAATGATCCAACTGTCATAAAGTTTCAACACAATAATGTCTTTATTTTTTTCTATTTTATTTTTTTTAATTTTTAAATTTTTTTTTTTTATTTTGGGGGACAGGTAATTAGGTTTACTTATTTATTTATTTTTAGAGGAGGTACTGGGGATTGAACCCAGGACCCTGTGCAGGCTAAGCATGCGTTCTACCACTTGAGCTACACCCTCCCCCTGCCCCAATGTCTTTAAAAGTGCGTAAGCTGGGCGCGTATGGAATGTGTGTCCCTAGCTGACCCCCTCACCCCACCCCTCCTCACTCCCAGCCATTCCAGGGTCCGCCAGGTAGTTGCAGGTAGAAGCCTGAGGCTGTCATGTCAAACGCTGCGGACCCCATGCATGCCTTCATTTACTCAAAAAATAGTGAATGGGCATCTACTCTTGGCCAAACCCTGGCTAGATCAGAACTTTTCAAAGTTTAATGTGCACCTGAATTACCTGGGTCTTGTTTAAAATGCAAATACTGATTTCAGTAGGTCTGGGAAGGGGCCTGAGATGGTATATTTCTAACCAGGTCTTGGGTGATGTTGACACTGTCGATCCATGGACCACATTTTGAGTAGCAGGAGGCCGGAAGCTAGGGCCACCACTCTGAGCAGGGAGCACCCCTGCCTCGTGGAGCTCAGGCGCTAGTGGGAAACACCAGGCAACAGACACTCCAGAGGGGGATGGGCACCTACCTGGTGTTCAGAAGTCTTGGAGCGCTTCCCAGAAATGATGATACATGGAGTTCTGAACGATTATTAGGAAGTACTCAGGCCAAGGAGAGAAGGGAGGAGGTGGGAGGGAAGATGGTGTTGCAGAGAGAGGAGCCTGTGATGAAACTTGAACCTGCTTATGGGATGGCTGTGAGAAGAAATGAGGTGGTGTCTACAAAGCACCTGCCCACAGTAGACCAACCTTCTGTTTGTTCCCCAGGACAGGAGTTAGGAATATATAAAGGCTCATCTCTTGCAGAAAGCACAGCCCTGGCAGGAATCGAACTCAACCCAGAAAATGACAAACTCCTATTCTCCCATCTCTCCCAGTATCAGCTGAGAGAGCGCTGAGAACACACCACCTAGAGTGTGAACCTCGGCGACTGGAGCAGAGATGCTGGCTGCGGCCGTTCTGAAAGAAGCTGCGTGGAAGCCCTCTCTCCCCAGGAGACTAGAGTAAGGTGGGGATCCAGATATGGGGGAGCAGGGGGAGGTAGAGGGGGCAACAGGGCCAGTGTCCTTCCCAGGCTAGGACAAGGGGAACCTCAGGCAGGACCAGAGCCCCTGTTTCCAGCAGACAGAATCCACAGACCTGCCCACGTCCCCACCCCAGGGGCACCAGTCCTGACAGAGGCAAGAGGAAGTGATGGACAGAGACCTCCAGCCTGGAAGGAGTAAGCTCAGTATCACTGCCCACCCCTGAATACCCGTCCCCTCCACCTTCGTCCCCTCTGACCTGAACTCTTCTCCCCTCCCTAGACCCTGAGCTCCACTTCTGGTCCCCCCGAGACCCGGACTTGGTGGCCTGATTAGCCCCTGGGGAGCCCCAGAAGTGGTCATGGAGCCTCCAGGAGAGGGTGAGCTGGACCTCCTCCTGTCCCCACTCCGCCCCTCCCCCCTCCTCCTTCCGCCTGCCTTCCCGAGACCTGTCACGGGATGCTCAGTGTTTCCTCACTCCTCTGCTTGATAATCAAGCGTCCTTGTCCTCAGTCCCCCTCCTAATCTATTCATTGTGAGTCATTAGTGGATAACTGGACAGAGCTGAAGAACCTTGACAGCTCCAAGCCGGACCCCGAGGCCCCTCCCCGTGGGCTCCGCAGCCTCCTTCACTGTTGCTCCAAGCCAAGGTGTCAGGCATCTCATTCTCTCCCTGCCATCCTCCTCTTTCTCTCGGTCACAGTCACTCTGTTTACAGCTCTATATCCCCCTCCCCTTGCCCGTTCTGTGAGCGGGGACCTTACGTCACACACTGCCACATCCCCATTCTCGGCCCTTTTCCTGGGAGATACTAGGTGCTCAATGCACATTTGCTGAACGAATGAATAAATGAATGAACACTGGCATTTCACAGCTGCATACTCCTTTTTTTTCACCCAACTGTTTCAATCAAGGTGTCTGCTGGCATCTGTAACCAGGGGCAATAGGCAAAATATCTAAGAACCAGCACTGGAATAGGGGTCCCGCGGTCCCCACAGGTGAGGCATTAACGTTTTGGTTTCTGGATGATGGGAAGATCCAGGAGCTCCTGAAGGAGGGTCCTTGGCAGCTGTGATGCTCCCAAAGTTGCGGGAGTTGCTACTTAGCAGCTGGGATGGAAGAATTTCAGCATTTTAAGGGGATGCTGGTGCATCCAGGCTGAACGTCAGACCTGGATGAATGAATGAGTGAACCACAGCCAGGCTGCCCCACAGAGCCCAGGTGGCCTCACCACCGCGTGTCCTGTGCCCAGCATCAGGATGCAGAGGGGCCAGCGGGCTGGCCGCAGCACACACAAAGCCCAGCCCACTACCGTGGAGTCAGGATTCTGGTTGCCTGTCCCACCACCATCCTGGCCTGCTGTGTGGCCTTGAGCCAGTATTTTGCTCTCTAGGCATCAGTTTTGCCAAATGGAAAGTGGGTTCTCTGCTCCAACTCTGAAATATCTGTCAAGATCAACAGAAGCCAAGGAGGCCGATTTTACCCTTCGTTGCTCAGGACCGGCAGGGAGTCCCCTGCCCAATCAGGAGGCACGATCTGATGTTCACCTCTGTGGTCCAGCGACTCTGAAGCCCCCCATTCTTAGACCAGTTGGCTATAGCAGAGCTCCTGCTTTTCCCAATGTTTCCTTTGCTTCTTTGATGAAAAGAAAACTGGTCACATATGGGGGGAAAAATGTCTTTACAGAAATTGTCTTATTGTCATTACTCTCAACAAACAGATGAGGGAACGGGGTGGGGCTACGAGGCACCTCAAGATTTCACACGTGACAGTGACGACCCCAGGCCTGCCCGACTCCACCCACGGTGCAGAAGCCAGCACAAAAGAGAAGAGGGTTTGCTGTCTGCCTGGCCCCTCGTTTGCTCCCTCCACCCCGCCCCTGGCCCGTCCCCACCCACAGAGAGCTTCAGTGTGTGCCTGTGCTGGGCTCCAGGCTTCTAGGGGCACATATGGGGCTGGCTTCCTGGCAGCAGAAGAGGTGTTGATGCAGCCCCCTCGGCCTGGGGGCTCCAGCTGGGGCCAGACTGGCTGAGTTGGGGGATGAACCGAATGGTGGAGCCTTGAGGCCAGTGGACTGAGTGCAGGGAAAGCAGCCATGGCGACCATGGAGGCAGGGTGTGGTCCTCAGAACCCGAATGACTGCATGCTCTGATCCCTTTGGAGGCTCTCTGAGGTTCTGTGGGCCAGGATCTAGGGGCATGAGATATGAAGTGACAGGTGCTAGGAGAGCCCTGGGCAGGCAGCAAGCAGCTGGACCATCCATGGGCAGACTTTCCATCCCTGGGAAGACCGACAGGAGTCCGTCCATGGTGCAGGTGTGGGAGAGCCACACCTCTCCCTAACTCCGAGGAGATGGGCTGGAGGCAGAGGGTGCAGGAGGCAGAGGGAGCACCAGGTCTGAGCTGAGCAGGGCCCCAACTCCTCTGTCCAGCCTTCATCTCCTTTGGGTGCCCCCGGCTTGGGATAAGACTACTCTAGAGTCTTCTGAGGCCAAGTGGACCCCCAGGTAGACAGGTGAGAGATGCTGGCGTGTCACGGCGAGGTTATAAAGATGGCCCAGTCACACATCAGGACGAACAAGCACACCCTCACCTGGATCACAGGAAGTGTGACTGGAGGAAACCCACGGAGATGCTCTGGCTCAAACTGCCGCCCTGCTGCTCTGTCACTCTGCCCGAAATCACACCTTAGTCCATTTCTTGGAAAGGCTTTTCCCCATTCACAACATCACTTTTAGCGAGGGTCCATGCCTTAATCCCGAATCATGATCAGATTAGCTAAACTGTAAACTTGTGGCTCAAGCCCTGGAAACACCGGATGGAAAAGGCAGTCACGGCAGGAGGAGGAGGGAGGAATCACAGAGAAGCAAACAAAAAATAGGAACGGGACTGCACGTGGCTCCATTCGTTCCTCATAAGGACTCGTCAAGGTGGGAGTTACTTAACTTACTTTAAAGCCAAGAGAAATGAAGTTCAGATAGGTGAACTGGCTTTCTGGGATCACACATGGTGGAGACCACATGAGTGTCACCTAAGAGACTTCTGGTTTTGGTTCCCTGTAAGACTAGTCAACGACACAGACCTCCGTGAATGGGGTTTATTTATCTTCAGATCTTGTAGAGTCTTGGCCACACCTAATTCAACAGCAATTTTTTAGCAGCCTTCCCAATGCATTAAATTAATTACCGTAAAAACATAACTCCTTTAATTGGTTTAGGTTACACTTGATTCAATTATCTGCTTACAGGGACAGGCGCAACTGACATAAACAGGTTTGGGAACAACCGTAACTCGGGTAAAGAAGAAAGGAGTTGTCTGATAGCCAAGCGTCCGCAGTGCTGCCGGCTGTCGCTGGCAGGTTTGGCAAAGGGAATGAAGGTAGTTAATCTAGACGTCAGTTAAGTAGGGTTAGTAAAGAGAGGTTCCTCGTGGCAGGACTTGAGCCCTGGTCTGTTTAGCTCCAAAGTTCAGTTTCTTTTCTCTGTACCACACAGACCCACTCTGGCAGTTTTATGCTATTGCTCGAGGCCAGCCCTATGTGGACTGAACTCTTGGGAGTTAGCTTTGTCATTTACATGTAGGTGGTTTACTTCTGCCCTTGGTTTCCCTTGTTCTCAGCCTGTAGCCTTCTGCAAAGACCTCTCCCCAGAAAACAGTAGGGCAGGAAGTGACCCTGAGTGGGGCTGGTAGAGGCTGGAGAGAGTCTGAGACTGCTGGGAAGGGAGCCTTGACCTCCAAGTCACACCTTCAAGCAGGATTTTCCCCACCTTCCTGCACATAGCAGGCCTGGAGCCGGCCCAGACCTCGCTGCACTCATCTGCCGGTGGGGGGACTCATCATACCCACACTGTCACATAGCTTCGGCGGATCGGGACGTGGTAGGGAGGTCAAATTGAGATGATGCAGAGCTGGGCACGCGGGAAGGGCTTTAAAATGTCATTTCCTCTCTCTTCCCCGCCCCTCCCTTTTTCTTTAGAGAAACAAACATGGAGACTTTCAGAACTAGAGGGAATCTTGCAGGAAGAATATTGAGTCCACTATTTTCCAAATTATGTTGCAAGGTCCATTTCTTCTTTAGGATAAAAATGGGCAGTTTGAGAAAACAAGACCTGTTTGGGAAACACCTGGTCAGACAAAGTTGAATAGGATTCTGTGCTGTGGAGTTTTTCAGAGCCTGTAATGTACATCAGAAGATAGAAAGTCTGTTCTCCCAAATTCTTTTCCCCAGGGCATCTTACAAGAGTAGTCTTCAAAGGAACCCTCTTTGTAAAGCCCGGATCCGGTCCATTCCTCTCATCCTACTGAAGAGTTGAATGAGACTCTGAAAATGGAAGGAATTTGCCCAAAGGTCCCGAGCCACAGGATTGGAGCGGCGTCCTTAGTGACCTCATTCCACCACGGCTCTCCTCCTCCCAACCCCCAGCCTCACCAGACCCTGAAGATGCGCAGAGAGGAGGACCAGGAGGGGTGAACGGGATGGATGGGGCTACTGCCCAAGAAGACTTTGCAAATGTTCAGGACCCAGCAGCTGAGGAGTCCCCGGGAATCAGCAGGATTGGGGCACTGCCGGAGAGGAGTTTGCTTCTACTGGTGAACCATGACTCCACGGAACCCACCTCACTCCCAAGCAGACCCCCTTGGACCTCCGCACCTGTGTAAGTCTTACCCGGGGCTGTCTGTCCCTGGGGCTCTTCTCTGCCCGGTCAAAGGCTGTGGGAAGACAGCTAGAGTCAGCACCTGTGGCTTCTCACTGTTGCAGGGAAATTCTGCCCTAGCGGCCCCTCCTCGTAGTAGTGGTGTGTGGAGGGGAGCTGTCTGCTTCCATTGGCATTGTCTGCATTCTGGTTGGGGAGAGGCGAGAAGGAGGGCGGTTAGAGTCCTGCTCTGGGGGCTTCCTGGCAAAGCTGGCCCAGCCCCTGTCCGTCTGACTCCTGACCTGTGACTCCCCATGGTAGTGGCAACAGATGACCCTGGGTTAGGGCTGGGCAGGCATGTCAAGTTGGCAAAGCCAGCATCACCTGCCCCATCACCTGTTCATCGTCACACTCCAGGACTGCTCCTACCTCAACCAGGAGCCCTCTGGGTCTGTCTCTGAGCCCGAGCATTTCAGGTGGTGCCCCGGCACCGATTGGCCTCCCAGTAGCCTCGCTCCGCCCCATCCCTGCCCTCTCCCCTATGATGGCATCAAGTCCAAATCCGTGCTCACTGACGGGCCACCCACGCACCCCCGTGCCCACCCTCTAGGACTTTATCCTTCATGCTGGGTCCCTTTTATCCACTTCTCAGTCCTCCATGTCACACCCTCCCCTTCCAGAGGATGTCACCATCGCCAACACTGCAGGGCCAATAGCTGTTATGGTTCGTGTATAAGGGGTTGTTAGAAAGATGACATTCCAGCCATCACCGACCCATGGGAGAAGGGACTCGGTGGACTGCTCTCCAAGTGTCCTTCAGAAGTCCCTCCCCCTCCGCCTCTTGCAGGGAGCTGCCCCGCCCCTCCACCTCTCTCTGCCCCCTGCCCCGGCTCAGAGGCCCCTCCACTGTGCTCCCAGAGCCCCCGTCCCCCTCCACCAAAGCAGTTGCCACATTACTGGAGTTGCTGGCCCTCATCTGTCTCCCCAGCTTGGCTGGAATCTCAAGAGAGAAGGGCTAAGCCTTCTTCCCTGTCACATCCGGGCACTTTGCGTGGAGAGCTGACGTCCGTGCGCTGTTGCTCTGGGAACATCTTGATCAAACAAGGGAGCGTCTCTTTTTTCAAACAACCTCACGGACAGCTGGGGAGGGTAAAGAGAGGTCTCCTCAAAGGGCACAGAGGATGAGATGTGCAAAGGAAGGGCCTGGAAGGCTGAGGAGGGGCACTGGCTGGACAAGCTGGACGGAGACTCTGAAACTCAATGTTCCAATTCACTTTGGCAACCATGGGCTGCTTGTCGTGCCAGGAAAGTTATTGACATTGAAATTGAAATTGAAATTGAAATTGAGTTAGAAGAGGGGAGGGAGGCCCGCGGGAGCCATGCAAATCAGGGTGAGGGAGATGGAGACATTCCTATTCTGGGAAGCCCTTTATCATCCCAAGTTCCCAGCTCCTGTTTATTCATAACCTGTTGCCACTAATTGGCCTTTCATCATTCTCCAGCTCAAAGGCTGTGGGGTTGGGCCTGGAGGTCACTTAGTCCAACCTCCCTCGTAATAACAGTTCTGATTGGAGCACCTACTATGGGCCAGGCACTGTGTGAAGGGCTTTATCTACTTGGATTAGTGATTGAAGTCATAATCTTAAAGGTCAGCCCATCTCCATCACCCCAGCCTGACTCACCTCACTCCCTACTCAGGAATCCCCACCATGGCAGCCCTGATAGGTGGGTGGCCAGCCCATAATTGAACAACTTCAGTGACAGGGAGATCACTACTTTACTAACAGCCCATTCTGTTTGCTGGACAGCTCCATTGTTACAAAGGTTCTTCCTGAGCTGAACTGCGCTGGCCATTGGTTGCCATGGGGACTGTTTCTCCTCCTCCTCCCTCTGGAGCCTCTGCAGGGAACACCTCCGTCTGCGGTCACGGAGGAAGACAGACGGTGCTTCGAGGTGGGATGGATGGTGTTCTGGGCACCCCTCTGGGGTTGGGGAGACCTTGAGTGACCCTGTCTCAAAGAGGACAACCCAACTGTCAATCCTCTGTGGGCGCACATGTTCCATCCCCCAAATGTGTGCTCCCGTCTGTCACTCTCACTCCCATTTATCACCTCTCTGTCACTCAGAATCATAAAATGGAGCCCAGGTGCTAGAGAGTCAGCTACAATCAGAGTGAGGGGAAGGCAGATTGCAGGCAGACTGACAGATGGACAGGAAGTCCCGCAGGCTCCTGCAGAAATGTGTGCGGCAGGCAGGAACTCATCTAACAGTCATTCCCCCAGGCCTGATGGACAGACAATGGGGACAGAAAGACGAAGAGCCAGGCATCGAACAGGGAGGGCATCGAGTAGACACGTGGACAGGTAATGGAAGGTCAGGTACCTCTGCTTGGGGAACAGGCATCATGCCACTGAGCTGGGGCTCTCCTGGCCTCTGAGCCCTGCTTGACCCAGAAGTTGCTAAGGAGAAGTCTGAACCCTGTGGGGAGACAGCTTGCTTCCTTCACGTCCCAGCAGGGCCCAATTCCCCACCCAGACCAACAACCCCAGTCCCCTCCTCCACCCTCTGCACCCTCCCAGAGGCAGCCCCCCACCCCCACACTGTAAATCACTTATCGCGAAGCCAAGGAAGGGGCTAGAAAAGGGAGTTTCTGGAAGCTTCCACCGGCTGACCATTGGAAGCATATTCTCTAAGAGAGGGGGGAAAAAGGCAGGGGGAGGAGAGTGGGGATGAGAGAGACTTGACATTGCAATGAGCAGGCCCTGGCCCGCCCCTCACACTTACCATCCCACTTAATCATACTTCCAGCTCTCGCAGGTATTAATAGCCCATTTGAGGGAACAGAGTGTCAGCGAAGAGAAATGACTCACCCAAAGCCCTTCAGCAAACAAGTGGCAGAGGGGAGATTCGAAGCCAGGCCTGCATGACTTCAGGGTCACACTCTTTTCTCCCAGCGGACGCCCATATACATGGATTCCCTCCATTTTCTCAAGAAAATGAGGCGGCCATGAGACGACCGTGGTGATTTATGTCCTGAAGGAAGTTCCCACTGTAGGAAGCTGTGAATTGGCCCAGAAATAGCAGGTGATGTCAGCCAGGGCATTCCTCCTCCCCGGGCCCTTGGCATCACCCTTGTGGGACCGTCACCAGAATTGATGTGCCAACAATTACAGAATTGGATTTGCCCTTCCCCGGCTCAGACGTCATCCCTGGTGCTCAGGAAACACCTGTCTATTTCTTCAGCTCCCTCTTCATCACGTACACCCTCCTCGCTCTCCCAGGCTGGGATCGACAGGACACTATATTCTATTCCAGCTGCGTTGCACCGGCCATGCATCACTTAGCACGATGCAGTTGCCATCCTGAACCACTGGCCCCGGCCCCTCCCTGCACGTCACACTTCTCAACCTGTTTCTCATCTTCCTAATGCCTAACTTCCTGATTCTTTTTTTTTTTTTTCCTTCACTTTATACCCTCACCTCTCACTCAAACCCAATGCTCTGCACTTTAGCTGGACCTCTCTCTTTCTGCCTCACCTTGATTTAGATTCTCCCTCTGGCTGGGCTGTCATTGGCTGTTTAGGATAAAGGCAGGAACTGGCTTCTGCCAGCTCACAAGAGCCGATCTTACGCATCTCTAACTCCACGTTCAGTGGCCCCATGTTAGTGGATTGAAATCTGCCATGGTGGTAGTTTTTACACCAGAGAAATTGGCAAATCCTGCAAATCAGGGCTTTTGTCTTGCAGGAAGCCAGTTGCTAGACTTACCAGCGCACGTCTGGATAAAGGGCTTGCCACAGGACTCCACATTTCCTCATAATGGGTACCATCTCGCTGTGTTAACCCCAACAACACTGCGATTGGGATTTGGACAAGACGGCCTGGTTGCATTCTACATAGGGAAAAATTGAGGCTAAAAGAAGGTCCAACCCCAGGTCAACTTAGTGGGTCAAGAGCAGGACCAGGACTGGGACCTCTACCCTTCACCAGGCTGCCTGCAGAGAAGGTGGGGGCAAACCTCTTGGCTCAGGTCCCAGACATGGCAGGACCAATGTGACTTTGACCCCGGTGAGAACATTCGGGGGAGCCTGGCTGCTAGGGCTCAGGGCCAGCCTTGCGTGGGGTGGGGGAGGGGAGGGTCCTCTTCAGTCCTGCAGACTGGAATAGGGGCTTCCCCCACAGCTCCCCCTACCCCTCTGCTAAGGAAACAGTGAGAAAGGACTGGCCCTCCAGTTGACCCTGCCGGGTCAAGGCAGTCACTGTGTCATCTAAGGGCCCACGGGCGGGAGCGTGAGATGGGAACAGGCCCAGTGTGGCTGTGCGGAGGCCCTAATGAGATGAACGCAGCCCGTCCCATGGTGCCCTCTGTGGAAAGTCCATGCTGTCAGAAGGGATGGTGGCAGGAGACCCAGAGACGGAATTAAAGTGGATGGAGCCTGGTCTCAGGACTGTAGCAAGATTTGTCTGTCTGACTTGTTCCCGCAGCCAGAAAGCAGGATTTATTGGTACCGCTTCCATTTGGAGCCTGGGCATGACGTACAGGTGAGCGTGTGTAACACACACACACACACACACACATAAAGACACACACACACACACAGACACAGACACACACACACACACACACACACACACACTCACCCCTAGAAGCAAAATCTCAGGTTTCCTGGGGCTAACATGCACACCCCTCCACAGCAAGACAAAAATCACACACCCCGAGGCACACTGGCAAACAGACACATATAAACATGTTCGGATCCAAATATGTGCAAAGAAATAACCATTCTCTTGGAAGTGGGCTCACACGTGCACACGTGCACAGAACCTTTTGCTCTTAACCAGCTCCTCTTAGCAACCCACCTGGGGCTGCCAGTATTCCTGGATTCTGCAGCAACCCTTTCCCTGCCTCCAGACCTCCAGTCCCATCCACTCTGTCCGGCCTCCACAAGGCAGACACACACACAGACACACATCTTGATCCTCCCCTATGCAGAGAGCTTCAGCTGTACCTCGCTGCCTCCAGCAGTAAGAACCCAGACTGGCATTCAAAGCCCTATGAAATCTGGCCCCTTCTGCTTTCCTAGCTCTCGCCCCACCTCCCCATCCCCGAATCCCTCACCTCTCACCGTCCCTGCACTGTCTCTCCTCCAGCTCCCTCCAGCCAAATCCTTTCCAGTGTGACAAAGACCAGTGATTCATAACACCTTCCAAGATGCCCCAGACAGACGTGGACTGGTGGTTCTGAGCAAGCCTATCTCCTGGCCTGGCCCCCTTTTGGGGGACCCTCGGCTTCCTCCAACTTACATGAGAGAGATTGGTAACCATGTCTTGTCTTGTCCACTGCACTGGGGCTTCCCACAGTCTGTTTCTGCCTGTCTGAGATGTTGGCAGATACTAGGACCCCAGGCAAGGTTTGTAGGCCAATGGCTTGGGACATTGTCCCTTCTCAGTCCCCTCCTCCTTGCCTGGGCTCTTCTGTCCTACTTTTGAAGAGTTGGCTCTCACTCTGGAAGTGAAGTCCACCCCCCATGCTGGAAGGATCGGGGAAGGCCTGTCAGTCACCCTGCTGCCTAGAAAACACCCTCAGACTAAAGGGTGTCTCCAGGGGTCATTGAGTGCCTCTCTGCCGTGTTCAAGCACATGGTTGATCACTAGTGGATCTCAAAGACAAACACAGACTCTCCCACTCCACGGCCAAAGTTTTGCACTTATCCCTAGAGAGCCTCACTGTTGGAATGTTCTTCCTCTCACTTGAGTTTGAAGACAGAGAACTGTAGCATTGGGAGGGGCTTTAGCCAATCTCTTATCTTACCCAGAGTCAGACTCCCCTCCCAAGTTATGTCGGCTTCTGGAATGTCTCCAGTGATGGAGGGGCTCGTCCCCTACAAGGCTGGACACTTCCCATCCTTAAAAGGCTCCCTTTGCCTCCTTGTGAGACATCGTTGACCCAGCCCAACCTGCGAGGCCACAGCAGTCACCAGCATCCTCCAGGACAGGCTTCTGAATATTCTGAGCAAGTGACAGAGCCCTGGTTGTTCACTCAGCTGTTCCCCACGTGACACAGTTTCCACGCCTTTGCCCTTTTCTGAACCCCTGTCCATTCATCACACCTTCCTGCGAGCAGCAGTTGGAATCAGCCCTGCGACTGGGGGCCAGCCTCCCCACCATCCAGCTCTGGTCCTACGTCTCTCAGCCTGACTGGTTTCTCATGTTCCTTTGCTCCATTTCAAAGTCACCCCCAGAGCTCATGGCAAGGAGGTCTCTCCCACCCTCGGGGCAAGAGCCCTGGATTTGGACTCAGGCAGACCCGGATTTAGCCATGAGCTCGGCCCCTGACTGTGAGCTGAGGTGAGCCACTTCACGCCTCTGAGCCCACCTTCCCTTCCGAAATGAGGACAGTCACCCTTCCTCACTGAGTGTCATGGGCACTGAATGGGGTAGTTGACCTAAAGCCCCCAAGACAGTGCCTGGCCCGGACGTTCATTAAACATCACCCTGCCCATCCCGCCCACTGGGGACCCGGTGCTGCCATCTTCCCTCCAACCCCGGATGGAAGGAATTTAGCAAGCATCTGCACGACCCTCCATCCAGGGCTCTGCTAAAGCGAGATTCATAATGTCTAATGTATTTCCTTCATCTGCTAATTTAATAATTCTGCTAAAAAATGAGCTCATTTGGCCCACAATTTGCTTCCCAGAGGCCTAACGCCTTCTACTGCTCACGACTTCATTAGCTCCCAGACACACGCGTTTCCCACCTCCCTCCTTCCCCCGCCCCTTGTTTTGAAGAAAGCAAGCCTGGATTTGATGGATTGTAATGGTCCTGGCTCATCTCCCCTGCCCCTCTTCCCTCCCCGCTCCACTGCTGTGTCTCTGCTCGGGAAGATCAGGATGGGCAGCCTCTCCCCTGCCTTCTGGTTCCTCCTTGTCTCTCCTCATCAGCTGAGAAAATGAGTTTATGCACACTGGACCATGGCCGCCACATCCCAGGGGACCAGTGGGCTCCGGTTACGAGAGCTCAGTTGAGTGTGAAGATGGGCTTCCTTACACACTGTGCATTCCTGCAGGAGCACTATATGATGTGGGGTAGTGAGTTTCCTGGGGCTGGAGATACAGGACACCGAGTGGCCAACTATATGTCAGAGATGCTTCAGGGTAATGCATTCTCTCTCTCTCTTTCTTTAAGCTTTGATTTTTAAAAGCCATGACTGTTACCCCTATCTGTCTCCCCAGCCACCTTGGATCACATTCTCCATCACTTTCCCAGCTCTAGTCTCACCAGCCTTGGGCAACTGAATTTTTAATCTGTCGTCACTGGATCCCTAGGGGACTAATGGACAGAATTCTAGGGGTCACTGATGCTCATGAAATTCAATGCAAAATGTTGTATATATGCATATATTCAATTTCAAAGCTTATTATCAAATCCTCAAGAGTATGTCTAGTCCAAAAATGATTACGAGTCAATGGCATGGAACAGAGGTGGGCAAAGTTTTCTGTATAGTCAGACAGGAAATACTGAAGGTTTTGAGAACCATATGGTCCCAACTACTCAGCTCTGTTGCTGTGGTGCAAAAGTAGCCATGTGCAATATGTAAACAAATAGACGTGGCTGTGTTCCAATAAAACTTTATTCACACAAGCAGGCATCTGGCCACCAGCCAGTTTGTTGACCTCTGCTATAGAAGGAATTCTGGGTTTTAGTGGGAGCTTACATTCAGATACTGTCCATTTCATTCATTTATTTACTCATCCATTCACTCATCGTGTCGTATAAATGTCTACCAAGCCCCAGCTATGTGCTAGACCTTACGCTTTGAACAGTAGATGGAAAAAGAAATGACATAATCACTGCCCTCAAGGATTCTACAGCCTAGTTGGAGAGACGTGCCTGGAAACAACAGTCAGTCGTTGTGATAAGGGCTGTAATGGAAATCTGGACAAGAGACAACAGTGCCATAAAGGAATGAGGGGTGGCGGTGCCTAGGCAGTGCCGACAGAGTAGATCTGCTTAAGCCAGGGTTACGAGGAGGAGGAGGAATTTTCCCAGTAGGTGATGGAAGGGGATCCCAGACCAAGGGAACAGCAGAAGCAAAGGCACTGAGGCATGCGCCGTGTTGGGGTAAGTGTAAGAAATGCAGCCTAGAACGAGAGTTTGGAGTGCAGGGGGTGTCAAAGGGAAGGGGAAGCTAGAGGGAAAGATGGAGTGAAAACATACCATGAGGTGTCTTTCAATCCAAGCTAAGGACTTTGGACTTGACTCTGAAGGCAACATGGGGGCATAAAAGGATTCGACTCTCGGCAGCTATGGTTATTTGGTAAAGTTGTTGCTCACAAGTGGGTAGATATGTGTAAGTTCTCCCCTTCTCCTCCTCCTTCTGACACTGTTACATGTGGCACTCACTCAAGCTTTACTCTAAGTCCTTTGATTTTCCTAATTCAAGCCAAATTGCATGAAGGTAAAATTTGTTAAGAGGCAGATTTTCCTCCAAATGATTGAAACCAAACCCATCTTGCCAAAATGAAAGGGCCCAATCTTCCTCTCTTCTCTCTCTCTCTTACATCTGAGTCTTTTTATTGATTGGATTGGGGAGCTCAGAACAAGGACAGCACAATGTCACCAGGAAAATGTCTGTAAAATGCAATCAAAATGAGACATGCCCATTAATACCAGCACATAACTTACTGAGACAACATTAATGCACTTTTAAGGCTTTAGGGTGATTTTGGTTCTCTCCCAGGAATGGCTCCATTTGCAGAGGGTCCTAATCTTGGAGTGGCGTGGGCGAACGTAGAGGCAGAAACCAAAAACCACGTAATTGCACTGGCCCCTGACTTTATATGGGCAGCCCCAACCTTGGGGCGATGGGAGAAAATGCAGCAACCACCCAGCGCATCTATAGACCCGACTGCTGGTCGGTTTCCACCTTGGAGCTAGGATATCAAACCCTTATGCTGTTTCATACTTTACTGTTTCTTATATAATTATTGGCTCCATCAGAGCAGGGGCCGTATCCATCCTATATTCCCAGCACTCAGCATAGCCTGTACACAGCTGGTGCTGAATTCAGTTCACATGCAGCCTGCCTTCCTTTCCCTTCCAGGGGCCAGTTTATCACTTTATCATCTCAAAGGAGCACCATCCACAGGCTTGGAGCTCTGGGATGTGGGTCAGTAAAGGTCTGGAATGTCAGTTACACCCCTCCTCTCCTGGCTCTCCATGGCTGATTCTTTAAAGGCCTTCATTAAAGCTATTTGTCAAGTATTTCCATCACTCCATCTTCCAGGCACATGGTAGAAATGTATTTCCTGGTCCTCTGCTATCGGAGGTATCATGTGACCAGTTCTCGCCAATGGGTTATGAGCAAAAGTAACCATGTGACTAGTTCTGGCCAATGCGGTATGAGTGAAAGTGATACTCTCAGGCT
Source organism: Camelus bactrianus (assembly GCF_048773025.1). Taxonomy (NCBI): domain Eukaryota; kingdom Metazoa; phylum Chordata; class Mammalia; order Artiodactyla; family Camelidae; genus Camelus; species Camelus bactrianus. The sequence continues at coordinate 35,240,988 of NC_133554.1, read as the reverse complement.
ATTTAATTGCTAGTGCAAGACCCCCACGTCCTCTCCTCTCTAACACAGTGACTGGTGCTATCCAAGATGGTGGCTGCTCTGTCATCCTAGGTGCTTGAGTGACTATAATCAGAAAAGTCATATGGGAGCTGGCAGGCCATATAGACATGTGGTATGAGTGAGAAATAAACCTTTGTTGCTTTAAGCCACTGAGATTTGGGGCTTGTTTGCTATCGTAGTATAACTTAGCCTTATCTTAACTTATTGTTTTCCCCTAATTCCTCTCCTTCCTTCCACTTGGCCCAGCAACCCAAGATCTCCTCTTCCCCAGTTTGGTTATTAACCAACCCTCCTTTTCTGTTCAGACATTCATCAAGCATCAGCTCTGAGGAGACAGAGACGAACCAGACATGCCCTCAGGGGCTCACAGTCTGGTTGGCCCTGCCCTGGCCTGGGCTGTCTCTCCACTCTTGGTAAGTTCTGTCTCAGTCACTCCAATGCTCCCACCACCGCCATCTGGCTTGTCCTTGGAGATGGAGGTCGACTTCGAGAAGCTGTCTCCTCCTCCCACCAAGGCTCCTGTCACCACCAGGGCCTCTGATTATCCCTGAGCCTCCCTTGAAAGAAGCTCCTTTACTGTGAGGTTAGATAGTCTAGGGGGCCTGGATCCCTGCACAGGAGAACCCCAGAATCCCGCTATTATGCATGATGATGGGGCATGGGGTGCCTTTGACGTCTTTGATTCTTTTATTGGTAAAGAAACAAAACAGAGAAGAGCAATGATGTTCCCAGGGTTATACAGCATCATGGTCACAGGATCAGGACTAGAATTAAGACCATGCGCCCTTGAAAGAAAGAATTCTTGCCTCGGGCCTCAGTTCGCCCTCGGTAAATAAGAGAACAGCCAAGGATGGTGGGAAAAGCCCTTGGATGAAAGGCCTAAAGATGTGAGCAGCAGGGATGTGAGTGGGTAGGGGAGAGATTGAGGAAAGAGGATCATCTCATTGGAGGGAGGTGATGGAGAGCCTTGACGTCATTTTTGAGAGACAACATGACAAAGGTCTTGACCCACCAACGCCATTCCCCTGCCTCCAGGCACCTGGGTCTCTGCCCCTCTGGGTCACCACCCCTCCACTTCATACTGTCTTCTGGAAAAGACTCCTCCTCTGATCTGAAACAGGTTTGGCACAGGCCCTGCAGGCCCTGGACAACCTGGGAGTCATCTGTTTTCGGAACTTCAGCCCCTAAAAAGAGTCCCCTGTGCATTTAGATCCAGGAGTGGAAGACGGAAGGGAAGTTGGTGAGGACCAGTTTGGGGTATTTAGCATCCTCTTTGTGGTGGCCACATTCCTGGCTGCCTCTTCCACCTCCCATTGGACAGGGGGAACGTCAGTGGCAAGGTGACCCCGTCCCAAGTTCTGAGGCAGATGGGGAGGCTGGAGACTAAGCAATTAACACGCAGGCAGGAGTCAAGGTGCCCAGGGAAATTTCCTGCTGAAGCTGAGGCTGGCAGAAGGGAAGGCTCAGCGGGCACAGGGCAGGGAAGCAGGAGGGGGCGGGGCCCAGAGAGCCACAGGCAGCCTCCTCTGTACATCAATGCTTTTATGGAAAGAAGCCACTGGGGGATGGGAGGGGCACTGGGGCTCAGGAGCTGGGCAGACAGGGGTCACCATGGGGGCACTGGAGCCCAGGTCACCCCCTACCAGGGGTGAGGACATTCCCCTCTGTGCCCTTTGCTGGGGAGGAGCAGTCGCTTGAGTCCCTGAACTTTGGCAGGGTTGGGGGGCAGGGACAGCAGGCTTTGAGGAGCTCAAGAGGCCTCTGAAGTCACAACACACTTGGTACCCAGCATGCAGCAGGCAGACACACTCAGCCCTGTGCTCCACACACAGCGGGTAAGCACACAGCACAGTCACCCATACAGAGGCACACGATGGCGTGTGTGCGCACGTGCACATGCACACACAAGTTCCACCACTGCTGAAGCTTCCCCAGGCCACCTCCCAAAGTCCCCAAGAGGAAGCGCAGTCCTGAAGCCCGCTCCTCAGGGAGGTCCCCACTCCTCTGCCTGCCCTCCGTGTGATCCACCCCCAGAAGCCAGTGTGGGTGCCTCGGAGCCTCACTCCAAAAACGCTGACCAAGTAAGTCCAAGCCCAGGTGTCCGGAGACACAGGTCCAGGGCCTGGCTCTGCGGCTGTCTGACTGGGAGACCATGGGCCAGTTTCCTGCGAGAAGCCAAGGACCCTCGCTTGGCAGCCCGTCTCAGGGACTCGCCCGAGACCTGGGACATGACCGTCCTCTCTCTCCCCATCTCCTGCAATGGGATTGCAGTAAGGTCTAAGGAAAGCACTTGGTGAGTCACGCGCCATCAAAAATGTGACCCAAGACGTGGGTGCAGAGCCCCACCCTTTGGCACATACAAGCTTCCAGGGCCCTATGCTGGGCCCAGATCAGCCAACCAGGTCTGATCTGGATTATCCTCAATGCAAAATCCACGTCCATAAAGACCCTCTCATTCCGGCTTTGTTTCTTACACTCATTCATTCAATCATCTAGTCAACAGCTATGAAATCCTGGATATGTGGTACTATATATGATACCACAATTCTGCACCCAATTCCAAGCTGTCTTCCCATGCCAGCTGGAGGAATCCTCCAGTTCAGCTCGCTTCTGATACCATCTACCTGGAGAGAGCATCAGATCCCTCAGGTTAAGGGCTCAGTGCTGCAAGGTTATCTCCCCCCCCCCAACTCCCTGCTGGTTGCCATCCAGTGCTTCTGACTGACCATCTATAGATTGGAGGTTCCAAAGACCCCCTCCTTGGGTTCCATTAACTCGGTAGAATGGCTCACAGAATTCAGAGGAACATTTTACTTGCTAGAACACTGGCTTTTCACGAATGGATATAACTCAGAAACAGCCAGATGGGAGGGATGCAAAGGACAGGGGAAGGGGAAAGGGAGGGGGCGTCCATGCTCCCTGAGCGCTCCATTCTCTGTGAATCTCTACGTGTTCACCAGCCCAGAAGCTCTCTGAACCCCACCCTTTTCGGTTTTTATGGAGACCTCATTACATAAGCATGACTGATTAAATCACTGGCCATTGGTGACTGAACACAGCCTCTAGCCCTTCTCCCCTCCCTGGAGGTCTAGGATGGGACTGCAAGTTCCAACCCTCTAATCACAGGGTTGGCTTCTCTGGTCACCAGCCCCCATCCTTGGGTAACCTAGGGGCTTTCCAGTGTTGCCTCATTAGCATAACAAAACATGACTTTATATTCTCAACACTTAGGAAGTTCCAAGGATTTTAGCTCTGTGCCGGAAATGGGATGAAGACAAATATATATTTCTTATTACAAATCACAGTATCACAGATTTGGAAAAAAAAAAAAAAAAAGGTGTGCCTGTTCTTTCTCACTAGGCAGTTTATGGGCCAACTCAGCATTCTCAACCCTGGTTATCCGGTAGAATTCATGGCCTGGGAGGCTTTTAAAATACTGCCTCCCGGGCCCCATCCCCAGAGATTCATAGTCAATTGATCTGAAGTGAGGCCCAGGAAACTATGTTTTTTAAAAGCCCTCCAGGTGATCCTAATGCGAAGTCAGAGCTAAGACCCGCTCATCTAGTGGAGTAATTAGACATACGCCAAAAGACGGAATGTGACATTTTTACAATAGATGCACGCATAGTAATAATAGCTAACATTTATTGAGCCACATTTTCTGTGTGAGACCAGCACCGTGCCAAGTCTTAATGTTAGCATATTTAGTCTTCCCCAAAACCCAGGGAGTCTCCCGTTTTACAGATGAATAAATGAATCTCGAGAGATCAAGTAACTTACTCAAGGCAAGACTTTTCTGAAAAGGTGGCATTTGTGCTGAACCTTGAAAGAAGTTAAGAATGTTGCCCTGGAGAGACAGAAATGGAAGGTTGCACCGTTCCACCCTGATTGGCTGTTAGAATCTGTGACCTGGGAGGCTGTTAAAACGTGTCTGGGTGCAGGTTAGGGGAGCAGAGCCTCTGCTGAGTGGGACAGAGGCTCCTGAAGGGAGGAGAGGGAGCTCAGGTCGCAGAGGCTGGTGGGGGCCAAATTATGGGAAGAGAATATTTTAGGACACATCCAAAGTAAAGCTACTTTCCCCAGCAGGTAGTTATTATGTGTCCCTTGTCATTATCCCCAGAGGTGGCGGGGATGGAAATAGGAAGCTGAGATAGAGTCAGAGAAACTAGACCCAGAAGAGGCTGGGGGAGGAAATTGAGACTTTATCCTAAACTTTTTAAAAACGGTGAAACTGAAGTCCACCACTATACCCTCTATTCAGTCTGCCTCCGAGTCCACACTCTAGACCGTGCTATGCGCTATTCCACCAAGACGGCGGACACCAAGCGTAACAGAGGCGGGTGGACAACTCCCCGGGGCAGGGGTGGGGGGAGATAACGTGAAGAATTTTTGGAAAGAAAACCTTACAGAAAAACTCTAGTAAATATTCTAATAGAGATAGAAAATAAATTGCATCCATAAAATGGGAATTGGATACTATGAAAAAGAAATAATTAGAGAACAAGAAAGAGCTTTGGAAAATGAAAAATGTGAAATAAAATACGCGACACATATTATAAAACATCATCGACAAAACCCTCTAGAAAGTACATCAATGAGGCAAATGTGGAAAAATAAGAAAATAAATATACCATTTAAAGGATTGTGGTAGGTTGCATTGATTGCCCCAAGTCTTGACTCATCCCTATGTCAAACCTTTTGCCATGTGACGTTGTGGCTCCCCCATCTAAAGAGGCTTCTTGACTTCGGGTTCTGCCCTGTGGTTTGCTTTGGCCCCTGGATGTTAGTTGGGAGAAAGTGACCAAAGGCTTGAGAGCTGTTGTGTGGTTGGGTTCTTGCTTCTCGGCCTTCTCCATGAGAAGAACGTGCCTGGGCAAGCCCTCCGGTCCCGCAGTGAGGGTGAGAGACATTTGGAGCCGAGCTAAAGTTCTGCAGCCAGTCTCATCCCAGATGAACCATCCCCTGGCTGACGCCCAAGCTCTCTGGGGAAGCCCCAGTCAACATCAGCCACTCAGCCGAGTTGAGCCTAAGTCAGTGTCTTTCAGCCACAGATCCATGAGCAACGGGAATGATGTTTTAAGCCACTGAGTTTTGGGTTGGTTTGATATGTAGCATTATTACAGCCATTGTTGATGTAGGGATCAACTCAGGAGCTGGTACCCAATTAGCAGAGAAAATAGATGGACAAGAATTCTCAAAGAAGTAGTTCAAGAAAGTTTCCTAGCCCTGAAAGACTCGAACCTCCAGATCAAAGGGCCAGCCAAGTGCCCAAAACAGTAGGTAGATTCACCCTCAAGATCTATTGTTGTAAAAGATCAGAACACACAAAGAGATGATTCTAAAAGCTTCTTGTTAGGGGAAAAAAAAACAACTGGTTTCCTACAAAGCAGCAGGAATCAGGATGGCTGTAAGACTTCTCAAGAGTGAACTCTGGATACTAGATAACTTGTGAAGCTGTGCCTTGTAAATTCTTGGGGGAAATTGTTCTCAATATAGAATTCCATACCTAGACACAACAATTAAGATGTAAGTTGAGACTATAAATTTTTTTTAAATCTGTAAGGATTCAGAAAATTCACTTCTCACACTCTTCTTCCTAGTAAGCTACCAGAGGATGTGCTCCAGTCACAGTGGGAAGGAAACCAAGAAAACAGACTCCAGGAAACCAGAGATTCAAAACAGGAGACTGGTAGAGGACATTCCCAGAGTAAAAGCTTCGCAGCAGCCCTGGAGCATAATAGGCCAGATTGAAACAAGAACTTCAGGGCTCCAGGGAGGAAGACTCCAGGCAAACAGGAGGGACTGAGAGATGAGCTGATGTGAGACAGCGCTTGTGAACAAAATGCTACTAGTAATGGTATGCACGATGCGATGCACGGTTTGGAAAAATTTAATCAAAGAACGATGCACTTGAAAATGTGAGGCGATTATTACCCTTGGGTATATTTTTCCACGTAGATGTCATAATAGACAATAGAGTTTATTTCTTACTCTCAAATCGCCTTCCCGTACTGGCCAGGCAGTCCACCCCTTTGTGTTTGCAGACATGGAGCCCATGGCCGGCAGTCTCCTCACTAAGGAAGAGAGAAATAGAAGAACACACAGGCTCTCAGCTGCCTTGGCCCAAAGGGATAACTGTAGTCACATGACTCCCCTTTAAGTGGAAGGGACGTTGAGAAATGTAGACAAACCCTTGTCTACCAAAACTGATAAAGCAAGAAACAGCATCACATGCCTATGATTTAGAAATAAGAAGGCAAACAGCAAAAGGAGCAGGTGAAAGCGTTTAAAATGTACTGTCCCCAGAGGACAAGATCGGCGGTAGGAAGCGTGGAGAAGGAGTGTGCGTCTGTATTATAAGCATTTTGGTATTTTAAGTTTTCTCAGTTTGCATATATCTTACTTGGACAATTTTTAAGGCAAATCAAAAATTCGTGCAAAAAAACTACCTCCTGCATTTGCTGATCATTAAGGACTGTTCAATTCTGACCTTCTAAGATTCTTGACTTCTAAGTATCGCGGGGGAAATGCTTGTGTCACAGTTGAGATTTGTCTGAACACAAACTGCCTCATGCCCCAGATGGAGAAGTCAAAACAAAGAAAGGTCACCACATCGCTTTTTGAGCCTGAGGGGTCCTTGTGAGATCTTTCTCTCCAGCTACAGCCATGGGGGTTTGGAATGGGCGAGACCTGATCCTGGCACCTCTAAAGCCTCCCGAGTCCCCAGAGGCCCCTCCAGCCCAGGCACCAGCCTCCTTGGGGGCTGTAGGAGGGAACGTGGCCAGTTATGCCCCATGGCCCCCTGGCAGGTACCGCAGGTATCAGCTGTAATAAGAAGTGACAGGTGTAATTGCTGGGAGAACATCCCAGCTTAGAGCTCGGGCTGCCCAACGTGGCTGGAGGGCTTCTCGCGCTATCAGGAGGGTCCCTAAACACTTTGATGCTGCAGCCAATCTGGTCTTCAGTGTTAGCATCTCATTAGCATGGGCCGAGACCAACCTGGGGCCTGGCCACCAGCCCAGCTTTGGGTGGAGGGGAAACAGAACCCTGGTGGAGGGTGGGTGGGGGAGGCCAGCACCCCTAATCTGATCCCTAGCCCTGTCCCACAGGCAGAGGAGACAAAGAGGAGCCCCGCGCTCAACTGGACACAGATACACAGATGCTGCCTCTGACATCCTGGTGCGGCAAGGAAAGTAGCTGAAGACCCCAGAGGCAAAAGGTCTCACTGAAGCATTTAAATCACTCCTGGCTTCGGCGAAGATGACGTCAGTAGTGGTCTTCCAGAGCCTGGCCCCTGCCTCCTGCTCCAGCCTCATAGTTCTCCCTCAAATACCCCAGAGCTTTTAAGTCCAGAACATTCCTAGCCCCTGGTCCTAGCTCTGCTGACTCTTCCAGGTCCATTGAATCTAAGTCACGCCCACTTCTGGACAATAGGATGCTATATCACCCACTTGACCTGGAGCACATGAAGCCGAGAGAGGGTTTTGCATGCATTCAGGAGGGATTCCTAGCCATATGCCCACCTATTGCCTGTCTTTCAGCTTATTCCCAACTCTCCCCAGACAGCAGGAAAGGCAGTTAGGGCTCTCTGGTCTTCAGCCTTCATGGGAGGAGGGGACCTGATTGCTCATCCTTTGTCTCCATTCAAAATGCACCTGGACCTCTCCCCATCAGGTGCCCAAAGGAAAGGGCATGAGCTGGGTCAGCTGGCGAGAAGGAGGGGTACATTGGACGGCAGCATCACTTAGCTGGGGATGAGGCGTCCCGGGTTCTAGGATGGGCTCTGTGACTGGCTTCTTCCTAAGCCAGTCCCTCCCTGTCTCTAGCCTCAGTTTCCCAGCCTGAGGAGGGCAAGTTGTGACATTCTCTCGGAGCCCTTCCCACTGTGACAGGCTGATACTGGGCTTCTTCCCTGATACCCATTTCCACAGAAACTGAGATGAAGGACCACTGAGTCCATCCCCTGTTCCCAGGCAAAACAGGCCTTGAGAGATTCCAGAAAGCCACCCCACCCCCACAGACTGCAGTGTCCTAGCCGAGGAAGTGGGTTTGGGAGACCTCCCACGTGGGTGCCTCTCCCGGGTCCCTCTCCCCGCCGGGAAATCTTCCCAGCAGCACATTCCCGTAGACAGCAGGAGAAGTGCTCCGTGCTGAACACCAGACACCGGATGGAGGAGATAATCATAAATCCACAAACTGCAACAAGATAAAATTATCATTATGTAAAGTTAAATTATTAATTAGCACCTCCAAAAAAAGACCAGCACCACCTGGTCTTGAATCTTGGAAGCTGTCTTTCTGGAAGCCACAGAAATATCAAAATAGTTGATCAGTGCTCCACGGTGTGGGTGAGGGACCCCCATATCTGTGGTTGCCGGAACTCTGACAGCAGGGGTCCAACCAGGCGGGTCTAGTGTGGCCGGGACTAGTCAGTTTGGATGGGGTTAACAACAGAGGGGAAGCAAGTCATGTGACCCATTTTAATGGCTGGGGAAACTGAGGCACAGGACAAGGTAGACGGCCCCACAGAAGCTGACTCAGGCAGATTGAGGAGTTGGTTTGGGAAGGGGTGATTCCAGAGTCTGCCTGATTATCTAAGGACTAAAGACACTCATTCATTCATTCAGTGAACTTCTACTGCATGCTTACTGAGTGCCAGGCACCAGAAATACAGAGGAGAACCATAATTCCTCGCCCATGAGGAGCACCGTGTGTGATGGGCTGGACCAGTGGATCTGCTGTTTCTTCCATCCTCCTCCCCCCACCTCACATCAGGGGATTTATCCCCTTCGGCATCATCATCATCATCCTCCACTACCACCACCAGCTCCTACAACCCATATGTATTCATGGAATCCTAGACACACAGCAGCTTAATGAGAGGGAAAGAGTTTTGAAGAACGTCTTTCTAACCAGGGCATCCATCCTCACTATGGAATGCCTGGTGAACTGTGACCCAGTGAGACACTCCCGGCAGTAAGGAGCCTACTCACTGCCTCATAAAGCAGCCCATTACATCACTGGAGAGCAATTTCTCACTCATTCATTTATTCATTCATTCAACAAGCATTTACCCAGCATCTAGGAGGAGCCACCTCTGGACTAGTTCTCGGAGAAAAGAACTATTTTCTCTTGCTGAGAAAAACACGACCCAGTATCTTCTTACAAAAGGCTCTCAGGAAGATGAGAGAGGCAAATAAATACCCAAGCAGGGACAATACAGGGTGGGTGTAGGTAGAACACGGAATACACCCCGGCGTGTTCATTGTTCATCCTGCATAACAATCCTGTACGGTGGGAACCACTGCTCTCACCATTTTAAGGATGAAAAAAGACTGAGCACAGAGAGGTTAAGTAACTTGCCCAAGGTTACTCAGTGGAGGGTCAGGATTTACACCGAGGCTGTCTGATTCCTGAGCCACATTCTTGGCCCCTCTGCTAGGTTGTGGCATCCCCCTGCTGGTGGCCATAAGCTTGGTGATCAACCTGCAGCCCCCAGCACGGATGGTGAGCTCTGGGCGAGTCTCTGTGCTTCAGACTTAGGGAGGTCTCGCTCTGCTCCCTGGGGCTTGCAACTGGCAGATGACTCTGGATCCAACAGGATGTGGGTTTCAGCTCAAATGGAGATGGAGATGGAGGCATCTCTGCCCCCACATTCTCCTTCCATGCACCCCTTAATGGGACGGACCACATGGCCCAGACTGTCCTCCAGCCCCAGTATCCGCCCTAGCTCCAGCCAAATGAGGCCTGAATAATTCATGGCCAATGCACACGGCCCAGTCCTGGAGCGGCTTCCTGGTGGCCAAATTGGAGAGGGGGTGGAGGCCAGGGCAGCTGGACCTGGGAGGGGGCTGTGGTGGGGTTATGAGAGCCACTAACAGCCAGGAAGAGTAAACAAGTGTCGATGAATTATTCAGCAAGGCAGCTGCTGATGCAGCCCGGGTGGTGGTGATGGCGTGACAGTGGACTAAATCTGACGTCACCACTCAGCCGGAGTGCCCCATGTGGCCAGACCCTGACCGGAGCCCAGACGGCCAGGGGAACCTGGGATGAGGCCCAGCACAGCCCCTGCCCAGGAGAGCACAGGGGCCGGCGCCGGCCTGAATGTGCACACGGAAAGTAACAAGGTCCAGGGAGAAGGGTGTGGACTCTGAAGGCCGGGAGAGCTGGGTCCAAAGCAGAAACATAGCAGTGCAGCCTGGGAAAACCATTTCACTCATCAAACCTCAGTGTTTTCACCTGGAAAATGGAAACCACGAGCACAGTTAGTGTAAGGTCTAAATGCTACCAGGCAGCTGGGATAATCGCTTCCCCACAGTCTTAATACCCCAACTAGTGGCCTGGCCCCCCCCCCCCAGCCGACCCTGGATACCTAATGAATGACAGGGCATCATCCATCTATTGGACCAAGAAGACTAGCTCTCTGGGCCTGCAGGAGCCTCTCCCATCCCCTCCCCCTGCTATCATCCCACCCCACTTCAGGGTATCCTGAGAGAGGGAACTCTGCCTGTGACCCCACATGCAAGTGTTTGCTCAGGAAGAAGTTGAGATGTCTGAGGTCCTCCCCTGAGCCAGGCCCCATGCACTCACTGCCAGCAGCCTGGGGCAAGAGGCATGAAACCGGCCAGCAGAGGCCACACTCCTCCACTGATTGCTGTGTGGCTTTGGGCTAGTCCCTTTCCCTTTCTGGACCTTGGCGGCTAGACAAGAAGGTCCCTCTGGCTGCTCTGGCTCTGACTGCAAATCATCTGACTGTCAAATCAATAAGACCGGGTGGAAGAGAGAGGCTGGTGACTGTCCTCTCTGGCTGGGCCTCCTGGGGTTGGAGGTATTAGGGGCTGAGTTTTAGCACAGTCGGTAGGGTGCAGGGCAGGTCTTCCTTCAGGAAGTTCCAGCTCTCAAGTTTATCTCTTCTCCCGAGAGTATCATGCGCTAATGATAAGGGTAAAACAGTAGCCACTGGCTGAAAGGGCTCCTCTGATCCACACTATTTTTTTTTTAATTGACTTTATTTTTAGAGCAGTTTCAGGATTACAGCAGAATTGAGCAGAAAATACGCACGTAGCCCTCCCCACCCACACGTATATACTCCCCTGCCCTCAACATCCCTCATCAGTGTGGCATATTCGGTACAATCGATGAACCAACATGGACACGTTATTATCAGTCAAAGTTTACATTAGGGTTCACTCTTGATGTTGTACATTCTATGGGCTTTGACAGAAGCATAATGACATGTAGCCACCACTATGGTGTCCTATAGAATAATTTCATCGCCCTAAAAATTCCTTGTGCTCCATCTGTTCATCCCTCCCTCTCCCCAGACCCCTGGAAACCACGATCTTTTTATGTTTCTGTAGCTGTGCCTTTTCCAGAATGTCTGATCCACACTGTTATTGCACGAGGCTCATAGCCTCACGAGGCAGGATGGCTCCCAGTGGGAGGATCCTCAGTTATGATTCCCAGTGTGATGATGGGGCAGCAGTGGCTCAGAGAAGCAGGTGCTTGGTCCAAGCCCACACAGCCATCGGGGCAGATCCTGTTCTGAAACCCTAGAGCAGACTTGTAGCCTCCATCATCCGTGACCGAGGCTGGCTTTTAAAGCAGAATCATCCTGGTTCTTACCATAACCAGATTCCTCCCACCGGCTCCCAGGGCAGCTCCAAGCAGGCTGGGAGGCTACATAAGAACTCAGCAAGGCATCCAATGAACTTGACCGGGGTCCAGTCCTGCTTTTGCCACTTACCCACTATATGCCCTTAAGTGAGTCTCTTACACTCTCTGAGAGGCAGTTTTCTCACCTGGAATGGGGTAATGATGACAGTCCCAGCCCCACGTGGCTCTGTCTGGCTGTGATGAGCCTGGCCTCTGTGCTGGGCAATTCAGGACAGAACTGGCCAAAGCAGAGAGGAGGCAGTCTGGGTAAGGAGAGGGGCCTGGTGGATGGGAAGAGGGAGGAGGGTGCTCTGGGCAGAAGCCCAGAACAGCTGCCTAAGTGCTCAGTAATAAATAAGTGATATTGGCCACCACCTAACGTTTCCATGGTACTGGCCGGCCGGGGCAGGAGGGGATGCTTATTACAGACCCGGCCGGCCGCCTCTCCGCCTCACTCATATATTGAACCTCATGCATCCTTAATGATCTCCGGGTGACAAGCTGACCCTCAGGGCACAGAGCTTCCCCCAGAGCGGTTGGGGGAAGGCCTCTGGGGGTGGGTGCTGCTCCCTTTGGTCCCCAGCAATGGTGACTCTGGGGGAGGCGGCTGGGTCCCCCCACCCCTTCAAAGTTTCATGGTGAGGAGGGAGAGGAAAGGTGTGAGTGCTCCTGTCTGGGGAGCCTGGACGCCTGGGTTCTCACCCGCCCTTTCTGCGGGGCTGCTGGTCCCAGGGCCTTGGTTTGCCCACCTGTGAAACAAAGAATCGTGGAGCTTGGGAAGCCCTGCTCCCAGTCAAGGCCTGCTGGTGTCTCCACCAGGGGGAGATGGTCAGTACACCCCAGCCCAGCTTCCTCAGATGGGGAAGCGCAAAGCTGGGAGGGAGGGCCCCAGGAGACCGTCCATCTGCCCCCTCCCCATCTGCACCAGAGGGTAAACTGAGGCCCACAAGGAGAGAATGACTCACTCAGGCCACACAGCTAGGTCTGGGGTCTCCATGTAGTGCTCTTTCCTCAGCATCCAACAGCATCCTCGTCAGCCTGCGGGGGTGCTTCGGAGACCCAAAGGGGAGGCTCTTCCCCCACCCAGCATGGGAGGGGCTCCCGGAACCCTGGGGAGCAGAAGGCACTGGGTGGGGAGGCTGCCTGCCCGTCTGCCCGGCTGGCTGTGTGATTTCAGGCGCCCCTGCCTCCCTGGGCTCTGGTGTCCCCATTTACGGATCACCATGCCTCAGCGGGGTGTTCCCACTGCCGTCCTTCAAGGTGCAAGAGGCATGCTCTGAGAACCCCAAACCCCAGGTTGCAGTCTTGACTGGGCTACAACTCACATGAGAGGCAGAAAGAAAAGTCCATGCTGGGCCCCCATTTCCCTGTCCCTAGGCAGGCACGTGTGGTTTCTGAACTTCCTCCCATGTCTCAGAGTCTACGACCAGAAATCGTATGGGCAGTTCCTTACAAAATTAAGCATGGAATTTCCATCTGATCCAGGAATTCCCCTTCTGGGTATGCACCTGAAAGACTGGCAAAGCAGAAACTCAAACAGAAACACCCATGTTCATAGCAGCATCATTCACCAGAGTCAAAACGTATCCACGGATGGATGAATAGATAAGCAAAATGTGGTATATTCACATAATCGAATTATTAGTCAGCCTTAGAGGGAAGGAGATTCTGATATAGGCTGCAACATGGATGGACCTTGAAAACATGATGCCAAGTGAAATAAGCCAGTCACAGTAAGACAAACACGGCATGATTCCACTTACGTGAGGACCTAGAGGAGTCAAATTCATGGAGACCCAAAGTAGAACGGTGCTGGTCAGGGCCTGGGAGAAGGAGGGAGCAGGGAGTTAATTTTTTAATGAGTATGGAGTTTCAGTTTTGTAAGATGCAAAAGTTCTGGAGCTGTGTTGCTCAACAATGTGAACGTAACTAACACTACTAAATTATACATTTTAAAATGGCTCAGACAGTAAACTGTATGTTATGTGTATTTGACCACAATTTAAAAAATAACTTTTTTAAGGAAAGGAGGAAGCTTGCCATTTGCAGCAACCTGGATGGACTTAGAGATTATCATACTAAGTGAAGTTAGTCAGACAGAGAAAGCCAAACATCATATGATATCACTTATATGTGGAATCTGAAAAAGTGATACAATTGAGCTTATTTACAAAACAGAAAGAGACTCACTGACATAGAAAACACATTTATGGTTACCAAAGGGAAAAGGAGGGGGGGGTGGGGGGCAGAGGGATAAAATAGGAGTTTGGGATTAACAGATATAAACTATTATCTAGAAAATAGATAAACAACAAGGTCCTACCGTATAGCCCAGGGAACTGTGTTCAATATCTTGTAATAACCTATAATGAGAAAGAAGATGAAAAATACAGTATGTATGTGTCTAACTGAATCACTTTGCTGTACACCTGAAACTAACACAACATGGCAATCAAATATATTTCAGTTTAAAAAAAAGAAAGAAAGAAACGATGGCCAGAGCTCAATGTGGAGGTCTGCCACGTCTTGCATACCAAGTATATTTCCTTAAAAAAAAAAAGAAAAAGGAAAGAAAAAGACACCAAGGAGATTGGTTATTTAAAGGAAATTAGAGTCCAGCCTTCTGCGGCATGGAGCATCCTGGGTGTGAGAAAGCCGCCTCTTCCAGCAGCTTTGTGTCAGCTCCAGGCTATCAAGTTTTGCAAAACCAGGCACATTTTCTCCTCATAATGCAACAGGCATTGAGCCAGCCGCTACCTACTAGTGTGAAGCCGGCGCGTCAGACGTCCTCTACCTGCTGCCTGGGTCCTAGGTTCGGCATTCAAGGCCCTCCATGGACTGGCACCAGGGAAAATGCAGACTTCACACCCTCTAAACTCTGGGATCACTCCCCACCTGCTTTGGGTGTCTCCTCGCCCGATTCCCTGCCTCCACGTCACCCCTCAGAAGCTGCCCTGGGCTCCATCAGACCTTCCACACCCTGCTCCCTTGGTTTCTTGGTTAATCCTCATGGTTCCATATCACCCACCAACTCGACTTGGGAGGTAAGCTCCTGGAAGGAGGGGCTGTGTCCTGTTCAAGTTGTCTCAATCTGGTTTTAGTCTAGCCCTCAGCCTGGCACACAGTAGGTGCTTGAAAACACTTGTGAAAACAAAGGGAGAATAATTCTGTAATGCGTCTCCGTATTATCCACCCAGATGGAAACATTAAGTCCCACAGAATCCGACACACCCAAGCTGGACCACTTTGGACAGAGTAACCTTGTCTCACTGTGACCCTCACAATGACCGTGCTCATTTTTAAAATCCTTCCAAGAGCCTTGTAAACTAGGCATTATTACTGTGCCCATTTTCCCGACAAAGAAGTCGAGGCTCAGAGAGGTTGAGGAACTTGCCCTGGGTCTCCCATCTAGTGAACGCCAGCTGGGATTTGAAGCTGGGTGTGCCAGTGTCCCCAGCAGCACCAGTGTGAGCACGGTGGCCTTCTGTGCTGCTCCCTGGGGCACTCAATGGCTCGGCCACAGCCACCACCGCCACCGGGAGCCGGCAGCTGAGCCAGACGCAGGGTGAGGGCGGCACCACCCTCCGCTCAGCCGGGGCCGGTGATGAGCGAGCGCACTGCCGGTCCTGGTTAGCGCCCTGATGGCTGACTGATCGACTGTGCCCAGCGCACAGCTGCTGCTGCTGCCTGGGCAATTCTCTGAATTAACTCCGCAGCTCACTGACCTGTTGGAAAAGTAAATGCAAACTGCAGGAGGAGGGAAACCCTCTCTCCGTCGCCTGCCACTCCTCCTGCAGCCTCAGCAAAGGGCTTGCCCACCTAGGTGTCCCCAGCAGTCCCCAGGCTGGAGGGTGCAGGGCACAGAGGGTCTCTGGACACCCCTCCCCTAAAAAAAGGCTAGATTCCTAGAAAGTCAGAGCAGGAGGGGTGTTGCGAGGTCTTCCTCCTTCCTCCCTCCGGTTATCCTGGTGTCTGGACCCTGGGTCAGGACGGTGCACTGCAGGCATCTCCAGAGATGCTGACTGGGCCTCTTCAGGAAGTGCTGACCAGGAGCCCAGAGCAGCAGGCTGGGGCCGGGCCAGGAGGCAGACTGACTGCCTCAGCTCCCAGTGTGGCTGTAGCTGGGGTCCTCGGGGAAATTGAGGCCGGGCTGCCTGTCCAAGCAGGGGACCTGATTCCTGGCACGGAGCACAGGGCTTAGAGCAGAGCCTCTGGAAGGCCCCAGACAGTGGGGCTTGATCCCTACCCCTTGAGGGGGATGAGGCCAGGCATGAATGGCCCAGGTCCAAGGCAGAAGGAGAATAATCAATACCCCGCATTGGTCCAGAGCTTGGAAATTTCAAAGTATTTTCACAGTCTTCATTAATCCCCAAGCGATTGTCAGATACTGTAGCAACCGGTGCTTACTGTGTTCTTACTAAGTGCTGGGCGCTGTTCTAAATGTTCCCCCATATTAGCTCATTTAACCCTCGCAACAGCACTGTGGGGGTAGGTATCATTTACAGCATCTCCATGTCACAGACAGAAAAACTGAGGCCCTGAAAGGTTAAGTAACTTTGCCAAGGTCACACAGATTCTGAGGGGGATTTGAGCCCAAGCACTTCAGCTCCAGAATCTGGGTGCTGTTTGTCATGCTGCTAAGCACATAATAAGTATTTCCATTCATAATAACAGAGAGAAACAGAGACTCACTTAAACCACTCGCCACACAGCCAGAGAAAGGTGAGGCAGGACTATCTATGGTCACTCCCTGCAGTTAAGCAGCAGAACTAGGGTTTGAGCTCATCTTTGCTTTTAAAATCCAAGAAAGACACACGATCATAAATACAAAACAGAAACAGACTCATCGACATAGAATACAAACTTGTGATTGCTGGGGGGAGGGTGGTGGGAAGGGACAGACTGGGAGTTCGAAATCTGTAGATACTGACAGGCATATGTAGAATAGATAAAAAGATTATACCGTATAGCACATGGAAATGTATACAAGATCTCGTGGTAGCTCACAGTGAAAAAGAATGTGACAATGAATATATGTATATTCATGTGTAACTGAAAAATTGTGCTCTACACTGGAAATTGACACAACATTGGAAATTGACACAACATTGGAAATTGACACAACATTGTAAACTGACTATAACTCAATAAAAAGTGAAAAAAATAAATGAACATGTCAAATCAAAAAAACTGATGCTAATTAATTCTTTTAAATATTAAACATAAAATTTTTAGCACATTAAATTTAAATTCCTAAGCCAATGGAAAAAAAAAAGAAAAAAAGACACACATTCAGATCAGGAAGAGAAATTCCATTCTGTTAGCAAATCAAGAAAGGCTTTCTGAAGTGGGGCAGCAGTAGAGACAGACCTGCAAGTGTGGAGCTGGGGGCAGGGGACCACGTGGGCAAAGGCAGAGCTCACAGGAAACGCCGGCAGCAAGCAGTGTAGTTTGGACCAAGCGCAGGATGTGTGTGGAAGGACAGCCCAGGGAGAAGCAGAGACAGGTGCATGTGAAACCTTTGCCACTTGACTTTTGCTACTTGACCTTAGACAAGTAACTTCACCACTCCACGCCTCAGTTTCCTCCTCTGGAAAATGGGGATGACAACAGTACACAGCTCACAGGGACTTAGATAGGATGATATCAAACATAGAGAAAGTCCTTAAGCATCTACTGTGTGCTGGTCTCAGGTTAAAGGCTTAGGGAGTATCATTTAGATCACATTAATTGTGAAAGTCGAAAAGCATGAACCATGTTTTACAGATGAGGAGACAGAGGCTGTATAAGATTCAGTGTCTTAGCCAAGATCTCAGAACTGCTAGATAGTGGAGGTGGCTGAAATCAAGGAGAGGCTTGACTGGCACATCAGGAAACATGGACCTTCTTGGCCTATGCAGGTAGGCAGTGGGGTATCCTCAAAAGTTTTAGGTCTGTAGGGTGTACCTGTCAGTGGCCAAGGCTCTCCCTGGCTCAAGAAGGAAGACTTTGCAAGCCCCGTCTCTTCACCTGCCACTCCTTCTTGGTGCACGGGAGATACTTCTTCCCAGTCTGATGCCAAGTAAATAAAAACAAAAATGCAGCTTAATTAGGTGGAAAGCAGGTGCTGTCTCCTGCCAGTAGAGAGAAGATGGGAGTAATCAGACCAAAATGGAGGTAGATGTTCAGATCCGGGCACAGATGCTCCCCCCAAGCCCAGGCTCCTGGCGGCTGTCCCTCAGCTGTCTGCCTGGGAGGGGAGGTGAGAGGTGATGGGTGGTCCAGCCAGGCAGGAGGCCCAGCCTGGTGAGAAAAACCTCGGGCTTGGGGCAGCCGGCACCCTCCGGGGGCTGCATCCCACCCCCATCGGTGGCTCGGAGCATGGGCCCTGGAGCCAGACTAAGAGGATTTGAATCCTTGTCACTTTCAGCTGTGTAACCTCAGGCAAGTAACTTTTCCTTGCCTCAGTTTTCTTATCTGGGAAATGGGGATGCTAATAGTGTACATTTCAGAGGGATTGAAGGATGATAAAACGGAACATGTACTGACTGCTTAGAACAGCCTCTAAAATAGAGAGAGCACTGTGTATTAGCTATTATTATTATTAAGAGACACATGTTTTATAAAAAATGGATACAGTCCAAAGTTCTCCCTGACCTGGCCCAGATCCTCCCTTCTGGCTCATTGATAGCCCAGCTTTCCACACACCCCCCACGCTGGACACAGCCTACACTCCACCCACCCAGAACCTCCTCCCCTAAACGTCCCTCCATGCCCTGCTCACACTGGTCGGCAGGTTCAGGAGGCCCTCAGGCTCCTGTGTCAGAAGGGAGCTTTCTGCCTCATCCTTCAAGGTCCAGTGCTGCTCCCTCTTCCGTGAAGATTCCCAATGGCCTCCCCAGGCCTCCCTCAAGACCCCTCACTTCCTCCGTGGCCTCCCCCTCCAACGTACCTCCCCCCCTCCCCCCCGCCGAGCTGTGCCGTGGCTGCGTGCATGTGGAGCCTTCCTCAGAATGAGTGCCTCTGGGGAGAGAGCTGTGGCCCGCCCCATACACAGCCCACACTCCAGGGCCTCACTCAGCGCCTTCCACAGCAGGTGCTCAGAGACACGACAGGATGGGCAGGAGGGAGAGAGGGAGAAGGGTACTGCTTCCACTCCACGGAGAAGGGTCTTAGAGTCCAGGAGGAGGAAGGGGTCCGCAGGCAGTGGGGAAACTGGGCATCCCTACCATGGCCATAGCTTGACGCCCCTGAGGAGTTCAGGACACGGATGAAGAGAGCTGAGAGTCCAGCAGGCATCAAGTCCTACTCTCCCATTACATAGATGAGAAAACTGAGACCTGGAGAGTGACTCCTCCTGGGTCATCCAGGGGATTCATGTCAGAGTTGGGACCAGAATCTGTCTCTGTTGGGAACTCTTTCCACTGTGCAGTACGGCCCCTGCTGTCCCCACCCAAACATCCGATGGCTTTGCTGGGTCTGCTTGGCAAATACTGGTCAGTAACCGAGTTTGCAGGAAACATTGAATTACGAGGCTGGGGGTCTTGGAGGTGGCAAGGCTTCGAGTGAGGTAGGAAGAGAGTATATTGAAGGAGTCAGGCCATAGGTCATCAGGATGTAGGACCCAAGACTGCTTAGACATCTTCCAGTTCAGCCTGACCATCTCAGAACAGGGACACAGAGGCGACCCTCCCAGCCTCCCGGGTCCTGGGCCCCAGAGGTGCAGCTGGGCCCGTGAGCCCCGCCCACTCCCTCTTCTCCTTTCCCAGCCCCTGCCCCAGGACCACTTTCCTGGGCTCGACTTGATCGGTATTCTAGGCTCATCTATACTGGCTTCTCCTTGGCCATCCTCCTTCCCCTTCCTAGGAACTCAGAGACAGACGGTCCTTCTGCCCCGCCCCAGGAGATGGGGCGGGCAGTGGTCAAACCAAATGACAGTGGAATTTAAAGTGGGTGAAATACACCCGATGGCTGGAAACAGAGTGAGATAGAGCAGAACCAGGGGACTGGCTGCTTCTTCCAAGAGAGCAGAACAGGGTCTGGTGCCTTGTTCACCTGCCCTCTGCAGGCACTGCCTCTTGTCGGGTTGCTGAGAGTGATAGTAGCTGAGATCCCAGTCCTGCTCCGTTATGAAGACAGTGATGGTGAGAAAAGAAGGAAGGAGAGGAAGAGGGGGTGGAGAAGAAACAGCTGAGCGCTTGTCCTGCATTTAGGCACTGCATCGGGCACTTTCCGTGATTACATGCATTATCTCATTTAATCCTCATAACAGCCCACAAGGAGGGTATTACTTTACGGTTGAGGAAATTGGGGCTTAAAAAGGTTAATAACTTGCCTGACGTCACAGAGCCAGAAAGTGGTGGAGCCAGGACTCACAGATCCCACGTGATTAATGATGCCTGGTAGTGAGGAGAGGAAAAAAAATAAAGAAGCAGAACAGAACCAAAATGCAGGGAAAGACCTAAGAAAGCACTGAGCCCTGCCCCAACCCCCATCACTTTCCAGAATCAGAAACTGGCTCCAGAGAGGGCCGTTGCTTGCCTGAGATCACACAGCAAGTCTGCAAGATGGCAGCCAAAACTTAAGCACAGGTGAGCGGACCCAGAGCCCACGGAATCCTTACAACACCACAGACCCTCTGAGGCCCATGCCGGGGGGAATAGCTCAGTGGCAGAGTGCGTGCTTAGCATGCATGGGGTCCTGGGTTCAATCCCCGGTAACTCCATTTAAAAAAGGAGCAACACTGCAGCACAATCACAGAAGTGGAAGATTGGAATCAGGGAAGCTAAAGATGAAGATGGAAAATGGAACCCAGAAATGATGGGACTCATGCAGCAGGGGCTTTTCTGGGGGCATCAAGTGTTGCTCCCCCACCTGGAGGCTTAACCATCCTGCCTTGACAAAAGCTCAGACTACCTGAGATAACATTGGTAAGAAGAACAAGCAACGTGCCTGGTATACAGTAGGTGCTCAATAAATGTTCGTTTGTTTCCTTCTTACGCAAGGGGAATGATAAATCCTCTGCAGAGAGGCCATTCACTTTTTGTTGTTGTTGTTTCAGGTTTTCTTTGGGGAGGGGGTGGGGGGGATTAGGTTAATTATTTATTTATTTAAGAGGAGTGACTGGGGATTGAACCCAAGACCTTGTGAGTGCTAAGCATGCGCTCTGCCACTTGAGCTATACCCTCCCCCACCATTCATTCTTAATCCAAGTGTTTACTGAGCACCTATTATATGCAAAGAGCTTTCAAGCAGCCACTCTGGGCCCACGCCAAGCACCAGGCTGCACTGAGCTGGCCTCCGGCTCTCTGCAGGGCTGCCCCGCCCCACTCCCCTCCTGGGCTCCAGTTGGCTCCGAACTTCCATTGTCCACCTCCAAGGACATGTCTGGCCTTGTCTCACCTCATCTATTCAACATAGGGCTTATCCCTAGGGCCTCCCAAAGCTGGATTTCTTGAGTCCAATACAGGTGGTCAACCCACCCAGAGTTAGTCACACGATTTGTATAATGTGACCAGGAAAAGGCAAAAGTGACTTTAAAGAGAGTTTAAAAGGGAGGGAATTTATAGTGTGTGCTTAGCATGCACAAGGGCCTGGGTTCAATCCCCAGTACGTCCATTAAAAATAAATAAATAAACCTAATTACCTCCCCGCCACCACCAAGACAATGAAATAGAGTTGTTTAAAAAAAAAAAAAAAAAGACTAAATATAAATAAATAAATAAAGACAGTTCAAAAGGGATGACGCACACTCCAGGGTTCCTGACTAGGGCCCAAGTGCCTCCTCAACCAGGATTCCAATGGGCTGTCAGGCTCCGAAATCTCGGGCCCCCTTGGAAGCCCCTCCCACTGGAAGAAGGGCTCTGTAGGTGGGCAGCCCTCCCGCCTCCATTCCTTACCCATCCCAGCGGAGTCAGGTGCGTGCTCCAGGAGTTACAGCACATCTACATGCTCTCGGAACCCTCCTGCAGCACCTGGAAAGAACTTTGGAGTCAGGCAGTCCTGGTTCAGATCCCAGCTGTGTGACTGGGAGCCAGTTACCTCACCTCTCTGAGCCTCAGTCACCACAAAGGAAGATGACAGCCATCCTTACCTGTCTCCTAGGTTTGGTGACTGGTGAGAGGGTTAAATGAGCTAACGCAACTAGACCAACCTGCATTTTGCCTGACTCACAGGAGGTGCTCAGTAAATGGAAGGTGTGATTATTATGCTCAAGTCTCCACCTCCGAATCAATTGCTCTGTTGCTCAGCGGTCCTGGCATGATGTCAGCTCTGTGCCCCGTGGGAAACTGAAACGAGCGAAGTCCTTTCCCCTGGCTGGCCTCCACCCTCAGTCACAGAGGGTCGGGGCGGCCACACACGGCTGGGGACAGCTGCTGGTTCCATTAGCAGCCACAGAAAGGAGCAGAGACATGCCCTCCCTCTAAGAGCCCGGTTATTTTCCACTTCACCCGCCGATAATGGAAGCAGAGAGAGCAAGGGGCAGCTGGGAAGAGGCGATGCTAAGAAGACCAGGAATGCCTACGATCCTCCAGGCACCTTTGCCCATGGCCCCAAAACAAGGTCAGAGACTCCAGCCCGACTCCAGACCCTGGGATGCTCCGTCAGTACTCTCCGCCCTTTCCCAGGGAGGGATCATGCTATCAGCCAGTGAGTGACCACTCACCAGGGCGACCACCACGCGGCCTTGGCTCACAGGGAGGAAAGGATTTCTTGAGCTCCTGAGCATCTGTTCACTTCTTCCTGCCAGTTCACACTGGGAATGAGAAGTGCAGACACGCAGGAAGGTTCCTGGGGCTGTGGGTTGGCCCTACTGGCTTTGGGTCAGAGACTTGCGGGCCAGGCCATCGATGGCTGCAGTCAGGGAGTTAGAGCATCGCAGCCTCCCTGGGAGGAGGCCCAGGCGGCCCGGCTGGAGCAGGAGCAGGTGCAGGCCAGGTGAGGGGTGCTGGGCAGGTGAGGAGAGGGCAATATGGCAGCAAGAAGTAGAAAGACAGGCGAGGGAACAGGACTCCCTTCCTCAAAGAACCCTCATCCCAGAGGAAGTGGCTTCCCAAACAGAGATATTAGGCAGGCCCTTGATCAAAGAATTGGCAAGAGCCAGGGTCAAAGGTCAGAGCCCGGCCAGCAGCTTGACTGAGTTCCCTCCCATTCCCCCCATGCTACTCTGGGCATGACTGAGGCCACACCAAGAATAGGGGCCCCGGATGATCTAGGACAGGCAGGCAACCCAGCCAGGGGACCCCTTTTGGCATCACTGGACGGTGGCGAAGGGGGCGTGCCCACACTTACTGTGCAGCTGGGATGTGCTCACCTTGTGCAAAGGGCCTGGGCTCCATCTATGAGGCAGGGACAGGCCAGGTATGAAGTGCTGCTCACGGGGGCTCACGAGTGGGTCCCCTGGGTGCTGGGAAAGGAAGCAACATCTTCTGGAGGGCTGGATCCTCAAAAGGCAAAGCCAGGGAGGCAGAGCCAAGGTGGGGAGCCAGGAGTGGCTGACATGGAATAGAACTCGACTGTAAGCTCTTTTTCTGCAGGGACTCAGTCTAGTTAACTTCCTGTGCTCGGCATAGAGGAGGTGCTAACGAAATGTTCATCAAATGAATGAAAGAACGAAGGAACAGACAAACCTTGAAAGAGTAAAAGCTACCAGTGCTGAGTGTGCCTTCTGTTTCTGACACTTAGACCACTTCCTGTTGAACCCAGGTACCATCTATGCCTGCCCCAGCTTTGTTTCTTGGGTCCAGGTCTTAACTCTTCAGCAACCTGCTATTACAGAGCAAACACCGCACTGGGAGGCATCCACCCTGAGTTTGCCTCCTAACTCGATTTCAGATGGACCTGAGGCCGTGGACCAGGCATCCCTGGGGCTTCAGATACTTAATTGGTAAACAGTGGGGTCAGGCAAGGTGATTCTCCAAGGGCCCTTAGAGTGTGAGTATCCTCTGTTTCTGGAAGACACAACAGAGGTGCTGATCCATGCCGCATGGCTCTTGGTGTTCTTGCTTGTGATTTCACACTTCTCCCCGCAGCCCTGTGAGGTGAGCTTCTGACACAGAACTGGTGCCTTAAACACCTGCTGTTCCCCACGGTGCCCAGCACGGTGCCAGACACACTGTAGGTACACGGCAGCGGATATCAGACCCATAGCCCTTAGGGCTGGAAAGGACCTCGAGGTATCTGTTCCAGCCACATGCCATCAGTAGATGATTCAGTTCAGAACCACAAACACTTATTAAGTGCCTACTGTGTGCCCAGCTCCATGCCTGGACAAAGACAAATGGGGCACAGGAATGGATCTGCAAAGAAAGCATTGGGTGTCCTTCCCTCTCCTTCCTCCTCCTGTGCTGAGCTGACCCCCGACCCCGAGTGGGCAAGGCCCCCCAGGCCGGAGAACGCCCAGTAACAGGGTGGGCGCTGAGCCCTCCACGGCAGACAGGAGCTGAGCGTTCTCTCAGCAGGGGAGGCTGCTGACACCAGCCGCGCTGCGCTTCGCCGGGCAGACAGGCTCGGAGGGGAAGACAACAGCTTCGTAACAACAAGTATTAGGAGATAAGCTATTAGAGGCGTCCTATTGGGCTCTCTCTCCGGGCATCACCGCGGCGCCCGCCAGCCACCGGCGTTCCTCCCCATCCAATTATGCTCTTCGTACATTCTCTTCCCCCAGCCTGAGCTGGCTCGTGACCATGGCGGCACTGGGCTTGGGCGGTTATGTGGGAACCCAAAGACAACAGAACAGGGGGTGGCAAAAACACCCTTCCAGAGGGAGCAAAGGGGCAGGGGAAAGAAGCCCCTCTCCCTCTGCCAGGAAAGCACTTGGCCAAATCCACTTTTGGAAGAACAGGGAAAGAAATGATGGGGCCAGGGGAGAGAGGTGTGAGGGCTGGCTCCCGCTTTGAGATGAAATCGTCCATCCTCTCATCTCCAGACTCCATTAAGCATTCTGGAAGAGATGGGAAGTGATTATGGAGAGAGAGAGAGAGAGAGAGAGAGAGAGAATGAGAATGCTTGTGGGAGGGAGAGGGGAAGGGGGAGAAAAAGGGGAGGAGAGCCGAGTGAGCCTGGGCAGGCGTGTGCGCGCACACACACGCACACACGCTCACACAAACACATACACAGACTCTCTTATCTGATTAAGGATCCGAGGGAAGTCAAAAAGCTTCTAGAAAATTAAAATGACCCATGGGGTTAACCAGGCAAGATCTGCAGGCAGATTATGAAAACCAAGTCGAGTGGGGATTTCCTTAGCTTGGGACGAGTTCCCCAGGCTTTGTTCCTTAGGCCAGAAGGACAGCGAGTCAGCTGGAGAGGGGGCAGCTTAGGGAGGTCTCTGCCTCCACCGGGCCTCCAGTTCTCCACCCGGCAGGCCCTGGGGCTAGCTGCTGGGGCCTGCACCCTCTGCTCTGGAAGGCAGGGTGCCAGGAGGAGAATGGGGACAAGGACAGGGGATTTTATTCTGCCCAGAGGCCTGAGAGAAGGATGCTTTCTCCTTCGCTCCCTGATTTCTGCTTCTGGGCTCTGCCAAAAAATGCAATGGTTCTGAAGACAGCTGTAGCCTCTTCCCTAAACCCTGATCACCAAACAGCATGTCCAGGCATGCTGCAGGTGGCCTGGATCTAGCCCTGCTTCTACCATCACCTCATACCCATGACTTCAGGCAAAGGTCTTTCCTATTTGGTCCTCAATTTTCCCTGCTGTAAAATGGGCGCTAGGATTTGATGCTTTAAAAGGGACCCTCTAGCCCTGGCACTCCAGGGTTTTAGGACAGCCTGAGGATAAGGATGCACCTCCATTGGCAGCTGAGCTGAGCTGGCGGATCCCCCTACAGGGATAGAAAGGCTGACGGTGAGATGCGTTACTCTGGGGGCCACCAACTCAGACCCCAGTTAACGGGGAGGAGAGAGTTTAAAAGCCACAGATGACATCAACTTAAAATAAGAGCAGCCTCTCCACCATGCCTGTGGAGCTGTTTGCCAAGCTCTGTAACATATTTGCAAACATCCCAGAATACACACATTAGGAAGCTAACAAGTTGCCTAGCATTGAAAAGACATTATACACCGTGTCAGATATACTTAATATGCATCCGCGATGATCCTTTTTTCTTCCCGCTACTTGCAACAGCACATTTTGCTTGCTTTTTTGAAGAGTTTATTTCCCATGATCAGCCAGTGGTATTAACTCAGCCATTTGGCCAGGCCTAGAGCAGTGCCCTGCACACCATCAACACTCAATGGATGTTTCTGGGGGGGGGGGGTGGTCAAATTACAGCCCCTGCAGGACCGACCTTGGGATCTCTGGTCACCTGAAGCCGATGAATGTTACAGCTGCACTCTCAATTTCTCTCCCTTGGAGAATGCAGTAAGCACCTTGGCTTTATTAGCTCTGGAAACATTACTTCATCCACTCAGAGAACTTCTTGTTTCTTGGCAAGTTGCTCCTGGGACTGTTCTAGCCCAGCCCTGAAGCCCTAAGTGTTGGATTTCTCAAATCCAGAGAGACAGGAAAGTTGCAGCTCTGGCTTTCCCCCTTCTTAGCTGCAGGACTTTTCTTTCATGCTTCTAAGCCTCAGTTTCCTGAGCTGTGAAAGGAAGGTGTTGACGGCCCTTTTCGGAGTTGCTGTGAGGATTTCATGAGCTTGTGGACAGGGGAGGCATTTGCATTCCCTTATTTAGATGTGCGAACATTCCCCCAACACACACTAAGTGGATTCCCCTTACCTGCCAAGCAGCGTGCTTGAGGGCAGAGGGTGGAGCCTGCAGATGAGGTGGCTGTGGTGAGCCACGTAAGTGATGGGATGAGGCAGAGGTGGTGAGGGTGGAGAGGGAGGAAGTGGTGTGGGGGACAGTGGGTCTCAGGAAGAGGAGAAGCAGAAGGATATGTAAGATGAAGACCAGGGGTCCAGCATGCATGCCGGGGAACACCCAGGACGAGGCAGATCCTGGGAATACAGGGATAGGAACAGAATGGGGTCGGGGAGAGAATATTCAGTTAAGGATATGTTGTGGCCAAGAGGTGCTTGAGGTGAGGCACCCATGTGGATGAGTCAAGAAGGCAGCTGGATAAGCACAGAAGTAAGGCTGGGCTGGAAGTGGGGATTCGATAGTGGGGGAGTGTATGAGTTCCAAGGGAGTGCCTTCACCTAATACCAAGAAGACTTGATCAGGGAGATGAGGGAGAAAGAGAGAGAGAGAGAGAGAGAGAGAGAAATGCATGAACTCTTACTTTTTTTAAATCATCTGTCACCCCAAACCACTAGAATGTAAAGGATTTTTGTGTGTGTTTTGTTCATTACCTTATCTCTACCTAATAGCATGCCTGGCACATAGTAGGGACTCAACAATGTTGAATGAATGAATGAATGAAGCTGAAGATGAAACTAGATAGTTCCTGTTGAAATCGGCAACCGGGAGGTCACTGACGGCCTTTGCTGGGCAGGGCTTTAGGGACAGAAGGCGGGCAGCAGTAGGTGAGGCGGTGGAGCAGGGTAAGAAAGAGTGGCGGCCGGTAGAGGAAGCAGGGTCGAGCAAGCAAGGACGCAGGAGACTTACACACATTCTTATGTCGAGAAGGAGCCAAGGAAGAGAGCAAGGTTGAAGATGCAAGAGAGCAGGCAAGGAGAGTTGATGGGCCAAAGTCCCAGAAGATGCAGAAAGCAATATAAATTAGACTTTTGTCTCCTTCTGTCCATGCTAGTGTTGTAGGAAGACTGACAGAGGGTTTGAGTTTTGTCCCTCACCTGCCCTGCTCCTTCCTGGCTGGTCGGTCGTCGTGTGCGCTGTTTTACCTTCCTATGCGTCAGTCTCCTCACCCGAAAGAGAGAGGTGACAGTTCCCACCTCGTAGATTGCTGGGAGATCAGATGAGAGACTTCATTTCAGTGCCTGGCACATGGAGTTCTCTCCCTTTACCATCTGTTCAGTCAAGAAGGAAATTTGACAATACTTCTTTGACCTCATCAGCCAACACCAGGGCATCTGTTTTTTGAACACTGCTCTTGAATGGAACTGATGGTTCTGCCTCTCTAAGACTTTCCCTGCAGCATTGGGAAGAAGGATGCTAACTGTCTCCTCGCCGCAGGATCTCAAGCCAACACGGGAGTGACGAGTGCAAGGTACCAGTGCCCGCCTGGCCAGGAGGGTCCTGTGAGGCTGCAGAGGGGCACTGAGTCCACTAAAGTGACCCTCGATTATCACTGATCCCAGAATGCCCACAGCCACCACGCTAGTGTCCCAGGTCCTAGGAGGTTGGGCTTTGGCCTACGTATTTCTGGTTTCACCTCCCAGCTCTGCCCCTTAATCAGTGTGTAAACTTGGGTAAGTCCCTTACCGGCCCCAAACCTCACAAAAGCCTTGCAGAGCAGATTTTATATTTCCATTTTACCCAGGGAGGAATTGAGACTCAAAGAGGTGAAATAACTTACTCAGGATCACACAGTGTATTCATCCAGGTCCCAGCAGGAAATGGCCAAATGAAAGTGAAACAACTTGAGGAAAATTTACTGAAAGCGTTATTTGCAAAGGCTTGGGCAGGGCATAGGGAAGCCATGAGGCATATGGAAGAACCTTCGGGCAGATAACTGCAGATGCCTTTACCTGAAAGCGGGGAGATTCCCAGAACCCAAGGATGGAAAGGGCCGTGTGAAGAGGGCCTCCTATCCAACTCCATGACGTTTCATTAAGGGACCCCACAGAGAGGAAAATGGACGATGAAATACTCCAACCTTGCTCCCCTCCCTCCCTCCCTGTCATCTCTACTTCTGCTCCCCATATGAACCCACACAGAAGTCAAGAAGCAAGGGAGCTCCTGATGCAGTCCATTTAGGTCTATGCAATAAATCTGGAGGGCAAATGGAAGGTGTTCAGCATGTGCAGCTAACTCTGAAATGGCAGAGCAAGAATTTGAATCAAGGCTATCAGACCCTTTCCACTACAATGCCATTTCCTGCAGATTCTCGGCAAATGGTCATTGGATGGTTGAAAAGGGGTAAAATAAATCAATGGATGGATGGATAGATGGGTAGGTGGGTGGATGGATGGATGGTTGGATGGGTAGATGGGTGGGTGATGGATGGATGGATGGGTGGATGGATAGATGGATGGGTGGGTGGGTGGATGGATGGATGGATAGATGGTAGATGGGTGGGTGGATGGATGGATGGATAGATGGTAGATGGGTGGGTGGGTGGATGGATGGATGGATGGTTGGATGGGTAGATGGGTGGGTGATGGATGGACGGATGGACAGGTGAATGGATAGATTACTCCTGTAGCCTTCATTCATGTGGCTTTGACTAATCTTGTCATCTGACTGGAAATAAAAGGCTTGCCAGAAGGTTTATTTCTAAGCCATAAATGAGTTCTAAGAGTAAAATCCTTTCCCCCAGTTTCTAAGCCCCTGTAGTGGTTGCTTGTCTCTCCCTGGCCTCTGGCTCATTTCTTCCTGCTGCTGCTGGAGCTGCTCCTCTCTCCGCGATGTGAGCCTTGAGTCAGGCCAAACCAAGTGAAGTGAAGGCAGAGGTCAGAGGGGCTGCCGCCCTTGCTCCCCTGGGGCTGGAGCACAAAGCTAAGGTTAGCCAGCCCCTCTCTTCGTCCAAGGGAGCTGTAGGGGGAGGAGGAAGGAGGGAGTGGGAAGGCAGGATGTTTGCTGTAATTATTTTCATTGATTTGTCTACTTAGATCCCAAGTGCTGTGAAGCCGTTGTGACATTTAATAAAAATATTTCAAAGTAAAAATACCTCCTGCTCCCTGCTCCCTCCTCCTCCTTCATCGACATGGCCTCAGCTCCCAGCTCCCCTTTCACTCAGGACTCTGCCTCCCGTCTCGGAGGTGGCCTGAGCCAACGACAAGAGGCAGGTAAGGGCGGGAACCTACCAACGGAGCAAAGCCTGGGGCCCCAGAGTCCTCAGCCTTGGACTTGAAACTCCTCTGCTCCACGCTGGCTGGTGACCCCAGGCAACTTGCTGCCCGTCTCTGAGATTTGGTTGCCCCATTTGTAAAATTCAGAGAGAGGCTAAATATATAATGTCCTGATTTGGAACCAGTTGTCCGGGACTGGACCCTTCTGAGGCAAAGCGACATGCCTTCCACGCCATTTCCTGAAGATCTTGTTCCAGAGTTCGTTACTGATCCCCAGCATTTGACCGCAGAAGGACTCCCACTTACTACTGTTTCTTGTTGCTTTCTAAACCGTGATGGGATCATCTTTCATCTCCTCTGTCCTCAATTCATTGTGAAACAAATAGCATTCAACCCCTTATACAGGGAGGATAAACTGAGGTGCTAAAGCGGTAATTATTGCTTCCTTGTCTTGCCCACCAAGTTTCTGTCTGATGCTTTAAATACATCAGCTTGTATCTCAACAGTGATTCTTCCCTAGAGGATTCTTGAGGAAATGGAAGCTCAGAGAGGTTAAAGCCGTCGCCTGAAGACCCACAAGTAGAAAGTGGCAAAGCTGGACACTGACTCGGGTCACTGAATCCAGAGCCCGTGGCTCTCCCTGCCAGCTCTCGCTGCTTCTCCTTACTGGGTCCAAGTCTAAGCCCAAACCCAGGCTCTAAAGACACACCCTGACTCAGCTGTACGGGAGCAGCGAGGGAGCTGGGTTGGGAAAACCTCCTCATTCAGGAAGTCTTCTGAGTGTGCTGAGCCCTCCCAGGCTGTCAGGGGGAGATGTAATCAGGGTGACCTCATATGTTTCACGGATTCATTAAAGCCCGTGTTCTGGGTTAAATGATTGCTTTCCCCCAGTCCTGCTGAAAAGAAATCGATGGCCTCCTGGTAGATTTAGGAGGGGACAGCTGGCGATTAGAAAACACTTCCCCAGGCATGGAAAGGGGTCTCCTTCCATCTCCCATTCATTCTATCGGTGACACCCTGGCTGTGCCTCCCGGCTTGTGGGAGGCTGGGGAAGTCCTGGGCCGGGTCCAGAGATGTAGCTGAGTTTCTCACTGGGTGCCCCGGGCTCTCAGTCCCATCTCTGCTGCCAAGGCTTCATCCGGGCCGCCGTTCTCTCTCCGCAAGCCCCCACCCCCATCCCCATCCCTGCCCCGTCAGCTAATGGATTTTTTTCTCTGTATGGAGAGATTTACTAAACAACCAAACTAGGACGCATTAAGTCTACCAGTTTGGAGGTTTGTTTTAGAGCAATTCTCGCCTGGAGAACTGGCCGCTGAAATTAAGATGCATTCTTCTCAGCAAATATTGATTTCAACTAGAAGCAAATCCGAGAACTCGCTGCTCCCTGGATTTAAGTGCTGGCAGCTGCAGTTTGGACTGTGGGAGGGGTCACTGAGGGGCTCCCCACCTGAGGCCCTGGAGATGTAAATGATGAAGAATATGCAGAGTTAAGCACGACCTGAAGACTCACCCCCAAATATACCAAACAGATGCTCACTTTGAGCTTTACCATTACTTGTGTTTATTACCAAACGAAGAAAACGGACCTTGTCCCAGATGTACTGTGGACACGGCCAGTATACGCAGTCCTGTGCGAGACTGAACTCAGACACACGGCCACGGTGACAGACATGTGGACATCATGCTTCTGTCCCAAACTGGACCCCAGAGTTTCCTTCCTCCAGGAAGATTTGCTTCACTACCTCCATCTTTCCTCTCCGTTTCCACTGGTATTTTCAGCGACTCAGAGATGCACGCCCATATATATCTTCTCTTCCTAATGTTGTCCTGCTTTGCTTCTGTTCCTCCCTGAAACTTCCCAGGGGCTGGGACCACGTGAATATCTTCAGCATCTCATACAGAGGTCTACAGTGGAAAGAGCTTGGAACTTGTAGAAAAGAAATTAGTCAATCTAAGATCTTGGTCCAGCTCAGGAACCTTCTTGTGGTGGGATCTGGGCAACGTCTTCTCCTCTCTAGGCCTTGGTTTTCTTATTTCTAAAAAGCAGAGAAATAGGATTAGACTGGACAGCCTTAAAGGATGTTCTCAGCTACTAAAAACAGAATATGGCTACTGTGGATCTTAGTTCTAGGAAACACTCACCCCCACCAACCCTCTCAACTCTTGGCAGAGGCTCTTGGGTGGAGCATCCTTAGAACAGCCCTCTCCTCTCAGCTCCTCGGGTAAGGGAGCAAAGTTCTTAGGATGCATGACAATTTAATACAAATAAAAGAGGCAACAATTTTTGATATGAAGACATTTGAACTCTCCACTAAAGAAGATACAGGAAGCAGGTGGAGGATATAGCTCAGTGGTAGAGTGCATGCCTAGCATGCATGGGGTCCTGGGTTCAATCCCCAGTACCTCCAATAAAAAAATAA
The DNA here is from genome assembly GCF_048773025.1 of Camelus bactrianus. NCBI lineage: Eukaryota > Metazoa > Chordata > Mammalia > Artiodactyla > Camelidae > Camelus > Camelus bactrianus. The sequence goes on along the minus strand of NC_133554.1, from coordinate 35,209,038 downwards.
AAAATAAAAAAAATAAACCTAATTACCTCCCCCTGGGTGGGGGTGGGGGTGGAGATATAGCAATAGCAATGTCAGGGAGGAAAAAATGTTCCCTCTACCCTTCTTGGTTCTTCTGGTTGGTCTACAAATTAAAATGACATGAGACAGATTAACAGGAGAAAATCCAATTTAATTACGTATGTACATGAATGATTCTGAAGACAGTCAAGTAAAATGAGGTAGATGTGTCATGCTAGACTCAGGAGAAGTGGGTAGGGGTCTGGGACCTCAAAGGGAAGGAAGGCAATTCATAGAAGATGAAAAATAGTAAATGTTGGTACACAAATGTTTGCCATGCTATGTAGAGACAAGGGGGCACACAGAAGACTTTGATCAAACATGCCTTGCTAAGATTCGCCCAGCCTACCACACCTAGCTCATCATCTTTGTAGTTCTCTGGTGGTAGTTCTCTTTCTGGACCAGGCCCTTTATCTAATTTTTTTTAGGAAGATAAAAAGAAAGACTTCCTGAACCTTCTGTTTCTTAAAAACAATCAGCTCCAAATAATCCTCATGCCCAAAAGACACATTTTTCGGGGGTCACAAATTTGGCTTCCCTTTAGCATATAAGCACATCTTTTTAGATGTTCTACATCATTAGTCCTGCACCACAATACACATGCTAGCATGTCTAGACCATCTTTTTAAACTGACACTATGAAGTGCATGTGAGGATGGGAACTTTCATACACTGCTGATAGGAAAATAAAATGTACAGCCACTCTGGGAAGCAACCCGGCAGTTTCTTACAAAGTTAAAGTATGCTTGTCACATGCTCTAGTAATCCTAGTCCTAAATATTTACCCAAGAAAAGTGAAAACTTAACATTCCTAAAAAACCTGTATGTAAATGTGTAGAAGAGCAGCTTTATTAGTAATTGCAAAAACCTGGGAACAATTTGAAAGTCCTTCAAGCAATGGGTGAATGGATAAACAACCTGTGGTATATCCATACAGTGGAATACTACTCAGCAATAAAAAAAGAATAAACAATTGACATGTGTGACAATATCATGGATGCAGCATAGTGAAAGAAGCCTATATACTATGTGCTTCCATTTATATGACTTTATAGAAGAGGGGAAACTACAAGGATGGATAACATATCAATGATTGTCAAGGGGAAGGTGGGTGGGAGAGGTTGATTATGAAAGGTCAGAGAACAGGGGAATTCAGGGAGTAGCAGAATTATTCTGTCAAGATTATGGTGATGGATACATGACAATATGCATTTGCCAAAACCCATAGAACCATGTGCTACAAAGAGTAAACTTTTGTGTGTGTTCATTTGAAAAATAAACTTTGGCAGGGGAGGGTATAGGTCAGTGGTAGAGCACATGCTTAGCATGCATGAGGTCCTGGGCTCAATCCTCAGTATTTCCATTATAAACAAACAAACAAACTAATTAACTAACTTAATTATCTCCCCCCACAAATAAAGTGTTAAAAATGATGACAAAGAGCCAAAAGAAATTGCTAACATGGCCATGCTGGCATTGCCCTGTTAAAATGGCAGCATCCAATCAGGCCCTGTCCAACCCTCCTGCTCCAGACCTCCTACTTCCCTCCATCCTTGGGCATCTGGGATAGAGATGGGAAATTTTCCAAGGGAGCAAAGAAATGATCAAAGTTGCCTCCTCTCCCCTTCAATTTCTTTCATCTTCCCTTTACACTGTCTTTGGCAGTCGGGCTGAAGCAGGTGTGTCTCTGCAGGGGTGAGGACTCCTTCTGCTGGGGCAGCCGGAGCAGGCTGGGGGCAGCCAAGGAGGCAGCAGACATGGGGCTGGCTGCTCAGGCATGGAGAGCAAGGGGACCTCTCCTTTGGATTTTTACTTTGTCCAGCCTGAATTCCACGGCAGAGAGGCAGATGGGGGCCAGGGCAGAAACCCAGGTGAGTGTAGAGGAAAAAGGAATCTCCTATAAACTCCCATAAAGGAGGAGAAGGAAAAGAAAGAGGTGAGGGAGAGTCTTGGCGTTGGTGTCCAGATGCCAGCTTGATAAGCCAATTCCATCTTTGTTATGCGATCTTAAGCCAGTTGCTGGTGGCTGGTTAAAGCGGGTTATAGTTTTATAGCTTCTTCATCTGTGAAGATGGAAAAATAATCATCCCTACTTCAAAAGTATTGGGATTGTTAAGTGAGTTAATATTCATTCATTCACTCAGTGGGTACTTATTGCACATCTATTATGTACCTGTCACTGTCCTATGTGCTTAGGGTATAGATTAAAAATTCCTATTTTCACGGGCTTTGCATCGTAGGGAGTGGAGACAGTAACAAAGAGTGAACACGTAATACAGGAGGTGGTGGAAATGCTCTGAAGAAAGGAGGCCAGAAATTGACAGCATGGGGGAGCTATTTTATGCAGAACGATCAGGGAAGGGAAGACTTGCTCAGGAGAAGGTATTTGAGCAGAGACCCGGAGGAAGTGAGAGAGCTGGGGGCGCAGGGGAGTATTCCATGCAGAGGGAACAGCATGGGCGAAGACTGAGGCTGGAGCATGCTTGCCAGAAGCCAGTGCGGCTACAGTGGAGGGAAAAGGATAATGAGGTCTGAGAAGAAGTGAGGGGCCAGGCGATGAGGGGCTTGATGCCTCCTGTGCATGCTTTATCTTTTATTTAGAGTGAGATAAGAAGACACTGACGGCCTTTGAGGAGAGGCGTGATCTGAGTCATGTTTTCAAAGGATCTCTCTGGACGGTTTGTGAAAAACAGATGGTAGGGCGGCAGGGGTGAAGGTCAGTTGGAACGTGATTGCACAGCCTCGAGGGGAGATGATGTTGGCTTAAAACAAACAGAAACACATGGGTGAGATCTCGAACAGACCCCAGCACAAGGAAAATGCATGGTCAATGTCATCAATAATTATTATTGCTAGCAGCTTCAAGTTCACCATCGGCATAAAGAGTAGGGACTCAGGGAGACCCCGAAATACCCCATGTCCCCAGAGGAGACAAACATCACACCCTGCTGGACCCCACATGTTGATGTGTGAACCAGGTGAACCCACTTTGGGAATTCAGAGCCTCTGCGCAAAGGTCTCCCCACTGCCCCTGGGTCTCTCTCTCAATCTGTCCCCTGAGAGAAGTGACAGGGCTTTCTGACACTATGTTAGTTTGGGGAAAGAACCAAATGGGTAAAGTCTGAGGTCCTAAAGGCTCTCAAGAAGGGGGAAAGCCAAAGAGGAGGACTCAGGCTGCGCAGTGCAAGTTGGTGCCCTCTCCATCTGATCATCTCATTCAATCCTCAAAATGTGTCCGGAAGTAGTTTATCTCCAGTCCTCAGATGAGAAAAGTGGGCCTTACAAAAGCTAATCACCCAGGATTAGTGATAGAAACGGCACCTAGTGTGGGGGGTGCTAGGTCTCCCAGGCAGCCCTGCTCCCCAGGGTGCGGCTCAGCCTCCCCAGGTTGGCTGTCTACGTGCTATGACGTAGGTCCAAGAGCCCCACGCAGGACGCAGACCCCAAGTCATGCTTCTGCGTGCCTCTCCATCTTTCGATTTCCAGTACATGGGGTCAACCAGCTCTGAAATCACTCTTGCTTTTGCTCCTTTGTTTACAAAGGTAAGATTCCTTCTTCTTCATTATGGAAAATAGTAGATCGCCAAAAAAATGTCGCCTGTCTTGACTTTTGCTTTTTTGCAAATGTAAGAATGATATGATCTTACCTGGTAGAGTTCTCCAAACTTTTCTCAGGGAGAGCCATCTATCTGTAGCCACTTGACCTCCTAAAACATTTCTGGCCTTTCTGTTCTAACAACAACAAAAACAACAACAACAACAACAACACTCATCAAAGCCTTTTCTCCCTGTGAAACATTGTGTGTAACTATGTCACAAGAAATCAAGCATCGTTGGAGGAAAGGCTAATTCTCAGAGCAGGACAGGAAAAAGTACAAGATAAGCCAGAACATTTTTATACCAGAAACAAGGAAGCTATCAAACATTATCAAAGATTATGGGATTTGTGTCAAAATGACTCAGAAGCCAACTTGAATAGGCTCCCACTGGTCAAAGCTGGTGCAATTTGAGCATCAATAAGGACAAAATACTGTATTAAGACACATCAAAATGTTTAAATCTGTGAGTTTATAATGATACTCAAAAAATAAAATGAACCTCATTGGTCACCTCTGGAGGATGCGAAGGAACGAACTCATTCTTTTGAAAACTGGCAAATTAAGGGAAAGAACCAAGCATTTATCCTGCCTTTTCTATACAAATGGTACCACTGGTAACCAAATATTTTATGACAAGAAATGCATCTTTTTAGAATTGTTATGGTTGACAGATGAAGAGTGAGTAACTGGTATCGTTTTTGTAAAAACTGATGGATTAGTCGATCTAGGAAAGGGTCATGGGCAGCCCCGTGGCCAAAAGGCAGCTAGATATTGACCTCTCCTGTTGGAAGAACACAAAACCAAAATAAACCAAACCTTAATCTGATCAAGCCTCCAGTTCTACCTAATTACCAGTTTACAGGTAATTTAGGGACAGAGGAACACACCAAGTGGCACCACAACATTCAGCAAAATCAGATTATAGAAAAGTCTATAGAACAAAGGGCAGTTTCTTTGAAAAATGCATTCCAGGAGAAAAATAAATAAATAAAAAGATTGGAAGTGGAAACTAGATTAAAGGATATTTGAGAGACTTATCAGTCAATTAAAATATACAGACTTCACTGGAACCTGATAAAAATGAAGAAAGTGCAAAAAAATGTTTATGAAACAAGGAAATTTCAATACTGATTGGATAATTAATGAAATTAAGGAATTAATGCTTGCTTTGGGGTTATGCATCAATTAGCTATTGTTGCATAACAAATCACCCCCAAATTTAGTGGCTTAAATCAGTAACTATTTTGTTTGCTCTTGATTCTGCGAGTCGCCAATTTGGGCAGATGGCAGCTGAGATGGCTCAGAACTGTCCCACCCCTACGAACACGGTCGAGTCACACGTATGTATGGACCCAACAGGACCGGCTCTGCGTCCCTTTTTCTCTTATTCCATGTGACCTTGTGGGGGTCAGCCTGGGCTTTGGACCTCTTCATAGGGTGGCAGAAGCATTTGCAGCAATGGCAAGAAAGAAAAGACCCCATGGGCAAGTGCTTTCTGGGCTTCTGCCTTGAACTCTGCTATTATCCCATTGGCCAAAGTCACGTGGCCAAGCCCAGAGTCTGTGGAGGGGGAGAATCCACAAGGGCATAAACACTGAGAGGCGTGGTTCCCTGGAGCTCATGCTGCAACCGCCTATCACAGTGCGAGAGTGGTCTTGTGGTTTTAAAAGAGTCCTTACCACCTAGAAATAAATATTAAACATATTTATGTGTTTATAAATATATTTTTAATAAGGCATATTATGATATCTCCATATAAACTGACATGCTTCAACGTCATCAGGGATGGGAGAGAGGGAGTGGGTGGGTGTAGAGATGAAATAAGACTGGCCGTGAGTTTACCGAGGCTGATTGATGAGTATACAGTGGGTCATTTTATTATTGTCTCTACTTTTGTATGTGGTTGAAATTTTTAATGACATCAAGTTCTCCTTTTAATGGCTGGTCAACTTCTAACACTAGGAAGACCCAAGGGAAACAAGGGCACCCTCACTGTCACTGCTGCTTCCAAGATGTCACATCCTGCTTCCCAAGGCAGTGAGGAACGAGGCGACGCCCGGGGAGCGTTCTAGACCCGCGGCTTCCTCTCCCTCTCCGGAGACTCACGTGAAACTGAACAGCTTGCATGAGCAATGCGGTGGGTGAATAACTCCATCAGCCCGGGCGTACAAACACCTCTGATTTTATTTATTAGCACTCCCTTTTTTTTCCCCAGGTTATTCTGGAACTTAGGACAGGGACCTATTCTGGATGATAAATTGCAAACCATTGCAATTATTAACAGAAAGAAGAAGAGAATGAGAACTCAGGAGCCCTAAAGAGGGTGGGGGTGAGAGGCAGGGGCCTCTATTAACAGAAAGTGAGTAGGGGAGGAGGAAGGGAAGAGGAGGTGAATCCCAGCCAACTGGGATCATCCAACATTCACTGCATGCAGAATATGTACTGAACATTTGCTTGGCTAGAAAAAAGGAAAAATGTTAAAGTAAGTTAGACGCTATTCATCCCATTAAAGTGCTCACCATCACTTATTCACTCAGAACATGTATTGAGTGCTTACTGCATGCCCACCTCTGTATTAGAGGCTAGATGAGAATAAAAAGATGATTTAAGATACTTTTTCCAATCAGTATTAATGAGGACTATTCCAGTTGTAATAACAAATTACAGTTCAGATCAGCTTAAGCAGAGAAGAGAATTTATTGGCTCATGTAGCTAAAAATGCTAGTGGTAGCTTCAGGCACATGTGGATCCAGGTGCTCCAAAGATATTGCCAGGAACCTGTCTCTCTCCATCTCTTGGATCAGCTTCCCTCTGTGTGGGCATCATTCCCAGACAGACTTTCCCACTGGCAGTAACAAGTTTACGTCCTACCATGTTGGCAGCAAATGTCCCGGGATTGTGTCTCCCTGGAACAGATTGGTCTAGTGCCCATCCCTGGTCAGGGAGAGGGAATGCTCAGATGGGCCAGGCTTAGATTGTGGGCCTGACTCTGTGACCACCGAAGAGGCTGGACCTATTCAACAACGAGAGAGAGAAACAGAGAAAGAGAGAGAGAGAAGGAGGGAGAGAGACCAGAGGCAGCGAAGAGGGAGATGGGCCTGGCAAAGCAACAGATGTCCTTCAGGGCCTTAGAGTCATTCATTCACTCACTCTTTCACTCAGTAAATCTTCACTGAGTGCATGTTGTGTTCCAGGCTTTGTTCTAAGTGCTGGAGACACAGCTTGGACCAAGATGGACAAAGTCCCTGGGCTTGTATGCTAGAGATGAAGACAGAAAACAAAGATATCAACGTGCATTTTTAGTTAAATTACAGATCATGCTTTGCCACAAAGCAAATAAAAATGGAGATGCTTCTTGAAATGGGTCAGTGAGGAAGGCTCACTGCAGAGGAAATGTTAAAGCTGAGATGTGGAGGCTGAGAAGGAGACTTCAGTATCTCATGTGCACGTTGAAAGCTGGATATGGCCGAGTTCCTGTCCCAGAGGAGCTCATGGCTGAGTGGGAGAGACAGCGGGTAGACAGACACCCTGCCATGCAGTACAGCAAGTGCTCTATAAAATACAGACAAGCTCTCTCCCTTAGGACATCAGGAAGGAAGAAATTAAGTCCACTGGAGGGACTTAGGGGAGTAGCCAAGCAGAACTCCATAACTCAAGAGCAATCTGAAGGGCTTCATGGAGGAGGGGACTTTTGAGCTGTGTTTTGAGTGAATGCATCTCCCTCCTCTTTATCCCCAAGAGCTAACACTTCCTTATGAAACCAGGTAGAGGGCTAGGGAAGCACCCAACAGAATGAGGCATGACCTCTGACCTCCGCTTGCTGGTTGTGGAGTTGGCGAACAGACCATGGGTGAGACTCACCTTGACTCTGCACTGGAAGGGGGCTTGGATATAATCTAGTGCACTCCATATTACCTAACTAGGATATTGGGGTTCAGAGAGGGCAAGCGCCTTGAACAAGGTCACACAGAACTGAGACTAGAATCACAGCTGCTCCCCCTGCTTCTATGCAGATAATGGCCTGTGGCTTGGCCCTGGGACCCTCCACCCTGAGGTCGCATTTGTACTCCCAGGCCTCCCACAGCAAGTCCGGGTTGTTTCAACATATGAGAAGGTGTGGGAACTCCCCAGCGCTTCCTTCCCCAAGTCCAATTCCTCCAGTCTGACCCCCATGGCTCAAGGTCAGACTCCCCCCACGTCTGTCGGTCAGTCTCACAGTGCAGTGCCGGTGACTGGGCCCTAGGTTCCCACAGAGAGGATCATTCCTCCTTCACTCTGAGCAACCCAGCATCTCAACTGAGGGCCCCATTCAGAGCAGCAGGAGTTGAACCCAGCTCTCCCAGAGTTATCTGCGGCAGCCAAAGATTCCACCAGGAAGCCCGCAAGGGAGGATGTTCATGGACTGCATGGGGGTTGCAGCGGGCAGGGGACTTAGGAGTGGGCTGGGGGCGGGAGGGAGCTGCGAGGGCCAGAAATGTGAGCCTGAGTGGTGTCGCAGGTGGAGCCCCCTTCCCTCCCTCAGGCCCGACCACCGCACCCATCCTCACCCTTTCTCAAGTGGCTGCTTCGAGAAATGCAGGGAGTAAGTGGAACTCTCCGCGAGGAGCCAGGAGGCCCCAGCCCAGGCCGCTCTCCCGCTGCTCGCGGCGGAAGCTTGGGCCACTGGGTCTGCCCCTCTGGGCCTCCCTGCCATCATTTCTAAACAGGATACATACATGTTCACACGCGGACATGTCTCTTAGACGATGCTGACGACAATCACCGATTGCTGGAGGCCACCCTGAAGCTTCCAAAAGGCCATCAGTTATCATGTTTGTCAGTTATTGGGAGACAGGCCATTAATCTTTATTTATAAATGGTTGGGACTAGGACTGCGGATTGCTCCTTCCCAGCCAGAAGGATGCTCAGGGACCCTCCCAGAGGCAGTAGGAAGGAGCAGGCAAGACCAGGATTGCCAGATCAAATATAAGCCCCCAGTTAATCTGAATTTCCGATGAACCATAAATACATTTTTTAGAATAAGTATATCCCAAATCCTACATGGGACATACTGATAGCAAAAACATTTATTTGTTGTTTATCTGAAATGTAAATTAACTGGACATGCTGTATTTTTGTTTGCCAAATCAGAGCCAGGCCCAGGTGATGGGGCTCCTCCTCCTCCCTCCACGTGGTCCTCTGCCAGGGGGTTGGGAGCGGGGAAAGGGAAGCAGGGAACCCCCAGAGCAATGGGAGGGATGGGAAATTGTGGGGAAATGAGGGAGACAGAGACAGAGAGAAAACTGGATCAGAGAGACAGGACCTTTCCAGAGGTCACCTGCCCCCGCAGAAGTGGGACCGTGGGGGCGGACAGAGGCGCCACAGAGCACCAAGTCACAGCAGCGGGCCCTGTGCGCCGGCCCCTGAGATGGCAAAGCTTCTTAGAGGTAAATTATCTCCCTTCGAGGCAGCCGGAACCCCAGCAGAGAGAGAACAGAACAAAAGCCGATTACTGCTGACAAGCTAGGGTTGTTTTTTTTTTTAAGCTCCTCTGGTTCTCACTCTCTTAAAGACCCATTCCTGCCGCCAGTCGGTGTGGCCTCCGAGGGGCTGCTTAGGATGCCCTGACACCCACGATAATCGCCTTGTTTTTATTCCGTCTGAGACTGAGCGCCATGGCTGAGAGGGCAGAGGGCTGCAGAGTGAGCCCGGGACCACTCCGGGAGAGGGGATGCCGGGCAGACGTGTCTCCCTGACACCTACCCCCTCAACACCAGCCGACCCTCAGAGCTCATTCCCTGTCTCCTTTCCAGATCCCCACACCCCCACCCAGGCCCCTGTGCCGCCCTCCCCTTCCCCTACAAGGGCTTGGTCCTCGGTGTCCTCGGCCTCTTCAGCAACCATCTCCCCAGGCCTGGTGAGGAGTGTTTAATCCTGCACCCCCAGGGGCTGTCTTCCAAAACAAGCCCTGTGGGGTTTCCCAGAGGCCTTTGCTGCTCTGACTTCTATTCAGAGCTAGGAGGGACCACAACTGGGAGCTTATACCCGAGGCGAGGATGCTTGTGCCCTGCCCAGCCCTCAGGGCGCCCTTGTCCTGAGGGAAGAGTGACAAGGGCATGGCCCACCCCACTCCTGCAGCCTGGAAAGGGCTTCATGGAGGCTGAGGGGAGAGCCCGGAAAGGGGTGGACGGGAGTCACGGGGACTTAAGCCTCAGTGTGTCAGGGCAGAGGTTGGGGGAGGGACGGTAGGGGTCAGAGATTACGTCACAGCAGAGATTAGCCAGTTCTTTCCTGTTGCAATGAAATTCTCCCTTGGTACCTTCCACCTGTCAGTCCTGCCTCTGCCCACCCAGCTCAGGCCTCCCAGAGCAAGTCCAGTTTCTTTCTGGTAGGTAAAGACACTGCTAACACCTCCCAGCCTTTTCTTCCTCAAATCAGTTTTCTCCAACTTTGCCCCAGATGGCTCAGGGTTCAGACTTTTCACCATCTACCTCTAGTTTGTCAAAGTCCATCACAAATTACCCTGCCTAGAACTAGACACCAGGTTCTCACACAGAGTGGATTATCACCTCCTTAACTCTTAGCACCATACCTCTATTAATGCTACCCAAGATATTTACTGATTTCTAGCCAAGGCTTAGATTGAGCCCCAGCCACTGACTCAGTCACAGTGAGGGAGGAAAACCCCAGAAGTCAGATATTTGAGGAATCCTGAAGCCGGAGGAGAAACTCCGAAGCTTTGAGTTTGGCTTTGGCAGACTCCCTTTCTCTCCTTCGTCTTTATTTCTACTCTCTGACACTCCGAGCGCCCTCCCAGCTTTCCTTCCTTTTTCAGCTTCTCTTTTCCACCTCTTCTCATGCCAACATCAAACACCTCTATGACCTTGGGCAAGTCACTTTGCCTCTCGGAAGCTTTCATCCCTCATCTTGAAAACAGCAGTAATCATCGCTGGGCAGCTCACTTCCCAGAGCCTGTGTGATGACTCAATTGAGATCATTAATGGATGAGAAAGCACTTTGCAAACTATTCAACACTGCAAAAATGAAAGACATTATTTATTTATTTGTCCATTTATTTATTCATCTTGCACAAGACCCAGTGCCAAGAATTGCACAAAGGGAGAGAAATAAACAGAGCTCTTCACTGCCGAGAGCTTGAATCTGGCAAAGTCGGAGCCAGAGGGAGCAGAGAGCACAGCCCATTTATTTTACAGATCGGGAAACTGATGCTAGAAATGAACAGTAGCTGATGTATGTTGTTTCTAAGCACTTGGGGGCACTCATTTATTCAGTCCTCCACAGTCATGTGAAGCGGCTGCTGTTATTACCCCATTAAGAAGATGGGTAAATGGAGGCACAGAGAAGTAAAGTAACTTGTCCCAGGTCACTCAGCAAACAGGAGCAAAATCAGAATTCCAGTCTGGACAGGCTTGCTCCGGAACACACGTTCTTTGGCACCATGCAAGGTCACCCAGTGTGTTGGGAGCAGAGGCTGCAGGCCAGGCTGTTTCCATCCCAGGCTGTCTCCGCACTGAAAGGTGGCCTGGCCGCTGCACATCGATGTGACCTAGAGAGCGGTTCAGAGTGCCCACATCGCGTGATGCCCACCATCACCTTGGATTCTCAGGGATTTAGGATTGATGGTTCTGGGTCAGAAAGGGGAAGTTTTGGGGGGAAATGGAGGCCTTGAGGCAAGGGTGTGAGGCATAGCAAGAGGATAAGGGGCTGCAGTGGAGAAGCAAGAGAGTACAAACCAGGCTCCCCAGAAGGTGAGAGCAGAGAGGATGGTGGCAGGTGGGTGACAAGGACAGACGTGGAGCTGCTCTGTGTCAGCCCTCGGGCTTTCACGTAATACCTGCTCATCGCTACCTCTCTCAGGCATGAGAGGAGGGGCTAGAAGGGGGGTCAAAAGTCGTCTTTTCCCTGGAGGAACTCCAAGTGGGTTTTAGAAGCTACTCTTGGATACCTGGATACAAGGGTCACCAGGTGCACATCCTGGACCCAGCATCTCATGTTCTAGAAAGTGCCCCAAGACAGACTAGAAATAGCATTCAGGATTTTAAAGTATAAGGAGCTGTGGACTCAAAGTCAAGAGCCCTGGGTTCTGGCCTTGGCTCTGAGCCTTGCCTGTGGCTCTGTGACCCTGGGCAAGTCCGTTGACTTTTATTGGCCACCATCTTCCCGTCTGTAAAATGGGGGTGATAAATCTTACCTATCTCATCAGGTTGTCCTAGGAGGACATGAGCTCTGGCTCTGAAGGAACTTGGTGATGGAGGAAGCACCACTGGCCGTGAGGATGCTGCCCAGTGCGGCGAGGGGAGTGGGGAGGAGGTGACTAGGCAAGCGGAGGGCAGGATAAGTGGTCCTGCGCCTGAGCCGACCCCTGGGACAAGCACCTCTGCCTCTGGAGCCTGCTGCTCCCTCCCCCGCACTTGGTGCCCCTACTCCCTGCCGTGAGCTCCCTGTTCAAAATGCTGTAACTGCGCTGCGTCCTGAGACGGAAAGTGGCCGGACCCATGGAGGCAGAATCCCTGGTTATGGTCCATCCTGAGCCCTTGTCTTGGGCAGCGCGGTGACACACAGGAGCACAGAGGTGGCTCAAGGTAGCACAGGAACAGAAGCCCTCAAGGCCCAGATGAAGAAAATGCATGTGTTTCTGCACGTGAATCCCCCTCCGCACCTCAGGGCTCCTCCCACTGCCCCCACCCTCGACTCCCTGATGTCCAAGTCCCCAGCCGTCTGCCCATCTGTCCCTCAATTCCATACTGGGTTGGATAATTCAGACCAGTAGCCAGATATGAGGCCAGAAGTGCAGCCAGGACCCTCAAGGAGAGGTCAAGGACACATTTCAGTCCCAAGGTTCCCAAATGCCTTTAGTCTGTCCTGGGAGCTTCTCATGCAGCACAGGACCTGTTGGGGTGATGGACAGACTTAACCAACACTCTGCTCCTAGGTCTTTCATAGTCCTCCATTGCCTACCTAAAAGAGTCAAAGCCTCTTTCCAAATAACCCTAATCTTCTTCCCAAGCTGACCCTCACCGTCTTTTTTTTTTTTTTTAATCGAAGTATAGTTGATTTACAATGTTTCAGGTACACAGAAAAGTGATTCAGTTTTACATACATATATATGTATTCTTTTTCAGATTCCTTTCTATTATAGTTTACTATAAGACATTGAATATGTCTTATGCTATACAGTAGGACCTTATTGTTTATCTATTTTATATATAGTAGTGTGTATCTGTTAATCCCCAGTTCCAAATTTATCCCTCCCCTCCTTCCTTTTTTGGTAACCATAAGTTTGTTTTCTATGTGAGTCTGCTTCTGTTTTATACATAAGTTCATTTGTGTCATTTTTTTTTTAGATTCCACATCTAAGTGACATCATGCAGTATTTGTCTTTCTCTTTCTGGCTTACTTTACTCAGTATGATAATCTCTAAATCCAGCCATGTTGCTGCAAATGGCATTATTGTATTCTCTTTTATGGCTGAGTAGTATTCCATTGTATAAATATACCACAACTTCTTTATCCAGTCATCTGTCGATGGACATTTAGGTTGCTTCCCTGTCTTGGCTATTGTATACAGTGCTGCTGTGAACATTGGGGTGCATGTATCTTTGAATTAGAGTTCTCTCTGGATACATGCCCAGGAATGTCACCCTCACCATCTTGTATCTCCACATCGAAGCCATTTCCTCTTCTCTCCATCTTGTCCTGTTGAGATCCTACCCATCCTCCTACATCCTTTGGCATTAGAAAGATCAGGGTCTGAATCCCAGCCCTGGAACTTAACGACAGCATCACACCCAGACTAGCCATGTACCCTCCCTTGGCTTTATTGTCTGCATCTGTGAAATGGGGATGAGTGAGGGTTAAAAGTATGGCTCGAAGTAGCTCTTCTCAAAATCTGATGTGGGTATGATCACCAGGGGATCTGGTTACCCACCAGACTCTGATTCCATAGGTCTGGCAAGGGGCCTGAGTGTCTGCATTTCTAACAAGCTCCCACTGATGCTGGTGCCACTGGCATACTTGGGGTGACTTGGGTTTGAAACGCCTCACCTAAAGCCTAGCAAATAGCATTAGCTCCCTGGCGAAGGGGGGTGGAGGGGTGCAGCTAGATGGAGGAGGGGCCCAGGATATCCCTGGAGGCTTTAAGGTGTCACCTGCATTCCACCCATCCTAGCTAGAATGTGCTAGACCTTTATTGAGAGAGCAGTTCTGCATTGCCAGCCTTCTCCTACAAACCAAGTTACCAGGAACCCCAGGAATGGGGTTCTCAGAGTGATCTCCTTTCGAATAAATATTAGTTTGGGGAATAAAGGAGACAAGATGATGGATCCTGGAAGGGCAGAGGGAGAGGCAGGGTGGTGGGGGGCACCCCCACTTTGCCTTGGCATTAGGGAAGAGGGGTTGGGGGCAGCTCTAGGGGCTTGTCCTTGGGCATCTGCTTACTGTGAGGATGGTGCCCCCAAACTTGCCCACCTGCATATCTTGCAAGCAGTCTTGTGGCCCATGTGAGAGGGATCCTGGAATCCAAGCCTGCCTCCAGTGCCAGCCACCAGCCCCCAGAGGGACCTGGGTGCAGGGACCTCCCTTCTTGGGGCTCTAGTTTCCTCGCAGTAGAGGGGGATTCAATGGTTTCCATGTCTTCTTCTGGGGCTATAATCAAGTCATGGCAGTGGAGGCAGGAAAGGAGGAGGGTATGAAGTGATAAAGGTGAAGGCAAGTTGGGGAAGAGCTAAAACCCAATGAGAAAAATTCCACTGTAAACTAAAGAGAGTTACTTTGTCAGGAAGCAGGGTACACAGCACCATCAAAATTAAAGTAATTTACTATGAAACACCATCCTGTTTCATTTTGTGCTATTCCCTGGTCAAAACCACGGAGTTAGCCTAAGTCAAGAACATCAACATTACGGGCAGAAGCAGAGGAAGAAGGGAGAGCGTGTCCTCCCTCAGCACCAACTTGGGGCGAGTCAACCCCACCTGTCTCCAGGGAAACGAGGCAGGGCCAGGTGGGCCACGTGGCAGCCAGAGAATCAGGGCACTAGCTCTGTTGGGTGAAGCTGGACATGGCTTAGCCCAGGAGGGACCCTGGGAGATGGGGGCCCCCATCCAGGGAAGGGCAGGTGGGTCTAGTCTCTTGAAAGGTTCTAAACAGAATCAGCTGCACATCCCATGCCCTGCAAGCACAGGTACCCCTAGAAAGCGAGGCTGGTTTCAGGTGCCGTCGGCAAAATGGGAAGGACCCGGGAGTGGGGTTCGAGTCCTGCCCTACCTCTCACCAGATGGGTAATACGGGTAAGTTGCTTTACCTTCCTGAAACTTCGTGTTCTCATTTCATGTGCAAAATGGGGATAAGTCCCCTCAACGTATAGGGTTGTTTGGAGGATTAAATGGGATCATCTGTGTCAAATGTCTGACCCGCCTAGGAGTTCAGCATCGCCAAGAGTCCAGGTCCCTAAACCAGGGCCATTCACTCTGGGAGGAAGCTGCATGCCCTGTCCACGCTCTGCCTCTTCGCCCTGCCCTCTGCCCACTCCATTCCTCCTCCCACTCCATTCCTCCTCCCGTCTGCTCTGCTTGAGTTTGAAGCCCAACAGCAATGACAACAGTGATAACAGTAAGCACCACTGGGCTCTCCATTGGCCCATGTCTCATTTCAGCCTCACAAGCAGTCCTCACCCACACATCTCCTATTGGGACACAGAGACATTGAGACACCTGCCCCAGGTCACACAGCAGCAAACCTGGGGTAGGGCCCGCACATGGATCAAGGACTGCCTGTCTCCAAAGCTTATGCTCTTAGCTGCTTTTCCAAACTTCCTCCGCTGTCATGGCAAGAACGCTGGCCAGGGCTCCAGATCCTAGGCTCAGCTCTGCCGCTGGCAAACCTGGGACTTGGGCAAGTTACTGTCCTCCTAGGCGCAGTTTCCCCGTCCTTAACGACGGGGAGATCTCTAAGGGCTCTCTGGCTCTGATGTTCTCTGATTCTAATGAGTTGGAGTAAGGGGAGGTTTGGTGCTCTACCTGAAAGGTAATGACTGTGTCAGAGGAATGACAGTCAGGCCAGGGGACACCCACCCAGCGGCCTCATCACCTCTCCTGCTGACAGGCTCACACTCTGCCCCTCCTGTCCTAGTCTCCACGGTCACTGCCACCTGAAAGTGACGAGTCCCCTCATAGCCACGGCAGAACGGGAATCTCTGATCCGGCTTTGGATGTAAATCGCTCTCACGCACATGCTCCCTTGCTCCCTCTCTCTCTTCCCCACTCGTTTTTGGCTCCCCAGGGCTTCTGTGATCAAAGTGCCTTTACCGTAAGTCTCCCAGGGCTGGCGCTGCCTGGGAGGAGGGGAGGAGACAGTCTGACAGGCTCCAGCTGCACAGACGCTGCCTGCCAGCCTGGGCTCTGGCTAAAGAAGGCTGGGGGACTGGTGCCAGCAGGAGGGAACAAGAACAGATAAGGACCGGGCTGCTGGGTTCCTGGTCTTTAAAATGAAGATCATTACCCTCGCCCCCACCAGCTGGTCTCCGATGTTGAACCAGAAAATGATTCCGGTCCCGAAGAAGCATCTCAGTCTGGCCGTGAGATGCAGAAAGAGGAGGGACCTCAGATCCCTCCTGCCTCCGACTGTTACCAACCTCCAGGACCCCAGTTCTTCATTCATCCACTTGGGACAGCAGAACCTACCCACCTCCTTGCCTCGATGTGATGATGACAGGGCACATGCAAAGAATGTAACTAAACATCTGTGCAGAGCAGGGATGCGACAGTAACCACCCCTATCCTGTCTTCTCCTTACTGTCGCCTCACTGAGGCTCAAGCTTCTAATCTCTAAAAGGAGGTAACAAGGACCACCTCTTAGAGTGGATGCAAAAATTAAATAGCAAATGTAATGCACATGGTGCTTACAAGTCGGCTCCTGCCTCCTGAGTCCCAGTTTTCGTGCCTAAGGAGGAATGGATGGTGCTCGTTCTCCAGGCTGCCCAGCGCATATGCGGCACGCGGCATACACCTGGCACTTAGAAGGGGCTCTCAATACTCGTGGCCCCTGTCCCACCCCCCACACCCCTCCCTCTTGGAGTTCTATGTTTGGTCCATAGCAAGATTTACTGTTGGTAGCATCTAGCCACCAGGGGCCACCAAGGAGGGCAGCCAGCTTTCCTCAAGGAGCTCATCGGGAGAGAACTGGGTAGCGCCATCCTTCTCAGACACCAAGCATCATTATTGCACAGGGACCAAGTAGGTTAGAGCCTTTCTCTCCCGGCTAAGTGGTTGCCGGCCCATCAGCCAGACAGAGAGAAGTGAAATTCCTGCCAGGAGGAAGAGCCGCAGATCTCCTGCCCCCTCCCCCTCCCTCCTGCAACAGTAACTGCTCGGATTCACGGGGAGGGCCCGCTCCCGACGGATAAGCAGGCCCGTATATCTCCGTCAGAGGCTCCCGCCCAAGGGCAGCACCATAAATCATGGGGTGGGAGTGAGCAAACAAGCAAGCCTACCACTCCTTGGCGAGTGTCTTTCCTCCCGGGGCCCAGCTACTCTGCACGAGGCGGGCATCCCAGCCGGCACGGAGCGTAATCTTCGGTTCTGCATCTGATCCATCAGCAACCTCAGGAGAGGAGCCTCCCTCCCTCCCTCCCGCTCCATGCTGGCGGAGACAGCCACCCATTTCTCACCTCCCCCCGAAGCCGGGAGTTCAATTCTCCCCCTGGACCAGGATGTCTCTCATTTCTTGGACCGGTTCTGTGGCTGTCTGCCTGCATCCCCCAGCTCATCAACCTGTCCTAACCCAGGTTGTTCAGGAGGGGAAGGAGGGAGGGGCAGGGAGAGGGAAGGAGGGGAGCCCTAGCAGGGAGAGGTGAACAGGGCTGGAGGCTCAGTGTCACTGACTTCTCAGCCAGCAGGTTGCTTGTGCCTAGATTTTCCCATCTGCACAATGGGTCTCCATTCATTTTTTTTTTCCAACAACTATTTGCATGTCAGGCCTTGTTCTGAATGTTCTACCTAGTCATCATTAAGACAAGACCTTGCCCTGAGCAAGCTCACCTTCTGGTGAAGGACACCAGGAACACTGAGGTAAACACATGGAGAAATCAGGTTATTTTAGAAAATGATGGCTATGAAGAAAACTGAAGGCTGCTAGAAGGAAGAGCCACTGCGGTGAGGACATCACTTAAGCTAAGGGTCTCAGGGAAGTCTGAGGAAGTGGCCTTGGAGCTGAGGTCTCCATGATAAGGAGGAGCAGCCAAGTTATGACATGAAGGCAAAGCATTCCAAGCAAAGGGAATAGCAATGCGAGGTCCTGAGGTCAGAAGGAGCTTACTTAGCATGTCAGGCAGAAAGGAAGCCAAGCTGGTGCCGCAGGAGTCTGGGGGTTTGGGGCGGTAGGAAATGCAGTTAGAGAAAGGAGGCAGAGGACAGACCCCATGGGGACTTGTAGACCGTGGATTGGGAGGTAAGGAGTGTGGATTTCACTGGTGATGGGAGCCACGGGAAAGTTCTGAGCCGGGGTCGGTGGTCGGGGGCATGATCCGACTTACATCTGATACAGATCCTTCTAGCTGCCTTGCAGAGAATAAGACGAGGGGCACAGGAGTGGAAGCACTTGGTTTGGGAGGAGGCCCCTTCCATAGGTATGAATATTTGATCCAAATGAGCTTAGAAAGGAGGCGGATAGAAGGCAGCTCTGAAAGGGCAGATTCAGCAAAAATAAGCCAAAGAACCAACACCACTCCAACCCTGCCAGGAAGTGGCTAGATCCACCTTCTCATATTTCGTTTACAATGCAACAAACATTTGTCGAGCACCTTCTGTATACCAGGCAGTGGGGAATCAGACATGAGGAAGATGTTTTCCCTGTCCTCAAGGAGGTCCCAGGCTAGAGGGGAGATAGGTCAGGAGACAAATGACTTCAGGCACAGACAGCTAATGGGCAGCCCTACCCAAAGAGATCAGGGAGGGCTTCCCAGGGGAGGTGACCATCAGCCAGTATTTACAGGAGGAGGGGAGTAGGATAGGCAACCACACCCAGTAGGGGAACTCCAGACAGTTAGGTCCAAGGCCTGGACTCAAGTCCACTCTGCCAGGCACTTTCAGTCACCAGTCCACGTGGAGAGGCCCACGTGGAGGGGAATTGAGCGCCCTGGGGGGCCACCACAATCCCCCACCAGAGGGATTCCAGCCTCCAGTCTTCGAGTTTTCCAGCTGAGGCCGCAGATGTCATGGAGCAGAGGAAAGTCATCCCTGCTGTGCCCTGACCCAACCCCTGGTCCACAGAATCTGTGACATAATAAAAGGGTGTTTTCCAGCACTACACTTTGGCATAATTTGTTACACAGGCAAGGGTAACTAGAACAGCTCCCCATTGTCTGCCCATATCATGGAGTCCAAGTTCTTTACAACGACTTGCCAAGGCCCTCCACCGCCTGCCCTGCCTAATTCCAGGCTCACGTCTTTCCCCTTCTCCTTTCACAGCCTTTGAGTCAGAAATACCCTGAGTTCTGGAACATGGCATGGCCCCAGCACCTCACAAGTGCTCCCCCTTCGGCTCAATGACCATGGATAACTCCATCTCCAAGTCTTGCCTGGACCCTACTCCCTTCCGGAGTCCTTCCCGCTGCCCACGACACCCACAATATGCTCTCAGGTACTCCCTACCAGCCAATATCACTCACTCCGCTGTCAGTGCCTGTCCGCGTGTCTGTTTCCCTCCCTCAGCCAGGAGCTCTGGAAGGGTAACGGCTTTGTCCCTTTCATTGTTTTGTCCCCAGCATAACAGCCTGGTACATACTTGAAAAAATGCACAACCGCATGTGAGAATGAATTCTTCCTCACTGGGTGTGTGATCAATCACACACCGGGCATCTCCTGAATCCCTCCTAGGTGCCAAGCACTGCTGGGCTCAGAGAACACCCAGCAGCCTCTAATACACATGGTAAGTCTGGAGAGGGCTGCCAACAAGGGAAAAAGCTAGTACTAGGGCAGTCAGAAGGACAGTTCCCATCCAGGGAGACTTCCTGGAGGAAGCAGCATTGTAGCTGGGCCCTAAAGGATGGACGGCATTCTAACAGGTGGAAGAGAGGGGAAAGGGGAAGTTGGGGAGACAGAAGGAACTGCCTGGATAAAGTCTAAGGCAGTGCTGCTCAACAGACTGGTCCAGGGACCACACATTGAGTAGCACCAGTTTCAGAAGAAAGACAAGGACCCGGAAATGGCTCAGCACCAGGGCGTCTAGGTGAGGAGAAGTTGACTTCACAGGGGAGAAACCAATCAGTGTGCCAGCATCTCGTCCCCGAGAGAATGCAGAGGGCAGCTGTTTGGATTTGAGGGTAGCATGATGACTGGAGCTGGAGCCTAAGAGACAGAATGGCCAGGCAGAGTGCCCTCCCTAGAGGCCACGAGCCCCAAACAAGACAATGCCACCCTCCATCTGCACAGGCACACGGTAACCAGTTCTTTAGTGGCGCAAGCGACGGCCATCACTCCCAGGCTGGTGCAGTGGCTCCTACCCTTATCCCTTTGAGATTCTGTTAGAGCTGCCGACCCTCCCTCTGAAACATCCACGCGCACACGCACTGACACGCTGAACTACAGTTTCCGCAGCTCCCAGGATCATACCCCAGTTAAGCACGAAAGCACCAAGCAGCCCTTTGGGCAGTGTGAGGGAGCCCCTGGACCCAGGGTCACTAAAGCAGGTGGGACAGATGGCGAGGTACCAAAAGAAAGGTCCACAGCCTTTGTGGGGACTGGGCAAGCAGAGGAGGGGGAACTTTCTCAGGGTTTGCCTGCAGGCAGAGCAGAAGCCCTGGGGAGGAGGAGTTAAGGATCTGGGGGCTGGGGATTCCAGCTGCTGAGGGGGTGGGGGGGAAAGGAGGCAGCAAGACTGAGGCAGCCCTGGGAGGGCAATGGGACCTGAGGAGAGCGTTAGGTGCCTGGCAGAGGAGGAAGCCCAGGTGCCTCTTGCGTCAGTTTGGCCGTTTGTGAAATGGGGAGATGCTCTTCCAGCCCTTGCATTTCCTCCCCTGTGGAGCCCAGCCAGGAGGGCTGAGCTAAAGCCCACCACGCGTGCACCCTGGGCCCCTCGGAGAGGAGCACTGGATTAAGGCCAGGATTATGCTCATATGAGGAGTCTACTGTACTGCACTGGAAGCAGGACTGGTGAAGCATCCAGCCTTCCAGGGAGAGAGATAACGGGCGAGAGTGACAATGCCAGCAAAGGAGGCTAGAGAGCAGCTGGAGGGTTTTACCAAGATAGGAGGGGAGACAGCGGCTGCGTATTGGGGGGGGGGGGCGGTGAGGGGGTGGGCAAGAGACAGAGCTGCTCCTGATGCCTTGATAAGGCCTTTGAGCTTGAAATCCGGCCTTCCTGGGGAGATGCTTGCAGGCTGTGAGAAAAGCGGAAGGGGAGGCTAAGTCAAGAAGATACTTGGCACATGGGGCGTCTCTAACTGGTTCCTGCCCCTCTAAGGACCTCGGGAGTAGGGGTTTGGTGGAGGCAAGAGACCTTAGCTGAGCGTTAGACAGACCCCGCCCCATCTTCCTCTTGCTTACCCCATGGCCCCACGCAGCCCCTTAGCCCCTCTGAGTCTCAGAGAAAGGAGGGCACCCAGGGAGTGCTCAAGACACACTGGCACCCACCTATTCCTGAACATGTGGCTCTCTGCCTCCTGCAGATGACAGAACAGATCAGAGGCCATACGCAACTCTGCCAGGGTACAGAGGAGGAAACCAAGACACGGAGAAATCAAAAAGTCTATCTGCCACAGAGCTCATGGTTCCAGCTGCTGGTTACTCCGGGGTCCAGAGATCACCAGGGCCAGAAAAACAAAACTGGATTGTTCAGATATGAAGAGGGGTCCCTCCTCACAGGCAGAGGCAGATCAAGGCTCCTGGAGTAAGTAGCCTTCTGGATAGACCAGAAGGATGAAGGCCAGGGTGCTAGCCAGCCACTGGCAGTGGGGAGGCATCACAGACAGCAGACAGTGGGGCTGAGCTAGGCTGAGAGTAGACAAGAGGCTTTTAGCCTTTACAACACTTGTGATGTATTGGGAATTTACTGGACGCCAGGCATTTGATAGAAGGTATCCCACTGAATCCACACAACTCTATGAAAAGATCTCATTATCCCTTTATGGCAAACACTCAGAGATGTTAAGTGACTTGCCTCTGATCACACAGCTAGGAATTAGTAAGCCAGAATTTGAACAAAGGTTTTTCCACCTCCCAATGCCCGCTTTTCTCACTGTCTACACTGCCTCTCACACCACTTACTTAATCGTGCCCAGATCTAGGGTGAATGGGATTCAGGTCCAGGGCAAGCGGAGACCATTGGAGCAGCACCGCCCTGAGGCACTGATTCCCCACAGTGAGGGGAGGAGATCTTTGTTCCTCCGGCCTCCTTGGCCTTGAGGAAAAAAGCCCTCCTGTGCTTTGGGAAGGCCTTTTCAGGCAGAGGCTAGAGCAGAGGAGCCCCAGCCTCTGGCCCCAGAGGACTGTCTGCCTTGCCTGCCAGTCAACCATCAAGCATCACTGGGTCTCTGGCCTCTCTCTGCCCAGGAGTGCCCGGCAGCATTGGCTTTGCTTCACATATTAATTTTTCAATCTGATAAAAACTGTTTGTCTCCCGGCTGCTTCTCTGCCCTGCTGGAAAGAGGCACATCCTGAATCCTGACCCTCAGGGGAACAAATGCTGTTAAAAAATCATCAGCCTTCAAATGAGGCTCAGGGCACAGGGCAGGAGCTTGTCACCTGGCTCCGAGCTCCAGGCTGTGCATCAGGTTCCAGAGCAGAGGCCCCAGCTCCACACCAGGCTGCTGACATCATTCTCCATTCTCCCCATCACCCCTGGCCCAGCATTCCCCAAGACCTGCCCATTCTCACCCTGTTCCACTGCCCCTCCTGGGGATGGTGGCATGTTGGCATCTCTCAGCTGCAAATAGGACACCTGCATTCATTATCATCCCAGCTGCACCAGCCTCACTCATTCATACATTTGTTACTTGGTTAGCACAATACCTACTATGTGCTGGGACCTACTATGCGCCAGAGCCCATGCTAGGCCCAGCATACCAGTGTGAAAGATGTAGTTCCTGAGAAGCTCACAGTGTAGTGGGGGCACCATGGGAGCCAACAGACTCATGAATGAACCATTTCAGGAAGGTGAGGTGAAGGTTAGGATATGGTAAGCCCTGTGCTACAGGAGAAAAAGGGAGGCATTGGAAGGCATTCCCGAGCAGCCAGCTATGAGTTCAGTTTCAAAGGATGCGTAAAAATAAGCCACTTGGATTTCTGCCCTCCCCTACTTTTCACTTGTTGAAATTCTACTTAACCAACAAGATTCTCCCTGATCCCCTTAACCTAGGCTAGTCCCAATTTGCCCCATGTTTTTTCTACTTCCCCACGACACGTTTCTACTCTTATTAGAGCTCAGTAGATGGTGTTTGAAAGGCCCTTGCCTACAGCTATCTTGACTGTGCAACACACTGCTCAGGGAGGCCATTCCCAGAAAGGTGGGTGAGAATAACACCTTCTGGAGTTATGCAGTGTGCAACCTGTGCAACAGTACATGGGCACTCAGGGGCTATGAGTGATTTTTCTTCCCAGCATCAGCCCCACCAGCATTCCGATAGCAGAATATCATCAAATTAGTCCTCATTTCCGCCACTCTGCTGCCCACTCACCCCTCTGTTTGTTCCACCATACCTAATAGGACCTTCTACTTCCTTTCTTGATGCCTTACATCACCTTCCAATGGTTTGTGCTGGTATGACTAACCAGGTTTAAACTGATGACTGCAATGCTCCTGCCCAATTCATGTTTTCAGGATTCTCCTCCAAGCATGATGTCAAGAAATATATTGATTCGTGAAATCAGGGAGCATCGGCATGCGTGTGTGGACTGTAAGTGGGAAACAGAAGCAGCATCATTGATTATCCACTGTGCATCACCCACCGTGCTAGCTGCCTCACATAATCAAATACAGATTATTTTAAGGGGAGAAAGAACACTATGTCTGCTTCCATGTCGAGGTTTGAATTAGAGGGAGCAAGGCTGAAGGCATTTATAAATGTACATGTTGAATACATATATTTATCTAAAACATTTCACGTTCCATCTTCTCCCTCTATCAAACCCCTCTTTGAGTGCCTTTGGTCTCTCTTAGTGATGGATATGAAGCGTGGACTGAACCAGACAACTGTGGGCTTGAGCCAGTCACTTAACCTCTCTAGACCTCAATGCCCTCATCAGTGCTATATGGGTAACACCAGAGCCCCTTGAAGGCAAAGATTTACTGGGCTACCCCATGCCATGCATTTTACAGGGTAGCTATTGCATCCTAAGCGATACACATTAGCAACTGGTATTATTACCGTCATTATTTAGACCCCAGCTTCTCTCTTTGTTGGAGTATCCACATCAGCTTGATGGGGAGCATGAGTGATGGCAGGAGCTGCAGCAGCCCCGATGCCACACCTATCGTCTTGGATCCCAGCAACCTGGCTAGTGGGAGTCAGGGCAGCCCTGTGCCAGCTATCCTGGAAGGAGCTAGCTAGGACTCTGGTTCTGCTAAGTCCACTTTTCACGGAGCACCAAGGGAGGAGAAATACGCCAGGAGTGTTCATATGGCTCCCATTTGGGTGCCAAGAGGGTGAACTGACTGTTGTTTTCTAAGCAGTTCGAGATGATCAAGTGCAATTCCCTATATAAATACAATTCCTTTATGGATTCAGAGCAGCACGGGAGATGTCACTCAACTGACTATTTAACAAAGCTGTTTAAAGAGGGAGACTGGGGATCATGTTTTATGTATTAGCTGTGAAGAATTCTCTTTGAAATTTGTCTCAGTCATCTGAACGCTGGAGTTCCGATAAAGCACCAAGTTTCATGATGTATGTTTTACAAGCATTCCCACACACTCAAAATCCTTCTCTGCTTTTACCCCACCCTCCACCCCCACCCCTGGCCAAATCCTCCAGAGATACATTTAATCCTTCCCCATCCCCAAAATGTTCTAAAGCAAATATGCAATATCATTTTTCATGCGTGTGTTAATAATTCAAGCTTCACACCAAGTTTTCAAACTGAATTGGCTTCCTAGGCCGATGTGGAAACGTCTGGGTCAAATATACTTTAAAGAAAAATTCCTTTAATTAGTTTCTTTTGAACACTACGCAAAAGCCTAGCTTGACAGCGAGGCAATTTATTGCCATCTTGACACGGCTTCCATGTTTATCAGTTAAATGATTCTATTGCGTTGGAAATAGGACATCTCGGCTCCGAAGGACCTTGCAGTCTTGTATATTTGCTATTTGTCTTTTGTTTGCTTCCTAGGAGGCTCTGGGTCTTGTTCACTCTGGTTTGAAGGTGGGGAGCTGCCCAGCCTGGAGATCAAAGGAGTCTGGCCAAGGTCATGAACAAAGGGAAACCAGAGTAGAGTCAGAACTCAGATCTCCCTGTGTCATCTTGGCCAGTTGCATTGCCACCCTAAGCCTGAGTTTCCTCGTCTCTGAAATGGGAATACTGATGACAGATCCTTGGTAGGGTGGATGTGGGGATAAAATAAGATCATGATTGTCAAGGGTTCTGCACGTAGTAAATGCTCAATAAACTTTAGTGATAATGATGATGATGATGATGATGATGATGGTTATTCATCTCCTGCCAAGATGTCATCTCTCTCCATTCCTAAATTTTGCATTAAAACCTCCCCAATATCTTTCCCATGATGTGGAAGGAAACTGACTACCCTCCTAAAGGAACAGACAAGCTTCCTACAGCCTTGTCCTCTAGCCCAGTGCTTCTCGACAGTTAATGTGCACACAAGTCTCCTGAAGATCTCGCTAAGTGCAAACTCTGATGTTCAGTAGGTGTGGGTTGGGGCCTGAGATTCTGCATTTCTAACAGGTTCCAAGTAATGCTGATGCTACTGGTCCTTGGACCACACTTTAAGCAGCAAGAGGGGAGTCCCACGGGGTAAACATTTATTTCCAGAAAATGTACATGGAAAAGAGGGCAGAAGAAATAGTGGGGTGCTGGTCTTTTTCCCCTTTTTTCCTTCCATCCTTCCTTCCTTCCTTCTTTCCTTCCTACTCTCTTTCTTCCTGTCTCTCTTTCTTTCTGGACTTTAGGGTTGCTTTGAGATCAGGCCTTCACAGGCTGGACCTCCGCTGCCCAAAGGATGAAGAGCTGAGAAATGCCTGAGCCGGGACAATTCGGTCATCCAGTCCAGACTGCCTTCCTTCATCTTTCAACAAACAGAAACTGAGGACACACCACGTGCCAGAGCCTGCACGCACAGAGAAGTCCAGAGAAACAAAATCCCCTGCTGTAACCCAAAGCATTTTCCCATTGAAAGAGGTCTTGATGGCTGAAAGGTTCTGGGTCGGGTCTCTACGCTGCCATCTATCAGAAACCGGGAACCAATAAAGAGATAAAAGCCACTGCTGAGGTCATAGGGGTTGTTGTTTCCATAGCCACTGTTCTCACCTGATCAGGAGGTCAGGTGGCTGTAGCCTGTTTCCAGGAACTGTGAGAGGGGCCCGAGAGGAGAGGAGTCATGAGAACGCTGACCCAGACAGCGTTGTCTGGGAGGAAAAGTACACACTGGGGACAGGCAGGTCGAGGGCCCCAACCCGGCTCTTCACTTGGTGAGCCTGGACCTCGACCTCCCTGAGCCTGTTTCCTCATCTGCGATGAGATAGAAAGAGCACATCCCTCCCCGGGATGCAGGGAGGGGTGATGGGGACCCTGCGTGCTCAGCGCAGAGCCTGACACGCCCTTCTCTCCCCATGTCTGTGTGTCCCCCTCCCCACCCATCCGAGGGAGCTGGGGATTTAGTCTGCAAATGACAGCTTGAACAGCACTGAATCATAGGGGGTTGATTCTTCTGTTTGTTTATTTCCCATCGCAAGCTTGTCTACTCAATAATGCAGTTCAACACAAGCCCTGGTTAAGCCTTCCCTCATTCTAAGGGCACTACTGGGCGCTGGAGGGGATAGAAACATAAAAATAAATAAAACTCTATTCCTGCTCTCAAGGAACTTCCTGTCTGTGCAGTGAGGAAGCCAGACACCCATACAGAGCCCCGCTCCCAGGGGGACAATAGCAGCCGTCAGAAATATACACACAAAAAACTGTCACAAGAGCAAGAAATCAGCTGCGAGTATTGTGAATACTAAAACTCAATTCTATTTGCTTTAGAAAAGGGTTAAGTTTTCCCACATGTTTAGTAAGGAAGAAAACAAAAGCAAAGACTCTTGAATGGTGTCTGATTCAAAGGCAGAGGCTTCAAAGACATCTGAGCGTACACTTACCACATACGTAATGTCGACATCAGGTAAATTGAGACCGAAGTTGTAACTAAGATACCCAAATAACCTAGATTTTTGGTGACCATCACAATTTCAAATATTCTGTATTCTGTTGTCTTCTTAGGTATATGAATTCTCGCCTGGTGTCCTGCCTGATTTGGGGCTGGGAACATGCGGTTTCCATAACAATAATGTAGAGTCAAACTCCCCGGCTGCCTTGGTTTGGAGCACCTGGCTCAGCATCACATGACCAACTGCTTACCAGTCTCTCCTGGGTGTGGGTTCCTGGAAGGCTGGGCCTGGGTCTTTTATCACTGGAAGCTCTGCACCTAGGGATTGGAACCCAGTGGCTACTTTTTAAATCAAGAAACAACTAAATAACCAAAGGCCCGTTGCACCCTGCATTGATGAATGGCTGAGGAAAGGGAGACGGGTAAGAAGGCAGGCAGGGAAGGAGGAAGGGGTTAACGAGAATGTTAGAGAAACAGATCCTTTCCATCTGGGAATAACTGCTCCTTGGAAGTAGTGGGATTTCTGTCAGTTTATTATGATGATAACAAAGCCTGATTTATCCTGGCAAGTTCCCAAACCTCTGCCTTTCTCCTCCACCCCAATGCCTCCCACCCCCAACCCCCCAGGTTAATGATTAACATGATCATGATAGCAAAGTTGTTCTGTGTGAGTCCAGGGCAGTCAGCACTGCTGGAGAGAAAAAGGCATTTAGAAACACCAGCAGCTTTCAAACTGTGTGCTCAAAGCCTGTGGGTGCTGGGAGATTTGTCTAGCGAGGGGGGCCGCCCGAGAGCTAGAAATCCAGTTGCAAACCCAGCACTGCACCCTCCGTGACTCTGAGCAAGTCACAGCCTGCACTTCGTTTCTGAGCCTTAGTTTTCCACCTGTAAACTGGGCAGTTGCTATGTGATCGGTGGGTTTCAAACTCTATTCCCCGCAGTTGTAAGAGTTCCAGGGAGATGGCTGCAAGGAGAGACTAAAGCAGGGATAGGCCTGGCTCCACCACCGTGGTCAGAAGAGCTCAGCTTTTATCTATATATAGACCGGACCTCCACATAAACTTCCCCTTTGAAGAAAGAGTGTTGAGGTTAAAAATAAACTGAGAATTATTGGATTGGATGTCCTCTGAGGTTTCTTGCAGCTTTGCCATTCTATTTCCCGTCCTTGAATGTATTTCTTGAGTGTCTATCACTAGGGAGGCACAATGGTGGCCAGTAGGGATGGGCTGGAGACCAAGCCTGCCTTATACCTGGGGACCTCAGTCTCAGGGTGGAGAAGCTGCAGCCACGGACGGTAGCCCCCTGAAAAGCCACAGCTGGTAAGTCCTTAAAGGCTGGAGCCAGCTCCTGAGGGCCCTCACTTGACCTGGGCAAGATGGTATCCAAACCATTTCTGGGAAATGATACACAGGAACTACTCCTCTGAAAGTGAGGTTAGACAGGTAAAGAGGACAAGCTTAAGGGCCAAAATGTGGAAATGCCTTGACTTCCATCTCTTACCCCTCAGGATCCAGTCCCTGAAGACATGAGGACATCAGGTGCCCACAACCACACAGCCGCTTCACCTGAGCTCTTTATTAAGTCTTCACAACCATGTCATCCCAGCCTTCTGACCCCCCTTGTACAGATGAGAGAACGGAGGCTCGGAACAGTGAAGTGAAGCCCAAGTCAAAAGCAGCCGAGTCCACCTCCTCTTCACCCCTGCTTTCCACCCTCTAGAGTCCAGGCCTTCTACAGCCTTTATTTAAATGTAAAGGGATGTAAAGGGAAGGGCCATTTGTCCAGGGTGGGGCCAGAGTGCCACCGAAGTCTCAGCATCGCCGCTGAGGCCAGCAGGGTGACAGTGGCAGAAACCAGAAAGGAAGCTTTTGAAATGAGGTGAATGGAACGGAAGTTCCTGCAGGTCTGCTTCTCTGTTGGCCTCTCTTTCCTACACTGATCTTGGAAGTAAAGTAGGGAGCCTTTCGTCCAGGCAGGTGCCATGTCTCCTGTCACCTGGACTGGCGAGACGGGGCGAGGTCAGCCTCATCCATCCATCGGCCCCGGCAGAATCCTCCAAAGAGGGTGAGTTTCAAGAGCAGCGTGCGTGACCGTCTTTATGCCGACCCCTAGCAATGGCTAAACAGTAGGGATCGAGCTGACGTGAGTTCTAATCTGACCGCCTCTGCTTCTTAACTACTGGGTCGTGAGTATTTATCCCTCTCTGAATCTCAGCTTCTTTCTCTGTAAAATAGAAAGAGTATAAGACTCTACAGGGTTGTTCCTCCTCTTTAGGAGGAGTGTGTGATTTTCAATTTAATTTTTCTACTTTTTTACTTTTATTTTTTTAATTGAAGTATAGTTGATTTACAACGTTGTGTTAGTTTCCAGTGTACAGCAAAGTGATTCAATTAAACATATATGTGTATTATTTTTCATAATAGGTTATTACAAGGTATTGAATGTAGCTCCCTGTGCTCTGCGGTAGGACCTTGTTGTTTATTTTATGTATAGTAGTTTGTATCTGCTGATCCCAAACTCCTAATTCATCCCTCCCGGCCATTTCCCCTCTGGTAGCCATAAGTTTGTTTTCTATGTCTGTTAGCCTATTTCTGTTCTGTAAACAAGTTCATTTGTATCATATTTTAGATTTTACATAGAAGTATCATATTTATTCTAAGTTATACATGCTCATAGGCTGAACATCAAATCTTTATACAAGACTTTCATGAAAAATAACAGCCCCTGCCCCATTTTTACCTTTCACTTCTCTAAGAAAACCACTTCCAGGTTTTTTTAGCAGCTTTATTGAGATATAATCCACGTACCCTACTATTTACTGATTTAAAGTGTACAAGTCAATAGCTTTTAGTATATTCAGAGTTGTACATCCATTCCCATCATTGATTTTAGATTTTCATTACCCACCATCCACCCCCCCTAAAAAAGACTCCACATCCCTTAGCCATCAGCTCTGTCTCCCCATCGCCAGCCCTAGGCAACCACTAATCCGCTTTCCGTCTGTATAGATTTGCCTATTCTGGACATTTCATGTAAATGGAATCATATAGTATATGGTCTTTTATGACTGACTTCTTTCACGTAGCGTGTTTTCAAGGTTTGCCCACGTTTTTGCATGTATCAGTACTTGGTTTCTTTTTTTTTTTTGCCTAATAATATCCCATCATATGTATATATACTACGTGTTATTTCTCCCTTCATCAGTTGATGAACATTTGTGGTGTTTCCACTTCTGAGCTGTCATGAACGCTGTTGAACAGTTCAACAGCGTTGCAGTATGAACGCTTGTGCACAAGGCTTCGCGTGGACATATGTTTTCTTTTCCCTTGGGTGTATACTGAGGGGTCGGATTCCTGGGTCATACAGTAACTCTCTGTTTCACCAAGTGAGGAGTCATGAGACTGTTCTCCAAAGCACGACACTGTTTTACAATCTCCCCAGCAGTGTATGGAGCCCGGGGTGGTTGTTCTGACAAGGTTGAACTGAGATGATGTTTATCAAGTATCTAGTATGGTGTCTGGCAAGTAGTAAAAAAAAAAAAAAAAAAGAAAAATGTTGTTCCTTTTCCCCTTTATTAGTATGTCAGGGTTCTGAACATCTCCAACATTTTCCAACACTTGGCCTAAATCCATCCTCTGGATCGCAATCTGAGTTCAAGGCCGGGTGCCTCTCTCCAATTCATGCCTCATTTGCGTGGTGATGGTTTCCCCATCGGAGTTCACCCCAGGCACCCAGGGCACTTTCTAGGAGCCCCACCCAGCACCTCTCTGACTACTGTTCATACTCTGGACATCTTGTGCAGCTGCCCTGCCCAGGAGCACTCGGAAGCCCACATCCTAATCCTAAATCTGCTGATTTCTTGGCACTGGGGTTACAACTCAGACCACGTGCGCCCTGCCTGACGTCCGGTATCTGCAGACAAGGCTTGTCTGAGCAAGGCCCATCTAGGTATAGAATTCCAGCCCTAAGTCTCCCTCAAACATGACAGGAGGCTATAAAATGCTCTGAGATAAAAGGACATGCAAGATGCGAGAAATCAGCACAAGCAAGGGAACCAGAGACTGGGAAATGTATCCCCAACAGCCTTTTCTGAATTTGGACCCCTACACCTGTAGCTGGATGCCCGCGACAGCTCACCCCAAGTTTCTCAGAGTACCTCCTTTGCAGTGGCCGGGTTTCTTATGGCTGAAAGTTAGAAAGACCCAATTCATGATAGCTTAAGCTAAAGGGGACTTTATCGGCTCATCGAATGGAGAGGTCTGGGTCAGGGGATGGAGGGCAGGACCTCTAAAATGAGATCGCCAGGTCGTAATTCCCTCTCTTACATAAGTCTCCGCACTTCTGTCTGTGGCCTTTTCCAACTGGAGACTGGCTTTTCTGTGGGGCTGCGTGGGAAGGACAGAGAAGTGCCTCAAATATATCGAGGCTGAAATAAATCCAGTTTAAGAATCTCAGAGGACAGAGATGGAGTCTTCTCCCCTACTGTCTGTATGGAGACTCCCAGGGGTGGGCTCTGATGCGCCTGGCTTGGGCCTCTGCCCACCTCTTGGCCATTCTCCATAGCCAGGCATACGGTGGGATTGGCGGTCCCACCAATATTATGCGGAATGGGAGACGGGAAATTCCCCTAAGGAAAGATGAGGAGCCGTTTCCGCAAGAAGGAGATCTCGCATAGACAGACACAGCAGGGCTCCATCACATGACATTTCAACCTACTCAGGCAGCACTGCAGACCTCCCAGCGCCCAGGCTGTGGGACTTTTACAGTGTCTGTCTCCTTATGATAACACCTTCCTCTTGTTCAATGCCCTGGACCTGCCAAGCACCTCTTATGTGTTCTCTTTAATCTTCACAGCAGTGTTTCGATTGGGTGTTAGCACCCCCATTCTGCAGACAAAGAACCTGAGACTCAGAGAGGTCAAGTCCATTGCCCAAAGCCACACAGCTAGCCTGTGGCTGAGCCGAGATTCAAGCTCTAAAGGAAAATCAGATGCTCTTTTGCCTGTTTCCTCTGCTGAGCAGAAGCCCAGCAGCCAGCTGGCATCCGTGCTCTTTCTGCCTGCACAGGTGTGTTCTCTTCGCTTTCTGACAACGACTGAAGGCTTTTGAAGGAGGCTCCTCTGCCTCTCTCCGTTCCCCAGCATCCTTGGGCAGGCTGGCTCCCACCAGAGGAGGCTGGGACGTTCATTACAAGGCTAACAAGCTTGTGCATCTGTCACGCAGTCACAGCCCCTGAGGAAGCCTTGAAGACTGGCACAGAGGGGCTGTCTCCCGCCCAGCTGGGGTGGCAGGAGGCGCTCCAGTGGGGTTATGCCTTGTCATGCAGCCACAGCCACATGCCTGCTGAGGGGTCTCATCGTGGGCATCTCTGGCAACTAGTGACCATCTTTGTGGATTCTGAGCTGACGAATGACCTGGGAGGCAGATTCTATTTCCAAGTCTCAATAGGCAATATAGTATAAGGATTCTGGAGCCAGACTGCCTGGTCTGAACCCTAACCCTCCTGTTTACGAGCTCAGTGACCTTAGGAATATTATCTAACTCTCTGTGCCTCAGTTTCCTCATCTATACTATTACCGTCAAGGTGGTGTCACGAGGGAAGGTTCCAGCAACCCCTGACGGAGGGCACAAGAGGACAGCATCGTGTATACCTAAAGGATGGTTAGCCTTCACAAAGATGGCCTGGTAGGAATATCAGGGGAGCAGAAGCATGATGAAGGTAAGTAGGACCTTTGGGGCCCTATGGAGGTGGCAAAGCTAATGATCAGGCTCCGGGCACCGGGCTCTGTGGGAGCTGTTGTCATTGTCACTCGTCACCATCATTGACTTTGTTGTCAGCACCATCAGCAGCAGCAGAACATTGACACCGAATGCCTGATGGCGCACAACAATTGAACTCTTTGTGGATAATTATGTGACTCTTTGCCTGTGAATAAATTATCCCCTACCCCAATGGTTGTCAACTGGGGGTGACTTGCCCCCTCCAAGGAACACTTGGCAACATCTAGAGACACTTTTAGTTGTCACAGCCTAAGGGGTTGCCACAACTAGTGAGTAAGGCTCATTAAACTTCCTATAAGGCACAGGACAGCCCTAAACAAAGAGCTATTGGGTTCAAAATGTCAATGGTGCTGAGGCTGAGACTCTGCTCAATATCTACACCCTTGATGTTGAAAGCGTGACTGAGAGCTAGCGTTACCCAGGAGCTGGTTTCTCAGGCCTTCTGAATTAGAATCTGTCTACATATTAACGTTTGAAGAACATGGTCTTAAAAAAAAAACATAGCTGGCAAACCAAACTATTAACCATATAGACCAAATGCCAGGAATTTGGGGTCAAAGAAAACAGAAGACAGACTAACAGTGGATGATGGAAGGATGGATGGATTGGTGGGATTAAGATTAACTGAACACCTAACATGTCCCAGGGACCAGGCTAGACACGCTACATGGGTTACCTCATTTATCTCCCAAACAACCCCTATCTGGGCAAAGCCTGGAGAGACGACACCAAACCATGGCCTCCCTGACATTTATCTTGAAGCTTTCCAGAATCTTCCTACTACCATGTAAACTAGATTATATTAAGAACATGGCTTCATACTTATGCTTACATGTAAAACCCTAGTTATAGTTGGCATCAGATGTTAACTTCTTGTTTCTTACTCAAGGAGAGGCACATCATTTTTACACGCGCAAAGAATGCAATTCCCTTCTCTGTTTCCTCTTAAAAGGTCAATAAATATCTCGTTTTGCCGTCAATGAAATTGTGTGAATTCTCCACAATCTGCATGTTTCCTTTCATTAAGAGGACATACTTAAGGTTAACGATAAGATTTAGTAACATTGAGTCTTTATGGTCCAAAAGCTCAATGACTGCAGCACAGGGATGGAATAACAACAATATCTGCCATTTATTAAACACCTACTGTTTGCCATATGCTTTCTGTCAGTATCTCTCATCTGCCACACAAGCTTCTTAGTCCTCATCTTTCAGAAGAAGAAACTAAGCATAGATTTGGCCATGGCACTAGATGGCTGGGTCGGGATTGGACATGAGACCTGTCTGGCTCCAAAGCTCAAGTTCAGCTCTGCTACCAGCACCAGGGCAGTCACAGACAATAATGAAAACAAACGAACATGGTTGTGTTCTAATAAAACTTTATTGACAAACAGCCCAGGCAGATCTGGCCCCTGGGATGTAAAGGTTTGCCAGCTCCTGACCTATGCAGTCTCTAGGGTTTCTTCACACCCTAGCATTCTATGGCTTATGTATAAGAGTAAGTCCTAGACTAGAGGTTGAAAATAGTGGTCCAGGCCACATCCAGTCCACTGACAGGTTGTGTTCAGCCCAGAGTGTTTATTTGTTAAGGACATTTGAAACACACCCAAAAGCAGAGACGAGTGCAATGAATCCACATGAACCCATCACCCAGTTTCAGCAACTATCACCACTTTGCCAATCTCATGTCATCTCTCCCCCCACACATGTTTATTTTGGGGGAAGTATTTTAAAGCAAATCCAGACATCATACTATTTCACCCATAAATACTTCAGTACATCTCTCTAGCAGATAAAGACTTTTAAAAAACACAACCACACAGCCATTATCCCCCTAACAAAATGAAGAATAAGTCCTTATTAGCATCCAGTACCTCTTACACATTTAAATTTCCCTAATTGTCTCCAAAATGTCTTTTTACGGGTGGTTTGTTTGAATCAGGATCCAAATAAGGTCGACATGTTGTATTCACACAGAGCTTTTAAATTTTTGAATTGGTTGTCAACATGTGAAAATCTGGATTTCACATAAACATCGGAGTTTCAACTTTTCTTGGGGGGAAAAGAAATGGAAATATTTGCAGCCTGGCAGCTTCCTCACCGTGAAGGCGGTAGCACTGAGCCTCCAGCACACGCTCGGGATGAGGATTTGGGTTCCCCGCACCCCTCCCATCACAGCCCCCACGTTGTGTCCCCTGCAGCAGGATTCCCGCAGGCGATAGAGCTTGCGATGCCTATTTCTAGTCTCTTCCTGCCACCTCACCCCAGAAGTCACTTGGGCCACTCTCTGGCCCACCTTTCCCTCCACCCAACCCCAAACTGCCCCTTTATCATTATTTTTCCTCCATCAGAGTCTACACAATTCCTCCTGGAACTGGGGGTGGGGTAGAGAGGAGGGGTTTACCCAGAATATCTGGCCAGCCCTCTAGCCCCTGGGGTGGCTGCCTCCAGGGCACTGGGAAAGCTCCCCTGATCTCTGAAATGCTCCCCCACCAGCTCAGCTTCTGCCAGATGCTCGCAGAGAACAGAGCTCACCTTCCCAGGGAGAGAGTAAGCTTTCCTGGAATTTACTGTGTGATCTTGAAGAAATCACTCTCCCTTTCTGGGCCTCAGTTTCCCCTTCTATACCATGGGGGGATTAGTGGGGGGCAAAGTTGGGTAACAGGATGGACTGAGTTGAGTTTCTGAATGAGACAGGAGAAATTCTGAGCTGACAATCGCCGATCCTGTGATTCTACTGGTCATATATGGCCTCATCCCTCAGTCACCAGGATGGCCAAGGGGGAGGAGAGGGGCCACCAGGGGCTGAGGAGGAGGAGGAAACAGTCTGCATCCCTACTTTCCTCTCCATCTTCCCAGGCCACCAGCTTCTAACGGTGGGTGCACGCTATTCTTGATTTTCTTTCCCTCTGGGTACTGACCAAGCCTCGCAGTGGCACATACAAGGTATCCGCTACAGCAGGACAGATGCACAGAAACGCTAAGGCCAGCTCTGAGTGTGTGCAGCGGGCAGGGATGGCCGCGTACAGCAGGAGTGAGATGGCAGTGGTAGGCTCAGGTTCTGAAAAACAGGAATCAGGCAACAGCCCACCCTGGGGTGATCTGTCAGGCAGAGGACTCCAGCTGCAGGGAAGCCAGGTGGCAGTCGCAGCCCAGTGGGGGAGTCAAACACATAAACAAGCAACTAAAATAAAATGTGATAAATGCGAGAATAGAAACCTGCATCAGGCACCTGGGGAACACAGCGGAAACGGTCTATCTGTTTATCCAGTTATATATGCCTCCACCTCATTCCAAAAATGATTTGAACAGGCTAGCAAAGCTCAGTGCAGAAAAACAAAGTGAAAATGAAGTAAACAAGGAAAGGAGAATCTGCAGGAAGAAGAAGGCGAAAGCAAGGGTAAAGTTGACACCCAAAACATCTGCCAAGAGACCCATACTCTTGCTAGCTTTGAGTCACAAATTTGTCTCTGAGCTTCCTAGTAGTCAGTGCAAAAGGAGAAACCCTCAAAGTTGTACAATTCATAGGGCTCCTTAAAACAAAGCATGGGACTAACACTGGAGATGTATAAGCAATCTTGATCCTGGGACCTGAGAGAAATTCCTCTCCAGTCGGTTCTCAAGACCTTAAAACTAGGTGAGAATATATGGGAACTCTCTGTAGTATATTTGCAACTTTCCTATAAACCTAAAAGTATTCCAAAATCAAAGGTTTATAATCAAAGGTTTTTTTCTTTTTCTTTTTCTTTCTTTTTTTTTAAGTCCACAGAAAGAGAGCCTCAATGTTGCTCCAAATACTCCCTCCACACTGTCGGCTAGACGCAGGTTGGTGCTATTGCTGCTTGTAACTCCAGGGGGCGCCACTCACATCTACGCACTACCTGACCTAATAGGTTTTCTATAAATATCTGCTGAAATAACTCTAAAGTGGTCAAAACCGACATTCAGGGAGTATCTAGAGATGATTGTCTGTAACATAGAAAGGATATCGACTGGAAATCAGGATTACCTGTCGAACAGGTAATCCCAGATGCTTTAGAGGCATTTTAAGCTACCGCAGTAGGCCTCAATTATTTGACGTTTTGTTTCTGTTTGCTGGTTTCTGCCAATGTCACGTCCCTGGCCAGTGACAAAGTCACAGGTTAGAATTTAGAGAGCAGAACATGACAAGACTGGAGAGACCCACCATTTTGAATAAGCAGGTGGACTGTAACTGGCTCTTTTTTTTTTTTTTTTTCTTTTTCAGAACTATTAACTTTAAAGTGAGACAATAAATTTTTTTTTCAATAAGAATGTAGCTGCTTATGGCTAGAACATTATCCAGGACATCTGACCTTAAGGCTACAAGGAAAACAAGATAGTGGGAAGGAAATTCTGGAAGGCATGGGAAAGACGTTATGCTGAATTTTGAATTTTGTGACATCTGCCTTATTTCAGTCACTCAAAATCTTATTCTATTCAAAATGTTTAGTTGATCTCTAGACCAATTCAACAAACTACAGCCTAAATCTTGGATGTGCCTCACAATAAAAACAGGATTCTTAATCAGAACATGATTCTTAGAATGAAAATGCCATCATTTTATAAAAATGCTGTGGTGTCAAGTTTAGCTGTATCTTTGTAATATGAATAAATCTACCTGAGATTTACAGCCCCCCCCCCCCCGGCTCCAAAAAAAGACCCTGAGTAATGGGAAGAATGAGCAAAGTCTCAGTCACAACTACGCAGTTGATACAATGATACAATAGTAAGCTTCCCAGGGCAGGAGTATCCAGCTCTGCCTGCAGAGATCAGGGAAGCCTTCCCAGAGGAGGTGACTTTGGACTGAGACCTCAAGGATCAGTAGGAGGTTGCCGGTCTGACAAGAGAAAGTGAGTGGAAGGACTTCCATGCAGATGGAAAAGCAGAAGCCAGTACACCAGATACCTTCCAATTGCCCCTTAAAAGCTCTCTCTCTGCTCTGCTCTGGGTCTCCTGGCTGTACTGAGTTTGGCAAAAGGGATGCTAAGGATGCCAGGCCACTCCCTGTGTCAGCCAGGATTGACTTTCCCCCTGAACTTCACGCTCACGTGGCTGAGAGAAAGACAAAGAGAGAGAGAAAGAGAGAGATCTGCTGTCCTGTGTCTCTATTTTAGGGCACTAATCCCATTATAAGGGCTCCATCCTCATGACTTAATTACCTCTCAAAGGCTCCACCTCCTAATACCATCACCTTGGGGATTAGGGCTTCAAAATGTGAATTTTGGGTGGAGGGACACAAACATTCAGTCCATAGCAGCAGGTTATAAACAAAGAGCCTCATTTAGCCTGCCCACCAAAGCACTTAATTATTCCAGCCTTGAGCCAAAATTCCCATGCTGACCCCCCGGGTAAGGCGGAGGTGAGAGAGAACAGCTGTCGGCCTGGGTTCCAATTGCAGGTCCGAATAGGTCACTTCAGGCATTTCCCCAGAAAGGACCAGAATTCTAGTCCAACAGTGAAAAGTCAGAATGGGGTCAGTCACCAAGTCAGAGCCTATGGTCTCAGAGAAGCTGCTCAGAAGCCCCAGAGATCCTGTTCCTCTGCCCTCACATCCTCTTGACCCTGGTCTTGCGGCATCTTTCCAGAGACCACCAGGGAAAGATTCAAAGTCTAGGAAAATAGTGCTCAGACTTTCGTGCACATCAAAACTCAGGGAGCCTGTTGACAATATAAACACTGAGATGGTTAACAAGCTCCCCTAGTGGCTCGGAGGTACACCAGAGTTTGAGCACACCAGACCAGGGAGACCCTGACATGGGATAAAAGAAAGGACTTCACTATCTGGTGGGTCTTTCTTATTGTCATTACTATTACGGGATCATTGAAGAACTGAATTTTACAACAAGTATTTATCAAAATCAAGTAGTTGAATAATCATAAGAACCAACAATGGCCGTATCACAGGACTTGTACCTACCATGTACCAATTTCCTTACATGCATTAAAAATGCATCCTATGTAAACAAAAGAGAATATACACATACAGTGGAGTAGCATTCAGCCTTAATAGTGTTCAGCACATTGACACAGGCTACAACAAGGATGAAACTTGAGGACATTATACTAAGTGAAATAAGCCAGTCCCCAAAGGACAAATACTGCGTGTTTCCATTTACATGAGGTTCCTAGAGGCGTCAGATTCATAGAAACAGAAGATAGGTGGTTGCCAGGGGCTGCAGAGATGGCAGTGGAGAGTTAGTGTTTAATGTGTAAGGAGTTTCCATTTGGGAAGATGGAAAAGTCTGGAGATGGATGGTGGTGATGGTGGCACAACAGTGTGAATGCACTTGCTGCCACTGAACTGTCCACTTAAAATACTTAAAATGGTCAATTTTATGCTATGTAGAGTTTAGCACACACACTCAAAAACTAGGTGAGGAGATGCAACTTGAACTTCCGGGTGAGACATGTGTGGGCGTGAATCCCAGCTGTCTGAGTGAGCTTTGACAAATACATCTTGACCTTCTATTTCTCTTCTGTGATTTGGGCAGAGAGGGGACAAGAATGAACGTCTCGGGGTATTGACAATGGCAGTCATCTCACCAATGTCTTCTCAAGTCATGGTCCCACAGTGCTGGGAGGTAGGTGGGTTTTATTAGCCTGATTTTGCTGAAGAGGAAGTTGAGACTCAGAGAGGTTGTGTGACATGTCTGAGGCCACACAGCTGGGAGTGAAAGCGGTAGGGCATTCACCCTACGTAAATCTGGGCTCTGCGCTCCATACACCGTGATCCTCCAGATACCCCTTGAAGCACAGGCAGAATCTCACTTTGGATTTGAGGACTCAGAGGGTGCAAACCCCGGTGCTCAATTTAGGGCTTATTGTTCAGGTACTGATATAAAATGCCATTCTGCAGCATCTCTTGGTTTACAGGCCTCCTTTATTTTTACAAATCCTATGAATGTGCAATTGAAATAGACCCCAAAAAAATGTGTCTGTAGAATCTTACGTGCTTGGAAATCAAAGGACACCTCGGCGGAGG
Organism: Camelus bactrianus; assembly: GCF_048773025.1. Classification (NCBI taxonomy): domain Eukaryota; kingdom Metazoa; phylum Chordata; class Mammalia; order Artiodactyla; family Camelidae; genus Camelus; species Camelus bactrianus. The sequence goes on along the minus strand of NC_133554.1, from coordinate 35,169,292 downwards.
GAGAAGTGGTTCTGAAAGCTGAAGTCTAAATTATGGGAATCAAGTTGAAATCTCAGTTCTGGGAGTAAAGTTCAAAATACACAGCAAGCTAGACAAGATAACAGGTATCACTGCCAAGAGAGGGGAATGGAATTTCAGCAGAAGAAAAACAAACCCAATAAAGTTCTCCATCTGAGAACTAAAGGAGGCAGATTTCCCGTGCCTGCCTCCCTGCCAAGGCCACCATGACACAGAGCCACAGAGACTGTGCACACCTCCAGGGAGTGCCATTTGCATGTTCAATAATATGAATGGCACCCCCTACAGCTGAGCAGGCAGCCCTCTTTGCCTCCAAATTAGGGGGATTTCTAAGGATGTCAAACATGGTGGGCATTCAAGGAGAGTGGTGAAGAAAGACATGGGAAGTGTCTTAATTTTCCTAGAACGTGGAGACCAGGTTTTAGAAAGTGAAAGGAATACCACCACTATGTATAGAACCCACTGTGTTAGGCTTTCCACCACACTAGGCTTTCACTCCATTTTGTCTCATTCTCAGAAAAAAAAAAAAAGTGCTCAGAGAGGTTTGGTAACTTGTCCATGGTCACACAGCCAATGAGCGATAGAACCAGAATTGGAACCCAGAACAGTGACTCCATGTCAGCTCCTCTCTATCCAGCTGGCAGCTGGGAAGACTCTGAGCCAGCCTGGACATGAATTCATCTAGGCAAAACTGGGCTACAGAACAACTTGGAGGAGATGCAAAGAGGAAATTAAGCCACAGATAGGCAACCTGAAACGTTTGAGGATAAACAGAGCAAGGGAAAGAGATTCTGGCCTCTTAAGACTTGAGGATGGAGGGAGTGAGTTAGGGTTGACCAATTAGCAGCAGGGGCTTCTCATTCTGTTCTCACTTCCCTGAGTCTCTGCCCTTCCAGCTCTCACTGGTGGATGACCAAGCTGTCCCCTGGATCCTGCACATCCTGAAGATGGCTCTATGGGAACATGGAAGGACTGAAATGCAAAGCTCTGAATGTGGATCAGGAGGACTGTCTCAGGCATTTGGGCCCAGAATTCACCTGTGAGCTCAGCACTGCCCTGGGAGATGGGGGTCTGAGTTTCAGTCCTGCCTTGACCACTTTGGGCTTGGCTTGGAACCTCGTACCTTGGTACTGAATGGAGGGCAGGTACCTCCCCTCTCTGAGACTCCAATTCCTACCTCTCCATTCAGTGCAAGGATGTTGACTTAGATGGTTTTTTTAAGCTTTTTCCGTCTCTAATATCCTTCAGTTCTAGAATTTACCTCTGCTTCAATCAGCAAGGCTAAGGGAGGCCTTCTCCAGGGTGCTGGCCTTGTTCTGCAGGTTCCCCTGGTCTGGGTGGCTCAGCTGCGTCCTGCCCTTCCCCCAGCCCTGCACGCCAAGGCTCAGGCCTCCTTCACCAACCGGCAAGGGGAGAAGGACGGGAGGGGAGCAGAATCATCTCGCCTTCCTCCGTCCCAGCACCTCCCTACCTTTCTGAATTTTTAAAAATGTCTTTACTCAGAATTCATCAAAGATTCATCAGGCTTGGGATTGGCCCAAGCATTTGCCTGAGGAGCCAAGTGGAGGTGAAATGAGCGGGGAGGCCAGGGGGCTGGCAGGCGTGTGGGCACCCAGAGCTGCCCTGCGGGCTCAGCTGGCCCTGGCTCAGTCGGTGGGACAGGGCTGGGGACAAAGGAGGCGCCCTGGGCCCCCGAGGACCCCGGACCCCGGCTCGGGGGGCCTTCCCTTCAGCATCTGGGCTGCACCTTCCCCAAACTGGGAGTACCTGTGTCTGCCCTCCTGTTTCAGAGGAGGTGGTGAGGATTGATGCGGAAATAGCGGGGCCCCACTCTGTGGGAAGGCAAGTGGGTAGCGCCCCAATTGGCTGTAAAGGAAGGCATTTGAGCTCTGTTGGCATGGTCCAGTGTTCCAGACCGGGCAGATGGAGGGGCAAGGGAGAGGCGGTGGGTCAGCCTTTCTGCTCCCAGCTTCCAGCTCCTTCCCTCAACTGCCTTCAATCTTTAGTTTCTATTGGAGATTATCTTTAGGCAGTGGGGAGGGGGAGCACCATTAATTTTTCAAAGCTTGCAAATCATAGTGAAGTCTATCCTTTCACCTTATAGAGGAGGAAACTGAGGCCCTGAGTAGACCAGTGACTTGCCCGAGGCCATCCAGCCAGAGCTGGGACCAGACCCCAGGCCAGGAGCCTCCCCGCTTCTCCACAGGCTTCACCTTGCCAATGCCTTCACGTGGCTGCGTCCTTCGCAAACCAGAGCAGCCTGCAGCGAACAGGCAGCCTGCCTGACATGGAAGAAAGACATTTCCCGGGTCAACGTAACTAGGTTGGATGGATCACCATCTGATGCCCATGATGGAATGTCCTGGCTTGTGTGTGCCTTGTAAGTGCCCTGGACTAGCCTTTCTGTGGAACAAAGAGAGTCCCTTCAGACCTGATGAACATTTGGCTTTCAGCTATCAGAGCCCTGGGGTCTTCTGGTTCAGTTCTCCAGTTTTTAGAAGAAGAAATTGAAGCCCAAAGCAGTCATGGGTCAAATTGGCAAGAAGCCTCCCGGGTGCTGGGTTAGTGCTCTTTCTGCCACATCACTGCCCCTCCCCAGGGTCTCTGTCCTCCTTTGGAGATGTCCCTCGGGCCCCCAGTGCCTCCTCCTCCCCTGGGAGTTGTAACAAGGCCAGAAATGAGGGTAGACCCTCTCTGGGGCGGGGGGGGGGGACGGGGCTTCACTCCTCTGTATCCAAGAGGCTTGGCTGGTTCTCAGCACCAGAACACCTACTGTGGACCTAGTGAGACAATAAACTGTGATAATCATGTTTTTAATAATCGCCTGGAGTTTGTTTAACATACAATCACGGCCAGCAATAAATCCAAATTAAGAGCCCAACTGGGAGGACTAAGTTAAGCTGCTTGGTTGAAAACGGAACAGCTGAGGGAGAGGAGGGGGAGGAAGAGGAAGCGGGGAGAGGACAGGAGAAGGGGAGTAACCTTCCTTCAAGGCTAGCATGCCCTCAAGAGGGACTTCAGAAAGGTGGCTGCAAGGAAATGGACAGGTCCAGGCCTGGCCCCAGCATCAACCCCAGCCCTAGCGTCTGTGTTGGTTTCTTAACCCCAAAGGATTTCTTCAATGGTCCAGGCAAAGAAAACATCTCAGTTCCCAAACCAGGGAGCTGTCAAAGAGACAACATTCATTCCCCCGCCTGCAGACACACCAGCGCTGTGCAGCGGGATCTTGCTTGTCATATTCAGTTCTGCTCCCCCAGCCCCTGGCATCTAATAGTCAATCAGCAAATATTTGTAGAATAAACAAATGGATGGATGGAGGTGAGTGAACCCTTCCGTGTCCCTTTCTTCGTTCGCTCAGGTTCTCCCCCCTAAGTATCTGTTGCGCGCCTGCAGCACCTGGGGATGCAGATGGGCAAGGTCTCTGCTGTCCAGGAGCTCACTGCCAAAGGCACAGAAAAACAGATAGATTCTGGTCTGTGTGATGCTCTCTGAGAAAGAGCGCCCAAAGGGGTGGTGAGAGGGGTTCACAAGGGCTTGCAGGAGGTTTCTTGAAGCTGAGTCCTGACAGCAATTAAGTGTTTAGGTGGTGGTGAGAGAGAGGTCAGGTTTCGGGGGTGATACTGACCTGAGAATAGTGTTCCAGACCAAAGGAATGGCGCGTACAAAGGTGGGGAAGCGAGAGAGGAAGTGGCAAGTTCAGAGAACTGAGGATAGTTCTGTGAGACTGGAGAACAGGATTAGGGCTGGAAGATGGGGAGGGAGGGAGGGAGGGATGAAGGCAGACGTTGGCAGGGGCCAGATCGTGAGGCTTTGCGTGAGCATGCTAAAGAGTTTGGACTTTATCCTGAGGGCAAAGGGAAGTTATTGAAGGGTTTTAAACCCGGGGAGGACATGACCGGAATTGCAGTTTGGAATCTCACTTTGGCTGCAGTGTGGAAAATGGATTCGAGGTGAGGGAGCCTGGGGCCAGGCAGAGCAGTTAGGAGGCTGCTGCAGTGATCCAGGCCAGGATAAATGATGACCTGGACCAGACAGCAGCAGGGGGATGGAGGGACGGGGACACGTCCCCTGGGAAGGGTCAAGGAGGGGGAGCAAAGGGTCATGGCGACTGAATGTGGGAGGGAGGCGGTGGTGGGGCAGACTCCCAGGTATTTTGGGTGGTTGGACAGATGGCAGCATCGCTGAAGACAGAAACAGGAGCACGCCTGGCAGAGGCACTGGGTCTGCAGCAAACATCTCTTGGGGAGGAAGAAGCCGCTCGCCCCAGTGTCTGAAGCCTCCACAGGAAAGATGGGCAGAACACATCTGAGCCCCCCAAATGGAGAAAGCCCACAACACAAGGCCACCATCCTGGGCAAGACTCCCACTGGCCTTTGTGACTGAAGCAGAGGCAAATTCCAGAACCTCAGGGGCCACTTGCTCCAGTGCCTGCAACTTCTAAAGGAAGACATTCTTCCCTCTGTCTTCCCTAAATCCAGCCTGCTGCAGTGACTTGCCCAGCGCCTCCCTGGAAGGCAGAGCTGTGAGTCCTACAGTATCTAGGCTGGAGCAGGCCTTCGAGAAACATCTCCATCAACCCCTTCATTTGACAGTCTTGGAAGCTGCGGCCTGGGGAGCATGGTGACTTGCCCATGGTCACCTAGCGCAAGTCAGTGGCCGAGCTGGGAACAGAGTCCAGGTGTCCTGACTCCAGGCAGAGACATTTCACAGCGATTGTTCCAGTTGCTGTGCAACTTCCTGACCCTCTCTGAGCCTGTTTCCTCAGCTGTAGAAAGAGAACCAGATGGATTGAATAAGAAGGCACATGTGAAAGGCTTTTTGAGCTTTACCGTACCACAGGTAGAGAGCAGCTTCATATTTTTGTTGTTACTTTTTAAACAAATACTTGGCCTGTGCCTGGTCCATTCCACATATGCCTCTATACAGCAGGGGGGCTGCAGAGGTGACCGGGACAGAGACCGCCAGTGGGAACTGCCCCCCTCCACTGGCTCTGCACCCTAAAGGCTGGTGCATTTCAGCAGATGGGTCCTTCCTGCCAGGACCCCCCTCACTGACTCTGGCCTCAGCCACGCTCCTTCCAGGACCTGAGATCCCACCCAGATCTATCAGCCCAGGGAGGGGACTGATTGCACGCCATCCAATATTCATTCAACAATCCTTCATTGTATGCTGGACCCTCTGCCATCAAGGATCTTACAATCTGATGGGCCTGAGGTGCACAGGCAGTCCCACCTGCAAACAGATCATGTTTCAGTCACACTCAAAATAAAAAGCCTAAATCTTCCCTTGTCTCAAGGACCTGGTCAACCACACTGATCTCACGTGCCAGCACTGCCTCTCCCTCATGTCACTCCAGCCACACATACCCCCACCTTTTCTTTAAACGTGTTGAGAATGGTCCCACCATATGGTCCTAGCACTTGCTGTACCCTCTGTGTGAAGTGCTCCTCCCTAAATACCTACATGTTTCACACCCTCCCTCCATTCAAGTCTCTATACAAATATCACCTCCTCAGGGAAGGCTTCCCTGATTACCCTAGCTAAAAGAGCCATCCCTGATCCCTCTCCATCCTCCATCCTGCCTTATATTTCTTCAGAGCTCTTACCATGACCTTCCTTTTTAATTATTAGGATTACATTTTTATTTGTTTATTTGTTTACTACTTGTTTCTCCCAATGGAATATAAGCTACATGACGTAAGAGACTTGGTTTTATTCACTGCTTCATCTCAGTGCCTAGAACAGATCTCCATAAATGTTGATTGATTGATTTATTGATTGATTGAACGAATGAGTAAATGAATGGAGTCAATACTTGTGGCCCTCAGGCCATGAGAGAAGCACCTACTGCAAGTCCCTGTTTCTAAAGGCACTTCTCAAAAACGCCTTTGCAATTCTGAAATGTAGATACATATGCTTAAAGCAGGATTTCTCTTCCCCCGAAAGCTATTATGAAATCGATGGTGCATCTCACAATCAATGGCCTCTTCCAGTTGAGGAAATGCACAAGAACCCAGAGAGGCAGGGACTCATCTTCTCCAAGGAGACTCCGTGGAAACTTCCCCAAGCACAGCATGATTAGCGGAGCTTTTAGGGATGAGTGAGCATTTTCTGTAACGAGACTGTAGAAAGGGCATTCTGGGCAGGAGAAACAGCACGTGCAAAGGCGTGTCACACCGGTTATCTTCTCTCCTTGGGAGGTAACATTATTATTCCCATTTCACAGATGAGGAAACCGAGGCTACCCTTCCAGCACCTGTAATGGACACTTAATAAACATTTTATTTTCTCACAAATATTAATTGAGCACCTACTGTGTTCGAGGCCTTCTGCCAGGTCCTATTTCTAAATAAGGTCTATACATGTCATGCTCGTGCTGGTCTCTCTGCATAGAGGCCTTCATCACCTGAAAAACTCCCCAGATGCTTCAAGACGCTACTCAGATGCCACCTCTTCTGTGACCTCCCTGAGTAGGATCTGTCACTCCCTTCTCTGCTTCCCTCCCACTCTGCAGGGCCCTCAGCATAGCCCGGGGGGTTCACTTCTCACCTTCCCCTTCTTCTAGGGCAGAGATTGGGCCCAGCACGCCATCTGGCACACAGTAGGTCTTCAAAATGTGTTGGTTAAATGTGTGAGTGAATGAATGAACAACCAAGGGGTCCACAGAAAGGTGCTGCCCTAACAGAGACCAGAATCAAAAGGGAAAATTTGGGGAGGGCTTAGCTCAGGGGTTGAGCGCATGCTGGGTTTAATCCCCAGTACCAGCATTAAAAAATATATAAATAAATAAAATTTAATTACCTCCCCAAAAAATTTAAAAAATCAACAGCTCATATAACTCAATATCAAAAAAACAAACAAACAAAAAAAAAACAAGTTTTGTTTTGTTGTTTTTTTTTAAGGGGAAGACATGCAGACCTAAAATGTGTCAGAGAGAGCCAGCCTTAGCCTCCACCTCCGTTCAGCCAAGCCCTGGGATGCTCAGAGCAAGGAAGGTGGGGTTCTGGGCTTCCTCCAGCCAAGGGCAGTGATGAGGGAGGCGTTCATTAAGGAGGTAGCTGTGCACAGGGCTTTGAACGGGGGAAGGAAGCACTTTCCTAGGAGGAGAAGGTTGGGGGGTTGAGGACAGCCGGGCAGGCTTGTGATGACAGCGGCCACGCCTGGGGAAATCAGGGGCCGGAGTGCTCATTTAACAAATGGAGCTGGCATTGCACAGCCCTTCACCAGCAGAACAAAAGTAATCTTTGGGTTTGCAGTTAATTTGTTCTTTTAATGGACCCATCTTGTTATCAGCTATTAAAATGGGCTTTCCCCATTAGCTGCTAGAGTCCAGGGAGGCAGCTGGTTTCCCAGTCCCTCCGCCTTAACAAGGACCAAATGGACTGGCACATATGTGTCCAGGCAGTGGGGTGTGCAGGGGGTGGGGGCGCTGTTAGCTCGTTCACACACACTAGCTCTGAGGCATCTGAACCCTGTGGACACGCACAGTGAAACTTACACAGGATTTGTTGGACAGAGAGTCGCGAATCCAACCAACATCCACACACGGATGTGGATGTGGAAAACAGTGAGTCCTATATCCATAAATGGCAGAGCTGAAAAGATCCTTAGAGACTACTGAGCTTAGAGACCCTCTTTTGATAAAGGGAAAAGCCCAGAGAAGGAAAGAAATTTCCCTGTGGCTGCACAGCATCCTGATGCCAGAGCTAGACCTGGAACGCAGGTCTCCCAGTGCCTGGTTTCAGTGGTCTCCTAAAATATCAGCTGCAAAGACTGGTCCAGGTCCCTCAGAAATGGGTTTCCCAACAGTACCCTGGGGCCCTCCTTCTTGTTTATTTTCCACTCCACTAATCTGTCTTCCAAACATAAACCTAATTACAGCATCACAGCTCAGCTCACAATAGTTGTAATAGTTACACACCCAGGCACGTGTGAAGCACTTTACAGTTTACAAACAGCTGGATCTCATTAACTCTCCGTCTCAAAGGTAGGTAGAGCTGGCATTATTTTAATCCCCATTTTCCAGATGAGGAAGCCAAGGCTCAGAGCCAGTAAGGGATTTGCCCAAGCTCACAGCTATTGGAAAGATAAGGCCAGGATTCAAAGCCAGTCCTCCCAAATCCAAATCCAAGTACCCCCAGGGCAGGACTGTGATTTCTTAGTGCAGAAATCGAGGTCCCCTCTCCCAAAACTATACTCAAAACCACAAGCCTTCAGGCACGCGCACATGCACCCATCACCCCAACACATGTGTGTGCACAAATGAGCAGGGCTGGAATGTACACACGAGAAATGGCTTCCCCCAGCCCCCAACATATTCGGCCCCCCAGCCAAGGCTGGCCCAAATCTGCTGACACTCCAGGCACTTAATAAGCAAAAACATCAAGTCACTCAATCAATAGGCTCAGCTGTTGACAACAAGCGAGGACTGAGCGCTCCTAAGAGCTAATAACGCTTTGAGCTATAAACATGGCCATTAGCTGGGCTCCCGCCCTGCCAAGCGGGCTCTGCTGCTGTGGGCAGGGGCGCCCGCGCCTGCAGCCAGAGGCCATGGCATTTCGAGGTTGGCTGAACCCACTCAGCCTGCCCAGACGGGGCTGCGGCTGCCATCTCCCTCCCCTGACTTCCCTGGGTACTCCCGCCCAGGACCCAGGAAGAAGCTGCCAGGCTGAGAAGGCCACAGACGGATCCCACCAGGACACGTGGGCACTCTGAGGGTCACCTCTGGGTTCTAACTTTGAAACCCATGCTGTCTCACAACCACCAGTGCCGCCCCTGGGGACCTGCCAGGGCAAGATGTTACACATCCAGGTCTCAGAGAATCAGAGAGGATGCCTGACTCCTGGCGGAGCCATTTATGAGCTGCAGGACCTTGGGCAAGTTACTTAACATCTCTGTGCCTCAACTTCTTCATCTGTAAAATGGGAATAACCACCACCTCCCAAGGTGACTGTGGGACGTAAGTGTGATTCTCTGTACCTAACAGAGTGCCCAGAACATGAAAGATGCCTGATAATCAAGGAAGGAGGAAATTGACCCCTAGAGGCCACCTGCAAGGGTGGGAGAAGCCAGCATGGTTGGAAGATCGGGGGGGAGTGGCAGAACTAAGGGGGTGAAACGGAGATGGGGGATGGGAGGGGGGAGGGAACTTGTACCAAGGGACATACCTTGATGTCAAACACAGTCAGGCAGCCAGCAAAAGGGTCTGTCTATTTCCAGCTGTTTCCTCCAGATGATGTCTGACCTTAAAAACCCTGCTCAGCCAGGGCAGGTGGGGGAGGTGTTAGCAGACCTGGTATTAGCAAACCTGGATGGCTCCGGAAGACAGTGCCCTGCTAAGATGCCAGCCCTGGATTAAGGAGGGCACTGGGGCCCCCTCATGGATCTTAAATCCAGGCACAAGATTCCACCAGCCTCTCCTTTTAAATGAATCAGCCCCGGCAGGGAGTTGCAACATCTGAGGGTTGCCCTTAATTAGTTGTTGTTTCAGCAGATAGAATCAGGGGGCATGTACTCCCCCAACTTCCCAGAGGAAAATAATATGCCTTCTTAGTAAGTAGGATTATTTGAAAGTGGTGTCAAAACAAAAGGCATTTCCAGCCCCCCTGGAAATCTCTTGGCATTTTTCACTTTACAGTGGTTTCTCCTATCTGCCTCTGCCTCTCTTGCTGTGCTCCTCTGTTTCTTTTTGTCCTTCTCTGTCTCTTTCGGTCCCTCTATCTCTCTTTTATCTCTCAGGGATAACCTGTGCACTCACGTGCATGTATAAGCAACCTTACTCCTCCTACTGCTGACCCTTTTCACCCAGTTCCAAACGGCACTCCTGAAAACGTTCGAATTAGAGTTTCCACCAATGACCCAAGACTGAGGGGGAAAGTGCCTTTGTGGGGCCGTGGTTCAGGACCACGGACAGAGTTTCCTGTTGGCCACACAGGGACTTCCAGGCCCTGAGGAAGGGGTCCTGGATCAGGGTAAGTGGGGTGGGCGGAGCCTGGGCTGCACAAGATTCCACCATCCTCTCCTGGAACTGGTGAGGGTGGAAGAGGAGGGGCCTGAATCGATGGGAGTGGGCTGGGCTTGAGGCCAGAGGGAGGATAAAAGGAGAGCGAGGGTGGAGCACTGGATGTCTGGGAGTGTCAAGGGGTGGGGCTGTGAGTTTGGGGTGCCTGAGCATGAGTGAGCTGAGCAGAAGGGCTCGTCTATTCATTCAAGTGGACGTGAAGGCAGATACGAGGGATGTGCCGATGGGTTAGAGTCAACCCAGTGTTAGAGTTGCGTTGCTTTCAGCCTTCCTATTCCCTCTTCCTCACTCCCTGGGGGCAGGAGGGGCCACCTCCAGGGCTAAGCCCCAGGGAGGGCTGAGTAGCAGGAAAGCTGAGCTCACACTTGTGGCTGTGCTTGTGGAAGGAAGGCAGGGAAGGGAAGCAGGCCATTCCACCAGGCTGGCGGGTAAATATTTAGAGGGCTGCTTCCACGTGTATAAAAACTCAGCCCGTCTGCTAGGCTGTGTTTGCAGAGGCTGGGAGGGGAGAGCTGGATCTCGGCCAGTCAGGAAGCCTGTTTAAACCCTCGAACACACAGCTCCCCAGCCCACGCTACACCGGCCTTCTGGCTCTTAAAGACGCACACGGGGCACTCAGCCCACTGGCTTACACGCTCGCACTCACTAGCACACTGCACACGGGGACATGATTACACACACACACACAGAGCTTAGCGGCTCCTGCATAGATGCACACGTGAACACACACCATGGCACCCAGATACATACAATACACTCAGATCCAGACAGATACAGATGGTGCCCTGCACACCAGCATTCGTTCTCTCTGTCACATACACATACACACACAAAGACACACACACACACAGCCACACTGTATCACATACACAGCCAGACCATATAGCTCACCTGTCATTACAAATAGATCCGTAGTGGCCCATAAAGCTCATCCAATGACTCATACTCACTCAGGTCACAAGGCCTCACACCCACCAATGTACACTTGGCCTCAACACACAGGGAGAAGCAAGCACAGATGAAACAATATCACGGGTGGACCAGCGCGTACACGGAACATATCCATGATCTCTCCCAGGGACCAAATTAGACGTTAAATGCCACTCACACACACAAGTACCAGCACACACACAGGCATTAACACTTACGGACTCGAATAACTGGTACATCATCACACACAGTTTATTTATCAAAGGAACAGGCAACTCACCACCATCCGGAGGCTTTATACTGTAAGTAGAATGTCTGTAGGGTAGTGGTTAAAGGACTCACTCTGGAAGCACATGGCCTGGGTTAGAATCCCACTCCAATTTATGAGCTGATCTTGAAGGAGGGAGGGTGTAATTATTAAGTGAACTCATGAACTTTGAAAGGTATCAAACACATGGGAAAACGCAGTAATTATCACACAGATTACATGTATAATTACTGTTTTTGTTTCATAAGTAAGGAAGTTGAGGCCCAGAGAGTGGAAGTGACTTGTCCCAAGTCGTGAGAATGATGACTGAGTCCACAGCTGACACTGTAAATCAATTACACTTCAATTAAAAAATAAAATTAAAAAAAGAACAAAATAATGCCATTTGCAGCAACATGGATGAATGGACCTAGAGATCATCATTCTAAGTGAAGTAAGCCGGAAAGAGAAAGAAAAATACCATATGATATCACTCATATGAGGAATCTAAAAAAAAAAAAAGAAAAGAAAAAAGAAAGGAGACTATGAACTCATCTACAAAACAGAAACAGATTCACAGACATAGTAAACAATCTTATGGTTAATGGGGAAAAGGGAGGTGGAAAGGCGGGTGGGAAGGGATAAATTTGGGAGTTTGAGATTTACAAATGTTAGCCACTATATATAAAAATAGATTTTTAAGAAGTTTCTGCTGTATAACACAGGGAACTATGTTCAATAGCTTATAATAACCTTAAAGAAATAAATATGAAAACGAATATATGCATGTGTATGCATGACTGGGACACTGTGCTGCACACCAGAAATTGACACATTGGAACTGACGGTACTTCAGTTAAAAAAATTTTTTTAATAAAAAATAAAATTGACAAAAAAGAATGATGACGGAGGTGGTGATGGGTAGGGATGATGATGATTTGACAGTAGGTATGTATTTTGTGCTTATGAGAGCCAGGTACTGTTCTAAGTGCGTTTGTTAACTATTATCTCATTCGAGCCTCATAACAACCATAGGAGAGAAGCCTTTTTATTATCAGCATTTTACAGTTGAGGAAACTGAGGTACAAAATTGTTGAGTAACTTGCCCCAAATTGCACAGTTAGAGTAAAAGCAGGAAGCAGCGTCCAGAGTCATTGCAGAGTTAAGTAGGCCCTTCCCGGCCTTCGTGACCCACTAATTCCCCAGCCACCCTCCACATGAACTCCTTTGACTGATATTGGGGTTACTCCCTGTGACTCCGACTCTCCCCATGTGCCAGGGCCTTTCTCACTGGCTGTCAAGACCTCTTCTCTAGTTTGCATTCTTTCCTAGGAATCTAGACTTTCCCTTGGTCCAAGGTGTGGGAAACCCAAGGGGACTGGCACCAAGAGCCTGGATTCCATTCCTGGGTCAGTGACTCAAGGATCCCACGGCTAGGCCAAGTTCTTTAACCTATCTGGCACCCAGTCTGCCACCTGTGAAATGAGAATGACTGTGTCTCCCTCGGAGGCATCGGGCTTATTCAAGACCATGGTATTTGTATACTGCAGAGACCTTGACGGCAGCACTGGGGAACTAGGGAGCGCCCAGAAACCTTGACTCTCAGATTCAGGATCTCAATTTGGCTTTGGTGGGAATGTTCACATACACTGGGGTCCTTCTGAAGAAGTACTTAGGGAATGACGTCTCAGGACCAGCAGGGGCAGAGCCTTGGAAGCAAACTGGCTTACATGCCTTTTTACAGCAGTGAGGAAAATGTATGTCTCAGTCAGAATTGGCCACATGACACTGTAGTAAAAAATAACCCCCAAATCTCAGTGATAGAAAAACCACATTATTTCCTGTTCACACTAATAGCCATCACCAGTCGGCAGGGGGCTCTGTTCCCAGTCATTGCAGGAGCCAGGCTGACGGAGCAGCTAATATCTCCCTTGTTACCAATCACTCTACCTGAAGGAAAAGAGAGCTCTGGCTCTCACTTGGGCAACTGAGTGCTTGGCCTGGAAGTGACAGGTGTCAATTCTGCTCACAAGTCAGGAGTCAGAAGAAACACAGTCCCACGTGAGGGGACGGGGCAGTGCAATCCAACCATGTAGGTGGGGGCAGCTGGAAATAACTGGATAGTAGTACTGAAGATGACCTCGAGGAGGAAGGAGGTGGCAGCTGCGAAAACGCCAGGGTGCACTGCACCCTGCAGCCACAGCCCCAGGGGTGGATGCAGCCCTCCGTGGCAAGCACGCCCAGTCCTGTGAATCATCTCCACCCAGTGTGACTTTCCAGAAGGACGTGGACTATGACGTCCCAGAGGCCTGGATTCGATCACTGGCTCTGTGCCTTAATGCTGCGAGACTGCAGGACAGTTACATCCTCTGTGAGCCTCCGTCTCCTCATCTGTAAAGCAGGGTGAACTCCCTGCCAGGAAGAAAGTCATGAAGGTAGCCCCTGTATCGTGCCTGCCCACCATGCGCTGCACAGAGAGAGCACTCAGAAAACGGTGACTGCTTCTCCCAAGGGCTAAGGCAGTAAAGAGACCCATCCTCCACCTGGCCCCAGCCTCTGAGCCTGGCCTTGCCCCTCCTCGGTCCATCCCACCCTGTCTGCTTCCTGTTGGCATGGGTTTCCACAACCCTGTCATGCCGTGTAGTGAGGCTGACGCATCCCCAGCCAGTGGTACCCACTCCATGGAAGGGAGAGGGTGATAGTGGCTTCCTGGGAGAGGGTGACCCAAAGAAAACCTCAGTGGCTTGTTTGCATGCTCATTAATGAGGAAAACTGTCATCACTGAAACCTAGGGACTAGAGAGGAAGAAAGAGATGTTCCAAGCAGCACAGATACCCTGATCACGAGCATCTTAACCTCCAGAGAAGGACTGGTGGGCCACGCCCAGCTCAGGGCACTGGAGAAGGGGGAGTCTATCCTCCCTGTCCTCAAGCCCATCCCTGCTCAGCTTCCTCATCGCCTCTCTCTATTCTTTCTCCCAGAGCTCCAGCTACCACCCGTAAACACACGGCTCTCAAATCTCTCTCTGGTCGAGACCTACTCCTGAGCTCCAGGCCCATATGCCCCTTTTGTCCTGTCTCCCACCATGTCCAAGTCCACAGACAGCCCCCAATTCAACCTGCCAACCTCCCTCACTGTCTATCCCCAGTCCACCCCAACCTGGTCTTCCTCCCACACTCCCAATGTCCATGCAGGAATTTTTGCAGGCATTCGTCTGTTCAGCACAGCTCTAATGCTGCCTGCCTGCCAGGCCCCATGCCAGGAGCTGGGGATGCTGACATGAAAGACATAGTCTTGGCCCCTGGCAAGTTCTCAGTCTAAAGAGGAAGACAGGCAGGGACCAAGCACCACAGGGCAATGGCAGGGACACGTGGAGCAGAGGATGAAGTGACAGAATTTGTAGGTGAGGCAGGGGTGGTCAGGAAAATTGCCCAGTGGAGGCAACCTGAGGCATGTGTGTCCTGGGAACAGCTGGGAGGGGGCGTTCCAGGCAAAGGGAATAGCACGATGTTTAAACAGCATGATGCGTTCAAAGAACACATCCTCTGTGGCTAAAGCATAAGGTGTCAAACTGGAGGCAAGGAGTGAGCTGAAAAAATGAGGGTGCAGACAAGTGGGGACACGTGTTTTGGTATTGCCTTGCTGGGTCCCTTCATCCACCAACGGGGGTGTTGTGAGTAGAAAACACGTGAGCAGGTGGTCCTGCCGGGGAGCTGGAGATCTCTGGGGATGCTCTGGCAGAGCCTGGGTTCACCCAAATCTCCCATCTGCACTGCTGCTTACTTCTAGCTCAAGCATCCTCTTAGCCTGTGCTCGCTGTGACCCCTTCAGCCCTGACCCTGCCTCATTTTCCTGGACTCTTGGTCGCTCTCTAGTACCCTGCAGCCTTGGGTTGCCTGCCATTGAATTAGGTCCACCCAAGGTCCAGCCAGCTGAAACCTAAAAGGGACCTGTGGCTGCCCCTTCAGGTGAAGCTTTGCAGAGATGAGATTGATGGGGCCGGGGTGGGGGCTGGAGTGAGCAGCCCAGCCACCTCCAAGTCAGTGCTGCAGCAATTCCAAGGAAGCACTGGGACTCTATTCTGAGGGCAATGGGAAGCCGTAGAGATTCTAAAGAAGGAAGTGACAATGCTGGATTTGTGAATTAAATAGATGATGGGAAGATGTGAGTGATGGCCGCATTGTGCTTGGCCGCAGACAGCTTGCTGGAACACTCAGCAGGGTGGCAGCCCTGGCCTGTCTGCCCGTAAAGGAGGGACTTTGGAGCACAGAGTGCACTGAGGGGAGCCAGACTCTAAAGTCCGTTTCCCAGACCTGCAGGAGGCAGAGCTCACCCATTCCCATCTCTTCATGTCCATATGGAGTCAAGGTCACTGTGAGTTGTTACCCGAGCTGAGCTTGAGCCCAACCTCCAGTCCAGGCTTGCAGAACCTCTGTGGCTGAGAGCTGAAAAGGGAGCCTCATGGGAGGGAGGGAGGGAAGAAGCCATCCCAACTCTCTGCAAGGGAGTGGGGAGTCCCCCAGGCCCCACCCCAGTTCCCTTATGAACGCAGCCTGAACCGGTAACCCCACTTCTGCCACATCCAACTCTTCTGGACCTACTGTGATGCGGGCAGAGTCACCAAATCAGCATCCTTGCTGCCCCGAGGGCCGGGTTATAAAGAGGTAGAAAGCCCGCATGGGAGTCCCAGCATCCTCCCTGGTGTCCAAACAGAAGAATTCCAAAAATCGAAACTTAACTTACAGGGAGGGACGCACCCACAAACATACCAACACGTGGGAGCTGCCCACACGGCCCCAGACCTTCAGAAGCACTTCGAGGTGACACTGTGGCCCTTCCTTAGATGGTTCTCACTCTGAAACAGGCAGGGGCCCAGAGGAGAGACCACCGTACAGAGCAGTAGCCGCTCCATCCTGCTTTCCCTCCCGGGTTTTGGCCTCTTAAACCTCCTCTGACACGATCTTGGTTACCGTCCTGCTTTCTGTCTCTGTCTCTATTTCTGTATCTTCCTGGATCTTAATGAGTCTCCCCACTAGGTCTTCCTCAGTCTCTCTGGGTCTCTGTCTTAGTCTATGTGTGTCTATGTCTCCATTTTACGGTCTTTTTCTGCCTGTTTCTCTGTTTCTATGACTTTTTTCTGTGGCGCCATCGCAGACTAGCAGGGTAGAAAGCACCCAAACGTACTGTGGAAATGAGGAAAGTGGAGGCCAATGGGGGACAGGACATGCCTCTGGGCGTTCACCTGGGCTTATACTCTGACGGCCAAAGCCTCTCTTGTATCAAAGCCAGAGTCTTGCTCTCCAGTTCACGGTGATGCCAAGCAGGAAGAGGAAAGCAGGAGAGAGAGGCAATGGTGATCCCACAGCAGCAAGGTAGGGGTAGGAAGAGCTCTGATCCAGTGGGCAAGCACTCAGCGCTAACCATAGCTTGTCCATGGGCATGCTGTTGAACCTGGGGCCTGTCACTTACCATCAGGGAGCCTCAGTTTCCTCTGCTGTGAAATGGAGATAACTAGAGCAGCCCTGCCTGCTTCACCAGCCTCTGATTAATTTTTTATTAGAGGGAGGATATGGAAGTGCTTTGAGAGAAAGCGTACAGCTCCAAGCAGGAATGGAGGGCAGGACAAGGACAATGACAGATGACTGGGGATAACGGTGACCCTCGATGATGATGGCGATCGTGGTGATGATGGTGGTGGTGATCATGGTGCTGAAAACACTGATAATGATGATAGTGATGGTGCTGAGAGTTGTGGTGATGGTGGTAGCGGTGTTGGTGAGAGTGGTGAGGATGATGATGGTAATGAACGTGATGGGGGGGTGGTGACAATGGTGATGGTGGTGATGAGAGTTGCGATGAGGGTGACTATGGTGATCATGATGGTAATGACGGTGATCACATTCCCAGCACCAAAACGTAATGCCCCGGATTCAGCCTCCTGGGGCTGAGATGTAAAACAGCAGGTGTCTTTTGGAGAGAACAGCCTCCCACCACAGCAACCCAAGTGACTTCTCTGCAACCCCTTCCAGCCCAGGCCTCCAATACCACTTCCAGTGTAAGTCACCCGATGCGGGTCCAGGCTCCAGCCCCTCAGCGATCCCATCTCCTCCAACCCCTCCCCTGCAGGTGCCACTGTATCCTGAGCCTGAGCCCGTGTGTCACTTCTCTCTCTGCAACCTTGGCTCCCCTTCCCCAGCCCCCTCCCCAGCCTGTTCTTTCCCTCAACACACTCCTACGCCTAGGCAAGGAGAGGGAAGCACACTCACCGTAGCTATTTATACCCAGGAACACCTCACACTTCTCCTGCCTTGGCCTCTTTCCACTCACCATCAGCCTGCAGGCAGCTTTCTAAGACGGGAGGTAAGACAGACTGAACCCCGCCTGCTGCCCACCCGCAGCTCTTCCTCAACTCCTGGGACAGGATCACTGTGGGATGTGAGAGGGTTGCTCACGGGGTGGCATCAAGCCCACCTCTCTGCCTCAGTTTCCCTCTTAATCTCTGGAGACCATGAGAAGAGTCTCCTGCCTGGCACAGATGAGGGTCAGTAGCTTCTAAACTCTGTTGTCACCCTGCCAGTCTTCAGCAGGCTGGAGCCAGAGGGGTGATGGGAGGCCGTAGGATGGGCCGTGTGCTGTGTCCTAGAACAAACATGCCCTCTTCCACATCCCTCCTGTGAGCACAGAGAGGGGTCAGGACAGGCCAGGGGACCAGAAGGGACTGAGAGCAGGAGGGAAACAGAGATGTCGGCCAGAACCGAAGGCTGAGGTTTGAAGCTCTGGCGTCCTCATCCCAAAAATGCACCCCGTCACGTCACCTTCTCCCCTCGTGCCTCAGTTTCCCCTTTGCAGAAGGCAGAAGCCCATCAGGTGCCCTCCCTGGAGAAGTGGACAGGGCCCGGCAGCATTCCATCCCCCTGGTCTCCCCAGGGTCACTCGCAGACTCCCCCGCACCTCCTCCCCTGCCGTGGCTGCACCTTTGACAAGCACCACTGGGAGATCAATCATCCCAGCAGAGCCAGGCCCCGGCCCCTGACATTCCAATTAAACACTTTACTCTGACCTTGGTTGCATCATCTCGGCTTGGAATAACGTCATCTATCTTCCCCAGACGGCCGGAGCCCACAGGCCAGGCAGGGGGGACCAGAAGCCCCCCGCCCCCAGAGCCGGCCTCATCACGACAGGGACACGTTTCAATCAAGAGGAACTGCGGCACTTTCAGGAAGAAAAGCCGTCAGCCTTCCCAGGGACAAGCATTCATCTCCACAGGAGGAGAAAAACAGCCTTGGGCCCTGCCGAGGGGAGCCCCATGTTTATGCCTCTGCCCTTCCATTAGTCGGGCTGTCACCAGCCAGCCGGCCAGCCAGCCAGCAGGGAACTCTGGAATCCCAGGGAAGTGGCAAGTGAAGGAAAGGGAGACCAAAGACGGGGTCTGATGGGACTTGGTTTGAGGAGGGTGGGGGCCCTGGTCGAGATGCCCTTGCCTGATGGTAGCCCCCAATCCAAGAGGGGAGGGAGGGGCCCTGCCCAGGACCTCTTCCAGACCAATGACAGCCTTGCATGCGGGAGATCCCAGCCGAAGCAGGGGGCCTGACCTTGGGAGCCCCCTTTCTGATGGGGGAGACATCACCTTGCCACGTGGAAAGCCCAGTCCTGAGATCCAGTCCCTGCTCAGGGGACCCCCGCCCCCACAGGCTTAAAGGGGAGACACAACTCTTGCCTTGGGAAACTCCATCTGAAGGCCAAACACGGTCTCTACCACGTGTTGACCATCCTCCCTTGTTCTCCCACCTTGTGGGCCCTGGGGAAGGAGAGCCCCTCAATTCAGGGCTTCCCAAAGGATCTTTGGCATCAGGCAGACCGGACCTGAGTTCAAATTCTGACTCTATGCTTTCTTCCTGTGTGTCCTTGAATCAGTGACTCAGCCTCTCTGAGCTTCCTTTCTTTACCTGGAAAATGGGACCTGTCTTGAGGAGCAGGTGATGAGGCTGGTTGTGTGAAGCACTGAGCTGAGTGTCTGGCAGCCGGGGACCCTCAGTGGAGGGTGGTGGCCTCCAGGGCAGGTCAACTCACAGGACCAGGCAGAGATGCAGCCCAGCCAGCTCAGGAATCCTGGCCCTCCAGAGGGGAAGGGAGTCCAGGTCCCACAAGGTAGTAACCGAGCTAACAATGGGCCCAGGAGTGGGGCCCCAATCTCCCACAGCCGTCCTTGTGCTACCAGAAGATGCTACAAAACCAGATGCCCAGGGGGCATAAGAAGATGACCTAGAGGCTTAAGACTGTGGGGGCAGGGGGACGGGACCCACCTCCCAAAGCAAGTCCAGATTTAAAATTAGAATCTATTACCCCAGAAGCAACAGAAGAGACTCCTTGGACACCCCCACTTCCCAGGAACTGCTTCTGAGCTGGCACTGCTTCCTTTGGGGTTATTTTTAGCTTGTTTTCCCAGTAATGATTCTTCTGGGTGGATTTCAGGGTTGTAGCTGCGTGCTCTCTGGGAGACGGGAGCAGTATCCATACCCCCAAAAAACAATTTAAAAAGAAAAAAAAGGGGTCTTTATTCATAGTAATTCAACTGGATTTGTAAAGTTATTATTAAGCATTTGTCACCACAAAAGTGACTTTGATTTGGCTTTCCTTGGAGCTGTTCTCTCTGCCCAATTTTGCTTGCTTATCTTACACAGGTTGCCTAGGGAGTTTAGGGGCCTGTCAAGAATACACAGAAAAAAATCTGAGACCACTCTTCACAGAAAGAGAAGTGAAAAGCAAACCCTTTGGGGCTCGCCTCTCAGGTAGGAACACAGTGCTGATAATAATGATAGAAACACGCACAGAGTACTTACTGTGAGCCAGTTACTGCTCCCAGGGGCTTTGAAACACTGCCAGGTAGGTACTATCAATAGCCTCATTTAACAGGTGAGGAACTGGACACAGAGAGGTCAAGTAAGTTGCCCAAGGTCACACAGATTGTAAACAGCAGAGCTGGGATTTGAATCCAGGCAGCCTGGATCATCCATCAGACAGCCCCTGGTAACCATTCGGGAGAATCTGAGAGACAGGTGGTGAGGTGGAAATAAAGATGCTGTCACTTAGCCTGAGGCTGGAGGGGAGCTCCAAGTGAGAAGAACACAGCCGTTGCCCCAGACCCTCTTTGAGAATCCCCTGTTGCTAGATTCTGAGGTGGGCATGAGAAGTCCTGAGGTCATCCTCAGAGGGCATTCATTAGTCTATGTGCTCTGAGCAGCACCAGCTTTCAGGGTAGACAGACTTGGAACCGAATCCCAGCTCCATTACTTTCAAGCTGTGTGATCTTGAGCAAGTTGCTTTGCCTCTCTGAGCCTCAGATTCCTCATCACTAAATGGAGATCATATCTACATACTGCTCAGGATTATAATGAAGATTCAAAAAGGTAATGGATAGGGAGTACCAGAGACACTGCAGGACATTGGTGTCCAAACGATTGTCTTTTCTGCCCTTCATTCTTTCATTCATTTGTTTGTTCAATAAACATTTATGGAACACTTAAGGCATATGTGGGACTATGTTCAATGTTATGGGAGATTTAAACGTGAATAAGATATTTGTCCTTAAGGATCTTCTAAGGGGAAGTTAAGAGATGGGGTGAATTCTAACCACAAGGCAGACAGTGATTGATCCCATTTGGAGTGATGAATAAGGCTTCACAGAAAAGGCTCCACAAGGAGGTGAGGAAGGAGGAACAGGTACTCCAAGCAGAGACAACAGAGGCAAAATGCACCAAGGCAGAAAAGTGTACAGCCTGTTTGAGGGAGATTGGCCAGAGAGGGAGAAGGTATGTATCAAGTGCTAAATACAAGTCTGAAGAACCTGGAATTAACCCTGTAGGCAGTAGGGAGACATAAATGGTGTTATAGTGAGAGTGAGACATGAGGAAACTGAGAATCAGATTTGGGAAGTACCGTGGGAAGTTAAAACAAGGATTCCCATATTAAGGGAGCAGGAAGGAGAACTTGGGTTTTGATCCCAACTCTGAAGTGAACTCCCTCTGTGAAGTCAAGCAAACACACTCACTGCTCTGGTCTCACGTTCCCACCTGGATGGCCTCTGACGAGCATGCAAATCTATGGTGTAAAGGTTTCCTCCCCTATCCTGGCTCTCCTGTCATCTTCCCCAGGAGCCCAGCCTGGCATTCTCTACCACAAAGCAAGAATCCTGGGCATTGCCAACCCCAGGAGCCAGGCAATGCTGGCTCGACAACTCTGTGGGGTTGCAGGCGACGGTTTCGGAGGCTCTGGGAGCAGCTGGGCCCCTGACTCTTCCTCTTCCACCTGCACCTGGCAGCCAGGTTGGCTAACGAAAGAGAAGTTGAGTAAGTTGTAGGAGCATCAAGAGTTGACAGCCATTTAGCTGCTGGGCTGTGGCAGAGAGAGCGTGCCTGTTCACTCTGCATTTCTCTCTCTCTCTCTCTCTCTCTCTCTCTCTCTCTCTCTCTCTCTCTCTCTCTACTTCTCTGCTTCACATTTGATCAGAGCTTTGCCCTGGAATTAAGTGAAGCCACGTAGGGGGTGGGGAGAAAAAGATGGGAAAGCAGAGCCCCAGCCCGCATGGCCTGAGTCCAAATCCTCCCTTGGCTGGGTGCCCAGGGGTGGTCCTAGCTTACTGTCCCTGTGTGCCGGAGGGAGGAGGGAGGGGAGCCGACTAGATCAGGGCTTGGCAGAGGGTGGGGGATGGAGAGAGTGTGCTGCCTGCCAAGGAACTCAAGGTGGAGTGCTCTAGGGAAATGAGAGTAGAACGACTGTAAACAGACAGGTCAGGGGGCAACTCATTTTGCAAAGAGTTTGTGTGTGTGTGCGCGTGCACACATCTGCACATGCATGCGCTGATTAGATGCTTTGTAAGCACCTCCGAGTCTCTGACCATGCATATGTGAAGCTGTGTGTCACTCGATATAATAACCCTGAGAACGCATGTCATCACAGGCATATACCTTTGTGTACAGAGGCCATGTGCCTGCTTGCCCAACCAGCCTCCCTCCCAGTGCCACCCCAGCTCTCAATGCCCCAGCTTGCCATTTGCCAATCACACTGTAACCCCCCTGTCTCCAGGCCCTTATAAAAGCTGCTCCCTCTTCCTGCAACAGCCTCCTCTTCTCTCTCTTCTCCCCTCTTCCCTGGCCCACACCATCTTGTCTTTCCTTCAGTGCAGCTCAAAGCTCACCTCCTCCAGGAAGCCTTCCCTTTCCCCACAACGCCCATGACCTAGATCAAACTAGATGTCCCTCTTTCCAGTCCCCACAACTCCTATGCTTCCCTTTATGACAGCACTCAGAGCCACCCTGTGTCACAATCCTGCCCACTTACCTCTTCGGCACAATGGTGAGCTCCTTGAGGGCAGAGTCCATTTTATTCAGCTAACATAGCTCCAACTACATAGGAACTGATTAATAATTCATCGATTCAATAACATTAACTGATGTCAGAGGAGGGGCATAGAGTGGGGACAGCCTATCTTGGGTCTCCCCTTTATAGAAGACAGACAAATCAACACACTCTGATGTGTGCTTAGATGCATGAAACAGGGCCTTAGAGGGCACAGAATAGGGATGGGATGTAGGCAGTGCTGTGGAAGGCTTTAGAGAAGAAGAAATGTCCAAAGTAAGACGGAATGAGTGAATGAGTACATGAATGCCATTACTAAAACTAGAGTCCAAGGTCTGAGCTGAACCAGCAGCACCACTGAATCAGGACTGAACCCCCAAAATAATGACCTGGGAACCTCATTCCTTCCATCAAAGGAGAGATTGGTTTCCAAGTCCATGGTGGGACTGAGCCGGGTGGTGAAGCTTTGGGGATGAGTACACGGTGGGGCAGGGAGCCAGGCCCATCCTTCCCTGGGGGTATATTCCTGTCTGTGTCAGTAACTGGCTGGGGGACCCTGGCCCAGTCACTAGCTCACTCTCTAGGCCCTGAGTTCTTTTAATCTATCAAATAGGAAGGGGGTAGATGCTGCTATAATCTCATCTCAGAACAGATTTACTGTGCAGTGATGACTGGGTGCTCAAGATGCAGAGAGAAATTGAGCAGAGTGCAGTACCGTCTGGACTTGAACCCTGACTGATTCCACAGCCTCTGTTTGTCCCTTTTTTCCCATAGCTCATGTAACCATATCACATGGAGCCTGGAAAGACTCCTGAGCTGAAAAGTTAAGATGCATGGGATTTTAATTGGTGAAGAAGAGCACTGATGAAGCAGAGGGTACAGCACAAGGCAAAGTGTGGAGGGAGGAATTAGCCTGGCATAAAGAGGGACACTCCTGGTGATGCTGGTGGCCAGCTTGGCCTGGCAGGGGCAGAGGATTCCCACTGGGGAACAGTAGGAGATGCAGATGGCTCTGTCCTGAAGGCTGTCAGGTCCCAGGCTAAGCCCCACCAGTCAGGGTGATGTTGGCATGGCGGCTGAGCAAACTCCAGCCTTGGCAGGGAAAAAGGCACAGTAAGAGGCGGAACAATCGGAGGAGCATCCAGGGCAAAGGTGGCCTCCCAGGATCTGGAAGGCCAGGGGAGTGAGGTGCCAGGCAGGGGCCTTATGTCAACTCAGACCCAAAACCTGATGACAAGGACTGGGTAAGATCAATGACCCAATTACTAAAATAAATGCATGCAGGTAAATAATCCCATCCATCTATTTTGTTGACCACGTATACCAGGCACCATTCTGGGCACTGGGGATACACTGGTGAACAGTTCACATACAAGAATCTTGGCCTCTGGGGAGCTTGCACTTTATCAAGGGAGACAGATTAAACAAACACATCGGAAAATTATATGTCAACTGCTCTGAATCAAATTACAGCAGGGCAAGAGGATGGGGCAATGCGGCAGAGTGGTAGCTGTGTTACTTTAGGCCAGGTGGTCAGGGAAGGTGTCTCAGAGGACGTAGTAGTTGAGCAATGACCTGAAGGAAGTAAAGTAAAGGAATAAGATGCAGGGTCTAGGGGAAAGGCATGCCAGGTGGAGGGAACAGCACATCCAAAGTCCCTGAGGCCGGAATAGTAAGGAGTGGCTCCAGTGTAGTAAAATAGAAGGAGAGTGGTAACAATGAGGGGTGGAATCATCTAGGACCTTGTAGATCATAGTGAGTACCGTGGTTTCAATAATAGTAACAGACAACATTAGAGTGTGCATCTTGCCCAGTACTACTGGGCAAGCAGTATGCATTAACTGGTGAGTGACGGGGGGTTCGTGGGATTATCCACATTTAACAGATGAAGTAACTGAGGCTTGGAGAGGTGAGACCCTGAGCATGTACCCTGAGCTGCTAACATTCTCCTGGCTTGAAGATCAGTATCAGTCGTAGAATCTGAGCTAGGAGATCAGCCTGCAGGGGGAGGCAAATTGGTCCAGGATTGAGGCTACACATATGCAGGACTGTGTATTATCAGGGTGTGTATTTAACAGCATGTAGGTTTGAGTCTGGGAGGAAAGGGAGGCTGTGGAGGGAACACTACTTTCTCATCAGGGGCTCCTGTGCCCTAGAACTCTGTGCTGGCATCCATAGCACTGCTCCCACCCACCTCCACACTGAAAGGCCTGTTTCTGCCACTGAACATGAGCTTCTCCAGCCAAGAGTGGTAGCTTTGTCATCTCTGTAATCCTGCGAACTTACACCTCATAGTAAAGTGGTTAAGTGGGTTACAAACCTGCATCACGGCTGTGCCACTCTCCAGCTGTGTGACCCTAGGCAAGAAACTTACTTTCTCTGAACACCAATTTTCTTATCGGGAAAATAGCAATAATAATAATAATAATAGTATCTACTTAACAGGACCCAGATAATGCATGCAAAATGCCCCGCATAGTGCCAGGCACGTAAAACACACCCAGCCTTTTTATGTCAGCTATTAATAAGACTAGGTGCTCAATATGGGTCTGTGGAACTAAGCTCTTGAACTTCCCCGTCTGGGTATTGTCTGTCTTATTCAACCTGTGTATTCTAGTACCAAACATAATGCTTCACAAAGAATTTAGAGCTCCATTAAAAAGTCGAAGTATTTTAGAAAATGACTGAATGAATAGGCCTCAGTTTTTGCAGCTATAAAATGAGAGGGCTAGCTTAGGGAATCTTTGAGCCCCTCTCCAGCTAAGCCAGACTATGATTCCAGGGGGATTCCAGGAGCTCCCCTTTAGTGAAGGCCCACATTGACCTGTCCTATCTCCTCCTACAGGCAGGTGTCCTGAAAAACAGGGGCACACTGGCAGAGCAGATGTCGCCAGGTCAACTGTGGCGGCAGGTCAGGCAGAGGAGAAAGCAGGGGCCAGTTTCTATGTGGGTCTCTGATGGGCTCCCATGCAGGGGGCAGGGGGCCAACTTTGTCCTGGCTGCCTGGCAGGAGGTGGGGGCTGTTCCAGGCATCACCCAGGAACTAGGGATCAAGAAAACCCCCACCATTGCCAGTCCTTTAGCTAGAAAGTTACTTGGCCCCAAACAATATGGGAACCGCAGAAGGGAGATGCCACCATCTTAACAAATAAGGTTCAGGGTACACAACTGTCAGATCCTCTCTCCAGTATGGGCTCCCCCAGGGGTTGCTCCTCTGACCTCTGACCCTGGCGTGACCCAGCACTGCTAGTTGGGATCCAGACGTAAGCCTAACAGGTGAAGTGGTGGGTGTGGTAGGAAAAGCCCAAGGGAAGGTATGAGCACCTTTCCCAGGTCAATGACACATAGGATTGGAATAGCTGGGGCAGATGACTATCTCATGTGTCTATCTCACGCCAACTGATTTCTCCCTGAGCCCTAGAACTGGCACTGCCAAGAGTAACAAGTCCATGGGGACTGGAGTTAAGAGTAATTTGGGCATTTTATTCCTCAGGTGGGCCATCAGCAGCCCTTCGCTTCCCTGGGGCAGGGAGGGAGATCTGCCATTTAGAGGATCAGGGAATGATCAGACATGCTGCTCCGGCAGAAGGGTGGTCCACGTGGGAGGTACCGGAAATTACATTCTCTAATGAGAACAGGCTGCCCCCTACCCTGCCGCAATCCTTGACCCTGGGTCTCTCCTCAGTCGTCTCCATAAGATGAACAAAAATGCATGCATTTTTATGCCACATAACTTGTAACAACTGTAATTCATTGTAAGTCGAGTGTCTGTCTTCCCCTTCAGAATGTAAATTCCATGAGGACAGGCTAGGTCTGTCTTGCTCACTATTGTGAGCAGTGGCTGCGATGTCCGAAACAGTCAAGGTACTGTTGTGGAAGGGAGGGAGGGAAGGAGGGAGGAGGGAGGAGGGGAAACTGAGTGGGCAAAGAGAGGCTCCTTCCCCATTACCTAAGAGCTATGGGTGGGGGTAGAGAGAAGAACTGGAACACTGTGCTCAGTCTCCGGAGGAAGCGGAGAGAGTGGGCTGAAATTGCTGACCTGCATCACTGGGGCAGTGGATCCTAAGCTTGGAAACGCATTTTGTGTCTGTCCTCTGGACTTACTCTTTACAGGCCGTGTGCCCCTTCCTTGTGGGGAGGTGGGCAGAGGTGGGAGACCTCCCTGCTCTCCTCCTCCTCCTCCCGGACCCCACCCTGTCTCAGGAGGTGCTTTCTCTCCCCCTTCCTCCCTCCCACACAGCCTGATTGCTGGCTCACCTCTCAGTGGGATGGTTAATAAGCCCTTGGGTGACATTAATTGCCATCAGGCATTAGGGGCCTAATGAGAATCATCTTCCTTGACGACTCCAGCACCTTCCATCCCCAGGGCCTCCAAGAGCCAGGCCAGCCCTGCCTGCGCTGCACCTCCAAGCTCCAGACAGATGCGGAGGTGGGGGAGGGGCAAGAGCCATTCTCCACAGGCCCCAGTACCAAGCAGAAACAGCCAGCAGCCAGGGAGGAGAGAGGCTTTCAGGAACGGCCCAAGCCCATTTTCCAAAAAGAAAATGTCACTTTCCTGTATGAAAAGGAAACTCAATGTCAAGAGGTCTAGGACCGAATCAGGCAGACGAGGGACAAAGAGTTAAGTGCCTCAGCTGGCCTTGCTCTGACCTACCTCTTCCCACACTGTCTGGTCGAGTGAAGAGGTATGGGGGTGACTCAAGATCCATATCTCCCCCCCAAAAAAAGCTGTGTCCATAGGATTGAAGACCCTCTTCCTCCAGAATAGAGTGGGATTGAGACCTGACCCTTGGGGTTTGGGGCATGATACCCAACGATGCTGTAAAATCATTGCTATTGATTCAATGCCTGGCTGACGGTTGACAGTTGACTTGTCTGGTCTGATCTAGGTTGCGCTCTAATGGAAGGGGCCTGAAGGTGGGAAAGAACGCCACCCCAGCCACCCCTCCCCCTCGTCAGCAGGTACCTGGGTGAGTATGCAAGAGGGCAGTTCCCCACCCCCATCCCATGGCTCTTTAAAGGTGTGCAAAACAACTTGTAGGAAGGCACGTCCCTTGCTCTCCGCGCCCCTCCACCCCTAGCAGCGGACAGGTTTTCCTGGAGCTGCGCCCACGACCCAGCCCCAGACGAAGCTGAGCGGGCCCGAGGCGGGCAGGGCGCGGCAGCGCGGCTGACCCCCACCAAGGGTTCCGTGGAGCCCCACGTTGACTCTGAGGGTGGCGATAGGGTACCCTCTACCCGCGCCTCTGGCCGAGCGGCTGTAAAACACCTCCGGCGCCCGGTAGGGCGCGTGCATCTTTTGAAAAGCGACATCGGTAGCTGCGGTGGCGTCTACCCCGGGGAATGCAGCCGCTGCAGCCGGCCGGCCCCACTCGGGCCCCAGCACTAGCCTGCACTGGGGAGGAAAAATTAAACAGGGGCGAGCGGAATCGCGAGGTCGGCCCTTGCCCAAGTCTCATTAAGGAGCCGCGCGCGCCCCTAGGCTGGGAATGCGGAATGGACACGTGGGCAGGGGAGGGGAAGCTGGGGAGGGGGGTTTTCTCCGTGGCGCGCGAGTCGTGGGCCGCGCGCTCCGGGGCCACGTGACCGCGGGGAATCTGGGAGGGGAGGGAAAGGGAACGAGCGCGCCAGGCTCGGCGCCCGCTACTGCCGGGGTGGGCGCTGAATCTCGGACGGGGGAGGAGGGCGGGCGAACGCGAGTGTGTGTCTCTCTCTCGAGTCATTTACGGCGGAGCAGCCGGCGTGATCGCCGAGGAGGCGGCGGCGGCGGCGGCTGCTTCGTGCAACTGTGGCTCCCCCCCCCCACCTCTTCTTCCTTTTTGCTCTTTGATTCTTCTTCTCCCCCGATACTCGTCCATGGGGAGCCGGCCCCCCTGCCGGCACCTCCACTCGGCTCGGCCCCGTAGGCGCCAGCTGCCGCCTCCCTGGCCGCGGGCTGCGCGGGCGCCCGGTGCCCCGGACCCTGGCGTGGCGCCCGGGTCTCGCCACCCGCAGCCCGGGCTGGCGCGGCGCTCCGCTCACCCAAACTGACTCCAAGAGAGAGCGGATGCCCAGCTGCACCGAGACATTGGGCGTCCGGGGGCAGGGCAGGGGCGGCAGCGAGAAGGAGACGTCGGAGACTCTGAACCCCGGAAAAGTTCAAGGTTTGTGCAGGTCCCCCCAGGGAAGGCGAGGAGGGAAGAGGAGAAGCGCGCCCTTCTGCTGAGACAGCGAGACCTGGGAGGAGAGCGGGGCGGCCCGGGGCTGCCGCGGGCTGGCCAAGCCCCTCTCTATCCTATTACGCTCACGCCTGGGAGGCTGGAGTCGGCCCCCGGGGCAGGAAGGGCTGGGGTCAGACGCATTTAGCTGGCTTTCCCGCTCCCTCACTTCTCCAGACCCCATCTCCATGGGGCAGCCCGTTCCGGCCGCGCCGCCGTCGCCCCAGCCGCAAAGCCGCTGCTGGGGCAGGCGGCGCTGAGCCTGCCTGTGTGGAGTCCAGGCCCTGGTCGAGATTGGAGAGAGCGCGCTGGAGCCGAGCAGCGAGCTCGGCGAGGGGACACACTACTGACCGCCAGCGTCGGGCATTCTGTCCGGGCGTTGCCTAGGGTGGTGGCGACCCGCGTCACCGGTCTCAACACTGCACGGAAACTTTTTCTTCTCGAGATGGATTAAAGTTGCCTGATATTCCTCTTTCTTTGCGAAAGACATCATTCATTTGCACCTAACCTGGGATTTTTATGCTGGAGCTGCTGCAGAGAGCTTGGAGGAAGGAAGCCGCACTATCCATGTGGGGTTACCACCAAAACCGAAGAAATTGGGGCTTGCGTTGGAAATCTACACCCTCGAGCGAGTTCGGATTTGAGCTGGGCCACGGGGCTGGGGGAATCGACACTTCGCTCTAGGCAGCTCGCGAGGCGCCACCCGGCCCCGGGACCGCACGTGCGGCTCCCCACTCGCCGCACAGATCCTGCAGAGGGCACCAGCCGGGGGAGGTGGAGGCTCCTCCCGCCTGGAGCTGCGCCCCCACCAGTTCCGAGGGTGTAGCCGGCGGCGCCTGGGACGCCCCCTCCCCTCAAAGTGTCCTCGAATTGCACTCCCTGGCCCCCAGAGCCTCAGCAGAGACAGCCGGGCTCCAGGGCCACTCTAAGTTGGATGTGACCAAGCCCAGCCTGGGGCCAAGTCGTCGTCGACTGTTGTCCCCTCGGCCCCCTCCCACTCCCGCCTCGGCCATGGCCCCAGGGATGTCGGGCCGCGGCGGCGCCGCCCTGCTCTGCCTCTCCGCGCTGCTCGCCCACGGTAAGTGTCGCGGCGCCGACTCGGGAGTGAAGATGCAGCGGGCGCCGCTGGAGCTGGCAGAGAGGAGACTGGAGAAAGCGCACCCCCATCCCATGGACTCGCAGCCGCCGCTCCCAGCTTGGCATCTCGGGCAGCAGTTCTACTTACCCCCAACCCCCAAGCGCTTTGGCGGGAGCGGAGGCTGCGAGCCCCGCCCTGGGGACCAAATCCGGCCCCGGAAAAGGGCGGGGGGTGTCACTCCAACCCTCTACTGGTTAGAGAAAAGGGTCTAAACCCCGGAGTCTGGGGGCGTGTCCGCCCACGGAAATCTAAAGGGACCCGAGGGATCTGCTGGATCGCGTCCTGGCCGCCCCTCTTTCCACTCCCAACCCGGCAGCCGGGGGGACTGGGGGCTGCTGGGGTCCGCGGGGATCATGTCTTCCCCCGCCCCTGGCGCGCAGGCCGATGCGGGGCCGTGCTGCCCGCTGCCTCGCTTCCTGCGGCGGTCCTGGAGAAGGGAAGTGGACTGACAGGGGCCCGGGGAGCCGCGGCGACTCGCCTGCCCGCCGTCCTGTGAGCTGCATCTAAATGGCCGGCTTAGCCGAGCCGGAGGGCGGGGGTCTGAGCATCGGGTGCAGGCCGGGGCGGCGGGCGGCGGGCAGAGGGAGCCGGCTCCGCGCTCTCGCGTTCTGCAATCTGTTGCGTCTGCTCCCCAGGCTCGCCCCGGGCTCCGCGGTAAAGGGGATGAGAGAGGGAGGAGCCGTTGGCGCGCTTTGGCAGTGGGACAGCAAGGATACGGGTAGGGGACCGAGGGTCTCGGACCAGCCCCCCAGAGTGGGAAGTCAGATCCGACGGAAGGAGGCTGCAGCGGGCCTTCCGCAAGCTGGAGACGCTCCAGGAGGCGAGGGGCGCTGACGGAACCAGAGAGGGAGAGAGCTGGGGTGGGGGTGGGGGTGGGAGAATGGAGAAGAGAGGTTAGCTACCCCCTCCCAACATGAAACCAGCAGACCTGCAAGAGGCGGGGGACTTGGTTGCCCCACGCTGAGGGGTGAGCCTGGACAGGCTGGAGAGGACAGAGGATGGAGGGGACAGTGGGCGCTCGGCGTTGGTGAAGGATCCTTCGATGTGTGGTGCTTAGCTTTTGCCCACATCTGCCCGGTCCCTAAGAGCCTGCCCAGGCCGGTCGTGAGCGCGCCCAAGGTCTAACCAGCTGTCTCTCCTGAACAAGACGCGTTCTCAAGGTTGAAAGAATAAGACAAGGAATGGGGAATCTAGGGTCCTGAGGCTAGGAGCAGGTGGGGAACTGGCTGACCTCTGTCTATGGGTAGATTGGCTTTTCTCCGCCGGGAGGAGAGGGGGCGATGGGAGGCATTTTTGCATTTATTTCACCAGGCACAGCCAACCTCAGTTCTTTATCAGAAGAATGGGCAGGGGAAGTGCAGCTGGGAACCAGAAATCTCAGGCTCCCTGTGCAAGACAGAGGGTGGGGAGGAGATGGGGTGGTTGCCTCTGGATGTCTGCGCACAGGAGCTGCCAGGGCCGTGCTTGTGACCTGGACCTGGTGAACAGGGAGTTTGGGGGCACAGCAGGAGGGAAATCCAGTTCAAGCCTGGGTCTAGGCGTGGTTCTGCCCCCAACCCCACCCTCCTGCATCTTGCTGTCTGAGTTCCCTTCCAAAAACCCAGCCATGACCTCACCTCTGTGCAGCTCAGATTGTCTTACTAGATTTCCACTGCCCACCTTCCTGACCCCTCAGCCTGGGATTAAGGGTCCTTTCCCCCTTCCCTCTGCCAGAATCCTGTCTGCTTCCTAAACCCCAGCTGGAGTAGGGCCGTGTTATCTGGGCATTGCTTCTCTTGGAGTATTAGAAATCTGCCTTCTCCTAGGTATCAGTGCCTGCTCTGCAGCCTGTCAGTCCTGGAGTGGCAGAGGCAGGTGGTGTGGGCTTCTTCTCTGTCCCCCACCCAGCCCGCGCTTAGCGCAGTGCCTGGTACACCTAGGGCCCAGGATAGGCTGGCGATTAGAAAGAAGCTGTTTGAGGAGGAGGTAGGGCAGGGGTCCCCCACTGGGCAGGCATTTCCCCCTCCTGATTATCAGTCTCCCTCTCCAAGTTTCTTCCCTGAATTCCCATCTCATTCCTCAGTCTCCGCATTCTTAGGGAAAGGTTTCAGCAGATGCTCAAAGTTTGGGGACCCCCCCCATGGATAAGGCCAAAATCACAGAAGTTCCTCCCCCCTAAAACCCCATCTCCCCTGAGCCTTCCTCCTTCAGGAATACCTTAACACCCACCCACCCACCCAAACCATCCCTCAGTCAAGGAAAGGGTACATGGATTTAGTCTCACTTCAAGCTAACCCTTGCTTGGGATTTCTGGGCTCTTTGAAGATGCTGGGGTGGGGGTGCATTTGCGGTTTTCCATGCCTGGCAGTCTCCTAAGGCCCCAGGGATCTGACCACACAGCCAGACCAGGAGCCAAATAGCCTGGGTTTCTGATTCTGACGCCATCGAGCAGGGTGACCTTGGGCTGCCTCCCTCGTGTTCCCCATCTTCCCCAAGCACTGTGGCCTCTGGCCCATCCCTCCCCTTCTCACTTTCTGCCAGGACTGCTGGGCAGATACCCTGTGAGAATGGAGCCCTGCTACCTTTCAGGGCCCAGCTCAGCCTCTTGGGTGGCAGCCCCTGTGCTGCTCCCAGTCTCAGGGCTTCTGCCAGAGAGCATCTGAGAAGGCCACTTTCCTGCATCTGGTCTCTGGGGAGGCTTTCTGCTCCATTCTAAGTTTGGATAGGAGTTTAGCAAGGCAGGGTGATTGTTTAACCTATTAGAGAACTGATTATGTCAGCCTCCTACTCTGTAAACTTCACTAGCTCCCCACTGCTTGTAGGATCAAGGATACACTCTTTGCCCCACCCCACCCTCTGACATCCCAGGCCCTTTATGATCAATATCATCACTTCTGTGGTACTGCACTCTCTCCATCCTCCATGCATGCGATGAGGTTTCTCTCTTCTCATCTTCCTGCCTTTCTCCTTTTGCACCCACCAACCTCCCCACCTGGAATACCCTGCCTCCAGAAATCCTTACTTTGTCTTCAAAGTCTAACTGAAACATCTCCTCCTCCAGGGACTCTGCCTGGATTACCCCATGGCTTCTCATCAGCAGCCTCCAACCCCCAGCAGAAGTAACTGATCTCTTTCTGGCGCTGCCGTGGCCCTTCATGCTGCCTTCCCGGCACTCCTCAGGGGCTGCAGGGTGTGTGCATGAAGGGTATGTGTGGGCATATTTATATGTGCACCCCCCACCACCGATCCCCACATATTTGCATTTAGGGCAGGAGTCATGTCTTCTACATTTTTTGCCCCACCTCCCAGAGCTTGACGCATAGTAGGTGCTCAGAAGAAATGAATAGGTTGGGAAGACAACTCTATTGGGGGACCTCCCAGTGTCAATTGAAAAAGGAGCTCCGGGTGTAGAGGAGAAGAGGAGAGGGGGAGGAGACATACAGAGGCACCAGGAAGAGAGCAAGGGGGTGGGCAGGGCCGGGCCACACCCTTTGAGCAGCACATATAGGGTACACGTGTCTAGAGTAACATGTTACAACACAGCTCCGTAGGATGTGAATGTAGTGTAGTGATGTTCTGAATACGTGATCTCAAGTGCATGTGTCCCCATCTTTGTGGTCACCAGCCTGACTTCTCTTCTGGGTTGTATCCGTATGTACTCTCCCCACCCCACTGATTAGCCAAGCTCTGGCCTCCTTTGGAGAG
This sequence comes from Camelus bactrianus, assembly GCF_048773025.1. Classification (NCBI taxonomy): domain Eukaryota; kingdom Metazoa; phylum Chordata; class Mammalia; order Artiodactyla; family Camelidae; genus Camelus; species Camelus bactrianus. The sequence goes on along the minus strand of NC_133554.1, from coordinate 35,135,702 downwards.
GAAGAGGGACGCCGCAGGAGGACAGGGTTGGCGTTGGCCTTGGGAGGCTCCCTGGATGCTAGGAGTGAGGAATGATGCTCCACCCCCCTCTCCCTCCCTCCCCACACACACCCATCTTCCTGGCCACACGGAGCCCTACGCCACAACACAGTCTTGTTAATGTTTAAGACCAGTAGGTGGGGATGTGTTATAAACTTGGTACAGAAAATGAGCTTTATTGGAATCCATCCTGAGGATAGCTCAGTGCTTGGCTGCAGGAAGTGAGGCCACTTCGGAATATGAGGGCAGGACCGGGGCATCTCCTAGTCCCTTACTGGGGGCCTGTCTGAAACTAATAGACCCCAGGCCTGGGATTGGTAAGTGAGTGCTTGAGAAGCTGTAGAATTTGAGACCCAGAGAGGCACCAACTCCAACCTGGGACAGAGGGGACTGACTGGGAGAGGGGTCTGTCCTTGTTGCCCTGCCCACAATGATGTCCATTCACAACTTAGATTTGGAAAGAGATCACAGACCCTCCAAATTCAACCTTTGCATGGTTGTAGAAACGGACACTCAGAGAGGGAAGGGGGCCGGCCAAGGTCATCCCGCCAGCTCATTCTGGCAGCAGGACTAGCACCAGAGCCCAGAGTGGTTTCCTAGATTGGCAGTCTGCTCCCGGCCCCTTCACAAAATTCCGTCACCTCTGTCATCCCCTCTGTCTGCAGCTTTGGCTTTGTACAAAGATAAACTTCTGGCCTCAAGCTCGCCTCCGGTCCTAAGCAGTCAAGATAATCAGTCCCCAGTAGTGTTAATAAACCTTGCACTACAAGGGCACGTGGAGGGGTTCCAAATCTGCTCCTCAGTTCCTTATCATGGGCTTGGGATCCAGCTGGGGAGGTGAGGAAAAGACCCAGATTCAGAAAGTCAGGTCAGTTTGAAATCAGAGTCCCCAGGACACAGCAGATCGGGGTTCAAATCCTGACTTTGTCATCAATTTGCTGCACAGCCACAAGAAAGTCACCTCCCTCTCCAAGTCTTGTTTTTCTCCTCTGCCAAGTGAGAGGGGGCGATGCCCGCCAAGCCCCCTTCCAACTCACTTGTCCTGCCACGAGAAGCCTCTTGTTACCTCCCTGTCTCCGCCCCGCACCCATGCCTCCTTCCGCGGAGGCCTGCAGCAGATGCCAACAACTGGATATGATTTTTCTTCCCCCTTCCCTCCCCAGGGTCTTCCTTACTTCTTCCTTGCCAGTGCTCAGAACAGAATTTTAATAAGAGATTAATGAACCAGTTTATGGAGTTTTTTTGGGGGGGTGGCAAGTAAATTTCTTTTTCTATTTTCCTGCTCTGTCTTTTTAAATGAAAAGTGGGCCTCCTTATCATCCATTCAGCTGGCGGTGCCATCCTCCAGCAGTCCCCAAGGTTGGCGCAGTGTATCAGGGACCGCCAACACTCTGCCAGCTACCGTATCAGTCTCTGGAGGACCGCTGGGCTGCCAGGGGGTGGGAGGCACCAAGACCTGGGAGGACGGTGCAGGGAACGGAGAGAGGACAAGCTCCTCTTGGGAGGCAGGCTGAGGATCCAGGAGTCATTATCTCCCCTCCACCCCCTTCCCAAATCCCCCCCTCCCGCCCCTCTGCCCCAGGCCCCACTGGCAGGCAAGCAGCCCAGCAGGATGAACTGGAAAATGGAAGCAATTACCTGGATTATTCAATGCTTGTTGCACAAATGAATGATTGCAAGAATAATAATTCAGTGCAAAAAAAAAAAAGATAGAAAATGTAATTGGAGAAAAGTCCTTTTTGTCTAAATTATCTAGATAATTATCTGCCTTTGGAAAGTTCTGCTTTTTATCAAACTTGAATTCTTCCTGCTACATTCTCACCCACATCTTTTTGGCCCGGGAAGGTTGGACAACTGGTTACTCTCTTCTCTTGAATGACTTTCTGTTCAGTTCAAACTGAAGGCGGCAGGCAGGCAGGCAGACTGTGTGTGCTTGCCAGCAGAATTTCGCAGCTTCTTTCCGTTTCCTGGACCCATCTCTCGGGATCCTCAGAGCTGGCAGAGTGATGTGTCCAGGATCACCTGCTAAATGGATGACACTCAAAATGGTCCAGATTCTCAGACACATCCCCATCCTAGGATTCAGGTCCCGACAGCATCAGAACCTACAGTGCCGGCCCCTGACCCTGGGAGAGAAACAGGCTGCCAGGACACCCGTAAGCCCAAATGTCTCTCCAGGGACATGGCCCCAGAGGTGGCCAAGCCTTAAAGAGAATTAGACACAGTCCCGTTGAATGACAATCTCTCTGCTTTTCTGAGGGAGAAAAAGGGAGGAAGGGAAAGGGTTCCTGCCTAGAGGAGTGCCCACTGTGACAAAGGAGACAGTCTCGTCCTCAGAGAGGCCCCCATCTGACGAGGGAGGCACAGCCCCAGCCCTCTGAGGTGGCATTTGTCCTCTTGCGTGTTGAGGATCCAATGGTGAGAGACAAGATGACCACCTCTGCCCAGAGGTTGTAGGATCCCACCTTGCAGGCCTCCCTGCTCCTTCCCTACAGCCTCCCAGGCTGTTGGGGAGCCTGGCTCTGGGCCAGAAGTGAGTGTATTTTTGGCAGCTTGGTGCTGATGATGTAGCAGACTTGTCACAGCAGCAGCGGCAGCGGAGAACTGAGAACGGTGTCGGTGGGAGTGAGCAGCTCAGTGCGCTCAAATGTGCACCCACATGGTCACCGGCACTCACTGATATGCTTGAGAGTCCCAGCAATTCTTTGGAGTTTAGATCCATGATCTCATTTGATTTTCCTAGCGGCTGCCAGGTGAAGACCGCAACTGTGATCCCATTTTACAGAGGACAAAGCTGAGGCAGGCCCATATACCTGAGTGAGACCCACCCATCCAACCCCACTGATCTTTCCAGTCTTGCCTTCTGCTCCCCTCCCTCTTGCCCTCTAAAGTTTCTTCTAGTCCCTTGAATGAGTCACATTCTTTTCCATGTCAGAGCCTCTGTATCTGCTGTTCCCTCTGACCAGAACACTCTTCCACCCCATCCCCTACTCATTCTTCGGGCCAGAGTGTCTCTTCACTTCCTCCTGGAAGCCCTCCCTGATTCTTTACCCACTAACCCCTGCCACTCATTTCTGACTCGCCCTGTTGGTCAACTGCACCACCTGGCCTCTCTGCTGGCCATAAACTTGAATGGACCTGGAAAGTGTGTGACCTCTTCCCTCCCGCTGTATTCCCGGGGTCTACCAGGATGCCTGGAATAAAGCAGGCATTTAACGATGTGTCAGATGAGTTGATGAATGTACACTCGTGCACGTACATGTACACATAGACCCCTTCCCTGACACTCAGCAAGCATTCAGTTAGTGCCTCCTGTGGGCCAGGCAGTGTTCTGGGCACTTGGGCTTAATCTGTGAATACAGCCCAAAGCCCTGCACTCACGGAGCCTTTATTTCTGTAGGGGAAGGGGGAAGGCAGACAGTAAATAGCAAATACATACAATAAGTAAATTGTGTGATATGTTAGAAGGCAGCAGGTACTACGGAAAATAAGAAAAAGGTTAGAGTATGGGAATTAGGAATTGTGCGTGTGTGTGTGTGTGTGTGTGTGTGTGTGTTGGGAGGGGCTGTGCAGTATTAAAATGAATGATCACTTAAGTGTTATTAAGCAGACCTGAAGGAGGTGAGGGAACAAACTAAGCGAATATCTGAATATCACAGAGACCAGTCCGAGGGCAGGAGTGAGCTGGACCATTCAAGACAGCAAAGAAGCCAGAGAGGCTGGAGCAGTGCCAGATGGGGAGGGAGAAGGGAGATCGGGTAGGGAAGGGAGGCCCTTGTAAGAAGATGAACTGGTCCACTGAGTGAAACAGGGAGCCATAGCAGGGTTTGGAGCTGGAGTGACCTGAGCTGCTGGCAGCTGCAGGCTTGCAGAGCTCCAGACCTATGGGGATGGGGACCCCACCACGGTACCACAGAGGGGACCTCTGTCTGCTCTCTTTAGCCCCTTCCTCCTCGATATCCTGGCTGTGGCTGTCTTTCCTGCCACTCCAAGACCACCCCATCCGAGGCAGGACCAGCATGTGCAGGGGGCAGACTGCTGCAGAGACCACCCAAGGATTCGCAAGCCTGGCTTCCAGACCCGCCCAGACAAATTAGCTGTGTGGATGCCCAGGTTTCTTCTGCGGCCTTGGGCCTCCAGTCTGTAAAGTGGGGCTGTGGCACCAGCTGCTTCCGCAGCCTCTCTTGCTCAAACTCGCACCCTTGCCTCCGTGATGGAGGCCGGATGCCAGCGTCCTCATCTCCACTGGGGCATTCGGGATGCTAAGCAATCTTTGGTTTCTTTTGCAGATTCTGATTTTTTAACTAAGTATTGACCTTTACAAAAAAAAAAACTGCCTTCGGGGGGGGGGGGGGACGAGGGAGATCACAGGCACTTGTTTGGACAGTCTGAGCTGGGAGTAGGGAAGGGCAGGATGTCTGCAGACTTGTGTTCAAGGAATACAAAAGCCAGTCTGCTGGGATCTCTGAGAAGTCCCGCAGAGACTCAGGATTACCTGTTGCTTTGACCTCTCTGCCTGTCCCCATTTTATGTCTGCAGGTGCTCGGTAGGTGGCCCCTCCTCCCACCACCGGCCCCCTGCCAGCACCTGACCACCGCAGCCCACTCCTCTTAGCCAAAGAGGAGGCGACCTGCCCCAGGGTGACTGGCCTTTCCCCTGCCCAGTCTCTCCCAGGGAGAGACAGGCGTGTGGGGCCTTTGTCCAATAGGAAGGAACTCATGGGTTGGAAATAGGAAAAATTGCCATTTTCTCAGCTGCCAACACAGCAGAGAAATGATCTCAATTTTCTGTGGCTGTTCTCGGCAGGAGAAAAACCAGCCGCCAGCCGCCAGCCGCCAGCCGCCAGCCGCCAGCCCTGTGCCTGAGAAGTCTGATGTGCTGGGGAAGGGAGGCCGGAGCTGGGGAGGTGATGGGGTGAGAAGCGGGGTAGGGGTGGGGCTGGCGAAGCCAGAGGGCTGGGCTCCCCACTGGGGCAATGCAGCCCTCCTGCCTGGACAGCCTTTCCCCTTTCCCCACCCAGCACCCCCACCTCCTCCAACTGCCCACCTGAGTCTAAGTCTGAACTCTCTAGTTACCTTAGCACCTACTATGTGCTCCACCCTATGCTGGGCACCAGAGATCATTCCCTCGGAGCTGGCTGTGGACTCTGTTCTGTTCCGGCTTCATCCTCACCTCTTCCCTGCACTCTGCTCTAAAAACCACACTGCCTAGCTTGGTCCATTCCCTTGTGATTTCTGGGCAAATTCCTTAACCACTAGGCCTGTCTCCTCATCTGCAAATGATTATAAAAATACCCAACTTGGTGGTTGTGATGATTCAGTGAGTCATTCCAAGTCAAATATTTAGAATAGTGCCTGGCACAGAGTACGTGTCTGAAAATGACAGTTCTCAATATTATTGTTATTAATATTATTTGCACATGCCAGGCACTGTGTTAAGTGTGAAAATGAAGAAAATACGGGGCTTGTCCCATGAGGAGCTTCTAAGGCAGTGTCCTGGGGAGATGAGCCAGGTCTGCACAGATTGTGGTAAAATGCAGTCACAGAGTGTTGTGAAGGGAGAAATCTCATAACTGCTAGAGAGATCAGGGGAGGCTTCATGGAAGAGGTGCCACTTCAGAAGGCCTTAACCAGTTTCAAGAATTCTAATCAGTCGGCATCCGCTGTGTGTCCGATACCCAAGGGAAGACAGAACCTCAAGGAAAAGATGATCTCTGGCTTACCGGCTCTGAGCACAGCATGGGAGGAGCCACAGCTGCCTGTGAGGGAATAGCAGGCTGGGGTGGGTAAACACAGAGTTACCTGGATGATTTCTTAAGACTGCTCAGAACTTCGACCCTGTGTACCACGGAGGGCTGGGGAGCTGTTGAGTGTTGAGGAGTGAGGGAGTGGCTTGATGGAAGCAGGGATCAAGCAACAATAACTTGGCGGGGAGCAACGTGAAGCCTGGAACAAAGCTGAAGATGTTCCAGTAGCTGATTTGGGAGTGAGGGCTCTGGGGTTAGGGGATGAGCATTAGAAGTCATCAGAGGTAGCACCACATGGCAGAGTCTACTTTGAGAACCAGGGAGATGGAGCTGATCCCCTTCGGTGGGGATGGGGATGTCTTTATTTGCTGGTCAGGAGTCCTGGAAGATGGCCCAGTGGGAGAACTGAGATAGACAGGGTCTCCCTTACGACTAGAGGCCCAGCCTTCCTCCTCATTCCTCACCCTGCAGCCAGGAGCTCAGGGGTCAGATCCGTCCAGGGTCACTGTCAGTGTTTGGGCTTCAGGAAAGTCTCAGAAGAAGCCAGTCATGTCAGACTGTAGTGGGTTTTGAGTCGATGGGTTGGTTTCCCAGCCCTTGCTGCAGTGTAGCTAGGTGACCCAGGAGCACTTGCCTGCCTTGTCTCCCTGAGCCTCAGCTTCCCCATCTGCAGAATGGGCACAGTAGCATCACCTCTCTCCGCTGGGCCTCTGTAACAATAAGATACCTGTGTGCATGGAGGTGCCCAGAACAGAAGCTGTGTGCCTGCCGGAGGGGCTCAGGAAACAGAGTCAGCAGGTTTGTTTCCCTCCTTTCTTGCCCGGAGCCAGGCCTCACTGCCGGGAAGCACATTTAAGACAGTGCCAAAGAGTTCCCGGAGAGCTATTTTCTGGTGGTTGGGTTGTTTTGTTTTGTTTGGGGTCTTTTTTCTTTCTTTCTTTCTTTCTTTTTTTTTTTTTTTACCCTTAATGCCTTCTAGCAACAGCCTGCTTATTTTAAAAACAGCAGGGGCCAGCTGCTGGCCTCTCTCTTTCCCTCCCTGCCTCCCTCCTTCCCTCCCCAGGAAAGTAGCCTCAAGCATCACCCCTACTTCTGGGGCCTGTCCATCCCAGGGTGGAGGAGGCATTCCTGGGAATGCAGCTGGCCCCCTGCACACAATGCCTGGGTGGTACCTGGCCCCGAGGCCACGGCTTCCCAACATTTGCATGTCCTCCCCAGCAACCCCCAAGGTGGGCATACAGGCTACCTGTACAGCACCAGGGCAGGCAGCCTGTGCCATTGCTAGAGATCAGGGCTAGGGATATAGGGAGTTTCTGACACGGAGCCCAGGCTTCCCCGAAACACTTGGCTCTGGTGCCTCCTGCAGCCTGAGAGCTCACAGAGACCCGGGTCCCAGAGCTGACTCCTCCCACGCTTCTGTCTCAGATTCCTCATCTGCAAACAACAGGAAGAAAAGTGTACCCATCCTGCAGGGATGTTAGGGGCTGGGTAAGGAGAACAGGCGGGGCTCAGTGCATGGTCTCTGTGACCATTTACAATTCAGCGTGAGCCCTTAGGAGTCCCTCAGACTTCCCCATCCATCCAGAGAGCCCGCCCTCGTCTCCCCAGCCTCCCACCACGCTCTTCCTCTGCCTCAGGTGTTCTGTCAGCCAACTGCTTGCCTTCAGACAAATCCTTTCTTCCTGCTGGAGTTCAGTTGCCCTGCCTATGAAATTAGGCGCCGTGCTCGATCGGTGCTGTTCAAGGGAAACGTACCATGAGCCATGTACACAATTCCAATTTTTCTACTTGTCACATGAGAAAAAGTGAAAAGAACCAGGTGGAATGAATTTTAATAGTATATTTTAACCAAAATGTTCAAAAGATTATCATTTCAACACATAATCATGTAACAATTATTCATGAGATTTCTACATTTTTTTTTCGCTTTTGTGTTACATCTTTGAAACCCCCTGGGCATTTTACACAGCACCTGGTGGTGCCAACCGGCCCCATTTTAATAGCTCAATAGCAACACATGGCAAGTGGCCGCCATCCTGGATGGTGCAGGACTGGGTGCTCCCCAAGGGCCCTACCATATTCTCCCCTTGGAGGTATTTTTGGGCCCCTCGAGTCAGTGCTCTGGGGACCCGTGGGCCCTGGGGACCCTCTGCATTTCTTCTCAGAGATTCCCTGCCCAGACTGGAGCCCGCTCAGCTCCTCCCCGGCCCTGGTGTGATTCATGCTGGCTGTGGGGACTCTCACTCATGCAGGCTGCAGCTCCCAGCTGCTTCCCAGAGGCCCCACTCCTTCCCCCTCTGCCAAGAGATGCTATAGACCACAGGTACAATCAAGTCACCCTCCTGCTCAGAACACTTGAGCTCACGGAGAGTGAAAACCAGAGTCCTTCAGGGAGAGGTTGATGGGAGGTTCAGGCCTTTCTCATCCTAGAACTACCTCTATTTGAAAGATGGGGAGATTAAGGTCCAGAGAAGGGCATGATCTTAGTCCAGTGCACAGTGGTCAGGCATGGGAGAGCCGGGCCTGAGACCCAGGTCCCTGCTCCCAGGCCAGTGGGCTTATTATTGTATCTTCAGGGCTTTGCATGAGGGTGTTGCAGGCTGGGGGGTCATCGTGTCCAACAGTTGCTGGAGGAAGCTGGTTGGTCACACGTCAGGATGCTACCCACAACCACCCCCCCAGCTTCCCCAGGGGCATACCTGGGGGACGGGCCCAAGCAGGCATGATGTTTACACGGAGTAACCAGATTCCATCTCCAATAATCACATCACAAACAGCGTGAGATGTGAACTGCGGGGAAGACTTTGCTAAATGCGCGATTGATTTTCTCATCTTCCCTCCATTCTCCTCCCTAGGACTCCCTTCCCCTCCCTAGGACTCCCTTCTTCCACATCGTACACACGTGTGAAGACACACACCAGCACACGTGTGCACACACAACCTGCATTCCCCAGGCATCCAGCTCTGGCCTCTGATCCCAGCCCAGTGAAGGCCAGTTTTGTCCTTGTCCAGCCCTCGAAGCAGGATTTCTCCATCAGGGTATAGGCAGGAGGAGAGGGTATGTGAAGATCAGGTTCTCAACCTTGAGGTTTCCCACTGTTCCCCACCATGACCAGGCATCTGGGGACATTGGCAGTTCAAAAATGGTTACAGTTTATCACCTTATCACAGCTAAGCCTCACTTGTGAAACTGGCAATCATGACGCCCATTATGTGGACGAGGAAACTGAGGCTTAGAGAGAAGTGGTTGGCTCAGCTCACAGAAGAGGAAGAGGCAGCATGGGACCCTGGCTATGGAGACTGTGGCTCTAGGCCCCTCCTCCAGCCCTGTGTCATACCTGTTCAGCTCAGTCCCAGTGTGGTCAGCTTATCCATGAGGCGCCCCGATCACAAAAGGGGAAACAGGCTGGCTCACCTGTTGCTGTGGGTCTGCCCTCCTTCTCGTGTGTCTCAGCCATCTGACCCCATCCCTTTACCTCGGACCCTGGCTCTGCCTGGGGGTCTCCCAGCCTGATGTGTCAGACCAGAGTCCTCCTCCCCTTCAGAATCCAGATTCTCACCCTCTTCAGAATCCAGATTCTCCTTCATATCTCTGCAAAGCTGATCTGCCTGAAACCATCCCCGGGCACTGCCTTTAAAAGTCTTCATCTTTTCTCCCTAAACGGCCCCTAAATGATTTCTGTAAATTGCTCTAAGTAGCTCCAAAGAGAAAAAGAAAGGAAGAAATAATAGTAACTCAGCGACTGGCTGCCTGACCAGAATGTCGATGGCTCACCTCCTGCTTGGCCGCAGCTCCCAGCTCCTTTCTGCTCAGATGCGTGCCCCTCTGCTCCAAACCCGGGAAGGGATGCATTGCCTCTGAGACCCAGCCTTGCCTCCTCCCTCAGGCAGGAGGCTGCCCGAGTCAGGTGCATCAGCCTTTAGACAGGGCACTCCTCAGGGCAGCACCATCCTTCCGTTCCTTTCCCTTCCCTCGCCCCCGCCAGACTGGACTCTCCCAGGAGACAGCTGGGCCTCCCTCATCACTCTGAGGCTCCTCCAGAGAAGACTGTGCCTCTCTCATCAGACTCAGGGCTTCTCCAGAAGAGGCTGTGCCTGCCCCATCAGTCAGGGAATTCTCTCCAGGTGGGGATGTGGGGGGCACTCAGCGGCCCCTCAGCCTCTATCTTCCCTTGTTCTGCAACCAGTTCCCTTACACAGCCTCATTGCCTTCACCGTGGATTAGAGATCTGGGTCCTGATTCCTAGACTGGGATCTATTTCACTGACCGATTCATTCATTCATTCATTCATTCATTCTACAAAGCTTTCCTGGATACCTACTGTGCACCAGATGCTGACTGGACATGTGTCCTTCTGTTGATGGCTCCTTTGATACGCTCCTGTGACCAGAGTCCCCAGACGTGGTCCTGGTTCTCCATGGGGTAGGGCATCCGGCCAAAGGGCCAGCTGAAGCAGCAGCCCCCATGGACGTGAACCCAGCCTTAGCCCTTGGTCACCATCATGGCCTCCTGGCCTCTTTACAGTGTGGACCAGAGAAGGGTCTCCCTTGTGGAGCAGAGGCCGGAGGTGGGAGGGAGGTCCTCCCTGGGGAACCCTGACCTGGCTGGCTTACCCTTCCGTCCGGCCCCCTCCTCATTTCCTGCCTGTGGAGCTCCACCATCTCTCTGGTGATCCTCGCCACCTAGCCTCTAAAATGGTGCTGTGGCTTGAGCAAGTCCCTTCCCCTTTCTGGGCCTCAGTTTCCTTTTCTGAGATGTGACATGATCAGACTCAATCACCGATTTTCTTTTTTTTCTTTTTTTTTTTTTTTTGCTAGAGAAATGTTGTATAGAGTACATAAATTATATAGAATATGGATAATACATAATACATATCAAAGTGAGCTGCTGGTTGAATGGAGAGCAGCAATGTCTCCCTGAGTTATCTGTCCCACCCTGTCACCCCATGGCAGCCCTGGAGACCCCCAGTGAGCCCAGCTGGCAAGCCCTGGGTCCACTTAACCCATCCCTGAGGCCCTTCCACTCTGCCAATGGGAGGATCTGGGGAGTAGTCTCATTACCTCTGCCTCCCCAGTTCCCTGGAACCCTGCCCAGTTTCCCAGTGGGGGGATGCGCATGAGAAGAATTGGCTCTTGCCCGGGCACCCAGCACCCCCCTGGACCACTGAATGAGTCCAGCCCCCAGTTAGAAATGCAGGCATGGGAGCAGCTCAGAAGGCGGCAGGCAGGTGGGGCCAAGCCCAGGACAGCTCTGCCCGCCCCTGACAGAAGGTGGGGTCGTTCCAGATGCATAAAGCCCTTTTGTCATCCTCCCAGCACTCTCTGATGTGCAGAAGGAAGAAGGAGGGGCACCAACACAGACACAGCCCTCTGCATCCTCTCTGATTTTACTGGAACCCAATTAAGTGGATAATTGTTACAAATGGGAAATCACCTTCCACCAACTTGCAGATGGGAGCCGGCGCTCAGCGTGAGCCTGTGCAACCCAGGCTGGGACCTGGCCCTGGCCCAGCAGTTTAGGGTTTGCACAGGGTAGGGAAGTGGTGACCTGCAGAACTCCTGACCCCGCAGCTGGAAGAGCTGCAGGGAGATCCAGTCCAGCCCCAGCTGCCAGAGCACAGCCTCCAGCATCCGGTCCCTGGTATTCACATTCAGCCACACTGCTTTAACCCGAGATGTGGATTTGCTGTCCCAGGTCCCCCAGAGTCTTGCCTAGTCTGAGTCCAGGCAGATGGAAATAAGTGTCACCGTGGAGGCACAGGCGTGGGTGCCAAGGAGAAACAGAGGGGGTGGGGAGAGAGGGCAGGTCCGAGTCTTGGTCATCGTGGATGCAGGTGTAGGGAAAGGGGAAGCTTCTCCCAGAAATAGGACAGCACAGGCAGTGGTTCTCAGTCTTGGCTGCACATTTGGGAATTTTTAAATCATGCTACTGCCGTGGGTCCCAGCCCCAGAGGTCCTGGATTCGCTCGTCTAGGGTACGGCCTGGGCTCCCAAGTGGCTCTAAGGGGAAACCATGATTGAGGCTCATCCTGAGAGCAGGACTTCCAAACATGGTAGAGGAGGTGGAAACAGGGCGAGTTCACCTTCTCAGGACCCACCCAGAACTTCTGGAGGAGTTTGGCTGGGCAGGGGCCTGGGAACCGGCATTTTATATAGCTTCCTAAAATTGGGGTGAGTTTAGAGGGGCTGCCCCCCATGCTGGCGGTCTTAGTGGGGAGGGGAGTCTTGGGAGCCTGAGAGGAGAAGGGCCCTGGGGAGGAGGAGGAGTGTGGAAAATATGTTGGTGGTAGACCTGTCCTATTTTTTTTTCTTGAAATATAGTTGATTTACAATGTTGTGTTAGTTTCTAGTGTTCAGTTTAGTGATTCAGTTATACATTTATATATATATAAATTCTTTTTCATATTCTTTATCATTACAGGTTATTACGTGACACTGAACATAGTTCCCTGTGCTCTACAGTAGGACCTTGTTGTGTATCTATTTTATATACAGTAGTGTGAATCCGCTAATCCTAGACTCCTAATTTATTCCTCCCCACCACCTTCCCCCTTGGTAGCTGTAAATTTGTTTTCTGTCTGTGAGTCTCTTTCTGTTTTGTAAGTAATTTCCTTTGTGTCATTTTTTTAGATTCCACATGTGATGTTCTAGGATATTTGTCTTTGTCTGACTTACTTCACTTAGTGTGATAATCTCTAGGTCCATCCATGTTGCTGCAAACTGCTATTTTTAAATGATTTGCAGAGAAACTTTTCATTCCCTTTCTCTCTCCTTTTCTTTTTCTCTCTCTCACTTAGTCCTTTGTCCCAGGACCGAGAGCTCAAGGTAACACACTTAGAATCACTGTTAAGTCTCATCATACACATAGTAGGTGTTGTATAAATATTTCTTGAATGAATCATAGGTAACAGCTGTTTGGTGGGCTGGCCTGGGAATGTAACTGCTTTTAATAATATTGTCCCTATAGAGAAAGGTGTGGCCATGTGTTTCCAAGTTCTAATAGCCAATTTTCAATGAACTTTTGATAAGCGGCCCATTTATAAGCTGGAGAGAGAGAGAGAGAGAGAATGTCCTGCTGTTCTGCTCTCAGTGAACCTAGCATGGACTCCACCCTTGGGGATCTGCACTGAGGTGTCATATCGACACCCAGATTGAACCCAGTGGAGCATTGATGGAGACGGCAGAGAGGACCGTGGCCAGAGGGAGGGCACCTGAGTGGTGGGTGAGGAGAGGGCAGGCAGAGCCCTGGGTGGGAGGGGCGGGAGCCAGAGTGTGGCCGGGGCAGCATGGGGCCCAGGATGGAGCTGGGAAGTACACACAGCATCAGGGTACTTTTCGCATGGCCTCCGTTGGGTGTGCAAGGACAGCTCTGGCAGATCAAAGATTACAAGCAGGAGAAAGACAGATGCGGCTGGAGAGGGGCAGCTCTGAGCGGGAGCTCCTGGGCCCAGGCCTGGCTCTCTGTGGGCGCTCTGTCAGCCTGTGCTGTGGGGAGTGGGGAGGATGGTCCCCACCAGGGAGCAGGCAGACACCGGGAGGGACTGGGGTGGGGAAGAGCATCCTTCCTGCCTTCTTGTGGTGCCGCTCCTGCCCCCTCTGTGGACGAGGCCAGCCTCATTGCCCCTGCTCCAGAGACACACAGGCCTTGGCTCACAGGACCCAGCTTCCCGGCAGCACTCCCACCCTTTCTAGAAGACTGTCCTCTCTTTGGCTGGGAGGCCAAGCAGGGGCAGCTGGCTGTTGTCTGGGGACACCAATTTTTGTCCCTGCCTCCGTTTTCCTGTAGAAGGTAGACCCTGATGGGATGAGGGCGTGGTTTCCAAATTGTTCCTTGGAACCCCTAGGGGGCCCTGGCAGCGGGAGTCCCCTGGGGCCAGACCTCAGACTGGGCGCCTTGAGGAAACTGTAGTGTCAGGATGATGAAGCAGCTTGGGGCGCCAAGTGCCAGGCTCAGACCCCTTCCCTTCCACTACTGTGGAACCATCTCCTCCCTGGAGGACCCTCACTGCTCATCTGTGGAGAAGTAACCCCGCCTGACCTGCCTTAACAGGGCGGCTGCATGGAGGACCACTGGGGAGGCCCTTGGGCAGTGCCATGGGAGGGTCACAGGTTCAGGAATGTCCCTGAACCTGGGGCTCGGGGATGGGAGTGGGAGAGACGCAGCCCAGTGGTTGGGGCACTGCTTCCTCCTTCCTTCCTTCCTTCCTCAGAGGCCCCAGAGGGGTAGGAGCCATTCCAGAGAAGGGACTTCAAGTTGACAAAAACAAATTGGCTTAATTGACCCAAATTAGCAGCAGGGAGGGCCCTGATGGCCCAGCTGCTGGTGCATTTAATCACTGTCACCCTGTGTGGTCAGGGATGGCCCCCTTCCCCCAAGGCCACCAGGGTCACCTCCCCTGTGAACAGCCGCCTCTCCAGAGTCCTCCATCAGCAGGAAGTAGGGCTGGGACTTTGAGGACAAAGACAGCCTTGGGCCAGAGGTCAGAGCACCCTGCAGAGCTGAGCCAGGCTTCCAGAGAGCCGATAGCCTGATTTAAGCCTGATTTGGGACAGGGGCAGCCCTGGGAGCTGGGGGTTCTCCCTAAGCCCAGGGGTAGTTTCCTGGGCTTCAGTTCTTACAGTAAATCATCTTTGTGGCTGCATCTTGGCTGACAGAAAGTGGGATGGGTGAGGAGCAGGGGCAGGAGAGTGGCGGATGGAGGAGACTCTTACCTCCAGGTCATCTTCTCCCGGGTTATTATTCCCTTTGAGGATAAGCCAGTGCTGTGCCTCAGATGTGTGTGACCTCAGAGTCCCCAGCCTGTGAGTCCAGGGGCCACTAGGGCAGGAGGCTGCTGGAGGGTGGCAGGCTCACAGGGCCCCCTGGAGCCCTGAGGCAGAGTGTGTCAGGGCTGGAAGGGACCTAGGGAGCACCTCTTATTATTACTGGTGGGGAGACTGAGGCCCAGAGAGGACGCGGCCTGTCTGAGGTCTCACAGGGAGGCGATGACTCACCTGACCAGCACACTGTACAGATGTGCTCCGCTGAGGCCAGCGCATGCATGCCCCTGGGTTCAGTGGAGCGTTGCTTTCCTGGTCATTTTAATAAACCTCCAGGCCATGCTGGGTACCATGGGAAGAGGGGATGTGTGCCATGCCTGCTCCTGCACAGGCATCCGGTAGACAGGGGACACAGTCGACAGGAGACACGGTCGACAGGGTGGCAGTGATGCTGAGTGGACCTCGGCCAGGACCTTGGAGGGAACCCTCAGGGGTGAGTGCTTCCCTGGGTGTAGAACAGTCCACCTCCGGCCAGCCCTTCCCCCTGGGGGTCCCCGTGCCCTCCAAGCCTGCCTTCTCAGCCTCGTCGTGGCTCCTCTTCACACCTACCACCCTCAGCCATGGGCCACTGTGGGCAGCCCTCCCCCCAAGCCTCTCAGCCATGCCCAGAGCCCTGAGCGCCAGACCTGGCCCCATCTACCATCTCCTTCCCACGGCATCCACCAAGCCTGGTCCCCCTCCCATTCCCCTGCCTCACTCAGTGGAGCTGCCCTCCTTCCACCCAGAGGCCAGAGTGGGAAACCTGCCTGCCACCCTCAACCCTTCTCTCTCCCACCTCCTTCCTCCCATGCCTGGCCTTGGGTCTGGTTGACTCTTAAAAGTAACAGCAAAAGTAATTTTCACTTACTGGCCTTTATCTACTCCCAGGCATTTTTCTAAGGACTTTGCACATATTAATTCACTTAATCTTCACAATGACCCTCTGAGTTGGTACCAGTGCTATCTCCACTTTTGCCCACAAGGAAGCAGGCCCAGAGAGGGTGATAACATGCCAAAGGCCACACAGCAGCTGATGAATGTGGAGCCAGGGCCAGGTTCAGGCGGACAGGCCCTGCAATCTGTGCTCTTCGGAGTGGCTTTTCAGGAAGGGTCTTCTCCTTCCTCGCTGTCATCACCCCACTTAGGCCCCCGCATCTCTTCCTTGGACCACTGTAGCCGCATCCGGAGCGCCCTGCCTGGTCGGGACCACCCTCCAGGCAAAAGAATGAATGCATTTGGAGGAAGATAAAGTCCTGCGTCTAATGAGAATGACTTATTTTTAATAGCCCTTGCTCACACGTGTCACTGAGCACTTATTCGGGGCCAGGCACCGCGCACAGGACTTGCATTCATCCTCATGGCAACCCTGAGAAGTGTCTACGACTGTTGTGGCACTTTAGAGGAGAGGTGGCTGAGGCCCAGCGCGGGTGAGCAGCTTGCTCAAGGTCACACAGCTGGAAAGAAGCAGGCCTGGGATTCAAAGCCGGGTTTATCTGAGTCCGGAAACTAAGCTGCAGACCTCTACTGCCCGCAGCCCGCTGCCTAGAGCTGCCCAGAGTCCCGGGGAGAGCCTGGAGGACCAGCGGTTGCATTAGGCAGCCCTGAGAGGGACGTGCCTGTCCTCCCACTGCCTAAAGAGCTGCTTGCGTTTCCTTATGTAATCAGCCGTGAAGTCCTAAGTGAGCAGACTCAGGTTCCTCGTCCCTGACTGTCACACGGGCAATTGGGGCCCTCAGAGCATGAACCGTATGATGAGTGAGGCTCAGCCCAGCTCCAGAACCACGTGGTTCTTCAAAGCTTGGCCCAGCAAAAGGGCCTTCCTTTTAGAATAAGGGCGTCAGGCGTACTCAGCGCCCTGACCTCAGTGGTGGGGTCAGCGGCTTCTACCCAAAGCATGCTTCATTGAGCCAGCCTCCCCCAAAGACACCCCCAGCATCAGAGCAGCCTGACCCTGTCCTGCTGTCCCCCTTGGGCTGCAGGGAACTGTCCTGTGCCTCCAGTAAGCTGTGGCCTTATCTACTGGCAGAAGAAGGCCTGCAACAACCCCTCAAAGCCCCTCATCAGCACCAGGATTCCATGCGTCCAGGAAAGATTTATAAGTCAGCTATTGCTACAGTAATGCTGCCTAACAGACTGCCCCAAAATTTGGTGGCATAAAACAAAACGCATTTATTTCTCGTGAGTCTGCAGGTGTCTGGGGTTTGGCTGTTCAGGACTGGACTCCAAGCTGCTGGTTGATTCCTTCTGTCCATATTTCTCGCATCTTCTTTGGATCGGGTGCTACTGGAGGGACAATTGTATGTGTACATTTCAAGCCTTTGCTTGTGTTTCATTTGTTAAAATCTCATTGATTCAAGGAAGTCCCATGGCCAAGCCCCAGATCAGGAGGTGGGGAGTATACCCCACCACCATAGGCCAGGGTAGGGGTGCTGCTGCATCGGGAGAGTGTGGTCCAGAGTCAGTGCAGGAAAGGGCCCCAGAGGTCTCAGGCATAGAAGCTGAGGCCCAGGGAGGGGACAGGACATGCCCAAGTCACACAGCAGGGGCGGGGCGGAGCTGATGCCCAGGGTTCTAGATTGGTTCTACCTCTCAGCCCTGCTTCTCCATCCTCAGGAACTTCTGTGATGCCCAGTCCCTGGGAGAAGGGTGCTCAGGGAGGCAAGGGACCCAGCCTTCTACCCTTAGTCTGTGCTTGTGTCCCCTAGCAAGTGGGGGGGAACTGGGCCACCTGGGGCTGGGGTGGTGCACCACCCCAATCCCATGACCTCCCCTAATGAGCAGAGACGTAACTGAGTTTCTCCAGCTGCAGACCCGCCTGTCCTCCCACCAGCCCTGCCCAAAGGACAGCACAGGGGCCCTCTTCTCCCCACCTGGCATCTCCCACCCATCCCTCCCTCCCTCCCCCTTTTCTTGCCTCTCTCTTTCCTCCTGTGCCTCCCATGTAGCAGACAGCAATTCCTAAGGACAGCAGCCTCACAGAATCTCACAGTTGAAGGGTCATCCAGACCAACCCTCTGCTTGTGCAGAAGCACCTGCACAGCATCCTTGATGGAGAGCGTCATTCTCAGGTGGCTGGGATCCTCCCAGGGATGGGGAGCTCACTACCTTTCAAGGCAGCCCCTGCTATTAGCTGGGCAACTCTGATCCCAAGAAATTACTAACTCATTTTTAGTTCCAGCTCTGCCTCTCCCCAAATTCTGTTCACTGATCTTAGTTCAACCAATATTTAGGGAAAACTTACTGTATGTATGTCAGCTTGGGACGGGGGATACAGAGATGAGAGTCACTGAGCACATGCTCAACGGGCCACAGACCACAGGGGAGGCAGACAAGGATGCAAGGTGACAGGTAGGGGATCCATGGTTGTCCTGGGGAGGATACCTAACCTTTCAGGGGCAATAGACAGAGCTCTTCCCAGGATGTCTTGGTGCTTACTCAGATCTGGGTTTGAGTTCCAGATTCGTCATCTATTAGCTGTGACCTTGGACATGGCTAGGCTGCAGCATCCTTCTGCGTAAAATTGGGATAATGGATACATGCCCTCGTGGGAGAATGGAAGGTAGAATACAGAAAGCACTGGGCACATGGAAGAGCTCCATGAATGGTATTGTTGGTGTCATTGTTGTTAATTGCCGGCCCCAAGATGGAATTAGCATTTAGCACGTCCGTGCTCATAGAGTTAAAACTTTGACCTTCAAAGAGGGACTTTACACCTGCCCCCAAGTTGGAGTGAGCAAAGAACTGTTGGGAAGGCGACTCTGTTATCTGCCTTCTCATCACTTCCTCCCAGAAATGAGGACCAGAGTCGCTCAGCAGCAGGCCCCCAGCTGTGGGTGATCAGACCACAGAAGAGTTAGCACAGATCTTTCTAGCGGAGGTGGGGGAGCAGGTGGCCTCCACTCTGAAGAGAATATCATCTGTTCTCCTGCAGCCTCTTTCAGGATCTGAGGGCTGTAGGGACCTCAAAAATGTCTAGTTGGATACCCCCACCTGATGCTGGGAGTCAGGAGGGTAAGGACGGTAAAGATGCGACATAGAAGCCATGCTTCCCATCTGGTGCTCATAGCAGACATCATTCATCAATTACAGCTCTCTTCTTCCCGAGTGAGGACTCGGATTCTGAATCATTCTCAACTCAGATTCCTTTACAGCAGCCCAGACAGGCTTCCTAGAAGAGGAAGGATTTCAGGATCCTTTTCAATGATGGGTGAATCCCAGTGAGTGGAACTGGGGAAAGCATGTTCTCACTGTGGAGTTTGCGGGATGTGTGGGGAGGGTCCTGTACTCAGTTCTGCAAGGCGGGGGCTGGAGCAGAAGCGCCTGATAGTGGGTGTGGGCAAGGCTGGAGGAAGGGATGGATTGAAGCGAAGAGGAATGAGGATGGGAGGAGGAAGAGGAAGGCGACTGTGAGCAGAAAGGACCATCAGGTGAGGCGGGTGGGCTGGCGGAGGTGCCTGCCAGGGGTCTCTGCCCCTTCACCTCTACCTGGATGCAGGGAGCTGAGCCCAGGGCAGGGAGCCCAAGCTGATCTGACAGGTTGTTGAGATAACACAAGCTCAGGAAATTAATTCTAGCACTTGCTTCTCACGCTACGTCTCAGCCCCTCAGAGCAGTAGTTTCATCCATCTCCCCTGCTTTTGCCCTGCCGTCCTGAGTGTACGTGGTGTGTGTGTGTATGGGAGGGTGGCAGGGAGACAAGGCCAGGCACCACCTCCTAGTGTCAATCCCCTGCTCAAGAACCCTAGTGGCTCCCCATCGCCCGTGGCATGATGGGCAGACTTTTAAAGGCGTAGGAGCTATTATTTGTGGAAAAGCCTACATGAAAATCCATGAGGACAAAAGCTGACTGGGATGGCTATCAACCCTCCCCCTACTGCCTGAGATCCATACAATTCCCAGGGCTCCACGGAATTCAGTTTGAAAAGCCCTGGGATAAAATCCACAGATGTGTTTGCCTGGCATTAGAAGCCCTCTGCCCCCTGATGCCAATCCCGCCTCAGCTCTCCCAGGTATCTGCCACTCAGTCCCAAGCTGTCACTAACCCTTGGCCCCTTTGCCACTGTGTTCTCTCCACCTGAAAGGTCCCTGAGCCCCACCCAGGTCCCATCACACCCAGGCAGCTGTTGAATTTCCACCCGTTCTTCAAGACCCTACACTCACATCACTCCTCCTCCTTCAAGTGTTTCTCCTGTAGGCATCTATCTGGCTCTTCTTAGAACACCCAGGGAGCTCTGCGCCACTCCGAAGCCTCACAGCACTTCCCACCTTTTAGCGTGGTTATTTATGTACTTGTCTGGTCTCCCTGTTAGCCAGCAAATTCCTTAAGGGCAGAAACCATCTTCTTTATCTCCGTCTCCCTGGCAGTTCCCAGCAGGGTCTTGAGCAGAGAAAGGGCTGAATAAATATTTATTCGTTGAATATCTTTATTGAGTGTTGGTTACAAGCCCTACTATTGTACCCGGCAGTCAAGCTGCATGGTGAAAGGCCTGGTCCCTGCCCTCAGCAAGGCTTCTGTCTGAGAGAAAGCCAACTCAGTAAACCAACAGTGGCAGTACAGAGAAAAAAGTGCAGCATGATGGGTGTGAGTGGCTCAGAAGTCAGTGACTAACCCAGCCTTGGGGAGGGGGTGGTCATGGAAGTCTTCATGGAGGAGGTGACCCCTGGGAGAAGTCAAAGGACAAGTGACCCCTACCAGGTAGAGTGTATTGGGAACAGCACAGCAGGCAGGGGGAACAGCATGTGTTAAGGCATGGAAGGCATAGAGACCATGGCTGGAGATGCCCAGACCAAGGTGTGTGGGTTGGAGAGTGGGAAGAGGTAGGGGCAGATAACGCAGAGTACTATGGGAAGAAGGAAATATTCGTGGGAATGCTGGGCTGGGGAGCAGGAAGGGAAGCATCCCACAAGGACAAGGAATGGGCTGCAATGGGGCAGGAGGAAGCTGTGAGACCTTGGGCAGGGCTTTTCTCCTCTCTGAACCTCAGCCTTCTCATCTGTAAAGTGGGTGGTTTGAACCAGAGCCCTAAGACCCCTGTCCAGCAGTGACTTAGAAATACCAATGGAGCATCAGCTAGACAACCGCCAATCAATCAATGTGATGCCAAGAGAAAGAGGTACATTAGGGCCTAGGCTTTGAGGGGCAGGCAGGGCAGGGCAGGGCAGATCCGGGTGGGCTCCATGGGAGAGATGGTGGGGGCAGCTGTGAGCCAGAGTCTGTGCCAAGCACTCTGCAAGTTTACTCTTCACGACACCTGTGTATGGATAGGTTTTCTTAGCCCCATTTTGTAGATGAGGAAATTGAGGCTCAAAGAGTAAGCAACTTGAATCCAAGGCTGTGATTATAATCCTGAGTCTCTCCCCAAAGGGCAGGCAGAGCTCGTCTTCCAGGGGTTCCCATCCCCCATCCCCTGCCTGGGAAACTGGCCCAGGCCTCCCAAGTCAGCCCTGCACACTTTTGGTTCTCCTTTTTCGACCCTGTCAGCACCCTGTTGGCAGAGAGAAGGTATGGCTGGCCTTCTTAGGGTGACCAACTGGGCCAGTTTGATCAGGACTGGGGGACTGTTGGTATTAAACCCATGACAGTCCCAAGCAAACCAAGACAAGTTGGGGCCCTGCTCATTCTGCACGAGGTGAACGGGGGCCCGGGCCACTTCTTGCAGGGGGCAGTGCCCTAGTTCCTGAGTTTACCCCACCTCCAGCACACTCTCCCATTCCTCCTTCCCCACCATCCAATCCGCAAGGCTTCCTGCCTCCTGGCCCCGAGCTGGAGGCCCTGGAAGACTTTCCAGTGAAAACACTAGAGAGTTTGTCACTGAGTCAGGGAAACCAAGCCGAGGCCCAAAGCCTTCAGACAACCATGGGCTCCTCCTCGACGTGCACAATGCCCAGACTGGCTCTGAACGTGCTCCGCACCTGAGTGGGCTGCCTCAATCTCCCCTCCAGGAATGGAAACTCCCTGAGTGGGGCTTGGCTACCCCACCGCCCAGCTGTGCAGCCCAGCTGACCACCCCCACCATCTCCGGGATCAGGAGTCCATTCCAAACCAACCTCAAACTGCCACAACACATCCAAGACCTCCAACGAATATCTGGCCCTAGGCCTCAGTTAAAATGGGGATGGGAAGAAGGCTCCCATCTCAGGGCTGCTGTCAAAACATCAAAGATAAAATGCACTGAGAAGGTCTTACCTTCATAATGGTGCCCACCTCCCATGCCGGTCTGGGAACATAGTTTAGTTGATCGGTACACCTAGTCCCCAATTTCCAGGCTCCAGTGCTCCCTAGAAATGAGCTCAGGGAACTCAGGAGGGCGGATGGGGCCTAACCCCAGCTGTGTGTCCATGCGCAAGCCTCTTAACCTCTCTGAGCTTTGATTTCTTCATTGGCAAAAACAAGGATGCTAGTTCCTGGGGTTATTGTGAGGTAGCTGTGACCCAGCCCAGTGTGCGCACTCCATAAGCATCCTCTAAATATGAACCGGGGCCCCGCTGGCCTGCCCTGCCCCTCTGGGGACCTGCTGTTTGCTGCAGCCCTGACCTCTGACCTGGTGGAATGGGCTGGAAGGGTGATGTGGTTCCCCAGCTCCCCCAGACCCTCCCCTCTCCAGGCCCATATTCAAACCCACAACCACCCACCAAAGGGAACTGGAAACAGGCTCTCTCTCTCTTTTTCTCTACACACACACATACACACACACACACACACACACACACACACACAGGCACACACTTTCTTTTTCTGTTGTTTGCGGCTAATTGTTTATTAGGAGATGCAGGCGGCTGTGCCAGTGGGAAGGCTCAGCTTGCTCCGCTATAATTAGGATAATGCACATTAGTCATTTAGTGTAAAGCAGAGAGCAGCCCCCTCCCCCGCGCCCCTCCCCCGCTGCTCCTGCAGCAGCTCGCTCAGCTCCCAGGCTGGACAGGTTTACATGGGTTCCTGGGAGGCCTGGGCCTGGACCACCGCCTCCTCCGGCCTCCCCCCTACCCCCACCCCACCCCCCTGCCTCCTGCTCACCTCCTCTGCTCAGCAACTCTTCCATCCCACTGATCTCCCACCAGGATGGGGTTTCCTGCCTCCACTTCCCCCCACCCCGCTCTCCCCGCCTGGTTCCTTTCCCGCCCTGCCCTCTGTCTCTACCTGCCCCTCCCCTCTTTCCTGACTCTAGTTTTCTCTCTCTCTATTTCTCAGTCCCTCCTGCCCCCAACATCCTTGCCTTGTTTCTGCTCTCTCTCCCTCCGCAAGCCCTCCCTGCTCGCCTGACCAAAGGACCAGTCAGATCAGCAAAGTAGGTCTAGCCCAGGTTTCCAGGCCCTTGGGGTGGGGTTCTGTGTACCACGTGCCCTCCCTTGGACGGTGCCCCTCACCCCACTGCTGTCCTTCCCTCTTCCCTGCCCGAAGTCCCTGGCACTCATCTGCCTGAGGATTGAACTGAAAAAGGCAGGCCTTTGTCTCATTTTTGACCCTTCCTGTGGCCACATCAGTGTGGCTCTGTTGCCCCTTTCTCCACTCACTCATGGTCTTCCTGAAATTGGAGAAACCAGGCCCCATGAGAGGTGTGTTTGGGGGTGAAGGTGGGGACTCCCAGAGGGCTGCGGGAGCAGGGAGCCCTCACCTCACA